>NC_137703.1:27275715-28475715 GCF_964034855.1 Anser brachyrhynchus
GAGAGTGCACTGGCACCACTTGGGATGCAGTGCAGTGAGTCCAGAGAGTGCACTGGCACCACTGGGGATGCAGTGCAGTGAGTCCAGAGAGTGCATTGGCACCACTGGGGATGCAGTGCAGTGAGTCCAGAGAGTGCACTGGCACCACTGGGGATGCACTGCTGTGAGTCCAGAGAGTGCACTGGCAGCAGTGGGGATGCACTGCAGTGAGTCCAGAGAGTGCAGTGGCACCACTGGGGATGCAGTGCAGTGAGTCCAGAGAGTGCACTGGCAGCACTGGGGATGCACTGCAGTGAGTCCAGAGAGTGCACTGGCACCACTGGGGATGCAGTGCAGTGAGTCCAGAGAGTGCACTGGCAGCACTGGGGATGCAGTGCAGTGAGTCCAGAGAGTGCACTGGCACCACTGGGGATGCACTGCAGTGAGTCCAGAGAGCGCACTGGCACCACTGGGGATGCACTGCAGTGAGTCCACAGAGTGCACTGGAACCACTGAGAATGCACTTCAGTGAGTCCAGAGAGTGCACTGGCACCACTGGGGATGCAGTGCAGTGAGTCCAGAGAGTGCACTGGCACCACTGGGGATGCAGTGCAGTGAGTCCAGAGAGTGCACTGGCACCACTGGTGATGCGGTGCCGGGAGTCCAGAGAGTGCTTTGGCACCACTGGGGATGCACTGCAGTTACTCCAGAGAGTGCACTGGCACCACTGGGGATGCAGTGCAGTGAGTCCAGAGAGTGCACTGGCACCACCTGTGATGCAGTGCAGTGAGTCCAGTGAGTGCACTGGCACCACTGGGGATGCAGTGCTGTGGCTCCAGAGAGCGCACTGGCACCACTGGGGATGCAGTGCAGTCAGTCCAGTGAGTGCACTGGCACCACTGGGGGTGCAGTACAGTGAGTCCAGAGAGTGCACTGACACCACTGGGGATGCACTGCAGTGAGTCCAGACAGTGCACTGGCACCACTGGGGATGCAGTGCAGTGAGTCCAGAGACTGCACTGGCACCACTGGGGATGCAGTGCAGTGAGACCAGAGAGTGCACTGGCACCACTGGGGATGCACTGCAGTGAGTCCAGAGAGTGCACTGGCACCACTGGGGATGCACTGCAGTTAGTCCAGAGAGTGCACTGTCACCACTGGGGATGCAGTACAGTGAGTCCAGAGAGTGCACTGGCACCACTGGGGATGCAGTGCAGTGAGTCCAGAGAGTGCACTGGCACCACTGGGGATGCACTTGAGTGACTCCACAGAGTGCACTGGCAACACTGGGGATGCAGTGCAGTGAGTCCAAACACTTCACTGGCACCACTGTGGATGCAGTGCAGTGAGTCCAGAGAGTGCACTGGCACCACTGGGGATGCAGTGAAGTGAGTGCAGAGAGTGCACTGGCACCACTGGGGATGCACTGTAGTGAGTCCAGAGAGTGCACTGGCACCACTGGGGATGCACTACAGTGAGTCCAGGGAGTGCACTGGCACCACTGGGGATGCAGTGCAGTGAGTCCAGAGAGTGCACTGGCACCACTGGGGATGTTGTGCAGTGAGTCCAGTGAGTGTACTGGCACCACTGGGGATGCGCTTCAGTGAGCCCAGAGAGTGCACTGGCACCACTGAGAATGCACTTCAGTGAGTCCAGAGAGTGCACTGGCAACACTGGGGATGCACTGCAGTGAGTCCAGAGAGTGCACTAGCACCACTGGGGATGCAGTGCAGTGAATCCTGTGAGTACACTGGCACCACTGGGGATGCAGAGCAGTGAGTCCAGAGAGCTCACTGGCACCACTGGGGATGCAGTGCAGTGGATCCAGAGAGTGCACTGGCACCACTGGAGATGCAGTACAGTGAGTCCAGTGAATGCACTGGAACCACTGGGGATGCAGTGCAGTGAGTCCAGAGAGTGCACTGGCACCACTGGTGATGCAGTACAGTGAGTCCAGTGAGTGCACTGGTACCACTGGGCCTGCAGTGCAGTGAGTCCAGAGAGTGCACTGGCACCACTGGGGATGCAGTGCAGTGAGTCCAGAGAGTGCACTGGCACCACTGGGGATGCAGTGCTGTGACTCCAGAGAGCGCACTGGCACCACTGGGGATGCAGTGCAGTGAGTGCAGAGAGTGCACTGGCACCTCTGGGGATGCACTTCAGTGAGTTCAGAGAGTGCACTGGCACCACTGGGGATGGGTTTCAAGCCAACTGCATTAACCGCTCATGCTTCTTTCTTATGAGACGTTAGTAAACCAATTACATAGCCTTGTCAAGACTAAATCACAGGTAAAAATCCTGTACATCTCATGTGGCCAACCACTCCCAACTAGGATTCCAAGAACCAGGAGGTTCGGTGAAAATAGGGCTAGTGCTATTAGAGGGGTGATTATTAGGGTAAGCCCTAAGCTGTCTTTAATGGAGAAGTATGGGTGGAATGGGATTTTGTCGCAGTCTGATACGATTCCTAGTGGGTTATTTGAGCCTGATTCGTGTAGGAAGGTTAGGTGGACTAGGGTGATTCCTGCAATTAGGAAGGGCAGTAGGAAGTGGATGGCGAAGAATCGGGTTAAGGTTGGATTGTCTACTGAGAATCCTCCTCAGGCTCATTCTACTAGAGTTTGCCCAATGTACGGGATGGCTGAGAATAGGTTGGTGATTACGGTGGCCCCTCAGAATGACATTTGTCCTCATGGTAGGACATACCCTACGAAGGCAGTTGCTATTAGGGTGAGTAGGAGGATTACTCCTGTGTTTCAGGTTTCTTTGTATAGGTAGGAGCCATAGTAGAGGCCTCGTCCGATGTGTAAGTAGATGCAGATAAAGAAGAGCGAAGCACCGTTGGCGTGGAGGTTGCGGATGAGCCATCCGTACTGGACGTCTCGGCATGTGTGAGCTACTGAGGAGAAGGCGAGTGAAGTGTCTGCGGTGTAGTGTATGGCTAGTAGCAGGCCTGTTAGGATTTGTGTGGCTAAGCAGATGGCTAGAAGGGAGCCGAAGTTTCATCAGGCAGAGATGTTGGAGGGGGCGGGTAGGTCGATTAGGGAGTTGTTGATTATTTTTAGTAGGGGATGGGATTTGCGGATGTTAGGGGCCATTAGTGAGTCTGTGTGTTATTAGGATTATTACCAGGATGGAGAGGGCGAAGGATCCTAGGTAGGCCTTAATTAGCCCTGTGTGTATTGAGGTTGCGGCTTTGCTTGCGGCTACTTGTAGTTCAGCAAGGCCCTCTGGCCCTATTTTTTCGAGTCAGGAGAGGTCGATCAAGTGTAGGGCAATGTTTTGTCCCTTTTCTAGTAGGTTTTTGGAGAAGAATCGGTGTACTAGGGGGTTGAAGTACCCTAATGCAGAGGAGAAGTTTATGAGGGGGTTTGGTTTGGGGTGAGTGAGGGTGTGTGTTATGTTCGATAGTTCTAGGGCTAGGATGATTCCTAGGATTGTTATGAGGATGGCAGCGGTTTTGGTGATAAGGGGTATGGTTATTGGGGGGGTTTTGGTTGGTGTGATGAAAGAGGTAATGATTATTCCTGCTGTAATGCTGCCTAGGGCGAGTCGGGTTAGGGGGGCGGTGATTAGTGGGTTGTTTTCGTTTATTGATACTATTGGGGGGATTCGGGTTTGTCCAGCTTGGACTAGGATGGTTATGCGGATGCTGTAGGTTGCGGTGAATGCTGTGGCTATAAGGGTTAGGAGTAGGGCTCAAGTATTTAGGTATGATCTGTTTAAGCTTTCGATGATGAGGTCTTTTGAGTAGAATCCGGCTAGGAATGGGGTTCCTATCAGCGCCAGGTTTCCGATGGTTAGGCAGGAAGTAGTGACTGGGAGTATTTTCTGTAGGCCTCCTATCTTTCGGATATCTTGTTCTCCGTTTAGGTTGTGGATGATAGACCCTGAGCATAGGAATAGTATGGCTTTAAAGAAGGCATGGGTTGAGATGTGTAGGAAGGCTAGTTGTGGGAGGTTTAGTCCGATAGTGACTATTATTAGTCCTAGTTGGCTGGATGTTGAGAAAGCAATGATTTTTTTGATGTCATTTTGGGTTAGGGCGCATGTGGCAGCGAATAGGGTTGATAGAGCACCTAGGCATAGGCAGGCAGTTAGGGCTGTCTGGTTGGTGGCTAGCAGGGGGTGCATGCGGATGAGCAGGAAGATTCCGGCTACTACTATGGTACTGGAGTGCAGTAGGGCTGATACTGGGGTGGGGCCTTCTATTGCTGCGGGCAGTCATGGGTGGAGTCCAAATTGGGCGGATTTTCCTGCGGCTGCGAGGATTAATCCTATGAGGGGGAGGATTGGGGTTTGGTGGGGGTGTACGGCTTGTTGGATCTCTCAGGTGTTGAATGTTGAAGCTAGTCATGCTATGCTCAGGATCAGTCCGATGTCTCCGATTCGGTTGTAGATTACGGCTTGTAGGGCGGCGGTGTTGGCATCTGCTCGGCCTTGTCATCAGCCGATGAGAAGGAAGGACATGATTCGTACTCCTTCCCAGCCTACGAATAGGAGGAATATGTTGTTTGCGGTTGTTAGGAGGAGTATGGCGACTAGGAATGTCAGTAGGTAGGTGAAAAATTTTGTTACGTATGGCTCTGAGGCCATGTATCATATGGCGAATTGTAGGATTGATCATGTTACAAATAGGGCGATTGGAAGAAATGTTATTGAGTATTGGTCTATTTTTAGGCTCAGGGGGATTTTAAAGTTTATAATGAATTTTCACTCCCAGTGGCAGGTGACAGATTCTACTCCCGAGTAGATGAATGCGGTTGTAGGGGCTAGGCTAATTAGGAATGCGGTTTTAACAGCGCGGGTGGTGGCTTGTGGGGTGTTTTTAAAGTTTTTAAATAGAAATGGCAGGATGATTGGGGTTAGGAGGATTGTCAGCGTGAGTAGTGTGAGGGAGTTGATTAGTAGTGTGGGGTTCACTCCTTTTACTTGGATTTGCACCAAGATGGGTGGTTCCTAAGACCAGTGGATTGCTGTTATCCTTTAAAAGTAAGGGGGCTGAGGTTTTAGGCTCAGATGTAAGAGTTAGCAGCTCTTGTTGGTTAAACCCTCCCCTCGGCAGGTAAGAAGGTTTGAACTTCTATTCTTAGAATCACAGTCTAATGTTTGGTTTAAACTATACTTGCATGAGGGGATTCCGGAGATCAGTTCGGGTTTGAGGATTAGGAGGAATATTGGGATAATGTGGAGTGTTATGAGCAGGTGTTCTCGCGTGGTTGAGTTTTGCATAGATGTGATGTGGGAGGGGATTGAGCCTCGTTGGGTCATTAGTAGTATGAATAAGGTGTAGGAGGCAGTTAGTAGGGTTGCGATTCCTGTTAGGATGATCGTGAAGGCAGATCAGTTGAATAAGGTGATTATAATGGTTAGCTCTGCTATGAGGTTTGTTGTTGGGGGTAAGGCTATGTTTGTTAGATTGGCCAGCAATCATCAGGTAGCTATGAGTGGTAGGAGAGGTTGTAGGCCTCGTGTGAGTAGTAGAATTCGGCTGTGCGTACGTTCATAGTTTGTGTTGGCTAGGCAGAATAGTATGGAGGAAGTTAGTCCATGGGAAATTATTAGGATCATTGCCCCTGAGAATGATCAGTGGGTTTGGATTATTCCTGCGGCGATAACTAGGCCTATGTGGCTAACGGATGAATAAGCGATTAGTGATTTTAGGTCTGTCTGTCGTAGGCAGATTGAGCTAGTCATTAGGGCGCCTCATAGGGCCAGGGTTAGGAAGGGGTAGTGCAGGAGGTTGGACAGTGGGCCCATAAATAGAGTGACTCGTATAATTCCGTATCCTCCTAGCTTTAGTAGTAGGGCGGCGAGGAGTATTGAGCCTGCGATGGGTGCTTCTACGTGGGCTTTTGGCAGTCAGAGGTGTAGGCCGTATAGTGGGGCTTTTACTATGAATGCTATGAGCAGTGCTAGACCTGATAGTATTCCTGTCCATGAGGTGGATAGGGTTGGGTGGGTTAGTTGTAGGGTTGGCAGGTGCAGGGTGCCAATTTTCACGTATAGGTGTATGATTGTGATTAGCAGGGGTAGAGAGCTTACTGGCGTGTAGAATAGCAGGTAGATGCCAGCGCTTAGGCGTTCTGGTTGGTTCCCCCATCGGGTGATTAAGATTAGGGTGGGAATGAGGGTTGCTTCAAATGAGATGTAAAATAGTGCTAGTTCTGTGGTGGAAAAGGCTAGTAGGATGAATGGCTGGACTGCGACTAAGGTTGAGATAAAGATTCGTTTGCGTTGTAGGGGTTCTTGTTGCGGGTGGTTTTGGCTTGCTATGATTATGAGTGGGAGTAGTCAGCAGGATAGTACTAGGAGGGGGGATGAGATTTGGTCAATTCCTGTTCAGTTGGATAAAAATTTGTAGGGGTAGTAGGTTGGGATTAATCACTGTAGGCTTAGGGCAGCGATTA
Source organism: Anser brachyrhynchus (assembly GCF_964034855.1). Taxonomy (NCBI): domain Eukaryota; kingdom Metazoa; phylum Chordata; class Aves; order Anseriformes; family Anatidae; genus Anser; species Anser brachyrhynchus. The sequence goes on from NC_137703.1 coordinate 27,282,105, forward strand.
GGAGGCTGTATAAGGTGGTGTTAGTCCATAGAAATTTTGGTGGAGACAGCAGGGCTGTTGGAAGAAGTATGATTGTGGGTAGGATGATTTTTAGCATTGCAGGAGGTTTAGGTTGTGTAGATGGTCGGAGCCATGTGTGCGGGTGGAGGCTACCAGGATGGCCAGGCCTGTGCCCGCCTCACACGCTGAGAAGGTTAGCATGAGAATTGGTACCATGGTGAATGAGGAGACTTGGTTTTCGATGGATCATATTGATAGGCCTACGAATATCGATAATATTGTGCTTTCAAGGCATAGTAGGGCGGATACTAGGTGGGTTCGGTGGAAGGCTAGTCCTAGTCCGCTGAAAATGAAGGCTGAGTAGAAGCTTAAATGTAGGGGCGACATAAGAAAGTTACAGGGTTGGCTGTAATCTGCTGGGTCGAAACCAGCTATCTTTTTGGTTAGACTAACTTTCTGTTATTCTGCTCATTCTAGGCCCCCTTGAATTCACTCGTAGGCCAGTCCGAGTGTTAGGAGAAGGAGGATCGCTACAGTTCAGGTGAGGGTCATTAGGGGGGATTGGAGTTGGACGGCTCATGGCAGGGGGAGTAGGAGGGCGATTTCTAGGTCGAATAGGACGAACAGGATGGCTACTGAGGAAGAATCGGACTGAGAATGGTAATCGAGCAGATCCAAGTGGGTCGAATCCACATTCGTACGGTGAGAGTTTCTCTGAGTCGGGGTTTATTTGGGCGAGTCAGAAGTTTAATGCGGTTAGGGCGGCGCTTAGGATTGATGATAGGGCGAATATGAACATGAGTGCGTTCATTGCTCTCCTCTGGGTTTATACCAGATTCTAGAGATTGGAAGTCAATTGTAATTAATATACTAGAAGAGCAAGATCCTCATCAGTAGATGGTTATGTAGAGGAATAGTCAGATGACGTCTACGAAGTGTCAGTATCAGGCTGCTGCCTCGAATCCGAAGTGGTGGTCTGATGTAAAGTGGAACTTGATCAGTCGGAAGAGGCAGACGGTCAGGAAGGAGGATCCGATGATTACGTGGAGTCCGTGGAATCCAGTGGCAACGAAGAAGGTAGATCCGTAGACGCTATCGGCGATTGAGAATGGGGCTTCGTGGTATTCTATTGCTTGTAGGGCTGTGAAGTAGAATCCCAGGAGGATCGTTAGGGTTAGGGCGTGGATGGCGTGTTTTCGGTTTCCTTCTGTGATGCTGTGATGGGCTCACGTTACGGTAACGCCTGAGGCTAGTAGGATGGCTGTGTTTAGTAGGGGGACTTCTATCGGGTTGAGTGGTTTAATTCCTGTTGGGGGTCATTGGCCTCCTAGTTCTGGGGTTGGGGCCAGGCTCGAGTGGAAGAACGCTCAGAAGAACCCTAAGAAGAAGAATGCTTCGGATGTGATGAAAAGGATTATGCCGTATCGTAGGCCTTTTTGGACTGTGGGAGTGTGATGGCCTTGGAAGGTGCTTTCTCGTACAATGTCTCGTCATCATTGGAGTATTACTAGGAGTATTGAGATGAGGCCTAGGGTTAGTAGTATGGATGAGTTGTAGTGGAATCACATGATTAATCCTGAGGTTGTGAGTAGGGCGGCGGCTGCCCCGAAGATTGGTCAAGGGCTTGGGTCAACTATGTGGTATGAGTGTGCTTGGTGTGCCATTAGATGTTTTCTTGTAAGTATAGGCTTAGAAGGAGCACGAAGACGTAGGCCTGGATTATGGCTACTGCTACTTCTAGGATGGTTAGGAGTAGTAGGATGATTATTGTTAGGATGGATACTGCAGGAAGGGTGGGTATTAATGCAATGGAGGCTGTAGAGATGAGTTGGATGAGTAAGTGTCCTGCTGTAAGGTTGGCTGTAAGGCGGACTCCGAGGGCTAGGGGGCGGATTAGTAGGCTGGTTGTTTCGATCAGGAATAGTGCGGGGATTAGGGGTGTAGGGGTACCTTCGGGTAATAGGTGGGCTAAAGAGGCTGATGGTTGGTTTCGTAGGCCTGTTAGTAGTGTGGCGAGCCATAGTGGGAAGGCTAGGGCTATGTTCATAGATAGTTGGGTGGTTGGGGTGAATGTATATGGAAGGAGGCCTAGAAGGTTGATTGTAAGAAGTATGATTATTAGGGATGTAAATATTATGGCTCATTTGTGGCCATTTTTGTTGAGTGGGACTATTAGTTGTTTTGTGATTAGGTGAAGGAGTCATGTTTGGATAGTAGAAAGGCGGTTGTTGATTCATCGGTTGTTTGGGGACGGGAATAGTAGGGCTGGGAAGAGTAGGGATAGTAGGATTAAGGGGATGCCGAATAGATTGGGGCTGGAAAATTGGTCAAAGAAGCTTAGGTTCATGGTCAGGATCATGGTGTGGGTTTGGTAGTGAGGGAGGTCTTATTTGATGGGGGGTTGGTTGTGGTGAAGGCTAGTAGTTTTGGTTGGATGAGGAGTGCTAGGGTTAATCAGGTTATAATTATGATTGAAAATCATGGTGCGGGGTTAAGCTGTGGCATATCATTAAGGAGGGGGAAGTCCCTCTTTGGCTAGCTTAAAAGGCTAGTGCTGTTGCATAGCTTCTTAATGATTAGGATGATGATAGAAGGGACGATCAGGCCTCGAAATGTGGGAGTGGGGTTGATTCTACTACAATGGGTATGTAGCTGTGATTAGCCCCGCAAATTTCTGAGCATTGTCCGTAAAAAATCCCAGGCCGGGTGGTAATGAATGAAGTTTGGTTTAGTCGGCCTGGGATTGCGTCTGTTTTAACTCCGAGCGTTGGGACTGCTCAGGAGTGGAGTACGTCTCCTGCAGTAATGATCACGCGGATGGGGGATTCTATTGGGATAACTACGCGGTGGTCAACTTCTAGCAGTCGGAAGTGGCCGTTGGGTAAGTCTGGGGTGGGCACTATGTAGGAGTCGAATGATAGGTCTTTGAAGTCTGTGTATTCGTAGCTTCAGTATCATTGGTGGCCGATGGCTTTTAGGGTGAGGTCTGGTTCGTCGATTTTGTCCATTATGTAGAGGATTTGTAGGGATGGGAGGGCGAGGAGTACCAGGACGATAGCAGGTAGGATTGTCCAGATCAGCTCTACTTCTTGGGCGTCTACAGCATTGGACGAGAGTTTTTTCTGTTAGTATGTGGGCTAAAAGGTAGAGAACTAGGCTGCAGATAGCTAGGGCAACGATTAGGGCGTGGTCGTGGAATTCAACGAGTTCTTCTATGATGGGTGATGAGGCGTCTTGGAATCCTAGTTGGGAGTGGTTGGCCACATGAGATGTACAGGATTTTTACCTGTGATTTAGTCTTGACAAGGCTATGTAATTGGTTTACTAACGTCTCATAAGAAAGAAGCATGAGCGGTTAATGCAGTTGGCTTGAAACCAGCATGTGAGGGTTCGATTCCTTCCTTTCTTGTACTTGGACGAAGGCCGGTTCCTCGAAAGTATGGTATGGGGGAGGGCAGCCGTGGATTCATTCAACGTTTGTGGTAGTTAGTTCTGGTTGTAGGACTTTTCGTTTGGCCGGAAAGGCTTCTCAGATGATGAATATTAGTATGATTACGGCTACTATTGAGATTAGGGAGCCGATGGAGGAAATGGTGTTTCATAGTGTGTAGGCGTCGGGATAGTCCGAGTATCGTCGGGGTATTCCTGCTAGGCCTAGGAAGTGCTGGGGGAAGAACGTTAGGTTTACTCCTGTAAATATTACCCCGAAGTGGGCTTTTGCTCATGTTTGGTGTAGGGTAAACCCAGTGAGTAGTGGGAATCAGTGAGTAAATCCTGCTAGAATGGCAAAGACGGCGCCTATGGATAGGACGTAGTGGAAGTGGGCAACTACGTAGTACGTGTCGTGCAGGGCGATGTCTAGGGAAGAGTTTGCAAGAACGATTCCTGTTAATCCTCCGATGGTAAATAGGAAGATAAATCCTAGAGCTCATAGTATTGGGGGGGTCTCATTTGATTGTTCCTCCGTGCAGGGTGGCTAGTCAGCTAAATACTTTGATTCCGGTAGGGATGGCAATGATTATAGTGGCTGATGTAAAGTAGGCTCGGGTATCAACGTCTATTCCTACTGTAAACATGTGGTGAGCTCAGACGATGAATCCTAGGAAGCCGATGGATAGTATGGCTCAGACTATTCCCATGTAGCCGAAGGGCTCCTTTTTGCCTGAGTAGTACGTGACTACGTGTGAGATGATTCCGAACCCCGGTAGGATCAGAATATAGACTTCTGGGTGTCCGAAGAATCAGAATAGGTGTTGGTACAGGATTGGGTCTCCTCCTCCAGCGGGGTCGAAGAATGTGGTGTTTAGGTTTCGATCAGTTAGTAATATTGTAATACCGGCGGCGAGTACGGGGAGTGATAGAAGGAGTAGGATGGCGGTAATTAGTACGGATCAGACAAATAGTGGGGTTTGGTATTGTGAGAGTGCGGGGGGTTTTATGTTGATGGCTGTGGTGATAAAGTTGATGGCCCCAAGGATGGAGGAGATACCGGCTAAGTGGAGTGAGAAGATAGCCAGGTCTACTGAAGCTCCGGCGTGGGCAAGGTCACCTGCTAGGGGAGGGTAGACAGTTCAGCCTGTGCCGGCGCCAGCTTCTACAGTGGATGAGGCTAGTAGGAGGAGGAATGATGGGGGGAGGAGTCAAAAGCTTATGTTGTTTATTCGCGGGAATGCTATGTCGGGGGCACCGATTATGAGGGGGACTAATCAGTTGCCGAATCCTCCGATCATGATGGGTATGACTATAAAGAAGCTTATTACAAAGGCGTGAGCGGTAACGATTACATTGTAAATTTGGTCGTCGCCTAGGAGAGTTCCTGGTTGTCCTAGTTCTGCGCGGATTAATAGGCTGAGTGCGGTGCCGACTATTCCTGCTCATGCCCCGAAGATGAGGTACAGGGTGCCAATATCCTTATGGTTAGTGGAAAATAGTCATCGGTTGATGAAGGTGACGGGTAAGATGGCTGAGTGTTGAAGCGTTAGGCTGTAGTCCTTTTTACAGAGGTTTAATTCCTCTTCTTATCGGCTCTGTAGTGAAATTCATGTTGAGTTGCAAGCTCATCGATGCGCACTAGGGTGCGTCAGGGTCTTTGTAGGCAGAAGCCAATTGGTTTAGGCATTTAGCTGTTAACTAGAGTTTTGTGGGATCGAAGCCCATCTGTCTAGGGAGGCTTTAGCTTAATTAAAGCGTCTGACTTGCATTCAGAAGATACAGGTTAATATTCTGTAAGTCTTAATGTGCAGAAACTAAGAGGGTTTAACTCTTATTTAAGGCTTTGAAGGCCTTCGGTTTGGGGTGTTATCCTAAGTTTCTAGACAATGGCATGTATTATTGGGGACAGGGGAAGTAAGAGGATTGATAGTGAGGCAAGGACCGCAGTAGGTGTGCTTGGGGCTTTGCTAGTGTATCATTGTTTTATGTGGTTAGAGGAGTTGGGGGGAAGGGTAATTGTTGAGTGGTATGCGAGGCGTAGGTAGAAGAAGAGGCTGAGCAGTGATAGCATGGCAATTGCCATGGCTGCTGGTGTTATTTCCTGTTTAGTTAGTTCTTGGATGATAAGTCACTTTGGTATAAAGCCTGTTAATGGGGGGAGGCCTGCTAGGGATAAAAGTACTAGTATTAGGGTGGCGTTTAGCACTGGGGTTTTTGTTCATGAGGTTGTGATCATGGATAGGTTAAGGGCTTTGATTTTGTTAAGGGCTAGGAATACGGCTGATGTTATGATTGTGTATAGGTAGAAGGTAAGTAAGGCCAATTTGGGGCTGTAAACTAGGATGATGGCGATTCAGCCTAAGTGGGAGATGGACGAGAAGGCTAGGATTTTGCGTGTTTGTGTTTGGTTCAGTCCTATTCAGCCTCCTAGTGCTGTTGAGGCTAGGGCCATGGCGGTGAGTAGAGCTGGGTCGAGGGATTTGGATGTTAGTAGGAGCAGGGTTAGTGGGGGGAATTTTATGAGGGTCGAGAGTAGCAGGGCTGTTATTAGTGGCGATCCTTGTAGTACTTCTGGGAATCAGAAGTGAAATGGCACTAGGCCCAGTTTAATAGCGATTGCTGCTGTCAGTAGTAGACAGGAGGTTGGGTGGTTTATTTGTGTGATGTCTCATTGGCCGGTGACTCAGGCATTGGTTATGCTAGAGAATAGGACCAGGGCGGAAGCAGCTGCTTGGGTTAGGAAGTATTTCGTTGCGGCTTCTACTGCTCGTGGGTGGTGGGATTTGGCAATTAGGGGAATGATGGCTAGTGCGTTGATCTCCAGTCCTGTCCAGGCCAGAACTCAGTGGTTGCTGGAAATTGTGATTGTGGTGCCCAAGATGAGGCTGAAGGTTATGATTGGGGTCGCGTAAGGGTTCATTAGTAGAGGAGGGGGTTAAACCATCATTTTCGGGGTATGGGCCCGATAGCTTGATTAGCTGACTCTACTAGAAAATAATATAAGGGAAGTATGGAGAATTTTGATTTCTCTTGTGTGGGTTCAATTCCTACTTTTCTAAGGTCAACAGGAAATGAGAGGGCTGTTATACCTCTATGTTCACTTTATCATAGTGACCCTTTGTAGTTCAGGCACATTTCCTTATGTAAGGAGGTAGGCCTGCATAGCAGATAGGTATGCTGATGTGTCAGAGGCACAGAGCTAGTGTGAGGGGTAGGAAGTTTTTTCATAGTAGGTGCATTAGTTGGTCATATCGGAATCGTGGGTATGAAGCTCGGACCCATAAGAAACCAGAAGATAGTAGGAGGACTTTTGTGGCTAGGATGACGGGGAATAGTTCTGTGGGTGGCCCTAGGGCGCTTGGGTTTAGGAATATGATGGCTGTAAGTGTATTTATTAGCATAATGTTCGCATATTCAGCTAGGAAGAATAAGGCGAAGGGTCCTGCGGCGTATTCAACGTTAAACCCTGAGACTAGCTCAGATTCACCCTCTGTGAGGTCAAAAGGAGCTCGGTTTGTCTCTGCTAGGGTGGATACGTATCATATTATTGCTAGGGGTCATGAGGAGAAAATGAAGTATAGAGGCTCCTGTGCGACGGCAAAGGAGCTGAGTGTGTAGCTTCCGCTTAGTATGATTATTGATAGCAGGATTATGGCCAGTGTCACTTCGTATGAAATGGTCTGTGCTACTGCCCGTAGGGCTCCGATTAGTGCGTATTTTGAGTTCGAGGCTCAGCCTGATCATAGGACTGAGTAGACGGCTAGGCTTGACATGGCTATTAGGAAGAGAACTCCGAGGTTTAGATCTGCTAGGGGAAATGGGAGTGGTAGTGGTGCTCAAGTGGTGAGGGCTAGGACAAGGGCTAGTATTGGTATCAGAATGAATAGAAGTGGGGAAGAGGTAGAGGGTCGGATGGGCTCTTTGGTAAATAGTTTCAGTCCGTCCGCAAATGGTTGAAGTAGGCCAAAAGGCCCGACAACGTTAGGGCCTTTGCGGGATTGTATGTAGCTTAGGATTTTCCGTTCTGCTAGGGTTAGGAAGGCTACGGCAATCAGGATTGGGATGATGTATAGGAGGGATATAATGAGGCAGCTTAGTGTTGTTATTTGAATCATGGGTGAAGCTAGGGAGAGGATTTGAACCTCTGGGGAAAGGGCTTAAGCCTTCTGCACTTGCCGGGCTCTGCCACTCTAGCTGGTCCTTTTCTAGGATTGAAAGTGGTGGGGGAAGGCCCTCTTCACGGTTTAGTTGGTTTCACTGCTTAGAGGGGGGGGGCGTGCTTGTGGTATTGGCCCCACTTTCCCGGTCCTTTCGTACTGGGGAGAGTGTGTCATAGATAGAAACCGACCTGGATTGCTCCGGTCTGAACTCAGATCACGTAGGACTGTTAATCGTTGAACAAACGAACCCTTAATAGCGGCTGCACCATTAGGATGTCCTGATCCAACATCGAGGTCGTAAACCCCCCTGTCGATATGGGCTCTTGAGGGGGATTGCGCTGTTATCCCTGGGGTAGCTTGGTCCATTAATCAATTATATTGGGTCTGGTCACTGTTAGCACTTTGAGGGGTAGCTCTAGGTAAAGAGGTATGGTCTTGTTTTTGGAGGATTTGTTCTCCTCCAAGGTCGCCCCAACCGAAAAATATCGACCAGGCTCTGCGATGGTAGTGGCCCCAGTGGGGTTGATTGAGGATTCGCGGTGGTCGTTGATTTTTAAGTTCCACAGGGTCTTCTCGTCTTATGTTCACATCCCCGCTTTTGCACGGGGAGATCAATTTCACTGATTATCTGTGAGAGACAGTTAAGACCTCGTTTAGCCATTCATACAAGTCTCGATTTATGGGACAATTGATTGCGCTACCTTTGCACGGTTAGGATACCGCGGCCGTTAAACCTAAGTCACCGGGCAGGCATCACCTTCAATACTTGTTTAATTTGCTGAAGGCTATGTTTTTGGTAAACAGTCGGGCCTTATTAATTTGCCGAGTTCCTTTCACAGATTTTAATCGCTCTTATAGGCGCTCCTGAGTCGGGTTAACAGGGTTAGTTAATACGTGGTCTTGTAGGGGTTTTTGTATCTGTCTAGGTCTGTTAATAATGTTTCTATGTAAGCTTGCGCCGTTAGAGGGGTGTGGCCCTGAGTTACTTATTTTAGCATTAATTCTCCTATATTCATAGGTTGACCTGTTTGTGATAAGGGAATCATCTTATTTTGGTATTTTTAGGTGGTGGAGCTTTGACGCACTCTTTTTTGATGGCTGCTTTAGGGCCCACGGTAGGATCAGTAGTAAGAATTATCCGCTAGTCGAGGTTGTGTCCTTTTTTAATGGAGCTGTCCCTCCATTAAATAGCTCTTAATCATCTCATTAGGGTTCAGGATGTCCGGTAGGGAGGATTAAGGGGGAACTTAGATTCGTTTCACAGGTAACCAGCTATCACCCAGCTCGGTTGGCTTTTCACCTCTACTGACAAGTCATCCCACTCTTTTGCAACAGAGACGGGTTCGCTCTCTTTAACTGCTTGAAAGTAGCTCGCTTGGGTTTCGGGGGGGCAAACTTTAGTTCACTTTGCTTGGTTGTTCTCGCTAAACCATGATGCAAAAGGTACAAGGGTTGATCTTTGCTGTCTGTCGCTTTGATTGTTTCACTGCTATTTCATCTTTCCCTTACGGTACTGGGGTCTCTATCGCGTCTAAGTGTCTTTTCTATCGCCTATACTAAGACTGTAAAATGCTTTAGTTTAATTAGTTTAGTAAATTCTTTAGTTTTGGTGTACTATTTGTGTGGTTGAGCTAGAGGGGGGGCTTCAAGACGATCCGGTCTAGTAGATATCTTTCAGGTGTAAGCTGAGTGCTTTGGTGTTATAGCTACGTCTTGATATTCTAAGTACACCTTCCGGTACACTTACCTTGTTACGACTTACCTCATCTTCAGCGTATTTATGGTATTAGTTATGTGGGATGTGGCTTTTGAGGAGGGTGACGGGCGGTATGTACGTGCCCCAGGGCCGGCTTAAAGTAGGCTCTATTGTCCCACTTTACTGCTAAATCCGCCTTCCAGAAGTGGTTTCACGCTTCTTTCCGTGTGCCCTATGAATAGGGAATGTAGCCCATTTCTTCCACTCCATAGGCTATACCTTGACCTGTCTTATTAGCGGGGTGCTATTGTGTCCACTGTTGTGCTCTCATTCGAGGTGGGCTGGCGACGGCGGTATGTAGGCTGTGTTGGCAAGGGGTGGTTGGGTTAATCGGGGATTATCGATTGTAGAACAGGCTCCTCTAGGTGGGTTTGGGGCACCGCCAAGTCCTTAGAGTTTTAAGCGTTTGTGCTCGTAGTTCTCTGGCGGATACTTCGGTAAAGTAAGTATCAAGATTTAGGGCCAGGCATAGTGGGGTATCTAATCCCAGTTTGGGCCCTGGCTTTCGTGGGTTTAAATCAGTCGTTAGTTCCTAAGATCATCTTAATGGTGTGTTTAGGTGCATCTTGGGCTTATGACAGCTCAGTTGCATTTTGATCTTAGTTAGCTAGGATAGGCATTTTACCACTCTTTACGCCGTGTCAATAGGACGGTTGATTTGGGTTTCTTGTATGACCGCGGTGGCTGGCACAAGATTTACCAACCCTTGAAGTTAGGCTGTTGCTATAACTAAGTCAAGTTTGCACTCATTGCTTAATGTTAATTACTGCTGAATACCCGTGGGGGCGTGGCTTAGCGAGGCGTCTTGGGCTACTACTTGGGTGTGCCTGATACCCGCTCCTCAAGGCCTGTATGGGGGTAGGTGGTCGAGGGCGTTTACACTGGGGCGCGGATACTTGCATGTATATATTTAGCAAAAACCAACCGTAAGGTTAGGACTAAGTCTTTTGTCCGCAGGCATGTTTTATGCCATCTTGGCAACTTCAGTGCCATGCTCTGTGTTAAGCTATGTGGACGGGGGTGTGGTTAGCTGATAGTTGAGTGGTGAGTGAGAGTGAAGTATATGAAATTATTGCTTGTGTTTACTATTTTTAGTACTGGAGTTTCTCTAAGTCCTAGGACTAGGAGGAAATGGTGTTTCATAGTGTGTAGGCGTCGGGATAGTCCGAGTATCGTCGGGGTATTCCTGCTAGGCCTAGGAAGTGCTGGGGGAAGAACGTTAGGTTTACTCCTGTAAATATTACCCCGAAGTGGGCTTTTGCTCATGTTTGGTGTAGGGTAAACCCAGTGAGTAGTGGGAATCAGTGAGTAAATCCTGCTAGAATGGCAAAGACGGCGCCTATGGATAGGACGTAGTGGAAGTGGACACTATTTGTCTGATCCGTACTAATTACCGCCATCCTACTCCTTCTATCACTCCCCGTACTCGCCGCCGGTATTACAATATTACTAACTGATCGAAACCTAAACACCACATTCTTCGACCCCGCTGGAGGAGGAGACCCAATCCTGTACCAACACCTATTCTGATTCTTCGGACACCCAGAAGTCTATATTCTGATCCTACCGGGGTTCGGAATCATCTCACACGTAGTCACGTACTACTCAGGCAAAAAGGAGCCCTTCGGCTACATGGGAATAGTCTGAGCCATACTATCCATCGGCTTCCTAGGATTCATCGTCTGAGCTCACCACATGTTTACAGTAGGAATAGACGTTGATACCCGAGCCTACTTTACATCAGCCACTATAATCATTGCCATCCCTACCGGAATCAAAGTATTTAGCTGACTAGCCACCCTGCACGGAGGAACAATCAAATGAGACCCCCCCAATACTATGAGCTCTAGGATTTATCTTCCTATTTACCATCGGAGGATTAACAGGAATCGTTCTTGCAAACTCTTCCCTAGACATCGCCCTGCACGACACGTACTACGTAGTTGCCCACTTCCACTACGTCCTATCCATAGGCGCCGTCTTTGCCATTCTAGCAGGATTTACTCACTGATTCCCACTACTCACTGGGTTTACCCTACACCAAACATGAGCAAAAGCCCACTTCGGGGTAATATTTACAAGAGTAAACCTAACGTTCTTCCCCCAGCACTTCCTAGGCCTAGCAGGAATACCCCGACGATACTCGGACTATCCCGACGCCTACACACTATGAAACACCATTTCCTCCATCGGCTCCCTAATCTCAATAGTAGCCGTAATCATACTAATATTCATCATCTGAGAAGCCTTTCCGGCCAAACGAAAAGTCCTACAACCAGAACTAACTACCACAAACGTTGAATGAATCCACGGCTGCCCTCCCCCATACCATACTTTCGAGGAACCGGCCTTCGTCCAAGTACAAGAAAGGAAGGAATCGAACCCTCACATGCTGGTTTCAAGCCAACTGCATTAACCGCTCATGCTTCTTTCTTATGAGACGTTAGTAAACCAATTACATAGCCTTGTCAAGACTAAATCACAGGTAAAAATCCTGTACATCTCATGTGGCCAACCACTCCCAACTAGGATTCCAAGACGCCTCATCACCCATCATAGAAGAACTCGTTGAATTCCACGACCACGCCCTAATCGTTGCCCTAGCTATCTGCAGCCTAGTTCTCTACCTTTTAGCCCACATACTAACAGAAAAACTCTCGTCCAATGCTGTAGACGCCCAAGAAGTAGAGCTGATCTGGACAATCCTACCTGCTATCGTCCTGGTACTCCTCGCCCTCCCATCCCTACAAATCCTCTACATAATGGACAAAATCGACGAACCAGACCTCACCCTAAAAGCCATCGGCCACCAATGATACTGAAGCTACGAATACACAGACTTCAAAGACCTATCATTCGACTCCTACATAGTGCCCACCCCAGACTTACCCAACGGCCACTTCCGACTGCTAGAAGTTGACCACCGCGTAGTTATCCCAATAGAATCCCCCATCCGCGTGATCATTACTGCAGGAGACGTACTCCACTCCTGAGCAGTCCCAACGCTCGGAGTTAAAACAGACGCAATCCCAGGCCGACTAAACCAAACTTCATTCATTACCACCCGGCCTGGGATTTTTTACGGACAATGCTCAGAAATTTGCGGGGCTAATCACAGCTACATACCCATTGTAGTAGAATCAACCCCACTCCCACATTTCGAGGCCTGATCGTCCCTTCTATCATCATCCTAATCATTAAGAAGCTATGCAACAGCACTAGCCTTTTAAGCTAGCCAAAGAGGGACTTCCCCCTCCTTAATGATATGCCACAGCTTAACCCCGCACCATGATTTTCAATCATAATTATAACCTGATTAACCCTAGCACTCCTCATCCAACCAAAACTACTAGCCTTCACCACAACCAACCCCCCATCAAATAAGACCTCCCTCACTACCAAACCCACACCATGATCCTGACCATGAACCTAAGCTTCTTTGACCAATTTTCCAGCCCCAATCTATTCGGCATCCCCTTAATCCTACTATCCCTACTCTTCCCAGCCCTACTATTCCCGTCCCCAAACAACCGATGAATCAACAACCGCCTTTCTACTATCCAAACATGACTCCTTCACCTAATCACAAAACAACTAATAGTCCCACTCAACAAAAATGGCCACAAATGAGCCATAATATTTACATCCCTAATAATCATACTTCTTACAATCAACCTTCTAGGCCTCCTTCCATATACATTCACCCCAACCACCCAACTATCTATGAACATAGCCCTAGCCTTCCCACTATGGCTCGCCACACTACTAACAGGCCTACGAAACCAACCATCAGCCTCTTTAGCCCACCTATTACCCGAAGGTACCCCTACACCCCTAATCCCCGCACTATTCCTGATCGAAACAACCAGCCTACTAATCCGCCCCCTAGCCCTCGGAGTCCGCCTTACAGCCAACCTTACAGCAGGACACTTACTCATCCAACTCATCTCTACAGCCTCCATTGCATTAATACCCACCCTTCCTGCAGTATCCATCCTAACAATAATCATCCTACTACTCCTAACCATCCTAGAAGTAGCAGTAGCCATAATCCAGGCCTACGTCTTCGTGCTCCTTCTAAGCCTATACTTACAAGAAAACATCTAATGGCACACCAAGCACACTCATACCACATAGTTGACCCAAGCCCTTGACCAATCTTCGGGGCAGCCGCCGCCCTACTCACAACCTCAGGATTAATCATGTGATTCCACTACAACTCATCCATACTACTAACCCTAGGCCTCATCTCAATACTCCTAGTAATACTCCAATGATGACGAGACATTGTACGAGAAAGCACCTTCCAAGGCCATCACACTCCCACAGTCCAAAAAGGCCTACGATACGGCATAATCCTTTTCATCACATCCGAAGCATTCTTCTTCTTAGGGTTCTTCTGAGCGTTCTTCCACTCGAGCCTGGCCCCAACCCCAGAACTAGGAGGCCAATGACCCCCAACAGGAATTAAACCACTCAACCCGATAGAAGTCCCCCTACTAAACACAGCCATCCTACTAGCCTCAGGCGTTACCGTAACGTGAGCCCATCACAGCATCACAGAAGGAAACCGAAAACACGCCATCCACGCCCTAACCCTAACGATCCTCCTGGGATTCTACTTCACAGCCCTACAAGCAATAGAATACCACGAAGCCCCATTCTCAATCGCCGATAGCGTCTACGGATCTACCTTCTTCGTTGCCACTGGATTCCACGGACTCCACGTAATCATCGGATCCTCCTTCCTGACCGTCTGCCTCTTCCGACTGATCAAGTTCCACTTTACATCAGACCACCACTTCGGATTCGAGGCAGCAGCCTGATACTGACACTTCGTAGACGTCATCTGACTATTCCTCTACATAACCATCTACTGATGAGGATCTTGCTCTTCTAGTATATTAATTACAATTGACTTCCAATCTCTAGAATCTGGTATAAACCCAGAGGAGAGCAATGAACGCACTCATGTTCATATTCGCCCTATCATCAATCCTAAGCGCCGCCCTAACCGCATTAAACTTCTGACTCGCCCAAATAAACCCCGACTCAGAGAAACTCTCACCGTACGAATGTGGATTCGACCCACTTGGATCTGCTCGATTACCATTCTCAGTCCGATTCTTCCTCAGTAGCCATCCTGTTCGTCCTATTCGACCTAGAAATCGCCCTCCTACTCCCCCTGCCATGAGCCGTCCAACTCCAATCCCCCCTAATGACCCTCACCTGAACTGTAGCGATCCTCCTTCTCCTAACACTCGGACTGGCCTACGAGTGAATTCAAGGGGGCCTAGAATGAGCAGAATAACAGAAAGTTAGTCTAACCAAAAAGATAGCTGGTTTCGACCCAGCAGATTACAGCCAACCCTGTAACTTTCTTATGTCGCCCCTACATTTAAGCTTCTACTCAGCCTTCATTTTCAGCGGACTAGGACTAGCCTTCCACCGAACCCACCTAGTATCCGCCCTACTATGCCTTGAAAGCATAATATTATCGATATTCGTAGGCCTATCAATATGATCCATCGTAAACCAAGTCTCCTCATTCACCATGGTACCAATTCTCATGCTAACCTTCTCAGCGTGTGAGGCGGGCACAGGCCTGGCCATCCTAGTAGCCTCCACCCGCACACATGGCTCCGACCATCTACACAACCTAAACCTCCTGCAATGCTAAAAATCATCCTACCCACAATCGTACTTCTTCCAACAGCCCTGCTGTCTCCACCAAAATTTCTATGGACTAACACCACCTTATACAGCCTCCTAATCGCTGCCCTAAGCCTACAGTGATTAATCCCAACCTACTACCCCTACAAATTTTTATCCAACTGAACAGGAATTGACCAAATCTCATCCCCCCTCCTAGTACTATCCTGCTGACTACTCCCACTCATAATCATAGCAAGCCAAAACCACCTGCAACAAGAACCCCTACAACGCAAACGAATCTTTATCTCAACCTTAGTCGCAGTCCAGCCATTCATCCTACTAGCCTTTTCCACCACAGAACTAGCACTATTTTACATCTCATTTGAAGCAACCCTCATTCCCACCCTAATCTTAATCACCCGATGGGGGAACCAACCAGAACGCCTAAGCGCTGGCATCTACCTGCTATTCTACACGCCAGTAAGCTCTCTACCCCTGCTAATCACAATCATACACCTATACGTGAAAATTGGCACCCTGCACCTGCCAACCCTACAACTAACCCACCCAACCCTATCCACCTCATGGACAGGAATACTATCAGGTCTAGCACTGCTCATAGCATTCATAGTAAAAGCCCCACTATACGGCCTACACCTCTGACTGCCAAAAGCCCACGTAGAAGCACCCATCGCAGGCTCAATACTCCTCGCCGCCCTACTACTAAAGCTAGGAGGATACGGAATTATACGAGTCACTCTATTTATGGGCCCACTGTCCAACCTCCTGCACTACCCCTTCCTAACCCTGGCCCTATGAGGCGCCCTAATGACTAGCTCAATCTGCCTACGACAGACAGACCTAAAATCACTAATCGCTTATTCATCCGTTAGCCACATAGGCCTAGTTATCGCCGCAGGAATAATCCAAACCCACTGATCATTCTCAGGGGCAATGATCCTAATAATTTCCCATGGACTAACTTCCTCCATACTATTCTGCCTAGCCAACACAAACTATGAACGTACGCACAGCCGAATTCTACTACTCACACGAGGCCTACAACCTCTCCTACCACTCATAGCTACCTGATGATTGCTGGCCAATCTAACAAACATAGCCTTACCCCCAACAACAAACCTCATAGCAGAGCTAACCATTATAATCACCTTATTCAACTGATCTGCCTTCACGATCATCCTAACAGGAATCGCAACCCTACTAACCGCCTCCTACACCTTATTCATACTACTAATGACCCAACGAGGCTCAATCCCCTCCCACATCACATCTATGCAAAACTCAACCACGCGAGAACACCTGCTCATAACACTCCACATTATCCCAATATTCCTCCTAATCCTCAAACCCGAACTGATCTCCGGAATCCCCTCATGCAAGTATAGTTTAAACCAAACATTAGACTGTGATTCTAAGAATAGAAGTTCAAACCTTCTTACCTGCCGAGGGGAGGGTTTAACCAACAAGAGCTGCTAACTCTTACATCTGAGCCTAAAACCTCAGCCCCCTTACTTTTAAAGGATAACAGCAATCCACTGGTCTTAGGAACCACCCATCTTGGTGCAAATCCAAGTAAAAGGAGTGAACCCCACACTACTAATCAACTCCCTCACACTACTCACGCTGACAATCCTCCTAACCCCAATCATCCTGCCATTTCTATTTAAAAACTTTAAAAACACCCCACAAGCCACCACCCGCGCTGTTAAAACCGCATTCCTAATTAGCCTAGCCCCTACAACCGCATTCATCTACTCGGGAGTAGAATCTGTCACCTGCCACTGGGAGTGAAAATTCATTATAAACTTTAAAATCCCCCTGAGCCTAAAAATAGACCAATACTCAATAACATTTCTTCCAATCGCCCTATTTGTAACATGATCAATCCTACAATTCGCCATATGATACATGGCCTCAGAGCCATACGTAACAAAATTTTTCACCTACCTACTGACATTCCTAGTCGCCATACTCCTCCTAACAACCGCAAACAACATATTCCTCCTATTCGTAGGCTGGGAAGGAGTACGAATCATGTCCTTCCTTCTCATCGGCTGATGACAAGGCCGAGCAGATGCCAACACCGCCGCCCTACGAGCCGTAATCTACAACCGAATCGGAGACGTCGGACTGATCCTGAGCATAGCATGACTAGCTTCAACATTCAACACCTGAGAGATCCAACAAGCCGTACACCCCCACCAAACCCCAATCCTCCCCCTCATAGGATTAATCCTCGCAGCCGCAGGAAAATCCGCCCAATTTGGACTCCACCCATGACTGCCCGCAGCAATAGAAGGCCCCACCCCAGTATCAGCCCTACTGCACTCCAGTACCATAGTAGTAGCCGGAATCTTCCTGCTCATCCGCATGCACCCCCTGCTAGCCACCAACCAGACAGCCCTAACTGCCTGCCTATGCCTAGGTGCTCTATCAACCCTATTCGCTGCCACATGCGCCCTAACCCAAAATGACATCAAAAAAATCATTGCTTTCTCAACATCCAGCCAACTAGGACTAATAATAGTCACTATCGGACTAAACCTCCCACAACTAGCCTTCCTACACATCTCAACCCATGCCTTCTTTAAAGCCATACTATTCCTATGCTCAGGGTCTATCATCCACAACCTAAACGGAGAACAAGATATCCGAAAGATAGGAGGCCTACAGAAAATACTCCCAGTCACTACTTCCTGCCTAACCATCGGAAACCTGGCGCTGATAGGAACCCCATTCCTAGCCGGATTCTACTCAAAAGACCTCATCATCGAAAGCTTAAACAGATCATACCTAAATACTTGAGCCCTACTCCTAACCCTTATAGCCACAGCATTCACCACAACCTACAGCATCCGCATAACCATCCTAGTCCAAGCTGGACAAACCCGAATCCCCCCAATAGTATCAATAAACGAAAACAACCCACTAATCACCGCCCCCCTAACCCGACTCGCCCTAGGCAGCATTACAGCAGGAATAATCATTACCTCTTTCATCACACCAACCAAAACCCCCCCAATAACCATACCCCTTATCACCAAAACCGCTGCCATCCTCATAACAATCCTAGGAATCATCCTAGCCCTAGAACTATCGAACATAACACACACCCTCACTCACCCCAAACCAAACCCCCTCATAAACTTCTCCTC
The DNA here is from genome assembly GCF_964034855.1 of Anser brachyrhynchus. Taxonomy (NCBI): domain Eukaryota; kingdom Metazoa; phylum Chordata; class Aves; order Anseriformes; family Anatidae; genus Anser; species Anser brachyrhynchus. The sequence goes on from NC_137703.1 coordinate 27,300,284, forward strand.
TGCATTAGGGTACTTCAACCCCCTAGTACACCGATTCTTCTCCAAAAACCTACTAGAAAAGGGACAAAACATTGCCCTACACTTGATCGACCTCTCCTGACTCAAAAAAATAGGGCCAGAGGGCCTTGCTGAACTACAAGTAGCCGCAAGCAAAGCCGCAACCTCAATACACACAGGGCTAATTAAGGCCTACCTAGGATCCTTCGCCCTCTCCATCCTGGTAATAATCCTAATAACACACAGACTCACTAATGGCCCCTAACATCCGCAAATCCCATCCCCTACTAAAAATAATCAACAACTCCCTAATCGACCTACCCGCCCCCTCCAACATCTCTGCCTGATGAAACTTCGGCTCCCTTCTAGCCATCTGCTTAGCCACACAAATCCTAACAGGCCTGCTACTAGCCATACACTACACCGCAGACACTTCACTCGCCTTCTCCTCAGTAGCTCACACATGCCGAGACGTCCAGTACGGATGGCTCATCCGCAACCTCCACGCCAACGGTGCTTCGCTCTTCTTTATCTGCATCTACTTACACATCGGACGAGGCCTCTACTATGGCTCCTACCTATACAAAGAAACCTGAAACACAGGAGTAATCCTCCTACTCACCCTAATAGCAACTGCCTTCGTAGGGTATGTCCTACCATGAGGACAAATGTCATTCTGAGGGGCCACCGTAATCACCAACCTATTCTCAGCCATCCCGTACATTGGGCAAACTCTAGTAGAATGAGCCTGAGGAGGATTCTCAGTAGACAATCCAACCTTAACCCGATTCTTCGCCATCCACTTCCTACTGCCCTTCCTAATTGCAGGAATCACCCTAGTCCACCTAACCTTCCTACACGAATCAGGCTCAAATAACCCACTAGGAATCGTATCAGACTGCGACAAAATCCCATTCCACCTATACTTCTCCATTAAAGACAGCTTAGGGCTTACCCTAATAATCACCCCTCTAATAGCACTAGCCCTATTTTCACCGAACCTCCTGGTTCTTGGAATCCTAGTTGGGAGTGGTTGGCCACATGAGATGTACAGGATTTTTACCTGTGATTTAGTCTTGACAAGGCTATGTAATTGGTTTACTAACGTCTCATAAGAAAGAAGCATGAGCGGTTAATGCAGTTGGCTTGAAACCCATCCCCAGTGGTACCAGTGCACTCACTGGACTCACTGTACTGCATCACCAGTGGTGCCAGAGCACTCTCTGGACTCACTGCACTGCATCCCCAGTGGTGCCAGTGCACTCTCTGGACTCACTGCACCGCATCCCCAGTGGTGTCAGTACACTCTCTGGACTCACTGAAGTGCATCTCCAGTGGTGCCAGTGCACTCTCTGGACTCACTGCACTGCATCCCCAGTGGTGCCAGTGCAATCTCTGGACTCACTGCACTGCATCCCCAGTGGTGCCAGTGCAATCTCTGGACTCACTGCACTGCATCCCCAGTGGTGCCAGTGCACTCTCTGGACTCACTGCAGTGCATCCCCAGTGGTGTCAGTGCACTCTCTGGACTCACTGCAGTGCATCCCCAGTGGTGCCAGTGCACTCTCTGGACTCACTGCAGTGCATCCCCAGTGGTGCCAGTGCACTCTCTGCACTCACTGCACTGCATTCCCAGTGGTGCCAGTGAAGTCTCTGGACTCACTGCACTGCATCCCCAGTGGTGCCAGTGCACTCTCTGGACTCACTGCACTGCATCACCAGTGGTGCCAGTGCACTCTCTGGACTCACTGCAGTGCATCCCCAGTGGTGCCAGTGCACTCTCTGGACTGACTGCACTGCATCCCCAGTGGTGCCAGTGCACTCTCTCGAGTCACTGCACTACATCCCCAGTAGTGCCAGTGCACTCACTGGACTCACTGTACTGCATCATCGGTGGTGCCAGTGCACTCTCTGGACTCACTTCACTGCATCCCCAGTGGTGCCAGTGCACTCTCTGGACTCACTGCACTGCAGGCCCAGTGGTACCAGTGCACTCACTGGACTCACTGTACTGCATCACCAGTGGTGCCAGTGCACTCTCTGGACTCACTGCACTGCATCCCCAGTGGTTCCAGTGCATTCACTGGACTCACTGTACTGCATCTCCAGTGGTGCCAGTGCACTCTCTGGACTCACTGCACTGCATCCCCAGTGGTGCCAGTGAGCTCTCTGGACTCACTGCTCTGCATCCCCAGTGGTGCCAGTGTACTCACAGGATTCACTGCACTGCATCCCCAGTGGTGCTAGTGCACTCTCTGGACTCACTGCAGTGCATCCCCAGTGGTGCCAGTGCACTCTCTGGACTCACTGAAGTGCATTCTCAGTGGTGCCAGTGCACTCTCTGGGCTCACTGAAGTGCATCCCCAGTGGTGCCAGTACACTCACTGGACTCACTGCACTGCATCCCCAGTGGTGCCAGTGCACTCTCTGGACTCACTGCACTGCATCCCCAGTGGTGCCAGTGCACTCTCTGGACTCACTGTAGTGCATCCCCAGTGGTGCCAGTGCACTCTCTGGACTCACTGCAGTGCATCCCCAGTGGTGCCAGTGCACTCTCTGGGCTCACTTCACTGCATCCCCAGTGGTGCCAGTGCACTCTCTGGACTCACTGCACTGCATCCACAGTGGTGCCAGTGAAGTCTTTGGACTCACTGCACTGCATCCCCAGTGTTGCCAGTGCACTCTGTGGAGTCACTCAAGTGCATCCCCAGTGGTGCCAGTGCACTCTCTGGACTCACTGCACTGCATGTCCAGTGGTGCCAGTGCACTCTCTGGACTGACTGTACTGCATCCCCACTGGTGCCAGTGCACTATGAGGACTCACTGTACTGCATCCCCAGTGGTGACAGTGCACTCTCTGGACTAACTGCAGTGCATCCCCAGTGGTGCCAGTGCACTCTCTGGACTCACTGCAGTGCATCCCCAGTGGTGCCAGTGCACTCTCTGGTCTCACTGCACTGCATCCCCAGTGGTGCCAGTGCAGTCTCTGGACTCACTGCACTGCATCCCCAGTGGTGCCAGTGCACTGTCTGGACTCACTGCAGTGCATCCCCAGTGGTGTCAGTGCACTCTCTGGACTCACTGTACTGCACCCCCAGTGGTGCCAGTGCACTCACTGGACTGACTGCACTGCATCCCCAGTGGTGCCAGTGCGCTCTCTGGAGTCACTGCACTGCATCCCCAGTGGTGCCAGTGCACTCACTGGACTCACTGGACTGCATCCCCAGTGGTGCCAGTGAACTCTCTGGACTCACTGCACTGCATCCCCAGTGGTGCCAGTGTACTCTCTGGACTCACTGCACTGCATCCCCAGTGGTGCCAGTGCACTCTCTGGACTCACTGCACTGCATCCCCAGTGCTGCCAGTGCACTCTCTGGACTCACTGCACAGCATGTCCAGTGGTGCCAGTGCACTCTCTGCACTCACTGCAGTGCATCCCCAGTGCTGCCAGTGCACTCACTGTACTCACTGCAGTGCATTCCCTCTGGAGCCAGTGCACTTTCTGGAGTCACTGCAGTGCATCCCCAGTGGTGCCAGTGCACTCTCTGGACTCACTGCAGTGCATCCCCAGTGGTGCCAGTGCACTCTCTGGACTCACTGTACTGCATCACCAGTGGTGCCAGTGCACTCTCTGGACTCACTGCAGTGCATCCCCAGTGGTGCCAGTGCACTCTCTGGACTCACTGCACTGCAGCCCCGGTGGTGCCAGTGCAATCTCTGGACTCACTGCACTGCATCCCCAGTGGTGCCAGTGCACTCTCTGGACTCACTGCACTGCATCTCCAGTTTTGCCAGTGAAGTCTTTGGACTCACTGCACTGCATCCCCAGTGGTGCCAGTGCACTCTCTGGAGTCACTGAAGTGCATCCCCAGTGGTGCCAGTGCACTCTCTGGACTCACTGCACTGCATGCCCAGTGGTGCCACTGCACTCTCTGGACTCACTGTACTGCATCCCCACTGGTACCAGTGCACTCTGTGGACTCACTGTACTGCATCCCCAGTGGTGCCAGTGCACTCTCTGGACTCACTGCAGTGCATCCCCAGTGGTGCCAGTGCACTCTCTGGACTCACTGCACTGCATCCCCAGTGGTGCCAGTGCACTCTCTGGACTCACTGCAGTGCATCCACAGTGGTGCCAGTGCACTCACTGGACTCACTGCAGTGCATTCCCTCTGGTGCCAGTGCACTCTCTGGACTCACTGCACTGCATCCCCAGTGGTGCCAGTGCATTCTCTGGACTCACTGCAGTGCATCCCCAGTGGTGCCAGTGCAATCTCTGGACTCACTGCACTGCATCCCCAGTGGTGCCAGTGAGCTCTCTGGACTCACTGCACTGCATCCCCAGTGGTGCCAGTGCACTCTCTGGACTCACTGCACTGCATCCCCAGTGTTCACAGTGCACTCTCTGCACTCACTACACTGCATCCCCAGTGGTGCCAGTGCACTCTCTGGACTCACTGCACTGCATCCCCAGTGGTGCCAGTGCACTCTGTGGACTCACTGCACTGCATCCCCAGTGGTGTCAGTGCACTCTCTGGACTCACTGCACTGCATCCCCAGTGGTGCCAGTGCACTCTCTGGACTCACTGTACTGCATCCCCAGTGTTGCCAGTGCACTCTCTGGAGTAACTGCAGTGCATCCCCAGTGGTGCCAAAGCACTCTCTGGACTCCCGGCACCGCATCCCCAGTGGTGCCAGTGCACTCTCTGGGCTCACTGCAGTGCATCCAGAGTGGTGCCAGTGCACTCTCTTGACTCACTGCACTGCATCCCCAGTGGTGCCAGTGTACTCACTGGACTCACTGCACTGCATTCCCCAGGGGTGCTAGTGCACTCTCTGGACTCACTGCAGTGCATCCCCAGTGGTGCCAGTGCACTCTCTGGACTCACTGCACTGCATTCTCAGTGGTTCCAGTGCACTCTGTGGACTCACTGCAGTGCATCCCCAGTGGTTCCAGTGCGCTCTCTGGACTCACTGCAGTGCATCCCCAGTGGTGCCAGTGCACTCTCTGGACTCACTGCAGTGCATCCCCAGTTGTGCCAGTGCACTCTCTGGACTCACTGCAGTGCATCCCCAGTGGTGCCAGTGCACTCTCTGGACTCACTGCACTGCATCCCCAGTGGTGCCACTGCACTCTCTGGACTCACTGCAGTGCATCCCCAGTGGTGCCAGTGCACTCTCTGGACTCACTGCAGTGCATCCCCAGTGGTGCCAGTGCACTCTATGGACTCACAGCAGTGCATCCCCAGTGGTGCCAGTGCACTCTCTGGACTCACTGCACTGCATCCCCAGTGGTGCCAATGCACTCTCTGGACTCACTGCACTGCATCCCCAGTGGTGCCAGTGCACTCTCTGGACTCACTGCACTGCATCCAAAGTGGTGCCAGTGCACTCTCTGGACTCACTGCACTGCATCCCCAGTGGTGCCAGGGCACTCTCTCGAGTCACTGCACTACATCCCCAGTGGTGCCAGTGCGCTCACTGGACTCACTGTACTGCATCATCAGTGGTGCCAGTGCACTCTCTGGAGTGACTGCAGTGCATCCCCAGTGGTGCCAGTGCACTCTCTGGACTCACTGCACTGCATCCCCAGTGGTGCCAATGCACTCTCTGGACTCACTGCACTGCATCCATAGTGGTGCCAGTGCACTCACTGGACTCACTGCACTGCATCCCAAGTGGTACCAGTGCACTCTCTGGACTCACTGCACTGCATCCCCAGTGGTGCCAGTGCACTCTCTGGACTCACTGCACTACATCCCCAGTGGTGCCAGTGCACTCACTGGACTCACTGTACTGCATTCCCAGTGGTGCTAGTGCACTCTCTGGACTCACTGCAGTGCATCCCCAGTGGTGCCAGTGCACTCTTTGGACTCACTGAAGTGCATTCTCAGTGGTGCCAGTGCACTCTCTGGACTCACTGCACTGCATCCCCAGTGGTGCCAGTGCACTCTCTGGACTCACTGAAGTGCATTCTCAGTGGTGCCAGTGCACTCTCTGGACTCACTGCAGTGCATCCCCAGTGGTGCCAGTATACTCACTGGACTCACTGCACTGCATCCCCAGTGGTGCCAGTGCACTCTCTGGACTCACTGCACTGCATCCCCAGTGGTGCCAGTGCACTCTCTGGACTCACTGCACTGCATCCCCAGTGCTGCCTGTGCACTCTCTGGACTCACTGCACTGCATTCCCAGTCGTGCCAGTGCACACTCTGGACTCACTGCACTGCATCCCCAGTGGTGCCAGTGCACTCTCTGGACTCACTGCACTGCAATCCCAGTGTTGCCAGTGCACTCTCTGGACTCACTGCACTGCATCCCCAGTGGTGCCAGTGCACTCTCTGGACTCACTTCAGTGCATCCCCAGTGGTGCCAGAGCACTCTCTGGACTCACTGCACTGCATCCCCAGTGGTGCCAGTCCACTCTCTGGACTCACTGCACTGCAGCCCCAGTGGTGCCAGTGCACTCTCTGGACTCACTGCACAGCATCCCCAGTGGTGCCAGTGCACTCTCTGGACTCACTGCACTGCATCCCCAGTGGTGCCAGTGCACTCTCTGGACTCACTGTACTGCATCACCAGTGGTGCCAGTGCACTCTCTGGACTCACTGCAGTGCATCCCCAGTGGTGCCAGTGCACTCTCTGGACTCACTGCACTGCAGCCCCGGTGGTGCCAGTGCAATCTCTGGACTCACTGCACTGCATCCCCAGTGGTGCCAGTGCACTCTCTGGACTCACTGCACTGCATCTCCAGTTTTGCCAGTGAAGTCTTTGGACTCACTGCACTGCATCCCCAGTGGTGCCAGTGCACTCTCTTGAGTCACTGAAGTGCATCCCCAGTGGTGCCAGTGCACTCTCTGGACTCACTGCACTGCATGCCCAGTGGTGCCACTGCACTCTCTGGACTCACTGTACTGCATCCCCACTGGTACCAGTGCACTCTGTGGACTCACTGTACTGCATCCCCAGTGGTGACAGTGCACTCTCTGGACTCACTGCACTGCATCCCCAGTGGTGCCAGTGCACTCTCTGGACTCACTGCAGTGCATCCCCAGTGGTGCCAGTGCACTCTCTGGACTCACTGCACTGCATCCCCAGTGGTGCCAGTGCACTCTCTGGACTCACTGCAGTGCATCCACAGTGGTGCCAGTGCACTCACTGGACTCACTGCAGTGCATTCCCTCTGGTGCCAGTGCACTCTCTGGACTCACTGCACTGCATCCCCAGTGGTGCCAGTGCATTCTCTGGACTCACTGCAGTGCATCCCCAGTGGTGCCAGTGCAATCTCTGGACTCACTGCACTGCATCCCCAGTGGTGCCAGTGAGCTCTCTGGACTCACTGCACTGCATCCCCAGTGGTGCCAGTGCACTCTCTGGACTCACTGCACTGCATCCCCAGTGTTCACAGTGCACTCTCTGCACTCACTACACTGCATCCCCAGTGGTGCCAGTGCACTCTCTGGACTCACTGCACTGCATCCCCAGTGGTGCCAGTGCACTCTGTGGACTCACTGCACTGCATCCCCAGTGGTGTCAGTGCACTCTCTGGACTCACTGCACTGCATCCCCAGTGGTGCCAGTGCACTCTCTGGACTCACTGTACTGCATCCCCAGTGTTGCCAGTGCACTCTCTGGAGTAACTGCAGTGCATCCCCAGTGGTGCCAAAGCACTCTCTGGACTCCCGGCACCGCATCCCCAGTGGTGCCAGTGCACTCTCTGGGCTCACTGCAGTGCATCCAGAGTGGTGCCAGTGCACTCTCTTGACTCACTGCACTGCATCCCCAGTGGTGCCAGTGTACTCACTGGACTCACTGCACTGCATTCCCCAGTGGTGCTAGTGCACTCTCTGGACTCACTGCACTGCATCCCCAGTGGTGCCAGTGCACTCTCTGGACTCACTGAAGTGCATTCTCAGTGGTTCCAGTGCACTCTGTGGACTCACTGCAGTGCATCCCCAGTGGTGCCAGTGCGCTCTCTGGACTCACTGCAGTGCATCCCCAGTGGTGCCAGTGCACTCTCTGGACTCACTGCAGTGCATCCCCAGTGGTGCCAGTGCACTCTCTGGACTCACTGCAGTGCATATCCAGTGGTGCCAGTGCACTCTCTGGACTCACTGCACTGCATCCCCAGTGGTGCCACTGCACTCTCTGGACTCACTGCACTGCATCCCCAGTGGTGCCAGTGCACTCTCTGGACTCACTGCAGTGCATCCCCAGTGGTGCCAGTGCACTCTCTGGACTCACAGCAGTGCATCCCCAGTGGTGCCAGTGCACTCTCTGGACTCACTGCACTGCATCCCCAGTGGTGCCAATGCACTCTCTGGACTCACTGCACTGCATCCCCAGTGGTGCCAGTGCACTCTCTGGACTCACTGCACTGCATCCAAAGTGGTGCCAGTGCACTCTCTGGACTCACTGCACTGCATCCCCAGTGGTGCCAGTGCACTCTCTCGAGTCACTGCACTACATCCCCAGTGGTGCCAGTGCGCTCACTGGACTCACTGTACTGCATCATCAGTGGTGCCAGTGCACTCTCTGGAGTGACTGCAGTGCATCCCCAGTGGTGCCAGTGCACTCTCTGGACTCACTGCACTGCATCCCCAGTGGTGCCAATGCACTCTCTGGACTCACTGCAGTGCATCCCCAGTGGTGCCAGTGCACTCACTGGACTCACTGCACTGCATCCCAAGTGGTACCAGTGCACTCTCTGGACTCACTGCACTGCATCCCCAGTGGTGCCAGTGCACTCTCTCGAGTCACTGCACTACATCCCCAGTGGTGCCAGTGCACTCTTTGGACTCACTGAAGTGCATTCTCAGTGGTGCCAGTGCACTCTCTGGACTCACTGCACTGCATCCCCAGTGGTGCCAGTGCACTCTCTGGACTCACTGAAGTGCATTCTCAGTGGTGCCAGTGCACTCTCTGGACTCACTGCAGTGCATCCCCAGTGGTGCCAGTATACTCACTGGACTCACTGCACTGCATTCCCAGTGGTGCCAGTGCACTCTCTGGACTCACTGCACTGCATCCCCAGTGGTGCCAGTGCACTCTCTGGACTCACTGCACTGCATCCCCAGTGCTGCCTGTGCACTCTCTGGACTCACTGCACTGCATTCCCAGTCGTGCCAGTGCACACTCTGGACTCACTGCACTGCATCCCCAGTGGTGCCAGTGCACTCTCTGGACTCACTGCACTGCAACCCCAGTGTTGCCAGTGCACTCTCTGGACTCACTGCACTGCATCCCCAGTGGTGCCAGTTCACTCTCTGGACTCACTTCAGTGCATCCCCAGTGGTGCCAGAGCACTCTCTGGACTCACTGCACTGCATCCCCAGTGGTGCCAGTCCACTCTCTGGACTCACTGCACTGCATCCCCAGTGCTGCCAGTGCACTCTCTGGACTCACTGCACTGCATCCCCAGTATTGCCAGTGCACTCTCTGGACTCACTGCACTGCATCCCCAGTGCTGCCAGTGCACTCTCTGGACTCACTGCACAGCATGTCCAGTGGTGCCAGTGCACTCTCTGCACTCACTGCAGTGCATTCCCAGTGCTGCCAGTGCACTCACTGTACTCACTGCAGTGCATTCCCTCTGGAGCCAGTGCACTCTCTGGAGTCACTGCAGTGCATCCCCAGTGGTGCCAGTGCACCCTCTGGACTCACTGCAGTGCATCCCCAGTGGTGCCAGTGCACTCTCTGGACTCACTGCAGTGCATCACCAGTGGTGCCACTGCACTCTCTGGACTCACTGCACTGCATCCCCAGTGGTGCCAGTGCACTCTCTGGACTCACTGCACTGCATCCCCAGTGGTGCCAGTGCACTCTCTGGACTCACTGCACTGCATCCCCAGTGGTGTCAGAGCACTCTCTGGACTCACTGCACTGCATCCTCTGTGCTGCCAGTGCACTCTCTGGACTCACTGCACTGCATCCCCAGTGGTGCTAGTGCACTCTGTGGACTCACTGCAGTGCATCCCCAGTGGTGCCAGTGCACTCTCTGGACTCACTGAAGGGCATTCTCAGTGGTGCCAGTGCACTCTCTGGACTCACTGCAGTGTTTCCCCAGTGGTGCCAGTACACTCACTGGACTGACTGCACTGCATCCCCAGTGGTGCCAGTGCACTCTCTGGACTCACCGCACCGCATCCCCAGTGGTGCCAGTGCACTCTCTGGAGTAACTGCAGTGCATCCCCAGTGGTGCCAGTGCACTCTCTGGACTCACTGCAGTGCATCCCCAGTGGTGCCAGTGCACTCTCTGGACTCACTGCACTGCATCCCCAGTGGTGCCAGTGCACTCTCTGGACTCCCGGCACCGCATCCCCAGTGGTGCCAGTGCACTCTCTGGGCTCACTGCAGTGCATCCCCAGTGGTGCCAGTGCACTCTCTGGACTCACTGCACTGCATCCCCAGTGGTACCAGTGCACTCTGTGGACTCACTGCAGTGCATCCCCAGTGGTGCCAGTGCACTCTCTGGACTCACTGCACTGCATCCCCAGTGGTGCTAGTGCACTCTCTGGACTCACTGTACTGCATTACCAGTGGTGCCAGTGCACTCTCTGGACTCACTGCAGTGCATCCCCAGTGGTGCCAGTGCACTCTCTGGACTCACTGCACTGCAGCCCCGGTGGTGCCAGTGCAATCTCTGGACTCACTGCACTGCATCCCCAGTGGTGCCAGTGCACTCTCTGGACTCACTGCACTGCATCCCCAGTGGTGCCAGTGCACTCTCTGGACTCACTGCACTGCATCCCCAGTGTTCACAGTGCACTCTCTGCACTCACTACACTGCATCCCCAGTGGTGCCAGTGCACTCTCTGGACTCACTGCACTGCATCCCCAGTGGTGCCAGTGCACTCTGTGGACTCACTGCACTGCATCCCCAGTGGTGTCAGTGCACTCTCTGGACTCACTGCACTGCATCCCCAGTGGTGCCAGTGCACTCTCTGGACTCACTGCACTGCATCCCCAGTGGAGCCCGTGCACTCTCTGGACTCACTGTACTGCATCCCCAGTGTTGCCAGTGCACTCTCTGGAGTAACTGCAGTGCATCCCCAGTGGTGTCAAAGCACGCTCTGGACTCCCGGCACCGCATCCCCAGTGGTGCCAGTGCACTCTCTGGGCTCACTGCAGTGCATCCCCAGTGGTGCCAGTGCACTCTCTTGACTCACTGCACTGCATCCCCAGTGGTGCCAGTGTACTCACTGGACTCACTGCAGTGCTTCCCCAGTGGTGCTAGTGCACTCTCTGGACTCACTGCAGTGCATCCCCAGTGGTGCCAGTGCACTCTCTGGACTCACTGAAGTGCATTCTCAGTGGTTCCAGTGCACTCTGTGGACTCACTGCAGTGCATCCCCAGTGGTGCCAGTGCACTCTCTGGACTCACTGCAGTGCATCCCCAGTGGTGCCAGTGCACTCTCTGGACTCACTGCACTGCATCCCCAGTGCTGCCAGTGCACTCTCTGGACTCACTGCAGTGCATCCCCAGTGGTGCCAGTGCACTCTCTGGACTCACTGCAGTGCATCCCCAGTGGTGCCAGTGCACTCTCTGGACTCACTGCACTGCATCCCCAGTGGTGCCTGTGCACTCTCTGGACTCACTGCAGTGCATCCCCAGTGGTGCCAGTGCACTCTCTGGTCTCACTGCAGTGCATCCCCACTGCTGCCAGTGCACTCTCTGGACTCACAGCAGTGCATCCCCAGTGGTGCCAGTGCACTCTCTGGACTCACTGCACTGCATCCAAAGTGGTGCCAGTGCACTCTCTGGACTCACTGCACTGCATCCCCAGTGGTGCCAGTGCACTCTCTGGACTCACTGCACTGCATCCAAAGTGGTGCCAGTGCACTCTCTGGACTCACTGCACTGCATCCCCAGTGGTGCCAGTGCACTCTCTCGAGTCACTGCACTACATCCCCAGTGGTGCCAGTGCGCTCACTGGACTCACTGTACTGCATCATCAGTGGTGCCAGTGCACTCTCTGGAGTGACTGCAGTGCATCCCCAGTGGTGCCAGTGCACTCTCTGGACTCACTGCACTGCATCCCCAGTGGTGCCAATGCACTCTCTGGACTCACTGCACTGCATCCCCAGTGGTGCCAGTGCACTCACTGGACTCACTGCACTGCATCCCAAGTGGTACCAGTGCACTCTCTGGACTCACTGCACTGCATCCCCAGTGGTGCCAGTGCACTCTCTGGACTCACTGCACTGCATCCAAAGTGGTGCCAGTGCACTCTCTGGACTCACTGCAGTGCATCCCCAGTGGTGCCAGTGCACTCTCTCGAGTCACTGCACTACATCCCCAGTGGTGCCAGTGCGCTCACTGGACTCACTGTACTGCATCATCAGTGGTGCCAGTGCACTCTCTGGAGTGACTGCAGTGCATCCCCAGTGGTGCCAGTGCACTCTCTGGACTCACTGCACTGCATCCCCAGTGGTGCCAATGCACTCTCTGGACTCACTGCACTGCATCCCCAGTGGTGCCAGTGCACTCACTGGACTCACTGCACTGCATCCCAAGTGGTACCAGTGCACTCTCTGGACTCACTGCACTGCATCCCCAGTGGTGCCAGTGCACTCTCTCGAGTCACTGCACTACATCCCCAGTGGTGCCAGTGCACTCACTGGACTCACTGTACTGCATTCCCAGTGGTGCTAGTGCACTCTCTGGACTCACTGCAGTGCATCCCCAGTGGTGCCAGTGCACTCTTTGGACTCACTGAAGTGCATTCTCAGTGGTGCCAGTGCACTCTCTGGACTCACTGCACTGCATCCCCAGTGGTGCCAGTGCACTCTCTGGACTCACTGAAGTGCATTCTCAGTGGTGCCAGTGCACTCTCTGGACTCACTGCAGTGCATCCCCAGTGGTGCCAGTACACTCAAGGGACTCACTGCACTGCATCCCCAGTGGTGCCAGTGCACTCTCTGGACTCACTGCAGTGCATCCCCAGTGGTGCCAGTGCACTCTCTGGACTCACAGCAGTGCATCCCCAGTGGTGCCAGTGCACTCTCTGGACTCACTGCAGTGCATCCCCAGTGGTGCCAGTGCACTCTCTGGACTCACTGCACTGCATCCAAAGTGGTGCCAGTGCACTCTCTGGACTCACTGCACTGCATCCCCAGTGGTGCCAGTGCACTCTCTGGACTCACTGCACTACATCCCCAGTGGTGCCAGTGCGCTCACTGGACTCACAGTACTGCATCATCAGTGGTGCCAGTGCACTCTCTGGAGTGACTGCAGTGCATCCCCAGTGGTGCCAGTGCACTCTCTGGACTCACTGCACTGCATCCCCAGTGGTGCCAATGCACTCTCTGGACTCACTGCACTGCATCCCCAGTGGTGCCAGTGCACTCACTGGACTCACTGCACTGCATCCCAAGTGGTACCAGTGCACTCTCTGGACTCACTGCACTGCATCCCCAGTGGTGCCAGTGCACTCTCTCGAGTCACTGCACTACATCCCCAGTGGTGCCAGTGCACTCACTGGACTCACTGTACTGCATTCCCAGTGGTGCTAGTGCACTCTCTGGACTCACTGCAGTGCATCCCCAGTGGTGCCAGTGCACTCTTTGGACTCACTGAAGTGCATTCTCAGTGGTGCCAGTGCACTCTCTGGACTCACTGCACTGCATCCCCAGTGGTGCCAGTGCACTCTCTGGACTCACTGAAGTGCATTCTCAGTGGTGCCAGTGCACTCTCTGGACTCACTGCAGTGCATCCCCAGTGGTGCCAGTACACTCACTGGACTCACTGCACTGCATCCCCAGTGGTGCCAGTGCACTCTCTGGACTCACTGCACTGCATCCCCAGTGGTGCCAGTGCACTCTCTGGACTCACTGCACTGCATCCCCAGTGCTGCCTGTGCACTCTCTGGACTCACTGCACTGCATTCCCAGTCGTGCCAGTGCACTCTCTGGACTCACTGCACTGCAACCCCAGTGGTGCCAGTGCACTCTCTGGACTCACTGCACTGCATCCCCAGTGGTGCCAGTGCACTCTCTGGACTCACTTCAGTGCATCCCCAGTGGTGCCAGAGCACTCTCTGGACTCACTGCACTGCATCCCCAGTGGTGCCAGTGCACTCTCTGGACTCACTGCACTGCATCCCCAGTGGTGCCAGTGCACTCTCTGGACTCACTGCACTGCATCCCCAGTATTGCCAGTGCACTCTCTGGAGTCACTGCACTGCATCCCCAGTGCTGCCAGTGCACTCTCTGGACTCACTGCACAGCATGTCCAGTGGTGCCAGTGCACTCTCTGCACTCACTGCACTGCATCCCCAGTGCTGCCAGTGCACTCACTGTACTCACTGCAGTGCATTCCCTCTGGAGCCAGTGCACTCTCTGGACTCACTGCAGTGCATCCCCAGTGGTGCCAGTGCACTCTCTGGACTCACTGCAGTGCATCCCCAGTGGTGCCAGTGCACTCTCTGGACTCACTGCACTGCATCCCCAGTGGTGCCAGTGCACTCTCTGGACTCACTGAAGTGCATCCCCAGTGGTGCCAGTGCACTCTCTGGACTCACTGCACTGCATCCCCAGTGGTGCCAGTGCACTCTCTGGACTCACTGCACTGCATCCCCAGTGGTGTCAGAGCACTCTCTGGACTCACTGCACTGCATCCTCTGTGCTGCCAGTGCACTCTCTGGACTCACTGCACTGCATCCCCAGTGGTGCCAGTGCACTCTCTGGACTCACTGTACTGCATCCCCAGTGGAGCGCGTGCACTCTCTGGACTCACTGAAGTGCATCCCCAGTGGTGCAAGTGCACTCTCTGGACTCACTGCACTGCATCCCCAGTGGTGCTAGTGCACTCTGTGGACTCACTGCAGTGCATCCCCAGTGGTGCCAGTGCACTCTCTGGACTCACTGAAGGGCATTCTCAGTGGTGCCAGTGCACTCTCTGGACTCACTGCAGTGTTTCCCCAGTGGTGCCAGTACACTCACTGGACTGACTGCACTGCATCCCCAGTGGTGCCAGTGCACTCTCTGGACTCACCGCACCGCATCCCCAGTGGTGCCAGTGCACTCTCTGGAGTAACTGCAGTGCATCCCCAGTGGTGCCAGTGCACTCTCTGGACTCACTGCACTGCATCCCCAGTGGTGCCAGTGCACTCTCTGGACTCCCGGCACCGCATCCCCAGTGGTGCCAGTGCACTCTCTGGGCTCACTGCAGTGCATCCCCAGTGGTGCCAGTGCACTCTCTTGACTCACTGCACTGCATCCCCAGTGGTGCCAGTGCACTCACTGGATTCACTGCACTGCATCCCCAGTGGTGCTAGTGCACTCTCTGGACTCACTGCAGTGCATCCCCAGTGGTACCAGTGCACTCTCTGGACTAACTGAAGTGCATTCTCAGTGGTGCCAGTGCGCTCTCTGGACTCACTGCAGTGCATCCCCAGTGGTGCCAGTGCACTCTCTGGACTGACTGCACTGCATCCCCAGTGCTGCCAGTGCACTCTCTGGACTCACTGCACTGCATCCCCAGTGGTGCCAGTGCACTCTCTGGACTCACTGCACTGCATCCCCAGTGGTGCCAGTGCACTCTCTGGACTCACTGCACTGCATTACCAGTGGTGCCAGTGCACTCTCTGGACTCACTGCAGTGCATCCCCAGTGGTGCCAGTGCACTCTCTGGACTCACTGCAGTGCATCCCCAGTGGTGCCAGTGCACTCTCTGGACTCACTGCACTGCATCCCCAGTGGTGCCAGTGCACTCTCTGGACTCACTGAAGTGCATTCTCAGTGGTGCCAGTGCACTCTCTGGACTCACTGCAGTGCATCCCCAGTGGTGCCAGTACACTCACTGGACTCACTGCACTGCATCCCCAGTGGTGCCAGTGCACTCTCTGGACTCACTGCACTGCATGCCCAGTGGTGCCACTGCACTCTCTGGACTCACTGTACTGCATCCCCACTGGTACCAGTGCACTCTGTGGACTCACTGTACTGCATCCCCAGTGGTGACAGTGCACTCTCTGGACTCACTGCACTGCATCCCCAGTGGTGCCAGTGCACTCTCTGGACTCACTGCACTGCATCCCCAGTGGTGCCAGTGCACTCTCTGGACTCACTGCAATGCATCCACAGTGGTGCCAGTGCACTCACTGGACTCACTGCAGTGCATTCCCTCTGGTGCCAGTGCACTCTCTGGACTCACTGCACTGCATCCCCAGTGGTGCCAGTGCACTCTCTGGACTCACTGCACTGCATCCCCAGTGGTGCCAGTGCATTCTCTGGACTCACTGCAGTGCATCCCCAGTGGATCCAGTGCAATCTCTGGACTCACTGCAGTGCATCCCCAGTGGTGCCAGTGCAATCTCTGGACTCACTGCACTGCATCCCCAGTGGTGCCAGTGCACTCTCTGGACTCACTGCACTGCATCCCCAGTGTTCACAGTGCACTCTCTGCACTCACTACACTGCATCCCCAGTGGTGCCAGTGCACTCTCTGGTCTCACTGCAGTGCATCCCCAGTGGTGCCAGTGCACTCTCTTGACTCACTGCACTGCATCCCCAGTGGTGCCAGTGAACTCACTGGACTCACTGCACTGCATTCCCCAGTGGTGCTAGTGCACTCTCTGGACTCACTGCAGTGCATCCCCAGTGGTGCCAGTGCACTCTCTGGACTCACTGAAGTGCATTCTTAGTGGTTCCAGTGCACTCTGTGGACTCACTGCAGTGCATCCCCAGTGGTGCCGGTGCGCTCTCTGGACTCACTGCAGTGCATCCCCAGTGGTGCCAGTGCACTCTCTGGACTCACTGCACTGCATCCCCAGTGCTGCCAGTGCACTCTCTGGACTCACTGCACTGCATCCCCAGTGCTGCCAGTGCACTCTCTGGACTCACTGCACTGCATCCCCAGTGGTGCCAGTGCACTCTCTGGACTCACTGCACTGCATCCCCAGTGGTGCCACTGCACTCTCTGGACTCACTGCAGTGCATCAACAGTGGTGCCAGTGCACTCTCTGGTCTCACTGCAGTGCATCCCCACTGCTGCCAGTGCACTCTCTGGACTCACAGCAGTGCATCCCCAGTGGTGCCAGTGCACTCTCTGGACTCACTGCACTGCATCCCCAGTGGTGCCAATGCACTCTCTGGACTCACTGCACTGCATCCCCAGTGGTGCCAGTGCACTCTCTGGACTCACTGCAATGCATCCAAAGTGGTGCCAGTGCACTCTCTGGACTCACTGCACTGCATCCCCAGTGGTGCCAGTGTACTCTCTCGAGTCACTGCACTACATCCCCAGTGGTGCCAGTGCGCTCACTGGACTCACTGTACTGCATCATCAGTGGTGCCAGTGCACTCTCTGGACTCACTGCAGTGCATCCCCAGTGGTGCCAGTGCACTCTCTGGACTCACTGCACTGCAGCCCCAGTGGTGCCAATGCACTCTGTGGACTCACTGCACTGCATCCCCAGTGGTGCCAGTGCACTCACTGGACTCACTGCACTGCATCCCAAGTGGTACCAGTGCACTCTCTGGACTCACTGCACTGCATCCCCAGTGGTGCCAGTGCACTCTCTCGAGTCACTGCACTACATCCCCAGTGGTGCCAGTGCACTCACTGGACTCACTGTACTGCATTCCCAGTGGTGCTAGTGCACTCTCTGGACTCACTGCAGTGCATCCCCAGTGGTGCCAGTGCACTCTTTGGACTCACTGAAGTGCATTCTCAGTGGTGCCAGTGCACTCTCTGGACTCACTGCACTGCATCCCCAGTGGTGCCAGTGCACTCTCTGGACTCACTGAAGTGCATTCTCAGTGGTGCCAGTGCACTCTCTGGACTCACTGCAGTGCATCCCCAGTGGTGCCAGTACACTCACTGGACTCACTGCACTGCATCCCCAGTGGTGCCAGTACACTCTCTGGACTCACTGCACTGCATCCCCAGTGGTGCCAGTGCACTCTCTGGACTCACTGCACTGCATCCCCAGTTGCTGCCTGTGCACTCTCTGGACTCACTGCACTGCATTCCCAGTCGTGCCAGTGCACACTCTGGACTCACTGCACTGCATCCCCAGTGGTGCCAGTGCACTCTCCGGACTCACTGCACTGCAACCCCAGTGTTGCCAGTGCACTCTCTGGACTCACTGCACTGCATCCCCAGTGGTGCCAGTGCACTCTCTGGACTCACTTCAGTGCATCCCCAGTGGTGCCAGAGCACTCTCTGGACTCACTGCACTGCATCCCCAGTGGTGCCAGTGCACTCTCTGGACTCACTGCACTGCAGCCCCAGTGGTGCCAGTGCACTCTCTGGACTCACTGCACTGCATCCCCAGTATTGCCAGTGCACTCTCTGGACTCACTGCACTGCATCCCCAGTGGTGCCAGTGCACTCTCTGGACTCACTGCACTGCATCCCCAGTGGTGCCAGTGTACTCTCTGCACTCACTGCACTGCATCCCCAGTGCTGCCAGTGCACTCACTGTACTCACTGCAGTGCATTTCCTCTGGAGCCAGTGCACTCTCTGGACTCACTGCAGTGCATCCCCAGTGGTGCCAGTGCACTCTCTGGACTCACTGCAGTGCATCCCCAGTGGTGCCAGTGCACTCTCTGGACTCACTGCACTGCATCCCCAGTGGTGCCAGTGCACTCTCTGGACTCACTGCACTGCATCCCCAGTGGTGCCAGTGCACTCTCTGGACTCACTGCACTGCATCCCCAGTGGTGTCAGAGCACTCTCTGGACTCACTGCACTGCATCCTCTGTGCTGCCAGTGCACTCTCTGGACTCACTGCACTGCATCCCCAGTGGTGCCAGTGCACTCTCTGGACTCACTGTACTGCATCCCCAGTGGAGCGCGTGCACTCTCTGGACTCACTGAAGTGCATCCCCAGTGGTGCAAGTGCACTCTCTGGACTCACTGCACTGCATCTCCAGTGGTGCCAGTGCACTCTGTGGACTCACTGCAGTGCATCCCCAGTGGTGCCAGTGCACTCTCTGGACTCACTGAAGGGCATTCTCAGTGGTGCCAGTGCACTCTCTGGACTCCCTGCAGTGTTTCCCCAGTGGTGCCAGTACACTCACTGGACTGACTGCACTGCATCCCCAGTGGTGCCAGTGCACTCTCTGGACTCACCGCACCGCATCCCCAGTGGTGCCAGTGCACTCTCTGGAGTAACTGCAGTGCATCCCCAGTGGTGCCAGTGCACTCTCTGGACTCACTGCACTGCATCCCCAGTGGTGCCAGTGCACTCTCTGGACTCACTGCACTGCATCCCCAGTGGTGCCAGTGCACTCTCTGGGCTCACTGCAGTGCATCCCCAGTGGTGCCAGTGCACTCTCTGGACTCACTGCACTGCATCCCCAGTGGTGCCAGTGCACTCACTGGACTAACTGAAGTGCATTCTCAGTGGTGCCAGTGCGCTCTCTGGACTCACTTCAGTGCATCCCCAGTGGTGCCAGTGCACTCTCTGGACTCACTGCACTGCATCCCCAGTGCTGCCAGTGCACTCTCTGGACTCACTGCACTGCATCCCCAGTGGTGCCAGTGCACTCTCTGGACTCACTGCACTGCATTCCCAGTGGTGCCAGTGCACTCTCTGGACTCACTGCACCGCATCCCCAGTGGTGCCAGTGCACTCTCTGGACTCACTGCACTGCATCCCCAGTGGTACCAGTGCACTCTGTGGACTCACTGCAGTGCATCCCCAGTGGTGCCAGTGCACTCTCTGGACTCACTGCACTGCATCCCCAGTGGTGCCAGTGCACTCTCTGGACTCACTGTACTGCATCACCAGTGGTGCCAGTGCACTCTCTGGACTCACTGCAGTGCATCCCCAGTGGTGCCAGGGCACTCTCTGGACTCACTGCACTGCAGCCCCGGTGGTGCCAGTGCAATCTCTGGACTCACTGCACTGCATCCCCAGTGGTGCCAGTGCACTCTCTGGACTCACTGCACTGCATCCCCAGTTTTGCCAGTGAAGTCTTTGGACTCACTGCACTGCATCCCCAGTGGTGCCAGTGCACTCTCTGGAGTCACTGAAGTGCATCCCCAGTGGTGCCAGTGCACTCTCTGGACTCACTGCACTGCATGCCCAGTGGTGCCACTGCACTCTCTGGACTCACTGTACTGCATCCCCACTGGTACCAGTGCACTCTGTGGACTCACTGCAGTGCATCCACAGTGGTGCCAGTGCACTCACTGGACTCACTGCAGTGCATTCCCTCTGGTGCCAGTGCACTCTCTGGACTCACTGCACTGCATCCCCAGTGGTTCCAGTGCACTCTCTGGACTCACTGCACTGCATCCCCAGAGGTGCCAGTGCATTCTCTGGACTCACTGCAGTGCATCCCCAGTGGTGCCAGTGCAATCTCTGGACTCACTGCAGTGCATCCCCAGTGGTGCCAGTGCACACTCTGGACTCACTGCACTGCATCCCCAGTGGTGCCAGTGCACTCTCTGGACTCACTGCACTGCATCCCCAGTGTTCACAGTGCACTCTCTGCACTCACTACACTGCATCCCCAGTGGTGCCAGTGCAGTCTCTGGACTCACTGCACTGCATCCCCAGTGGTGCCAGTGCACTCTGTGGACTCACTGCACTGCATCCCCAGTGGTGTCAGTGCACTCTCTGGACTCACTGCACTGCATCCCCATTGGTGCTAATGCACTCTGGACTCACTGCACTGCATCCCGACTGGTGCCAGTGCACTCTCTGGACTCACTGCACTGCATTCCCTAGTGGTGCCAGTGCACTCTCTGGACTCACTGCAGTGCATCCCTAGTGGTGCCAGTGCACTCTCTGGACTCACTGCACTGCATCCCCTGTGCTGCCAGTGCTCTCTCTGGACTCACTGCACTGCATCCCCAGTGGTGCCAGTGCACTCTCTGGACTCACTGCATTGCATCACCTGTGGTGCCAGTACACTCTCTGGACTCACTGCACTGCATCTCCAGTGGTGCCAGAGCACTCTCTGGACTCACTGCACTGCATCCTCTGTGCTGCCAGTGCACTCTCTGGACTCACTGCACTGCATCCCCAGTGGTGCCAGTACACTCTCTGGACTCACTGTACTGCATCCCCAGTGGAGCGCGTGCACTCTCTGGACTCACTGAAGTGCATCCCCAGTGGTGCCAGTGCACTCTCTGGACTCACTGCACTGCATCCCCAGTGGTGTCAGTGCACTCTCTGGACTCACTGCAGTGCATCCCCAGTGGTGCCAGTGCACTCTCTGGACTCACTGAAGGGCATTCTCAGTGGTGCCAGTGCACTCTCTGGACTCACTGCAGTGTTTCCCCAGTGGTGCCAGTGCACTCTCTGGACTCACTGCACTGCATCCCCAGTGGTGCCAGTGCACTCTCTGGACTCCCGGCACCGCATCCCCAGTGGTGCCAGTGCACTCTCTGGGCTCACTGCAGTGCATCCCCAGTGGTGCCAGTGCACTCTCTGGACTCACCGCACCGCATCCCCAGTGGTGCCAGTGCACTCTCTGGACTCCCGGCACCGCATCCCCAGTGGTGCCAGTGCACTCACTGGACTGACTGCACTGCATCCCCAGTGGTGCCAGTGCACTCTCTGGACTCACCGCACCGCATCCCCAGTGGTGCCAGTGCACTCTCTGGAGTAACTGCAGTGCATCCCCAGTGGTGCCAGTGCACTCTCTGGACTCACTGCACTGCATCCCCAGTGGTGCCAGTGCACTCTCTGGACTCACTGCACTGCATCCCCAGTGGTGCCAGTGCACTCTCTGGACTCCCGGCACCGCATCCCCAGTGGTGCCAGTGCACTCTCTGGGCTCACTGCAGTGCATCCCCAGTGGTGCCAGTGCACTCTCTGGACTCACTGCACTGCATCCCCAGTGGTGCCAGTGCACTCTGTGGACTCACTGCACTGCATCCCCAGTGGTGTCAGTGCACTCTCTGGACTCACTGCACTGCATCCCCATTGGTGCTAATGCACTCTGGACTCACTGCACTGCATCCCGACTGGTGCCAGTGCACTCTCTGGACTCACTGCACTGCATTCCCTAGTGGTGCCAGTGCACTCTCTGGACTCACTGCAGTGCATCCCTAGTGGTGCCAGTGCACTCTCTGGACTCACTGCACTGCATCCCCTGTGCTGCCAGTGCTCTCTCTGGACTCACTGCACTGCATCCCCAGTGGTGCCAGTGCACTCTCTGGACTCACTGCATTGCATCACCTGTGGTGCCAGTACACTCTCTGGACTCACTGCACTGCATCTCCAGTGGTGCCAGAGCACTCTCTGGACTCACTGCACTGCATCCTCTGTGCTGCCAGTGCACTCTCTGGACTCACTGCACTGCATCCCCAGTGGTGCCAGTACACTCTCTGGACTCACTGTACTGCATCCCCAGTGGAGCGCGTGCACTCTCTGGACTCACTGAAGTGCATCCCCAGTGGTGCCAGTGCACTCTCTGGACTCACTGCACTGCATCCCCAGTGGTGTCAGTGCACTCTCTGGACTCACTGCAGTGCATCCCCAGTGGTGCCAGTGCACTCTCTGGACTCACTGAAGGGCATTCTCAGTGGTGCCAGTGCACTCTCTGGACTCACTGCAGTGTTTCCCCAGTGGTGCCAGTACACTCACTGGACTGACTGCACTGCATCCCCAGTGGTGCCAGTGCACTCTCTGGACTCACCGCACCGCATCCCCAGTGGTGCCAGTGCACTCTCTGGAGTAACTGCAGTGCATCCCCAGTGGTGCCAGTGCACTCTCTGGACTCACTGCACTGCATCCCCAGTGGTGCCAGTGCACTCTCTGGACTCACTGCACTGCATCCCCAGTGGTGCCAGTGCACTCTCTGGACTCCCGGCACCGCATCCCCAGTGGTGCCAGTGCACTCTCTGGGCTCACTGCAGTGCATCCCCAGTGGTGCCAGTGCACTCTCTGGACTCACTGCACTGCATCCCCAGTGGTGCCAGTGTACTCACTGGATTCACTGCACTGCATTCCCAGTGGTGCTAGTGCACTCTCTGGACTCACTGCAGTGCATCCCCAGTGGTACCAGTGCACTCTCTGGACTAACTGAAGTGCATTCTCAGTGGTGCCAGTGCGCTCTCTGGACTCACTGCTCTGCATCCCCAGTGGTGCTAGTGCACTCTGGACTCACTGCACTGCATCCCCAGTGGAGCCATTGCACTCTCTGGACCCACTGCACCGCATCCGCAGTGGTGCCAGTGCACTCTCTAGAGTCACTGCGCTGCATCCCCAATTGTGTCAGTGCACTCTCTGGAGTGAATGCAGTGCATCCCCAGTGGTGCCAGTGCACTCTCTGGAGTGAATGCAGTGCATCCCCAGTGGTGCCAGTGCACTCTCTGGACTCGCGTCACTGCATCCCCAGTGGTGCCAGTGCACTCTCTGGACTCACTGCAGTGCATCCCCAGTGGTGCTAGTGCACTCTGGACTCACTGCAGTGCATCCCCAGTGGTGACAGTGCACTCTATGGACTCACTGCACTGCATACCCAGTGGTGCCAGTGCACTCTCTAGAGTCACTGCACTGCATCCCCAGTGGTGCCAGTGCACTCTCTGGACTCACCGCACTGCACCCTGAGTGGTGCCAGTGCACTCTCTGGACTCACTGCACTGCATCCCCAGTGGTGCCAGTGCACTCTCTAGAGTCACTGCGCTGCATCCGCAGTGGTGCCAGTGCACTCTCTGGACTCACTGTACTGCATCCCCAGTGGTGCCAAAGCACTCTCTGGACTACCGCCACCGCATCCCCAGTGGTTCCAGTGCACTCTCTGGACTCCCTGCACTGCATCCCCAGTGGTGCCAGTGCACTCTCTGGACTCACTGCACCGCATCCCCAGTGGTGCCAGTGCACTCTCTGGACTCGCGTCAATGCATCCCCATTGGTGCTAATGCACTCTGGACTCACTGCACTGCATCCCGAGTGGTGCCAGTGCACTCTCTGGACTCACTGCACTGCATCCCCAGTGCTGCCAGTGCTCTCTCTGGACTCACTGCACTGCATCCCCAGTGGTGCCAGTGCACTCTCTGGACTCACTGCATTGCATCACCTGTGGTGCCAGTACACTCTCTGGACTCACTGCGCTGCATCCCCAGTGGTGCCAGTACACTCACTGGACTCACTGCACTGCATCCCTCGTGGTGCCAGGGCACTCTCTGCAGACACTGCAGTGCATCCCCAAAGGTGACAGTGCACTCTCTGGACTCACTGCACTGCATCTCCAGTGTTGTTAGTGCACTCACTGGACTCACTGCACTGCATCACCAGAGGTGCCAGTGCACTCTCTGGACTCACTGCACTGCATCCCCAGTGGCGCTAGTGCACTCTCTGGACTCACAGCAGTGCATCCCCAGTGGTGCCAGTGCACTCCCTGGACTCACTGCACTGCTACAGCCGCGGCAGCCGCTCCAGCCGCGGTAGCCCTCCAGCCGTGGCAGCCGCTCCACTCGGTAGCGGCTGGAGCGGCTGCCGCGGCTGGAGCGGCTGGAGCGGCTGCCGCGGCTGGAGCGGCTGCCGCGGATGGAGAGGCTGGAGCGTCTACCGCGGCTGGAGGGGCTACCGCGGGGTTGACTCGGCTGGAGCGGATGCCGAGGCTGGAGCGGCACTCTCTGGACTCACTGAAATGCATTCTCAGTGGTGCCAGTACACTCTCTGGACTCACTGCTCTGCATCCCCAGTGGTGCCAGTACACTCTCTGGACTCACTGCTCTGCATCCCCAGTCCTGCCAGTGCACTCTCTTGACTCACTGCACTGCATCCCCAGTGGTGCCAGTACACTCACTGGACTGAGTGAAGTGCATCCCCAATGGTGTCAGTGCACTCTCTGGACTCACAGCAGTGCATCCCCAGTGGTGCCAGTGCACTCCCTGGACTCAATGCACTGCTACAGCCGCGGCAGCCGCTCCAGCCGCGGTAGCCCTCCAGCCGTGGCAGCCGCTCCACTCGGTAGCGGCTGGAGCGGCTGCCGCGGCTGGAGCGGCTGGAGCGGCTGCCGCGGCTGGAGCGGCTGCCGCGGATGGAGAGGCTGGCGCGGCTGGAGGGGCTGGAGCGGCTGCCGCGGCTGGAGCGGCTGGAGCGGCTGCCGCGGCTGGAGCGTCTACCGCGGCTGGAGGGGTTACCGCGGGGTTGACTCGGCTGGAGCGGATGCCGAGGCTGGAGCGGCACTCTCTGGACTCACTGAAATGCATTCTCAGTGGTGCCAGTACACTCTCTGGACTCACTGCTCTGCATCCCCAGTGGTGCTAGTGCACTCTGGACTCACTGCAGTGCATCCCCAGTGGTGCCATTGCACTCTCTGGACTCACTGCACCGCATTCCCACTGGTGTCAGTGCACTCTGTGGACTCACTGCACTGCATCCCCAGTGGTGCCAAAGAACTCTCTGGACTCCAGGCACCGCATCCGCAGTGGTGTCAGTGCACTCTCTGGACTCCCGGCACCGTATCCCCAGTGGTGCCAGTGCATTCTCTGGACTCACGGCACTGCATCCCCAGTGGTGCCAGTGCACTCTCTGGACTCACGGCACTGCATCCGCAGTGGTGCCAGTGCACTCTCTGGACTCACTGCACTGCATCCCCAATGGTGCCAGTGCACTCTCTTTACTCACTGCACTGCATCCCCAAGGTGCCAGTGCACTCTCTGGACTCACTGCACTCCTCCAGCCGCTTAAGCCTCTCCAGCCGCACCAGCCGCGGCATCCGCTCCAGCCTCGGCATCCGCTCCAGCCGCGTTAACCGCTCCAGCCGAGGTAGCTCCTCCAGCCGCGCCAGCCGCTCCAGCCGCGGCAGCCGCTCCAGCCGCTCCAGCCGCGGCATTCGCTCCAGCCGCTCCAGCCGCGGCAGCCGCTCCAACCGCGGCAGGCGCTCCAGCCGCGGCAGCCGCTCCAGCCGCTACCGAGTGGAGCGGCTGCCACGGCTGGAGGGCTACCGCGGCTGGAGCGGCTGCCGCGGCTGGAGCAGTGCAGTGAGTCCAGGGAGTGCAAAGGCACCACTGGGGATGCAGTGCAGTGAGTCCAGAGAGTGCACTGGCACCACTGGGGATGCCCTGCAGTGAGCCCAGAGAGTGCACTGGCACCACTGGGGATGCAGTGCAGTGAGTCCAGTGAGTGCACTGGCACCACTGGGGATGCACTGCAGTGAGTCCAGAGAGTGCACTGGCACCACTGGGGATGCAGTGCAGTGAGTCCAGAGAGTGCACTGGCACCACTGGGGATGCCCTGCAGTGAGTCCAGAGAGTGCACTGGCACCACTGGGGATGCACTACAGTGAGTCCAGGGATAGCACTGGCACCACTGGGGATGCAGTGCAGTGAGTCCAGAGAGTGCACTGGCTCCACTGAGAATGCACTTCAGTGAGTCCAGAGAGTGCACTGGCACCACTGGGGATGCAGTGCAGTGAGTCAAGAGAGTGCACTGGCAGGACTGGGGATGCAGTGCAGTGAGTCCAGAGAGTGCACTGGCACCACTGGGGATGCAGTGCAGTGAGTCCAGAGAGCGCACTGGCACCACTGGGGATGCACTGCAGTGAGTCCAGAGAGTGCTCTGGCACCACTGGGGATGCAGTGCAGTGAGTCCAGAGAGTGCACTGGCAGCACTGGGGATGCAGTGCAGTGAGTCCAGAGAGTGCACTGGCACCAGAGGTAATGCACTGCAGTGAGTCCAGAGAGGGCACTGGCACCACTGGGGATGCACTGCAGTGAGTCCACAGAGTGCACTGGCACCACTGGGGATGCAGAGCAGTGAGTCCAGAGAGTGCACTGGCACCACTGGGGATGCACTGCAGTGAGTCCAGAGAGTGCACTGGCACCACTGGGGCTTCAGTGCAGTGAGTCCAGAGAGTGCACTCGCACCACTGGGGATGCAGTGCAGTGAGTCCAGAGAGTGCACTGGGACCACAGAAAATGCACTTCAGTGTGTCCAGAGAGTGTACTGGCACCACTGGGGATGCACTGCAGTGAGTCCAGAGAGTGCACTAGCGCCACTGGGGATGCACTGCAGTGAGTCCAGAGAGTGCACTGGCACCACTGGGGCTTCAGTGCAGTGAGTCCAGAGAGTGCACTGGCACCACTGGGGATGCACTGCAGTGAGTCCACAGAGTGCACGGGCTCCATTGGGGATGCAGTGCAGTGAGTCCAGAGATCGCACTGGCACCACTGGGGATGCAGTGCAGTGAGTCCAGAGAGTGCACTGGCACCACTGGGAATGCAGTGCAGTGAGTCCAGAGAGTGCACTGGCTCCACTGGGGATGCTGTGCAGTGAGTCCAGAGAGTGCAGTGGCACCACTGGTGATGCACTGCAGTTACTCCAGAGAGTGCACTGGCACCACTGGGGATGCGGTGCGGTGAGTCCAGAGAGTGCACTGGCACCACTGGGGATGCACTGCAGTGAGTCCAGAGAGTGCACTGGCACCACTGAGAATGCCCTTCAGTGAGTCCAGAGAGTATACTGGCACCACTGGGGATGCACTTCAGTGAGTCCAGAGAGTGCACTGGCACCACTGGGGATGCAGTGCAGTGAGTCCAGAGAGTGCACTTGCACCACTGAGAATGCACTTCAGTGAGTCCAGAGAGTGCACTGGCACCACTGGGGATGCAGTGCAGTGACTCTAGAGAGTTCACTGGCACCACTGGGGATGCGGTGCAGTGAGTCCAGAGAGTGCACTGGCTCCACTGGGGGTGCAGTGCGGTGAGTCCAGAGAGTGCACTGGCACCACTGGGGATGCAGTACAGTGAGTCCAGAGAGTGCACTGGCACCACTGGGGATGCAGTGCTGTGAGTCCAGAGAGTGCACTGGCACCACTGGGGATGCACTGCAGTGAGTCCAGAGAGTGCACTGGCACCACCGGGAATGCACTGCAGTGAGTCCAGAGAGTGCACTGGCACCACTGGGGATGCACAGCAGTGAGTCCAGAGAGTGCACTGGCACCACTGGGGATGCACTGCAGTCAGTCCAGAGTGCACTAGCACCACTGGGGATGCACTGCAGTGAGTCCAGAGAGTGCACTGGCACCACTGGGGATGCACTTCAGTGAGTCCAGAGAGTGCACTGGCACCACTGGGGATGCAGTGACGCGAGTCCAGAGAGTGCACTGGCTCCACAGGGGATGCAGTGACGCGAGTCCAGAGAGTGCACTGGCACCACTGGGGATGCAGTGCAGTGAGTCCAGAGAGTGCACTGGCACAACTGGGGATGCAGCGCAGTGACTCTAGAGAGTGCACTGGCACCACTGGGGATGCAGTGCAGTGAGCCCAGAGAGTGCACTGGCACCACTGGGGATGCAGTGCAGTGAGTCCAGTGAGTGCACTGGCACCACTGGGGATGCACTGCAGTGAGTCCAGAGAGTGCACTGGCACCACAGAGAATGCACTTCAGTGAGTCCAGAGAGTGCACTGGCACCACTGGGGATGCACTGCAGTGAGTCCAGAGAGTGCACTGGCACCACTGGGGATGCACTACAGTGAGTCCAGGGATAGCACTGGCACCACTGGGGAAGCAGTGCAGTGAGTCCAGAGAGTGCACTGGCACCACTGGGGATGCACTGCAGTGAGTCCAGAGAGTGCACTGGCAGCACTGGGGATGCACTAAAGTGAGTCCAGAGATTGCACTGGCACAACTGGGGATGTAGTGCAGTGACTCGAGAGAGTGCACTGGAACCACTGGGGATGCACTGCAGTGAGTCCAGAGAGTGCACTGGCACCACTGGGGATGCACTGCAGTGAGTCCAGAGAGTGCACTGGCACCACTGGGGATGCAGTGCAGTGAGTCCAGAGAGTGCACTGGCACCAGAGGGAATGCACTGCAGTGAGTCCAGTGAGTGCACTGGCACCACTGTGGATGCACTGCAGTGAGTCCAGAGAGTGCACTGGCACCACTGGGGATGCAGTGCAGTGAGTCCAGAGAGTGCACTGGCACCACTGGGGATGCAGTGCAGTGAGTCCAGAGAGTGCACTGGAACCACTGGGGATGCAGTGCAGTGAGTCCAGAGAGTGCACTGGCACCACTGGGGATGCACTGCAGTGAGTCCAGAGAGTGCACTGGCACCAGAGGGAATGCACTGCAGTGAGTCCAGTGAGTGCACTGGCACCACTGTGGATGCACTGCAGTGATTCCAGAGAGTGCACTGGCACCACTGGGGATGCAGTGCAGTGAGTCCAGAGAGTGCACTGGCACCACTGGGGATGCACTGCAGTGAGTCCAGAGAGTGCACTGGCACCACTGATGATGCAGTGCAGTGAGTCCAGAGAGTGCACTGTCACCACTGGGGATGCAGTACAGTGAGTCCACAGAGTGCACTGGTTCCAGTGGGGATGCAGTACCGTGAGTCCAGAGAGTGCAGTGGCACTACTGGGCATGCAGTGCAGTGAGTCCAGAGAGTGCACTGGCACCACTGGGGATGCACTTCAGTGACTCCAGAGAGTGCACTGGCACCACTGGGGATGCAGTGCAGTGAGTCCAAAGACTTCACTGGCAAAACTGGAGATGCAGTGCAGTGAGTCCAGAGATTGCACTGGCACCACCGGGGCTGCAGTGCAGTCCAGAGAGTGCACTGGCACCACTGGGGATGCACTGCAGTGAGTCCAGAGAGTGCACTGGCACCACTGGTGATGCACTGCAGTGAGTCCAGAGAGTGCACTGGCACCACTGGGGATGCACTGCAGTGAGTCCGGAGAGTGCACTGGCACAACTGGGGATGCACTGCAGTGAGTCCGGAGAGTGCACTGGCACCACTGGGGATGCACTGCAGTGAGTCCAGAGAGTGCACTGGCACCACTGGGGATGCAGTGCAGTGAGTCCAGAGAGTGCACTGGCACCAGTGGGGATGCGGTGCAGTGAGTCCAGAGAGTGCACTGGCACCACTGGGGATGCAGTGCAGTGAGTCCAGAGAGTGCACTGGCACCACTGGGGATGCAGTGCAGTGAGTCCAGAGAGTGCACTGGCAGCACTGGGGTTGCAGTGCAGTGAGTCCAGAGAGTGCACTGGCACCACTGGGGATGCACTGCAGTCACTCCAGAGAGTGCACTGGCACCACTGATGATGTAGTACAGTGAGTCCAGTGAGCGCACTGGCACCACTGGGGATGTAGTGCAGTGACTCGAGAGAGTGCACTGGCACCACTGGGGATGCAGTGCAGTGAGTCCAGAGAGTGCACTGGCACCACTGGGATGCACTGCAGTGAGTCCAGAGAGTGCACTGGCACCACTGGGGATGCAGTGCAGTGAGTCCAGAGAGTGCATTGGCACCACTGGGGATGCAGTGCAGTGAGTCCAGAGAGTGCACTGGCACCACTGGGGATGCACTGCTGTGAGTCCAGAGAGTGCACTGGCAGCAGTGGGGATGCACTGCAGTGAGTCCAGAGAGTGCACTGGCACCACTGGGGATGCACTGCAGTGAGTCCAGAGAGTGCAGTGGCACCACTGGGGATGCAGTGCAGTGAGTCCAGAGAGTGCACTGGCACCACTGGGGATGCAGTGCAGTGAGTCCAGAGAGTGCACTGGCAGCACTGGGGATGCAGTGCAGTGAGTCCAGAGAGTGCACTGGCACCATTGGGGATGCACTGCAGTGAGTCCAGAGAGCGCACTGGCACCACTGGGGATGCACTGCATTGAGTCCACAGAGTGCACTGGAACCACTGAGAATGCACTTCTGTGAGTCCAGAGAGTGCACTGGCACCACTGGGGATGCACTGCAGTGAGTCCAGAGAGTGCACTAGCACCACTGGGGAATGCAGTGCAGTGAGTCCAGTGAGTACACTGGCACCACTGGGGATGCAGTGCAGTGAGTCAAGAGAGTGCACTGGCACCACTGGGGATGCACTGCAGTGAGCCCAGAGAGTGTACTGGCACCACTGGGGATGCGGTGCCGGGAGTCCAAAGAGTGCTTTGGCACCACTGGGGATGC
This sequence comes from Anser brachyrhynchus, assembly GCF_964034855.1. Classification (NCBI taxonomy): domain Eukaryota; kingdom Metazoa; phylum Chordata; class Aves; order Anseriformes; family Anatidae; genus Anser; species Anser brachyrhynchus. The sequence goes on from NC_137703.1 coordinate 27,331,115, forward strand.
ACTGCAGTTACTCCAGAGAGTGCACTGGCAACACTGGGGATGCAGTACAGTGAGTCCAGAGAGTGCACGGGCTCCACTGGGGATGCAGTGCAGTGAGTCCAGAGAGTGCACTGGCACCACTGGGGATGCAGTGCAGTGAGTCCAGAGAGTGCACTGACACCACTGGGGATGCAGTGCAGTGAGTCCACAGAGTGCACTGGCACCACTGGGGATGCAGTGCAGTGAGTCCAGAGAGTGCACTGGCACCACTGGGGATGCAGTGTAGTGAGTGCAGAGAGTGCACTGTGAACACTGGGGATGCAGTGCAGTGAGTCCAGAGAGTGCACTGGCACCACTGGGGATGCAGTGCATTGAGTCCAGAGTGTGCACTGGCACCACTGGGGATGCACTGCAGTGAGTCCAGAGAGTGCACTGGCACCACTGGGGATGCAGTACAGTGAGTCCGCTAAGTGCACTGGTACCAGTGGGGATGCAGTACAGTGAGTCCAGAGAGTGCAGTGGCACCACTGGGGATGCACTGCAGTGAGTCCAGAGAGTGCACTGGCACCACTGGGGATGCAGTGCAGTGAGTCCAGAGAGTGCACTGGCACCACTGGACATGCAGTGCAGTGAGTCCAGAGAGTGCACTGGCACCACTGGGGATGCACTTCAGTGACTCCAGAGAGTTCACTGGCACCACTGGGGATGCAGTGCAGTGAGTCCAAAGACTTTACTGGCAAAACTGGAGATGCAGTGCAGTGAGTCCAGAGAGTGCACTGGCACCACTGGGGATGCAGTGCAGTGAGTCCAGAGATTGCACTGGCACCACTGGGGATGCAGTGCAGTGAGTCCAGAGAGTGCACTGGCACCACTGGGGATGCACTGCAGTGAGTCCAGAGAGTGCACTGGCACCACTGGTGATGCAGTACAGTGAGTCCAGAGAGTGCACTGGCACCACTGGGGATGCACTGCAGTGAGTCCAGAGAGTGCACTGGCAGCACTGGGGATGCACTAAAGTGAGTCCAGAGATTGCACTGGCACCACTGGGGATGCAGTGCACTGAGTCCAGAGAGTGCACTGGCACCACTGGGGATGCAGTGCATTGAGTCCAGAGAGTGCACTGGCACAACTGGGGATGCACTTCAGTGAGTCCAGAGAGTGCACTGACACCACTGGGGATGCAGTGCAGTGAGTCCAGAGAGTGCACTGGCACCACTGGGGATGCAGTGCAGTGAGTCCAGAGAGTGCTCTGGCACCCCTGGGGATGCACTGCAGTGAGTCCAGAGAGTACACTGGCACCACTGGGGATGCAGTGCAGTGAGTCCAGAGAGTTCACTGGCACCACTGGGGATGCAGTCCCGTGAGTCCAGTGAGTGCACTGGCACCACTGGGGATGCAGTGCAGTGACTGCAGAGAGTACACGGGCACCAGCGGGGATTCACTGCAGTGAGTCCAGAGAGTGCACTGGCACCACCTGTGATGCAGTGCAGTGAGTCCAGTGAGTGCACTGGCACCACTGGGGATGCAGTGCTGTGACTCCAGAGAGCGCACTGGCACCACTGGGGATGCAGTGCAGTCAGTCCAGTGAGTGCACTGGCACCACTGTGGGTGCAGTACAGTGAGTCCAGAGAGTGCACTGACACCACTGGGGATGCACTGCAGTGAGTCCAGACAGTGCACTGGCACCACTGGGGATGCAGTGCAGTGAGTCCGGAGACTGCACTGGCACCACTGGGAATGCAGTGCAGTGAGACCAGAGAGTGCACTGGCACCACTGGGGATGCAGTGCAGTGAGTCCAGAGAGTGCACTGGCACCACTGGGGATGCACTGCAGTTAGTCCACAGAGTGCACTGTCACCACTGAGGATGCAGTACAGTGAGTCCACATAGTGCACTGGCACCAGTGGGGATGCAGTACAGTCAGTCCAGAGAGTGCACTGGCACCACTGGACATGCAGTGCAGTGAGTCCAGAGAGTGCACTACCACCACTGGGGATGCACTTGAGTGACTCCACAGAGTGCACTGGCAACACTGGGGATGCAGTGCAGTGAGTCCAAAGACTTCACTGGCACCACTGTGGATGCAGTGCAGTGAGTCAAGAGAGTGCACTGGCACCACTGGGGATGCAGTGAAGTGAGTGCAGAGAGTGCACTGGCACCACTGGGGATGCAATGCAGTGAGTCCAGAGAGTGCACTGGAACCACTGGGGATGCACTACAGTGAGTCCAGAGAGTGCACTGGCACCACTGGGGATGCAGTGCAGTGAGTCCAGAGAGTGCACTGGCACCACTGGGGATGCAGTGCAGTGAGTCCAGTGAGTGTACTGGCACCACTGGGGATGCACTTCAGTGAGCCCAGAGAGTGCACTGGCACCACTGAGAATGCACTTCAGTGAGTCCAGTGAGTGCACTGGCACCACTGGGGATGCACTGCAGTGAGTCCAGAGAGTGCATTGGCACCACTGGGGATGCAGTGCAGTGAATCCTGTGAGTACACTGGCACCACTGGGGATGCAGTGCAGTGAGTCCAGAGAGTGCACTGGCACCACTGGAGATGCAGTACAGTGAGTCCAGTGAATGCACTGGAACCACTGGGGATGCAGTGCAGTGAGTCCAGAGAGTGCACTGGCACCACTGGTGATGCAGTACAGTGAGTCCAGTGAGTGCACTTGTACCACTGGGCCTGCAGTGCAGTGAGTCCAGAGAGTGCACTGGCACCACTGGGGATGCAGTGAAGTGAGTCCAGAGAGTGCACTGGCACCACTGGGGATGCAGTGCTGTGACTCCGGAGAGCGCACTGGCACCACTGGGGATGCAGTGCAGTGAGTCCAGTGAGTGCACTGGCACCACTGGGGATGCAGTGCAGTGAGTGCAGAGAGTGCAATGGCACCAATGGGGATGCACTTCAGTGAGTCCAGAGAGTGCACTGGCACCAATGGGGCTGCAGTGCAGTGAGTCCAGAGAGTGCACTGGCACCACTGGGGATGCAGTGCTGTGACTCCAGAGAGCGCACTGGCACCACTGGGGATGCAGTGCAGTGAGTCCAGAGAGTGCACTGGCACCACTGGGGATGCAGTGCAGTGAGTCCAGAGAGTGCACTGGCACCACTGGGGATGCACTGCAGTGAGTCCAGAGAGTGCACTGGCACCACTGGGGCTGCAGTGCAGTGAGTCCAGAGAGTGCACTGGCACCACTGGGGATGCACTGCAGTGAGTCCAGAGATTGCACTGGCACCACTGGGGATGCAGTGCAGTGAGTCCAGAGAGTGCACTGGCACCACTGGGGATGCACTACAGTGAGTCCAGTGAGTGCACTGGCACCACTGGGGATGCAGTGCAGTGAGTGCAGAGAGTGCAATGGCACCAATGGGGATGCACTTCAGTGAGTCCAGAGAGTGCACTGGCACCAATGGGGCTGCAGTGCAGTGAGTCCAGAGAGTGCACTGGCACCACTGGGGATGCAGTGCTGTGACTCCAGAGAGCGCACTGGCACCACTGGGGATGCAGTGCAGTGAGTCCAGAGAGTGCACTGGCACCACTGGGGATGCAGTGCAGTGAGTCCAGAGAGTGCACTGGCACCACTGGGGATGCACTGCAGTGAGTCCAGAGAGTGCACTGGCACCACTGGGGCTGCAGTGCAGTGAGTCCAGAGAGTGCACTGGCACCACTGGGGATGCACTGCAGTGAGTCCAGAGATTGCACTGGCACCACTGGGGATGCAGTGCAGTGAGTCCAGAGAGTGCACTGGCACCACTGGGGATGCACTACAGTGAGTCCACAGAGTGCACTGGCACCACTGGGGATGCTCTGCAGTGAGTCCAGAGATTGCACTTGCACCACTGGGGATGCAGTGCAGTGAGTGCAGAGAGTGCACTGGCACCACTGGGGATGCACTTCAGTGAGTTCAGAGAGTGCACTTGCACCACTGGGGATGGGTTTCAAGCCAACTGCATTAACCGCTCATGCTTCTTTCTTATGAGACGTTAGTAAACCAATTACATAGCCTTGTCAAGACTAAATCACAGGTAAAAATCCTGTACATCTCATGTGGCCAACCACTCCCTACTAGGATTCCAAGAACCAGGAGGTTCGGTGAAAATAGGGCTAGTGCTATTAGAGGGGTGATTATTAGGGTAAGCCCTAAGCTGTCTTTAATGGAGAAGTATGGGTGGAATGGGATTTTGTCGCAGTCTGATACGATTCCTAGTGGGTTATTTGAGCCTGATTCGTGTAGGAAGGTTAGGTGGACTAGGGTGATTCCTGCAATTAGGAAGGGCAGTAGGAAGTGGATGGCGAAGAATCGGGTTAAGGTTGGATTGTCTACTGAGAATCCTCCTCAGGCTCATTCTACTAGAGTTTGCCCAATGTACGGGATGGCTGAGAATAGGTTGGTGATTACGGTGGCCCCTCAGAATGACATTTGTCCTCATGGTAGGACATACCCTACGAAGGCAGTTGCTATTAGGGTGAGTAGGAGGATTACTCCTGTGTTTCAGGTTTCTTTGTATAGGTAGGAGCCGTAGTAGAGGCCTCGTCCGATGTGTAAGTAGATGCAGATAAAGAAGAGCGAAGCACCGTTGGCGTGGAGGTTGCGGATGAGCCATCCGTACTGGACGTCTCGGCATGTGTGAGCTACTGAGGAGAAGGCGAGTGAAGTGTCTGCGGTGTAGTGTATGGCTAGTAGCAGGCCTGTTAGGATTTGTGTGGCTAAGCAGATGGCTAGAAGGGAGCCGAAGTTTCATCAGGCAGAGATGTTGGAGGGGGCGGGTAGGTCGATTAGGGAGCTGTTGATTATTTTTAGTAGGGGATGGGATTTGCGGATGTTAGGGGCCATTAGTGAGTCTGTGTGTTATTAGGATTATTACCAGGATGGAGAGGGCGAAGGATCCTAGGTAGGCCTTAATTAGCCCTGTGTGTATTGAGGTTGCGGCTTTGCTTGCGGCTACTTGTAGTTCAGCAAGGCCCTCTGGCCCTATTTTTTTGAGTCAGGAGAGGTCGATCAAGTGTAGGGCAATGTTTTGTCCCTTTTCTAGTAGGTTTTTGGAGAAGAATCGGTGTACTAGGGGGTTGAAGTACCCTAATGCAGAGGAGAAGTTTATGAGGGGGTTTGGTTTGGGGTGAGTGAGGGTGTGTGTTATGTTCGATAGTTCTAGGGCTAGGATGATTCCTAGGATTGTTATGAGGATGGCAGCGGTTTTGGTGATAAGGGGTATGGTTATTGGGGGGGTTTTGGTTGGTGTGATGAAAGAGGTAATGATTATTCCTGCTGTAATGCTGCCTAGGGCGAGTCGGGTTAGGGGGGCGGTGATTAGTGGGTTGTTTTCGTTTATTGATACTATTGGGGGGATTCGGGTTTGTCCAGCTTGGACTAGGATGGTTATGCGGATGCTGTAGGTTGCGGTGAATGCTGTGGCTATAAGGGTTAGGAGTAGGGCTCAAGTATTTAGGTATGATGTGTTTAAGCTTTCGATGATGAGGTCTTTTGAGTAGAATCCGGCTAGGAATGGGGTTCCTATCAGCGCCAGGTTTCCGATGGTTAGGCAGGAAGTAGTGACTGGGAGTATTTTCTGTAGGCCTCCTATCTTTCGGATATCTTGTTCTCCGTTTAGGTTGTGGATGATAGACCCTGAGCATAGGAATAGTATGGCTTTAAAGAAGGCATGGGTTGAGATGTGTAGGAAGGCTAGTTGTGGGAGGTTTAGTCCGATAGTGACTATTATTAGTCCTAGTTGGCTGGATGTTGAGAAAGCAATGATTTTTTTGATGTCATTTTGGGTTAGGGCGCATGTGGCAGCGAATAGGGTTGATAGAGCACCTAGGCATAGGCAGGCAGTTAGGGCTGTCTGGTTGGTGGCTAGCAGGGGGTGCATGCGGATGAGCAGGAAGATTCCGGCTACTACTATGGTACTGGAGTGCAGTAGGGCTGATACTGGGGTGGGGCCTTCTATTGCTGCGGGCAGTCATGGGTGGAGTCCAAATTGGGCGGATTTTCCTGCGGCTGCGAGGATTAATCCTATGAGGGGGAGGATTGGGGTTTGGTGGGGGTGTACGGCTTGTTGGATCTCTCAGGTGTTGAATGTTGAAGCTAGTCATGCTATGCTCAGGATCAGTCCGATGTCTCCGATTCGGTTGTAGATTACGGCTTGTAGGGCGGCGGTGTTGGCATCTGCTCGGCCTTGTCATCAGCCGATGAGAAGGAAGGACATGATTCGTACTCCTTCCCAGCCTACGAATAGGAGGAATATGTTGTTTGCGGTTGTTAGGAGGAGTATGGCGACTAGGAATGTCAGTAGGTAGGTGAAAAATTTTGTTACGTATGGCTCTGAGGCCATGTATCATATGGCGAATTGTAGGATTGATCATGTTACAAATAGGGCGATTGGAAGAAATGTTATTGAGTATTGGTCTATTTTTAGGCTCAGGGGGATTTTAAAGTTTATAATGAATTTTCACTCCCAGTGGCAGGTGACAGATTCTACTCCCGAGTAGATGAATGCGGTTGTAGGGGCTAGGCTAATTAGGAATGCGGTTTTAACAGCGCGGGTGGTGGCTTGTGGGGTGTTTTTAAAGTTTTTAAATAGAAATGGCAGGATGATTGGGGTTAGGAGGATTGTCAGCGTGAGTAGTGTGAGGGAGTTGATTAGTAGTGTGGGGTTCACTCCTTTTACTTGGATTTGCACCAAGATGGGTGGTTCCTAAGACCAGTGGATTGCTGTTATCCTTTAAAAGTAAGGGGGCTGAGGTTTTAGGCTCAGATGTAAGAGTTAGCAGCTCTTGTTGGTTAAACCCTCCCCTCGGCAGGTAAGAAGGTTTGAACTTCTATTCTTAGAATCACAGTCTAATGTTTGGTTTAAACTATACTTGCATGAGGGGATTCCGGAGATCAGTTCGGGTTTGAGGATTAGGAGGAATATTGGGATAATGTGGAGTGTTATGAGCAGGTGTTCTCGCGTGGTTGAGTTTTGCATAGATGTGATGTGGGAGGGGATTGAGCCTCGTTGGGTCATTAGTAGTATGAATAAGGTGTAGGAGGCGGTTAGTAGGGTTGCGATTCCTGTTAGGATGATCGTGAAGGCAGATCAGTTGAATAAGGTGATTATAATGGTTAGCTCTGCTATGAGGTTTGTTGTTGGGGGTAAGGCTATGTTTGTTAGATTGGCCAGCAATCATCAGGTAGCTATGAGTGGTAGGAGAGGTTGTAGGCCTCGTGTGAGTAGTAGAATTCGGCTGTGCGTACGTTCATAGTTTGTGTTGGCTAGGCAGAATAGTATGGAGGAAGTTAGTCCATGGGAAATTATTAGGATCATTGCCCCTGAGAATGATCAGTGGGTTTGGATTATTCCTGCGGCGATAACTAGGCCTATGTGGCTAACGGATGAATAAGCGATTAGTGATTTTAGGTCTGTCTGTCGTAGGCAGATTGAGCTAGTCATTAGGGCGCCTCATAGGGCCAGGGTTAGGAAGGGGTAGTGCAGGAGGTTGGACAGTGGGCCCATAAATAGAGTGACTCGTATAATTCCGTATCCTCCTAGCTTTAGTAGTAGGGCGGCGAGGAGTATTGAGCCTGCGATGGGTGCTTCTACGTGGGCTTTTGGCAGTCAGAGGTGTAGGCCGTATAGTGGGGCTTTTACTATGAATGCTATGAGCAGTGCTAGACCTGATAGTATTCCTGTCCATGAGGTGGATAGGGTTGGGTGGGTTAGTTGTAGGGTTGGCAGGTGCAGGGTGCCAATTTTCACGTATAGGTGTATGATTGTGATTAGCAGGGGTAGAGAGCTTACTGGCGTGTAGAATAGCAGGTAGATGCCAGCGCTTAGGCGTTCTGGTTGGTTCCCCCATCGGGTGATTAAGATTAGGGTGGGAATGAGGGTTGCTTCAAATGAGATGTAAAATAGTGCTAGTTCTGTGGTGGAAAAGGCTAGTAGGATGAATGGCTGGACTGCGACTAAGGTTGAGATAAAGATTCGTTTGCGTTGTAGGGGTTCTTGTTGCAGGTGGTTTTGGCTTGCTATGATTATGAGTGGGAGTAGTCAGCAGGATAGTACTAGGAGGGGGGATGAGATTTGGTCAATTCCTGTTCAGTTGGATAAAAATTTGTAGGGGTAGTAGGTTGGGATTAATCACTGTAGGCTTAGGGCAGCGATTAGGAGGCTGTATAAGGTGGTGTTAGTCCATAGAAATTTTGGTGGAGACAGCAGGGCTGTTGGAAGAAGTATGATTGTGGGTAGGATGATTTTTAGCATTGCAGGAGGTTTAGGTTGTGTAGATGGTCGGAGCCATGTGTGCGGGTGGAGGCTACTAGGATGGCCAGGCCTGTGCCCGCCTCACACGCTGAGAAGGTTAGCATGAGAATTGGTACCATGGTGAATGAGGAGACTTGGTTTACGATGGATCATATTGATAGGCCTACGAATATCGATAATATTATGCTTTCAAGGCATAGTAGGGCGGATACTAGGTGGGTTCGGTGGAAGGCTAGTCCTAGTCCGCTGAAAATGAAGGCTGAGTAGAAGCTTAAATGTAGGGGCGACATAAGAAAGTTACAGGGTTGGCTGTAATCTGCTGGGTCGAAACCAGCTATCTTTTTGGTTAGACTAACTTTCTGTTATTCTGCTCATTCTAGGCCCCCTTGAATTCACTCGTAGGCCAGTCCGAGTGTTAGGAGAAGGAGGATCGCTACAGTTCAGGTGAGGGTCATTAGGGGGGATTGGAGTTGGACGGCTCATGGCAGGGGGAGTAGGAGGGCGATTTCTAGGTCGAATAGGACGAACAGGATGGCTACTGAGGAAGAATCGGACTGAGAATGGTAATCGAGCAGATCCAAGTGGGTCGAATCCACATTCGTACGGTGAGAGTTTCTCTGAGTCGGGGTTTATTTGGGCGAGTCAGAAGTTTAATGCGGTTAGGGCGGCGCTTAGGATTGATGATAGGGCGAATATGAACATGAGTGCGTTCATTGCTCTCCTCTGGGTTTATACCAGATTCTAGAGATTGGAAGTCAATTGTAATTAATATACTAGAAGAGCAAGATCCTCATCAGTAGATGGTTATGTAGAGGAATAGTCAGATGACGTCTACGAAGTGTCAGTATCAGGCTGCTGCCTCGAATCCGAAGTGGTGGTCTGATGTAAAGTGGAACTTGATCAGTCGGAAGAGGCAGACGGTCAGGAAGGAGGATCCGATGATTACGTGGAGTCCGTGGAATCCAGTGGCAACGAAGAAGGTAGATCCGTAGACGCTATCGGCGATTGAGAATGGGGCTTCGTGGTATTCTATTGCTTGTAGGGCTGTGAAGTAGAATCCCAGGAGGATCGTTAGGGTTAGGGCGTGGATGGCGTGTTTTCGGTTTCCTTCTGTGATGCTGTGATGGGCTCACGTTACGGTAACGCCTGAGGCTAGTAGGATGGCTGTGTTTAGTAGGGGGACTTCTATCGGGTTGAGTGGTTTAATTCCTGTTGGGGGTCATTGGCCTCCTAGTTCTGGGGTTGGGGCCAGGCTCGAGTGGAAGAACGCTCAGAAGAACCCTAAGAAGAAGAATGCTTCGGATGTGATGAAAAGGATTATGCCGTATCGTAGGCCTTTTTGGACTGTGGGAGTGTGATGGCCTTGGAAGGTGCTTTCTCGTACAATGTCTCGTCATCATTGGAGTATTACTAGGAGTATTGAGATGAGGCCTAGGGTTAGTAGTATGGATGAGTTGTAGTGGAATCACATGATTAATCCTGAGGTTGTGAGTAGGGCGGCGGCTGCCCCGAAGATTGGTCAAGGGCTTGGGTCAACTATGTGGTATGAGTGTGCTTGGTGTGCCATTAGATGTTTTCTTGTAAGTATAGGCTTAGAAGGAGCACGAAGACGTAGGCCTGGATTATGGCTACTGCTACTTCTAGGATGGTTAGGAGTAGTAGGATGATTATTGTTAGGATGGATACTGCAGGAAGGGTGGGTATTAATGCAATGGAGGCTGTAGAGATGAGTTGGATGAGTAAGTGTCCTGCTGTAAGGTTGGCTGTAAGGCGGACTCCGAGGGCTAGGGGGCGGATTAGTAGGCTGGTTGTTTCGATCAGGAATAGTGCGGGGATTAGGGGTGTAGGGGTACCTTCGGGTAATAGGTGGGCTAAAGAGGCTGATGGTTGGTTTCGTAGGCCTGTTAGTAGTGTGGCGAGCCATAGTGGGAAGGCTAGGGCTATGTTCATAGATAGTTGGGTGGTTGGGGTGAATGTATATGGAAGGAGGCCTAGAAGGTTGATTGTAAGAAGTATGATTATTAGGGATGTAAATATTATGGCTCATTTGTGGCCATTTTTGTTGAGTGGGACTATTAGTTGTTTTGTGATTAGGTGAAGGAGTCATGTTTGGATAGTAGAAAGGCGGTTGTTGATTCATCGGTTGTTTGGGGACGGGAATAGTAGGGCTGGGAAGAGTAGGGATAGTAGGATTAAGGGGATGCCGAATAGATTGGGGCTGGAAAATTGGTCAAAGAAGCTTAGGTTCATGGTCAGGATCATGGTGTGGGTTTGGTAGTGAGGGAGGTCTTATTTGATGGGGGGTTGGTTGTGGTGAAGGCTAGTAGTTTTGGTTGGATGAGGAGTGCTAGGGTTAATCAGGTTATAATTATGATTGAAAATCATGGTGCGGGGTTAAGCTGTGGCATATCATTAAGGAGGGGGAAGTCCCTCTTTGGCTAGCTTAAAAGGCTAGTGCTGTTGCATAGCTTCTTAATGATTAGGATGATGATAGAAGGGACGATCAGGCCTCGAAATGTGGGAGTGGGGTTGATTCTACTACAATGGGTATGTAGCTGTGATTAGCCCCGCAAATTTCTGAGCATTGTCCGTAAAAAATCCCAGGCCGGGTGGTAATGAATGAAGTTTGGTTTAGTCGGCCTGGGATTGCGTCTGTTTTAACTCCGAGCGTTGGGACTGCTCAGGAGTGGAGTACGTCTCCTGCAGTAATGATCACGCGGATGGGGGATTCTATTGGGATAACTACGCGGTGGTCAACTTCTAGCAGTCGGAAGTGGCCGTTGGGTAAGTCTGGGGTGGGCACTATGTAGGAGTCGAATGATAGGTCTTTGAAGTCTGTGTATTCGTAGCTTCAGTATCATTGGTGGCCGATGGCTTTTAGGGTGAGGTCTGGTTCATCGATTTTGTCCATTATGTAGAGGATTTGTAGGGATGGGAGGGCGAGGAGTACCAGGACGATAGCAGGTAGGATTGTCCAGATCAGCTCTACTTCTTGGGCGTCTACAGCATTGGACGAGAGTTTTTCTGTTAGTATGTGGGCTAAAAGGTAGAGAACTAGGCTGCAGATAGCTAGGGCAACGATTAGGGCGTGGTCGTGGAATTCAACGAGTTCTTCTATGATGGGTGATGAGGCGTCTTGGAATCCTAGTTGGGAGTGGTTGGCCACATGAGATGTACAGGATTTTTACCTGTGATTTAGTCTTGACAAGGCTATGTAATTGGTTTACTAACGTCTCATAAGAAAGAAGCATGAGCGGTTAATGCAGTTGGCTTGAAACCAGCATGTGAGGGTTCGATTCCTTCCTTTCTTGTACTTGGACGAAGGCCGGTTCCTCGAAAGTATGGTATGGGGGAGGGCAGCCGTGGATTCATTCAACGTTTGTGGTAGTTAGTTCTGGTTGTAGGACTTTTCGTTTGGCCGGAAAGGCTTCTCAGATGATGAATATTAGTATGATTACGGCTACTATTGAGATTAGGGAGCCGATGGAGGAAATGGTGTTTCATAGTGTGTAGGCGTCGGGATAGTCCGAGTATCGTCGGGGTATTCCTGCTAGGCCTAGGAAGTGCTGGGGGAAGAACGTTAGGTTTACTCCTGTAAATATTACCCCGAAGTGGGCTTTTGCTCATGTTTGGTGTAGGGTAAACCCAGTGAGTAGTGGGAATCAGTGAGTAAATCCTGCTAGAGGCCATCCTAGCCTGTTAATGGGGGGAGGCCTGCTAGGGATAAAAGTACTAGTATTAGGGTGGCGTTTAGCACTGGGGTTTTTGTTCATGAGGTTGTGATCATGGATAGGTTAAGGGCTTTGATTTTGTTAAGGGCTAGGAATACGGCTGATGTTATGATTGTGTATAGGTAGAAGGTAAGTAAGGCCAATTTGGGGCTGTAAACTAGGATGATGGCGATTCAGCCTAAGTGGGAGATGGACGAGAAGGCTAGGATTTTGCGTGTTTGTGTTTGGTTCAGTCCTATTCAGCCTCCTAGTGCTGTTGAGGCTAGGGCCATGGCGGTGAGTAGAGCTGGGTCGAGGGATTTGGATGTTAGTAGGAGCAGGGTTAGTGGGGGGAATTTTATGAGGGTCGAGAGTAGCAGGGCTGTTATTAGTGGCGATCCTTGTAGTACTTCTGGGAATCAGAAGTGAAATGGCACTAGGCCCAGTTTAATAGCGATTGCTGCTGTCAGTAGTAGACAGGAGGTTGGGTGGTTTATTTGTGTGATGTCTCATTGGCCGGTGACTCAGGCATTGGTTATGCTAGAGAATAGGACCAGGGCGGAAGCAGCTGCTTGGGTTAGGAAGTATTTCGTTGCGGCTTCTACTGCTCGTGGGTGGTGGGATTTGGCAATTAGGGGAATGATGGCTAGTGCGTTGATCTCCAGTCCTGTCCAGGCCAGAACTCAGTGGTTGCTGGAAATTGTGATTGTGGTGCCCAAGATGAGGCTGAAGGTTATGATTGGGGTCGCGTAAGGGTTCATTAGTAGAGGAGGGGGTTAAACCATCATTTTCGGGGTATGGGCCCGATAGCTTGATTAGCTGACTCTACTAGAAAATAATATAAGGGAAGTATGGAGAATTTTGATTTCTCTTGTGTGGGTTCAATTCCTACTTTTCTAAGGTCAACAGGAAATGAGAGGGCTGTTATACCTCTATGTTCACTTTATCATAGTGACCCTTTGTAGTTCAGGCACATTTCCTTATGTAAGGAGGTAGGCCTGCATAGCAGATAGGTATGCTGATGTGTCAGAGGCACAGAGCTAGTGTGAGGGGTAGGAAGTTTTTTCATAGTAGGTGCATTAGTTGGTCATATCGGAATCGTGGGTATGAAGCTCGGACCCATAAGAAACCAGAAGATAGTAGGAGGACTTTTGTGGCTAGGATGACGGGGAATAGTTCTGTGGGTGGCCCTAGGGCGCTTGGGTTTAGGAATATGATGGCTGTAAGTGTATTTATTAGCATAATGTTCGCATATTCAGCTAGGAAGAATAAGGCGAAGGGTCCTGCGGCGTATTCAACGTTAAACCCTGAGACTAGCTCAGATTCACCCTCTGTGAGGTCAAAAGGAGCTCGGTTTGTCTCTGCTAGGGTGGATACGTATCATATTATTGCTAGGGGTCATGAGGAGAAAATGAAGTATAGAGGCTCCTGTGCGACGGCAAAGGAGCTGAGTGTGTAGCTTCCGCTTAGTATGATTATTGATAGCAGGATTATGGCCAGTGTCACTTCGTATGAAATGGTCTGTGCTACTGCCCGTAGGGCTCCGATTAGTGCGTATTTTGAGTTCGAGGCTCAGCCTGATCATAGGACTGAGTAGACGGCTAGGCTTGACATGGCTATTAGGAAGAGAACTCCGAGGTTTAGATCTGCTAGGGGAAATGGGAGTGGTAGTGGTGCTCAAGTGGTGAGGGCTAGGACAAGGGCTAGTATTGGTATCAGAATGAATAGAAGTGGGGAAGAGGTAGAGGGTCGGATGGGCTCTTTGGTAAATAGTTTCAGTCCGTCCGCAAATGGTTGAAGTAGGCCAAAAGGCCCGACAACGTTAGGGCCTTTGCGGGATTGTATGTAGCTTAGGATTTTCCGTTCTACTAGGGTTAGGAAGGCTACGGCAATCAGGATTGGGATGATGTATAGGAGGGATATAATGAGGCAGCTTAGTGTTGTTATTTGAATCATGGGTGAAGCTAGGGAGAGGATTTGAACCTCTGGGGAAAGGGCTTAAGCCTTCTGCACTTGCCGGGCTCTGCCACTCTAGCTGGTCCTTTTCTAGGATTGAAAGTGGTGGGGGAAGGCCCTCTTCACGGTTTAGTTGGTTTCACTGCTTAGAGGGGGGGGGCGTGCTTGTGGTATTGGCCCCACTTTCCCGGTCCTTTCGTACTGGGGAGAGTGTGTCATAGATAGAAACCGACCTGGATTGCTCCGGTCTGAACTCAGATCACGTAGGACTGTTAATCGTTGAACAAACGAACCCTTAATAGCGGCTGCACCATTAGGATGTCCTGATCCAACATCGAGGTCGTAAACCCCCCTGTCGATATGGGCTCTTGAGGGGGATTGCGCTGTTATCCCTGGGGTAGCTTGGTCCATTAATCAATTATATTGGGTCTGGTCACTGTTAGCACTTTGAGGGGTAGCTCTAGGTAAAGAGGTATGGTCTTGTTTTTGGAGGATTTGTTCTCCTCCAAGGTCGCCCCAACCGAAAAATATCGACCAGGCTCTGCGATGGTAGTGGCCCCAGTGGGGTTGATTGAGGATTCGCGGTGGTCGTTGATTTTTAAGTTCCACAGGGTCTTCTCGTCTTATGTTCACATCCCCGCTTTTGCACGGGGAGATCAATTTCACTGATTATCTGTGAGAGACAGTTAAGACCTCGTTTAGCCATTCATACAAGTCTCGATTTATGGGACAATTGATTGCGCTACCTTTGCACGGTTAGGATACCGCGGCCGTTAAACCTAAGTCACCGGGCAGGCATCACCTTCAATACTTGTTTAATTTGCTGAAGGCTATGTTTTTGGTAAACAGTCGGGCCTTATTAATTTGCCGAGTTCCTTTCACAGATTTTAATCGCTCTTATAGGCGCTCCTGAGTCGGGTTAACAGGGTTAGTTAATACGTGGTCTTGTAGGGGTTTTTGTATCTGTCTAGGTCTGTTAATAATGTTTCTATGTAAGCTTGCGCCGTTAGAGGGGTGTGGCCCTGAGTTACTTATTTTAGCATTAATTCTCCTATATTCATAGGTTGACCTGTTTGTGATAAGGGAATCATCTTATTTTGGTATTTTTAGGTGGTGGAGCTTTGACGCACTCTTTTTTGATGGCTGCTTTAGGGCCCACGGTAGGATCAGTAGTAAGAATTATCCGCTAGTCGAGGTTGTGTCCTTTTTTAATGGAGCTGTCCCTCCATTAAATAGCTCTTAATCATCTCATTAGGGTTCAGGATGTCCGGTAGGGAGGATTAAGGGGGAACTTAGATTCGTTTCACAGGTAACCAGCTATCACCCAGCTCGGTTGGCTTTTCACCTCTACTGACAAGTCATCCCACTCTTTTGCAACAGAGACGGGTTCGCTCTCTTTAACTGCTTGAAAGTAGCTCGCTTGGGTTTCGGGGGGGCAAACTTTAGTTCACTTTGCTTGGTTGTTCTCGCTAAACCATGATGCAAAAGGTACAAGGGTTGATCTTTGCTGTCTGTCGCTTTGATTGTTTCACTGCTATTTCATCTTTCCCTTACGGTACTGGGGTCTCTATCGCGTCTAAGTGTCTTTTCTATCGCCTATACTAAGACTGTAAAATGCTTTAGTTTAATTAGTTTAGTAAATTCTTTAGTTTTGGTGTACTATTTGTGTGGTTGAGCTAGAGGGGGGGCTTCAAGACGATCCGGTCTAGTAGATATCTTTCAGGTGTAAGCTGAGTGCTTTGGTGTTATAGCTACGTCTTGATATTCTAAGTACACCTTCCGGTACACTTACCTTGTTACGACTTACCTCATCTTCAGCGTATTTATGGTATTAGTTATGTGGGATGTGGCTTTTGAGGAGGGTGACGGGCGGTATGTACGTGCCCCAGGGCCGGCTTAAAGTAGGCTCTATTGTCCCACTTTACTGCTAAATCCGCCTTCCAGAAGTGGTTTCACGCTTCTTTCCGTGTGCCCTATGAATAGGGAATGTAGCCCATTTCTTCCACTCCATAGGCTATACCTTGACCTGTCTTATTAGCGGGGTGCTATTGTGTCCACTGTTGTGCTCTCATTCGAGGTGGGCTGGCGACGGCGGTATGTAGGCTGTGTTGGCAAGGGGTGGTTGGGTTAATCGGGGATTATCGATTGTAGAACAGGCTCCTCTAGGTGGGTTTGGGGCACCGCCAAGTCCTTAGAGTTTTAAGCGTTTGTGCTCGTAGTTCTCTGGCGGATACTTCGGTAAAGTAAGTATCAAGATTTAGGGCCAGGCATAGTGGGGTATCTAATCCCAGTTTGGGCCCTGGCTTTCGTGGGTTTAAATCAGTCGTTAGTTCCTAAGATCATCTTAATGGTGTGTTTAGGTGCATCTTGGGCTTATGACAGCTCAGTTGCATTTTGATCTTAGTTAGCTAGGATAGGCATTTTACCACTCTTTACGCCGTGTCAATAGGACGGTTGATTTGGGTTTCTTGTATGACCGCGGTGGCTGGCACAAGATTTACCAACCCTTGAAGTTAGGCTGTTGCTATAACTAAGTCAAGTTTGCACTCATTGCTTAATGTTAATTACTGCTGAATACCCGTGGGGGCGTGGCTTAGCGAGGCGTCTTGGGCTACTACTTGGGTGTGCCTGATACCCGCTCCTCAAGGCCTGTATGGGGGTAGGTGGTCGAGGGCGTTTACACTGGGGCGCGGATACTTGCATGTATATATTTAGCAAAAACCAACCGTAAGGTTAGGACTAAGTCTTTTGTCCGCAGGCATGTTTTATGCCATCTTGGCAACTTCAGTGCCATGCTTTGTGTTAAGCTATGTGGACGGGGGTGTGGTTAGCTGATAGTTGAGTGGTGAGTGAGAGTGAAGTATATGAAATTATTGCTTGTGTTTACTATTTTTAGTACTGGAGTTTCTCTAAGTCCTAGGACTAGGAGGAAATGGTGTTTCATAGTGTGTAGGCGTCGGGATAGTCCGAGTATCGTCGGGGTATTCCTGCTAGGCCTAGGAAGTGCTGGGGGAAGAACGTTAGGTTTACTCCTGTAAATATTACCCCGAAGTGGGCTTTTGCTCATGTTTGGTGTAGGGTAAACCCAGTGAGTAGTGGGAATCAGTGAGTAAATCCTGCTAGAATGGCAAAGACGGCGCCTATGGATAGGACGTAGTGGAAGTGGACACTATTTGTCTGATCCGTACTAATTACCGCCATCCTACTCCTTCTATCACTCCCCGTACTCGCCGCCGGTATTACAATATTACTAACTGATCGAAACCTAAACACCACATTCTTCGACCCCGCTGGAAGAGGAGACCCAATCCTGTACCAACACCTATTCTGATTCTTCGGACACCCAGAAGTCTATATTCTGATCCTACCGGGGTTCGGAATCATCTCACACGTAGTCACGTACTACTCAGGCAAAAAGGAGCCCTTCGGCTACATGGGAATAGTCTGAGCCATACTATCCATCGGCTTCCTAGGATTCATCGTCTGAGCTCACCACATGTTTACAGTAGGAATAGACGTTGATACCCGAGCCTACTTTACATCAGCCACTATAATCATTGCCATCCCTACCGGAATCAAAGTATTTAGCTGACTAGCCACCCTGCACGGAGGAACAATCAAATGAGACCCCCCCAATACTATGAGCTCTAGGATTTATCTTCCTATTTACCATCGGAGGATTAACAGGAATCGTTCTTGCAAACTCTTCCCTAGACATCGCCCTGCACGACACGTACTACGTAGTTGCCCACTTCCACTACGTCCTATCCATAGGCGCCGTCTTTGCCATTCTACCAGGATTTACTCACTGATTCCCACTACTCACTGGGTTTACCCTACACCAAACATGAGCAAAAGCCCACTTCGGGGTAATATTTACAAGAGTAAACCTAACGTTCTTCCCCCAGCACTTCCTAGGCCTAGCAGGAATACCCCGACGATACTCGGACTATCCCGACGCCTACACACTATGAAACACCATTTCCTCCATCGGCTCCCTAATCTCAATAGTAGCCGTAATCATACTAATATTCATCATCTGAGAAGCCTTTCCGGCCAAACGAAAAGTCCTACAACCAGAACTAACTACCACAAACGTTGAATGAATCCACGGCTGCCCTCCCCCATACCATACTTTCGAGGAACCGGCCTTCGTCCAAGTACAAGAAAGGAAGGAATCGAACCCTCACATGCTGGTTTCAAGCCAACTGCATTAACCGCTCATGCTTCTTTCTTATGAGACGTTAGTAAACCAATTACATAGCCTTGTCAAGACTAAATCACAGGTAAAAATCCTGTACATCTCATGTGGCCAACCACTCCCAACTAGGATTCCAAGACGCCTCATCACCCATCATAGAAGAACTCGTTGAATTCCACGACCACGCCCTAATCGTTGCCCTAGCTATCTGCAGCCTAGTTCTCTACCTTTTAGCCCACATACTAACAGAAAAACTCTCGTCCAATGCTGTAGACGCCCAAGAAGTAGAGCTGATCTGGACAATCCTACCTGCTATCGTCCTGGTACTCCTCGCCCTCCCATCCCTACAAATCCTCTACATAATGGACAAAATCGACGAACCAGACCTCACCCTAAAAGCCATCGGCCACCAATGATACTGAAGCTACGAATACACAGACTTCAAAGACCTATCATTCGACTCCTACATAGTGCCCACCCCAGACTTACCCAACGGCCACTTCCGACTGCTAGAAGTTGACCACCGCGTAGTTATCCCAATAGAATCCCCCATCCGCGTGATCATTACTGCAGGAGACGTACTCCACTCCTGAGCAGTCCCAACGCTCGGAGTTAAAACAGACGCAATCCCAGGCCGACTAAACCAAACTTCATTCATTACCACCCGGCCTGGGATTTTTTACGGACAATGCTCAGAAATTTGCGGGGCTAATCACAGCTACATACCCATTGTAGTAGAATCAACCCCACTCCCACATTTCGAGGCCTGATCGTCCCTTCTATCATCATCCTAATCATTAAGAAGCTATGCAACAGCACTAGCCTTTTAAGCTAGCCAAAGAGGGACTTCCCCCTCCTTAATGATATGCCACAGCTTAACCCCGCACCATGATTTTCAATCATAATTATAACCTGATTAACCCTAGCACTCCTCATCCAACCAAAACTACTAGCCTTCACCACAACCAACCCCCCATCAAATAAGACCTCCCTCACTACCAAACCCACACCATGATCCTGACCATGAACCTAAGCTTCTTTGACCAATTTTCCAGCCCCAATCTATTTGGCATCCCCTTAATCCTACTATCCCTACTCTTCCCAGCCCTACTATTCCCGTCCCCAAACAACCGATGAATCAACAACCGCCTTTCTACTATCCAAACATGACTCCTTCACCTAATCACAAAACAACTAATAGTCCCACTCAACAAAAATGGCCACAAATGAGCCATAATATTTACATCCCTAATAATCATACTTCTTACAATCAACCTTCTAGGCCTCCTTCCATATACATTCACCCCAACCACCCAACTATCTATGAACATAGCCCTAGCCTTCCCACTATGGCTCGCCACACTACTAACAGGCATGTTTAACCATGTACGTGCCCCAGGGCCGGCTTAAAGTAGGCTCTATTGTCCCACTTTACTGCTAAATCCGCCTTCCAGAAGTGGTTTCACGCTTCTTTCCGTGTGCCCTATGAATAGGGAATGTAGCCCATTTCTTCCACTCCATAGGCTATACCTTGACCTGTCTTATTAGCGGGGTGCTATTGTGTCCACTGTTGTGCTCTCATTCGAGGTGGGCTGGCGACGGCGGTATGTAGGCTGTGTTGGCAAGGGGTGGTTGGGTTAATCGGGGATTATCGATTGTAGAACAGGCTCCTCTAGGTGGGTTTGGGGCACCGCCAAGTCCTTAGAGTTTTAAGCGTTTGTGCTCGTAGTTCTCTGGCGGATACTTCGGTAAAGTAAGTATCAAGATTTAGGGCCAGGCATAGTGGGGTATCTAATCCCAGTTTGGGCCCTGGCTTTCGTGGGTTTAAATCAGTCGTTAGTTCCTAAGATCATCTTAATGGTGTGTTTAGGTGCATCTTGGGCTTATGACAGCTCAGTTGCATTTTGATCTTAGTTAGCTAGGATAGGCATTTTACCACTCTTTACGCCGTGTCAATAGGACGGTTGATTTGGGTTTCTTGTATGACCGCGGTGGCTGGCACAAGATTTACCAACCCTTGAAGTTAGGCTGTTGCTATAACTAAGTCAAGTTTGCACTCATTGCTTAATGTTAATTACTGCTGAATACCCGTGGGGGCGTGGCTTAGCGAGGCGTCTTGGGCTACTACTTGGGTGTGCCTGATACCCGCTCCTCAAGGCCTGTATGGGGGTAGGTGGTCGAGGGCGTTTACACTGGGGCGCGGATACTTGCATGTATATATTTAGCAAAAACCAACCGTAAGGTTAGGACTAAGTCTTTTGTCCGCAGGCATGTTTTATGCCATCTTGGCAACTTCAGTGCCATGCTTTGTGTTAAGCTATGTGGACGGGGGTGTGGTTAGCTGATAGTTGAGTGGTGAGTGAGAGTGAAGTATATGAAATTATTGCTTGTGTTTACTATTTTTAGTACTGGAGTTTCTCTAAGTCCTAGGACTAGGAGGAAATGGTGTTTCATAGTGTGTAGGCGTCGGGATAGTCCGAGTATCGTCGGGGTATTCCTGCTAGGCCTAGGAAGTGCTGGGGGAAGAACGTTAGGTTTACTCCTGTAAATATTACCCCGAAGTGGGCTTTTGCTCATGTTTGGTGTAGGGTAAACCCAGTGAGTAGTGGGAATCAGTGAGTAAATCCTGCTAGAATGGCAAAGACGGCGCCTATGGATAGGACGTAGTGGAAGTGGGCAACTACGTAGTACGTGTCGTGCAGGGCGATGTCTAGGGAAGAGTTTGCAAGAACGATTCCTGTTAATCCTCCGATGGTAAATAGGAAGATAAATCCTAGAGCTCATAGTATTGGGGGGGGTCTCATTTGATTGTTCCTCCGTGCAGGGTGGCTAGTCAGCTAAATACTTTGATTCCAGTAGGGATGGCAATGATTATAGTGGCTGATGTAAAGTAGGCTCGGGTATCAACGTCTATTCCTACTGTAAACATGTGGTGAGCTCAGACGATGAATCCTAGGAAGCCGATGGATAGTATGGCTCAGACTATTCCCATGTAGCCGAAGGGCTCCTTTTTGCCTGAGTAGTACGTGACTACGTGTGAGATGATTCCGAACCCCGGTAGGATCAGAATATAGACTTCTGGGTGTCCGAAGAATCAGAATAGGTGTTGGTACAGGATTGGGTCTCCTCCTCCAGGGGGGTCGAAGAATGTGGTGTTTAGGTTTCGATCAGTTAGTAATATTGTAATACCGGCGGCGAGTACGGGGAGTGATAGAAGGAGTAGGATGGCGGTAATTAGTACGGATCAGACAAATAGTGGGGTTTGGTATTGTGAGAGTGCGGGGGGTTTTATGTTGATGGCTGTGGTGATAAAGTTGATGGCCCCAAGGATGGAGGAGATACCGGCTAAGTGGAGTGAGAAGATAGCCAGGTCTACTGAAGCTCCGGCGTGGGCAAGGTCACCTGCTAGGGGAGGGTAGACAGTTCAGCCTGTGCCGGCGCCAGCTTCTACAGTGGATGAGGCTAGTAGGAGGAGGAATGATGGGGGGAGGAGTCAAAAGCTTATGTTGTTTATTCGCGGGAATGCTATGTCGGGGGCACCGATTATGAGGGGGACTAATCAGTTGCCGAATCCTCCGATCATGATGGGTATGACTATAAAGAAGCTTATTACAAAGGCGTGAGCGGTAACGATTACATTGTAAATTTGGTCGTCGCCTAGGAGAGTTCCTGGTTGTCCTAGTTCTGCGCGGATTAATAGGCTGAGTGCGGTGCCGACTATTCCTGCTCATGCCCCGAAGATGAGGTACAGGGTGCCAATATCCTTATGGTTAGTGGAAAATAGTCATCGGTTGATGAAGGTGACGGGTAAGATGGCTGAGTGTTGAAGCGTTAGGCTGTAGTCCTTTTTACAGAGGTTTAATTCCTCTTCTTATCGGCTCTGTAGTGAAATTCATGTTGAGTTGCAAGCTCATCGATGCGCACTAGGGTGCGTCAGGGTCTTTGTAGGCAGAAGCCAATTGGTTTAGGCATTTAGCTGTTAACTAGAGTTTTGTGGGATCGAGGCCCATCTGTCTAGGGAGGCTTTAGCTTAATTAAAGCGTCTGACTTGCATTCAGAAGATACAGGTTAGTATTCTGTAAGTCTTAATGTGCAGAAACTAAGAGGGTTTAACTCTTATTTAAGGCTTTGAAGGCCTTCGGTTTGGGGTGTTATCCTAAGTTTCTAGACAATGGCATGTATTATTGGGGACAGGGGAAGTAAGAGGATTGATAGTGAGGCAAGGACCGCAGTAGGTGTGCTTGGGGCTTTGCTAGTGTATCATTGTTTTATGTGGTTAGAGGAGTTGGGGGGAAGGGTAATTGTTGAGTGGTATGCGAGGCGTAGGTAGAAGAAGAGGCTGAGCAGTGATAGCATGGCAATTGCCATGGCTGCTGGTGTTATTTCCTGTTTAGTTAGTTCTTGGATGATAAGTCACTTTGGTATAAAGCCTGTTAATGGGGGGAGGCCTGCTAGGGATAAAAGTACTAGTATTAGGGTGGCGTTTAGCACTGGGGTTTTTGTTCATGAGGTTGTGATCATGGATAGGTTAAGGGCTTTGATTTTGTTAAGGGCTAGGAATACGGCTGATGTTATGATTGTGTATAGGTAGAAGGTAAGTAAGGCCAATTTGGGGCTGTAAACTAGGATGATGGCGATTCAGCCTAAGTGGGAGATGGACGAGAAGGCTAGGATTTTGCGTGTTTGTGTTTGGTTCAGTCCTATTCAGCCTCCTAGTGCTGTTGAGGCTAGGGCCATGGCGGTGAGTAGAGCTGGGTCGAGGGATTTGGATGTTAGTAGGAGCAGGGTTAGTGGGGGGAATTTTATGAGGGTCGAGAGTAGCAGGGCTGTTATTAGTGGCGATCCTTGTAGTACTTCTGGGAATCAGAAGTGAAATGGCACTAGGCCCAGTTTAATAGCGATTGCTGCTGTCAGTAGTAGACAGGAGGTTGGGTGGTTTATTTGTGTGATGTCTCATTGGCCGGTGACTCAGGCATTGGTTATGCTAGAGAATAGGACCAGGGCGGAAGCAGCTGCTTGGGTTAGGAAGTATTTCGTTGCGGCTTCTACTGCTCGTGGGTGGTGGGATTTGGCAATTAGGGGAATGATGGCTAGTGCGTTGATCTCCAGTCCTGTCCAGGCCAGAACTCAGTGGTTGCTGGAAATTGTGATTGTGGTGCCCAAGATGAGGCTGAAGGTTATGATTGGGGTCGCGTAAGGGTTCATTAGTAGAGGAGGGGGTTAAACCATCATTTTCGGGGTATGGGCCCGATAGCTTGATTAGCTGACTCTACTAGAAAATAATATAAGGGAAGTATGGAGAATTTTGATTTCTCTTGTGTGGGTTCAATTCCTACTTTTCTAAGGTCAACAGGAAATGAGAGGGCTGTTATACCTCTATGTTCACTTTATCATAGTGACCCTTTGTAGTTCAGGCACATTTCCTTATGTAAGGAGGTAGGCCTGCATAGCAGATAGGTATGCTGATGTGTCAGAGGCACAGAGCTAGTGTGAGGGGTAGGAAGTTTTTTCATAGTAGGTGCATTAGTTGGTCATATCGGAATCGTGGGTATGAAGCTCGGACCCATAAGAAACCAGAAGATAGTAGGAGGACTTTTGTGGCTAGGATGATGGGGAATAGTTCTGTGGGTGGCCCTAGGGCGCTTGGGTTTAGGAATATGATGGCTGTAAGTGTATTTATTAGCATAATGTTCGCATATTCAGCTAGGAAGAATAAGGCGAAGGGTCCTGCGGCGTATTCAACGTTAAACCCTGAGACTAGCTCAGATTCACCCTCTGTGAGGTCAAAAGGAGCTCGGTTTGTCTCTGCTAGGGTGGATACGTATCATATTATTGCTAGGGGTCATGAGGAGAAAATGAAGTATAGAGGCTCCTGTGCGACGGCAAAGGAGCTGAGTGTGTAGCTTCCGCTTAGTATGATTATTGATAGCAGGATTATGGCCAGTGTCACTTCGTATGAAATGGTCTGTGCTACTGCCCGTAGGGCTCCGATTAGTGCGTATTTTGAGTTCGAGGCTCAGCCTGATCATAGGACTGAGTAGACGGCTAGGCTTGACATGGCTATTAGGAAGAGAACTCCGAGGTTTAGATCTGCTAGGGGAAATGGGAGTGGTAGTGGTGCTCAAGTGGTGAGGGCTAGGACAAGGGCTAGTATTGGTATCAGAATGAATAGAAGTGGGGAAGAGGTAGAGGGTCGGATGGGCTCTTTGGTAAATAGTTTCAGTCCGTCCGCAAATGGTTGAAGTAGGCCAAAAGGCCCGACAACGTTAGGGCCTTTGCGGGATTGTATGTAGCTTAGGATTTTCCGTTCTACTAGGGTTAGGAAGGCTACGGCAATCAGGATTGGGATGATGTATAGGAGGGATATAATGAGGCAGCTTAGTGTTGTTATTTGAATCATGGGTGAAGCTAGGGAGAGGATTTGAACCTCTGGGGAAAGGGCTTAAGCCTTCTGCACTTGCCGGGCTCTGCCACTCTAGCTGGTCCTTTTCTAGGATTGAAAGTGGTGGGGGAAGGCCCTCTTCACGGTTTAGTTGGTTTCACTGCTTAGAGGGGGGGGGCGTGCTTGTGGTATTGGCCCCACTTTCCCGGTCCTTTCGTACTGGGGAGAGTGTGTCATAGATAGAAACCGACCTGGATTGCTCCGGTCTGAACTCAGATCACGTAGGACTGTTAATCGTTGAACAAACGAACCCTTAATAGCGGCTGCACCATTAGGATGTCCTGATCCAACATCGAGGTCGTAAACCCCCCTGTCGATATGGGCTCTTGAGGGGGATTGCGCTGTTATCCCTGGGGTAGCTTGGTCCATTAATCAATTATATTGGGTCTGGTCACTGTTAGCACTTTGAGGGGTAGCTCTAGGTAAAGAGGTATGGTCTTGTTTTTGGAGGATTTGTTCTCCTCCAAGGTCGCCCCAACCGAAAAATATCGACCAGGCTCTGCGATGGTAGTGGCCCCAGTGGGGTTGATTGAGGATTCGCGGTGGTCGTTGATTTTTAAGTTCCACAGGGTCTTCTCGTCTTATGTTCACATCCCCGCTTTTGCACGGGGAGATCAATTTCACTGATTATCTGTGAGAGACAGTTAAGACCTCGTTTAGCCATTCATACAAGTCTCGATTTATGGGACAATTGATTGCGCTACCTTTGCATGGTTAGGATACCGCGGCCGTTAAACCTAAGTCACCGGGCAGGCATCACCTTCAATACTTGTTTAATTTGCTGAAGGCTATGTTTTTGGTAAACAGTCGGGCCTTATTAATTTGCCGAGTTCCTTTCACAGATTTTAATCGCTCTTATAGGCGCTCCTGAGTCGGGTTAACAGGGTTAGTTAATACGTGGTCTTGTAGGGGTTTTTGTATCTGTCTAGGTCTGTTAATAATGTTTCTATGTAAGCTTGCGCCGTTAGAGGGGTGTGGCCCTGAGTTACTTATTTTAGCATTAATTCTCCTATATTCATAGGTTGACCTGTTTGTGATAAGGGAATCATCTTATTTTGGTATTTTTAGGTGGTGGAGCTTTGACGCACTCTTTTTTGATGGCTGCTTTAGGGCCCACGGTAGGATCAGTAGTAAGAATTATCCGCTAGTCGAGGTTGTGTCCTTTTTTAATGGAGCTGTCCCTCCATTAAATAGCTCTTAATCATCTCATTAGGGTTCAGGATGTCCGGTAGGGAGGATTAAGGGGGAACTTAGATTCGTTTCACAGGTAACCAGCTATCACCCAGCTCGGTTGGCTTTTCACCTCTACTGACAAGTCATCCCACTCTTTTGCAACAGAGACGGGTTCGCTCTCTTTAACTGCTTGAAAGTAGCTCGCTTGGGTTTCGGGGGGGCAAACTTTAGTTCACTTTGCTTGGTTGTTCTCGCTAAACCATGATGCAAAAGGTACAAGGGTTGATCTTTGCTGTCTGTCGCTTTGATTGTTTCACTGCTATTTCATCTTTCCCTTACGGTACTGGGGTCTCTATCGCGTCTAAGTGTCTTTTCTATCGCCTATACTAAGACTGTAAAATGCTTTAGTTTAATTAGTTTAGTAAATTCTTTAGTTTTGGTGTACTATTTGTGTGGTTGAGCTAGAGGGGGGGCTTCAAGACGATCCGGTCTAGTAGATATCTTTCAGGTGTAAGCTGAGTGCTTTGGTGTTATAGCTACGTCTTGATATTCTAAGTACACCTTCCGGTACACTTACCTTGTTACGACTTACCTCATCTTCAGCGTATTTATGGTATTAGTTATGTGGGATGTGGCTTTTGAGGAGGGTGACGGGCGGTATGTACGTGCCCCAGGGCCGGCTTAAAGTAGGCTCTATTGTCCCACTTTACTGCTAAATCCGCCTTCCAGAAGTGGTTTCACGCTTCTTTCCGTGTGCCCTATGAATAGGGAATGTAGCCCATTTCTTCCACTCCATAGGCTATACCTTGACCTGTCTTATTAGCGGGGTGCTATTGTGTCCACTGTTGTGCTCTCATTCGAGGTGGGCTGGCGACGGCGGTATGTAGGCTGTGTTGGCAAGGGGTGGTTGGGTTAATCGGGGATTATCGATTGTAGAACAGGCTCCTCTAGGTGGGTTTGGGGCACCGCCAAGTCCTTAGAGTTTTAAGCGTTTGTGCTCGTAGTTCTCTGGCGGATACTTCGGTAAAGTAAGTATCAAGATTTAGGGCCAGGCATAGTGGGGTATCTAATCCCAGTTTGGGCCCTGGCTTTCGTGGGTTTAAATCAGTCGTTAGTTCCTAAGATCATCTTAATGGTGTGTTTAGGTGCATCTTGGGCTTATGACAGCTCAGTTGCATTTTGATCTTAGTTAGCTAGGATAGGCATTTTACCACTCTTTACGCCGTGTCAATAGGACGGTTGATTTGGGTTTCTTGTATGACCGCGGTGGCTGGCACAAGATTTACCAACCCTTGAAGTTAGGCTGTTGCTATAACTAAGTCAAGTTTGCACTCATTGCTTAATGTTAATTACTGCTGAATACCCGTGGGGGCGTGGCTTAGCGAGGCGTCTTGGGCTACTACTTGGGTGTGCCTGATACCCGCTCCTCAAGGCCTGTATGGGGGTAGGTGGTCGAGGGCGTTTACACTGGGGCGCGGATACTTGCATGTATATATTTAGCAAAAACCAACCGTAAGGTTAGGACTAAGTCTTTTGTCCGCAGGCATGTTTTATGCCATCTTGGCAACTTCAGTGCCATGCTTTGTGTTAAGCTATGTGGAC
The DNA here is from genome assembly GCF_964034855.1 of Anser brachyrhynchus. Taxonomy (NCBI): domain Eukaryota; kingdom Metazoa; phylum Chordata; class Aves; order Anseriformes; family Anatidae; genus Anser; species Anser brachyrhynchus. The sequence continues at coordinate 27,358,420 of NC_137703.1, forward strand.
GGGGGTGTGGTTAGCTGATAGTTGAGTGGTGAGTGAGAGTGAAGTATATGAAATTATTGCTTGTGTTTACTATTTTTAGTACTGGAGTTTCTCTAAGTCCTAGGACTAGGAGGAAATGGTGTTTCATAGTGTGTAGGCGTCGGGATAGTCCGAGTATCGTCGGGGTATTCCTGCTAGGCCTAGGAAGTGCTGGGGGAAGAACGTTAGGTTTACTCCTGTAAATATTACCCCGAAGTGGGCTTTTGCTCATGTTTGGTGTAGGGTAAACCCAGTGAGTAGTGGGAATCAGTGAGTAAATCCTGCTAGAATGGCAAAGACGGCGCCTATGGATAGGACGTAGTGGAAGTGGACACTATTTGTCTGATCCGTACTAATTACCGCCATCCTACTCCTTCTATCACTCCCCGTACTCGCCGCCGGTATTACAATATTACTAACTGATCGAAACCTAAACACCACATTCTTCGACCCCGCTGGAAGAGGAGACCCAATCCTGTACCAACACCTATTCTGATTCTTCGGACACCCAGAAGTCTATATTCTGATCCTACCGGGGTTCGGAATCATCTCACACGTAGTCACGTACTACTCAGGCAAAAAGGAGCCCTTCGGCTACATGGGAATAGTCTGAGCCATACTATCCATCGGCTTCCTAGGATTCATCGTCTGAGCTCACCACATGTTTACAGTAGGAATAGACGTTGATACCCGAGCCTACTTTACATCAGCCACTATAATCATTGCCATCCCTACCGGAATCAAAGTATTTAGCTGACTAGCCACCCTGCACGGAGGAACAATCAAATGAGACCCCCCCAATACTATGAGCTCTAGGATTTATCTTCCTATTTACCATCGGAGGATTAACAGGAATCGTTCTTGCAAACTCTTCCCTAGACATCGCCCTGCACGACACGTACTACGTAGTTGCCCACTTCCACTACGTCCTATCCATAGGCGCCGTCTTTGCCATTCTAGCAGGATTTACTCACTGATTCCCACTACTCACTGGGTTTACCCTACACCAAACATGAGCAAAAGCCCACTTCGGGGTAATATTTACAAGAGTAAACCTAACGTTCTTCCCCCAGCACTTCCTAGGCCTAGCAGGAATACCCCGACGATACTCGGACTATCCCGACGCCTACACACTATGAAACACCATTTCCTCCATCGGCTCCCTAATCTCAATAGTAGCCGTAATCATACTAATATTCATCATCTGAGAAGCCTTTCCGGCCAAACGAAAAGTCCTACAACCAGAACTAACTACCACAAACGTTGAATGAATCCACGGCTGCCCTCCCCCATACCATACTTTCGAGGAACCGGCCTTCGTCCAAGTACAAGAAAGGAAGGAATCGAACCCTCACATGCTGGTTTCAAGCCAACTGCATTAACCGCTCATGCTTCTTTCTTATGAGACGTTAGTAAACCAATTACATAGCCTTGTCAAGACTAAATCACAGGTAAAAATCCTGTACATCTCATGTGGCCAACCACTCCCAACTAGGATTCCAAGACGCCTCATCACCCATCATAGAAGAACTCGTTGAATTCCACGACCACGCCCTAATCGTTGCCCTAGCTATCTGCAGCCTAGTTCTCTACCTTTTAGCCCACATACTAACAGAAAAACTCTCGTCCAATGCTGTAGACGCCCAAGAAGTAGAGCTGATCTGGACAATCCTACCTGCTATCGTCCTGGTACTCCTCGCCCTCCCATCCCTACAAATCCTCTACATAATGGACAAAATCGATGAACCAGACCTCACCCTAAAAGCCATCGGCCACCAATGATACTGAAGCTACGAATACACAGACTTCAAAGACCTATCATTCGACTCCTACATAGTGCCCACCCCAGACTTACCCAACGGCCACTTCCGACTGCTAGAAGTTGACCACCGCGTAGTTATCCCAATAGAATCCCCCATCCGCGTGATCATTACTGCAGGAGACGTACTCCACTCCTGAGCAGTCCCAACGCTCGGAGTTAAAACAGACGCAATCCCAGGCCGACTAAACCAAACTTCATTCATTACCACCCGGCCTGGGATTTTTTACGGACAATGCTCAGAAATTTGCGGGGCTAATCACAGCTACATACCCATTGTAGTAGAATCAACCCCACTCCCACATTTCGAGGCCTGATCGTCCCTTCTATCATCATCCTAATCATTAAGAAGCTATGCAACAGCACTAGCCTTTTAAGCTAGCCAAAGAGGGACTTCCCCCTCCTTAATGATATGCCACAGCTTAACCCCGCACCATGATTTTCAATCATAATTATAACCTGATTAACCCTAGCACTCCTCATCCAACCAAAACTACTAGCCTTCACCACAACCAACCCCCCATCAAATAAGACCTCCCTCACTACCAAACCCACACCATGATCCTGACCATGAACCTAAGCTTCTTTGACCAATTTTCCAGCCCCAATCTATTTGGCATCCCCTTAATCCTACTATCCCTACTCTTCCCAGCCCTACTATTCCCGTCCCCAAACAACCGATGAATCAACAACCGCCTTTCTACTATCCAAACATGACTCCTTCACCTAATCACAAAACAACTAATAGTCCCACTCAACAAAAATGGCCACAAATGAGCCATAATATTTACATCCCTAATAATCATACTTCTTACAATCAACCTTCTAGGCCTCCTTCCATATACATTCACCCCAACCACCCAACTATCTATGAACATAGCCCTAGCCTTCCCACTATGGCTCGCCACACTACTAACAGGCCTACGAAACCAACCATCAGCCTCTTTAGCCCACCTATTACCCGAAGGTACCCCTACACCCCTAATCCCCGCACTAATCCTGATCGAAACAACCAGCCTACTAATCCGCCCCCTAGCCCTCGGAGTCCGCCTTACAGCCAACCTTACAGCAGGACACTTACTCATCCAACTCATCTCTACAGCCTCCATTGCATTAATACCCACCCTTCCTGCAGTATCCATCCTAACAATAATCATCCTACTACTCCTAACCATCCTAGAAGTAGCAGTAGCCATAATCCAGGCCTACGTCTTCGTGCTCCTTCTAAGCCTATACTTACAAGAAAACATCTAATGGCACACCAAGCACACTCATACCACATAGTTGACCCAAGCCCTTGACCAATCTTCGGGGCAGCCGCCGCCCTACTCACAACCTCAGGATTAATCATGTGATTCCACTACAACTCATCCATACTACTAACCCTAGGCCTCATCTCAATACTCGTAGTAATACTCCAATGATGACGAGACATTGTACGAGAAAGCACCTTCCAAGGCCATCACACTCCCACAGTCCAAAAAGGCCTACGATACGGCATAATCCTTTTCATCACATCCGAAGCATTCTTCTTCTTAGGGTTCTTCTGAGCGTTCTTCCACTCGAGCCTGGCCCCAACCCCAGAACTAGGAGGCCAATGACCCCCAACAGGAATTAAACCACTCAACCCGATAGAAGTCCCCCTACTAAACACAGCCATCCTACTAGCCTCAGGCGTTACCGTAACGTGAGCCCATCACAGCATCACAGAAGGAAACCGAAAACACGCCATCCACGCCCTAACCCTAACGATCCTCCTGGGATTCTACTTCACAGCCCTACAAGCAATAGAATACCACGAAGCCCCATTCTCAATCGCCGATAGCGTCTACGGATCTACCTTCTTCGTTGCCACTGGATTCCACGGACTCCACGTAATCATCGGATCCTCCTTCCTGACCGTCTGCCTCTTCCGACTGATCAAGTTCCACTTTACATCAGACCACCACTTCGGATTCGAGGCAGCAGCCTGATACCGACACTTCGTAGACGTCATCTGACTATTCCTCTACATAACCATCTACTGATGAGGATCTTGCTCTTCTAGTATATTAATTACAATTGACTTCCAATCTCTAGAATCTGGTATAAACCCAGAGGAGAGCAATGAACGCACTCATGTTCATATTCGCCCTATCATCAATCCTAAGCGCCGCCCTAACCGCATTAAACTTCTGACTCGCCCAAATAAACCCCGACTCAGAGAAACTCTCACCGTACGAATGTGGATTCGACCCACTTGGATCTGCTCGATTACCATTCTCAGTCCGATTCTTCCTCAGTAGCCATCCTGTTCATCCTATTCGACCTAGAAATCGCCCTCCTACTCCCCCTGCCATGAGCCGTCCAACTCCAATCCCCCCTAATGACCCTCACCTGAACTGTAGCGATCCTCCTTCTCCTAACACTCGGACTGGCCTACGAGTGAATTCAAGGGGGCCTAGAATGAGCAGAATAACAGAAAGTTAGTCTAACCAAAAAGATAGCTGGTTTCGACCCAGCAGATTACAGCCAACCCTGTAACTTTCTTATGTCGCCCCTACATTTAAGCTTCTACTCAGCCTTCATTTTCAGCGGACTAGGACTAGCCTTCCACCGAACCCACCTAGTATCCGCCCTACTATGCCTTGAAAGCATAATATTATCGATATTCGTAGGCCTATCAATATGATCCATCGAAAACCAAGTCTCCTCATTCACCATGGTACCAATTCTCATGCTAACCTTCTCAGCGTGTGAGGCGGGCACAGGCCTGGCCATCCTAGTAGCCTCCACCCGCACACATGGCTCCGACCATCTACACAACCTAAACCTCCTGCAATGCTAAAAATCATCCTACCCACAATCGTACTTCTTCCAACAGCCCTGCTGTCTCCACCAAAATTTCTATGGACTAACACCACCTTATACAGCCTCCTAATCGCTGCCCTAAGCCTACAGTGATTAATCCCAACCTACTACCCCTACAAATTTTTATCCAACTGAACAGGAATTGACCAAATCTCATCCCCCCTCCTAGTACTATCCTGCTGACTACTCCCACTCATAATCATAGCAAGCCAAAACCACCCGCAACAAGAACCCCTACAACGCAAACGAATCTTTATCTCAACCTTAGTCGCAGTCCAGCCATTCATCCTACTAGCCTTTTCCACCACAGAACTAGCACTATTTTACATCTCATTTGAAGCAACCCTCATTCCCACCCTAATCTTAATCACCCGATGGGGGAACCAACCAGAACGCCTAAGCGCTGGCATCTACCTGCTATTCTACACGCCAGTAAGCTCTCTACCCCTGCTAATCACAATCATACACCTATACGTGAAAATTGGCACCCTGCACCTGCCAACCCTACAACTAACCCACCCAACCCTATCCACCTCATGGACAGGAATACTATCAGGTCTAGCACTGCTCATAGCATTCATAGTAAAAGCCCCACTATACGGCCTACACCTCTGACTGCCAAAAGCCCACGTAGAAGCACCCATCGCAGGCTCAATACTCCTCGCCGCCCTACTACTAAAGCTAGGAGGATACGGAATTATACGAGTCACTCTATTTATGGGCCCACTGTCCAACCTCCTGCACTACCCCTTCCTAACCCTGGCCCTATGAGGCGCCCTAATGACTAGCTCAATCTGCCTACGACAGACAGACCTAAAATCACTAATCGCTTATTCATCCGTTAGCCACATAGGCCTAGTTATCGCCGCAGGAATAATCCAAACCCACTGATCATTCTCAGGGGCAATGATCCTAATAATTTCCCATGGACTAACTTCCTCCATACTATTCTGCCTAGCCAACACAAACTATGAACGTACGCACAGCCGAATTCTACTACTCACACGAGGCCTACAACCTCTCCTACCACTCATAGCTACCTGATGATTGCTGGCCAATCTAACAAACATAGCCTTACCCCCAACAACAAACCTCATAGCAGAGCTAACCATTATAATCACCTTATTCAACTGATCTGCCTTCACGATCATCCTAACAGGAATCGCAACCCTACTAACCGCCTCCTACACCTTATTCATACTACTAATGACCCAACGAGGCTCAATCCCCTCCCACATCACATCTATGCAAAACTCAACCACGCGAGAACACCTGCTCATAACACTCCACATTATCCCAATATTCCTCCTAATCCTCAAACCCGAACTGATCTCCGGAATCCCCTCATGCAAGTATAGTTTAAACCAAACATTAGACTGTGATTCTAAGAATAGAAGTTCAAACCTTCTTACCTGCCGAGGGGAGGGTTTAACCAACAAGAGCTGCTAACTCTTACATCTGAGCCTAAAACCTCAGCCCCCTTACTTTTAAAGGATAACAGCAATCCACTGGTCTTAGGAACCACCCATCTTGGTGCAAATCCAAGTAAAAGGAGTGAACCCCACACTACTAATCAACTCCCTCACACTACTCACGCTGACAATCCTCCTAACCCCAATCATCCTGCCATTTCTATTTAAAAACTTCAAAAACACCCCACAAGCCACCACCCGCGCTGTTAAAACCGCATTCCTAATTAGCCTAGCCCCTACAACCGCATTCATCTACTCGGGAGTAGAATCTGTCACCTGCCACTGGGAGTGAAAATTCATTATAAACTTTAAAATCCCCCTGAGCCTAAAAATAGACCAATACTCAATAACATTTCTTCCAATCGCCCTATTTGTAACATGATCAATCCTACAATTCGCCATATGATACATGGCCTCAGAGCCATACGTAACAAAATTTTTCACCTACCTACTGACATTCCTAGTCGCCATACTCCTCCTAACAACCGCAAACAACATATTCCTCCTATTCGTAGGCTGGGAAGGAGTACGAATCATGTCCTTCCTTCTCATCGGCTGATGACAAGGCCGAGCAGATGCCAACACCGCCGCCCTACAAGCCGTAATCTACAACCGAATCGGAGACATCGGACTGATCCTGAGCATAGCATGACTAGCTTCAACATTCAACACCTGAGAGATCCAACAAGCCGTACACCCCCACCAAACCCCAATCCTCCCCCTCATAGGATTAATCCTCGCAGCCGCAGGAAAATCCGCCCAATTTGGACTCCACCCATGACTGCCCGCAGCAATAGAAGGCCCCACCCCAGTATCAGCCCTACTGCACTCCAGTACCATAGTAGTAGCCGGAATCTTCCTGCTCATCCGCATGCACCCCCTGCTAGCCACCAACCAGACAGCCCTAACTGCCTGCCTATGCCTAGGTGCTCTATCAACCCTATTCGCTGCCACATGCGCCCTAACCCAAAATGACATCAAAAAAATCATTGCTTTCTCAACATCCAGCCAACTAGGACTAATAATAGTCACTATCGGACTAAACCTCCCACAACTAGCCTTCCTACACATCTCAACCCATGCCTTCTTTAAAGCCATACTATTCCTATGCTCAGGGTCTATCATCCACAACCTAAACGGAGAACAAGATATCCGAAAGATAGGAGGCCTACAGAAAATACTCCCAGTCACTACTTCCTGCCTAACCATCGGAAACCTGGCGCTGATAGGAACCCCATTCCTAGCCGGATTCTACTCAAAAGACCTCATCATCGAAAGCTTAAACACATCATACCTAAATACTTGAGCCCTACTCCTAACCCTTATAGCCACAGCATTCACCGCAACCTACAGCATCCGCATAACCATCCTAGTCCAAGCTGGACAAACCCGAATCCCCCCAATAGTATCAATAAACGAAAACAACCCACTAATCACCGCCCCCCTAACCCGACTCGCCCTAGGCAGCATTACAGCAGGAATAATCATTACCTCTTTCATCACACCAACCAAAACCCCCCCAATAACCATACCCCTTATCACCAAAACCGCTGCCATCCTCATAACAATCCTAGGAATCATCCTAGCCCTAGAACTATCGAACATAACACACACCCTCACTCACCCCAAACCAAACCCCCTCATAAACTTCTCCTCTGCATTAGGGTACTTCAACCCCCTAGTACACCGATTCTTCTCCAAAAACCTACTAGAAAAGGGACAAAACATTGCCCTACACTTGATCGACCTCTCCTGACTCAAAAAAATAGGGCCAGAGGGCCTTGCTGAACTACAAGTAGCCGCAAGCAAAGCCGCAACCTCAATACACACAGGGCTAATTAAGGCCTACCTAGGATCCTTCGCCCTCTCCATCCTGGTAATAATCCTAATAACACACAGACTCACTAATGGCCCCTAACATCCGCAAATCCCATCCCCTACTAAAAATAATCAACAACTCCCTAATCGACCTACCCGCCCCCTCCAACATCTCTGCCTGATGAAACTTCGGCTCCCTTCTAGCCATCTGCTTAGCCACACAAATCCTAACAGGCCTGCTACTAGCCATACACTACACCGCAGACACTTCACTCGCCTTCTCCTCAGTAGCTCACACATGCCGAGACGTCCAGTACGGATGGCTCATCCGCAACCTCCACGCCAACGGTGCTTCGCTCTTCTTTATCTGCATCTACTTACACATCGGACGAGGCCTCTACTACGGCTCCTACCTATACAAAGAAACCTGAAACACAGGAGTAATCCTCCTACTCACCCTAATAGCAACTGCCTTCGTAGGGTATGTCCTACCATGAGGACAAATGTCATTCTGAGGGGCCACCGTAATCACCAACCTATTCTCAGCCATCCCGTACATTGGGCAAACTCTAGTAGAATGAGCCTGAGGAGGATTCTCAGTAGACAATCCAACCTTAACCCGATTCTTCGCCATCCACTTCCTACTGCCCTTCCTAATTGCAGGAATCACCCTAGTCCACCTAACCTTCCTACACGAATCAGGCTCAAATAACCCACTAGGAATCGTATCAGACTGCGACAAAATCCCATTCCACCCATACTTCTCCATTAAAGACAGCTTAGGGCTTACCCTAATAATCACCCCTCTAATAGCACTAGCCCTATTTTCACCGAACCTCCTGGTTCTTGGAATCCTAGTTGGGAGTGGTAGGCCACATGAGATGTACAGGATTTTTACCTGTGATTTAGTCTTGACAAGGCTATGTAATTGGTTTACTAACGTCTCATAAGAAAGAAGCATGAGCGGTTAATGCAGTTGGCTTGAAACCCATCCCCAGTGGTGCAAGTGCACTCTCTGAACTCACTGAAGTGCATCCCCAGTGGTGCCAGTGCACTCTCTGCACTCACTGCACTGCATCCCCAGTGGTGCCAGTGCAATCTCTGGACTCACTGCAGAGCATCCCCAGTGGTGCCAGTGCACTCTCTGGACTCACTGTAGTGCATCCCCAGTGGTGCCAGTGCACTCTCTGGACTCACTGCACTGCATCCCCAGTGGTGCCAGTGCACTCTCTGGACTCACTGCAGTGCATCCCCAGTGGTGCCAGTGCACTCTCTGGACTCACTGCAGTGCATCCCCAGTGGTGCCAGTGCACTCTCTGGACTCACTGCACTGCATCCCCAGTGGTGCCAGTGCACTCTCTGGACTCACTGCAGTGCATCCCAGGTGGTGCCAGTGCGCTCTCTGGAGTCACAGCACTGCATCCCCAGTGGTGCCAGTGCAATCTCTGGACTCACTGCACTGCATCCCCAGTGGTGCCAGTGCACTCTCTGGACTCACTGCAGTGCATCCACAGTGGTGCCATTGCACTCTCTGCACTCACTGCACTGCATCCCCAGTGGTGCCAGTGCACTCACTGGACTGACTGCACTGCATCCCCAGTGGTGCCAGTGCGCTCTCTGGATTCACAGCACTGCATCCCCAGTGGTGCCAGTGCACTCACTGGACACACTGTACTGCATCACAGGTGGTGCCAGTGCACTCTCTGCACTCACTGCACAGCATCCCCAGTGGTGCCAGTGCATTCACTGGACTCACTGGACTGCATCACCAGTGGTGCCAGTGCACTCTCTGGACTCACTGCAGTGCATCCCCAGTGGTGCCAGTGCACTCTCTGGACTCACTGCACTGCATCCCCAGTGGTGCCAGTGCAGTCTCTGGACTCACTGCAGTGCATCCCCAGTGGTGCCAGAGCACTCTCTGGACTCACTGCACTGCATCCCCAGTGGTGCCAGTGCACTCTCTGGACTCACTGCACCGCATCCCCAGTGGTGTCAGTACACTCTCTGGACTCACTGAAGTGCATCCCCAGTGTTGCCAGTGTACTCTCTGGACTCACTAAACTGCATCACCAGTGGTGCCAGTGCACTCTCTGGACTCACTGCACTGCATCCCCAGTGGTGCCAGTGCACTCTCTGGACTCACTGCACTGCATCCCCAGTGGTGCCAGTGCACTCTCTGGACTCACTGCAGTGCATCCCCAGTGGTGCCAGTGCGATCTCTGGACTCACTGCACTGCATCCCCAGTGGTGCCAGTGCACTCTCTGCACTCACTGCACTGCATTCCCAGTGGTGCCAGTGAAGTCTCTGGACTCACTGCACTGCATCCACAGTGGTGCCAGTGCACTCTGTGGACTCACTGCACTGCATCTCCACTGCTGCCAGTGCACTCTCTGGACTCACTGCACTGCATCCCCAGTGGTGCCAGTGCACTCTCTGGACTCACTGCACTGCATCCCCAGTGGTGCGAGGGCACTCTCTCGAGTCACTGCACTACATCCCCAGTGGTGCCAGTGCACTCACTGGACTCACTGTACTGCATCATCGGTGGTGCCAGTGCACTCTCTGGACTCACTTCACTGCATCCCCAGTGGTGCCAGTGCACTCTCTGGACTCACTGCACTGCAGGCCCAGTGGTACCAGTGCACTCACTGGACTCACTGTACTGCATCACCAGTGGTGCCAGTGCACTCTCTGGACTCACTGCACTGCATCCCCAGTGGTTCCAGTGCATTCACTGGACTCACTGTACTGCATCTCCAGTGGTGCCAGTGCACTCTCTGGACTCACTGCACTGCATCCCCAGTGGTGCCAGTGAGCTCTCTGGACTCACTGCTCTGCATCCCCAGTGGTGCCAGTGTACTCACAGGATTCACTGCACTGCATCCCCAGTGGTGCTAGTGCACTCTCTGGACTCACTGCAGTGCATCCCCAGTGGTGCCAGTGCACTCTCTGGACTCACAGAAGTGCATTCCCACTGGTGCCAGTGCACTCTCTGGGCTCACTGAACTGCATCCCCAGTGGTGCCAGTACACTCACTGGACTCACTGCAGTGCATCCCCAGTGGTGCCAGTGCACTCTCTGGACTCACTGCACTGCATCCCCAGTGGTGGCAGTGCACTCTCTGGACTCACTGTAGTGCATCCCCAGTGGTGCCAGTGCACTCTCTGGACTCACTGCACTGCATCTCCAGTGGTGCCAGTGAAGTCTTTGGACTCACTGCACTGCATCCCCAGTGGTGCCAGTGCACTCTGTGGAGTCACTGAAGTGCATCCCCAGTGGTGCCAGTGCACTCACTGGACTGACTGCACTGCATCCCCAGTGGTGCCAGTGCGCTCTCTGGAGTCACAGCACTGCATCCCCAGTGGTGCCAGTGCACTCACTGGACTCACTGCACTGCATCACAGGTGGTGCCAGTGCACTCTCTGGACTCACTGCAGTGAATCCCTGGTGGTGCCAGTGTACTCTCTGCAGTCACTGCACTGCATCCCCAGTGGTGCCAGTGCACTCACTGGACTCACTGGACTGCATCCCCAGTGGTGCCAGTGAACTCTCTGGACTCACTGCACTGCATCCCCAGTGGTGCCAGTGCACTCTCTGGACTCACTGCACTGCATCCCCAGTGGTGTCAGTGCACTCTCTGGACTCACTGAAGTGCATCCCCAGTGGTGCCAGTGCACTCCCTGGACTCAATGCACTGCATCCCCAGTGGTGCCAGTGCACTCTCTGGACTCAGTGCACTGCATCCCCAGTGGTGCCAGTGCAATCTCTGGACTCACTGCAGTGCATCCCCAGTGGTGCCAGTGCACTCTCTGGACTCACTGCAGTGCATCCCCAGTGGTGACAGTGCACTCTCTGGACTCACTGTACTGCATCACCAGTGGTGCCAGTGCACTCTCTGGACTCACTGAAGTGCATCCCCAGTGGTGCCAGTGCAGTCTCTGGACTCACTGCACTGCAGCCCCGGTGGTGCCAGTGCAATCTCTGGACTCACTGCACTGCATCCCCAGTGGTGCCAGTGCACTCTCTGGACTCACGGCACTGCATCACCAGTTTTGCCAGTGAAGTCTTTGGACTCACTGCACTGCATCCCCAGTGGTGCCAGTGCACTCTCTGGAGTCACTGAAGTGCATCCCCAGTGGTGTCAGTGCACTCTCTGGACTCACTGCACTGCATGCCCAGTGGTGCCACTGCACTCTCTGGACTCACTGTACTGCATCCCCACTGGTACCAGTGCACTCTGTGGACTCACTGTACTGCATCCCCAGTGGTGACAGTGCACTCTCTGGACTCACTGCACTGCATCCCCAGTGGTTCCATTGCACTCTCTGGACTCACTGCAGTGCATCCCCAGTGGTGCCTGTGCACTCTCTGGACTCACTGCACTGCATCCCCAGTGGTGCCAGTGCACTCTCTGGACTCACTGCAGTGCATCCACAGTGGTGCCAGTGCACTCACTGGACTCACTGCAGTGCATTCCCTCTGGTGCCAGTGCACTCTCTGGACTCACTGCAGTGCATCCCCAGTGGTGCCAGTGCACTCTCTGGACTCACTGCACTGCATCCCCAGTGGTGCCAGTGCATTCTCTGGACTCACTGCAGTGCATCACCAGTGGTGCCAGTGCACTCTCTGGACTCACTGAGGTACATCCCCAGTGGTGCCAGTGCAATCTCTGGACTCACTGCAGTGCATCCCCAGTGGTGCCAGTGCACACTCTGGACTAACTGCACTGCATCCCCAGTGGTGCCAGTGCACTCTCTGGACTCACTGCACTGCATCCCCAGTGTTCACAGTGCACTCTCTGCACTCACTACACTGCATCCCCAGTGGAGCCAGTGCACTCTCTGGACTCACTGCACTGCATCCCCAGTGGTGCCAGTGCACTGTGTGGACTCACTGCACTGCATCCCCAGTGGTGTCAGTGCACTCTCTGGACTCACTGCACTGCATCCCCAGTGGTGCCAGTGCACTCTCTGGACTCACTGCACTGCATCCCCAGTGGAGCCCGTGCACTCTCTGGACTCACTGAAGTGCATCCCCAGTGGTGCCAGTGCACTCTCTGGACTCACTGCAGTGCATCCCCAGTGGTGCCAGTGCACTCTCTGGACTCACTGTACTGCATCCCCAGTGTTGCCAGTGCACTCTCTGGAGTAACTGCAGTGCATCCCCAGTGGTGCCAAAGCACTCTCTGGACTCCCGGCACCGCATCCCCAGTGGTGCCAGTGCACTCTCTGGGCTCACTGCAGTGCATCCCCAGTGGTGCCAGTGTACTCACTGGACTCACTGCACTGCATTCCCCAGTGGTGCTAGTGCACTCTCTGGACTCACTGCAGTGCATCCCCAGTGGTGCCAGTGCACTCGCTGGACTCACTGCACTGCATCCCCAGTGGTGCCAGTGTACTCACTGGACTCACTGCACTGCATTCCCCAGTGGTGCTAGTGCACTCTCTGGACTCACTGCAGTGCATCCCCAGTGGTGCCTGAGCACTCTCTGGACTCACTGAAGTGCATTCTCAGTGGTTCCAGTGCACTCTGTGGACTCACTGCAGTGCATCACCAGTGGTGCCAGTGCACTCTCTGGACTCACTGAGGTACATCCCCAGTGGTGCCAGTGCAATCTCTGGACTCACTGCAGTGCATCCCCAGTGGTGCCAGTGCACACTCTGGACTAACTGCACTGCATCCCCAGTGGTGCCAGTGCACTCTCTGGACTCACTGCACTGCATCCCCAGTGTTCACAGTGCACTCTCTGCACTCACTACACTGCATCCCCAGTGGAGCCAGTGCACTCTCTGGACTCACTGCACTGCATCCCCAGTGGTGCCAGTGCACTGTGTGGACTCACTGCACTGCATCCCCAGTGGTGTCAGTGCACTCTCTGGACTCACTGCACTGCATCCCCAGTGGTGCCAGTGCACTCTCTGGACTCACTGCACTGCATCCCCAGTGGAGCCCGTGCACTCTCTGGACTCACTGAAGTGCATCCCCAGTGGTGCCAGTGCACTCTCTGGACTCACTGCAGTGCATCCCCAGTGGTGCCAGTGCACTCTCTGGACTCACTGTACTGCATCCCCAGTGTTGCCAGTGCACTCTCTGGAGTAACTGCAGTGCATCCCCAGTGGTGCCAAAGCACTCTCTGGACTCCCGGCACCGCATCCCCAGTGGTGCCAGTGCACTCTCTGGGCTCACTGCAGTGCATCCCCAGTGGTGCCAGTGTACTCACTGGACTCACTGCACTGCATTCCCCAGTGGTGCTAGTGCACTCTCTGGACTCACTGCAGTGCATCCCCAGTGGTGCCAGTGCACTCGCTGGACTCACTGCACTGCATCCCCAGTGGTGCCAGTGTACTCACTGGACTCACTGCACTGCATTCCCCAGTGGTGCTAGTGCACTCTCTGGACTCACTGCAGTGCATCCCCAGTGGTGCCTGAGCACTCTCTGGACTCACTGAAGTGCATTCTCAGTGGTTCCAGTGCACTCTGTGGACTCACTGCAGTGCATCCCCAGTGGTGCCAGTGCGCTCTCTGGACTCACTGCAGTGCATCCCCAGTGGTGCCAGTGCACTCTCTGGACTCACTGCAGTGCATCCCCAGTGCTGCCAGTGCACTCTCTGGACTCACTGCACTGCATCCCCAGTGGTGCCAGTGCACTCTCTGGACTCACTGCACTGCATCCCCAGTGGTGCCAGTGCACTCTCTGGACTCACTGCACTGCATCCCCAGTGCTGCCAGTGCACTCTCTGGACTCACTGCACTGCATCCCCAGTGGTGCCAGTGCGCTCTCTGGACTCACTGCAGTGCATCCCCAGTGGTGCCAGTGCACTCTCTGGACTCACTGCACTGCATCCCCAGTGGTGCCACTGCACTCTCTGGACTCACTGCAGTGCATCCCCAGTGGTGCCAGTGCACTCTCTGGACTCACTGCAGTGCATCCCCACTGCTGCCAGTGCACTCTCTCGACTCACAGCAGTGCATCCCCAGTGGTGCCAGTGCACTCTCTGGACTCACTGCACTGCATCCGCAGTGGTGCCAATGCACTCTCTGGACTCACTGCACTGCATCCCCAGTGGTGCCAGTGCACTCTCTGGACACACTGCACTGCATCCCAAGTGGTGCCAGTGCACTCTCTCGAGTCACTGCACTACATCCCCAGTGGTGCCAGTGCGCTCACTGGACTCACTGCACTTCATCACCAGTGGTGCCAGTGCACTCTCTGGACTCACTGCACTGCATCCCCAGTGGTGCCAGTGCACTCTCTCGAGTCACTGCACTACATCCCCAGTGGTGCCAGTGCGCTCACTGGACTCACTGTACTGCACCATCAGTGGTGCCAGTGCACTCTCTGGAGTGACTGCAGTGCATCCCCAGTGGTGCCAGTGCACTCTCTGGACTCACTGCACTGCATCCCCAGTGGTGCCAGTGCACTCACTGGACTCACTGCACTGCATCCCAAGTGGTACCAGTGCACTCTCTGGACTCACTGCACTGCATCCCCAGTGGTGCCAGTGCACTCTCTCGAGTCACTGCACTACATCCCCAGTGGTGCCAGTGCACTCACTGGACTCACTGTACTGCATTCCCAGTGGTGCTAGTGCACTCTCTGGACTCACTGCACTGCATCCCCAGTGGTGCCAGTGCACTCTTTGGACTCACTGAAGTGCATTCTCAGTGGTGCCAGTGCACTCTCTGGACTCACTGCACTGCATTCTCAGTGGTGCCAGTGCACTCTCTGGACTCACTGCAGTGCATCCCCAGTGGTGCCAGTACACTCACTGGACTCACTGCACTGCATCCACAGTGGTGCCAGTGCACTCTCTGGACTCACTGCACTGCATCCCCAGTGGTGCCAGTGCACTCTCTGGACTCACTGCACTGCATCCCCAGTGCTGCCTGTGCACTCTCTGGACTCAGTGCACTGCATCCCCAGTGGTGTCACTGCACTCTCTGGACTCACTGCACTGCATCCCCAGTTGTGCCAGTGCACTCTCTGCACTCACTGCACTGCATACCCAGTGGTGCCAGTGCACTCACTGGACTCACTGCAGTGCATTCCCTCTGGTGCCAGTGCACTCTCTGGACTCACTGAACTGCATCCCCAGTGGTGCCAGTGCACTCTCTGGACTCACTGCACTGCATCCCCAGTGGTGCCAGTGCACTCTCTGGACTCACTGCAGTGCATCACCTGTGGTGCCAGTGCACTCTCTGGACTCACTGAAGTGCATCCCCAGTGGTGCCAGTGCAATCTCTGGACTCACTACACTGTATTCCCAGTCGTGCCAGTGCACACTCTGGACTCACTGCACTGCATCCCCAGTGGTGCGAGTGCACTCTCTGGACTCACTGCACTGCAACACCAGTGTTGCCAGTGCACTCTCTGGACTCACTGCACTGCATCCCCAGTGGTGCCAGTGCACTCTCTGGACTCACTTCAGTGCATCCCCAGTGGTGCCACTGCACTCTCTGGACTCACTGCACTGCATCCCCAGTATTGCCAGTGCACTCTCTGGACTCACTGCACTGCATCCCCAGTGCTGCCAGTGCACTCTCTGGACTCACTGCACTGCATCCCCAGTGGTGCCACTGCACTCTCTGGACTCACTGCACTGCATGTCCAGTGGTGCCAGTGCACTCTCTGCACTCACTGCACTGCATCCCCAGTGGTGCCAGTGCACTCACTGGACTCACTGCAGTGCATCCCCAGTGGTGCCAGTGCACTCTCTGCACTCACTGCACTGCATCCCCAGTGGTGCCAGTGCACTCACTGGACTCACTGCAGTGCATCCAGTGTGGTGCCAGTGCACTCTCTGGACTCACTGCACTGCATCCCCAGTGGTGCCAGAGCACTCTCTGGACTCACTGCAGTGCATCCCCAGTGGTGCCAGTGCACTCTCTGGACTCACTGCAGGGCATCCCCAGTGGTGCCAGTGCACTCTCTGGACTCACTGTTGTGCATTCCCTCTGGTGCCAGTGCACTCTCTGGACTCACTGCACTGCATCCCCAGTGGTGCCAGAGCACTCTCTGGACTCACTGCAGTGCATCCCCAGTGGTGCCAGTGCACTCTCTGGACTCCCGGCACCGCATCCCCAGTGGTGCCAGTGCACTCTCTGGGCTCACTGCACTGCATCCCCAGTGGTGCCAGTGCACTCTCTTGACTCACTGCACTGCATCCCCAGTGGTGCCAGTGCACTCACTGGATTCACTGCACTGCATCCCCAGTGGTGCCAGTGCACTCTCTGGGCTCACTGCAGTGCATCCCCAGTGGTACCAGTGCACTCTCTGGACTCACTGAAGTGCATTCTCAGTGGTGCCAGTGCACTCTGTGGACTCACTGCAGTGCATCTCCAGTGGTGCCAGTGCGCTCTCTGGACTCACTGCAGTGCATCCCCAGTGGTGCCAGTGCACTCTCTGGACTCACTGCACTGCATCACCAGTGGTGCCAGTGCACTCTCTGGACTCACTGCACTGCATCCCCAGTGGTGCCAGTGCACTCTCTGGACTCACTGCAGTGCATCCCCAGTGGTGCCAGTGCACTCTCTGGACTCACTGCACTGCATCCCCAGTGGTACCAGTGCACTCTGTGGACTCACTGCAGTGCATCCCCAGTGGTGCCAGTGCACTCTCTGGACTCACTGCACTGCATCCCCAGTGGTGCCAATGCACTCTCTGGACTCACTGCACTGCATCCCCAGTGGTGCCAGTGCACTCTCTGGACTCACTGCACTGCATCCCAAGTGGTGCCAGTGCACTCTCTCGAGTCACTGCACTACATCCCCAGTGGTGCCAGTGCGCTCACTGGACTCACTGCACTGCATCCCCAGTGGTGCCAGTGCACTCTCTGGACTCACTGCACTGCATCCCCAGTGGTGCCAGTGCACTCTCTCGAGTCACTGCACTACATCCCCAGTGGTGCCAGTGCGCTCACTGGACTCACTGTACTGCACCATCAGTGGTGCCAGTGCACTCTCTGGAGTGACTGCAGTGCATCCCCAGTGGTGCCAGTGCACTCTCTGGACTCACTGCACTGCATCCCCAGTGGTGCCAGTGCACTCACTGGACTCACTGCACTGCATCCCAAGTGGTACCAGTGCACTCTCTGGACTCACTGCACTGCATCCCCAGTGGTGCCAGTGCACTCTCTCGAGTCACTGCACTACATCCCCAGTGGTGCCAGTGCACTCACTGGACTCACTGTACTGCATTCCCAGTGGTGCTAGTGCACTCTCTGGACTCACTGCACTGCATCCCCAGTGGTGCCAGTGCACTCTTTGGACTCACTGAAGTGCATTCTCAGTGGTGCCAGTGCACTCTCTGGACTCACTGCACTGCATTCTCAGTGGTGCCAGTGCACTCTCTGGACTCACTGCAGTGCATCCCCAGTGGTGCCAGTACACTCACTGGACTCACTGCACTGCATCCCCAGTGGTGCCAGTGCACTCTCTGGACTCACTGCACTGCATCCCCAGTGGTGCCAGTGCACTCTCTGGACTCACTGCACTGCATCCCCAGTGCTGCCTGTGCACTCTCTGGACTCACTGCACTGCATCCCCAGTGGTGCCAGTGCACTCACTGGACTCACTGCACTGCATCCCAAGTGGTACCAGTGCACTCTCTGGACTCACTGCACTGCATCCCCAGTGGTGCCAGTGCACTCTCTCGAGTCACTGCACTACATCCCCAGTGGTGCCAGTGCACTCACTGGACTCACTGTACTGCATTCCCAGTGGTGCTAGTGCACTCTCTGGACTCACTGCACTGCATCCCCAGTGGTGCCAGTGCACTCTTTGGACTCACTGAAGTGCATTCTCAGTGGTGCCAGTGCACTCTCTGGACTCACTGCACTGCATTCTCAGTGGTGCCAGTGCACTCTCTGGACTCACTGCAGTGCATCCCCAGTGGTGCCAGTACACTCACTGGACTCACTGCACTGCATCCCCAGTGGTGCCAGTGCACTCTCTGGACTCACTGCACTGCATCCCCAGTGGTGCCAGTGCACTCTCTGGACTCACTGCACTGCATCCCCAGTGCTGCCTGTGCACTCTCTGGACTCAGTGCACTGCATCCCCAGTGGTGTCACTGCACTCTCTGGACTCACTGCACTGCATCCCCAGTTGTGCCAGTGCACTCTCTGCACTCACTGCACTGCATACCCAGTGGTGCCAGTGCACTCACTGGACTCACTGCAGTGCATTCCCTCTGGTGCCAGTGCACTCTCTGGACTCACTGAACTGCATCCCCAGTGGTGCCAGTGCACTCTCTGGACTCACTGCACTGCATCCCCAGTGGTGCCAGTGCACTCTCTGGACTCACTGCAGTGCATCACCTGTGGTGCCAGTGCACTCTCTGGACTCACTGAAGTGCATCCCCAGTGGTGCCAGTGCAATCTCTGGACTCACTACACTGTATTCCCAGTCGTGCCAGTGCACACTCTGGACTCACTGCACTGCATCCCCAGTGGTGCCAGTGCACTCTCTGGACTCACTGCACTGCAACCCCAGTGTTGCCAGTGCACTCTCTGGACTCACTGCACTGCATCCCCAGTGGTGCCAGTGCACTCTCTGGACTCACTTCAGTGCATCCCCAGTGGTGCCACTGCACTCTCTGGACTCACTGCACTGCATCCCCAGTATTGCCAGTGCACTCTCTGGACTCACTGCACTGCATCCCCAGTGCTGCCAGTGCACTCTCTGGACTCACTGCACTGCATCCCCAGTGGTGCCACTGCACTCTCTGGACTCACTGCACTGCATGTCCAGTGGTGCCAGTGTACTCTCTGCACTCACTGCACTGCATCCCCAGTGGTGCCAGTGCACTCACTGGACTCACTGCAGTGCATCCCCAGTGGTGCCAGTGCACTCTCTGCACTCACTGCACTGCATCCCCAGTGGTGCCAGTGCACTCACTGGACTCACTGCAGTGCATCCAGTGTGGTGCCAGTGCACTCTCTGGACTCACTGCACTGCATCCCCAGTGGTGCCAGAGCACTCTCTGGACTCACTGCAGTGCATCCCCAGTGGTGCCAGTGCACTCTCTGGACTCACTGCAGGGCATCCCCAGTGGTGCCAGTGCACTCTCTGGACTCACTGTTGTGCATTCCCTCTGGTGCCAGTGCACTCTCTGGACTCACTGCACTGCATCCCCAGTGGTGCCAGAGCACTCTCTGGACTCACTGCAGTGCATCCCCAGTGGTGCCAGTGCACTCTCTGGACTCCCGGCACCACATCCCCAGTGGTGCCAGTGCACTCTCTGGGCTCACTGCACTGCATCCCCAGTGGTGCCAGTGCACTCTCTTGACTCACTGCACTGCATCCCCAGTGGTGCCAGTGCACTCACTGGATTCACTGCACTGCATCCCCAGTGGTGCCAGTGCACTCTCTGGGCTCACTGCAGTGCATCCCCAGTGGTACCAGTGCACTCTCTGGACTCACTGAAGTGCATTCTCAGTGGTGCCAGTGCACTCTGTGGACTCACTGCAGTGCATCTCCAGTGGTGCCAGTGCGCTCTCTGGACTCACTGCAGTGCATCCCCAGTGGTGCCAGTGCACTCTCTGGACTCACTGCACTGCATCCCCAGTGGTGCCAGTGCACTCTCTGGACTCACTGCACTGCATCCCCAGTGGTGCCAGTGCACTCTCTGGACTCACTGCAGTGCATCCCCAGTGGTGCCAGTGCACTCTCTGGACTCACTGCACTGCATCCCCAGTGGTACCAGTGCACTCTGTGGACTCACTGCAGTGCATCCCCAGTGGTGCCAGTGCACTCTCTGGACTCACTGCACTGCATCCCCAGTGGTGCCAATGCACTCTCTGGACTCACTGCACTGCATCCCCAGTGGTGCCAGTGCACTCTCTGGACTCACTGCACTGCATCCCAAGTGGTGCCAGTGCAGTCTCTGGAGTCACTGCACTGCATCCCCAGTGGTGCCAGTGCACTCTCTCGAGTCACTGCACTACATCCCCAGTGGTGCCAGTGCACTCACTGGACTCACTGTACTGCATCATCAGTGGTGCCAGTGCACTCTCTGGACTCACTGCACTGCATCCCCAGTGGTGCCAGTGCACTCTCTGGACTCACTGCACTGCATCCCCAGTGGTGCCAGTGCACTCACTGGACTCACTATACTGCATCACAAGTGGTGCCAGTGCACTCTCTGGACTCACTGCACTGCATCCCCAGTGTTGCCAGTGCATTCACTGGACTCACTGTACTGCATCTCCAGTGGTGCCAGTGCACTCTCTGGGCTCACTGCAGTGCATCCCCAGTGGTGCCAGTGCACTCCCTGGACTCACTGCAGTGCATCCCCACTGGTGCCAGTGCACTCTCTGGATTCACTGCACTACATTCCCAGTGGTGCTAGTGCACTCTCTGGACTCACTGCAGTGCATCCCCAGTGGTGCCAGTGCACTCTTTGGACTCACTGAAGTGCATTCTCAGTGGTGCCAGTGCACTCTCTGGACTCACTGCACTGCATCCCCAGTGGTGCCAGTGTACTCTCTGGACTCACTGAAGTGCATGCTCAGTGGTGCCAGTGCACTCTCTGGACTCACTGCAGTGCATCCCCAGTGGTGCCAGTACACTCTCAGGACTCACTGCACTGCATCCCCAGTGGTGCTAGTGCACTCTGTGGACTCACTGAAGTGCATCCCCAGTGGTGCCAGTGCACTCTCTGGACTCACTGAAGGGCATTCTCAGTGGTGCCAGTGCACTCTCTGGACTCACCGCACCGCATCCCCAGTGGTGCCAGTGCACTCTCTGGAGTAACTGCACTGCATCCCCAGTGGTGCCAGTGCACTCTCTGGACTCACTGCACTGCATCCCCAGTGGTGCCACTGCACTCTCTGGACTCACTGCAGTGCATCCCCAGTGGTGCCAGTGCACTCTCTGGACTCACTGCAGTGCATCCCCACTGCTGCCAGTGCACTCTCTGGACTCACAGCAGTGCATCCCCAGTGGTGCCAGTGCACTCTCTGGACTCACTGCACTGCATCCCCAGTGGTGCCAATGCACTCTCTGGACTCAGTGCACTGCATCCCCAGTGGTGCCAGTGCACTCTCTGGACTCACTGCACTGCATCCCAAGTGGTGCCAGTGCACTCTCTGGACTCACTGCACTGCATCCCCAGTGGTGCCAGTGCACTCTCTCGAGTCACTGCACTACATCTCTTGTGGTGCCAGTGCGCTCACTGGACTCACTGTACTGCATCATCAGTGGTGCCAGTGCACTCTCTGGAGTGACTGCAGTGCATCCCCAGTGGTGCCAGTGCACTCTCTGGACTCACTGCACTGCATCCCCAGTGGTGCCAATGCACTCTCTGGACTCACTGCACTGCATCCCCAGTGGTGCCAGTGCACTCACTGGTCTCACTGCACTGCATCCCAAGTGGTACCAGTGCACTCTCTGGACTCACTGCACTGCATCCCCAGTGGTGCCAGTGCACTCTCTGGACTCACCGGGGTGCATCCCCAGTGGTGCCAGTGCACTCACTGGACTCACTGTACTGCATTCCCAGTGGTGCTAGTGCACTCTCTGGACTCACTGCAGTGCATCCCCAGTGGTGCCAGTGCACTCTTTGGACTCACTGAAGTGCATTCTCAGTGGTGCCAGTGCACTCTCTGGACTCACTGCACTGCATTCTCAGTGGTGCCAGTGCACTCTCTGGACTCACAGCAGTGCATCCCCAGTGGTGCCAGTACACTCACTGGACTCACTGCAGTGCATCCCCAGTGGTGCCAGTGCACTCTCTGGACTCACTGCACTGCATCCCCAATGGTGCCAGTGCACTCTCTGGACTCACTGCACTGCATCCCCAGTGCTGCCTGTGCACTCTCTGGACTCACTGCACTGCATCCCCAGTGGTGTCACTGCACTCTCTGGACTCACTGCACTGCATCCCCAGTTGTGCCAGTGCACTCTCTGCACTCACTGCACTGCATACCCAGTGGTGCCAGTGCACTCACTGGACTCACTGCAGTGCATTCCCTCTGGTGCCAGTGCACCCTCTGGACTCACTGCAGTGCATCCCCAGTGGTGCCAGTGCACTCTCTGGACTCACTGCACTGCATCCCCAGTGGTGCCAGTGCACTCTCTGGACTCACAGCAGTGCATCCCCAGTGGTGCCAGTACACTCACTGGACTCACTGCAGTGCATCCCCAGTGGTGCCAGTGCACTCTCTGGACTCACTGCACTGCATCCCCAATGGTGCCAGTGCACTCTCTGGACTCACTGCACTGCATCCCCAGTGCTGCCTGTGCACTCTCTGGACTCACTGCACTGCATCCCCAGTGGTGTCACTGCACTCTCTGGACTCACTGCACTGCATCCCCAGTTGTGCCAGTGCACTCTCTGCACTCACTGCACTGCATACCCAGTGGTGCCAGTGCACTCACTGGACTCACTGCAGTGCATTCCCTCTGGTGCCAGTGCACCCTCTGGACTCACTGCAGTGCATCCCCAGTGGTGCCAGTGCACTCTCTGGACTCACTGCACTGCATCCCCAGTGGTGCCAGTGCACTCTCTGGACTCACTGCAGTGCATCACCTGTGGTGCCAGTGCACTCTCTGGACTCACTGAAGTGCATCCCCAGTGGTGCCAGTGCAATCTCTGGACTCACTGCACTGCATTCCCAGTGGTGCCAGTGCACACTCTGGACTCACTGCACTGCATCCCCAGTGGTGCCAGTGCACTCTCTGGACTCACTGCACTGCAACCCCAGTGTTGCCAGTGCACTCTCTGGACTCACTGCACTGCATCCCC
This sequence comes from Anser brachyrhynchus, assembly GCF_964034855.1. Taxonomy (NCBI): domain Eukaryota; kingdom Metazoa; phylum Chordata; class Aves; order Anseriformes; family Anatidae; genus Anser; species Anser brachyrhynchus. Next base: position 27,382,146 of record NC_137703.1, read on the forward strand.
AGTGGTGCCAGTGCACTCTCTGGACTCACTTCAGTGCATCCCCAGTGGTGCCAGAGCACTCTCTGGACTCACTGCACTGCATCCCCAGTGGTGCCAGTGCACTCTCTGGACTCACTGCACTGCATCCCCAGTATTGCCAGTGCACTCTCTGGACTCACTGCACTTCATCCCCAGTGCTGCCAGTGCACTCTCTGGACTCACTGCACTGCATCCCCAGTGGTGCCACTGCACTCTCTGGACTCACTGCACTGCATGTCCAGTGCTGCCAGTGCACTCTCTGCACTCACTGCACTGCATCCCCAGTGGTGCCAGTGCACTCTCTGGACTCACTGCAGTGCATTCCCTCTGGTGCCAGTGCACTCTCTGGACTCACTGAACTGCATCCCCAGTGGTGCCAGTGCACTCTCTGGACTCACTGCAGTGCATCCCCAGTGGTGCCAGTGCACTCTCTGGACTCACTGCAGTGCATCACCAGTGGTGCCAGTGCACTCTCTGGACTCACTGAAGTGCATCCCCAGTAGTGCCAGTGCACTCTCTGGACTCACTGCAGTGTATCCCCAGTGGTGCTAGTGCACTCTCTGGACTCACTGCACTGCATCCCCAATGGTGCCAGAGCACTCTCTGGACTCACTGCACTGCATCCTCTGTGCTGCCAGTGCACTCTCTGGACTCACTGCACTGCATCCCCAGTGGTGCCAGTGCACTCTCTGGACTCACTGTACTGCATCCCCAGTGGAGCGCGTGCACTCTCTGGACTCACTGAAGTGCATCCCCAGTGGTGCCAGTGCACTCTCTGGACTCACTGCACGGCATCCCCAGTGGTGCTAGTGCACTCTGTGGACTCACTGCAGTGCATCCCCAGTGGTGCCAGTGCACTCTCTGGACTCACTGAAGGGCATTCTCAGTGGTGCCAGTGCACTCTCTGGACTCACTGCAGTGCATCCCCAGTGGTGCCAGTACACTCATTGGACTGACTGCACTTCATCCCCAGTGGTGCCAGTGCACTCTCTGGACTCACCGAACCGCATCCCCAGTGGTGCCAGTGCACTCTCTGGAGTAACTGCAGTGCATCACCAGTGGTGCCAGTGCACTCTCTGGACTCACTGCACTGCATCCCCAGTGGTGCCAGTGCACTCTCTGGACTCACTGCACTGCATCCCCAGTGGTGCCAGTGCACTCTCTGGACTCACTGCACTGCATCCCCAGTATTGCCAGTGCACTCTCTGGACTCACTGCACTGCATCCCCAGTGCTGCCAGTGCACTCTCTGGACTCACTGCACTGCATCCCCAGTGGTGCCACTGCACTCTCTGGACTCACTGCACTGCATGTCCAGTGGTGCCAGTGCACTCTCTGCACTCACTGCACTGCATCCCCAGTGGTGCCAGTGCACTCACTGGACTCACTGCAGTGCATTCCCTCTGGTGCCAGTGCACTCTCTGGACTCACTGCACTGCATCCCCAGTGGTGCCAGTGCACTCTCTGGACTCACTGCAGTGCATCCCCAGTGGTGCCAGTGCACTCTCTGGACTCACTGCACTGCATCCCCAGTGGTGCCAGTGCACTCTCTGGACTCACTGCACTGCATCCCCAGTGGTGCCAGAGCACTCTCTGGACTCACTGCACTTCATCCCCAGTGGTGCCAGTGCACTCTCTGGACTCACTGCACTGCATCCCCAGTGGTGCCAGTGCACTCTCTGGACTCACTGCAGTGCATCCCCAGTGGTGCCAGTGCACTCTCTGGACTCCTGGCACCGCATCCCCAGTGGTGCCAGTGCACTCTCTGGGCTCACTGCACTGCATCCCCAGTGGTGCCAGTGCACTCTCTTGACTCATTGCACTGCATCCCCAGTGGTGCCAGTGCACTCACTGGATTCACTGCACTGCATCCCCAGTGGTGCTAGTGCACTCTCTGGACTCACTGCAGTGCATCCCCAGTGGTACCAGTGCACTCTCTGGACTCACTGAAGTGCATTCTCAGTGGTGCCAGTGCACTCTCTGGACTCACTGCACTGCATCCCCAGTGGTGCCAGTGCACTCTCTGGACTCACTGCAATGCATCCCCAGTGGTGCCAGTGCACTCTCTGGACTCACTGCACTGCATCCCCAGTGGTACCAGTGCACTCTGTGGACTCACTGCAGTGCATCCCCAGTGGTGCCAGTGCACTCTCTGGACTCACTGAAGTGCATCCCCAGTGGTGCCAGTGCAATCTCTGGACTCACTGCACTGCATTCCCAGTGGTGCCAGTGCACACTCTGGAGTCACTGCACTGCATCCCCAGTGGTGCCAGTGCACTCTCTCGAGTCACTGCACTACATCCCCAGTGGTGCCAGTGCACTCACTGGACTCACTGTACTGCATCATCAGTGGTGCCAGTGCACTCTCTGGACTCACTGCAGTGCATCCCCAGTGGTGCCACTGCACTCTCTGGACTCACTGCACTGCATCCCCAGTGGTGCCAGTGCACTCACTGGACTCACTATACTGCATCACCAGTGGTGCCAGTGCACTCTCTGGACTCACTGCACTGCATCCCTAGTGTTGCCAGTGCATTCACTGGACTCACTGTACTGCATCTGCAGTGGTGCCAGTGCACTCTCTGGGCTCACTGCAGTGCATCCCCAGTGGTGCCAGTGCACTCTTTGGACTCACTGAAGTGCATTCTCAGTGGTGCCAGTGCACTCTCTGGAGTCACTGCACTGCATCCCCAGTGGTGCCAGTGCGCTCTCTGGACTCACTGAAGTGCATTCCCCAGTGGTGCCAGTGCACTCTCTGGACTCACTGCAGTGCATCCCCAGTGGTGCCAGTACACTCTCTGGACTCACTGCACTGCATCCCCAGTGGTGCTAGTGCACTCTGTGGACTCACTGCACTGCATCCCCAGTGGTGCCAGTGCACTCTCTGGACTCACTGAAGGGCATTCTCAGTGGTGCCAGTGCACTCTCTGGACTCACTGCAGTGCATCACCAATGGTGCCAGTGCACTCTCTGGACTCACCGCACCGCATCCCCAGTGGTGCCAGTGCACTCTCTGGAGTAACTGCACTGCATCCCCAGTGGTGCCAGTGCACTCTCTGGACTCACTGCACTGCATCCCCAGTGGTGCCAGTGCACTCTCTGGACTCACTGCACTGCATCCCCAGTGGTGCCAGTGCACTCCCTGCACTCACTGCACTGCATCCCCAGTGGTGCCAGTGCACTCACTGGACTCACTGCAGTGCATTCCCTCTGGTGCCAGTGCACTCTCTGGACTCACTGCAGTGCATCCCCAGTGGTGCCAGTGCACTCTCTGGACTCACTGCAGTGCATCCCCAGTGGTGCCAGTGCACTCACTGGACTCACTGAAGTGCATCCCCCGTGGTGCCAGTGCGATCTCTGGACTCACTGCACTGCATTCCCAGTGGTGCCAGTGCACACTCTGGACTCACTGCACTGCATTCCCAGTGGTGCCAGTGCACTCTCTGGACTCACTGCAGTGCATCCCCAGTGTTGCCAGTGCACTCTCTGGACTCACTGCACTGCATCCCCAGTGGTGCTAGTGCACTCTGTGGACTCACTGCACTGCATCCCCAGTGGTGCCAGAGCACTCTCTGGACTCACTGCAGTGCATCCCCAGTGGTGCCAGTGCACTCTCTGGACTCACTGCACTGCATCCCCAGTGGTGCCAGTGCACTCTCTGGACTCACTGCAGTGCATCACCTGTGGTGCCAGTGCACTCTCTGGACTCACTGAAGTGCATCCCCAGTGGTGCCAGTGCACTCTCTGGACTCACTGCACGGCATCCCCAGTGGTGCTAGTGCACTCTCTGGACTCACTGCAGTGCATCCCCAGTGGTGCCAGTGCACTCTCTGGACTCACTGAAGGGCATTCTCAGTGGTGCCAGTTCACTCTCTGGACTCACTGCAGTGCATCCCCAGTGGTGCCAGTACACTCACTGGACTGACTGCACTTCATCCCCAGTGGTGCCAGTGCACTCTCTGGACTCACCGAACCGCATCCCCAGTGGTGCCAGTGCACTCTGTGGACTCACTGCTGTGCATCCCCATTGGTGCCAGTGCACTCACTGGACTCACTGCACTGCATCCCCAGTGGTGCCAGTGCACTCTCTGGACTCACTGCACTGCATCCCCAGTGGTGCAAGTGCACTCTCTGGACTCACTGCAGTGCATCCCAAGTGGTGCCAATGCACTCTCTGGACTCACTGCAGTGCATCCCCAGTGGTGCCAGTACACTCATTGGACTCACTACACTGCATCCCCAGTGGTGCCAGTGCAGTCTCTGCACTCACTGAAGTGCATCCCCAGTGGTGCCAGTGAACTCTCTGGACTCACTGCAGTGCATCCCCAGTGGTGCCAGTGCACTCTCTGGACTCACTGCACTGCATCCCCAGTGGTGCCAGTGCACTCTCTGGACTCACTGCACTGCATCCCCAGAGGTGCCAGTGCACTCTCTGGACTCACTGCACTGCATCACCTGTGGTGCCAGTGCACTCTCGGGACTCACTGCACTGCATCCCCAGTGGTGCCAGTGCACTCTGTGGACTCACTGAAGTGCATCCCCATTGGTGCCAGTGCACTCTCTGGACTCACTGCACTGCATCCCCAGTGGTGCCAGTGCACTCTCTGGACTCACTGCACTGCATCCCCAGTGGTGCCAATGCACTCTCTGGACTCACTGCTGTGCATACCCAGTGGTGCCAGTGCACTCTCTGGACTCACTGTACTGCATCCCCAGTGGTGCCAGTGCACTCTCTGGACTCACTGCACTGCATCCCCATTGGTGCCAGTGCACTCTCTGGACTCACTGCACTGCATCCCCAGTGGTGCCAGTGCACTCTCTGGACTTGCTGCACTGCATCCCCAGTGGTGCCAGTGCACTCTCTGGACTCACTGCACTGCATCCCCAGTGTTGCCAGTGCACTCTCTGGACTCACTGCACTGCATCCCCAGTGGAGCCCGTGCACTCTCTGCACTCACTGCACTGAAGCCCCAGTGGTGCCAGTGCACTCTCTGGACTCACTGCACTGAAGCCCCAGTGGTGCCAGTGCACTCTCTGGACTCACTGCAGTGCATCCCCAGTGGTGCCAGTGCACTCTCTGGACTCACTGCACTGCATCCCCAGTGGTGCCAGTGCACTCTCTGGACTCACTGCACTGCATCCCCAGTGGTGCCTGTGCACTCTCTGGACTCACTGCAGTGCATCCACAGTGGTGCCAGTGTACTCACTGGACTCACTGCAGTGCATTCCCTCTGGTGCCAGTGCACTCTCTGGACTCACTGCAGTGCATCATCAGTGGTGCCAGTGCACTCTCTGGACTCACTGCAGTGCATCCCCAGTGGTGCCAGTGCACTCTCTGGACTCACTGAGGTACATCCCCAGTGGTGCCAGTGCAATCTCTGGACTCACTGCAGTGCATCCCCAGTGGTGCCAGTGCACACTCTGGACTCACTACACTGCATCCCCAGTGGTGCCAGTGCACTCTCTGGACTCACTGCACTGCATCCCCAGTGGTGCCAGTGCACTCTGTGGACTCACTGCACTGCATCCCCAGTGGTGTCAGTGCACTCTCTGGACTCACTGCACTGCATCCCCAGTGGTGCCAGTGCACTCTCTGGACTCACTGCACTGCATCCCCAGTGGAGCCCGTGCACTCTCTGGACTCACTGAAGTGCATCCCCAGTGGTGCCAGTGCACTCTCTGGACTCACTGCAGTGCATCCCCAGTGGTGCCAGTGCACTCTCTGGACTCACTGTACTGCATCCCCAGTGTTGCCAGTGCACTCTCTGGAGTAACTGCAGTGCATCCCCAGTGGTGCCAAAGCACTCTCTGGACTCCCGGCACCGCATCCCCAGTGGTGCCAGTGCACTCTCTGGGCTCACTGCAGTGCATCCCCAGTGGTGCCAGTGTACTCACTGGACTCACTGCACTGCATTCCCCAGTGGTGCTAGTGCACTCTCTGGACTCACTGCAGTGCATCCCCAGTGGTGCCTGAGCACTCTCTGGACTCACTGAAGTGCATTCTCAGTGGTTCCAGTGCACTCTGTGGACTCACTGCACTGCATCCCCAGTGGTGCCAGTGCGCTCTCTGGACTCACTGCAGTGCATCCCCAGTGGTGCCAGTGCACTCTCTGGACACACTGCACTGCATCCCCAGTGCTGCCAGTGCACTCTCTGGACTCACTGCACTGCATCCCCAGTGGTGCCAGTGCACTCTCTGGACTCACTGCACTGCATCCCTAGTGGTGCCAGTGCACTCTCTGGACTCACTGCACTGCATCCCCAGTGCTGCCAGTGCACTCTCTGGACTCACTGCACTGCATCCCCAGTGGTGCCAGTGCACTCTCTGGACTCACTGCAGTGCATCCCCAGTGGTGCCAGTGCACTCTCTGGACTCACTGCACTGCATCCCCAGTGGTGCCACTGCACTCTCTGGACTCACTGCAGTGCATCCCCAGTGGTGCCAGTGCACTCTCTGGACTCACTGCAGTGCATCCCCACTGCTGGCAGTGCACTCTCTCGACTCACAGCAGTGCATCCCCAGTGGTGCCAGTGCACTCTCTGGACTCACTGCACTGCATCCCCAGTGGTGCCAATGCACTCTCTGGACTCACTGCACTGCATCCCCAGTGGTGCCAGTGCACTCTCTGGACTCACTGCACTGCATCTCAAGTGGTGCCAGTGCACTCTCTGGACTCACTGCACTGCATCCCCAGTGGTGCCAGTGCGCTCACTGGACTCACTGTACTGCATCATCAGTGGTGCCAGTGCACTCTCTGGAGTGACTGCAGTGCATCCCCAGTGGTGCCAGTGCACTCTCTGGACTCACTGCACTGCATCCCCAGTGGTGCCAATGCACTCTCTGGACTCACTGCACTGCATCCCCAGTGGTGCCAGTGCACTCTCTGGACTCACTGCACTGCATCCCCAGTGGTGCCAGTGCACTCTCTCGAGTCACTGCACTACATCCCCAGTGGTGCCAGTGCACTCACTGGACTCACTGTACTGCATTCCCAGTGGTGCTAGTGCACTCTCTGGACTCACTGCAGTGCATCCCCAGTGGTGCCAGTGCACTCTTTGGACTCACTGAAGTGCATTCTCAGTGGTGCCAGTGCACTCTCTGGACTCACTGCACTGCATTCTCAGTGGTGCCAGTGCACTCTCTGGACTCACTGCACTGCATCCCCAGTGGTGCCAGTACACTCACTGGACTCTCTGCACTGCATCCCCAGTGGTGCCAGTGCACTCTCTGGACTCACTGCACTGCATCCCCAGTGGTGCCAGTGCACTCTCTGGACTCACTGCACTGCATCCCCAGTGCTGCCTGTGCACTCTCTGGACTCACTGCACTGCATCCCCAGTGGTGTCACTGCACTCTCTGGACTCACTGCACTGCATCCCCAGTTGTGCCAGTGCACTCTCTGCACTCACTGCACTGCATAACCAGTGGTGCCAGTGCACTCACTGGACTCACTGCAGTGCATTCCCTCTGGTGCCAGTGCACTCTCTGGACTCACTGCAGTGCATCCCCAGTGGTGCCAGTGCACTCTCTGGACTCACTGCACTGCATCCCCAGTGGTGCCAGTCCACTCTCTGGACTCACTGCAGTGCATCACCTGTGGTGCCAGTGCACTCTCTGGACTCACTGAAGTGCATCCCCAGTGGTGCCAGTGCAATCTCTGGACTCACTGCACTGTATTCCCAGTTGTGCCAGTGCACACTCTGGACTCACTGCACTGCATCCCCAGTGGTGCCAGTGCACTCTCTGGACTCACTGCACTGCAACCCCAGTGTTGCCAGTGCACTCTCTGGACTCACTGCACTGCATCCCCAGTGGTGCCAGTGCACTCTCTGGACTCACTTCAGTGCATCCCCAGTGGTGCCAGAGCACTCTCTGGACTCACTGCACTGCATCCCCAGTGGTGCCAGTGCACTCTCTGGACTCACTGCAGTGCATCCCCAGTGGTGCCACTGCACTCTCTGGACTCACTGCACTGCATCCCCAGTATTGCCAGTGCACTCTCTGGACTCACTGCACTGCATCCCCAGTGCTGCCAGTGCACTCTCTGGACTCACTGCACTGCATCCCCAGTGGTGCCACTGCACTCTCTGGACTCACTGCACTGCATGTCCAGTGGTGCCAGTGCACTCTCTGCACTCACTGCACTGCATCCCCAGTGGTGCCAGTGCACTCACTGTACTCACTGCAGTGCATCCCCAGTGGTGCCAGTGCACTCTCTGGACTCACTGCACTGCATCCCCAGTGGTGCCAGTGCACTCACTGGACTCACTGCAGTGCATTCCCTCTGGTGCCAGTGCACTCTCTGGACTCACTGCACTGCATCTCCAGTGGTGCCAGAGCACTCTCTGGACTCACTGCAGTGCATCCCCAGTGGTGCCAGTGCACTCTCTGGACTCACTGCACTGCATCCCCAGTGGTGCCAGTGCACTCTCTGGACTCACTGCAGTGCATTCCCTCTGGTGCCAGTGCACTCTCTGGACTCACTGCACTGCATCCCCAGTGGTGCCAGAGCACTCTCTGGACTCACTGCAGTGCATCCCCAGTGGTGCCAGTGCACTCTCTGGACTCCCGGCACCGCATCCCCAGTGGTGCCAGTGCACTCTCTGGGCTCACTGCAGTGCATCCCCAGTGGTGCCAGTGCACTCTCTTGACTCACTGCACTGCATCCCCAGTGGTGCCAGTGCACTCACTGGATTCACTGCACTGCATCCCCAGTGGTGCTAGTGCACTCTCTGGACTCACTGCAGTGCATCCCCAGTGGTACCAGTGCACTCTCTGGACTCACTGAAGTGCATTCTCAGTGGTGCCAGTGCACTCTGTGGACTCACTGCAGTGCATCCCCAGTGGTGCCAGTGCGCTCTCTGGACTCACTGCAGTGCATCCCCAGTGGTGCCAGTGCACTCTCTGGACTCACTGCACTGCATCCCCAGTGGTGCCAGTGCACTCTCTGGACTCACTGCACTGCATCCCCAGTGGTGCCAGTGCACTCTCTGGACTCACTGCAGTGCATCCCCAGTGGTGCCAGTGCACTCTCTGGACTCACTGCACTGCATCCCCAGTGGTGCCAGTGCACTCTCTGGACTCACTGCACTGCATCCCCAGTGGTACCAGTGCACTCTGTGGACTCACTGCAGTGCATCCCCAGTGGTGCCAGTGCACTCACTGGACTCACTGCACTGCATCCCCAGTGGTGCCAATGCACTCTCTGGACTCACTGCACTGCATCCCCAGTGGTGCCAGTGCAATCTCTGGACTCACTGCACTGCATCCCAAGTGGTGCCAGTGCAGTCTCTGGAGTCACTGCACTGCATCCCCAGTGGTGCCAGTGCACTCTCTCGAGTCACTGCACTACATCCCCAGTGGTGCCAGTGCACTCACTGGACTCACTGTACTGCATCATCAGTGGTGCCAGTGCACTCTCTGGACTCACTGCAGTGCATCCCCAGTGGTGCCAGTGCACTCTCTGGACTCACTGCACTGCATCCCCAGTGGTGCCAGTGCACTCACTGGACTCACTATACTGCATCACCAGTGGTGCCAGTGCACTCTCTGGACTCACTGCAGTGCATCCCCAGTGTTGCCAGTGCATTCACTGGACTCACTGTACTGCATCTCCAGTGGTGCCAGTGCACTCTCTGGGCTCACTGCAGTGCATCCCCAGTGGTGCCAGTGCACTCTCTGGACTCACTGCACTGCATCCCCACTGGTGCCAGTGCACTCACTGGATTCACTGCACTACATTCCCAGTGGTGCTAGTGCACTCTCTGGACTCACTGCAGTGCATCCCCAGTGGTGCCAGTGCACTCTCTGGACTCACTGCACTGCATCCCCAGTGGTGCCAATGCACTCTCTGGACTCACTGCACTGCATCCCCAGTGGTGCCAGTGCACTCACTGGACTCACTGCACTGCATCCCAAGTGGTACCAGTGCACTCTCTGGACTCACTGCACTGCATCCCCAGTGGTGCCAGTGCACTCTCTCGAGTCACTGCACTACATCCCCAGTGGTGCCAGTGCACTCACTGGACTCACTGTACTGCATTCCCAGTGGTGCTAGTGCACTCTCTGGACTCACTGCAGTGCATCCCCAGTGGTGCCAGTGCACTCTTTGGACTCACTGAAGTGCATTCTCAGTGGTGCCAGTGCACTCTCTGGACTCACTGCACTGCATTCTCAGTGGTGCCAGTGCACTCTCTGGACTCACTGCAGTGCATCCCCAGTGGTGCCAGTACACTCACTGGACTCTCTGCACTGCATCCCCAGTGGTGCCAGTGCACTCTCTGGACTCACTGCACTGCATCCCCAGTGGTGCCAGTGCACTCTCTGGACTCACTGCACTGCATCCCCAGTGCTGCCTGTGCACTCTCTGGACTCACTGCACTGCATCCCCAGTGGTGTCACTGCACTCTCTGGACTCACTGCACTGCATCCCCAGTTGTGCCAGTGCACTCTCTGCACTCACTGCACTGCATAACCAGTGGTGCCAGTGCACTCACTGGACTCACTGCAGTGCATTCCCTCTGGTGCCAGTGCACTCTCTGGACTCACTGCAGTGCATCCCCAGTGGTGCCAGTGCACTCTCTGGACTCACTGCACTGCATCCCCAGTGGTGCCAGTCCACTCTCTGGACTCACTGCAGTGCATCACCTGTGGTGCCAGTGCACTCTCTGGACTCACTGAAGTGCATCCCCAGTGGTGCCAGTGCAATCTCTGGACTCACTGCACTGTATTCCCAGTCGTGCCAGTGCACACTCTGGACTCACTGCACTGCATCCCCAGTGGTGCCAGTGCACTCTCTGGACTCACTGCACTGCAACCCCAGTGTTGCCAGTGCACTCTCTGGACTCACTGCACTGCATCCCCAGTGGTGCCAGTGCACTCTCTGGACTCACTTCAGTGCATCCCCAGTGGTGCCAGAGCACTCTCTGGACTCACTGCACTGCATCCCCAGTGGTGCCAGTGCACTCTCTGGACTCACTGCAGTGCATCCCCAGTGGTGCCACTGCACTCTCTGGACTCACTGCACTGCATCCCCAGTATTGCCAGTGCACTCTCTGGACTCACTGCACTGCATCCCCAGTGCTGCCAGTGCACTCTCTGGACTCACTGCACTGCATCCCCAGTGGTGCCACTGCACTCTCTGGACTTACTGCACTGCATGTCCAGTGGTGCCAGTGCACTCTCTGCACTCACTGCACTGCATCCCCAGTGGTGCCAGTGCACTCACTGTACTCACTGCAGTGCATCCCCAGTGGTGCCAGTGCACTCTCTGCACTCACTGCACTGCATCCCCAGTGGTGCCAGTGCACTCACTGGACTCACTGCAGTGCATTCCCTCTGGTGCCAGTGCACTCTCTGGACTCACTGCACTGCATCTCCAGTGGTGCCAGAGCACTCTCTGGACTCACTGCAGTGCATCCCCAGTGGTGCCAGTGCACTCTCTGGACTCACTGCACTGCATCCCCAGTGGTGCCAGTGCACTCTCTGGACTCACTGCAGTGCATTCCCTCTGGTGCCAGTGCACTCTCTGGACTCACTGCACTGCATCCCCAGTGGTGCCAGAGCACTCTCTGGACTCACTGCAGTGCATCCCCAGTGGTGCCAGTGCACTCTCTGGACTCCCGGCACCGCATCCCCAGTGGTGCCAGTGCACTCTCTGGGCTCACTGCAGCGCATCCCCAGTGGTGCCAGTGCACTCTCTTGACTCACTGCACTGCATCCCCAGTGGTGCCAGTGCACTCACTGGATTCACTGCACTGCATCCCCAGTGGTGCTAGTGCACTCTCTGGACTCACTGCAGTGCATCCCCAGTGGTACCAGTGCACTCTCTGGACTCACTGAAGTGCATTCTCAGTGGTGCCAGTGCACTCTGTGGACTCACTGCAGTGCATCTCCAGTGGTGCCAGTGCGCTCTCTGGACTCACTGCAGTGCATCCCCAGTGGTGCCAGTGCACTCTCTGGACTCACTGCACTGCATCCCCAGTGGTGCCAGTGCACTCTCTGGACTCACTGCACTGCATCCCCAGTGGTGCCAGTGCACTCTCTGGACTCACTGCAGTGCATCCCCAGTGGTGCCAGTGCACTCTCTGGACTCACTGCACTGCATCCCCAGTGGTGCCAGTGCACTCTCTGGACTCACTGCACTGCATCCCCAGTGGTACCAGTGCACTCTGTGGACTCACTGCAGTGCATCCCCAGTGGTGCCAGTGCACTCACTGGACTCACTGCACTGCATCCCCAGTGGTGCCAATGCACTCTCTGGACTCACTGCACTGCATCCCCAGTGGTGCCAGTGCAATCTCTGGACTCACTGCACTGCATCCCCAGTGGTGCCAGTGCACTCTCTGGACTCACTGCACTGCATCCCCAGTGGTGCCAGTGCACTCTCTCGAGTCACTGCACTACATCCCCAGTGGTGCCAGTGCACTCACTGGACTCACTGTACTGCATCATCAGTGGTGCCAGTGCACTCTCTGGACTCACTGCAGTGCATCCCCAGTGGTGCCAGTGCACTCTCTGGACTCACTGCACTGCATCCCCAGTGGTGCCAGTGCACTCACTGGACTCACTATACTGCATCACCAGTGGTGCCAGTGCACTCTCTGGACTCACTGCAGTGCATCCCCAGTGTTGCCAGTGCATTCACTGGACTCACTGTACTGCATCTCCAGTGGTGCCAGTGCACTCTCTGGGCTCACTGCAGTGCATCCCCAGTGGTGCCAGTGCACTCTCTGGACTCACTGCACTGCATCCCCACTGGTGCCAGTGCACTCACTGGATTCACTGCACTACATTTCCAGTGGTGCTAGTGCACTCTCTGGACTCACTGCAGTGCATCCCCAGTGGTGCCAGTGCACTCTTTGGACTCACTGAAGTGCATTCTCAGTGGTGCCAGTGCACTCTCTGGACTCACTGCACTGCATCCCCAGTGGTGCCAGTGTGCTCTCTGGACTCACTGAAGTGCATTCTCAGTGGTGCCAGTGCACTCTCTGGACTCACTGCAGTGCATCCCCAGTGGTGCCAGTACACTCTCAGGACTCACTGCACTGCATCCCCAGTGGTGCTAGTGCACTCTGTGGACTCACTGCAGTGCATCCCCAGTGGTGCCAGTGCACTCTCTGGACTCACTGAAGGGCATTCTCAGTGGTGCCAGTGCACTCTCTGGACTCACTGCAGTGCATCACCAGTGGTGCCAGTGCACTCTCTGGACTCACCGCACCGCATCCCCAGTGGTGCCAGTGCACTCTCTCGAGTAACTGCACTGCATCCCCAGTGGTGCCAGTGCACTCTCTGGACTCACTGCACTGCATCCCCAGTGGTGCCAGTGCACTCTCTCGAGTCACTGCACTACATCCCCAGTGGTGCCAGTGCGCTCACTGGACTCACTGTACTGCATCATCAGTGGTGCCAGTGCACTCTCTGGAGTGACTGCAGTGCATAACCAGTGGTGCCAGTGCACTCTCTGGACTCACTGCACTGCATCCCCAGTGGTGCCAATGCACTCTCTGGACTCACTGCACTGCATCCCCAGTGGTGCCAGTGCACTCACTGGACTCACTGCACTGCATCCCAAGTGGTACCAGTGCACTCTCTGGACTCACTGCACTGCATCCCCAGTGGTGCCAGTGCACTCTCTGGACTCACCGGGGTGCATCCCCAGTGGTGCCAGTGCACTCACTGGACTCACTGTACTGCATTCCCAGTGGTGCTAGTGCACTCTCTGGACTCACTGCAGTGCATCCCCAGTGGTGCCAGTGCACTCTTTGGACTCACTGAAGTGCATTCTCAGTGGTGCCAGTGCACTCTCTGGACTCACTGCACTGCATTCTCTGTGGTGCCAGTGCACTCTCTGGACTCACAGCAGTGCATCCCCAGTGGTGCCAGTACACTCACTGGACTCACTGCACTGCATCCCCAGTGGTGCCAGTGCACTCTCTGGACTCACTGCACTGCATCCCCAATGGTGCCAGTGCACTCTCTGGACTCACTGCACTGCATTCCTAGTGCTGCCTGTGCACTCTCTGGACTCACTGCACTGCATCCCCAGTGGTGTCACTGCACTCTCTGGACTCACTGCACTGCATCCCCAGTTGTGCCAGTGCACTCTCTGCACTCACTGCACTGCATACCCAGTGGTGCCAGTGCACTCACTGGACTCACTGCAGTGCATTCCCTCTGGTGCCAGTGCACTCTCTGGACTCACTGCAGTGCATCCCCAGTGGTGCCAGTGCACTCTCTGGACTCACTGCACTGCATCCCCAGTGGTGCCAGTGCACTCTCTGGACTCACTGCAGTGCATCACCTGTGGTGCCAGTGCACTCTCTGGACTCACTGAAGTGCATCCCCAGGGGTGCCAGTGCAATCTCTGGACTCACTGCACTGCATTCCCAGTGGTGCCAGTGCACACTCTGGACTCACTGCACTGCATCCCCAGTGGTGCCAGTGCACTCTCTGGACTCACTGCACTGCAACCCCAGTGTTGCCAGTGCACTCTCTGGACTCACTGCACTGCATCCCCAGTGGTGCCAGTGCACTCTCTGGACTCACTTCAGTGCATCCCCAGTGGTGCCAGAGCACTCTCTGGAATCACTGCACTGCATCCCCAGTGGTGCCAGTGCACTCTCTGGACTCACTGCACTGCATCCCCAGTATTGCCAGTGCACTCTCTGGACTCACTGCACTGCATCCCCAGTGCTGCCAGTGCACTCTCTGGACTCACTGCACTGCATCCCCAGTGGTGCCACTGCACTCTCTGGACTCACTGCACTGCATGTCCAGTGGTGCCAGTGCACTCTCTGCACTCACTGCACTGCATCCCCAGTGGTGCCAGTGCACTCTCTGGACTCACTGCAGTGCATTCCCTCTGGTGCCAGTGCACTCTCTGGACTCACTGCACTGCATCCCCAGTGGTGCCAGTGCACTCTCTGGACTCACTGCAGTGCATCCCCAGTGGTGCCAGTGCACTCTCTGGACTCACTGCAGTGCATCACCAGTGGTGCCAGTGCACTCTCTGGACTCACTGAAGTGCATCCCCAGTAGTGCCAGTGCACTCTCTGGACTCACTGCAGTGCATCCCCAGTGGTGCCAGTGCACTCTCTGGACTCACTGCACTGCATCCCCAGTGGTGCCAGAGCACTCTCTGGACTCACTGCACTGCATCCTCTGTGCTGCCAGTGCACTCTCTGGACTCACTGCACTGCATCCCCAGTGGTGCCAGTGCACTCTCTGGACTCACTGTACTGCATCCCCAGTGGAGCGCGTGCACTCTCTGGACTCACTGAAGTGCATCCCCAGTGGTGCCAGTGCACTCTCTGGACTCACTGCAGTGCATCCCCAGTGGTGCTAGTGCACTCTGTGGACTCACTGCAGTGCATCCCCAGTGGTGCCAGTGCACTCTCTGGACTCACTGAAGGGCATTCTCAGTGGTGCCAGTGCACTCTCTGGACTCACTGCAGTGCATCCCCAGTGGTGCCAGTACACTCACTGGACTGACTGCACTTCATCCCCAGTGGTGCCAGTGCACTCTCTGGACTCACCGAACCGCATCCCCAGTGGTGCCAGTGCACTCTCTGGAGTAACTGCAGTGCATCCCCAGTGGTGCCAGTGCATTCTCTGGACTCACTGCACTGCATCCCCAGTGGTGCCAGTGCACTCTCTGGACTCACTGCACTGCATCCCCAGTGGTGCCAGTGCACTCTCTGGACTCACTGCAGTGCATCCCCAGTATTGCCAGTGCACTCTCTGGACTCACTGCACTGCATCCCCAGTGCTGCCAGTGCACTCTCTGGACTCACTGCACTGCATCCCCAGTGGTGCCACTGCACTCTCTGGACTCACTGCACTGCATGTCCAGTGGTGCCAGTGTACTCGCTGCACTCACTGCACTGCATCCCCAGTGGTGCCAGTGCACTCACTGGACTCACTGCAGTGCATTCCCTCTGGTGCCAGTGCACTCTCTGGACTCACTGCACTGCATCCCCAGTGGTGCCAGTGCACTCTCTGGACTCACTGCAGTGCATCCCCAGTGGTGCCAGTGCACTCTCTGGACTCACTGCAGTGCATGACCAGTGGTGCCAGTGCACTCTCTGGACTCACTGAAGTGCATCCCCAGTAGTGCCAGTGCACTCTCTGGACTCACTGCAGTGCATCCCCAGTGGTGCCAGTGCACTCTCTGGACTCACTGCACTGCATCCCCAGTGGTGCCAGAGCACTCTCTGGACTCACAGCACTGCATCCTCTGTGCTGCCAGTGCACTCTCTGGACTCACTGCACTGCATCCCCAGTGGTGCCAGTGCACTCTCTGGACTCACTGTACTGCATCCCCAGTGGAGCGCGTGCACTCTCTGGACTCACTGAAGTGCATCCCCAGTGGTGCCAGTGCACTCTCTGGACTCACTGCACGGCATCCCCAGTGGTGCTAGTGCACTCTGTGGACTCACTGCAGTGCATCCCCAGTGGTGCCAGTGCACTCTCTGGACTCACTGAAGGGCATTCTCAGTGGTGCCAGTGCACTCTCTGGACTCACTGCAGTGCATCCCCAGTGGTGCCAGTACACTCACTGGACTGACTGCACTTCATCCCCAGTGGTGCCAGTGCACTCTCTGGACTCACCGAACCGCATCCCCAGTGGTGCCAGTGCACTCTCTGGAGTAACTGCAGTGCATCACCAGTGGTGCCAGTGCACTCTCTGGACTCACTGCACTGCATCCCCAGTGGTGCCAGTGCACTCTCTGGACTCACTGCACTGCATCCCCAGTGGTGCCAGAGCACTCTCTGGACTCACTGCAGTGCATCCCCAGTGGTGCCAGTGCACTCTCTGGACTCACTGCACTGCATCCCCAGTGGTGCCAGTGCACTCTCTGGACTCACTGCACTGCATCCCCAGTGGTGCCAGTGCACTCTCTGGACTCCTGGCACCGCATCCCCAGTGGTGCCAGTGCACTCTCTGGGCTCACTGCAGTGCATCCCCAGTGGTGCCAGTGCACTCTCTTGACTCACTGCACTGCATCCCCAGTGGTGCCAGTGCACTCACTGGATTCACTGCACTGCATCCCCAGTGGTGCTAGTGCACTCTTTGGACTCACTGCAGTGCATCCCCAGTGGTACCAGTGCACTCTCTGGACTCACTGAAGTGCATTCTCAGTGGTGCCAGTGCACTCTCTGGACTCACTGCACTGCATCCCCAGTGGTGCCAGTGCACTCTCTGGACTCACTGCAATGCATCCCCAGTGGTGCCAGTGCACTCTCTGCACTCACTGCACTGCATCCCCAGTGGTACCAGTGCACTCTGTGGACTCACTGCAGTGCATCCCCAGTGGTGCCAGTGCACTCTCTCGAGTCACTGCACTACATCCCCAGTGGTGCCAGTGCACTCACTGGACTCACTGTACTGCATCTCCAGTGGTGCCAGTGCGCTCTCTGGACTCACTGCAGTGCATCCCCAGTGGTGCCAGTGCACTCTCTGGACTCACTGCACTGCATCCCCAGTGGTGCCAGTGCACTCTCTGGACTCACTGCACTGCATCCCCAGTGGTGCCAGTGCACTCTCTGGACTCACTGCAGTGCATCCCCAGTGGTGCCAGTGCACTCTCTGGACTCACTGCACTGCATCCCCAGTGGTGCCAGTGCACTCTCTGGACTCACTGCACTGCATCCCCAGTGGTACCAGTGCACTCTGCGGACTCACTGCAGTGCATCCCCAGTGGTGCCAGTGCACTCTCTGGACTCACTGCACTGCATCCCCAGTGGTGCCAATGCACTCTCTGGACTCACTGCACTGCATCCCCAGTGGTGCCAGTGCACTCTCTGGACTCACTGCACTGCATCCCCAGTGGTGCCAGTGCAGTCTCTGGAGTCACTGCACTGTATCCCCAGTGGTGCCAGTGCACTCTCTCGAGTCACTGCACTACATCCCCAGTGGTGCCAGTGCACTCACTGGTCTCACTGTACTGCATCATCAGTGGTGCCAGTGCACTCTCTGGACTCACTGCAGTGCATCCCCAGTGGTGCCAGTGCACTCTCTGGACTCACTGCACTGCATCCCCAGTGGTGCCAGTGCACTCACTGGACTCACTATACTGCATCACCAGTGGTGCCAGTGCACTCTCTGGGCTCACTGCACTGCATCCCCAGTGTTGCCAGTGCATTCACTGGACTCACTGTACTGCATCTCCAGTGGTGCCAGTGCACTCTCTGGGCTCACTGCAGTGCATCCCCAGTGGTGCCAGTGCACTCTCTGGACTCACTGCACTGCATCCCCACTGGTGCCAGTGCACTCACTGGATTCACTGCACTACATTCCCAGTGGTGCTAGTGCACTCTCTGGACTCACTGCAGTGCATCCCCAGTGGTGCCAGTGCACTCTTTGGACTCACTGAAGTGCATTCTCAGTGGTGCCAGTGCACTCTCTGGACTCACTGCACTGCATCCCCAGTGGTGCCAGTGTGCTCTCTGGACTCACTGAAGTGCATTCTCAGTGGTGCCAGTGCACTCTCTGGACTCACTGCAGTGCATCCCCAGTGGTGCCAGTACACTCTCAGGACTCACTGCACTGCATCCCCAGTGGTGCTAGTGCACTCTGTGGACTCACTGCAGTGCATCCCCAGTGGTGCCAGTGCACTCTCTGGACTCACTGAAGGGCATTCTCAGTGGTGCCAGTGCGCTCTCTGGACTCACTGCAGTGCATCACCAGTGGTGCCAGTGCACTCTCTGGACTCACCGCACCGCATCCCCAGTGGTGCCAGTGCACTCTCTCGAGTAACTGCACTGCATCCCCAGTGGTGCCAGTGCACTCTCTGGACTCACTGCACTGCATCCCAAGTGGTGCCAGTGCACTCTCTGGACTCACTGCACTGCATCCCCAGTGGTGCCAGTGCACTCTCTCGAGTCACTGCACTACATCCCCAGTGGTGCCAGTGCGCTCACTGGACTCACTGTACTGCATCATCAGTGGTGCCAGTGCACTCTCTGGAGTGACTGCAGTGCATAACCAGTGGTGCCAGTGCACTCTCTTGACTCACTGCACTGCATCCCCAGTGGTGCCAGTGCACTCACTGGATTCACTGCACTGCATCCCCAGTGGTGCTAGTGCACTCTCTGGACTCACTGCAGTGCATCCCCAGTGGTACCAGTGCACTCTCTGGACTCACTGAAGTGCATTCTCAGTGGTGCCAGTGCACTCTGTGGACTCACTGCAGTGCATCTCCAGTGGTGCCAGTGCGCTCTCTGGACTCACTGCAGTGCATCCCCAGTGGTGCCAGTGCACTCTCTGGACTCACTGCACTGCATCCCCAGTGGTGCCAGTGCACTCTCTGGACTCACTGCACTGCATCCCCAGTGGTGCCAGTGCACTCTCTGGACTCACTGCAGTGCATCCCCAGTGGTGCCAGTGCACTCTCTGGACTCACTGCACTGCATCCCCAGTGGTGCCAGTGCACTCTCTGGACTCACTGCACTGCATCCCCAGTGGTACCAGTGCACTCTGTGGACTCACTGCAGTGCATCCCCAGTGGTGCCAGTGCACTCACTGGACTCACTGCACTGCATCCCCAGTGGTGCCAATGCACTCTCTGGACTCACTGCACTGCATCCCCAGTGGTGCCAGTGCAATCTCTGGACTCACTGCACTGCATCCCCAGTGGTGCCAGTGCACTCTCTGGACTCACTGCACTGCATCCCCAGTGGTGCCAGTGCACTCTCTCGAGTCACTGCACTACATCCCCAGTGGTGCCAGTGCACTCACTGGACTCACTGTACTGCATCATCAGTGGTGCCAGTGCACTCTCTGGACTCACTGCAGTGCATCCCCAGTGGTGCCAGTGCACTCTCTGGACTCACTGCACTGCATCCCCAGTGGTGCCAGTGCACTCACTGGACTCACTATACTGCATCACCAGTGGTGCCAGTGCACTCTCTGGACTCACTGCAGTGCATCCCCAGTGTTGCCAGTGCATTCACTGGACTCACTGTACTGCATCTCCAGTGGTGCCAGTGCACTCTCTGGGCTCACTGCAGTGCATCCCCAGTGGTGCCAGTGCACTCTCTGGACTCACTGCACTGCATCCCCACTGGTGCCAGTGCACTCACTGGATTCACTGCACTACATTTCCAGTGGTGCTAGTGCACTCTCTGGACTCACTGCAGTGCATCCCCAGTGGTGCCAGTGCACTCTTTGGACTCACTGAAGTGCATTCTCAGTGGTGCCAGTGCACTCTCTGGACTCACTGCACTGCATCCCCAGTGGTGCCAGTGTGCTCTCTGGACTCACTGAAGTGCATTCTCAGTGGTGCCAGTGCACTCTCTGGACTCACTGCAGTGCATCCCCAGTGGTGCCAGTACACTCTCAGGACTCACTGCACTGCATCCCCAGTGGTGCTAGTGCACTCTGTGGACTCACTGCAGTGCATCCCCAGTGGTGCCAGTGCACTCTCTGGACTCACTGAAGGGCATTCTCAGTGGTGCCAGTGCACTCTCTGGACTCACTGCAGTGCATCACCAGTGGTGCCAGTGCACTCTCTGGACTCACCGCACCGCATCCCCAGTGGTGCCAGTGCACTCTCTCGAGTAACTGCACTGCATCCCCAGTGGTGCCAGTGCACTCTCTGGACTCACTGCACTGCATCCCCAGTGGTGCCAGTGCACTCTCTCGAGTCACTGCACTACATCCCCAGTGGTGCCAGTGCGCTCACTGGACTCACTGTACTGCATCATCAGTGGTGCCAGTGCACTCTCTGGAGTGACTGCAGTGCATAACCAGTGGTGCCAGTGCACTCTCTGGACTCACTGCACTGCATCCCCAGTGGTGCCAATGCACTCTCTGGACTCACTGCACTGCATCCCCAGTGGTGCCAGTGCACTCACTGGACTCACTGCACTGCATCCCCAGTGGTGCCAGTGCACTCTCTGGACTCACCGGGGTGCATCCCCAGTGGTGCCAGTGCACTCACTGGACTCACTGTACTGCATTCCCAGTGGTGCTAGTGCACTCTCTGGACTCACTGCAGTGCATCCCCAGTGGTGCCAGTGCACTCTTTGGACTCACTGAAGTGCATTCTCAGTGGTGCCAGTGCACTCTCTGGACTCACTGCACTGCATTCTCTGTGGTGCCAGTGCACTCTCTGGACTCACAGCAGTGCATCCCCAGTGGTGCCAGTACACTCACTGGACTCACTGCACTGCATCCCCAGTGGTGCCAGTGCACTCTCTGGACTCACTGCACTGCATCCCCAATGGTGCCAGTGCACTCTCTGGACTCACTGCACTGCATTCCTAGTGCTGCCTGTGCACTCTCTGGACTCACTGCACTGCATCCCCAGTGGTGTCACTGCACTCTCTGGACTCACTGCACTGCATCCCCAGTTGTGCCAGTGCACTCTCTGCACTCACTGCACTGCATACCCAGTGGTGCCAGTGCACTCACTGGACTCACTGCAGTGCATTCCCTCTGGTGCCAGTGCACTCTCTGGACTCACTGCAGTGCATCCCCAGTGGTGCCAGTGCACTCTCTGGACTCACTGCACTGCATCCCCAGTGGTGCCAGTGCACTCTCTGGACTCACTGCAGTGCATCACCTGTGGTGCCAGTGCACTCTCTGGACTCACTGAAGTGCATCCCCAGGGGTGCCAGTGCAATCTCTGGACTCACTGCACTGCATTCCCAGTGGTGCCAGTGCACACTCTGGACTCACTGCACTGCATCCCCAGTGGTGCCAGTGCACTCTCTGGACTCACTGCACTGCAACCCCAGTGTTGCCAGTGCACTCTCTGGACTCACTGCACTGCATCCCCAGTGGTGCCAGTGCACTCTCTGGACTCACTTCAGTGCATCCCCAGTGGTGCCAGAGCACTCTCTGGAATCACTGCACTGCATCCCCAGTGGTGCCAGTGCACTCTCTGGACTCACTGCACTGCATCCCCAGTATTGCCAGTGCACTCTCTGGACTCACTGCACTGCATCCCCAGTGCTGCCAGTGCACTCTCTGGACTCACTGCACTGCATCCCCAGTGGTGCCACTGCACTCTCTGGACTCACTGCACTGCATGTCCAGTGGTGCCAGTGCACTCTCTGCACTCACTGCACTGCATCCCCAGTGGTGCCAGTGCACTCTCTGGACTCACTGCAGTGCATTCCCTCTGGTGCCAGTGCACTCTCTGGACTCACTGCACTGCATCCCCAGTGGTGCCAGTGCACTCTCTGGACTCACTGCAGTGCATCCCCAGTGGTGCCAGTGCACTCTCTGGACTCACTGCAGTGCATCACCAGTGGTGCCAGTGCACTCTCTGGACTCACTGAAGTGCATCCCCAGTAGTGCCAGTGCACTCTCTGGACTCACTGCAGTGCATCCCCAGTGGTGCCAGTGCACTCTCTGGACTCACTGCACTGCATCCCCAGTGGTGCCAGAGCACTCTCTGGACTCACTGCACTGCATCCTCTGTGCTGCCAGTGCACTCTCTGGACTCACTGCACTGCATCCCCAGTGGTGCCAGTGCACTCTCTGGACTCACTGTACTGCATCCCCAGTGGAGCGCGTGCACTCTCTGGACTCACTGAAGTGCATCCCCAGTGGTGCCAGTGCACTCTCTGGACTCACTGCAGTGCATCCCCAGTGGTGCTAGTGCACTCTGTGGACTCACTGCAGTGCATCCCCAGTGGTGCCAGTGCACTCTCTGGACTCACTGAAGGGCATTCTCAGTGGTGCCAGTGCACTCTCTGGACTCACTGCAGTGCATCCCCAGTGGTGCCAGTACACTCACTGGACTGACTGCACTTCATCCCCAGTGGTGCCAGTGCACTCTCTGGACTCACCGAACCGCATCCCCAGTGGTGCCAGTGCACTCTCTGGAGTAACTGCAGTGCATCCCCAGTGGTGCCAGTGCACTCTCTGGACTCACTGCACTGCATCCCCAGTGGTGCCAGTGCACTCTCTGGACTCACTGCACTGCATCCCCAGTGGTGCCAGTGCACTCTCTGGACTCACTGCAGTGCATCCCCAGTATTGCCAGTGCACTCTCTGGACTCACTGCACTGCATCCCCAGTGCTGCCAGTGCACTCTCTGGACTCACTGCACTGCATCCCCAGTGGTGCCACTGCACTCTCTGGACTCACTGCACTGCATGTCCAGTGGTGCCAGTGTACTCGCTGCACTCACTGCACTGCATCCCCAGTGGTGCCAGTGCACTCACTGGACTCACTGCAGTGCATTCCCTCTGGTGCCAGTGCACTCTCTGGACTCACTGCACTGCATCCCCAGTGGTGCCAGTGCACTCTCTGGACTCACTGCAGTGCATCCCCAGTGGTGCCAGTGCACTCTCTGGACTCACTGCAGTGCATGACCAGTGGTGCCAGTGCACTCTCTGGACTCACTGAAGTGCATCCCCAGTAGTGCCAGTGCACTCTCTGGACTCACTGCAGTGCATCCCCAGTGGTGCCAGTGCACTCTCTGGACTCACTGCACTGCATCCCCAGTGGTGCCAGAGCACTCTCTGGACTCACAGCACTGCATCCTCTGTGCTGCCAGTGCACTCTCTGGACTCACTGCACTGCATCCCCAGTGGTGCCAGTGCACTCTCTGGACTCACTGTACTGCATCCCCAGTGGAGCGCGTGCACTCTCTGGACTCACTGAAGTGCATCCCCAGTGGTGCCAGTGCACTCTCTGGACTCACTGCACGGCATCCCCAGTGGTGCTAGTGCACTCTGTGGACTCACTGCAGTGCATCCCCAGTGGTGCCAGTGCACTCTCTGGACTCACTGAAGGGCATTCTCAGTGGTGCCAGTGCACTCTCTGGACTCACTGCAGTGCATCCCCAGTGGTGCCAGTACACTCACTGGACTGACTGCACTTCATCCCCAGTGGTGCCAGTGCACTCTCTGGACTC
Source organism: Anser brachyrhynchus (assembly GCF_964034855.1). Classification (NCBI taxonomy): domain Eukaryota; kingdom Metazoa; phylum Chordata; class Aves; order Anseriformes; family Anatidae; genus Anser; species Anser brachyrhynchus. The sequence continues at coordinate 27,406,040 of NC_137703.1, forward strand.
ACCGAACCGCATCCCCAGTGGTGCCAGTGCACTCTCTGGAGTAACTGCAGTGCATCACCAGTGGTGCCAGTGCACTCTCTGGACTCACTGCACTGCATCCCCAGTGGTGCCAGTGCACTCTCTGGACTCACTGCACTGCATCCCCAGTGGTGCCAGAGCACTCTCTGGACTCACTGCAGTGCATCCCCAGTGGTGCCAGTGCACTCTCTGGACTCACTGCACTGCATCCCCAGTGGTGCCAGTGCACTCTCTGGACTCACTGCACTGCATCCCCAGTGGTGCCAGTGCACTCTCTGGACTCCTGGCACCGCATCCCCAGTGGTGCCAGTGCACTCTCTGGGCTCACTGCAGTGCATCCCCAGTGGTGCCAGTGCACTCTCTTGACTCACTGCACTGCATCCCCAGTGGTGCCAGTGCACTCACTGGATTCACTGCACTGCATCCCCAGTGGTGCTAGTGCACTCTTTGGACTCACTGCAGTGCATCCCCAGTGGTACCAGTGCACTCTCTGGACTCACTGAAGTGCATTCTCAGTGGTGCCAGTGCACTCTCTGGACTCACTGCACTGCATCCCCAGTGGTGCCAGTGCACTCTCTGGACTCACTGCAATGCATCCCCAGTGGTGCCAGTGCACTCTCTGCACTCACTGCACTGCATCCCCAGTGGTACCAGTGCACTCTGTGGACTCACTGCAGTGCATCCCCAGTGGTGCCAGTGCACTCTCTCGAGTCACTGCACTACATCCCCAGTGGTGCCAGTGCACTCACTGGACTCACTGTACTGCATCTCCAGTGGTGCCAGTGCGCTCTCTGGACTCACTGCAGTGCATCCCCAGTGGTGCCAGTGCACTCTCTGGACTCACTGCACTGCATCCCCAGTGGTGCCAGTGCACTCTCTGGACTCACTGCACTGCATCCCCAGTGGTGCCAGTGCACTCTCTGGACTCACTGCAGTGCATCCCCAGTGGTGCCAGTGCACTCTCTGGACTCACTGCACTGCATCCCCAGTGGTGCCAGTGCACTCTCTGGACTCACCGCACTGCATTCCCAGTGGTACCAGTGCACTCTGCGGACTCACTGCAGTGCATCCCCAGTGGTGCCAGTGCACTCTCTGGACTCACTGCACTGCATCCCCAGTGGTGCCAATGCACTCTCTGGACTCACTGCACTGCATCCCCAGTGGTGCCAGTGCACTCTCTGGACTCACTGCACTGCATCCCCAGTGGTGCCAGTGCAGTCTCTGGAGTCACTGCACTGTATCCCCAGTGGTGCCAGTGCACTCTCTCGAGTCACTGCACTACATCCCCAGTGGTGCCAGTGCACTCACTGGTCTCACTGTACTGCATCATCAGTGGTGCCAGTGCACTCTCTGGACTCACTGCAGTGCATCCCCAGTGGTGCCAGTGCACTCTCTGGACTCACTGCACTGCATCCCCAGTGGTGCCAGTGCACTCACTGGACTCACTATACTGCATCACCAGTGGTGCCAGTGCACTCTCTGGGCTCACTGCACTGCATCCCCAGTGTTGCCAGTGCATTCACTGGACTCACTGTACTGCATCTCCAGTGGTGCCAGTGCACTCTCTGGGCTCACTGCAGTGCATCCCCAGTGGTGCCAGTGCACTCTCTGGACTCACTGCACTGCATCCCCACTGGTGCCAGTGCACTCACTGGATTCACTGCACTACATTCCCAGTGGTGCTAGTGCACTCTCTGGACTCACTGCAGTGCATCCCCAGTGGTGCCAGTGCACTCTTTGGACTCACTGAAGTGCATTCTCAGTGGTGCCAGTGCACTCTCTGGACTCACTGCACTGCATCCCCAGTGGTGCCAGTGTGCTCTCTGGACTCACTGAAGTGCATTCTCAGTGGTGCCAGTGCACTCTCTGGACTCACTGCAGTGCATCCCCAGTGGTGCCAGTACACTCTCAGGACTCACTGCACTGCATCCCCAGTGGTGCTAGTGCACTCTGTGGACTCACTGCAGTGCATCCCCAGTGGTGCCAGTGCACTCTCTGGACTCACTGAAGGGCATTCTCAGTGGTGCCAGTGCGCTCTCTGGACTCACTGCAGTGCATCACCAGTGGTGCCAGTGCACTCTCTGGACTCACCGCACCGCATCCCCAGTGGTGCCAGTGCACTCTCTCGAGTAACTGCACTGCATCCCCAGTGGTGCCAGTGCACTCTCTGGACTCACTGCACTGCATCCCAAGTGGTGCCAGTGCACTCTCTGGACTCACTGCACTGCATCCCCAGTGGTGCCAGTGCACTCTCTCGAGTCACTGCACTACATCCCCAGTGGTGCCAGTGCGCTCACTGGACTCACTGTACTGCATCATCAGTGGTGCCAGTGCACTCTCTGGAGTGACTGCAGTGCATAACCAGTGGTGCCAGTGCACTCTCTGGACTCACTGCACTGCATCCCCAGTGGTGCCAATGCACTCTCTGGACTCACTGCACTGCATCCCCAGTGGTGCCAGTGCACTCACTGGACTCACTGCACTGCATCCCAAGTGGTACCAGTGCACTCTCTGGACTCACTGCACTGCATCCCCAGTGGTGCCAGTGCACTCTCTGGACTCACCGGGGTGCATCCCCAGTGGTGCCAGTGCACTCACTGGACTCACTGTACTGCATTCCCAGTGGTGCTAGTGCACTCTCTGGACTCACTGCAGTGCATCCCCAGTGGTGCCAGTGCACTCTTTGGACTCACTGAAGTGCATTCTCAGTGGTGCCAGTGCACTCTCTGGACTCACTGCACTGCATTCTCAGTGGTGCCAGTGCACTCTCTGGACTCACAGCAGTGCATCCCCAGTGGTGCCAGTACACTCACTGGACTCACTGCACTGCATCCCCAGTGGTGCCAGTGCACTCTCTGGACTCACTGCACTGCATCCCCAATGGTGCCAGTGCACTCTCTGGACTCACTGCACTGCATTCCTAGTGCTGCCTGTGCACTCTCTGGACTCACTGCACTGCATCCCCAGTGGTGTCACTGCACTCTCTGGACTCACTGCACTGCATCCCCAGTTGTGCCAGTGCACTCTCTGCACTCACTGCACTGCATACCCAGTGGTGCCAGTGCACTCACTGGACTCACTGCAGTGCATTCCCTCTGGTGCCAGTGCACTCTCTGGACTCACTGCAGTGCATCCCCAGTGGTGCCAGTGCACTCTCTGGACTCACTGCACTGCATCCCCAGTGGTGCCAGTGCACTCTCTGGACTCACTGCAGTGCATCACCTGTGGTGCCAGTGCACTCTCTGGACTCACTGAAGTGCATCCCCAGGGGTGCCAGTGCAATCTCTGGACTCACTGCACTGCATCCCCAGTGGTACCAGTGCACTCTGTGGACTCACTGCAGTGCATCCCCAGTGGTGCCAGTGCACTCTCTGGACTCACTGCACTGCATCCCCAGTGGTGCCAATGCACTCTCTGGACTCACTGCACTGCATCCCCAGTGGTGCCAGTGCACTCTCTGGACTCACTGCACTGCATCCCCAGTGGTGCCAGTGCAGTCTCTGGAGTCACTGCACTGTATCCCCAGTGGTGCCAGTGCACTCTCTCGAGTCACTGCACTACATCCCCAGTGGTGCCAGTGCACTCACTGGTCTCACTGTACTGCATCATCAGTGGTGCCAGTGCACTCTCTGGACTCACTGCAGTGCATCCCCAGTGGTGCCAGTGCACTCTCTGGACTCACTGCACTGCATCCCCAGTGGTGCCAGTGCACTCACTGGACTCACTATACTGCATCACCAGTGGTGCCAGTGCACTCTCTGGGCTCACTGCACTGCATCCCGAGTGTTGCCAGTGCATTCACTGGACTCACTGTACTGCATCTCCAGTGGTGCCAGTGCACTCTCTGGGCTCACTGCAGTGCATCCCCAGTGGTGCCAGTGCACTCTCTGGACTCACTGCACTGCATCCCCACTGGTGCCAGTGCACTCACTGGATTCACTGCACTACATTCCCAGTGGTGCCAGTGCACTCTCTGGACTCACTGCAGTGCATCCCCAGTGGTGCCAGTGCACTCTTTGGACTCACTGAAGTGCATTCTCAGTGGTGCCAGTGCACTCTCTGGACTCACTGCACTGCATCCCCAGTGGTGCCAGTGTGCTCTCTGGACTCACTGAAGTGCATTCTCAGTGGTGCCAGTGCACTCTCTGGACTCACTGCAGTGCATCCCCAGTGGTGCCAGTACACTCTCAGGACTCACTGCACTGCATCCCCAGTGGTGCTAGTGCACTCTGTGGACTCACTGCAGTGCATCCCCAGTGGTGCCAGTGCACTCTCTGGACTCACTGAAGGGCATTCTCAGTGGTGCCAGTGCGCTCTCTGGACTCACTGCAGTGCATCACCAGTGGTGCCAGTGCACTCTCTGGACTCACCGCACCGCATCCCCAGTGGTGCCAGTGCACTCTCTCGAGTAACTGCACTGCATCCCCAGTGGTGCCAGTGCACTCTCTGGACTCACTGCACTGCATCCCAAGTGGTGCCAGTGCACTCTCTGGACTCACTGCACTGCATCCCCAGTGGTGCCAGTGCACTCTCTCGAGTCACTGCACTACATCCCCAGTGGTGCCAGTGCGCTCACTGGACTCACTGTACTGCATCATCAGTGGTGCCAGTGCACTCTCTGGAGTGACTGCAGTGCATAACCAGTGGTGCCAGTGCACTCTCTGGACTCACTGCACTGCATCCCCAGTGGTGCCAATGCACTCTCTGGACTCACTGCACTGCATCCCCAGTGGTGCCAGTGCACTCACTGGACTCACTGCACTGCATCCCAAGTGGTACCAGTGCACTCTCTGGACTCACTGCACTGCATCCCCAGTGGTGCCAGTGCACTCTCTGGACTCACCGGGGTGCATCCCCAGTGGTGCCAGTGCACTCACTGGACTCACTGTACTGCATTCCCAGTGGTGCTAGTGCACTCTCTGGACTCACTGCAGTGCATCCCCAGTGGTGCCAGTGCACTCTTTGGACTCACTGAAGTGCATTCTCAGTGGTGCCAGTGCACTCTCTGGACTCACTGCACTGCATTCTCAGTGGTGCCAGTGCACTCTCTGGACTCACAGCAGTGCATCCCCAGTGGTGCCAGTACACTCACTGGACTCACTGCACTGCATCCCCAGTGGTGCCAGTGCACTCTCTGGACTCACTGCACTGCATCCCCAATGGTGCCAGTGCACTCTCTGGACTCACTGCACTGCATTCCTAGTGCTGCCTGTGCACTCTCTGGACTCACTGCACTGCATCCCCAGTGGTGTCACTGCACTCTCTGGACTCACTGCACTGCATCCCCAGTTGTGCCAGTGCACTCTCTGCACTCACTGCACTGCATACCCAGTGGTGCCAGTGCACTCACTGGACTCACTGCAGTGCATTCCCTCTGGTGCCAGTGCACTCTCTGGACTCACTGCAGTGCATCCCCAGTGGTGCCAGTGCACTCTCTGGACTCACTGCACTGCATCCCCAGTGGTGCCAGTGCACTCTCTGGACTCACTGCAGTGCATCACCTGTGGTGCCAGTGCACTCTCTGGACTCACTGAAGTGCATCCCCAGGGGTGCCAGTGCAATCTCTGGACTCACTGCACTGCATTCCCAGTGGTGCCAGTGCACACTCTGGACTCACTGCACTGCATCCCCAGTGGTGCCAGTGCACTCTCTGGACTCACTGCACTGCAACCCCAGTGTTGCCAGTGCACTCTCTGGACTCACTGCACTGCATCCCCAGTGGTGCCAGTGCACTCTCTGGACTCACTTCAGTGCATCCCCAGTGGTGCCAGAGCACTCTCTGGAATCACTGCACTGCATCCCCAGTGGTGCCAGTGCACTCTCTGGACTCACTGCACTGCATCCCCAGTATTGCCAGTGCACTCTCTGGACTCACTGCACTGCATCCCCAGTGCTGCCAGTGCACTCTCTGGACTCACTGCACTGCATCCCCAGTGGTGCCACTGCACTCTCTGGACTCACTGCACTGCATGTCCAGTGGTGCCAGTGCACTCTCTGCACTCACTGCACTGCATCCCCAGTGGTGCCAGTGCACTCTCTGGACTCACTGCAGTGCATTCCCTCTGGTGCCAGTGCACTCTCTGGACTCACTGCACTGCATCCCCAGTGGTGCCAGTGCACTCTCTGGACTCACTGCAGTACATCCCCAGTGGTGCCAGTGCACTCTCTGGACTCACTGCAGTGCATCACCAGTGGTGCCAGTGCACTCTCTGGACTCACGGAAGTGCATCCCCAGTAGTGCCAGTGCACTCTCTGGACTCACTGCAGTGCATCCCCAGTGGTGCCAGTGCACTCTCTGGACTCACTGCACTGCATCCCCAGTGGTGCCAGAGCACTCTCTGGACGCACTGCACTGCATCCTCTGTGCTGCCAGTGCACTCTCAGGACTCACTGCACTGCATCCCCAGTGGTGCCAGTGCACTCTCTGGACTCACTGTACTGCATCCCCAGTGGAGCGCGTGCACTCTCTGGACTCACTGAAGTGCATCCCCAGTGGTGCCAGTGCACTCTCTGGACTCACTGCAGTGCATCCCCAGTGGTGCTAGTGCACTCTGTGGACTCACTGCAGTGCATCCCCAGTGGTGCCAGTGCACTCTCTGGACTCACTGAAGGGCATTCTCAGTGGTGCCAGTGCACTCTCTGGACTCACTGCAGTGCATCCCCAGTGGTACCAGTACACTCACTGGACTGACTGCACTTCATCCCCAGTGGTGCCAGTGCACTCTCTGGACTCACCGAACCGCATCCCCAGTGGTGCCAGTGCACTCTCTGGAGTAACTGCAGTGCATCACCAGTGGTGCCAGTGCACTCTCTGGACTCACTGCACTGCATCCCCAGTGGTGCCAGTGCACTCTCTGGACTCACTGCACTGCATCCCCAGTGGTGCCGGTGCACTCTCTGGACTCACTGCAGTGCATCCCCAGTATTGCCAGTGCACTCTCTGGACTCACTGCACTGCATCCCCAGTGGTGCCAGTGCACTCTGTGGACTCACTGCACTGCATCCCCAGTGGTGCCAGTGCACTCACTGGACTCACTGCAGTGCATTCCCTCTGGTGCCAGTGCACTCTCTGGACTCACTGCACTGCATCCCCAGTGGTGCCAGTGCACTCTCTGGACTCACTGCAGTGCATCCCCAGTGGTGCCAGTGCACTCTCTGGACTCACTGCACTGCATCACCAGTGGTGCCAGTGCACTCTCTGGACTCACTGAAGTGCATCCCCAGTAGTGCCAGTGCACTCTCTGGACTCACTGCACTGCATCCCCAGTGGTGCCAGTGCACTCTCTGGACTCACTGCACTGCATCCCCAGTGGTGCCAGAGCACTCTCTGGACTCACAGCACTGCATCCTCTGTGCTGCCAGTGCACTCTCTGGACTCACTGCACTGCATCCCCAGTGGTGCCAGTGCACTCTCTGGACTCACTGTACTGCATCCCCAGTGGAGCGCGTGCACTCTCTGGACTCACTGAAGTGCATCCCCAGTGGTGCCAGTGCACTCTCTGGACTCACTGCACGGCATCCCCAGTGGTGCTAGTGCACTCTGTGGACTCACTGCAGTGCATCCCCAGTGGTGCCAGTGCACTCTCTGGACTCACTGAAGGGCATTCTCAGTGGTGCCAGTGCACTCTCTGGACTCACTGCAGTGCATCCCCAGTGGTGCCAGTACACTCACTGGACTGACTGCACTTCATCCCCAGTGGTGCCAGTGCACTCTCTGGACTCACCGAACCGCATCCCCAGTGGTGCCAGTGCACTCTCTGGAGTAACTGCAGTGCATCACCAGTGGTGCCAGTGCACTCTCTGGACTCACTGCACTGCATCCCCAGTGGTGCCAGTGCACTCTCTGGACTCACTGCACTGCATCCCCAGTGGTGCCAGAGCACTCTCTGGACTCACTGCAGTGCATCCCCAGTGGTGCCAGTGCACTCTCTGGACTCACTGCACTGCATCCCCAGTGGTGCCAGTGCACTCTCTGGACTCACTGCACTGCATCCCCAGGGGTGCCAGTGCACTCTCTGGACTCCTGGCACCGCATCCCCAGTGGTGCCAGTGCACTCTCTGGCCTCACTGCAGTGCATCCCCAGTGGTGCCAGTGCACTCTCTTGACTCACTGCACTGCATCCCCAGTGGTGCCAGTGCACTCACTGGATTCACTGCACTGCATCCCCAGTGGTGCTAGTGCACTCTTTGGACTCACTGCAGTGCATCCCCAGTGGTACCAGTGCACTCTCTGGACTCACTGAAGTGCATTCTCAGTGGTGCCAGTGCACTCTCTGGACTCACTGCACTGCATCCCCAGTGGTGCCAGTGCACTCTCTGGACTCACTGCAATGCATCCCCAGTGGTGCCAGTGCACTCTCTGCACTCACTGCACTGCATCCCCAGTGGTACCAGTGCACTCTGTGGACTCACTGCAGTGCATCCCCAGTGGTGCCAGTGCACTCTCTGGACTCACTGCACTGCATCCAAAGTGGTGCCAATGCACTCTCTGGACTCACTGCACTGCATCCCCAGTGGTGCCAGTGCACTCTCTGGACTCACTGCACTGCATCCCAAGTGGTGCCAGTGCACTCTCTGGAGTCACTGCACTGCATCCCCAGTGGTGCCAGTGCACTCTCTCGAGTCACTGCACTACATCCCCAGTGGTGCCAGTGCACTCACTGGACTCACTGTACTGCATCATCAGTGGTGCCAGTGCACTCTCTGGACTCACTGCAGTGCATCCCCAGTGGTGCCACTGCACTCTCTGGACTCACTGCACTGCATCCCCAGTGGTGCCAGTGCACTCACTGGACTCACTATACTGCATCACCAGTGGTGCCAGTGCACTCTCTGGACTCACTGCACTGCATCCCTAGTGTTGCCAGTGCATTCACTGGACTCACTGTACTGCATCTCCAGTGGTGCCAGTGCACTCTCTGGGCTCACTGCAGTGCATCCCCATTGGTGCCAGTGCACTCTCTGGACTCACTGCAGTGCATCCCCACTGGTGCCAGTGCACTCACTGGATTCACTGCACTACATTCCCAGTGGTGCTAGTGCACTCTCTGGACTCACTGCAGTGCATCCCCAGTGGTGCCAGTGCACTCTTTGGACTCACTGAAGTGCATTCTCAGTGGTGCCAGTGCACTCTCTGGACTCACTGCACTGCATCCCCAGTGGTGCCAGTGCGCTCTCTGGACTCACTGAAGTGCATTCCCCAGTGGTGCCAGTGCACTCTCTGGACTCACTGCAGTGCATCCCCAGTGGTGCCAGTACACTCTCTGGACTCACTGCACTGCATCCCCAGTGGTGCTAGTGCACTCTGTGGACTCACTGCAGTGCATCCCCAGTGGTGCCAGTGCACTCTCTGGACTCACTGAAGGGCATTCTCAGTGGTGCCAGTGCACTCTCTGGACTCACTGCAGTGCATCACCAGTGGTGCCAGTGCACTCTCTGGACTCACCGCACCGCATCCCCAGTGGTGCCAGTGCACTCTCTGGAGTAACTGCACTGCATCCCCAGTGGTGCCAGTGCACTCTCTGGACTCACTGCACTGCTTCCCCAGTGGTGCCAGTGCACTCTCTGGACTCACGGCACTGCATCCCCAGTGGTGCCAGTGCACTCCCTGCACTCACTGCACTGCATCCCCAGTGGTGCCAGTGCACTCACTGGACTCACTGCAGTGCATTCCCTCTGGTGCCAGTGCACTCTCTGGACTCACTGCACTGCATCCCCAGTGGTGCCAGTGCACTCTCTGGACTCACTGCAGTGCATCCCCAGTGGTGCCAGTGCACTCACTGGACTCACTGAAGTGCATCCCCCGTGGTGCCAGTGCGATTTCTGGACTCACTGCACTGCATTCCCAGTGGTGCCAGTGCACACTCTGGACTCACTGCACTGCATCCCCAGTGGTGCCAGTGCACTCTCTGGACTCACTGCAGTGCATCCCCAGTGTGGCCAGTGCACTCTCTGGACTCACTGCACTGCATCCCCAGTGGTGCTAGTGCACTCTGTGGACTCACTGCACTGCATCCCCAGTGGTGCCAGAGCACTCTCTGGACTCACTGCACTGCATCCCCAGTGGAGCCAGTGCACTCTCTGGACTCACTGCACTGCATCCCCAGTGGTGCCAGTGCACTCTGTGGACTCACTGCAGTGCATACCCAGTGGTGCCCGTGCACTCTCTGGACTCACTGAGGTGCATCCCCAGTGGTGCCAGTGCACTCTCTGGACTCACTGCACTGCATCCCCAGTGGTGCCAGTGCACTCTGTGGACTCACTGCAGTGCATCCCCCGTGGAGCCCGTGCACTCTCTGGACTCACTGCAGTGCATCCCCAGTGGTGCCAGTGCACTCTTTGGACTCACTGAAGTGCATTCTCAGTGGTGCCAGTGCACTCTCTGGACTCACTGCACTGCATTCTCAGTGGTGCCAGTGCACTCTCTGGACTCACAGCAGTGCATCCCCAGTGGTGCCAGTACACTCACTGGACTCACTGCACTGCATCCCCAGTGGTGCCAGTGCACTCTCTGGACTCACTGCACTGCATCCCCAGTGGTGTCACTGCACTCTCTGGACTCACTGCACTGCATCCCCAGTTGTGCCAGTGCACTCTCTGCACTCACTGCACTGCATACCCAGTGGTGCCAGTGCACTCTCTGGACTCACTGCAGTGCATTCCCTCTGGTGCCAGTGCACTCTCTGGACTCACTGCAGTGCATCCCCAGTGGTGCCAGTGCACTCTCTGGACTCACTGCACTGCATCCCCAGTGGTGCCAGTGCACTCTCTGGACTCACTGCAGTGCATCACCTGTGGTGCCAGTGCACTCTCTGGACTCGCTGAAGTGCATCCCCAGTGGTGCCAGTGCAATCTCTGGACTCACTGCACTGCATTCCCAGTGGTGCCAGTGCACACTCTGGACTCACTGCACTGCATCCCCAGTGGTGCCAGTGCACTCTCTGGACTAACTGCACTGCAACCCCAGTGTTGCCAGTGCACTCTCTGGACTCACTGCACTGCATCCCCAGTGCTGCCAGTGCACTCTCTGGACTCCTGGCACCGCATCCCCAGTGGTGCCAGAGCACTCTCTGGAATCACTGCACTGCATCCCCAGTGGTGCCAGTGCACTCTCTGGACTCACTGCACTGCATCCCCAGTATTGCCAGTGCACTCTCTGGACTCACTGCACTGCATCCCCAGTGCTGCCAGTGCACTCTCTGGACTCACTGCACTGCATCCCCAGTGGTGCCACTGCACTCTCTGGACTCACTGCACTGCATGTCCAGTGGTTCCAGTGCACTCTCTGCACTCACTGCACTGCATCCCCAGTGGTGCCAGTGCACTCTCTGGACTCACTGCAGTGCATTCCCTCTGGTGCCAGTGCACTCTCTGGACTCACTGCACTGCATCCCCAGTGGTGCCAGTGCACTCTCTGGACTCACTGCAGTGCATCCCCAGTGGTGCCAGTGCACTCTCTGGACTCACTGCAGTGCATCACCAGTGGTGCCAGTGCACTCTCTGGACTCACGGAAGTGCATCCCCAGTAGTGCCAGTGCACTCTCTGGACTCACTGCAGTGCATCCCCAGTGGTGCCAGTGCACTCTCTGGACTCACTGCACTGCATCCCCAGTGGTGCCAGAGCACTCTCTGGACTCACTGCACTGCATCCTCTGTGCTGCCAGTGCACTCTCTGGACTCACTGCACTGCATCCCCAGTGGTGCCAGTGCACTCTCTGGACTCACTGTACTGCATCCCCAGTGGAGCGCGTGCACTCTCTGGACTCACTGAAGTGCATCCCCAGTGGTGCCAGTGCACTCTCTGGACTCACTGCACTGCATCCCCAGTGGTGCTAGTGCACTCTGTGGACTCACTGTAGTGCATCCCCAGTGGTGCCAGTGCACTCTCTGGACTCACTGAAGGGCATTCTCAGTGGTGCCAGTGCATTCTCTGGACTCACTGCAGTGCATCCCCAGAGGTGCCAGTACACTCACTGGACTGACTGCACTTCATCCCCAGTGGTGCCAGTGCACTCTCTGGACTCACCGAACCGCATCCCCAGTGGTGCCAGTGCACTCTCTGGAGTAACTGCAGTGCATCCCCAGTGGTGCCAGTGCACTCTCTGGACTCACTGCACTGCATCCCCAGTGGTGCCAGTGCACTCTCTGGACTCACTGCACTGCATCCCCAGTGGTGCCAGTGCACTCTCTGGACTCACTGCAGTGCATCCCCAGTATTGCCAGTGCACTCTCTGGACTCACTGCACTGCATCCCCAGTGCTGCCAGTGCACTCTCTGGACTCACTGCACTGCATCCCCAGTGGTGCCACTGCACTCTCTGGACTCACTGCACTGCATGTCCAGTGGTGCCAGTGCACTCTCTGCACTCACTGCACTGCATCCCCAGTGGTGCCAGTGCACTCACTGGACTCACTGCAGTGCATTCCCTCTGGGGCCAGTGCACTCTCTGGACTCACTGAAGTGCATCCCCAGTGGTGCCAGTGCACTCTCTGGACTCACTGCAGTGCATCCCCAGTGGTGCCAGTGCACTCTCTGGACTCACTGCAGTGCATCACCAGTGGTGCCAGTGCACTCTCTGGACTCACTGAAGTGCATCCCCAGTAGTGCCAGTGCACTCTCTGGATTCACTGCAGTGCATCCCCAGTGGTGCCAGTGCACTCTCTGGACTCACTGCACTGCATCCCCAGTGGTGCCAGAGCACTCTCTGGACTCACAGCACTGCATCCTCTGTGCTGCCAGTGCACTCTCTGGACTCACTGCACTGCATCCCCAGTGGTGCCAGTGCAGTCTCTGGACTCACTGTACTGCATCCCCAGTGGAGCGCGTGCACTCTCTGGACTCACTGAAGTGCATCCCCAGTGGTGCCAGTGCACTCTCTGGACTCACTGCACGGCATCCCCAGTGGTGCTAGTGCACTCTGTGGACTCACTGCAGTGCATCCCCAGTGGTGCCAGTGCACTCTCTGGACTCACTGAAGGGCATTCTCAGTGGTGCCAGTGCACTCTCTGGACTCACTGCAGTGCATCCCCAGTGGTGCCAGTACACTCACTGGACTGACTGCACTTCACCCCCGTGGTGCCAGTGCACTCTCTGGACTCACCGAACCCAATCCCCAGTGGTGCCAGTGCACTCTCTGGAGTAACTGCAGTGCATCACCAGTGGTGCCAGTGCACTCTCTGGACTCACTGCACTGCATCCCCAGTGGTGCCAGTGCACTCTCTGGACTCACTGCACTGCATCCCCAGTGGTGCCAGAGCACTCTCTGGACTCACTGCAGTGCATCCCCAGTGGTGCCAGTGCACTCTCTGGACTCACTGCACTGCATCCCCAGTGGTGCCAGTGCACTCTCTGGACTCACTGCACTGCATCCCCAGTGGTGCCAGTGCACTCTCTGGACTCACTGCAGTGCATCCCCAGTGGTGCCAGTGCACTCTCTGGGCTCACTGCAGTGCATCCCCAGTGGTGCCAGTGCACTCTCTTGACTCACTGCACTGCATCCCCAGTGGTGCCAGTGCACTCACTGGATTCACTGCACTGCATCCCCAGTGGTGCTAGTGCACTCTCTGGACTCACTGCAGTGCATCCCCAGTGGTACCAGTGCACTCTCTGGACTCACTGAAGTGCATTCTCAGTGGTGCCAGTGCACTCTCTGGACTCACTGCACTGCATCCCCAGTGGTGCCAGTGCACTCTCTGGACTCACTGCAATGCATCCCCAGTGGTGCCAGTGCACTCTCTGCACTCACTGCACTGCATCCCCAGTGGTACCAGTGCACTCTGTGGACTCACTGCAGTGCATCCCCAGTGGTGCCAGTGCACTCTCTGGACTCACTGCAGTGCATCCCCAGTGGTGCCAATGCACTCTCTGGACTCACTGCACTGCATCCCCAGTGGTGCCAGTGCACTCTCTAGACTCACTGCACTGCATCCCAAGTGGTGCCAGTGCACTCTCTGGAGTCACTGCACTGCATCCCCAGTGGTGCCAGTGCACTCTCTCGAGTCACTGCACTACATCCCCAGTGGTGCCAGTGCACTCACTGGACTCACTGTACTGCATCATCAGTGGTGCCAGTGCACTCTCTGGACTCACTGCAGTGCATCCCCAGTGGTGCCACTGCACTCTCTGGACTCACTGCACTGCATCCCCAGTGCTGCCAGTGCACTCACTGGACTCACTATACTGCATCACCAGTGGTGCCAGTGCACTCTCTGGACTCACTGCACTGCATCCCTAGTGTTGCCAGTGCATTCACTGGACTCACTGTACTGCATCACCAGTGGTGCCAGTGCACTCTCTGGGCTCACTGCAGTGCATCCCCAGTGGTGCCAGTGCACTCTCTGGACTCACTGCAGTGCATCCCCACTGGTGCCAGTGCACTCACTGGATTCACTGCACTACATTCCCAGTGGTGCTAGTGCACTCTCTGGACTCACTGCAGTGCATCCCCAGTGGTGCCAGTGCACTCTTTGGACTCACTGAAGTGCATTCTCAGTGGTGCCAGTGCACTCTCTGGACTCACTGTACTGCATCCCCAGTGGTGCCAGTGCGCTCTCTGGACTCACTGAAGTGCATTCCCCAGTGGTGCCAGTGCACTCTCTGGACTCACTGCAGTGCATCCCCAGTGGTGCCAGTACACTCTCAGGACTCACTGCACTGCATCCCCAGTGGTGCTAGTGCACTCTGTGGACTCACTGCAGTGCATCCCCAGTGGTGCCAGTGCACTCTCTGGACTCACTGAAGGGCATTCTCAGTGGTGCCAGTGCACTCTCTGGACTCACTGCAGTGCATCCCCAGTGGTGCCAGTACACTCTCTGGACTCACTGCACTGTATCCCCAGTGGTGCTAGTGCACTCTCTGGACTCACTGCACTGCATCGCCAGTGGTGCCAGAGCACTCTCTGGACTCACTGCAGTGCATCCCCAGTGGTGCCAGTGCACTCTCTGGACTCACTGTACTGCATCCCCAGTGGTGCCAGTGCACTCTGTGGACTCACTGCTGTGCATCCCCATTGGTGCCAGTGCACTCACTGGACTCACTGCACTGCATCCCCAGTGGTGCCAGTGCACTCTCTGGACTCACTGCACTGCATCCCCAGTGGTGCAAGTGCACTCTCTGGACTCACTGCAGTGCATCCCAAGTGGTGCCAATGCACTCTCTGGACTCACTGCAGTGCATCCCCAGTGGTGCCAGTACACTCATTGGACTCACTGCACTGCATCCCCAGTGGTGCCAGTGCAGTCTCTGCACTCACTGAAGTGCATCCCCAGTGGTGCCAGTGCACTCTGTGGACTCACTGAAGTGCATCCCCATTGGTGCCAGTGCACTCTCTGGACTCACTGCACTGCATCCCCAGTGTTGCCAGTGAACTCTCTGGACTCACTGCACTGCATCCCCAGTGTTGCCAGTGCACTCTCTGGACTCACTGCACTGCATCCCCAGTGGAGCCCGTGCACTCTCTGGAGTAACTGCAGTGCATCCCCAGTGGTGCCACTGCACTCTCTGGACTCACTGCACTGCATCCCCAGTGGTGCCAGTGCACTCTCTGGACTCACTGCACTGCATCCCCAGTGGTGCCAGTGCACTCTCTGGACTCACTGCAGTGCATCCCCAGTATTGCCAGTGCACTCTCTGGACTCACTGCACTGCATCCCCAGTGCTGCCAGTGCACTCTCTGGACTCACTGCACTGCATCCTCAGTGGTGCCACTGCACTCTCTGGACTCACTGCACTGCATGTCCAGTGGTGCCAGTGCACTCTCTGCACTCACTGCACTGCATCCCCAGTGGTGCCAGTGCACTCACTGGACTCACTGCAGTGCATTCCCTCTGGTGCCAGTGCACTCTCTGGACTCACTGAAGTGCATCCCCAGTGGTGCCAGTGCACTCTCTGGACTCACTGCAGTGCATCCCCAGTGGTGCCAGTGCACTCTCTGGACTCACTGCAGTGCATCACCAGTGGTGCCAGTGCACTCTCTGGACTCACTGAAGTGCATCCCCAGTAGTGCCAGTGCACTCTCTGGACTCACTGCAGTGCATCCCCAGTGGTGCCAGTGCACTCTCTGGACTCACTGCACTGCATCCCCAGTGGTGCCAGAGCACTCTCTGGACTCACAGCACTGCATTCCCAGTGCTGCCAGTGCACTCTCTGGACTCACTGCACTGCATCCCCAGTGGTGCCAGTGCAGTCTCTGGACTCACTGTACTGCATCCCCAGTGGAGCGCGTGCACTCTCTGGACTCACTGAAGTGCATCCCCAGTGGTGCCAGTGCACTCTCTGGACTCACTGCACGGCATCCCCAGTGGTGCTAGTGCACTCTGTGGACTCACTGCACTGCATCCCCAGTGCTGCCAGTGCACTCTCTGGACTCACTGCACTGCATCCCCAGTGGTGCCAGTGCACTCTCTGGACTCACTGCAGTGCATCCCCAGTGGTGCCAGTGCACTCTCTGGACTCACTGAACTGCATCCCCAGTGGTGCCACTGCACTCTCTGGACTCACTGCAGTGCATCCCCAGTGGTGCCAGTGCACTCTCTGGACTCACTGCAGTGCATCCCCACTGCTGCCAGTGCACTCTCTGGACTCACAGCAGTGCATCCCCAGTGGTGCCAGTGCACTCTCTGGACTCACTGCACTGCATCCCCAGTGGTGCCAATGCACTCTCTGGACTCACTGCACTGCATCCCCAGTGGTGCCAGTGCACTCTCTGGACTCACTGCACTGCATCCCAAGTGGTGCCAGTGCACTCTCTGGACTCACTGCACTGCATCCCCAGTGGTGCCAGTGCACTCTCTCGAGTCACTGCACTACATCCCCAGTGGTGCCAGTGCGCTCACTGGACTCACTGTACTGCATCATCAGTGGTGCCAGTGCACTCTCTGGAGTGACTGCAGTGCATCCCCAGTGGTGCCAGTGCACTCTCTGGACTCACTGCACTGCATCCCCAGTGGTGCCAATGCACTCTCTGGACTCACTGCACTGCATCCCCAGTGGTGCCAGTGCACTCACTGGACTCACTGCACTGCATCCCAAGTGGTACCAGTGCACTCTCTGGACTCACTGCACTGCATCCCCAGTGGTGCCAGTGCACTCACTGGACTCACTGTACTGCATCCCCAGTGGTGCCAGTGCACTCTCTGGACTCACTGCACTGCATCCCCAGTATTGCCAGTGCACTCTCTGGACTCACTGCACTGCATCCCCAGTGCTGCCAGTGCACTCTCTGGACTCACTGCACTGCATCCCCAGTGGTGCCACTGCACTCTCTGGACTCACTGCACTGCATGTCCAGTGGTGCCAGTGCACTCTCTGCACTCACTGCACTGCATCCCCAGTGGTGCCAGTGCACTCACTGGACTCACTGCAGTGCATTCCCTCTGGAGCCAGTGCACTCTCTGGACTCACTGCAGTGCATCCCGAGTGGTGGCAGTGCACTCTCTGGACTCACTGCAGTGCATCCCCAGTGGTGCCAGTGCACTCTCTGGACTCACTGCAGTGCATCACCAGTGGTGCCAGTGCACTCTCTGGACTCACTGAAGTGCATCACCAGTGGTGCCAGTGCACTCTCTGGACTCACTGCACTGCATCCCCAGTGGTGCCAGTGCACTCTCTGGACTCACTGCACTGCATCCCCAGTGGTGCCAGAGCACTCTCTGGACTCACTGCACTGCATCCTCTGTGCTGCCAGTGCACTCTCTAGACTCACTGCACTGCATCCCCAGTGGTGCCAGTGCACTCTCTGTACTCACTGTACTGCATCCCCAGTGGAGCGCGTGCACTCTCTGGACTCACTGAAGTGCATCCCCAGTGGTGCCAGTGCACTCTCTGGACTCACTGCACTGCATCCCCAGTGGTGCTAGTGCACTCTGTGGACTCACTGCAGTGCATCCCCAGTGGTGCCAGTGCACTCTCTGGACTCACTGAAGTGCATCCCCAGTGGTGCCAGTGCACTCTCTGGACTCACTGCAGTGCATCCCCAGTGGTGCCACTGCACTCTCTGGACTCACTGAAGTGCATCCCCAGTGGTGCCAGTGCACTCTCTGGACTCACTGCAGTGCATCCCCAGTGGTGCCAGTGCACTCTCTGGACTCACTGTACTGCATCCCCAGTGGTGCCAGTGCACTCTGTGGACTCACTGCTGTGCATCCCCATTGGTGCCAGTGCACTCTCTGGACTCACTGCACTGCATCCCCAGTGGTGCCAGTGCACTCTCTGGACTCACTGCACTGCATCCCCAGTGGTGCAAGTGCACTCTCTGGACTCACTGCAGTGCATCCCAAGTGGTGCCAATGCACTCTCTGGACTCACTGCAGTGCATCCCCAGTGGTGCCAGTACACTCACTGGACTCACTGCACTGCATCCCCAGTGGTGCCAGTGCAGTCTCTGCACTCACTGAAGTGTATCCCCAGTGGTGCCAGTGAACTCTCTGGACTCACTGCAGTGCATCCCCAGTGGTGCCAGTGCACTCTCTGGACTCACTGCAGTGCATCCCCAGTGGTGCCAGTGCACTCTCTGGACTCACTGCACTGCATCCCCAGTGGTGCCAGTGCACTCTCTGGACTCACTGCACTGCATCTCCAATGGTGCCAGTGCACTCTCTGGACTCACTGCACTGCATCCCCAGTGGTGCCAGTGCACTCTGTGGACTCACTGAAGTGCATCCCCATTGGTGCCAGTGCACTCTCTGGACTCACTGCACTGCATCCCCAGTGGTACCAGTGCACTCTCTGGACTCACTGCACTGCATCCCCAGTGGTGCCAGTGCACTCACTGGACTCACTGTACTGCATTCCCAGTGGTGCTAGTGCACTCTCTGGACTCACTGCAGTGCATCCCCAGTGGTGCCAGTGCACTCTTTGGACTCACTGAAGTGCATTCTCAGTGGTGCCTGTGCACTCTCTGGACTCACTGCACTGCATCCCCAGTGGTGCCAGTGCACTCTCTGGACTCACTGAAGTGCATTCTCAGTGGTGCCAGTGCACTCTCTGGACTCACTGCAGTGCATCCCCAGTGGTGCCAGTACACTCACTGGACTCACTGCACTGCATCCCAGGTGGTGCCAGTGCACTCTCTGGACTCACTGCACTGCATCCCCACTGCTGCCAGTGCACTCTCTGGACTCACTGCACTGCATCCCCAGTGCTGCCTGTGCACTCTCTGGACTCACTCCACTGCATCTCCAGTGGTGTCACTGCACTCTCTGGACTCACTGCACTGCATCCCCAGTTGTGCCAGTGCACTCTCTGCACTCACTGCACTGCATACCCAGTGGTGCCAGTGCACTCACTGGACTCACTGCAGTGCATTCCCTCTTGTGCCAGTGCACTCTCTGGACTCACTGCAGTGCATCCCCAGTGGTGCCAGTGCACTCTCTGGACTCACTGCACTGCATCCCCAGTGGTGCCAGTGCACTCTCTGGACTCACTGCAGTGCATCACCTGTGGTGCCAGTTCACTCTCTGGACTCACTGAAGTGCATCCCCAGTGGTGCCAGTGCACTCTCTGGACTCACTGCACTGCATCTCCAGTTTTGCCAGTGAAGTCTTTGGACTCACTGCACTGCATCCCCAGTGGTGCCAGTGCACTCTCTGGACTCACTGCACTGCATGCCCAGTGGTGCCAGTGCACTCTCTGGACTCACTGTACTGCATCCCCACTGGTACCAGTGCACTCTGTGGACTCACTGTACTGCATCCCCAGTGGTGACAGTGCACTCTCTGGACTCACTGCAGTGCATCCACAGTGGTGCCAGTGCACTCACTGGACTCAGTGCAGTGCATTCCCTCTGGTGCCAGTGCACTCTCTGGACTCACTGCACTGCATCCCCGGTGGTGCCAGTGCACTCTCTGGACTCACTGCACTGCATCCCCAGTGTTGCCAGTGCATTCTCTGGACTCACTGCAGTGCATCCCCAGTGGTGCCAGTGCAATCTCTGGACTCACTGCAGTGCATCCCCAGTGGTGCCAGTGCACACTCTGGACTCACTGCACTGCATCCCCAGTGGTGCCAGTGCACTCTCTGGACTCACTGCACTGCATCCCCAGTGTTCACAGTGCACTCTCTGTACTCACTACACTGCATCCCCATTGGTGCCAGTGCACTCTCTGGACTCACTGCACTGCATCCCCAGTGGTGCCAGTGCACTCTCTGGACTCACTGCACTGCATCCCCAGTGGTGCCAGTGCACTCTCTGGACTCACTGCACTGCTTCCCCAGTGGTGCCAGTGCACTCTCTGGACTCCCGGCACCGCATCCCCAGTGGTGCCAGTGCACTCTCTGGGCTCACTGCAGTGCATTCTCAGTGGTGCCAGTGCACTCTGTGGACTCACTGCAGTGCATCCCCAGTGGTGCCAGTGCGCTCTCTGGACTCACTGCAGTGCATCCCCAGTGGTGCCAGTGCACTCTCTGGACTCACTGCACTGCATCCCCAGTGCTGCCAGTTCACTCTCTGGACTCACTGCACTGCATCCCCAGTGGTGCCAGTGCACTCTCTGGACTCACTGCAGTGCATCCCCAGTGGTGCCAGTGCACTCTCTGGACTCACTGCACTGCATCCCCAGTGCTGCCAGTTCACTCTCTGGACTCACTGCACTGCATCCCCAGTGGTGCCAGTGCACTCTCTGGACTCACTGCACTGCATCCCCAGTGGTGCCAGTGCACTCTCTGGACTCACTGCACTGCTTCCCCAGTGGTGCCAGTGCACTCTCTGGACTCACTGCACTGCATCCCCAGTGGTGCCAATGCACTCTCTGGACTCACTGCACTGCATCCCCAGTGGTGCCAGTGCACTCTCTGGAGTCACTGCACTGCATCCCCAGTGGTGCTGGTGCACTCTCTCGAGTCACTGCACTACATCCCCAGTGGTGCCAGTGCACTCACTGGACTCACTGTACTGCATCATCAGTGGTGCCAGTGCACTCTCTGGACTCACTGCAGTGCATCCCCAGTGGTGGCAGTGCACTCTCTGGACTCACTGCACTGCATGCCCAGTGGTGCCAGTGCACTCACTGGACTCACTATACTGCATCACCAGTGGTGCCAGTGCACTCTCTGGACTCACTGCACTGCATCCCCAGTGTTGCCAGTGCATTCACTGGACTCACTGTACTGCATCTCCAGTGGTGCCAGTGCACTCTCTGGACTCACTGCAGTGCATCCCTAGTGGTGCCAGTGCACTCTCTGGACTCACTGCAGTGCATCCCCACTGGTGCCAGTGCACTCACTGGATTCACTGCACTACATTCCCAGTGGTGCTAGTGCACTCTCTGGACTCACTGCAGTGCATCCCCAGTGGTGCCAGTGCACTCTTTGGAATCACTGAAGTGCATTCTCAGTGGTGCCAGTGCACTCTCTGGACTCACTGCACTGCATCCCCAGTGGTGCCAGTACACTCTCTGGACTCACTGCACTGCATCCCCAGTGGTGCCAGTGCACTCTGTGGACTCACTGCAGTGCATCCCCAGTGGTGCCAGTGCACGCTCTGGACTCACTGAAGGGCGTTCTCAGTGGTGCCAGTGCACTCTCTGGACTCACTGCAGTGCATCACCAGTGGTGCCAGTGCACTCTCTGGACTCACCGCACCGCATCCCCAGTGGTGCCAGTGCACTCTCTGGAGTAACTGCAGTGCATCACCAGTGGTGCCAGTGCACTCTCTGGACTCACTGCACTGCATCCCCAGTGGTGCTAGTGCACTCTCTGGACTCACTGCACTGCATCCCCAGTGGTGCCAGAGCACTCTCTGGACTCACTGCACTGCATCCCCAGTGCTGCCTGTGCACTCTCTGGACTCATTGCACTGCATCCCCAGTGGTGCCACTGCACTCTCTGGACTCACTGCACTGCATCCCCAGTGGTGCCAGTGCACTCCCTGCACTCACTGCACTGCATCCCCAGTGGTGCCAGTGCACTCACTGGACTCACTGCAGTGCATTCCCTCTGGTGCCAGTGCACTCTCTGGACTCACTGCACTGCATCCCCAGTGGTGCCAGTGCACTCTCTGGACTCACTGCAGTGCATCCCCAGTGGTGCCAGTGCACTCTCTGGACTCACTGAAGTGCATCCCCAGTGGTGCCAGTGCGATCTCTGGACTCACTGCACTGCATCCCAAGTGGTGCCAGTGCACACTCTGGACTCACTGCACTGCATCCCCAGTGGTGCCAGTGCACTCTCTGGACTCACTGCACTGCATCCCCAGTGGTGCAAGTGCACTCTCTGGACTCACTGCAGTGCATCCCAAGTGGTGCCAATGCACTCTCTGGACTCACTGCAGTGCATCCCCAGTGGTGCCAGTACACTCACTGGACTCACTGCACTGCATCCCCAGTGGTGCCAGTGCAGTCTCTGCACTCACTGAAGTGTATCCCCAGTGGTGCCAGTGAACTCTCTGGACTCACTGCAGTGCATCCCCAGTGGTGCCAGTGCACTCTCTGGACTCACTGCAGTGCATCCCCAGTGGTGCCAGTGCACTCTCTGGACTCACTGCACTGCATCCCCAGTGGTGCCAGTGCACTCTCTGGACTCACTGCACTGCATCCCCAGTGGTGCCAGTGCACTCTGTGGACTCACTGAAGTGCATCCCCATTGGTGCCAGTGCACTCTCTGGACTCACTGCACTGCATCCCCAGTGGTGCCAGTGCACTCTCTGGACTCACTGCACTGCATCTCCAATGGTGCCAGTGCACTCTCTGGACTCACTGCACTGCATCCCCAGTGGTGCCAGTGCACTCTGTGGACTCACTGAAGTGCATCCCCATTGGTGCCAGTGCACTCTCTGGACTCACTGCACTGCATCCCCAGTGGTACCAGTGCACTCTCTGGACTCACTGCACTGCATCCCCAGTGGTGCCAATGCACTCACTGGACTCACGGTACTGCATTCCCAGTGGTGCTAGTGCACTCTCTGGACTCACTGCAGTGCATCCCCAGTGGTGCTAGTGCACTCTCTGGACTCACTGCAGTGCATCCCCAGTGGTGCCAGTGCACTCTTTGGACTCACTGAAGTGCATTCTCAGTGGTGCCTGTGCACTCTCTGGACTCACTGCACTGCATCCCCAGTGGTGCCAGTGCACTCTCTGGACTCACTGAAGTGCATTCTCAGTGGTGCCAGTGCACTCTCTGGACTCACTGCAGTGCATCCCCAGTGGTGCTAGAACACTCACTGGACTCACTGCACTGCATCTCCAGTGGTGCCAGTGCACTCTCTGCACTCACTGCACTGCATCCCCACTGCTGCCAGTGCACTCTCTGGAGTCACTGCACTGCATCCCCAGTGCTGCCTGTGCACTCTCTGAACTCACTCCACTGCATCCCCAGTGGTGTCACTGCACTCTCTGGACTCACTGCACTGCATCCCCAGTTGTGCCAGTGCACTCTCTGCACTCACTGCACTGCATAACCAGTGGTGCCAGTGCACTCACTGGACTCACTGCAGTGCATTCCCTCTGGTGCCAGTGCACTCTCTGGACTCACTGCAGTGCATCCCCAGTGGTGCCAGTGCACTCTCTGGACTCACTGCACTGCATCCCCAGTGGTGCCAGTGCAATCTCTGCACTCACTGCAGTGCATCACCTGTGGTGACAGTTCACTCTCTGGACTCACTGAAGTGCATCCCCAGTGGTGCCAGTGCACTCTCTGGACTCACTGCACTGCATCTCCAGTTTTGCCAGTGAAGTCTTTGGACTCACTGCACTGCATCCCCAGTGGTGCCAGTGCACTCTCTGGAGTCACTGAAGTGCATCCCCAGTGGTGCCAGTGCACTCTCTGGACTCACTGCACTGCATGCCCAGTGGTGCCAGTGCACTCTCTGGACTCACTGTACTGCATCCCCACTGCTACCAGTGCACTCTGTGGACTCACTGTACTGCATCCCCAGGGGTGACAGTGCACTCTCTGGACTCACTGCGGTGCATCCACAGTGGTGCCAGTGCACTCACTGGACTCACTGCAGTGCATTCCCTCTGGTGCCAGTGCACTCTCTGGACTCACTGCACTGCATCCCCAGTGGTGCCAGTGCACTCTCTGGACTCACTGCACTGCATCCCCAGTGTTGCCAGTGCACTCTCTGGACTCACTGCAGTGTATCCCCAGTGGTGCCAGTGAACTCTCTGGACTCACTGCAGTGCATCCCCAGTGGTGCCAGTGCACTCTCTGGACTCACTGCAGTGCATCCCCAGTGGTGCCAGTGCACTCTCTGGACTCACTGCACTGCATCCCCAGTGGTGCCAGTGCACTCTCTGGACTCACTGCACTGCATCTCCAATGGTGCCAGTGCACTCTCTGGACTCACTGCACTGCATCCCCAGTGGTGCCAGTGCACTCTGTGGACTCACTGAAGTGCATCCCCATTGGTGCCAGTGCACTCTCTGGACTCACTGCACTGCATCTCCAATGGTGCCAGTGCACTCTCTGGACTCACTGCACTGCATCCCCAGTGGTGCCAGTGCACTCTGTGGACTCACTGAAGTGCATCCCCATTGGTGCCAGTGCACTCTCTGGACTCACTGCACTGCATCCCCAGTGGTGCCAGTGCACTCTCTGGACTCACTGCACTGCATCCCCAGTGGTGCAAGTGCACTCTCTGGACTCACTGCAGTGCATCCCCAGTGGTGCCAGTGCACTCTGTGGACTCACTGCACTGCATCCCCAGTGGTGCAAGTGCACTCTCTGGACTCACTGCAGTGCATCCCCAGTGGTGCCAATGCACTCTCTGGACTCACTGCTGTGCATCCCCAGTGGTGCCAGTGCACTCTCTGGACTCACTGTACTGCATCCCCAGTGGTGCCAGTGCACTCTCTGGACTCACTGCACTGCATCCCCAGTGGTGCCAGTGCACTCTGTGGACTCACTGCTGTGCATCCCCATTGGTGTCAGTGCACTCTCTGGACTCACTGCACTGCATCCCCAGTGGTGTCAGTGCACTCTCTGGACTCACTGCACTGCATCCCCAGTGGTGCCAGTGCACTCTCTGGACTCACTGCACTGCATCCCCAGTGGTGCCAGTGCACTCTCTGGACTCACTGCACTGCATCCCAAGTGGTGCCAGTGCACTCTCTGGACTCACTGCACTGCATCCCCAGTGGTGCCAGTGCACTCTCTCGAGTCACTGCACTACATCCCCAGTGGTGCCAGTGCACACACTGGACTCACTGTACTGCATCATCAGTGGTGCCAGTGCACTCTCTGGACTCACTGCAGTGCATCCCCAGTGGTGGCAGTGCACTCTCTGGACTCACTGCACTGCATCCCCAGTGGTGCCAGTGCACTCACTGGACTCACTACACTGCATCACCAGTGGTGCCAGTGCACTCTCTGGACTCACTGCACTGCATCCCCAGTGTTGCCAGTGCATTCACTGGACTCACTGTACTGCATCTCCAGTGGTGCCAGTGCACTCTCTGGGCTCACTGCAGTGCATCCCCACTGGTGCCAGTGCACTCTCTGGACTCACTGCAGTGCATCCCCACTGGTGCCAGTGCACTCACTGGATTCACTGAAGTGCATTCTCAGTGGTGCCAGTGCACTCTCTGGACTCACTGCAGTGCATCCCCAGTGGTGCCAGTACACTCTCTGGACTCACTGCACTGCATCCCCAGTGGTGCTAGTGCACTCTGTGGACTCACTGCAGTGCATCCCCAGTGGTGCCAGTGCACTCTCTGGACTCACTGAAGGGCATTCTCAGTGGTGCCAGTGCACTCTCTGGACTCACTGCACTGCATCCCCAGTGGTGTCACTGCACTCTCTGGACTCACCGCACCGCATCCCCAGTGGTGCCAGTGCACTCTCTGGAGTAACTGCAGTGCATCCCCAGTGGTGCCAGTGCACTCTCTGGACTCACTGCACTGCATCCCCAGTGGTGCTAGTGCACTCTCTGGACTCACTGCACTGCATCTCCAGTGGTGCCAGAGCACTCTCTGGACTCACTGCACTGCATCCCCAGTGCTGCCTGTGCACTGTCTGGACTCACTGCACTGCATCCCCAGTGGTGCCACTGCACTCTCTGGACTCACTGCACTGCATCCCCAGTGGTGCCAGTGCACTCCCTGCACTCACTGCACTGCATCCCCAGTGGTGCCAGTGCACTCACTGGACTCACTGCAGTGCATTCCCTCTGGTGCCAGTGCACTCTCTGGACTCACTGCACTGCATCCCCAGTGGTGCCAGTGCACTCACTGGACTCACTGCACTGCATCCCCAGTGGTGCCAGTGCACTCTCTGGACTCACTGCAGTGCATCCCCAGTGGTGCCAGTGCACTCTCTGGACTCACTGAAGTGCATCCCCCGTGGTGCCAGTGCGATCTCTGGACTCACTGCACTGCATTCCCAGTGGTGCCAGTGCACACTCTGGACTCACTGCACTGCATCCCCAGTGGTGCCAGTGCACTCTCTGGACTCACTGCAGTGCATCCCCAGTGTTGCCAGTGCACTCTCTGGACTCACTGCACTGCATCCCCAGTGGTGCTAGTGCACTCTGTGGACTCACTGCACTGCATCCCCAGTGGTGCCAGAGCACTCTCTGGACTCACTGCACTGCATCCCCAGTGGAGACAGTGCACTCTCTGGACTCACTGCACTGCATCCCCAGTGGTGCCAGTGCACTGTGTGGACTCACTGCAGTGCATCCCCAGTGGAGCCCGTGCACTCTCTGGACTCACTGCACTGCATCCCCAGTGGTGCCAGTGCACTCTCTGGACTCACTGCACTGCATCCCCAGTGGTGCAAGTGCACTCTCTGGACTCACTGCAGTGCATCCCAAGTGGTGCCAATGCACTCTCTGGACTCACTGCAGTGCATCCAGAGTGGTGCCAGTACACTCACTGGACTCACTGCACTGCATCCCCAGTGGTGCCAGTGCAGTCTCTGCACTCACTGAAGTGCATCTCCAGTGGTGCCAGTGAACTCTCTGGACTCACTGCAGTGCATCCCCAGTGGTGCCAGTGCACTCTGTGGACTGACTGCAGTGCATCCCCAGTGGTGCCAGTGCACTCTCTGGACTCACTGCACTGCATCCCCAGTGGTGCCAGGGCACTCTCTGGACTCACTGCACTGCATCTCCAATGGTGCCAGTGCACTCTCTGGACTCACTGCACTGCATCCCCAGTGGTGCCAATGCACTCTCTGGACTCACTGCTGTGCATCCCCAGTGGTGCCAGTGCACTCTCTGGACTCACTGAAGTGCATTCTCAGTGGTGCCAGTGCACTCTCTGGACTCACTGCAGTGCATCCCCAGTGGTGCCAGTACACTCACTGGACTGACTGCACTGCATCCCCAGTGGTGCTAGTGCACTCTCTGGACTCACTGCACTGCATCGCCAGTGGTGCAAGAGCACTCTCTGGACTCACTGCAGTGCATCCCCAGTGGTGCCAGTGCACTCTCTGGACTCACTGTACTGCATCCCCAGTGGTGCCAGTGCACTCTGTGGACTCACTGCTGTGCATCCCCATTGGTGCCAGTGCACTCTCTGGACTCACTGCACTGCATCCCCAGTGGTGCCAGTGCACTCTCTGGACTCACTGCACTGCATCCCCAGTGGTGCAAGTGCACTCTCTGGACTCACTGCAGTGCATCCCAAGTGGTGCCAATGCACTCTCTGGACTCACTGCAGTGCATCCCCAGTGGTGCCAGTACACTCACTGGACTCACTGCACTGCATCCCCAGTGGTGCCAGTGCAGTCTCTGCACTCACTGAAGTGCATCCCCAGTGGTGCCAGTGAACTCTCTGGACTCACTGCAGTGCATCCCCAGTGGTGCCAGTGCACTCTCTGGACTCACTGCACTGCATCCCCAGTGGTGCCAGTGCACTCTCTGGACTCACTGCACTGCATCCCCAGTGGTGCCAGTGCACTCTCTGGACTCACTGCACTGCATCTCCAATGGTGCCAGTGCACTCTCTGGACTCACTGCACTGCATCCCCAGTGGTGCCAGTGCACTCTGTGGACTCACTGAAGTGCATCCCGATTGGTGCCAGTGCACTCTCTGGACTCACTGCACTGCATCCCCAGTGGTGCCAGTGCACTCTCTGGACTCACTGCACTGCATCCCCAGTGGTGCAAGTGCACTCTCTGGACTCACTGCAGTGCATCCCAAGTGGTGCCAATGCACTCTCTGGACTCACTGCAGTGCATCCCCAGTGGTGCCAATGCACTCTCTGGACTCACTGCTGTGCATCCCCAGTGGTGCCAGTGCACTCTCTGGACTCACTGTACTGCATCCCCAGTGGTGCCAGTGCACTCACTGGACTCACTGTACTGCATCATCTGTGGTGCCAGTGCACTCTCTGGACTCACTGCACTGCATCTCCAATGGTGCCAGTGCACTCTCTGGACTCACTGCACTGCATCCCCAGTGGTGCCAATGCACTCTCTGGACTCACTGCTGTGCATCCCCAGTGGTGCCAGTGCACTCTCTGGACTCACTGTACTGCATCATCTGTGGTGCCAGTGCACTCTCTGGACTCACTGCACTGCATCTCCAATGGTGCCAGAACACTCTCTGGACTCACTGCACTGCATCCCCAGTGGTGCCAATGCACTCTCTGGACTCACTGCTGTGCATCCCCCGTGGTGCCAGTGCACTCTCTGGACTCACTGTACTGCATCCCCAGTGGTGCCAGTGCACTCTCTGGACTCACTGCACTGCATCCCCAGTGGTGCCAGTGCACTCTGTGGACTCACTGCTGTGCATCCCCATTGGTGCCAGTGCACTCTCTGGACTCACTGTACTGCATCCCCAGTGGTGCCAGTGCACTCTCTGGACTCACTGCACTGCATCCCCAGTGGTGCAAGTGCACTCTCTGGACTCACTGCAGTGCATCCCAAGTGGTGCCAATGCACTCTCTGGACTCACTGCAGTGCATCCCCAGTGGTGCCAGTACACTCACTGGACTCACTGCACTGCATCCCCAGTGGTGCCAGTGCAGTCTCTGCACTCACTGAAGTGCATCTCCAGTGGTGCCAGTGAACTCTCTGGACTCACTGCAGTGCATCCCCAGTGGTGCCAGTGCACTCTCTGGACTCACTGCACTGCATCCCCAGTGGTGCCAGTGCACTCTCTGGACTCACTGCACTGCATCCCCAGTGGTGCCAGTGCACTCTCTGGACTCACTGCACTGCATCTCCAATGGTGCCAGTGCACTCTCTGTACTCACTGCACTGCATCCCCAGTGGTGCCAATGCACTCTCTGGACTCACTGCTGTGCATCCCCAGTGGTGCCAGTGCACTCTCTGGGCTCACTGCACTGCATCCCCAGTGGTGCCAGTGCACTCTCTGGACTCACTGCACCGCATCCCCAGTGGTGCCAGTGCACTCTCTGGAGTGACTGCAATGCATCCCCAGTGGTGCCAGTGCACTCTCTGGACTCACTGCACTGCATCCCCAGTGGTGCCAATGCACTCTCTGGACTCACTGCACTGCATCCCCAGTGGTGCCAGTGCACTCACTGGACTCACTGCACTGCATCCCAAGTGGTACCAGTGCACTCTCTGGACTCACTGCACTGCATCCCCAGTGGTGCCAGTGCACTCTCTCGAGTCACTGCACTACATCCCCAGTGGTGCCAGTGCACTCACTGGACTCACTGTACTGCATTCCCAGTGGTGCTAGTGCACTCTCTGGACTCACTGCAGTGCATCCCCAGTGGTGCCAGTGCACTCTTTGGACTCACTGAAGTGCATTCTCAGTGGTGCCTGTGCACTCTCTGGACTCACTGCACTGCATCCCCAGTGGTGCCAGGGCACTCTCTGAACTCACTGAAGTGCATTCTCAGTGGTGCCAGTGCACTCTCTGGACTCACTGCAGTGCATCCCCAGTGGTGCCAGTACACTCACTGGACTCACTGCACTGCATCCCCAGTGGTGCCAGTGCACTCTCTGGACTCACTGCACTGCATCCCCAGTGGTGCCAGTGCACTCTCTAGACTCACTGCACTGCATCCCCAGTGCTGCCTGTGCACTCTCTGGACTCACTGCACTGCATCCCCAGTGGTGTCACTGCACTCTCTGGACTCACTGCACTGCATCCCCAGTTGTGCCAGTGCACTCTCTGCACTCACTGCACTGCATACCCAGTGGTGCCAGTGCACTCACTGGACTCACTGCAGTGCATCCCCAGTGGTGCCAGTGCACTCTCTGGACTCACTGCAGTGCATCACCTGTGGTGCCAGTGCACTCTCTGGACTCACTGAAGTGCATCCCCAGTGGTGCCAGTGCAATCTCTGGACTCACTGCACTGCATTCCCAGTCGTGCCAGTGCACACTCTGGACTCACTGCACTGCATCCCCAGTGGTGCCAGTGCACTCTCTGGACTCACTGCACTGCAACCCCAGTGTTGCCAGTGCACTCTCTGGACTCACTGCACTGCATCCCCAGTGGTGCCAGTGCACTCTCTGGACTCACTTCAGTGCATCCCCAGTGGTGCCAGAGCACTCTCTGGACTCACTGCACTGCATCCCCAGTGGTGCCAGTGCACTCTCTGGACTCACTGCACTGCAACCCCAGTGTTGCCAGTGCACTCTCTGGACTCACTGCACTGCATCCCCAGTATTGCCAGTGCACTCTCTGGACTCACTGCACTGCATCCCCAGTGCTGCCAGTGCACTCTCTGGACTCACTGCACTGCATCCCCAGTGGTGCCACTGCACTCTCTGGACTCACTGCACTGCACGTCCAGTGGTGCCAGTGCACTCTCTGCACTCACTGCACTGCATCCCCAGTGGTGCCAGTGCACTCTCTGGGCTCACTGCAGTGCATCCCCAGTGGTGCCAGTGCACTCTCTGGACTCACTGCAGTGCATCCCGAGTGGTGGCAGTGCACTCTCTGGACTCACTGCACTGCATCCCCAGTGGTGCCAGTGCACTCTCTGGACTCACTGCAGTGCATCACCAGTGGTGCCAGTGCACTCTCTGGACTCACTGAAGTGCATCCCCAGTGGTGCCAGTGCACTCTCTGGACTCACTGCACTGCATCCCCAGTGGTGCCAGAGCACTCTCTGGACTCACTGCACTGCATCCTCTGTGCTGCCAGTGCACTCTCTGGACTCACTGCACTGCATCCCCAGTGGTGCCAGTGCACTCTCTGTACTCACTGTACTGCATCCCCAGTGGAGCGCGTGCACTCTCTGGACTCCCGGCACCGCATCCCCAGTGGTGCCAGTGCACTCTCTGGACTCACTGCACTGCATCCCCAGTGGTGCTAGTGCACTCTGTGGACTCACTGCAGTGCATCCCCAGTGGTGCCAGTGCACTCTCTGGACTCACTGAAGGGCATTCTCAGTGGTGCCAGTGCACTCTCTGGACTCACTGCAGTGTTTCCCCAGTGGTGCCAGTACACTCACAGGACTGACTGCACTGCATCCCCAGTGGTGCCAGTGCACTCTCTGGACTCACCGCACTGCATCCCCAGTAGTGCCAGTGCACTCTCTGGAGTAACTGCAGTGCATCACCAGTGGTGCCAGTGCACTCTCTGGACTCACTGCACTGCATCCCCAGTGGTGCCAGTGCACTCTCTGGACTCACTGCACTGCATCCCCAGTGGTGCCAGAGCACTCTCTGGACTCACTGCACTGCATCCCCAGTGGTGCCACTGCACTCTCTGGACTCACTGCACTGCATCCCCAGTGGTGCCAGTGCACTCTCTGGACTCACTGCACTGCATCCCCAGTGGTGCCAGTGCACTCTCTGGGCTCACTGCAGTGCATCCCCAGTGGTGCCAGTGCACTCTCTTGACTCACTGCACTGCATCCCCAGTGGTGCCAGTGCACTCACTGGATTCACTGCACTGCATCCCCAGTGGTGCTAGTGCACTCTCTGGACTCACTGCAGTGCATCCCCAGTGGTACCAGTGCACTCTCTGGACTCACTGAAGTGCATTCTCAGTGGTGCCAGTGCACTCTGTGAACTCACTGCAGTGCATCCCCAGTGGTGCCAGTGCGCTCTCTGGACTCACTGCAGTGCATCCCCAGTGGTGCCAGTGCACTCTCTGGACTCACTGCGCTGCATACCCAGTTGTGCCAGTGCACTCTCTGGACTCACTGCACTGCATCCCCAGTGCTGCCAGTTCACTCTCTGGACTCACTGCACTGCATCCCCAGTGGTGCCAGTGCACTCTCTGGACTCACTGCAGTGCATCCCCAGTGGTGCCAGTGCACTCTCTGGACTCACTGCACTGCATCCCCAGTGGTACCAGTGCACTCTGTGGACTCACTGCAGTGCATCCCCAGTGGTGCCAGTGCACTCTCTGGACTCACAGCAGTGCATCCCCAGTGGTGCCAATGCACTCTCTGGACTCACTGCACTGCATCCCCAGTGGTGCCAGTGCACTCTCTGGACTCACTGAAGTGCATCCCCAGTGGTGCCAGTGCACTCTCTGGACTCACTGCAGTGCATCACCAGTGGTGCCAGTGCACTCTCTGGACTCACTGAAGTGCATCCCCAGTGGTGCCAGTGCACTCTCTGGACTCACTGCACTGCATCCCCAGTGGTGCCAGTGCACTCTCTGGACTCACTGCACTGCATCCCCAGTGGTGCTAGTGCACTCTGTGGACTCACTGCAGTGCATCCCCAGTGGTACCAGTGCACTCTGTGGACTCACTGCAGTGCATCCCCAGTGGTGCCAGTGCACTCTCTGGACTCAGTGCACTGCATCCCCAGTGGTGCCAATGCACTCTCTGGAGTCACTGCACTGCATCCCCAGTGGTGCCAGTGCACTCTCTGGACTCACTGAAGTGCATCCCCAGTGGTGCCAGTGCACTCTCTGGAGTCACTGCACTGCATCCCCAGTGGTGCTAGTGCACTCTGTGGACTCACTGCACTGCATCCCCAGTGGTGCCAGTGCACTCTCTGGACTCACTGCACTGCATCCCCAGTGGTGCAAGTGCACTCTCTGGACTCACTGCAGTGCATCCCAAGTGGTGCCAATGCACTCTCTGGACTCACTGCAGTGCATCCCCAGTGGTGCCAATGCACTCTCTGGACTCACTGCTGTGCATCCCCAGTGGTGCCAGTGCACTCTCTGGACTCACTGTACTGCATCCCCAGTGGTGCCAGTGCACTCACTGGACTCACTGTACTGCATCATCTGTGGTGCCAGTGCACTCTCTGGACTCACTGCACTGCATCTCCAATGGTGCCAGTGCACTCTCTGGACTCACTGCACTGCATCCCCAGTGGTGCCAATGCACTCTCTGGACTCACTGCTGTGCATCCCCAGTGGTGCCAGTGCACTCTCTGGACTCACTGTACTGCATCATCTGTGGTGCCAGTGCACTCTCTGGACTCACTGCACTGCATCTCCAATGGTGCCAGTGCACTCTCTGGACTCACTGCACTGCATCCCCAGTGGTGCCAATGCACTCTCTGGACTCACTGCTGTGCATCCCCCGTGGTGCCAGTGCACTCTCTGGACTCACTGTACTGCATCCCCAGTGGTGCCAGTGCACTCTCTGGACTCACTGCACTGCATCCCCAGTGGTGCCAGTGCACTCTGTGGACTCACTGCTGTGCATCCCCATTGGTGCCAGTGCACTCTCTGGACTCACTGTACTGCATCCCCAGTGGTGCCAGTGCACTCTCTGGACTCACTGCACTGCATCCCCAGTGGTGCCAGTGCACTCTCTGGACTCACTGCAGTGCATCCCAAGTGGTGCCAATGCACTCTCTGGACTCACTGCAGTGCATCCCCAGTGGTGCCAGTACACTCACTGGACTCACTGCACTGCATCCCCAGTGGTGCCAGTGCAGTCTCTGCACTCACTGAAGTGCATCTCCAGTGGTGCCAGTGAACTCTCTGGACTCACTGCAGTGCATCCCCAGTGGTGCCAGTGCACTCTCTGGACTCACTGCACTGCATCCCCAGTGGTGCCAGTGCACTCTCTGGACTCACTGCACTGCATCCCCAGTGGTGCCAGTGCACTCTCTGGACTCACTGCACTGCATCTCCAATGGTGCCAGTGCACTCTCTGTACTCACTGCACTGCATCCCCAGTGGTGCCAATGCACTCTCTGGACTCACTGCTGTGCATCCCCAGTGGTGCCAGTGCACTCTCTGGGCTCACTGCACTGCATCCCCAGTGGTGCCAGTGCACTCTCTGGACTCACTGCACCGCATCCCCAGTGGTGAAAGTGCACTCTCTGGAGTGACTGCAATGCATCCCCAGTGGTGCCAGTGCACTCTCTGGACTCACTGCACTGCATCCCCAGTGGTGCCAATGCACTCTCTGGACTCACTGCACTGCATCCCCAGTGGTGCCAGTGCACTCACTGGACTCACTGCACTGCATCCCAAGTGGTACCAGTGCACTCTCTGGACTCACTGCACTGCATCCCCAGTGGTGCCAGTGCACTCTCTCGAGTCACTGCACTACATTCCCAGTGGTGCCAGTGCACTCACTGGACTCACTGTACTGCATTCCCAGTGGTGCTAGTGCACTCTCTGGACTCACTGCAGTGCATCCCCAGTGGTGCCAGTGCACTCTTTGGACTCACTGAAGTGCATTCTCAGTGGTGCCTGTGCACTCTCTGGACTCACTGCACTGCATCCCCAGTGGTGCCAGGGCACTCTCTGAACTCACTGAAGTGCATTCTCAGTGGTGCCAGTGCACTCTCTGGACTCACTGCAGTGCATCCCCAGTGGTGCCAGTACACTCACTGGACTCACTGCACTGCATCCCCAGTGGTGCCAGTGCACTCTCTGGACTCACTGCACTGCATCCCCAGTGGTGCCAGTGCACTCTCTAGACTCACTGCACTGCATCCCCAGTGCTGCCTGTGCACTCTCTGGACTCACTGCACTGCATCCCCAGTGGTGTCACTGCACTCTCTGGACTCACTGCACTGCATCCCCAGTTGTGCCAGTGCACTCTCTGCACTCACTGCACTGCATACCCAGTGGTGCCAGTGCACTCACTGGACTCACTGCAGTGCATCCCCAGTGGTGCCAGTGCACTCTCTGGAC
The DNA here is from genome assembly GCF_964034855.1 of Anser brachyrhynchus. Lineage (NCBI taxonomy): Eukaryota > Metazoa > Chordata > Aves > Anseriformes > Anatidae > Anser > Anser brachyrhynchus. The sequence continues at coordinate 27,440,998 of NC_137703.1, forward strand.
TCACTGCAGTGCATCACCTGTGGTGCCAGTGCACTCTCTGGACTCACTGAAGTGCATCCCCAGTGGTGCCAGTGCAATCTCTGGACTCACTGCACTGCATTCCCAGTCGTGCCAGTGCACACTCTGGACTCACTGCACTGCATCTCCAGTGGTGCCAGTGCACTCTCTGGACTCACTGCACTGCAACCCCAGTGTTGCCAGTGCACTCTCTGGACTCACTGCACTGCATCCCCAGTGGTGCCAGTGCACTCTCTGGACTCACTTCAGTGCATCCCCAGTGGTGCCAGAGCACTCTCTGGACTCACTGCACTGCATCCCCAGTGGTGCCAGTGCACTCTCTGGACTCACTGCACTGCAACCCCAGTGTTGCCAGTGCACTCTCTGGACTCACTGCACTGCATCCCCAGTATTGCCAGTGCACTCTCTGGACTCACTGCACTGCATCCCCAGTGCTGCCAGTGCACTCTCTGGACTCACTGCACTGCATCCCCAGTGGTGCCACTGCACTCTCTGGACTCACTGCACTGCACGTCCAGTGGTGCCAGTGCACTCTCTGCACTCACTGCACTGCATCCCCAGTGGTGCCAGTGCACTCTCTGGGCTCACTGCAGTGCATCCCCAGTGGTGCCAGTGCACTCTCTGGACTCACTGCAGTGCATCCCGAGTGGTGGCAGTGCACTCTCTGGACTCACTGCACTGCATCCCCAGTGGTGCCAGTGCACTCTCTGGACTCACTGCAGTGCATCACCAGTGGTGCCAGTGCACTCTCTGGACTCACTGAAGTGCATCCCCAGTGGTGCCAGTGCACTCTCTGGACTCACTGCACTGCATCCCCAGTGGTGCCAGAGCACTCTCTGGACTCACTGCACTGCATCCTCTGTGCTGCCAGTGCACTCTCTGGACTCACTGCACTGCATCCCCAGTGGTGCCAGTGCACTCTCTGTACTCACTGTACTGCATCCCCAGTGGAGCGCGTGCACTCTCTGGACTCCCGGCACCGCATCCCCAGTGGTGCCAGTGCACTCTCTGGACTCACTGCACTGCATCCCCAGTGGTGCTAGTGCACTCTGTGGACTCACTGCAGTGCATCCCCAGTGGTGCCAGTGCACTCTCTGGACTCACTGAAGGGCATTCTCAGTGGTGCCAGTGCACTCTCTGGACTCACTGCAGTGTTTCCCCAGTGGTGCCAGTACACTCACAGGACTGACTGCACTGCATCCCCAGTGGTGCCAGTGCACTCTCTGGACTCACCGCACTGCATCCCCAGTAGTGCCAGTGCACTCTCTGGAGTAACTGCAGTGCATCACCAGTGGTGCCAGTGCACTCTCTGGACTCACTGCACTGCATCCCCAGTGGTGCCAGTGCACTCTCTGGACTCACTGCACTGCAGCCCCAGTGGTGCCAGAGCACTCTCTGGACTCACTGCACTGCATCCCCAGTGGTGCCAGTGCACTCTCTGGACTCACTGCACTGCATCCCCAGTGGTGCCAGTGCACTCTCTGGACTCACTGCACTGCATCCCCAGTGGTGCCAGTGCACTCTCTGGGCTCACTGCAGTGCATCCCCAGTGGTGCCAGTGCACTCTCTTGACTCACTGCACTGCATCCCCAGTGGTGCCAGTGCACTCACTGGATTCACTGCACTGCATCCCCAGTGGTGCTAGTGCACTCTCTGGACTCACTGCAGTGCATCCCCAGTGGTACCAGTGCACTCTCTGGACTCACTGAAGTGCATTCTCAGTAGTGCCAGTGCACTCTGTGAACTCACTGCAGTGCATCCCCAGTGGTGCCAGTGCGCTCTCTGGACTCACTGCAGTGCATCCCCAGTGGTGCCAGTGCACTCTCTGGACTCACTGCGCTGCATACCCAGTTGTGCCAGTGCACTCTCTGGACTCACTGCACTGCATCCCCAGTGCTGCCAGTTCACTCTCTGGACTCACTGCACTGCATCCCCAGTGGTGCCAGTGCACTCTCTGGACTCACTGCAGTGCATCCCCAGTGGTACCAGTGCACTCTGTGGACTCACTGCAGTGCATCCCCAGTGGTGCCAGTGCACTCTCTGGACTCACAGCAGTGCATCCCCAGTGGTGCCAATGCACTCTCTGGACTCACTGCACTGCATCCCCAGTGGTGCCAGTGCACTCTCTGGACTCACTGATGTGCATCCCCAGTGGTGCCAGTGCACTCTCTGGACTCACTGCAGTGCATCACCAGTGGTGCCAGTGCACTCTCTGGACTCACTGAAGTGCATCCCCAGTGGTGCCAGTGCACTCTCTGGACTCACTGCACTGCATCCCCAGTGGTGCCAGTGCACTCTCTGGACTCACTGCACTGCATCCCCAGTGGTGCTAGTGCACTCTGTGGACTCACTGCAGTGCATCCCCAGTGGTACCAGTGCACTCTGTGGACTCACTGCAGTGCATCCCCAGTGGTGCCAGTGCACTCTCTGGACTCAGTGCACTGCATCCCCAGTGGTGCCAATGCACTCTCTGGAGTCACTGCACTGCATCCCCAGTGGTGCCAGTGCACTCTCTGGACTCACTGAAGTGCATCCCCAGTGGTGCCAGTGCACTCTCTGGAGTCACTGCACTGCATCCCCAGTGGTGCTAGTGCACTCTGTGGACTCACTGCAGTGCATCCCCAGTGGTGCCAGTGCACTCTCTGGACTCACTGAAGGGCATTCTCAGTGGTGCCAGTGCACTCTCTGGACTCACTGCAGTGCATCCCCAGTGGTGCCAGTACACTCACTGGACTGACTGCACTGCATCCCCAGTGGTGCCAGTGCACTCTCTGGACTCACCGCACCGCATCCCCAGTGGTGCCAGTGCACTCTCTGGAGTAACTGCAGTGCATCACCAGTGGTGCCAGTGCACTCTCTGGACTCACTGCACTGCATCCCCAGTGGTGCCAGTGCACTCTGTGGACTCACTGCAGTGCATCCCCAGTGGTGCCAGTGCACTCTCTGGACTCACTGCAGTGCATCCCCAGTGGTGCCAGTGCACTCTCTGGACTCACTGCACTGCATCCCCAGTGGTGCCAGTGCACTCTCTGGACTCACTGCAATGCATCCCCAGTGGTGCCAGTGCACTCTCTGGACTCCCGGCACCGCATCCCCAGTGGTGCCAGTGCACTCTCTGGGCTCACTGCAGTGCATCCCCAGTGGTGCCAGTGCACTCTCTTCACTCACTGCACTGCATCCCCAGTGGTGCCAGTGCACTCACTGGATTCACTGCACTGCATTCCCAGTGGTGCTAGTGCACTCTCTGGACTCACTGAAGTGCATTCTCAGTGGTGCCAGTGCACTCTGTGGACTCACTGCAGTGCATCCCCAGTGGTGCCAGTGCGCTCTCTGGACTCACTGCAGTGCATCCCCAGTGGTGCCAGTGCACTCTCTGGACTCACTGCACTGCATCCCCAGTGCTGCCAGTGCACTCTCTGGACTCACTGCACTGCATCCCCAGTGGTGCCAGTGCGCTCTCTGGACTCACTGCAGTGCATCCCCAGTGGTGCCAGTGCGCTTTCTGGACTCACTGCACTGCATCCCCAGTGGTACCAGTGCACTCTGTGGACTCACTGCAGTGCATCCCCAGTGGTGCCAGTGCACTCTCTGGACTCACTGCACTGCATCCCCTGTGGTGCCAATGCACTCTCTGGACTCACTGCACTGCATCACCAGTGGTGCCAGTGCACTCACTGGACTCACTGTACTGCACCATCAGTGGTGCCAGTGCACTCTCTGGACTCACTGCAGTGCATCCCCAGTGGTGGCAGTGCACTCTCTCGAGTCACTGCACTGCATCCCCAGTGGTGCCAGTGCACTCACTGGACTCACTATACTGCATCACCAGTGGTGCCAGTGCACTCTCTGGGCTCACTGCAGTGCATCCCCAGTGGTGCCAGTGCACTCTATGGACTCACTGCAGTGCATCCCCACTGGTGCCAGTGCACTCACTGGATTCACTGCACTACATTCCCAGTGGTGCTAGTGCACTCTCTGGACTCACTGCAGTGCATCCCCAGTGGTGCCAGTGCACTCTCTGGACTCACTGAAGGGCATTCTCAGTGGCGCCAGTGCACTCTCTGGACTCACTGCAGTGCATCACCAGTGGTGCCAGTGCACTCTCTGGACTCACCGCACCGCATCCCCAGTGGTGCCAGTGCACTCTCTGGAGTAACTGCAGTGCATCCCCAGTGGTGCCAGTGCACTCTCTGGACTCACTGCACTGCATCCCCAGTGGTGCTAGTGCACTCTCTGGACTCACTGCACTGCATCTCCAGTGGTGCCAGAGCACTCTGTGGACTCACTGCACTGCATCCCCAGTGCTGCCTGTGCACTGTCTGGACTCACTGCACTGCATCCCCAGTGCTGCCACTGCACTCTCTGGACTCACTGCACTGCATCCCCAGTGGTGCCAGTGCACTCCCTGCACTCACTGCACTGCATCCCCAGTGGTGCCAGTGCACTCACTGGACTCACTGCAGTGCATTCCCTCTGGTGCCAGTGCACTCTCTGGACTCAGTGCACTGCATCCCCAGTGGTGCCAGTGCACTCTCTGCACTCACTGCACTGCATCCCCAGTGTTGCCAGTGCACTCTCTGGACTCACTGCAGTGCATCCCCAGTGGTGCCAGTGCACTCTCTGGACTCACTGCACTGCATCCCCCGTGGTGCCAGTGCGATCTCTGGACTCACTGCACTGCATTCCCAGTGGTGCCAGTGCACACCCTGGACTCACTGCACTGCATCCCCAGTGGTGCCAGTGCACTCTCTGGACTCACTGCAGTGCATCCCCAGTGTTGCCAGTGCACTCTCTGGACTCACTGCACTGCATCCCCAGTGGTGCTAGTGCACTCTCTGGAGTCACAGCACTGCATCCCCAGTGGTGCCAGAGCACTCTCTGGACTCACTGCACTGCATCCCCAGTGGAGCCAGTGCACTCTCTGGACTCACTGCACTGCATCCCCAGTGGTGCCAGTGCACTCTCTCGAGTCACTGCACTACATCCCCAGTGGTGCCAGTGCACTCACTGGACTCACTGTACTGCATCATCAGTGGTGCCAGTGCACTCTCTGGACTCACTGCACTGCATCCCCAGTGGTGCCAGTGCATTCACTGGACTGACTGCACTGCATCCCCAGTGGTGCTAGTGCACTCTCTGGACTCACTGCACTGCATCGCCAGTGGTGCAAGAGCACTCTCTGGACTCACTGCAGTGCATCCCCAGTGGTGCCAGTGCACTCTCTGGACTCACTGTACTGCATCCCCAGTGGTGCCAGTGCACTCTGTGGACTCACTGCTGTGCATCCCCATTGGTGCCAGTGCACTCTCTGGACTCACTGCACTGCATCCCCAGTGGTGCCAGTGCACTCTCTGGACTCACTGCACTGCATCCCCAGTGGTGCAAGTGCACTCTCTGGACTCACTGCAGTGCATCCCCAGTGGTGCCAATGCACTCTCTGGACTCACTGCAGTGCATCCCCAGTGGTGCCAGTACACTCACTGGACTCACTGCACTGCTTCCCCAGTGGTGCCAGTGCAGTCTCTGCACTCACTGAAGTTCATCCCCAGTGGTGCCAGTGAACTCTCTGGACTCACTGCAGTGCATCCCCAGTGGTGCCAGTGCACTCTCTGGACTCACTGCACTGCATCCCCAGTGGTGCCAGTGCACTCTCTGGACTCACTGCACTGCATCCCCAGTGGTGCCAGTGCACTCTCTGGACTCACTGCACTGCATCTCCAATGGTGCCAGTGCACTCTCTGGACTCACTGCACTGCATCCCCAGTGGTGCCAGTGCACTCTGTGGACTCACTGAAGTGCATCCCCATTGGTGCCAGTGCACTCTCTGGACTCACTGCACTGCATCCCCAGTGGTGCCAATGCACTCTCTGGACTCACTGCACTGCATCCCCAGTGGTGCCAGTGCACTCTCTGGACTCACTGAAGTGCATCCCCAGTGGTGCCAGTGCACTCTCTGGACTCACTGCAGTGCATCACCAGTGGTGCCAGTGCACTCTCTGGACTCACTGAAGTGCATCCCCAGTTGTGCCAGTGCACTCTCTGGACTCACTGCACTGCATCCCCAGTGGTGCCAGTGCACTCTCTGGACTCACTGCACTGCATCCCCAGTGGTGCTAGTGCACTCTGTGGACTCACTGCAGTGCATCCCCAGTGGTACCAGTGCACTCTGTGGACTCACTGCAGTGCATCCCCAGTGGTGCCAGTGCACTCTCTGGACTCACTGCACTGCATCCCCAGTGGTGCCAATGCACTCTCTGGAGTCACTGCACTGCATCCCCAGTGGTGCCAGTGCACTCTCTGGACTCACTGAAGTGCATCCCCAGAGGTGCCAGTGCACTCTCTGGAGTCACTGCACTGCATCCCCAGTGGTGCTAGTGCACTCTGTGGACTCACTGCAGTGCATCCCCAGTGGTGCCAGTGCACTCTCTGGACTCACTGAAGGGCATTCTCAGTGGTGCCAGTGCACTCTCTGGACTCACTGCAGTGCATCCCCAGTGGTGCCAGTACACTCACTGGACTCACTGCACTGCATCCCCAGTGGTGCCAGTGCACTCTCTGGACTCACCGCACCGCATCCCCAGTGGTGCCAGTGCACTCTCTGGAGTAACTGCAGTGCATCACCAGTGGTGCCAGTGCACTCTCTGGACTCACTGCACTGCATCCCCAGTGGTGCCAGTGCACTCTCTGGACTCACTGCAGTGCATTCCCAGTGGTGCCAGAGCACTCTCTGGACTCACTGCAGTGCATCCCCAGTGGTGCCAGTGCACTCTCTGGACTCACTGCACTGCATCCCCAGTGGTGCCAGTGCACTCTCTGGACTCACTGCAATGCATCCCCAGTGGTGCCAGTGCACTCTCTGGACTCCCGGCACCGCATCCCCAGTGGTGCCAGTGCACTCTCTGGGCTCACTGCAGTGCATCCCCAGTGGTGCCAGTGCACTCTCTTGACTCACTGCACTGCATCCCCAGTGGTGCCAGTGCACTCACTGGATTCACTGCACTGCATTCCCAGTGGTGCTAGTGCACTCTCTGGACTCACTGCACTGCATCCCCAGTGGTACCAGTGCACTCTCTGGACTCACTGAAGTGCATTCTCAGTGGTGCCAGTGCACTCTGTGGACCCACTGCAGTGCATCCCCAGTGGTGCCAGTGCGCTCTCTGGACTCACTGCAGTGCATCCCCAGTGGTGCCACTGCACTCTCTGGACTCACTGCACTGCATCCCCAGTGCTGCCAGTGCACTCTCTGGACTCACTGCACTGCATCCCCAGTGCTGCCAGTGCACTCTCTGGACTCACTGCACTGCATCCCCAGTGGTGCCAGTGCGCTCTCTGGACTCACTGCAGTGCATCCCCAGTGGTGCCATTGCACTCTCTGGACTCACTGCACTGCATCCCCAGTGGTACCAGTGCACTCTGTGGACTCATTGCAGTGCATCCCCAGTGGTGCCAGTGCACTCTCTGGACTCACTGCACTGCATCCCCAGTGGTGCCAATGCACTCTCTGGACTCACTGCACTGCATCACCAGTGGTGCCAGTGCACTCTCTGGACTCACTGCACTGCATCCCCAGTGGTGCCAGTGCACTCTCTGGAGTCACTGCACTGCATCCCCAGTGGTGCCAGTGCACTCACTGGACTCACTATACTGCATCACCAGTGGTGCCAGTGCACTCTCTGGACTCACTGCACTGCATCCCCAGTGTTGCCAGTGCACTCTCTGGACTCACTGTACTGCATCTCCAGTGGTGCCAGTGCACTCTCTGGGCTCACTGCACTGCATCCCCAGTGGTGCCAGTGCACTCTCTGGACTCACTGCAGTGCATCCCCAGTGGTGCCAGTGCACTCACTGGATTCACTGCACTACATTCCCAGTGGTGCTAGTGCACTCTCTGGACTCACTGCAGTGCATCCCCAGTGGTGCCAGTGCACTCTCTGGACTCACTGCACGGCATCCCCAGAGGTGCCAGTGCGCTCTCTGGACTCACTAAAGTGCATTCTCAGTGGTGCCAGTGCACTCTCTGGACTCACTGCAGTGCATCCCCAGTAGTGCCAGTACACTCTCTGGACTCACTGCACTGCATCCCCAGTGGTGCTAGTGCACTCTCTGGACTCACTGCAGTGCATCCCCAGTGGTGCCAGTGCACTCTCTGGACTCACTGAAGGGCATTCTCAGTGGCGCCAGTGCACTCTCTGGACTCACTGCAGTGCATCACCAGTGGTGCCAGTGCACTCTCTGGACTCACCGCACCGCATCCCCTGTGGTGCCAGTGCACTCTCTGGAGTAACTGCAGTGCATCCCCAGTGGTGCCAGTGCACTCTCTGGACTCACTGCACTGCATCCCCAGTGGTGCTAGTGCACTCTCTGGACTCACTGCACTGCATCTCCAGTGGTGTCAGAGCACTCTCTGGACTCACTGCACTGCATCCCCAGTGCTGCCTGTGCAGTGTCTGGACTCACTGCACTGCATCCCCAGTGCTGCCACTGCACTCTCTGGACTCACTGCACTGCATCCCCAGTGGTGCCAGTGCACTCCCTGCACTCACTGCACTGCATCCCCAGTGGTGCCAGTGCACTCACTGGACTCACTGCAGTGCATTCCCTCTGGTGCCAGTGCACTCTCTGGACTCACTGCACTGCATCCCCAGTGGTGCCAGTGCACTCTCTGGACTCACTGCACTGCATCCCCAGTGTTGCCAGTGCACTCTCTGGACTCACTGCAGTGCATCCCCTGTGGTGCCAGTGCACTCTCTGGACTCACTGAAGTGCATCCCCCGTGGTGCCAGTGCGATCTCTGGACTCACTGCACTGCATTCCCAGTGGTGCCAGTGCACACTCTGGACTCACTGCACTGCATCCCCAGTGGTGCCAGTGCACTCTCTGGACTCACTGCAGTGCATCCCCAATGTTGCCAGTGCACTCTCTGGACTCACTGCACTGCATCCCCAGTGGTGCTAGTGCACTCTCTGGAGTCACAGCACTGCATCCCCAGTGGTGCCAGAGCACTCTCTGGACTCACTGCACTGCATCCCCAGTGGATCCAGTGCACTCTCTGGACTCACTGCACTGCATCCCCAGTGGTGCCAGTGCACTCTCTCGAGTCACTGCACTACATCCCCAGTGGTGCCAGTGCACTCACTGGACTCACTGTACTGCATCATCAGTGGTGCCAGTGCACTCTCTGGGCTCACTGCAGTGCATCCCCAGTGGTGCCAGTGCATTCACTGGACTGACTGCACTGCATCCCCAGTGGTGCTAGTGCACTCTCTGGACTCACTGCACTGCATCGCCAGTGGTGAAAGAGCACTCTCTGGACTCACTGCAGTGCATCCCCAGTGGTGCCAGTGCACTCTCTGGACTCACTGCAGTGCATCCCCAGTGGTGCCAGTGCACTCTGTGGACTCACTGCTGTGCATCCCCATTGGTGCCAGTGCACTCTCTGGACTCACTGCACTGCATCCCCAGTGGTGCCAGTGCACTCTCTGGACTCACTGCAGTGCATCCCCAGTGGTGGCAGTGCACTCTCTCGAGTCACTGCACTGCATCCCCAGTGGTGCCAGTGCACTCACTGGACTCACTATACTGCATCACCAGTGGTGCCAGTGCACTCTCTGGGCTCACTGCAGTGCATCCCCAGTGGTGCCAGTGCACTCTATGGACTCACTGCAGTGCATCCCCAGTGGTGCCAGTGCAGTCTCTGCACTCACTGAAGTTCATCCCCAGTGGTGCCAGTGAACTCTCTGGACTCACTGCAGTGCATCCCCAGTGGTGCCAGTGCACTCTCTGGACTCACTGCACTGCATCCCCAGTGGTGCCAGTGCACTCTCTGGACTCACTGCACTGCATCTCCAATGGTGCCAGTGCACTCTCTGGACTCACTGCACTGCATCCCCAGTGGTGCCAGTGCACTCTGTGGACTCACTGAAGTGCATCCCCATTGGTGCCAGTGCACTCTCTGGACTCACTGCACTGCATTCCCAGTGGTGCCAGTGCACTCTCTGGACTCACTGCACTGCATCCCCAGTGGTGCAAGTGCACTCTCTGGACTCACTGCAGTTCATCCCCAGTGGTGCCAGTGCACTCTCTGGAGTAACTGCAGTGCATCCCCAGTGGTGCCAGTGCACTCTCTGGACTCACTGCACTGCATCCCCAGTGGTGCCAGTGCACTCTCTGGACTCACTGCAGTGCATCCCCAGTGGTGCCAGAGCACTCTCTGGACTCACTGCAGTGCATCCCCAGTGGTGCCAGTGCACTCTCTGGACTCACTGCACTGCATCCCCAGTGGTGCCAGTGCACTCTCTGGACTCACTGCAATGCATCCCCAGTGGTGCCAGTGCACTCTCTGGACTCCCGGCACCGCATCCCCAGTGGTGCCAGTGCACTCTCTGGGCTCACTGCAGTGCATCCCCAGTGGTGCCAGTGCACTCTCTTCACTCACTGCACTGCATCCCCAGTGGTGCCAGTGCACTCACTGGATTCACTGTACTGCATTCCCAGTGGTGCTAGTGCACTCTCTGGACTCACTGCAGTGCATCCCCAGTGGTACCAGTGCACTCTCTGGACTCACTGAAGTGCATTCTCAGTGGTGCCAGTGCACTCTGTGGACTCACTGCAGTGCATCCCCAGTGGTGCCAGTGCGCTCTCTGGACTCACTGCAGTGCATCCCCAGTGGTGCCAGTGCACTCTCTGGACTCACTGCACTGCATCCCCAGTGCTGCCAGTGCACTCTCTGGACTCACTGCACTGCATCCCCAGTGGTGCCAGTGCGCTCTCTGGACTCACTGCAGTGCATCCCCAGTGGTGCCAGTGCGCTCTCTGGACTCACTGCACTGCATCCCCAGTGGTACCAGTGCACTCTGTGGACTCACTGCAGTGCATCCCCAGTGGTGCCAGTGCACTCTCTGGACTCACTGCACTGCATCCCCTGTGGTGCCAATGCACTCTCTGGACTCACTGCACTGCATCACCAGTGGTGCCAGTGCACTCACTGGACTCACTGTACTGCACCATCAGTGGTGCCAGTGCACTCTCTGGACTCACTGCAGTGCATCCCCAGTGGTGGCAGTGCACTCTCTCGAGTCACTGCACTGCATCCCCAGTGGTGCCAGTGCACTCACTGGACTCACTATACTGCATCACCAGTGGTGCCAGTGCACTCTCTGGGCTCACTGCAGTGCATCCCCAGTGGTGCCAGTGCACTCTATGGACTCACTGCAGTGCATCCCCACTGGTGCCAGTGCACTCACTGGATTCACTGCACTACATTCCCAGTGGTGCTAGTGCACTCTCTGGACTCACTGCAGTGCATCCCCAGTGGTGCCAGTGCACTCTCTGGACTCACTGAAGGGCATTCTCAGTGGCGCCAGTGCACTCTCTGGACTCACTGCAGTGCATCACCAGTGGTGCCAGTGCACTCTCTGGACTCACCGCACCGCATCCCCAGTGGTGCCAGTGCACTCTCTGGAGTAACTGCAGTGCATCCCCAGTGGTGCCAGTGCACTCTCTGGACTCACTGCACTGCATCCCCAGTGGTGCTAGTGCACTCTCTGGACTCACTGCAGTGCATCCCCAGTGGTGCCAGTGCACTCTCTGGACTCACTGAAGGGCATTCTCAGTGGCGCCAGTGCACTCTCTGGACTCACTGCAGTGCATCACCAGTGGTGCCAGTGCACTCTCTGGACTCACCGCACCGCATCCCCAGTGGTGCCAGTGCACTCTCTGGAGTAACTGCAGTGCATCCCCAGTGGTGCCAGTGCACTCTCTGGACTCACTGCACTGCATCCCCAGTGGTGCTAGTGCACTCTCTGGACTCACTGCACTGCATCTCCAGTGGTGCCAGAGCACTCTGTGGACTCACTGGACTGCATCCCCAGTGCTGCCTGTGCACTGTCTGGACTCACTGCACTGCATCCCCAGTGCTGCCACTGCACTCTCTGGACTCACTGCACTGCATCCCCAGTGGTGCCAGTGCACTCCCTGCACTCACTGCACTGCATCCCCAGTGGTGCCAGTGCACTCACTGGACTCACTGCAGTGCATTCCCTCTGGTGCCAGTGCACTCTCTGGACTCAGTGCACTGCATCCCCAGTGGTGCCAGTGCACTCTCTGGACTCACTGCACTGCATCCCCAGTGTTGCCAGTGCACTCTCTGGACTCACTGCAGTGCATCCCCAGTGGTGCCAGTGCACTCTCTGGACTCACTGCAGTGCATCCCCAGTGTTGCCAGTGCACTCTCTGGACTCACTGCACTGCATCCCCAGTGGTGCTAGTGCACTCTCTGGAGTCACAGCACTGCATCCCCAGTGGTGCCAGAGCACTCTCTGGACTCACTGCACTGCATCCCCAGTGGAGCCAGTGCACTCTCTGGACTCACTGCACTGCATCCCCAGTGGTGCCAGTGCACTCTCTCGAGTCACTGCACTACATCCCCAGTGGTGCCAGTGCACTCACTGGACTCACTGTACTGCATCATCAGTGGTGCCAGTGCACTCTCTGGGCTCACTGCAGTGCATCCCCAGTGGTGCCAGTGCATTCACTGGACTGACTGCACTGCATCCCCAGTGGTGCTAGTGCACTCTCTGGACTCACTGCACTGCATCGCCAGTGGTGCAAGAGCACTCTCTGGACTCACTGCAGTGCATCCCCAGTGGTGCCAGTGCACTCTCTGGACTCACTGCAGTGCATCCCCAGTGGTGCCAGTGCACTCTGTGGACTCACTGCTGTGCATCCCCATTGGTGCCAGTGCACTCTCTGGACTCACTGCACTGCATCCCCAGTGGTGCCAGTGCACTCTCTGGACTCACTGCACTGCATCCCCAGTGGTGCAAGTGCACTCTCTGGACTCACTGCAGTGCATCCCAAGTGGTGCCAATGCACTCTCTGGACTCACTGCAGTGCATCCCCAGTGGTGCCAGTACACTCCCTGGACTCACTGCACTGCATCCCCAGTGGTGCCAGTGCAGTCTCTGCACTCACTGAAGTTCATCCCCAGTGGTGCCAGTGAACTCTCTGGACTCACTGCAGTGCATCCCCAGTGGTGCCAGTGCACTCTCTGGACTCACTGCACTGCATCCCCAGTGGTGCCAGTGCACTCTCTGGACTCACTGCACTGCATCTCCAATGGTGCCAGTGCACTCTCTGGACTCACTGCACTGCATCCCCAGTGGTGCCAGTGCACTCTGTGGACTCACTGAAGTGCATCCCCATTGGTGCCAGTGCACTCTCTGGACTCACTGCACTGCATTCCCAGTGGTGCCAGTGCACTCTCTGGACTCACTGCACTGCATCCCCAGTGGTGCAAGTGCACTCTCTGGACTCACTGCAGTTCATCCCCAGTGGTGCCAGTGCACTCTCTGGAGTAACTGCAGTGCATCCCCAGTGGTGCCAGTGCACTCTCTGGACTCACTGCACTGCATCCCCAGTGGTGCCAGTGCACTCTCTGGACTCACTGCAGTGCATCCCCAGTGGTGCCAGAGCACTCTCTGGACTCACTGCAGTGCATCCCCAGTGGTGCCAGTGCACTCTCTGGACTCACTGCACTGCATCCCCAGTGGTGCCAGTGCACTCTCTGGACTCACTGCAATGCATCCCCAGTGGTGCCAGTGCACTCTCTGGACTCCCGGCACCGCATCCCCAGTGGTGCCAGTGCACTCTCTGGGCTCACTGCAGTGCATCCCCAGTGGTGCCAGTGCACTCTCTTCACTCACTGCACTGCATCCCCAGTGGTGCCAGTGCACTCACTGGATTCACTGCACTGCATTCCCAGTGGTGCTAGTGCACTCTCTGGACTCACTGCAGTGCATCCCCAGTGGTACCAGTGCACTCTCTGGACTCACTGAAGTGCATTCTCAGTGGTGCCAATGCACTCTGTGGACTCACTGCAGTGCATCCCCAGTGGTGCCAGTGCGCTCTCTGGACTCACTGCAGTGCATCCCCAGTGGTGCCAGTGCACTCTCTGGACTCACTGCACTGCATCCCCAGTGCTGCCAGTGCACTCTCTGGACTCACTGCACTGCATCCCCAGTGGTGCCAGTGCGCTCTCTGGACTCACTGCAGTGCATCCCCAGTGGTGCCAGTGCGCTCTCTGGACTCACTGCACTGCATCCCCAGTGGTACCAGTGCACTCTGTGGACTCACTGCAGTGCATCCCCAGTGGTGCCAGTGCACTCTCTGGACTCACTGCACTGCATCCCCTGTGGTGCCAATGCACTCTCTGGACTCACTGCACTGCATCACCAGTGGTGCCAGTGCACTCACTGGACTCACTGTACTGCACCATCAGTGGTGCCAGTGCACTCTCTGGACTCACTGCAGTGCATCCCCAGTGGTGGCAGTGCACTCTCTCGAGTCACTGCACTGCATCCCCAGTGGTGCCAGTGCACTCACTGGACTCACTATACTGCATCACCAGTGGTGCCAGTGCACTCTCTGGGCTCACTGCAGTGCATCCCCAGTGGTGCCAGTGCACTCTATGGACTCACTGCAGTGCATCCCCACTGGTGCCAGTGCACTCACTGGATTCACTGCACTACATTCCCAGTGGTGCTAGTGCACTCTCTGGACTCACTGCAGTGCATCCCCAGTGGTGCCAGTGCACTCTCTGGACTCACTGAAGGGCATTCTCAGTGGCGCCAGTGCACTCTCTGGACTCACTGCAGTGCATCACCAGTGGTGCCAGTGCACTCTCTGGACTCACCGCACCGCATCCCCAGTGGTGCCAGTGCACTCTCTGGAGTAACTGCAGTGCATCCCCAGTGGTGCCAGTGCACTCTCTGGACTCACTGCACTGCATCCCCAGTGGTGCTAGTGCACTCTCTGGACTCACTGCAGTGCATCCCCAGTGGTGCCAGTGCACTCTCTGGACTCACTGAAGGGCATTCTCAGTGGCGCCAGTGCACTCTCTGGACTCACTGCAGTGCATCACCAGTGGTGCCAGTGCACTCTCTGGACTCACCGCACCGCATCCCCAGTGGTGCCAGTGCACTCTCTGGAGTAACTGCAGTGCATCACCAGTGGTGCCAGTGCACTCTCTGGACTCACTGCACTGCATCCCCAGTGGTGCTAGTGCACTCTCTGGACTCACTGCACTGCATCTCCAGTGGTGCCAGAGCACTCTGTGGACTCACTGGACTGCATCCCCAGTGCTGCCTGTGCACTGTCTGGACTCACTGCACTGCATCCCCAGTGCTGCCACTGCACTCTCTGGACTCACTGCACTGCATCCCCAGTGGTGCCAGTGCACTCCCTGCACTCACTGCACTGCATCCCCAGTGGTGCCAGTGCACTCACTGGACTCACTGCAGTGCATTCCCTCTGGTGCCAGTGCACTCTCTGGACTCAGTGCACTGCATCCCCAGTGGTGCCAGTGCACTCTCTGGACTCACTGCACTGCATCCCCAGTGTTGCCAGTGCACTCTCTGGACTCACTGCAGTGCATCCCCAGTGGTGCCAGTGCACTCTCTGGACTCACTGAAGTGCATCCCCCGTGGTGCCAGTGCGATCTCTGGACTCACTGCACTGCATTCCCAGTGGTGCCAGTGCACACCCTGGACTCACTGCACTGCATCCCCAGTGGTGCCAGTGCACTCTCTGGACTCACTGCAGTGCATCCCCAGTGTTGCCAGTGCACTCTCTGGACTCACTGCACTGCATCCCCAGTGGTGCTAGTGCACTCTCTGGAGTCACAGCACTGCATCCCCAGTGGTGCCAGAGCACTCTCTGGACTCACTGCACTGCATCCCCAGTGGAGCCAGTGCACTCTCTGGACTCACTGCACTGCATCCCCAGTGGTGCCAGTGCACTCTCTCGAGTCACTGCACTACATCCCCAGTGGTGCCAGTGCACTCACTGGACTCACTGTACTGCATCATCAGTGGTGCCAGTGCACTCTCTGGACTCACTGCACTGCATCCCCAGTGGTGCCAGTGCATTCACTGGACTGACTGCACTGCATCCCCAGTGGTGCTAGTGCACTCTCTGGACTCACTGCACTGCATCGCCAGTGGTGCAAGAGCACTCTCTGGACTCACTGCAGTGCATCCCCAGTGGTGCCAGTGCACTCTCTGGACTCACTGTACTGCATCCCCAGTGGTGCCAGTGCACTCTGTGGACTCACTGCTGTGCATCCCCATTGGTGCCAGTGCACTCTCTGGACTCACTGCACTGCATCCCCAGTGGTGCCAGTGCACTCTCTGGACTCACTGCACTGCATTCCCAGTGGTGCAAGTGCACTCTCTGGACTCACTGCAGTGCATCCCCAGTGGTGCCAATGCACTCTCTGGACTCACTGCAGTGCATCCCCAGTGGTGCCAGTACACTCACTGGACTCACTGCACTGCTTCCCCAGTGGTGCCAGTGCAGTCTCTGCACTCACTGAAGTTCATCCCCAGTGGTGCCAGTGAACTCTCTGGACTCACTGCAGTGCATCCCCAGTGGTGCCAGTGCACTCTCTGGACTCACTGCACTGCATCCCCAGTGGTGCCAGTGCACTCTCTGGACTCACTGCACTGCATCCCCAGTGGTGCCAGTGCACTCTCTGGACTCACTGCACTGCATCTCCAATGGTGCCAGTGCACTCTCTGGACTCACTGCACTGCATCCCCAGTGGTGCCAGTGCACTCTGTGGACTCACTGAAGTGCATCCCCATTGGTGCCAGTGCACTCTCTGGACTCACTGCACTGCATCCCCAGTGGTGCCAATGCACTCTCTGGACTCACTGCACTGCATCCCCAGTAGTGCCAGTGCACTCTCTGGACTCACTGAAGTGCATCCCCAGTGGTGCCAGTGCACTCTCTGGACTCACTGCAGTGCATCACCAGTGGTGCCAGTGCACTCTCTGGACTCACTGCAGTGCATCCCCAGTTGTGCCAGTGCACTCTCTGGACTCACTGCACTGCATCCCCAGTGGTGCCAGTGCACTCTCTGGACTCACTGCACTGCATCCCCAGTGGTGCTAGTGCACTCTGTGGACTCACTGCAGTGCATCCCCAGTGGTACCAGTGCACTCTGTGGACTCACTGCAGTGCATCCCCAGTGGTGCCAGTGCACTCTCTGGACTCACTGCACTGCATCCCCAGTGGTGCCAATGCACTCTCTGGAGTCACTGCACTGCATCCCCAGTGGTGCCAGTGCACTCTCTGGACTCACTGAAGTGCATCCCCAGTGGTGCCAGTGCACTCTCTGGAGTCACTGCACTGCATCCAGAGTGGTGCTAGTGCACTCTGTGGACTCACTGCAGTGCATCCCCAGTGGTGCCAGTGCACTCTCTGGACTCACTGAAGGGCATTCTCAGTGGTGCCAGTGCACTCTCTGGACTCACTGCAGTGCATCCCCAGTGGTGCCAGTACACTCACTGGACTCACTGCACTGCATCCCCAGTGGTGCCAGTGCACTCTCTGGACTCACCGCACCGCATCCCCAGTGGTGCCAGTGCACTCTCTGGAGTAACTGCAGTGCATCACCAGTGGTGCCAGTGCACTCTCTGGACTCACTGCACTGCATCCCCAGTGGTGCCAGTGCACTCTCTGGACTCACTGCAGTGCATTCCCAGTGGTGCCAGAGCACTCTCTGGACTCACTGCAGTGCATCCCCAGTGGTGCCAGTGCACTCTCTGGACTCACTGCACTGCATCCCCAGTGGTGCCAGTGCACTCTCTGGACTCACTGCAATGCATCCCCAGTGGTGCCAGTGCACTCTCTGGACTCCCGGCACCGCATCCCCAGTGGTGCCAGTGCACTCTCTGGGCTCACTGCAGTGCATCCCCAGTGGTGCCAGTGCACTCTCTTGACTCACTGCACTGCATCCCCAGTGGTGCCAGTGCACTCACTGGATTCACTGCACTGCATTCCCAGTGGTGCTAGTGCACTCTCTGGACTCACTGCACTGCATCCCCAGTGGTACCAGTGCACTCTCTGGACTCACTGAAGTGCATTCTCAGTGGTGCCAGTGCACTCTGTGGACTCACTGCAGTGCATCCCCAGTGGTGCCAGTGCGCTCTCTGGACTCACTGCAGTGCATCCCCAGTGGTGCCAGTGCACTCTCTGGACTCACTGCACTGCATCCCCAGTGCTGCCAGTGCACTCTCTGGACTCACTGCACTGCATCCCCAGTGCTGCCAGTGCACTCTCTGGACTCACTGCACTGCATCCCCAGTGGTGCCAGTGCGCTCTCTGGACTCACTGCAGTGCATCCCCAGTGGTGCCATTGCACTCTCTGGACTCACTGCACTGCATCCCCAGTGGTACCAGTGCACTCTGTGGACTCACTGCAGTGCATCCCCAGTGGTGCCAGTGCACTCTCTGGACTCACTGCACTGCATCCCCAGTGGTGCCAATGCACTCTCTGGACTCACTGCACTGCATCACCAGTGGTGCCAGTGCACTCTCTGGACTCACTGCACTGCATCCCCAGTGGTGCCAGTGCACTCTCTGGAGTCACTGCACTGCATCCCCAGTGGTGCCAGTGCACTCACTGGACTCACTATACTGCATCACCAGTGGTGCCAGTGCACTCTCTGGACTCACTGCACTGCATCCCCAGTGTTGCCAGTGCATTCACTGGACTCACTGTACTGCATCTCCAGTGGTGCCAGTGCACTCTCTGAGCTCACTGCAGTGCATCCCCAGTGGTGCCAGTGTACTCTCTGGACTCACTGCAGTGCATCCCCACTGGTGCCAGTGCACTCACTGGATTCACTGCACTACATTCCCAGTGGTGCTAGTGCACTCTCTGGACTCACTGCAGTGCATCCCCAGTGGTGCCAGTGCACTCTCTGGACTCACTGCACGGCATCCCCAGTGGTGCCAGTGCGCTCTCTGGACTCACTAAAGTGCATTCTCAGTGGTGCCAGTGCACTCTCTGGACTCACTGCAGTGCATCCCCAGTAGTGCCAGTACACTCTCTGGACTCACTGCACTGCATCCCCAGTGGTGCTAGTGCACTCTCTGGACTCACTGCAGTGCATCCCCAGTGGTGCCAGTGCACTCTCTGGACTCACTGAAGGGCATTCTCAGTGGCGCCAGTGCACTCTCTGGACTCACTGCAGTGCATCACCAGTGGTGCCAGTGCACTCTCTGGACTCACCGCACCGCATCCCCTGTGGTGCCAGTGCACTCTCTGGAGTAACTGCAGTGCAACCCCAGTGGTGCCAGTGCACTCTCTGGACTCACTGCACTGCATCCCCAGTGGTGCTAGTGCACTCTCTGGACTCACTGCACTGCATCTCCAGTGGTGTCAGAGCACTCTCTGGACTCACTGCACTGCATCCCCAGTGCTGCCTGTGCAGTGTCTGGACTCACTGCACTGCATCCCCAGTGCTGCCACTGCACTCTCTGGACTCACTGCACTGCATCCCCAGTGGTGCCAGTGCACTCCCTGCACTCACTCCACTGCATCCCCATTGGTGCCAGTGCACTCACTGGACTCACTGCAGTGCATTCCCTCTGGTGCCAGTGCACTCTCAGGACTCAGTGCACTGCATCCCCAGTGGTGCCACTGCACTCTCTGGACTCACTGCACTGCATCCCCAGTGGTGCCAGTGCACTCTCTGGACTCACTGCAGTGCATCCCCTGTGGTGCCAGTGCACTCTCTGGACTCACTGAAGTGCATCCCCCGTGGTGCCAGTGCGATCTCTGGACTCACTGCACTGCATTCCCAGTGGTGCCAGTGCACACTCTGGACTCACTGCACTGCATCCCCAGTGGTGCCAGTGCACTCTCTGGACTCACTGCAGTGCATCCCCAGTGTTGCCAGTGCACTCTCTGGACTCACTGCACTGCATCCCCAGTGGTGCTAGTGCACTCTCTGGAGTCACAGCACTGCATCCCCAGTGGTGCCAGAGCACTCTCTGGACTCACTGCACTGCATCCCCAGTGGATCCAGTGCACTC
Source organism: Anser brachyrhynchus (assembly GCF_964034855.1). Taxonomy (NCBI): domain Eukaryota; kingdom Metazoa; phylum Chordata; class Aves; order Anseriformes; family Anatidae; genus Anser; species Anser brachyrhynchus. The sequence continues at coordinate 27,460,900 of NC_137703.1, forward strand.
TCTGGACTCACTGCACTGCATCCCCAGTGGTGCCAGTGCACTCTCTCGAGTCACTGCACTACATCCCCAGTGGTGCCAGTGCACTCTCTGGACTCACTGTACTGCATCATCAGTGGTGCCAGTGCACTCTCTGGGCTCACTGCAGTGCATCCCCAGTGGTGCCAGTGCATTCACTGGACTGACTGCACTGCATCCCCAGTGGTGCTAGTGCACTCTCTGGACTCACTGCACTGCATCGCCAGTGGTGCAAGAGCACTCTCTGGACTCACTGCAGTGCATCCCCAGTGGTGCCAGTGCACTCTCTGGACTCACTGCAGTGCATCCCCAGTGGTGCCAGTGCACTCTGTGGACTCACTGCTGTGCATCCCCAGTGGTACCAGTGCACTCTCTGGACTCACTGCACTGCATCCCCAGTGGTGCCAGTGCACTCTCTGGACTCACTGCACTGCATCCCCAGTGGTGCAAGTGCACTCTCTGGACTCACTGCAGTGCATCCCAAGTGGTGCCAATGCACTCTCTGGACTCACTGCAGTGCATCCCCAGTGGTGCCAGTACACTCCCTGGACTCACTGCAGTGCATCCCCAGTGGTGCCAGTGCAGTCTCTGCACTCACTGAAGTTCATCCCCAGTGGTGCCAGTGAACTCTCTGGACTCACTGCAGTGCATCCCCAGTGGTGCCAGTGCACTCTCTGGACTCACTGCACTGCATCCCCAGTGGTGCCAGTGCACTCTCTGGACTCACTGCACTGCATCTCCAATGGTGCCAGTGCACTCTCTGGACTCACTGCACTGCATCCCCAGTGGTGCCAGTGCACTCTGTGGACTCACTGAAGTGCATCCCCATTGGTGCCAGTGCACTCTCTGGACTCACTGCACTGCATTCCCAGTGGTGCCAGTGCACTCTCTGGACTCACTGCACTGCATCCCCAGTGGTGCAAGTGCACTCTCTGGACTCACTGCAGTTCATCCCAAGTGGTGCCAATGCACTCTCTGGACTCACTGCACTGCATCCCCAGTGGTGCCAGTACACTCACTGGACTCACTGCACTGCATGCCCAGTGGTGCCAGTGCAGTCTCTGCACTCACTGAAGTGCATCTCCAGTGGTGCCAGTGAACTCTCTGGACTCACTGCAGTGCATCCCCAGTGGTGCCAGTGCACTCTCTGGACTCACTGCACTGCATCCCCAGTGGTGCCAGTGCACTCTCTGGACTCACTGCACTGCATCCCCAGTGGTGCCAGGGCACTCTCTGGACTCACTGCACTGCATCTCCAATGGTGCCAGTGCACTCTCTGGACTCACTGCACTGCATCCCCAGTGGTGCCAATACACTCTCTGGACTCACTGCTGTGCATCCCCAGTGGTGCCAGTGCACTCTCTGGACTCACTGTACTGCATCCCCAGTGGTGCCAGTGCACTATCTGGACTCACTGCACTGCATCCCCAGTGGTGCCAGTGCACTCTGTGGACTCACTGCTGTGCATCCCCATTGGTGCCAGTGCACTCTCTGGACTCACTGCACTGCATCCCCAGTGGTGTCAGTGCACTCTCTGGACTCACTGCACTGCATCCCCAGTGGTGCAAGTGCACTCTCTGGACTCATTGCAGTGCATCCCAAGTGGTGCCAATGCACTCTCTGGACTCACTGCACTGCATCCCCAGTGGTGCCAGTACACTCACTGGACTCACTGCACTGCATCCCCAGTGGTGCCAGTGCACTCACTGGACTCACTGCAGTGCATTCCCTCTGGTGCCAGTGCACTCTCTGGACTCAGTGCACTGCATCCCCAGTGGTGCCAGTGCACTCTCTGGACTCACTGCACTGCATCCCCAGTGTTGCCAGTGCACTCTCTGGACTCACTGCAGTGCATCCCCAGTGGTGCCAGTGCACTCTCTGGACTCACTGAAGTGCATCCCCCGTGGTGCCAGTGCGATCTCTGGACTCACTGCACTGCATTCCCTGTGGTGCCAGTGCACACCCTGGACTCACTGCACTGCATCCCCAGTGGTGCCAGTGCACTCTCTGGACTCACTGCAGTGCATCCCCAGTGTTGCCAGTGCACTCTCTGGACTCACTGCACTGCATCCCCAGTGGTGCTAGTGCACTCTCTGGAGTCACAGCACTGCATCCCCAGTGGTGCCAGAGCACTCTCTGGACTCACTGCACTGCATCCCCAGGGGAGCCAGTGCACTCTCTGGACTCACTGCACTGCATCCCCAGTGGTGCCAGTGCACTCTCTCGAGTCACTGCACTACATCCCCAGTGGTGCCAGTGCACTCACTGGACTCACTGTACTGCATCATCAGTGGTGCCAGTGCACTCTGTGGACTCACTGCTGTGCATCCCCATTGGTGCCAGTGCACTCTCTGGACTCACTGCACTGCATCCCCAGTGGTGCCAGTGCACTCTCTGGACTCACTGCACTGCATCCCCAGTGGTGCAAGTGCACTCTCTGGACTCACTGCAGTGCATCCCCAGTGGTGCCAATGCACTCTCTGGACTCACTGCAGTGCATCCCCAGTGGTGCCAGTACACTCACTGGACTCACTGCACTGCTTCCCCAGTGGTGCCAGTGCAGTCTCTGCACTCACTGAAGTTCATCCCCAGTGGTGCCAGTGAACTCTCTGGACTCACTGCAGTGCATCCCCAGTGGTGCCAGTGCACTCTCTGGACTCACTGCACTGCATCCCCAGTGGTGCCAGTGCACTCTCTGGACTCACTGCACTGCATCCCCAGTGGTGCCAGTGCACTCTCTGGACTCACTGCACTGCATCTCCAATGGTGCCAGTGCACTCTCTGGACTCACTGCACTGCATCCCCAGTGGTGCCAGTGCACTCTGTGGACTCACTGAAGTGCATCCCCATTGGTGCCAGTGCACTCTCTGGACTCACTGCACTGCATCCCCAGTGGTGCCAATGCACTCTCTGGACTCACTGCACTGCATCCCCAGTAGTGCCAGTGCACTCTCTGGACTCACTGAAGTGCATCCCCAGTGGTGCCAGTGCACTCTCTGGACTCACTGCAGTGCATCACCAGTGGTGCCAGTGCACTCTCTGGACTCACTGAAGTGCATCCCCAGTTATGCCAGTGCACTCTCTGGACTCACTGCACTGCATCCCCAGTGGTGCCAGTGCACTCTCTGGACTCACTGCACTGCATCCCCAGTGGTGCTAGTGCACTCTGTGGACTCACTGCAGTGCATCCCCAGTGGTACCAGTGCACTCTGTGGACTCACTGCAGTGCATCCCCAGTGGTGCCAGTGCACTCTCTGGACTCACTGCACTGCATCCCCAGTGGTGCCAATGCACTCTCTGGAGTCACTGCACTGCATCTCCAGTGGTGCCAGTGAACTCTCTGGACTCACTGCAGTGCATCCCCAGTGGTGCCAGGGCACTCTCTGGACTCACTGCACTGCATCTCCAATGGTGCCAATGCACTCTCTGGACTCACTGCACTGCATCCCCAGTGGTGCCAATGCACTCTCTGGACTCACTGCTGTGCATCCCCAGTGGTGCCAGTGCACTCTCTGGACTCACTGTACTGCATCCCCAGTGGTGCCAGTGCACTATCTGGACTCACTGCACTGCATCCCCAGTGGTGCCAGTGCACTCTGTGGACTCACTGCTGTGCATCCCCATTGGTGCCAGTGCACTCTGTGGACTCATTGCAGTGCATCCCCAGTGGTGCCAGTGCACTCTCTGGACTCACTGCAGTGCATCACCAGTGGTGCCAGTGCACTCTCTGGACTCACTGAAATGCATCCCCAGTTGTGCCAGTGCACTCTCTGGACTCACTGCACTGCATCCCCAGTGGTGCCAGTGCACTCTCTGGACTCACTGCACTGCATCCCCAGTGGTGCTAGTGCACTCTGTGGACTCACTGCAGTGCATCCCCAGTGGTACCAGTGCACTCTGTGGACTCACTGCAGTGCATCCCCAGTGGTGCCAGTGCACTCTCTGGACTCACTGCACTGCATCCCCAGTGGTGCCAATGCACTCTCTGGAGTCACTGCACTGCATCCCCAGTGGTGCCAGTGCACTCTCTGGACTCACTGAAGTGCATCCCCAGTGGTGCCAGTGCACTCTCTGGAGTCACTGCACTGCATCCAGAGTGGTGCTAGTGCACTCTGTGGACTCACTGCAGTGCATCCCCAGTGGTGCCAGTGCACTCTCTGGTCTCACTGAAGGGCATTCTCAGTGGTGCCAGTGCACTCTCTGGACTCACTGCAGTGCATCCCCAGTGGTGCCAGTACACTCACTGGACTCACTGCACTGCATCCCCAGTGGTGCCAGTGCACTCTCTGGACTCACCGCACCGCATCCCCAGTGGTGCCAGTGCACTCTCTGGAGTAACTGCAGTGCATCACCAGTGGTGCCAGTGCACTCTCTGGACTCACTGCACTGCATCCCCAGTGGTGCCAGTGCACTCTCTGGACTCACTGCAGTGCATTCCCAGTGGTGCCAGAGCACTCTCTGGACTCACTGCAGTGCATCCCCAGTGGTGCCAGTGCACTCTCTGGACTCACTGCACTGCATCCCCAGTGGTGCCAGTGCACTCTCTGGACTCACTGCAATGCATCCCCAGTGGTGCCAGTGCACTCTCTGGACTCCCGGCACCGCATCCCCAGTGGTGCCAGTGCACTCTCTGGGCTCACTGCAGTGCATCCCCAGTGGTGCCAGTGCACTCTCTTGACTCACTGCACTGCATCCCCAGTGGTGCCAGTGCACTCACTGGATTCACTGCACTGCATTCCCAGTGGTGCTAGTGCACTCTCTGGACTCACTGCACTGCATCCCCAGTGGTACCAGTGCACTCTCTGGACTCACTGAAGTGCATTCTCAGTGGTGCCAGTGCACTCTGTGGACTCACTGCAGTGCATCCCCAGTGGTGCCAGTGCACTCTCTGGACTCACTGCAGTGCATCCCCAGTGGTGCCAGTGCACTCTCTGGACTCACTGCACTGCATCCCCAGTGCTGCCAGTGCACTCTCTGGACTCACTGCACTGCATCCCCAGTGCTGCCAGTGCACTCTCTGGACTCACTGCACTGCATCCCCAGTGGTGCCAGTGCGCTCTCTGGACTCACTGCAGTGCATCCCCAGTGGTGCCATTGCACTCTCTGGACTCACTGCACTGCATCCCCAGTGGTACCAGTGCACTCTGTGGACTCACTGCAGTGCATCCCCAGTGGTGCCAGTGCACTCTCTGGACTCACTGCACTGCATCCCCAGTGGTGCCAATGCACTCTCTGGACTCACTGCACTGCATCACCAGTGGTGCCAGTGCACTCTCTGGACTCACTGCACTGCATCCCCAGTGGTGCCAGTGCACTCTCTGGAGTCACTGCACTGCATCCCCAGTGGTGCCAGTGCACTCACTGGACTCACTATACTGCATCACCAGTGGTGCCAGTGCACTCTCTGGACTCACTGCACTGCATCCCCAGTGTTGCCAGTGCATTCACTGGACTCACTGTACTGCATCTCCAGTGGTGCCAGTGCACTCTCTGGGCTCACTGCAGTGCATCCCCAGTGGTGCCAGTGTACTCTCTGGACTCACTGCAGTGCATCCCCACTGGTGCCAGTGCACTCACTGGATTCACTGCACTACATTCCCAGTGGTGCTAGTGCACTCTCTGGACTCACTGCAGTGCATCCCCAGTGGTGCCAGTGCACTCTCTGGACTCACTGCACGGCATCCCCAGTGGTGCCAGTGCGCTCTCTGGACTCACTAAAGTGCATTCTCAGTGGTGCCAGTGCACTCTCTGGACTCACTGCAGTGCATCCCCAGTAGTGCCAGTACACTCTCTGGACTCACTGCACTGCATCCCCAGTGGTGCTAGTGCACTCTCTGGACTCACTGCAGTGCATCCCCAGTGGTGCCAGTGCACTCTCTGGACTCACTGAAGGGCATTCTCAGTGGCGCCAGTGCACTCTCTGGACTCACTGCAGTGCATCACCAGTGGTGCCAGTGCACTCTCTGGACTCACCGCACCGCATCCCCTGTGGTGCCAGTGCACTCTCTGGAGTAACTGCAGTGCATCCCCAGTGGTGCCAGTGCACTCTCTGGACTCACTGCACTGCATCCCCAGTGGTGCCTGTGCAGTGTCTGGACTCACTGCACTGCATCCCCAGTGCTGCCACTGCACTCTCTGGACTCACTGCACTGCATCCCCAGTGGTGCCAGTGCACTCCCTGCACTCACTGCACTGCATCCCCAGTGGTGCCAGTGCACTCACTGGACTCACTGCAGTGCATTCCCTCTGGTGCCAGTGCACTCTCTGGACTCAGTGCACTGCATCCCCAGTGGTGCCAGTGCACTCTCTGGACTCACTGCACTGCATCCCCAGTGTTGCCAGTGCACTCTCTGGACTCACTGCAGTGCATCCCCTGTGGTGCCAGTGCACTCTCTGGACTCACTGAAGTGCATCCCCCGTGGTGCCAGTGCGATCTCTGGACTCACTGCACTGCATTCCCAGTGGTGACAGTGCACACTCTGGACTCACTGCACTGCATCCCCAGTGGTGCCAGTGCACTCTCTGCACTCACTGAAGTTCATCCCCAGTGGTGCCAGTGAACTCTCTGGACTCACTGCAGTGCATCCCCAGTGGTGCCAGTGCACTCTCTGGACTCACTGCACTGCATCCCCAGTGGTGCCAGTGCACTCTCTGGACTCACTGCACTGCATCCCCAGTGGTGCCAGTGCACTCTCTGGACTCACTGCACTGCATCTCCAATGGTGCCAGTGCACTCTCTGGACTCACTGCACTGCATCCCCAGTGGTGCCAGTGCACTCTGTGGACTCACTGAAGTGCATCCCCATTGGTGCCAGTGCACTCTCTGGACTCACTGCACTGCATCCCCAGTGGTGCCAATGCACTCTCTGGACTCACTGCACTGCATCCCCAGTAGTGCCAGTGCACTCTCTGGACTCACTGAAGTGCATCCCCAGTGGTGCCAGTGCACTCTCTGGACTCACTGCAGTGCATCACCAGTGGTGCCAGTGCACTCTCTGGACTCACTGAAGTGCATTCTCAGTGGTGCCAGTGCACTCTCTGGACTCACTGAAGTGCATTCTCAGTGGTGCCAGTGCACTCTGTGGACTCACTGCAGTGCATCCCCAGTGGTGCCAGTGCACTCTCTGGACTCACTGCAGTGCATCCCCAGTGGTGCCAGTGCACTCTCTGGACTCACTGCACTGCATCCCCAGTGCTGCCAGTGCACTCTCTGGACTCACTGCACTGCATCCCCAGTGCTGCCAGTGCACTCTCTGGACTCACTGCACTGCATCCCCAGTGGTGCCAGTGCGCTCTCTGGACTCACTGCAGTGCATCCCCAGTGGTGCCATTGCACTCTCTGGACTCACTGCACTGCATCCCCAGTGGTACCAGTGCACTCTGTGGACTCACTGCAGTGCATCCCCAGTGGTGCCAGTGCACTCTCTGGACTCACTGCACTGCATCCCCAGTGGTGCCAATGCACTCTCTGGACTCACTGCACTGCATCACCAGTGGTGCCAGTGCACTCTCTGGACTCACTGCACTGCATCCCCAGTGGTGCCAGTGCACTCTCTGGAGTCACTGCACTGCATCCCCAGTGGTGCCAGTGCACTCACTGGACTCACTATACTGCATCACCAGTGGTGCCAGTGCACTCTCTGGACTCACTGCACTGCATCCCCAGTGTTGCCAGTGCATTCACTGGACTCACTGTACTGCATCTCCAGTGGTGCCAGTGCACTCTCTGGGCTCACTGCAGTGCATCCCCAGTGGTGCCAGTGTACTCTCTGGACTCACTGCAGTGCATCCCCACTGGTGCCAGTGCACTCACTGGATTCACTGCACTACATTCCCAGTGGTGCTAGTGCACTCTCTGGACTCACTGCAGTGCATCCCCAGTGGTGCCAGTGCACTCTCTGGACTCACTGCACGGCATCCCCAGTGGTGCCAGTGCGCTCTCTGGACTCACTAAAGTGCATTCTCAGTGGTGCCAGTGCACTCTCTGGACTCACTGCAGTGCATCCCCAGTAGTGCCAGTACACTCTCTGGACTCACTGCACTGCATCCCCAGTGGTGCTAGTGCACTCTCTGGACTCACTGCAGTGCATCCCCAGTGGTGCCAGTGCACTCTCTGGACTCACTGAAGGGCATTCTCAGTGGCGCCAGTGCACTCTCTGGACTCACTGCAGTGCATCACCAGTGGTGCCAGTGCACTCTCTGGACTCACCGCACCGCATCCCCTGTGGTGCCAGTGCACTCTCTGGAGTAACTGCAGTGCATCCCCAGTGGTGCCAGTGCACTCTCTGGACTCACTGCACTGCATCCCCAGTGGTGCCTGTGCAGTGTCTGGACTCACTGCACTGCATCCCCAGTGCTGCCACTGCACTCTCTGGACTCACTGCACTGCATCCCCAGTGGTGCCAGTGCACTCCCTGCACTCACTGCACTGCATCCCCAGTGGTGCCAGTGCACTCACTGGACTCACTGCAGTGCATTCCCTCTGGTGCCAGTGCACTCTCTGGACTCAGTGCACTGCATCCCCAGTGGTGCCAGTGCACTCTCTGGACTCACTGCACTGCATCCCCAGTGTTGCCAGTGCACTCTCTGGACTCACTGCAGTGCATCCCCTGTGGTGCCAGTGCACTCTCTGGACTCACTGAAGTGCATCCCCCGTGGTGCCAGTGCGATCTCTGGACTCACTGCACTGCATTCCCAGTGGTGACAGTGCACACTCTGGACTCACTGCACTGCATCCCCAGTGGTGCCAGTGCACTCTCTGCACTCACTGAAGTTCATCCCCAGTGGTGCCAGTGAACTCTCTGGACTCACTGCAGTGCATCCCCAGTGGTGCCAGTGCACTCTCTGGACTCACTGCACTGCATCCCCAGTGGTGCCAGTGCACTCTCTGGACTCACTGCACTGCATCCCCAGTGGTGCCAGTGCACTCTCTGGACTCACTGCACTGCATCTCCAATGGTGCCAGTGCACTCTCTGGACTCACTGCACTGCATCCCCAGTGGTGCCAGTGCACTCTGTGGACTCACTGAAGTGCATCCCCATTGGTGCCAGTGCACTCTCTGGACTCACTGCACTGCATCCCCAGTGGTGCCAATGCACTCTCTGGACTCACTGCACTGCATCCCCAGTAGTGCCAGTGCACTCTCTGGACTCACTGAAGTGCATCCCCAGTGGTGCCAGTGCACTCTCTGGACTCACTGCAGTGCATCACCAGTGGTGCCAGTGCACTCTCTGGACTCACTGAAGTGCATCCCCAGTTATGCCAGTGCACTCTCTGGACTCACTGCACTGCATCCCCAGTGGTGCCAGTGCACTCTCTGGACTCACTGCACTGCATCCCCAGTGGTGCTAGTGCACTCTGTGGACTCACTGCAGTGCATCCCCAGTGGTACCAGTGCACTCTGTGGACTCACTGCAGTGCATCCCCAGTGGTGCCAGTGCACTCTCTGGACTCACTGCACTGCATCCCCAGTGGTGCCAATGCACTCTCTGGAGTCACTGCACTGCATCCCCAGTGGTGCCAGTGCACTCTCTGGACTCACTGCACTGCATCCCCAGTGGTGCCAATGCACTCTCTGGACTCACTGCACTGCATCCCCAGTGGTGCCAGTACACTCACTGGACTCACTGCACTGCATCCCCAGTGGTGCCAGTGCAGTCTCTGCACTCACTGAAGTGCATCTCCAGTGGTGCCAGTGAACTCTCTGGACTCACTGCAGTGCATCCCCAGTGGTGCCAGGGCACTCTCTGGACTCACTGCACTGCATCTCCAATGGTGCCAATGCACTCTCTGGACTCACTGCACTGCATCCCCAGTGGTGCCAATGCACTCTCTGGACTCACTGCTGTGCATCCCCAGTGGTGCCAGTGCACTCTCTGGACTCACTGTACTGCATCCCCAGTGGTGCCAGTGCACTATCTGGACTCACTGCACTGCATCCCCAGTGGTGCCAGTGCACTCTGTGGACTCACTGCTGTGCATCCCCATTGGTGCCAGTGCACTCTGTGGACTCATTGCAGTGCATCCCCAGTGGTGCCAGTGCACTCTCTGGACTCACTGCAGTGCATCACCAGTGGTGCCAGTGCACTCTCTGGACTCACTGAAATGCATCCCCAGTTGTGCCAGTGCACTCTCTGGACTCACTGCACTGCATCCCCAGTGGTGCCAGTGCACTCTCTGGACTCACTGCACTGCATCCCCAGTGGTGCTAGTGCACTCTGTGGACTCACTGCAGTGCATCCCCAGTGGTACCAGTGCACTCTGTGGACTCACTGCAGTGCATCCCCAGTGGTGCCAGTGCACTCTCTGGACTCACTGCACTGCATCCCCAGTGGTGCCAATGCACTCTCTGGAGTCACTGCACTGCATCCCCAGTGGTGCCAGTGCACTCTCTGGACTCACTGAAGTGCATCCCCAGTGGTGCCAGTGCACTCTCTGGAGTCACTGCACTGCATCCAGAGTGGTGCTAGTGCACTCTGTGGACTCACTGCAGTGCATCCCCAGTGGTGCCAGTGCACTCTCTGGTCTCACTGAAGGGCATTCTCAGTGGTGCCAGTGCACTCTCTGGACTCACTGCAGTGCATCCCCAGTGGTGCCAGTACACTCACTGGACTCACTGCACTGCATCCCCAGTGGTGCCAGTGCACTCTCTGGACTCACCGCACCGCATCCCCAGTGGTGCCAGTGCACTCTCTGGAGTAACTGCAGTGCATCACCAGTGGTGCCAGTGCACTCTCTGGACTCACTGCACTGCATCCCCAGTGGTGCCAGTGCACTCTCTGGACTCACTGCAGTGCATTCCCAGTGGTGCCAGAGCACTCTCTGGACTCACTGCAGTGCATCCCCAGTGGTGCCAGTGCACTCTCTGGACTCACTGCACTGCATCCCCAGTGGTGCCAGTGCACTCTCTGGACTCACTGCACTGCATCCCCAGTGGTGCCAGTGCACTCTCTGGACTCCCGGCACCGCATCCCCAGTGGTGCCAGTGCACTCTCTGGGCTCACTGCAGTGCATCCCCAGTGGTGCCAGTGCACTCTCTTGACTCACTGCACTGCATCCCCAGTGGTGCCAGTGCACTCACTGGATTCACTGCACTGCATTCCCAGTGGTGCTAGTGCACTCTCTGGGCTCACTGCAGTGCATCCCCAGTGGTGCCAGTGTACTCTCTGGACTCACTGCAGTGCATCCCCACTGGTGCCAGTGCACTCACTGGATTCACTGCACTACATTCCCAGTGGTGCTAGTGCACTCTCTGGACTCACTGCAGTGCATCCCCAGTGGTGCCAGTGCACTCTCTGGACTCACTGCACGGCATCCCCAGTGGTGCCAGTGCGCTCTCTGGACTCACTAAAGTGCATTCTCAGTGGTGCCAGTGCACTCTCTGGACTCACTGCAGTGCATCCCCAGTAGTGCCAGTACACTCTCTGGACTCACTGCACTGCATCCCCAGTGGTGCTAGTGCACTCTCTGGACTCACTGCAGTGCATCCCCAGTGGTGCCAGTGCACTCTCTGGACTCACTGAAGGGCATTCTCAGTGGCGCCAGTGCACTCTCTGGACTCACTGCAGTGCATCACCAGTGGTGCCAGTGCACTCTCTGGACTCACCGCACCGCATCCCCTGTGGTGCCAGTGCACTCTCTGGAGTAACTGCAGTGCATCCCCAGTGGTGCCAGTGCACTCTCTGGACTCACTGCACTGCATCCCCAGTGGTGCCTGTGCAGTGTCTGGACTCACTGCACTGCATCCCCAGTGCTGCCACTGCACTCTCTGGACTCACTGCACTGCATCCCCAGTGGTGCCAGTGCACTCCCTGCACTCACTGCACTGCATCCCCAGTGGTGCCAGTGCACTCACTGGACTCACTGCAGTGCATTCCCTCTGGTGCCAGTGCACTCTCTGGACTCAGTGCACTGCATCCCCAGTGGTGCCAGTGCACTCTCTGGACTCACTGCACTGCATCCCCAGTGTTGCCAGTGCACTCTCTGGACTCACTGCAGTGCATCCCCTGTGGTGCCAGTGCACTCTCTGGACTCACTGAAGTGCATCCCCCGTGGTGCCAGTGCGATCTCTGGACTCACTGCACTGCATTCCCAGTGGTGACAGTGCACACTCTGGACTCACTGCACTGCATCCCCAGTGGTGCCAGTGCACTCTCTGGACTCACTGCAGTGCATCCCCAGTGGTGCCAGTGCACTCTCTGGACTCACTGCACTGCATCCCCAGTGGTGCTAGTGCACTCTCTGGAGTCACAGCACTGCATCCCCAGTGGTGCCAGAGCACTCTCTGGACTCACTGCACTGCATCCCCAGTGGATCCAGTGCACTCTCTGGACTCACTGCACTGCATCCCCAGTGGTGCCAGTGCACTCTCTCGAGTCACTGCACTACATCCCCAGTGGTGCCAGTGCACTCTCTGGACTCACTGTACTGCATCATCAGTGGTGCCAGTGCACTCTCTGGGCTCACTGCAGTGCATCCCCAGTGGTGCCAGTGCATTCACTGGACTGACTGCACTGCATCCCCAGTGGTGCTAGTGCACTCTCTGGACTCACTGCACTGCATCGCCAGTGGTGCAAGAGCACTCTCTGGACTCACTGCAGTGCATCCCCAGTGGTGCCAGTGCACTCTCTGGACTCACTGCACTGCATCCCCAGTGGTGCCAGTGCACTCTGTGGACTCACTGCTGTGCATCCCCAGTGGTACCAGTGCACTCTCTGGACTCACTGCACTGCATCCCCAGTGGTGCCAGTGCACTCTCTGGACTCACTGCACTGCATCCCCAGTGGTGCAAGTGCACTCTCTGGACTCACTGTAGTGCATCCCAAGTGGTGCCAATGCACTCTCTGGACTCACTGCAGTGCATCCCCAGTGGTGCCAGTACACTCCCTGGACTCACTGCAGTGCATCCCCAGTGGTGCCAGTGCAGTCTCTGCACTCACTGAAGTTCATCCCCAGTGGTGCCAGTGAACTCTCTGGACTCACTGCAGTGCATCCCCAGTGGTGCCAGTGCACTCTCTGGACTCACTGCACTGCATCCCCAGTGGTGCCAGTGCACTCTCTGGACTCACTGCACTGCATCTCCAATGGTGCCAGTGCACTCTCTGGACTCACTGCACTGCATCCCCAGTGGTGCCAGTGCACTCTGTGGACTCACTGAAGTGCATCCCCATTGGTGCCAGTGCACTCTCTGGACTCACTGCACTGCATCCCCAGTGGTGCAAGTGCACTCTCTGGACTCACTGCAGTTCATCCCAAGTGGTGCCAATGCACTCTCTGGACTCACTGCACTGCATCCCCAGTGGTGCCAGTACACTCACTGGACTCACTGCACTGCATCCCCAGTGGTGCCAGTGCAGTCTCTGCACTCACTGAAGTGCATCTCCAGTGGTGCCAGTGAACTCTCTGGACTCACTGCAGTGCATCCCCAGTGGTGCCAGTGCACTCTCTGGACTCACTGCACTGCATCCCCAGTGGTGCCAGTGCACTCTCTGGACTCACTGCACTGCATCCCCAGTGGTGCCAGGGCACTCTCTGGACTCACTGCACTGCATCTCCAATGGTGCCAGTGCACTCTCTGGACTCACTGCACTGCATCCCCAGTGGTGCCAATGCACTCTCTGGACTCACTGCTGTGCATCCCCAGTGGTGCCAGTGCACTCTCTGGACTCACTGTACTGCATCCCCAGTGGTGCCAGTGCACTATCTGGACTCACTGCACTGCATCCCCAGTGGTGCCAGTGCACTCTGTGGACTCACTGCTGTGCATCCCCATTGGTGCCAGTGCACTCTCTGGACTCACTGCACTGCATCCCCAGTGGTGTCAGTGCACTCTCTGGACTCACTGCACTGCATCCCCAGTGGTGCAAGTGCACTCTCTGGACTCACTGCACTGCATCCCCAGTGGTGCCAATGCACTCTCTGGACTCACTGCACTGCATCACCAGTGGTGCCAGTGCACTCTCTGGACTCACTGCACTGCATCCCCAGTGGTGCCAGTGCACTCTCTGGAGTCACTGCACTGCATCCCCAGTGGTGCCAGTGCACTCACTGGACTCACTATACTGCATCACCAGTGGTGCCAGTGCACTCTCTGGACTCACTGCACTGCATCCCCAGTGTTGCCAGTGCACTCTCTGGACTCACTGTACTGCATCTCCAGTGGTGCCAGTGCACTCTCTGGGCTCACTGCAGTGCATCCCCAGTGGTGCCAGTGCACTCTCTGGACTCACTGCAGTGCATCCCCAGTGGTGCCAGTGCACTCACTGGATTCACTGCACTACATTCCCAGTGGTGCTAGTGCACTCTCTGGACTCACTGCAGTGCATCCCCAGTGGTGCCAGTGCACTCTCTGGACTCACTGCACGGCATCCCCAGTGGTGCCAGTGCGCTCTCTGGACTCACTAAAGTGCATTCTCAGTGGTGCCAGTGCACTCTCTGGACTCACTGCAGTGCATCCCCAGTAGTGCCAGTACACTCTCTGGACTCACTGCACTGCATCCCCAGTGGTGCTAGTGCACTCTCTGGACTCACTGCAGTGCATCCCCAGTGGTGCCAGTGCACTCTCTGGACTCACTGAAGGGCATTCTCAGTGGCGCCAGTGCACTCTCTGGACTCACTGCAGTGCATCACCAGTGGTGCCAGTGCACTCTCTGGACTCACCGCACCGCATCCCCTGTGGTGCCAGTGCACTCTCTGGAGTAACTGCAGTGCATCCCCAGTGGTGCCAGTGCACTCTCTGGACTCACTGCACTGCATCCCCAGTGGTGCTAGTGCACTCTCTGGACTCACTGCACTGCATCTCCAGTGGTGTCAGAGCACTCTCTGGACTCACTGCACTGCATCCCCAGTGCTGCCTGTGCAGTGTCTGGACTCACTGCACTGCATCCCCAGTGCTGCCACTGCACTCTCTGGACTCACTGCACTGCATCCCCAGTGGTGCCAGTGCACTCCCTGCACTCACTGCACTGCATCCCCAGTGGTGCCAGTGCACTCACTGGACTCACTGCAGTGCATTCCCTCTGGTGCCAGTGCACTCTCTGGACTCAGTGCACTGCATCCCCAGTGGTGCCAGTGCACTCTCTGGACTCACTGCACTGCATCCCCAGTGTTGCCAGTGCACTCTCTGGACTCACTGCAGTGCATCCCCTGTGGTGCCAGTGCACTCTCTGGACTCACTGAAGTGCATCCCCCGTGGTGCCAGTGCGATCTCTGGACTCACTGCACTGCATTCCCAGTGGTGCCAGTGCACACTCTGGACTCACTGCACTGCATCCCCAGTGGTGCCAGTGCACTCTCTGGACTCACTGCAGTGCATCCCCAGTGTTGCCAGTGCACTCTCTGGACTCACTGCACTGCATCCCCAGTGGTGCTAGTGCACTCTCTGGAGTCACAGCACTGCATCCCCAGTGGTGCCAGAGCACTCTCTGGACTCACTGCACTGCATCCCCAGTGGATCCAGTGCACTCTCTGGACTCACTGCACTGCATCCCCAGTGGTGCCAGTGCACTCTCTCGAGTCACTGCACTACATCCCCAGTGGTGCCAGTGCACTCACTGGACTCACTGTACTGCATCATCAGTGGTGCCAGTGCACTCTCTGGGCTCACTGCAGTGCATCCCCAGTGGTGCCAGTGCATTCACTGGACTGACTGCACTGCATCCCCAGTGGTGCTAGTGCACTCTCTGGACTCACTGCACTGCATCGCCAGTGGTGCAAGAGCACTCTCTGGACTCACTGCAGTGCATCCCCAGTGGTGCCAGTGCACTCTCTGGACTCACTGCAGTGCATCCCCAGTGGTGCCAGTGCACTCTGTGGACTCACTGCTGTGCATCCCCATTGGTGCCAGTGCACTCTCTGGACTCACTGCACTGCATCCCCAGTGGTGCCAGTGCACTCTCTGGACTCACTGCACTGCATCCCCAGTGGTGCAAGTGCACTCTCTGGACTCACTGCAGTGCATCCCAAGTGGTGCCAATGCACTCTCTGGACTCACTGCAGTGCATCCCCAGTGGTGCCAGTACACTCCCTGGACTCACTGCAGTGCATCCCCAGTGGTGCCAGTGCAGTCTCTGCACTCACTGAAGTTCATCCCCAGTGGTGCCAGTGAACTCTCTGGACTCACTGCAGTGCATCCCCAGTGGTGCCAGTGCACTCTCTGGACTCACTGCACTGCATCCCCAGTGGTGCCAGTGCACTCTCTGGACTCACTGCACTGCATCTCCAATGGTGCCAGTGCACTCTCTGGACTCACTGCACTGCATCCCCAGTGGTGCCAGTGCACTCTGTGGACTCACTGAAGTGCATCCCCATTGGTGCCAGTGCACTCTCTGGACTCACTGCACTGCATTCCCAGTGGTGCCAGTGCACTCTCTGGACTCACTGCACTGCATCCCCAGTGGTGCAAGTGCACTCTCTGGACTCACTGCAGTTCATCCCCAGTGGTGCCAGTGCACTCTCTGGAGTAACTGCAGTGCATCCCCAGTGGTGCCAGTGCACTCTCTGGACTCACTGCACTGCATCCCCAGTGGTGCCAGTGCACTCTCTGGACTCACTGCAGTGCATCCCCAGTGGTGCCAGAGCACTCTCTGGACTCACTGCAGTGCATCCCCAGTGGTGCCAGTGCACTCTCTGGACTCACTGCACTGCATCCCCAGTGGTGCCAGTGCACTCTCTGGACTCACTGCAATGCATCCCCAGTGGTGCCAGTGCACTCTCTGGACTCCCGGCACCGCATCCCCAGTGGTGCCAGTGCACTCTCTGGGCTCACTGCAGTGCATCCCCAGTGGTGCCAGTGCACTCTCTTCACTCACTGCACTGCATCCCCAGTGGTGCCAGTGCACTCACTGGATTCACTGCACTGCATTCCCAGTGGTGCTAGTGCACTCTCTGGACTCACTGCAGTGCATCCCCAGTGGTACCAGTGCACTCTCTGGACTCACTGAAGTGCATTCTCAGTGGTGCCAGTGCACTCTGTGGACTCACTGCAGTGCATCCCCAGTGGTGCCAGTGCGCTCTCTGGACTCACTGCAGTGCATCCCCAGTGGTGCCAGTGCACTCTCTGGACTCACTGCACTGCATCCCCAGTGCTGCCAGTGCACTCTCTGGACTCACTGCACTGCATCCCCAGTGGTGCCAGTGCGCTCTCTGGACTCACTGCAGTGCATCCCCAGTGGTGCCAGTGCGCTCTCTGGACTCACTGCACTGCATCCCCAGTGGTACCAGTGCACTCTGTGGACTCACTGCAGTGCATCCCCAGTGGTGCCAGTGCACTCTCTGGACTCACTGCACTGCATCCCCTGTGGTGCCAATGCACTCTCTGGACTCACTGCACTGCATCACCAGTGGTGCCAGTGCACTCACTGGACTCACTGTACTGCACCATCAGTGGTGCCAGTGCACTCTCTGGACTCACTGCAGTGCATCCCCAGTGGTGGCAGTGCACTCTCTCGAGTCACTGCACTGCATCCCCAGTGGTGCCAGTGCACTCACTGGACTCACTATACTGCATCACCAGTGGTGCCAGTGCACTCTCTGGGCTCACTGCAGTGCATCCCCAGTGGTGCCAGTGCACTCTATGGACTCACTGCAGTGCATCCCCACTGGTGCCAGTGCACTCACTGGATTCACTGCACTACATTCCCAGTGGTGCTAGTGCACCCTCTGGACTCACTGCAGTGCATCCCCAGTGGTGCCAGTGCACTCTCTGGACTCACTGAAGGGCATTCTCAGTGGCGCCAGTGCACTCTCTGGACTCACTGCAGTGCATCACCAGTGGTGCCAGTGCACTCTCTGGACTCACCGCACCGCATCCCCAGTGGTGCCAGTGCACTCTCTGGAGTAACTGCAGTGCATCCCCAGTGGTGCCAGTGCACTCTCTGGACTCACTGCACTGCATCCCCAGTGGTGCTAGTGCACTCTCTGGACTCACTGCAGTGCATCCCCAGTGGTGCCAGTGCACTCTCTGGACTCACTGAAGGGCATTCTCAGTGGCGCCAGTGCACTCTCTGGACTCACTGCAGTGCATCACCAGTGGTGCCAGTGCACTCTCTGGACTCACCGCACCGCATCCCCAGTGGTGCCAGTGCACTCTCTGGAGTAACTGCAGTGCATCCCCAGTGGTGCCAGTGCACTCTCTGGACTCACTGCACTGCATCCCCAGTGGTGCTAGTGCACTCTCTGGACTCACTGCACTGCATCTCCAGTGGTGCCAGAGCACTCTGTGGACTCACTGGACTGCATCCCCAGTGCTGCCTGTGCACTGTCTGGACTCACTGCACTGCATCCCCAGTGCTGCCACTGCACTCTCTGGACTCACTGCACTGCATCCCCAGTGGTGCCAGTGCACTCCCTGCACTCACTGCACTGCATCCCCAGTGGTGCCAGTGCACTCACTGGACTCACTGCAGTGCATTCCCTCTGGTGCCAGTGCACTCTCTGGACTCAGTGCACTGCATCCCCAGTGGTGCCAGTGCACTCTCTGGACTCACTGCACTGCATCCCCAGTGTTGCCAGTGCACTCTCTGGACTCACTGCAGTGCATCCCCAGTGGTGCCAGTGCACTCTCTGGACTCACTGCAGTGCATCCCCAGTGTTGCCAGTGCACTCTCTGGACTCACTGCACTGCATCCCCAGTGGTGCTAGTGCACTCTCTGGAGTCACAGCACTGCATCCCCAGTGGTGCCAGAGCACTCTCTGGACTCACTGCACTGCATCCCCAGTGGAGCCAGTGCACTCTCTGGACTCACTGCACTGCATCCCCAGTGGTGCCAGTGCACTCTCTCGAGTCACTGCACTACATCCCCAGTGGTGCCAGTGCACTCACTGGACTCACTGTACTGCATCATCAGTGGTGCCAGTGCACTCTCTGGGCTCACTGCAGTGCATCCCCAGTGGTGCCAGTGCATTCACTGGACTGACTGCACTGCATCCCCAGTGGTGCTAGTGCACTCTCTGGACTCACTGCCCTGCATCGCCAGTGGTGCAAGAGCACTCTCTGGACTCACTGCAGTGCATCCCCAGTGGTGCCAGTGCACTCTCTGGACTCACTGCAGTGCATCCCCAGTGGTGCCAGTGCACTCTGTGGACTCACTGCTGTGCATCCCCATTGGTGCCAGTGCACTCTCTGGACTCACTGCACTGCATCCCCAGTGGTGCCAGTGCACTCTCTGGACTCACTGCACTGCATCCCCAGTGGTGCAAGTGCACTCTCTGGACTCACTGCAGTGCATCCCAAGTGGTGCCAATGCACTCTCTGGACTCACTGCAGTGCATCCCCAGTGGTGCCAGTACACTCCCTGGACTCACTGCAGTGCATCCCCAGTGGTGCCAGTGCAGTCTCTGCACTCACTGAAGTTCATCCCCAGTGGTGCCAGTGAACTCTCTGGACTCACTGCAGTGCATCCCCAGTGGTGCCAGTGCACTCTCTGGACTCACTGCACTGCATCCCCAGTGGTGCCAGTGCACTCTCTGGACTCACTGCACTGCATCTCCAATGGTGCCAGTGCACTCTCTGGACTCACTGCACTGCATCCCCAGTGGTGCCAGTGCACTCTGTGGACTCACTGAAGTGCATCCCCATTGGTGCCAGTGCACTCTCTGGACTCACTGCACTGCATTCCCAGTGGTGCCAGTGCACTCTCTGGACTCACTGCACTGCATCCCCAGTGGTGCAAGTGCACTCTCTGGACTCACTGCAGTTCATCCCCAGTGGTGCCAGTGCACTCTCTGGAGTAACTGCAGTGCATCCCCAGTGGTGCCAGTGCACTCTCTGGACTCACTGCACTGCATCCCCAGTGGTGCCAGTGCACTCTCTGGACTCACTGCAGTGCATCCCCAGTGGTGCCAGAGCACTCTCTGGACTCACTGCAGTGCATCCCCAGTGGTGCCAGTGCACTCTCTGGACTCACTGCACTGCATCCCCAGTGGTGCCAGTGCACTCTCTGGACTCACTGCAATGCATCCCCAGTGGTGCCCGTGCACTCTCTGGACTCCCGGCACCGCATCCCCAGTGGTGCCAGTGCACTCTCTGGGCTCACTGCAGTGCATCCCCAGTGGTGCCAGTGCACTCTCTTCACTCACTGCACTGCATCCCCAGTGGTGCCAGTGCACTCACTGGATTCACTGCACTGCATTCCCAGTGGTGCTAGTGCACTCTCTGGACTCACTGCAGTGCATCCCCAGTGGTACCAGTGCACTCTCTGGACTCACTGAAGTGCATTCTCAGTGGTGCCAGTGCACTCTGTGGACTCACTGCAGTGCATCCCCAGTGGTGCCAGTGCGCTCTCTGGACTCACTGCAGTGCATCCCCAGTGGTGCCAGTGCACTCTCTGGACTCACTGCACTGCATCCCCAGTGCTGCCAGTGCACTCTCTGGACTCACTGCACTGCATCCCCAGTGGTGCCAGTGCGCTCTCTGGACTCACTGCAGTGCATCCCCAGTGGTGCCAGTGCGCTCTCTGGACTCACTGCACTGCATCCCCAGTGGTACCAGTGCACTCTGTGGACTCACTGCAGTGCATCCCCAGTGGTGCCAGTGCACTCTCTGGACTCACTGCACTGCATCCCCTGTGGTGCCAATGCACTCTCTGGACTCACTGCACTGCATCACCAGTGGTGCCAGTGCACTCACTGGACTCACTGTACTGCACCATCAGTGGTGCCAGTGCACTCTCTGGACTCACTGCAGTGCATCCCCAGTGGTGGCAGTGCACTCTCTCGAGTCACTGCACTGCATCCCCAGTGGTGCCAGTGCACTCACTGGACTCACTATACTGCATCACCAGTGGTGCCAGTGCACTCTCTGGGCTCACTGCAGTGCATCCCCAGTGGTGCCAGTGCACTCTATGGACTCACTGCAGTGCATCCCCACTGGTGCCAGTGCACTCACTGGATTCACTGCACTACATTCCCAGTGGTGCTAGTGCACTCTCTGGACTCACTGCAGTGCATCCCCAGTGGTGCCAGTGCACTCTCTGGACTCACTGAAGGGCATTCTCAGTGGCGCCAGTGCACTCTCTGGACTCACTGCAGTGCATCACCAGTGGTGCCAGTGCACTCTCTGGACTCACCGCACCGCATCCCCAGTGGTGCCAGTGCACTCTCTGGAGTAACTGCAGTGCATCCCCAGTGGTGCCAGTGCACTCTCTGGACTCACTGCACTGCATCCCCAGTGGTGCTAGTGCACTCTCTGGACTCACTGCAGTGCATCCCCAGTGGTGCCAGTGCACTCTCTGGACTCACTGAAGGGCATTCTCAGTGGCGCCAGTGCACTCTCTGGACTCACTGCAGTGCATCACCAGTGGTGCCAGTGCACTCTCTGGACTCACCGCACCGCATCCCCAGTGGTGCCAGTGCACTCTCTGGAGTAACTGCAGTGCATCCCCAGTGGTGCCAGTGCACTCTCTGGACTCACTGCACTGCATCCCCAGTGGTGCTAGTGCACTCTCTGGACTCACTGCACTGCATCTCCAGTGGTGCCAGAGCACTCTGTGGACTCACTGGACTGCATCCCCAGTGCTGCCTGTGCACTGTCTGGACTCACTGCACTGCATCCCCAGTGCTGCCACTGCACTCTCTGGACTCACTGCACTGCATCCCCAGTGGTGCCAGTGCACTCCCTGCACTCACTGCACTGCATCCCCAGTGGTGCCAGTGCACTCACTGGACTCACTGCAGTGCATTCCCTCTGGTGCCAGTGCACTCTCTGGACTCAGTGCACTGCATCCCCAGTGGTGCCAGTGCACTCTCTGGACTCACTGCACTGCATCCCCAGTGTTGCCAGTGCACTCTCTGGACTCACTGCAGTGCATCCCCAGTGGTGCCAGTGCACTCTCTGGACTCACTGAAGTGCATCCCCCGTGGTGCCAGTGCGATCTCTGGACTCACTGCACTGCATTCCCAGTGGTGCCAGTGCACACCCTGGACTCACTGCACTGCATCCCCAGTGGTGCCAGTGCACTCTCTGGACTCACTGCAGTGCATCCCCAGTGTTGCCATTGCACTCTCTGGACTCACTGCACTGCATCCCCAGTGGTGCTAGTGCACTCTCTGGAGTCACAGCACTGCATCCCCAGTGGTGCCAGAGCACTCTCTGGACTCACTGCACTGCATCCCCAGTGGAGCCAGTGCACTCTCTGGACTCACTGCACTGCATCCCCAGTGGTGCCAGTGCACTCTCTCGAGTCACTGCACTACATCCCCAGTGGTGCCAGTGCACTCACTGGACTCACTGTACTGCATCATCAGTGGTGCCAGTGCACTCTCTGGACTCACTGCACTGCATCCCCAGTGGTGCCAGTGCATTCACTGGACTGACTGCACTGCATCCCCAGTGGTGCTAGTGCACTCTCTGGACTCACTGCACTGCATCGCCAGTGGTGCAAGAGCACTCTCTGGACTCACTGCAGTGCATCCCCAGTGGTGCCAGTGCACTCTCTGGACTCACTGTACTGCATCCCCAGTGGTGCCAGTGCACTCTGTGGACTCACTGCTGTGCATCCCCATTGGTGCCAGTGCACTCTCTGGACTCACTGCACTGCATCCCCAGTGGTGCCAGTGCACTCTCTGGACTCACTGCACTGCATCCCCAGTGGTGCAAGTGCACTCTCTGGACTCACTGCAGTGCATCCCCAGTGGTGCCAATGCACTCTCTGGACTCACTGCAGTGCATCCCCAGTGGTGCCAGTACACTCACTGGACTCACTGCACTGCTTCCCCAGTGGTGCCAGTGCAGTCTCTGCACTCACTGAAGTTCATCCCCAGTGGTGCCAGTGAACTCTCTGGACTCACTGCAGTGCATCCCCAGTGGTGCCAGTGCACTCTCTGGACTCACTGCACTGCATCCCCAGTGGTGCCAGTGCACTCTCTGGACTCACTGCACTGCATCCCCAGTGGTGCCAGTGCACTCTCTGGACTCACTGCACTGCATCTCCAATGGTGCCAGTGCACTCTCTGGACTCACTGCACTGCATCCCCAGTGGTGCCAGTGCACTCTGTGGACTCACTGAAGTGCATCCCCATTGGTGCCAGTGCACTCTCTGGACTCACTGCACTGCATCCCCAGTGGTGCCAATGCACTCTCTGGACTCACTGCACTGCATCCCCAGTAGTGCCAGTGCACTCTCTGGACTCACTGAAGTGCATCCCCAGTGGTGCCAGTGCACTCTCTGGACTCACTGCAGTGCATCACCAGTGGTGCCAGTGCACTCTCTGGACTCACTGAAGTGCATCCCCAGTTGTGCCAGTGCACTCTCTGGACTCACTGCACTGCATCCCCAGTGGTGCCAGTGCACTCTCTGGACTCACTGCACTGCATCCCCAGTGGTGCTAGTGCACTCTGTGGACTCACTGCAGTGCATCCCCAGTGGTACCAGTGCACTCTGTGGACTCACTGCAGTGCATCCCCAGTGGTGCCAGTGCACTCTCTGGACTCACTGCACTGCATCCCCAGTGGTGCCAATGCACTCTCTGGAGTCACTGCACTGCATCCCCAGTGGTGCCAGTGCACTCTCTGGACTCACTGAAGTGCATCCCCAGTGGTGCCAGTGCACTCTCTGGAGTCACTGCACTGCATCCAGAGTGGTGCTAGTGCACTCTGTGGACTCACTGCAGTGCATCCCCAGTGGTGCCAGTGCACTCTCTGGACTCACTGAATGGCATTCTCAGTGGTGCCAGTGCACTCTCTGGACTCACTGCAGTGCATCCCCAGTGGTGCCAGTACACTCACTGGACTCACTGCACTGCATCCCCAGTGGTGCCAGTGCACTCTCTGGACTCACCGCACCGCATCCCCAGTGGTGCCAGTGCACTCTCTGGAGTAACTGCAGTGCATCACCAGTGGTGCCAGTGCACTCTCTGGACTCACTGCACTGCATCCCCAGTGGTGCCAAAGCACTCTCTGGACTCACTGCAGTGCATTCCCAGTGGTGCCAGAGCACTCTCTGGACTCACTGCAGTGCATCCCCAGTGGTGCCAGTGCACTCTCTGGACTCACTGCACTGCATCCCCAGTGGTGCCAGTGCACTCTCTGGACTCACTGCAATGCATCCCCAGTGGTGCCAGTGCACTCTCTGGACTCCCGGCACCGCATCCCCAGTGGTGCCAGTGCACTCTCTGGGCTCACTGCAGTGCATCCCCAGTGGTGCCAGTGCACTCTCTTGACTCACTGCACTGCATCCCCAGTGGTGCCAGTGCACTCACTGGATTCACTGCACTGCATTCCCAGTGGTGCTAGTGCACTCTCTGGACTCACTGCACTGCATCCCCAGTGGTACCAGTGCACTCTCTGGACTCACTGAAGTGCATTCTCAGTGGTGCCAGTGCACTCTGTGGACTCACTGCAGTGCATCCCCAGTGGTGCCAGTGCGCTCTCTGGACTCACTGCAGTGCATCCCCAGTGGTGCCAGTGCACTCTCTGGACTCACTGCACTGCATCACCAGTGCTGCCAGTGCACTCTCTGGACTCACTGCACTGCATCCCCAGTGCTGCCAGTGCACTCTCTGGACTCACTGCACTGCATCCCCAGTGGTGCCAGTGCGCTCTCTGGACTCACTGCAGTGCATCCCCAGTGGTGCCATTGCACTCTCTGGACTCACTGCACTGCATCCCCAGTGGTACCAGTGCACTCTGTGGACTCACTGCAGTGCATCCCCAGTGGTGCCAGTGCACTCTCTGGACTCACTGCACTGCATCCCCAGTGGTGCCAATGCACTCTCTGGACTCACTGCACTGCATCACCAGTGGTGCCAGTGCACTCTCTGGACTCACTGCACTGCATCCCCAGTGGTGCCAGTGCACTCTCTGGAGTCACTGCACTGCATCCCCAGTGGTGCCAGTGCACTCACTGGACTCACTATACTGCATCACCAGTGGTGCCAGTGCACTCTCTGGACTCACTGCACTGCATCCCCAGTGTTGCCAGTGCATTCACTGGACTCACTGTACTGCATCTCCAGTGGTGCCAGTGCACTCTCTGGGCTCACTGCAGTGCATCCCCAGTGGTGCCAGTGTACTCTCTGGACTCACTGCAGTGCATCCCCACTGGTGCCAGTGCACTCACTGGATTCACTGCACTACATTCCCAGTGGTGCTAGTGCACTCTCTGGACTCACTGCAGTGCATCCCCAGTGGTGCCAGTGCACTCTCTGGACTCACTGCACGGCATCCCCAGTGGTGCCAGTGCGCTCTCTGGACTCACTAAAGTGCATTCTCAGTGGTGCCAGTGCACTCTCTGGACTCACTGCAGTGCATCCCCAGTAGTGCCAGTACACTCTCTGGACTCACTGCACTGCATCCCCAGTGGTGCTAGTGCACTCTCTGGACTCACTGCAGTGCATCCCCAGTGGTGCCAGTGCACTCTCTGGACTCACTGAAGGGCATTCTCAGTGGCGCCAGTGCACTCTCTGGACTCACTGCAGTGCATCACCAGTGGTGCCAGTGCACTCTCTGGACTCACCGCACCGCATCCCCTGTGGTGCCAGTGCACTCTCTGGAGTAACTGCAGTGCAACCCCAGTGGTGCCAGTGCACTCTCTGGACTCACTGCACTGCATCCCCAGTGGTGCTAGTGCACTCTCTGGACTCACTGCACTGCATCTCCAGTGGTGTCAGAGCACTCTCTGGACTCACTGCACTGCATCCCCAGTGCTGCCTGTGCAGTGTCTGGACTCACTGCACTGCATCCCCAGTGCTGCCACTGCACTCTCTGGACTCACTGCACTGCATCCCCAGTGGTGCCAGTGCACTCCCTGCACTCACTCCACTGCATCCCCAGTGGTGCCAGTGCACTCACTGGACTCACTGCAGTGCATTCCCTCTGGTGCCAGTGCACTCTCAGGACTCAGTGCACTGCATCCCCAGTGGTGCCAGTGCACTCTCTGGACTCACTGCACTGCATCCCCAGTGGTGCCAGTGCACTCTCTGGACTCACTGCAGTGCATCCCCTGTGGTGCCAGTGCACTCTCTGGACTCACTGAAGTGCATCCCCCGTGGTGCCAGTGCGATCTCTGGACTCACTGCACTGCATTCCCAGTGGTGCCAGTGCACACTCTGGACTCACTGCACTGCATCCCCAGTGGTGCCAGTGCACTCTCTGGACTCACTGCAGTGCATCCCCAGTGTTGCCAGTGCACTCTCTGGACTCACTGCACTGCATCCCCAGTGGTGCTAGTGCACTCTCTGGAGTCACAGCACTGCATCCCCAGTGGTGCCAGAGCACTCTCTGGACTCACTGCACTGCATCCCCAGTGGATCCAGTGCACTCTCTGGACTCACTGCACTGCATCCCCAGTGGTGCCAGTGCACTCTCTCGAGTCACTGCACTACATCCCCAGTGGTGCCAGTGCACTCTCTGGACTCACTGTACTGCATCATCAGTGGTGCCAGTGCACTCTCTGGGCTCACTGCAGTGCATCCCCAGTGGTGCCAGTGCATTCACTGGACTGACTGCACTGCATCCCCAGTGGTGCTAGTGCACTCTCTGGACTCACTGCACTGCATCGCCAGTGGTGCAAGAGCACTCTCTGGACTCACTGCAGTGCATCCCCAGTGGTGCCAGTTCACTCTCTGGACTCACTGCACTGCATCCCCAGTGGTGCCAGTGCACTCTGTGGACTCACTGCTGTGCATCCCCAGTGGTACCAGTGCACTCTCTGGACTCACTGCACTGCATCCCCAGTGGTGCCAGTGCACTCTCTGGACTCACTGCACTGCATCCCCAGTGGTGCAAGTGCACTCTCTGGACTCACTGCAGTGCATCCCAAGTGGTGCCAATGCACTCTCTGGACTCACTGCAGTGCATCCCCAGTGGTGCCAGTACACTCCCTGGACTCACTGCAGTGCATCCCCAGTGGTGCCAGTGCAGTCTCTGCACTCACTGAAGTTCATCCCCAGTGGTGCCAGTGAACTCTCTGGACTCACTGCAGTGCATCCCCAGTGGTGCCAGTGCACTCTCTGGACTCACTGCACTGCATCCCCAGTGGTGCCAGTGCACTCTCTGGACTCACTGCACTGCATCTCCAATGGTGCCAGTGCACTCTCTGGACTCACTGCACTGCATCCCCAGTGGTGCCAGTGCACTCTGTGGACTCACTGAAGTGCATCCCCATTGGTGCCAGTGCACTCTCTGGACTCACTGCACTGCATTCCCAGTGGTGCCAGTGCACTCTCTGGACTCACTGCACTGCATCCCCAGTGGTGCAAGTGCACTCTCTGGACTCACTGCAGTTCATCCCAAGTGGTGCCAATGCACTCTCTGGACTCACTGCACTGCATCCCCAGTGGTGCCAGTACACTCACTGGACTCACTGCACTGCATGCCCAGTGGTGCCAGTGCAGTCTCTGCACTCACTGAAGTGCATCTCCAGTGGTGCCAGTGAACTCTCTGGACTCACTGCAGTGCATCCCCAGTGGTGCCAGTGCACTCTCTGGACTCACTGCACTGCATCCCCAGTGGTGCCAGTGCACTCTCTGGACTCACTGCACTGCATCCCCAGTGGTGCCAGGGCACTCTCTGGACTCACTGCACTGCATCTCCAATGGTGCCAGTGCACTCTCTGGACTCACTGCACTGCATCCCCAGTGGTGCCAATGCACTCTCTGGACTCACTGCTGTGCATCCCCAGTGGTGCCAGTGCACTCTCTGGACTCACTGTACTGCATCCCCAGTGGTGCCAGTGCACTCTCTGGACTCACTGCAGTGCATCCCCAGTGTTGCCAGTGCACTCTCTGGACTCACTGCACTGCATCCCCAGTGGTGCTAGTGCACTCTCTGGAGTCACAGCACTGCATCCCCAGTGGTGCCAGAGCACTCTCTGGACTCACTGCACTGCATCCCCAGTGGTGTCAGTGCACTCTCTGGACTCACTGCACTGCATCCCCAGTGGTGCAAGTGCACTCTCTGGACTCATTGCAGTGCATCCCAAGTGGTGCCAATGCACTCTCTGGACTCACTGCACTGCATCCCCAGTGGTGCCAGTACACTCACTGGACTCACTGCACTGCATCCCCAGTGGTGCCAGTGCACTCACTGGACTCACTGCAGTGCATTCCCTCTGGTGCCAGTGCACTCTCTGGACTCAGTGCACTGCATCCCCAGTGGTGCCAGTGCACTCTCTGGACTCACTGCACTGCATCCCCAGTGTTGCCAGTGCACTCTCTGGACTCACTGCAGTGCATCCCCAGTGGTGCCAGTGCACTCTCTGGACTCACTGAAGTGCATCCCCCGTGGTGCCAGTGCGATCTCTGGACTCACTGCACTGCATTCCCAGTGGTGCCAGTGCACACCCTGGACTCACTGCACTGCATCCCCAGTGGTGCCAGTGCACTCTCTGGACTCACTGCAGTGCATCCCCAGTGTTGCCAGTGCACTCTCTGGACTCACTGCACTGCATCCCCAGTGGTGCTAGTGCACTCTCTGGAGTCACAGCACTGCATCCCCAGTGGTGCCAGAGCACTCTCTGGACTCACTGCACTGCATCCCCAGTGGAGCCAGTGCACTCTCTGGACTCACTGCACTGCATCCCCAGTGGTGCCAGTGCACTCTCTCGAGTCACTGCACTACATCCCCAGTGGTGCCAGTGCACTCACTGGACTCACTGTACTGCATCATCAGTGGTGCCAGTGCACTCTCTGGACTCACTGCACTGCATCCCCAGTGGTGCCAGTGCATTCACTGGACTGACTGCACTGCATCCCCAGTGGTGCTAGTGCACTCTCTGGACTCACTGCACTGCATCGCCAGTGGTGCAAGAGCACTCTCTGGACTCACTGCAGTGCATCCCCAGTGGTGCCAGTGCACTCTCTGGACTCACTGTACTGCATCCCCAGTGGTGCCAGTGCACTCTGTGGACTCACTGCTGTGCATCCCCATTGGTGCCAGTGCACTCTCTGGACTCACTGCACTGCATCCCCAGTGGTGCCAGTGCACTCTCTGGACTCACTGCACTGCATCCCCAGTGGTGCAAGTGCACTCTCTGGACTCACTGCAGTGCATCCCCAGTGGTGCCAATGCACTCTCTGGACTCACTGCAGTGCATCCCCAGTGGTGCCAGTACACTCACTGGACTCACTGCACTGCATCCCAGGTGGTGCCAGTGCAGTCTCTGCACTCACTGAAGTTCATCCCCAGTGGTGCCAGTGAACTCTCTGGACTCACTGCAGTGCATCCCCAGTGGTGCCAGTGCACTCTCTGGACTCACTGCACTGCATCCCCAGTGGTGCCAGTGCACTCTCTGGACTCACTGCACTGCATCCCCAGTGGTGCCAGTGCACTCTCTGGACTCACTGCACTGCATCTCCAATGGTGCCAGTGCACTCTCTGGACTCACTGCACTGCATCCCCAGTGGTGCCAGTGCACTCTGTGGACTCACTGAAGTGCATCCCCATTGGTGCCAGTGCACTCTCTGGACTCACTGCACTGCATCCCCAGTGGTGCCAATGCACTCTCTGGACTCACTGCACTGCATCCCCAGTAGTGCCAGTGCACTCTCTGGACTCACTGAAGTGCATCCCCAGTGGTGCCAGTGCACTCTCTGGACTCACTGCAGTGCATCACCAGTGGTGCCAGTGCACTCTCTGGACTCACTGAAGTGCATCCCCAGTTATGCCAGTGCACTCTCTGGACTCACTGCACTGCATCCCCAGTGGTGCCAGTGCACTCTCTGGACTCACTGCACTGCATCCCCAGTGGTGCTAGTGCACTCTGTGGACTCACTGCAGTGCATCCCCAGTGGTACCAGTGCACTCTGTGGACTCACTGCAGTGCATCCCCAGTGGTGCCAGTGCACTCTCTGGACTCACTGCACTGCATCCCCAGTGGTGCCAATGCACTCTCTGGAGTCACTGCACTGCATCCCCAGTGGTGCCAGTGCACTCTCTGGACTCACTGCACTGCATCCCCAGTGGTGCCAATGCACTCTCTGGACTCACTGCACTGCATCCCCAGTGGTGCCAGTACACTCACTGGACTCACTGCACTGCATCCCCAGTGGTGCCAGTGCAGTCTCTGCACTCACTGAAGTGCATC
This sequence comes from Anser brachyrhynchus, assembly GCF_964034855.1. NCBI lineage: Eukaryota > Metazoa > Chordata > Aves > Anseriformes > Anatidae > Anser > Anser brachyrhynchus. Next base: position 27,490,936 of record NC_137703.1, read on the forward strand.
TCCAGTGGTGCCAGTGAACTCTCTGGACTCACTGCAGTGCATCCCCAGTGGTGCCAGGGCACTCTCTGGACTCACTGCACTGCATATCCAATGGTGCCAATGCACTCTCTGGACTCACTGCACTGCATCCCCAGTGGTGCCAATGCACTCTCTGGACTCACTGCTGTGCATCCCCAGTGGTGCCAGTGCACTCTCTGGACTCACTGTACTGCATCCCCAGTGGTGCCAGTGCACTATCTGGACTCACTGCACTGCATCCCCAGTGGTGCCAGTGCACTCTGTGGACTCACTGCTGTGCATCCCCATTGGTGCCAGTGCACTCTGTGGACTCATTGCAGTGCATCCCCAGTGGTGCCAGTGCACTCTCTGGACTCACTGCAGTGCATCACCAGTGGTGCCAGTGCACTCTCTGGACTCACTGAAATGCATCCCCAGTTGTGCCAGTGCACTCTCTGGACTCACTGCACTGCATCCCCAGTGGTGCCAGAGCACTCTCTGGACTCACTGCACTGCATCCTCTGTGCTGCCAGTGCACTCTGTGGACTCACTGCAGTGCATCCCCAGTGGTACCAGTGCACTCTGTGGACTCACTGCAGTGCATCCCCAGTGGTGCCAGTGCACTCTCTGGACTCACTGCACTGCATCCCCAGTGGTGCCAATGCACTCTCTGGAGTCACTGCACTGCATCCCCAGTGGTGCCAGTGCACTCTCTGGACTCACTGAAGTGCATCCCCAGTGGTGCCAGTGCACTCTCTGGAGTCACTGCACTGCATCCAGAGTGGTGCTAGTGCACTCTGTGGACTCACTGCAGTGCATCCCCAGTGGTGCCAGTGCACTCTCTGGTCTCACTGAAGGGCATTCTCAGTGGTGCCAGTGCACTCTCTGGACTCACTGCAGTGCATCCCCAGTGGTGCCAGTACACTCACTGGACTCACTGCACTGCATCCCCAGTGGTGCCAGTGCACTCTCTGGACTCACCGCACCGCATCCCCAGTGGTGCCAGTGCACTCTCTGGAGTAACTGCAGTGCATCACCAGTGGTGCCAGTGCACTCTCTGGACTCACTGCACTGCATCCCCAGTGGTGCCAGTGCACTCTCTGGACTCACTGCAGTGCATTCCCAGTGGTGCCAGAGCACTCTCTGGACTCACTGCAGTGCATCCCCAGTGGTGCCAGTGCACTCTCTGGACTCACTGCACTGCATCCCCAGTGGTGCCAGTGCACTCTCTGGACTCACTGCAATGCATCCCCAGTGGTGCCAGTGCACTCTCTGGACTCCCGGCACCGCATCCCCAGTGGTGCCAGTGCACTCTCTGGGCTCACTGCAGTGCATCCCCAGTGGTGCCAGTGCACTCTCTTGACTCACTGCACTGCATCCCCAGTGGTGCCAGTGCACTCACTGGATTCACTGCACTGCATTCCCAGTGGTGCTAGTGCACTCTCTGGACTCACTGCACTGCATCCCCAGTGGTACCAGTGCACTCTCTGGACTCACTGAAGTGCATTCTCAGTGGTGCCAGTGCACTCTGTGGACTCACTGCAGTGCATCCCCAGTGGTGCCAGTGCACTCTCTGGACTCACTGCAGTGCATCCCCAGTGGTGCCAGTGCACTCTCTGGACTCACTGCACTGCATCCCCAGTGCTGCCAGTGCACTCTCTGGACTCACTGCACTGCATCCCCAGTGGTGCCAGTGCGCTCTCTGGACTCACTGCAGTGCATCCCCAGTGGTGCCATTGCACTCTCTGGACTCACTGCACTGCATCCCCAGTGGTACCAGTGCACTCTGTGGACTCACTGCAGTGCATCCCCAGTGGTGCCAGTGCACTCTCTGGACTCACTGCACTGCATCCCCAGTGGTGCCAATGCACTCTCTGGACTCACTGCACTGCATCACCAGTGGTGCCAGTGCACTCTCTGGACTCACTGCACTGCATCCCCAGTGGTGCCAGTGCACTCTCTGGAGTCACTGCACTGCATCCCCAGTGGTGCCAGTGCACTCACTGGACTCACTATACTGCATCACCAGTGGTGCCAGTGCGCTCTCTGGACTCACTGCACTGCATCCCCAGTGTTGCCAGTGCATTCACTGGACTCACTGTACTGCATCTCCAGTGGTGCCAGTGCACTCTCTGGGCTCACTGCAGTGCATCCCCAGTGGTGCCAGTGTACTCTCTGGACTCACTGCAGTGCATCCCCACTGGTGCCAGTGCACTCACTGGATTCACTGCACTACATTCCCAGTGGTGCTAGTGCACTCTCTGGACTCACTGCAGTGCATCCCCAGTGGTGCCAGTGCACTCTCTGGACTCACTGCACGGCATCCCCAGTGGTGCCAGTGCGCTCTCTGGACTCACTAAAGTGCATTCTCAGTGGTGCCAGTGCACTCTCTGGACTCACTGCAGTGCATCCCCAGTAGTGCCAGTACACTCTCTGGACTCACTGCACTGCATCCCCAGTGGTGCTAGTGCACTCTCTGGACTCACTGCAGTGCATCCCCAGTGGTGCCAGTGCACTCTCTGGACTCACTGAAGGGCATTCTCAGTGGCGCCAGTGCACTCTCTGGACTCACTGCAGTGCATCACCAGTGGTGCCAGTGCACTCTCTGGACTCACCGCACCGCATCCCCTGTGGTGCCAGTGCACTCTCTGGAGTAACTGCAGTGCATCCCCAGTGGTGCCAGTGCACTCTCTGGACTCACTGCACTGCATCCCCAGTGGTGCCTGTGCAGTGTCTGGACTCACTGCACTGCATCCCCAGTGCTGCCACTGCACTCTCTGGACTCACTGCACTGCATCCCCAGTGGTGCCAGTGCACTCCCTGCACTCACTGCACTGCATCCCCAGTGGTGCCAGTGCACTCACTGGACTCACTGCAGTGCATTCCCTCTGGTGCCAGTGCACTCTCTGGACTCAGTGCACTGCATCCCCAGTGGTGCCAGTGCACTCTCTGGACTCACTGCACTGCATCCCCAGTGTTGCCAGTGCACTCTCTGGACTCACTGCAGTGCATCCCCTGTGGTGCCAGTGCACTCTCTGGACTCACTGAAGTGCATCCCCCGTGGTGCCAGTGCGATCTCTGGACTCACTGCACTGCATTCCCAGTGGTGACAGTGCACACTCTGGACTCACTGCACTGCATCCCCAGTGGTGCCAGTGCACTCTCTGGACTCACTGCAGTGCATCCCCAGTGGTGCCAGTGCACTCTCTGGACTCACTGCACTGCATCCCCAGTGGTGCTAGTGCACTCTCTGGAGTCACAGCACTGCATCCCCAGTGGTGCCAGAGCACTCTCTGGACTCACTGCACTGCATCCCCAGTGGATCCAGTGCACTCTCTGGACTCACTGCACTGCATCCCCAGTGGTGCCAGTGCACTCTCTCGAGTCACTGCACTACATCCCCAGTGGTGCCAGTGCACTCTCTGGACTCACTGTACTGCATCATCAGTGGTGCCAGTGCACTCTCTGGGCTCACTGCAGTGCATCCCCAGTGGTGCCAGTGCATTCACTGGACTGACTGCACTGCATCCCCAGTGGTGCTAGTGCACTCTCTGGACTCACTGCACTGCATCGCCAGTGGTGCAAGAGCACTCTCTGGACTCACTGCAGTGCATCCCCAGTGGTGCCAGTGCACTCTCTGGACTCACTGCACTGCATCCCCAGTGGTGCCAGTGCACTCTGTGGACTCACTGCTGTGCATCCCCAGTGGTACCAGTGCACTCTCTGGACTCACTGCACTGCATCCCCAGTGGTGCCAGTGCACTCTCTGGACTCACTGCACTGCATCCCCAGTGGTGCAAGTGCACTCTCTGGACTCACTGCAGTGCATCCCAAGTGGTGCCAATGCACTCTCTGGACTCACTGCAGTGCATCCCCAGTGGTGCCAGTACACTCCCTGGACTCACTGCAGTGCATCCCCAGTGGTGCCAGTGCAGTCTCTGCACTCACTGAAGTTCATCCCCAGTGGTGCCAGTGAACTCTCTGGACTCACTGCAGTGCATCCCCAGTGGTGCCAGTGCACTCTCTGGACTCACTGCACTGCAGCCCCAGTGGTGCCAGTGCACTCTCTGGACTCACTGCACTGCATCTCCAATGGTGCCAGTGCACTCTCTGGACTCACTGCACTGCATCCCCAGTGGTGCCAGTGCACTCTGTGGACTCACTGAAGTGCATCCCCATTGGTGCCAGTGCACTCTCTGGACTCACTGCACTGCATCTCCAATGGTGCCAGTGCACTCACTGGATTCACTGCACTGCATTCCCAGTGGTGCTAGTGCACTCTCTGGACTCACTGCAGTGCATCCCCAGTGGTACCAGTGCACTCTCTGGACTCACTGAAGTGCATTCTCAGTGGTGCCAGTGCACTCTGTGGACTCACTGCAGTGCATCCCCAGTGGTGCCAGTGCGCTCTCTGGACTCACTGCAGTGCATCCCCAGTGGTGCCAGTGCACTCTCTGGACTCACTGCACTGCATCCCCAGTGCTGCCAGTGCACTCTCTGGACTCACTGCACTGCATCCCCAGTGGTGCCAGTGCGCTCTCTGGACTCACTGCAGTGCATCCCCAGTGGTGCCAGTGCGCTCTCTGGACTCACTGCACTGCATCCCCAGTGGTACCAGTGCACTCTGTGGACTCACTGCAGTGCATCCCCAGTGGTGCCAGTGCACTCTCTGGACTCACTGCACTGCATCCCCTGTGGTGCCAATGCACTCTCTGGACTCACTGCACTGCATCACCAGTGGTGCCAGTGCACTCACTGGACTCACTGTACTGCACCATCAGTGGTGCCAGTGCACTCTCTGGACTCACTGCAGTGCATCCCCAGTGGTGGCAGTGCACTCTCTCGAGTCACTGCACTGCATCCCCAGTGGTGCCAGTGCACTCACTGGACTCACTATACTGCATCACCAGTGGTGCCAGTGCACTCTCTGGGCTCACTGCAGTGCATCCCCAGTGGTGCCAGTGCACTCTATGGACTCACTGCAGTGCATCCCCACTGGTGCCAGTGCACTCACTGGATTCACTGCACTACATTCCCAGTGGTGCTAGTGCACTCTCTGGACTCACTGCAGTGCATCCCCAGTGGTGCCAGTGCACTCTCTGGACTCACTGAAGGGCATTCTCAGTGGCGCCAGTGCACTCTCTGGACTCACTGCAGTGCATCACCAGTGGTGCCAGTGCACTCTCTGGACTCACCGCACCGCATCCCCAGTGGTGCCAGTGCACTCTCTGGAGTAACTGCAGTGCATCCCCAGTGGTGCCAGTGCACTCTCTGGACTCACTGCACTGCATCCCCAGTGGTGCTAGTGCACTCTCTGGACTCACTGCAGTGCATCCCCAGTGGTGCCAGTGCACTCTCTGGACTCACTGAAGGGCATTCTCAGTGGCGCCAGTGCACTCTCTGGACTCACTGCAGTGCATCACCAGTGGTGCCAGTGCACTCTCTGGACTCACCGCACCGCATCCCCAGTGGTGCCAGTGCACTCTCTGGAGTAACTGCAGTGCATCCCCAGTGGTGCCAGTGCACTCTCTGGACTCACTGCACTGCATCCCCAGTGGTGCTAGTGCACTCTCTGGACTCACTGCACTGCATCTCCAGTGGTGCCAGAGCACTCTGTGGACTCACTGGACTGCATCCCCAGTGCTGCCTGTGCACTGTCTGGACTCACTGCACTGCATCCCCAGTGCTGCCACTGCACTCTCTGGACTCACTGCACTGCATCCCCAGTGGTGCCAGTGCACTCCCTGCACTCACTGCACTGCATCCCCAGTGGTGCCAGTGCACTCACTGGACTCACTGCAGTGCATTCCCTCTGGTGCCAGTGCACTCTCTGGACTCAGTGCACTGCATCCCCAGTGGTGCCAGTGCACTCTCTGGACTCACTGCACTGCATCCCCAGTGTTGCCAGTGCACTCTCTGGACTCACTGCAGTGCATCCCCAGTGGTGCCAGTGCACTCTCTGGACTCACTGCAGTGCATCCCCAGTGGTGCCAGTGCGATCTCTGGACTCACTGCACTGCATTCCCAGTGGTGCCAGTGCACACCCTGGACTCACTGCACTGCATCCCCAGTGGTGCCAGTGCACTCTCTGGACTCACTGCAGTGCATCCCCAGTGTTGCCATTGCACTCTCTGGACTCACTGCACTGCATCCCCAGTGGTGCTAGTGCACTCTCTGGAGTCACAGCACTGCATCCCCAGTGGTGCCAGAGCACTCTCTGGACTCACTGCACTGCATCCCCAGTGGAGCCAGTGCACTCTCTGGACTCACTGCACTGCATCCCCAGTGGTGCCAGTGCACTCTCTCGAGTCACTGCACTACATCCCCAGTGGTGCCAGTGCACTCACTGGACTCACTGTACTGCATCATCAGTGGTGCCAGTGCACTCTCTGGACTCACTGCACTGCATCCCCAGTGGTGCCAGTGCATTCACTGGACTGACTGCACTGCATCCCCAGTGGTGCTAGTGCACTCTCTGGACTCACTGCACTGCATCGCCAGTGGTGCAAGAGCACTCTCTGGACTCACTGCAGTGCATCCCCAGTGGTGCCAGTGCACTCTCTGGACTCACTGTACTGCATCCCCAGTGGTGCCAGTGCACTCTGTGGACTCACTGCTGTGCATCCCCATTGGTGCCAGTGCACTCTCTGGACTCACTGCACTGCATCCCCAGTGGTGCCAGTGCACTCTCTGGACTCACTGCACTGCATCCACAGTGGTGCAAGTGCACTCTCTGGACTCACTGCAGTGCATCCCCAGTGGTGCCAATGCACTCTCTGGACTCACTGCAGTGCATCCCCAGTGGTGCCAGTACACTCACTGGACTCACTGCACTGCTTCCCCAGTGGTGCCAGTGCAGTCTCTGCACTCACTGCAGTGCATCCCCAGTGGTGCCAGTGCACTCTCTGGACTCACTGCACTGCATCCCCAGTGGTGCCAGTGCACTCTCTGGACTCACTGCACTGCATCCCCAGTGGTGCCAGTGCACTCTCTGGACTCACTGCACTGCATCTCCAATGGTGCCAGTGCACTCTCTGGACTCACTGCACTGCATCCCCAGTGGTGCCAGTGCACTCTGTGGACTCACTGAAGTGCATCCCCATTGGTGCCAGTGCACTCTCTGGACTCACTGCACTGCATCCCCAGTGGTGCCAATGCACTCTCTGGACTCACTGCACTGCATCCCCAGTAGTGCCAGTGCACTCTCTGGACTCACTGAAGTGCATCCCCAGTGGTGCCAGTGCACTCTCTGGACTCACTGCAGTGCATCCCCAGTGGTGCCAGTGCACTCTCTGGACTCACTGCACTGCATCCCCAGTGGTGCCAATGCACTCTCTGGAGTCACTGCACTGCATCCCCAGTGGTGCCAGTGCACTCTCTGGACTCACTGAAGTGCATCCCCAGTGGTACCAGTGCACTCTGTGGACTCACTGCAGTGCATCCCCAGTGGTGCCAGTGCACTCTCTGGACTCACTGCACTGCATCCCCAGTGGTGCCAATGCACTCTCTGGAGTCACTGCACTGCATCCCCAGTGGTGCCAGTGCACTCTCTGGACTCACTGAAGTGCATCCCCAGTGGTGCCAGTGCACTCTCTGGAGTCACTGCACTGCATCCAGAGTGGTGCTAGTGCACTCTGTGGACTCACTGCAGTGCATCCCCAGTGGTGCCAGTGCACTCTCTGGACTCACTGAATGGCATTCTCAGTGGTGCCAGTGCACTCTCTGGACTCACTGCAGTGCATCCCCAGTGGTGCCAGTACACTCACTGGACTCACTGCACTGCATCCCCAGTGGTGCCAGTGCACTCTCTGGACTCACCGCACCGCATCCCCAGTGGTGCCAGTGCACTCTCTGGAGTAACTGCAGTGCATCACCAGTGGTGCCAGTGCACTCTCTGGACTCACTGCACTGCATCCCCAGTGGTGCCAAAGCACTCTCTGGACTCACTGCAGTGCATTCCCAGTGGTGCCAGAGCACTCTCTGGACTCACTGCAGTGCATCCCCAGTGGTGCCAGTGCACTCTCTGGACTCACTGCACTGCATCCCCAGTGGTGCCAGTGCACTCTCTGGACTCACTGCAATGCATCCCCAGTGGTGCCAGTGCACTCTCTGGACTCCCGGCACCGCATCCCCAGTGGTGCCAGTGCACTCTCTGGGCTCACTGCAGTGCATCCCCAGTGGTGCCAGTGCACTCTCTTGACTCACTGCACTGCATCCCCAGTGGTGCCAGTGCACTCACTGGATTCACTGCACTGCATTCCCAGTGGTGCTAGTGCACTCTCTGGACTCACTGCACTGCATCCCCAGTGGTACCAGTGCACTCTCTGGACTCACTGAAGTGCATTCTCAGTGGTGCCAGTGCACTCTGTGGACTCACTGCAGTGCATCCCCAGTGGTGCCAGTGCGCTCTCTGGACTCACTGCAGTGCATCCCCAGTGGTGCCAGTGCACTCTCTGGACTCACTGCACTGCATCACCAGTGCTGCCAGTGCACTCTCTGGACTCACTGCACTGTATCCCCAGTGCTGCCAGTGCACTCTCTGGACTCACTGCACTGCATCCCCAGTGGTGCCAGTGCGCTCTCTGGACTCACTGCAGTGCATCCCCAGTGGTGCCATTGCACTCTCTGGACTCACTGCACTGCATCCCCAGTGGTACCAGTGCACTCTGTGGACTCACTGCAGTGCATCCCCAGTGGTGCCAGTGCACTCTCTGGACTCACTGCACTGCATCCCCAGTGGTGCCAATGCACTCTCTGGACTCACTGCACTGCATCACCAGTGGTGCCAGTGCACTCTCTGGACTCACTGCACTGCATCCCCAGTGGTGCCAGTGCACTCTCTGGAGTCACTGCACTGCATCCCCAGTGGTGCCAGTGCACTCACTGGACTCACTATACTGCATCACCAGTGGTGCCAGTGCACTCTCTGGACTCACTGCACTGCATCCCCAGTGTTGCCAGTGCATTCACTGGACTCACTGTACTGCATCTCCAGTGGTGCCAGTGCACTCTCTGGGCTCACTGCAGTGCATCCCCAGTGGTGCCAGTGTACTCTCTGGACTCACTGCAGTGCATCCCCACTGGTGCCAGTGCACTCACTGGATTCACTGCACTACATTCCCAGTGGTGCTAGTGCACTCTCTGGACTCACTGCAGTGCATCCCCAGTGGTGCCAGTGCACTCGCTGGACTCACTGCACGGCATCCCCAGTGGTGCCAGTGCGCTCTCTGGACTCACTAAAGTGCATTCTCAGTGGTGCCAGTGCACTCTCTGGACTCACTGCAGTGCATCCCCAGTAGTGCCAGTACACTCTCTGGACTCACTGCACTGCATCCCCAGTGGTGCTAGTGCACTCTCTGGACTCACTGCAGTGCATCCCCAGTGGTGCCAGTGCACTCTCTGGACTCACTGAAGGGCATTCTCAGTGGCGCCAGTGCACTCTCTGGACTCACTGCAGTGCATCACCAGTGGTGCCAGTGCACTCTCTGGACTCACCGCACCGCATCCCCTGTGGTGCCAGTGCACTCTCTGGAGTAACTGCAGTGCAACCCCAGTGGTGCCAGTGCACTCTCTGGACTCACTGCACTGCATCCCCAGTGGTGCTAGTGCACTCTCTGGACTCACTGCACTGCATCTCCAGTGGTGTCAGAGCACTCTCTGGACTCACTGCACTGCATCCCCAGTGCTGCCTGTGCAGTGTCTGGACTCACTGCACTGCATCCCCAGTGCTGCCACTGCACTCTCTGGACTCACTGCACTGCATCCCCAGTGGTGCCAGTGCACTCCCTGCACTCACTCCACTGCATCCCCAGTGGTGCCAGTGCACTCACTGGACTCACTGCAGTGCATTCCCTCTGGTGCCAGTGCACTCTCAGGACTCAGTGCACTGCATCCCCAGTGGTGCCAGTGCACTCTCTGGACTCACTGCACTGCATCCCCCGTGGTGCCAGTGCGATCTCTGGACTCACTGCACTGCATTCCCAGTGGTGCCAGTGCACACTCTGGACTCACTGCACTGCATCCCCAGTGGTGCCAGTGCACTCTCTGGACTCACTGCAGTGCATCCCCAGTGTTGCCAGTGCACTCTCTGGACTCACTGCACTGCATCCCCAGTGGTGCTAGTGCACTCTCTGGAGTCACAGCACTGCATCCCCAGTGGTGCCAGAGCACTCTCTGGACTCACTGCACTGCATCCCCAGTGGATCCAGTGCACTCTCTGGACTCACTGCACTGCATCCCCAGTGGTGCCAGTGCACTCTCTCGAGTCACTGCACTACATCCCCAGTGGTGCCAGTGCACTCTCTGGACTCACTGTACTGCATCATCAGTGGTGCCAGTGCACTCTCTGGGCTCACTGCAGTGCATCCCCAGTGGTGCCAGTGCATTCACTGGACTGACTGCACTGCATCCCCAGTGGTGCTAGTGCACTCTCTGGACTCACTGCACTGCATCGCCAGTGGTGCAAGAGCACTCTCTGGACTCACTGCAGTGCATCCCCAGTGGTGCCAGTTCACTCTCTGGACTCACTGCACTGCATCCCCAGTGGTGCCAGTGCACTCTGTGGACTCACTGCTGTGCATCCCCAGTGGTACCAGTGCACTCTCTGGACTCACTGCACTGCATCCCCAGTGGTGCCAGTGCACTCTCTGGACTCACTGCACTGCATCCCCAGTGGTGCAAGTGCACTCTCTGGACTCACTGCAGTGCATCCCAAGTGGTGCCAATGCACTCTCTGGACTCACTGCAGTGCATCCCCAGTGGTGCCAGTACACTCCCTGGACTCACTGCAGTGCATCCCCAGTGGTGCCAGTGCAGTCTCTGCACTCACTGAAGTTCATCCCCAGTGGTGCCAGTGAACTCTCTGGACTCACTGCAGTGCATCCCCAGTGGTGCCAGTGCACTCTCTGGACTCACTAAACTGCATCCCCAGTGGTGCCACTGCACTCTCTGGACTCACTGCACTGCATCTCCAATGGTGCCAGTGCACTCTCTGGACTCACTGCACTGCATCCCCAGTGGTGCCAGTGCACTCTGTGGACTCACTGAAGTGCATCCCCATTGGTGCCAGTGCACTCTCTGGACTCACTGCACTGCATTCCCAGTGGTGCCAGTGCACTCTCTGGACTCACTGCACTGCATCCCCAGTGGTGCAAGTGCACTCTCTGGACTCACTGCAGTTCATCCCAAGTGGTGCCAATGCACTCTCTGGACTCACTGCACTGCATCCCCAGTGGTGCCAGTACACTCACTGGACTCACTGCACTGCATGCCCAGTGGTGCCAGTGCAGTCTCTGCACTCACTGAAGTGCATCTCCAGTGGTGCCAGTGAACTCTCTGGACTCACTGCAGTGCATCCCCAGTGGTGCCAGTGCACTCTCTGGACTCACTGCACTGCATCCCCAGTGGTGCCAGTGCACTCTCTGGACTCACAGCACTGCATCCCCAGTGGTGCCAGGGCACTCTCTGGACTCACTGCACTGCATCTCCAATGGTGCCAGTGCACTCTCTGGACTCACTGCACTGCATCCCCAGTGGTGCCAATGCACTCTCTGGACTCACTGCTGTGCATCCCCAGTGGTGCCAGTGCACTCTCTGGACTCACTGTACTGCATCCCCAGTGGTGCCAGTGCACTATCTGGACTCACTGCACTGCATCCCCAGTGGTGCCAGTGCACTCTGTGGACTCACTGCTGTGCATCCCCATTGGTGCCAGTGCACTCTCTGGACTCACTGCACTGCATCCCCAGTGGTGTCAGTGCACTCTCTGGACTCACTGCACTGCATCCCCAGTGGTGCAAGTGCACTCTCTGGACTCATTGCAGTGCATCCCAAGTGGTGCCAATGCACTCTCTGGACTCACTGCACTGCATCCCCAGTGGTGCCAGTACACTCACTGGACTCACTGCACTGCATCCCCAGTGGTGCCAGTGCACTCACTGGACTCACTGCAGTGCATTCCCTCTGGTGCCAGTGCACTCTCTGGACTCAGTGCACTGCATCCCCAGTGGTGCCAGTGCACTCTCTGGACTCACTGCACTGCATCCCCAGTGTTGCCAGTGCACTCTCTGGACTCACTGCAGTGCATCCCCAGTGGTGCCAGTGCACTCTCTGGACTCACTGAAGTGCATCCCCCGTGGTGCCAGTGCGATCTCTGGACTCACTGCACTGCATTCCCAGTGGTGCCAGTGCACACCCTGGACTCACTGCACTGCATCCCCAGTGGTGCCAGTGCACTCTCTGGACTCACTGCAGTGCATCCCCAGTGTTGCCAGTGCACTCTCTGGACTCACTGCACTGCATCCCCAGTGGTGCTAGTGCACTCTCTGGAGTCACAGCACTGCATCCCCAGTGGTGCCAGAGCACTCTCTGGACTCACTGCACTGCATCCCCAGTGGAGCCAGTGCACTCTCTGGACTCACTGCACTGCATCCCCAGTGGTGCCAGTGCACTCTCTCGAGTCACTGCACTACATCCCCAGTGGTGCCAGTGCACTCACTGGACTCACTGTACTGCATCATCAGTGGTGCCAGTGCACTCTCTGGACTCACTGCACTGCATCCCCAGTGGTGCCAGTGCATTCACTGGACTGACTGCACTGCATCCCCAGTGGTGCTAGTGCACTCTCTGGACTCACTGCACTGCATCGCCAGTGGTGCAAGAGCACTCTCTGGACTCACTGCAGTGCATCCCCAGTGGTGCCAGTGCACTCTCTGGACTCACTGTACTGCATCCCCAGTGGTGCCAGTGCACTCTGTGGACTCACTGCTGTGCATCCCCATTGGTGCCAGTGCACTCTCTGGACTCACTGCACTGCATCCCCAGTGGTGCCAGTGCACTCTCTGGACTCACTGCACTGCATCCCCAGTGGTGCAAGTGCACTCTCTGGACTCACTGCAGTGCATCCCCAGTGGTGCCAATGCACTCTCTGGACTCACTGCAGTGCATCCCCAGTAGTGCCAGTACACTCACTGGACTCACTGCACTGCTTCCCCAGTGGTGCCAGTGCAGTCTCTGCACTCACTGAAGTTCATCCCCAGTGGTGCCAGTGAACTCTCTGGACTCACTGCAGTGCATCCCCAGTGGTGCCAGTGCACTCTCTGGACTCACTGCACTGCATCCCCAGTGGTGCCAGTGCACTCTCTGGACTCACTGCACTGCATCCCCAGTGGTGCCAGTGCACTCTCTGGACTCACTGCACTGCATCTCCAATGGTGCCAGTGCACTCTCTGGACTCACTGCACTGCATCCCCAGTGGTGCCAGTGCACTCTGTGGACTCACTGAAGTGCATCCCCATTGGTGCCAGTGCACTCTCTGGACTCACTGCACTGCATCCCCAGTGGTGCCAATGCACTCTCTGGACTCACTGCACTGCATCCCCAGTAGTGCCAGTGCACTCTCTGGACTCACTGAAGTGCATCCCCAGTGGTGCCAGTGCACTCTCTGGACTCACTGCAGTGCATCACCAGTGGTGCCAGTGCACTCTCTGGACTCACTGAAGTGCATCCCCAGTTATGCCAGTGCACTCTCTGGACTCACTGCACTGCATCCCCAGTGGTGCCAGTGCACTCTCTGGACTCACTGCACTGCATCCCCAGTGGTGCTAGTGCACTCTGTGGACTCACTGCAGTGCATCCCCAGTGGTACCAGTGCACTCTGTGGACTCACTGCAGTGCATCCCCAGTGGTGCCAGTGCACTCTCTGGACTCACTGCACTGCATCCCCAGTGGTGCCAATGCACTCTCTGGAGTCACTGCACTGCATCCCCAGTGGTGCCAGTGCACTCTCTGGACTCACTGCACTGCATCCCCAGTGGTGCCAATGCACTCTCTGGACTCACTGCACTGCATCCCCAGTGGTGCCAGTACACTCACTGGACTCACTGCACTGCATCCCCAGTGGTGCCAGTGCAGTCTCTGCACTCACTGAAGTGCATCTCCAGTGGTGCCAGTGAACTCTCTGGACTCACTGCAGTGCATCCCCAGTGGTGCCAGGGCACTCTCTGGACTCACTGCACTGCATATCCAATGGTGCCAATGCACTCTCTGGACTCACTGCACTGCATCCCCAGTGGTGCCAATGCACTCTCTGGACTCACTGCTGTGCATCCCCAGTGGTGCCAGTGCACTCTCTGGACTCACTGTACTGCATCCCCAGTGGTGCCAGTGCACTATCTGGACTCACTGCACTGCATCCCCAGTGGTGCCAGTGCACTCTGTGGACTCACTGCTGTGCATCCCCATTGGTGCCAGTGCACTCTGTGGACTCATTGCAGTGCATCCCCAGTGGTGCCAGTGCACTCTCTGGACTCACTGCAGTGCATCACCAGTGGTGCCAGTGCACTCTCTGGACTCACTGAAATGCATCCCCAGTTGTGCCAGTGCACTCTCTGGACTCACTGCACTGCATCCCCAGTGGTGCCAGAGCACTCTCTGGACTCACTGCACTGCATCCTCTGTGCTGCCAGTGCACTCTGTGGACTCACTGCAGTGCATCCCCAGTGGTACCAGTGCACTCTGTGGACTCACTGCAGTGCATCCCCAGTGGTGCCAGTGCACTCTCTGGACTCACTGCACTGCATCCCCAGTGGTGCCAATGCACTCTCTGGAGTCACTGCACTGCATCCCCAGTGGTGCCAGTGCACTCTCTGGACTCACTGAAGTGCATCCCCAGTGGTGCCAGTGCACTCTCTGGAGTCACTGCACTGCATCCAGAGTGGTGCTAGTGCACTCTGTGGACTCACTGCAGTGCATCCCCAGTGGTGCCAGTGCACTCTCTGGTCTCACTGAAGGGCATTCTCAGTGGTGCCAGTGCACTCTCTGGACTCACTGCAGTGCATCCCCAGTGGTGCCAGTACACTCACTGGACTCACTGCACTGCATCCCCAGTGGTGCCAGTGCACTCTCTGGACTCACCGCACCGCATCCCCAGTGGTGCCAGTGCACTCTCTGGAGTAACTGCAGTGCATCACCAGTGGTGCCAGTGCACTCTCTGGACTCACTGCACTGCATCCCCAGTGGTGCCAGTGCACTCTCTGGACTCACTGCAGTGCATTCCCAGTGGTGCCAGAGCACTCTCTGGACTCACTGCAGTGCATCCCCAGTGGTGCCAGTGCACTCTCTGGACTCACTGCACTGCATCCCCAGTGGTGCCAGTGCACTCTCTGGACTCACTGCAATGCATCCCCAGTGGTGCCAGTGCACTCTCTGGACTCCCGGCACCGCATCCCCAGTGGTGCCAGTGCACTCTCTGGGCTCACTGCAGTGCATCCCCAGTGGTGCCAGTGCACTCTCTTCACTCACTGCACTGCATCCCCAGTGGTGCCAGTGCACTCACTGGATTCACTGCACTGCATTCCCAGTGGTGCTAGTGCACTCTCTGGACTCACTGCACTGCATCCCCAGTGGTACCAGTGCACTCTCTGGACTCACTGAAGTGCATTCTCAGTGGTGCCAGTGCACTCTGTGGACTCACTGCAGTGCATCCCCAGTGGTGCCAGTGCACTCTCTGGACTCACTGCAGTGCATCCCCAGTGGTGCCAGTGCACTCTCTGGACTCACTGCACTGCATCCCCAGTGCTGCCAGTGCACTCTCTGGACTCACTGCACTGCATCCCCAGTGGTGCCAGTGCGCTCTCTGGACTCACTGCAGTGCATCCCCAGTGGTGCCATTGCACTCTCTGGACTCACTGCACTGCATCCCCAGTGGTACCAGTGCACTCTGTGGACTCACTGCAGTGCATCCCCAGTGGTGCCAGTGCACTCTCTGGACTCACTGCACTGCATCCCCAGTGGTGCCAATGCACTCTCTGGACTCACTGCACTGCATCACCAGTGGTGCCAGTGCACTCTCTGGACTCACTGCACTGCATCCCCAGTGGTGCCAGTGCACTCTCTGGAGTCACTGCACTGCATCCCCAGTGGTGCCAGTGCACTCACTGGACTCACTATACTGCATCACCAGTGGTGCCAGTGCGCTCTCTGGACTCACTGCACTGCATCCCCAGTGTTGCCAGTGCATTCACTGGACTCACTGTACTGCATCTCCAGTGGTGCCAGTGCACTCTCTGGGCTCACTGCAGTGCATCCCCAGTGGTGCCAGTGTACTCTCTGGACTCACTGCAGTGCATCCCCACTGGTGCCAGTGCACTCACTGGATTCACTGCACTACATTCCCAGTGGTGCTAGTGCACTCTCTGGACTCACTGCAGTGCATCCCCAGTGGTGCCAGTGCACTCTCTGGACTCACTGCACGGCATCCCCAGTGGTGCCAGTGCGCTCTCTGGACTCACTAAAGTGCATTCTCAGTGGTGCCAGTGCACTCTCTGGACTCACTGCAGTGCATCCCCAGTAGTGCCAGTACACTCTCTGGACTCACTGCACTGCATCCCCAGTGGTGCTAGTGCACTCTCTGGACTCACTGCAGTGCATCCCCAGTGGTGCCAGTGCACTCTCTGGACTCACTGAAGGGCATTCTCAGTGGCGCCAGTGCACTCTCTGGACTCACTGCAGTGCATCACCAGTGGTGCCAGTGCACTCTCTGGACTCACCGCACCGCATCCCCTGTGGTGCCAGTGCACTCTCTGGAGTAACTGCAGTGCATCCCCAGTGGTGCCAGTGCACTCTCTGGACTCACTGCACTGCATCCCCAGTGGTGCCTGTGCAGTGTCTGGACTCACTGCACTGCATCCCCAGTGCTGCCACTGCACTCTCTGGACTCACTGCACTGCATCCCCAGTGGTGCCAGTGCACTCCCTGCACTCACTGCACTGCATCCCCAGTGGTGCCAGTGCACTCACTGGACTCACTGCAGTGCATTCCCTCTGGTGCCAGTGCACTCTCTGGACTCAGTGCACTGCATCCCCAGTGGTGCCAGTGCACTCTCTGGACTCACTGCACTGCATCCCCAGTGTTGCCAGTGCACTCTCTGGACTCACTGCAGTGCATCCCCTGTGGTGCCAGTGCACTCTCTGGACTCACTGAAGTGCATCCCCCGTGGTGCCAGTGCGATCTCTGGACTCACTGCAGTGCATCCCCAGTAGTGCCAGTACACTCACTGGACTCACTGCACTGCTTCCCCAGTGGTGCCAGTGCAGTCTCTGCACTCACTGAAGTTCATCCCCAGTGGTGCCAGTGAACTCTCTGGACTCACTGCAGTGCATCCCCAGTGGTGCCAGTGCACTCTCTGGACTCACTGCACTGCATCCCCAGTGGTGCCAGTGCACTCTCTGGACTCACTGCACTGCATCCCCAGTGGTGCCAGTGCACTCTCTGGACTCACTGCACTGCATCTCCAATGGTGCCAGTGCACTCTCTGGACTCACTGCACTGCATCCCCAGTGGTGCCAGTGCACTCTGTGGACTCACTGAAGTGCATCCCCATTGGTGCCAGTGCACTCTCTGGACTCACTGCACTGCATCCCCAGTGGTGCCAATGCACTCTCTGGACTCACTGCACTGCATCCCCAGTAGTGCCAGTGCACTCTCTGGACTCACTGAAGTGCATCCCCAGTGGTGCCAGTGCACTCTCTGGACTCACTGCAGTGCATCACCAGTGGTGCCAGTGCACTCTCTGGACTCACTGAAGTGCATCCCCAGTTATGCCAGTGCACTCTCTGGACTCACTGCACTGCATCCCCAGTGGTGCCAGTGCACTCTCTGGACTCACTGCACTGCATCCCCAGTGGTGCTAGTGCACTCTGTGGACTCACTGCAGTGCATCCCCAGTGGTACCAGTGCACTCTGTGGACTCACTGCAGTGCATCCCCAGTGGTGCCAGTGCACTCTCTGGACTCACTGCACTGCATCCCCAGTGGTGCCAATGCACTCTCTGGAGTCACTGCACTGCATCCCCAGTGGTGCCAGTGCACTCTCTGGACTCACTGCACTGCATCCCCAGTGGTGCCAATGCACTCTCTGGACTCACTGCACTGCATCCCCAGTGGTGCCAGTACACTCACTGGACTCACTGCACTGCATCCCCAGTGGTGCCAGTGCAGTCTCTGCACTCACTGAAGTGCATCTCCAGTGGTGCCAGTGAACTCTCTGGACTCACTGCAGTGCATCCCCAGTGGTGCCAGGGCACTCTCTGGACTCACTGCACTGCATATCCAATGGTGCCAATGCACTCTCTGGACTCACTGCACTGCATCCCCAGTGGTGCCAATGCACTCTCTGGACTCACTGCTGTGCATCCCCAGTGGTGCCAGTGCACTCTCTGGACTCACTGTACTGCATCCCCAGTGGTGCCAGTGCACTATCTGGACTCACTGCACTGCATCCCCAGTGGTGCCAGTGCACTCTGTGGACTCACTGCTGTGCATCCCCATTGGTGCCAGTGCACTCTGTGGACTCATTGCAGTGCATCCCCAGTGGTGCCAGTGCACTCTCTGGACTCACTGCAGTGCATCACCAGTGGTGCCAGTGCACTCTCTGGACTCACTGAAATGCATCCCCAGTTGTGCCAGTGCACTCTCTGGACTCACTGCACTGCATCCCCAGTGGTGCCAGAGCACTCTCTGGACTCACTGCACTGCATCCTCTGTGCTGCCAGTGCACTCTGTGGACTCACTGCAGTGCATCCCCAGTGGTACCAGTGCACTCTGTGGACTCACTGCAGTGCATCCCCAGTGGTGCCAGTGCACTCTCTGGACTCACTGCACTGCATCCCCAGTGGTGCCAATGCACTCTCTGGAGTCACTGCACTGCATCCCCAGTGGTGCCAGTGCACTCTCTGGACTCACTGAAGTGCATCCCCAGTGGTGCCAGTGCACTCTCTGGAGTCACTGCACTGCATCCAGAGTGGTGCTAGTGCACTCTGTGGACTCACTGCAGTGCATCCCCAGTGGTGCCAGTGCACTCTCTGGTCTCACTGAAGGGCATTCTCAGTGGTGCCAGTGCACTCTCTGGACTCACTGCAGTGCATCCCCAGTGGTGCCAGTACACTCACTGGACTCACTGCACTGCATCCCCAGTGGTGCCAGTGCACTCTCTGGACTCACCGCACCGCATCCCCAGTGGTGCCAGTGCACTCTCTGGAGTAACTGCAGTGCATCACCAGTGGTGCCAGTGCACTCTCTGGACTCACTGCACTGCATCCCCAGTGGTGCCAGTGCACTCTCTGGACTCACTGCAGTGCATTCCCAGTGGTGCCAGAGCACTCTCTGGACTCACTGCAGTGCATCCCCAGTGGTGCCAGTGCACTCTCTGGACTCACTGCACTGCATCCCCAGTGGTGCCAGTGCACTCTCTGGACTCACTGCAATGCATCCCCAGTGGTGCCAGTGCACTCTCTGGACTCCCGGCACCGCATCCCCAGTGGTGCCAGTGCACTCTCTGGGCTCACTGCAGTGCATCCCCAGTGGTGCCAGTGCACTCTCTTCACTCACTGCACTGCATCCCCAGTGGTGCCAGTGCACTCACTGGATTCACTGCACTGCATTCCCAGTGGTGCTAGTGCACTCTCTGGACTCACTGCACTGCATCCCCAGTGGTACCAGTGCACTCTCTGGACTCACTGCAGTGCATCACCAGTGGTGCCAGTGCACTCTCTGGACTCACTGAAGTGCATCCCCAGTTATGCCAGTGCACTCTCTGGACTCACTGCACTGCATCCCCAGTGGTGCCAGTGCACTCTCTGGACTCACTGCACTGCATCCCCAGTGGTGCTAGTGCACTCTGTGGACTCACTGCAGTGCATCCCCAGTGGTACCAGTGCACTCTGTGGACTCACTGCAGTGCATCCCCAGTGGTGCCAGTGCACTCTCTGGACTCACTGCACTGCATCCCCAGTGGTGCCAATGCACTCTCTGGAGTCACTGCACTGCATCCCCAGTGGTGCCAGTGCACTCTCTGGACTCACTGCACTGCATCCCCAGTGGTGCCAATGCACTCTCTGGACTCACTGCACTGCATCCCCAGTGGTGCCAGTACACTCACTGGACTCACTGCACTGCATCCCCAGTGGTGCCAGTGCAGTCTCTGCACTCACTGAAGTGCATCTCCAGTGGTGCCAGTGAACTCTCTGGACTCACTGCAGTGCATCCCCAGTGGTGCCAGGGCACTCTCTGGACTCACTGCACTGCATATCCAATGGTGCCAATGCACTCTCTGGACTCACTGCACTGCATCCCCAGTGGTGCCAATGCACTCTCTGGACTCACTGCTGTGCATCCCCAGTGGTGCCAGTGCACTCTCTGGACTCACTGTACTGCATCCCCAGTGGTGCCAGTGCACTATCTGGACTCACTGCACTGCATCCCCAGTGGTGCCAGTGCACTCTGTGGACTCACTGCTGTGCATCCCCATTGGTGCCAGTGCACTCTGTGGACTCATTGCAGTGCATCCCCAGTGGTGCCAGTGCACTCTCTGGACTCACTGCAGTGCATCACCAGTGGTGCCAGTGCACTCTCTGGACTCACTGAAATGCATCCCCAGTTGTGCCAGTGCACTCTCTGGACTCACTGCACTGCATCCCCAGTGGTGCCAGAGCACTCTCTGGACTCACTGCACTGCATCCTCTGTGCTGCCAGTGCACTCTGTGGACTCACTGCAGTGCATCCCCAGTGGTACCAGTGCACTCTGTGGACTCACTGCAGTGCATCCCCAGTGGTGCCAGTGCACTCTCTGGACTCACTGCACTGCATCCCCAGTGGTGCCAATGCACTCTCTGGAGTCACTGCACTGCATCCCCAGTGGTGCCAGTGCACTCTCTGGACTCACTGAAGTGCATCCCCAGTGGTGCCAGTGCACTCTCTGGAGTCACTGCACTGCATCCAGAGTGGTGCTAGTGCACTCTGTGGACTCACTGCAGTGCATCCCCAGTGGTGCCAGTGCACTCTCTGGTCTCACTGAAGGGCATTCTCAGTGGTGCCAGTGCACTCTCTGGACTCACTGCAGTGCATCCCCAGTGGTGCCAGTACACTCACTGGACTCACTGCACTGCATCCCCAGTGGTGCCAGTGCACTCTCTGGACTCACCGCACCGCATCCCCAGTGGTGCCAGTGCACTCTCTGGAGTAACTGCAGTGCATCACCAGTGGTGCCAGTGCACTCTCTGGACTCACTGCACTGCATCCCCAGTGGTGCCAGTGCACTCTCTGGACTCACTGCAGTGCATTCCCAGTGGTGCCAGAGCACTCTCTGGACTCACTGCAGTGCATCCCCAGTGGTGCCAGTGCACTCTCTGGACTCACTGCACTGCATCCCCAGTGGTGCCAGTGCACTCTCTGGACTCACTGCAATGCATCCCCAGTGGTGCCAGTGCACTCTCTGGACTCCCGGCACCGCATCCCCAGTGGTGCCAGTGCACTCTCTGGGCTCACTGCAGTGCATCCCCAGTGGTGCCAGTGCACTCTCTTCACTCACTGCACTGCATCCCCAGTGGTGCCAGTGCACTCACTGGATTCACTGCACTGCATTCCCAGTGGTGCTAGTGCACTCTCTGGACTCACTGCACTGCATCCCCAGTGGTACCAGTGCACTCTCTGGACTCACTGCAGTGCATCACCAGTGGTGCCAGTGCACTCTCTGGACTCACTGAAGTGCATCCCCAGTTATGCCAGTGCACTCTCTGGACTCACTGCACTGCATCCCCAGTGGTGCCAGTGCACTCTCTGGACTCACTGCACTGCATCCCCAGTGGTGCTAGTGCACTCTGTGGACTCACTGCAGTGCATCCCCAGTGGTACCAGTGCACTCTGTGGACTCACTGCAGTGCATCCCCAGTGGTGCCAGTGCACTCTCTGGACTCACTGCACTGCATCCCCAGTGGTGCCAATGCACTCTCTGGAGTCACTGCACTGCATCCCCAGTGGTGCCAGTGCACTCTCTGGACTCACTGCACTGCATCCCCAGTGGTGCCAATGCACTCTCTGGACTCACTGCACTGCATCCCCAGTGGTGCCAGTACACTCACTGGACTCACTGCACTGCATCCCCAGTGGTGCCAGTGCAGTCTCTGCACTCACTGAAGTGCATCTCCAGTGGTGCCAGTGAACTCTCTGGACTCACTGCAGTGCATCCCCAGTGGTGCCAGGGCACTCTCTGGACTCACTGCACTGCATATCCAATGGTGCCAATGCACTCTCTGGACTCACTGCACTGCATCCCCAGTGGTGCCAATGCACTCTCTGGACTCACTGCTGTGCATCCCCAGTGGTGCCAGTGCACTCTCTGGACTCACTGTACTGCATCCCCAGTGGTGCCAGTGCACTATCTGGACTCACTGCACTGCATCCCCAGTGGTGCCAGTGCACTCTGTGGACTCACTGCTGTGCATCCCCATTGGTGCCAGTGCACTCTGTGGACTCATTGCAGTGCATCCCCAGTGGTGCCAGTGCACTCTCTGGACTCACTGCAGTGCATCACCAGTGGTGCCAGTGCACTCTCTGGACTCACTGAAATGCATCCCCAGTTGTGCCAGTGCACTCTCTGGACTCACTGCACTGCATCCCCAGTGGTGCCAGAGCACTCTCTGGACTCACTGCACTGCATCCTCTGTGCTGCCAGTGCACTCTGTGGACTCACTGCAGTGCATCCCCAGTGGTACCAGTGCACTCTGTGGACTCACTGCAGTGCATCCCCAGTGGTGCCAGTGCACTCTCTGGACTCACTGCACTGCATCCCCAGTGGTGCCAATGCACTCTCTGGAGTCACTGCACTGCATCCCCAGTGGTGCCAGTGCACTCTCTGGACTCACTGAAGTGCATCCCCAGTGGTGCCAGTGCACTCTCTGGAGTCACTGCACTGCATCCAGAGTGGTGCTAGTGCACTCTGTGGACTCACTGCAGTGCATCCCCAGTGGTGCCAGTGCACTCTCTGGTCTCACTGAAGGGCATTCTCAGTGGTGCCAGTGCACTCTCTGGACTCACTGCAGTGCATCCCCAGTGGTGCCAGTACACTCACTGGACTCACTGCACTGCATCCCCAGTGGTGCCAGTGCACTCTCTGGACTCACCGCACCGCATCCCCAGTGGTGCCAGTGCACTCTCTGGAGTAACTGCAGTGCATCACCAGTGGTGCCAGTGCACTCTCTGGACTCACTGCACTGCATCCCCAGTGGTGCCAGTGCACTCTCTGGACTCACTGCAGTGCATTCCCAGTGGTGCCAGAGCACTCTCTGGACTCACTGCAGTGCATCCCCAGTGGTGCCAGTGCACTCTCTGGACTCACTGCACTGCATCCCCAGTGGTGCCAGTGCACTCTCTGGACTCACTGCAATGCATCCCCAGTGGTGCCAGTGCACTCTCTGGACTCCCGGCACCGCATCCCCAGTGGTGCCAGTGCACTCTCTGGGCTCACTGCAGTGCATCCCCAGTGGTGCCAGTGCACTCTCTTCACTCACTGCACTGCATCCCCAGTGGTGCCAGTGCACTCACTGGATTCACTGCACTGCATTCCCAGTGGTGCTAGTGCACTCTCTGGACTCACTGCACTGCATCCCCAGTGGTACCAGTGCACTCTCTGGACTCACTGAAGTGCATTCTCAGTGGTGCCAGTGCACTCTGTGGACTCACTGCAGTGCATCCCCAGTGGTGCCAGTGCACTCTCTGGACTCACTGCAGTGCATCCCCAGTGGTGCCAGTGCACTCTCTGGACTCACTGCACTGCATCCCCAGTGCTGCCAGTGCACTCTCTGGACTCACTGCACTGCATCCCCAGTGGTGCCAGTGCGCTCTCTGGACTCACTGCAGTGCATCCCCAGTGGTGCCATTGCACTCTCTGGACTCACTGCACTGCATCCCCAGTGGTACCAGTGCACTCTGTGGACTCACTGCAGTGCATCCCCAGTGGTGCCAGTGCACTCTCTGGACTCACTGCACTGCATCCCCAGTGGTGCCAATGCACTCTCTGGACTCACTGCACTGCATCACCAGTGGTGCCAGTGCACTCTCTGGACTCACTGCACTGCATCCCCAGTGGTGCCAGTGCACTCTCTGGAGTCACTGCACTGCATCCCCAGTGGTGCCAGTGCACTCACTGGACTCACTATACTGCATCACCAGTGGTGCCAGTGCGCTCTCTGGACTCACTGCACTGCATCCCCAGTGTTGCCAGTGCATTCACTGGACTCACTGTACTGCATCTCCAGTGGTGCCAGTGCACTCTCTGGGCTCACTGCAGTGCATCCCCAGTGGTGCCAGTGTACTCTCTGGACTCACTGCAGTGCATCCCCACTGGTGCCAGTGCACTCACTGGATTCACTGCACTACATTCCCAGTGGTGCTAGTGCACTCTCTGGACTCACTGCAGTGCATCCCCAGTGGTGCCAGTGCACTCTCTGGACTCACTGCACGGCATCCCCAGTGGTGCCAGTGCGCTCTCTGGACTCACTAAAGTGCATTCTCAGTGGTGCCAGTGCACTCTCTGGACTCACTGCAGTGCATCCCCAGTAGTGCCAGTACACTCTCTGGACTCACTGCACTGCATCCCCAGTGGTGCTAGTGCACTCTCTGGACTCACTGCAGTGCATCCCCAGTGGTGCCAGTGCACTCTCTGGACTCACTGAAGGGCATTCTCAGTGGCGCCAGTGCACTCTCTGGACTCACTGCAGTGCATCACCAGTGGTGCCAGTGCACTCTCTGGACTCACCGCACCGCATCCCCTGTGGTGCCAGTGCACTCTCTGGAGTAACTGCAGTGCATCCCCAGTGGTGCCAGTGCACTCTCTGGACTCACTGCACTGCATCCCCAGTGGTGCCTGTGCAGTGTCTGGACTCACTGCACTGCATCCCCAGTGCTGCCACTGCACTCTCTGGACTCACTGCACTGCATCCCCAGTGGTGCCAGTGCACTCCCTGCACTCACTGCACTGCATCCCCAGTGGTGCCAGTGCACTCACTGGACTCACTGCAGTGCATTCCCTCTGGTGCCAGTGCACTCTCTGGACTCAGTGCACTGCATCCCCAGTGGTGCCAGTGCACTCTCTGGACTCACTGCACTGCATCCCCAGTGTTGCCAGTGCACTCTCTGGACTCACTGCAGTGCATCCCCTGTGGTGCCAGTGCACTCTCTGGACTCACTGAAGTGCATCCCCCGTGGTGCCAGTGCGATCTCTGGACTCACTGCACTGCATTCCCAGTGGTGACAGTGCACACTCTGGACTCACTGCACTGCATCCCCAGTGGTGCCAGTGCACTCTCTGGACTCACTGCAGTGCATCCCCAGTGGTGCCAGTGCACTCTCTGGACTCACTGCACTGCATCCCCAGTGGTGCTAGTGCACTCTCTGGAGTCACAGCACTGCATCCCCAGTGGTGCCAGAGCACTCTCTGGACTCACTGCACTGCATCCCCAGTGGATCCAGTGCACTCTCTGGACTCACTGCACTGCATCCCCAGTGGTGCCAGTGCACTCTCTCGAGTCACTGCACTACATCCCCAGTGGTGCCAGTGCACTCTCTGGACTCACTGTACTGCATCATCAGTGGTGCCAGTGCACTCTCTGGGCTCACTGCAGTGCATCCCCAGTGGTGCCAGTGCATTCACTGGACTGACTGCACTGCATCCCCAGTGGTGCTAGTGCACTCTCTGGACTCACTGCACTGCATCGCCAGTGGTGCAAGAGCACTCTCTGGACTCACTGCAGTGCATCCCCAGTGGTGCCAGTGCACTCTCTGGACTCACTGCACTGCATCCCCAGTGGTGCCAGTGCACTCTGTGGACTCACTGCTGTGCATCCCCAGTGGTACCAGTGCACTCTCTGGACTCACTGCACTGCATCCCCAGTGGTGCCAGTGCACTCTCTGGACTCACTGCACTGCATCCCCAGTGGTGCAAGTGCACTCTCTGGACTCACTGCAGTGCATCCCAAGTGGTGCCAATGCACTCTCTGGACTCACTGCAGTGCATCCCCAGTGGTGCCAGTACACTCCCTGGACTCACTGCAGTGCATCCCCAGTGGTGCCAGTGCAGTCTCTGCACTCACTGAAGTTCATCCCCAGTGGTGCCAGTGAACTCTCTGGACTCACTGCAGTGCATCCCCAGTGGTGCCAGTGCACTCTCTGGACTCACTGCACTGCAGCCCCAGTGGTGCCAGTGCACTCTCTGGACTCACTGCACTGCATCTCCAATGGTGCCAGTGCACTCTCTGAACTCACTGCACTGCATCCCCAGTGGTGCCAGTGCACTCTGTGGACTCACTGAAGTGCATCCCCATTGGTGCCAGTGCACTCTCTGGACTCACTGCACTGCATCCCCAGTGGTGCAAGTGCACTCTCTGGACTCACTGCAGTTCATCCCAAGTGGTGCCAATGCACTCTCTGGACTCACTGCACTGCATCCCCAGTGGTGCCAGTACACTCACTGGACTCACTGCACTGCATCCCCAGTGGTGCCAGTGCAGTCTCTGCACTCACTGAAGTGCATCTCCAGTGGTGCCAGTGAACTCTCTGGACTCACTGCAGTGCATCCCCAGTGGTGCCAGTGCACTCTCTGGACTCACTGCACTGCATCCCCAGTGGTGCCAGTGCACTCTCTGGACTCACTGCACTGCATCCCCAGTGGTGCCAGGGCACTCTCTGGACTCACTGCACTGCATCTCCAATGGTGCCAGTGCACTCTCTGGACTCACTGCACTGCATCCCCAGTGGTGCCAATGCACTCTCTGGACTCACTGCTGTGCATCCCCAGTGGTGCCAGTGCACTCTCTGGACTCACTGTACTGCATCCCCAGTGGTGCCAGTGCACTATCTGGACTCACTGCACTGCATCCCCAGTGGTGCCAGTGCACTCTGTGGACTCACTGCTGTGCATCCCCATTGGTGCCAGTGCACTCTCTGGACTCACTGCACTGCATCCCCAGTGGTGTCAGTGCACTCTCTGGACTCACTGCACTGCATCCCCTGTGGTGCAAGTGCACTCTCTGGACTCATTGCAGTGCATCCCAAGTGGTGCCAATGCACTCTCTGGACTCACTGCACTGCATCCCCAGTGGTGCCAGTACACTCACTGGACTCACTGCACTGCATCCCCAGTGGTGCCAGTGCACTCTCTGCACTCACTGAAGTGCATCTCCAGTGGTGCCAGTGCACTCTCTGGACTCACTGCACTGCATCCCCAGTGGTGCCAGTGCACTCACTGGACTCACTGCAGTGCATCCCCAGTGGTGCCAGTGCACTCTCTGGACTCACTGCACTGCATCCCCAGTGTTGCCAGTGCACTCTCTGGACTCACTGCACTGAAGCCCCAGTGGTGCCAGTGCACTCTCTGGACTCACTGCAGTGCATCCCCAGTGGTGCCAGTGCACTCTGTGGACTCACTGCAGTGCATCCCCAGTGGTGCCAGTGCACTCTGTGGACTCACTGCAGTGCATCCCCAGTGGTGCCAGTGCGCTCTCTGGACTCACTGCAGTGCATCCCCCGTGGTGCAAGTGCACTCTCTGGACTCACTGGAGTGCATCACCTGTGGTGCCAGTGCACTCTCTGGACTCACTGCAGTGCATCCCCAGTGGTGCCAGTGCACTCTCTGGACTCACTGCACTGCATCCCCAGTGGTGCCAGTGCACTCTCTGGACTCACTGCAGGGCATCCCCAGTGGTGCCAGTGCACTCTCTGGACTCACTGCAGTGCATCCCCAGTGGTGCCAGTGCACTCTCTGGACTCACTGCACTGCATCCCCAGTGGTGCCAGTGCACTCTCTGGACTCACTGCAGTGCATCCCCAGTAGTGCCATTGCACTCTCTGCACTCACTTCACTGCATCGCCAGTGGTGCCAGTGCACTCTCTGCACTCACTGCAGTGCATCACCTGTGGTGCCAGTGCACTCTCTGGACTCACTGCACCGCATCCGCAGTAGTGCCAGTGCACTCTCTAGAGTCACTGCGCTGCATCCCCAGTTGTGACACTGCACTCTCTGGACTCACTGCAGCGCATCCCCAGTGGTGCCAGTGCACTCTCTGGAGTGACTGCAGTGCATCCCCAGTGGTGCCAGTGCACTCTCTGGACTCGCGTCAATGCATCCCCAGTGGTGCTAATGCACTCTGGACTCACTGCACTGCATCCCGAGTGGTGCCAGTGCACTCTCTGGACTCACTGCACTGCATCCCCAGTGGTGCCAGTGCACTCTCTGGACTCACTGCAGTGCATCCCCAGTGGTGCCAGTGCACTCTCTGGACTCACTGCACTGCATCCCCTGTGCTGCCAGTGCTCTCTCTGGACTCACTGCACTGCATCCACAGTGGTGCCAGTGCACTCTCTGGACTCACTGCACTGCATCACCAGTGGTGCCAGTACACTCTCTGGACACACTGAAGTGCATTCTCAGTGGGGCCAGTGCACTCTCTGGACTCACTGCGCTGCATCCCCAGTGGTGCCAGTACACTCACTGGACTCACTGCACTGCATCCCTCGTGGTGCCAGGGCACTCTCTGCAGACACTGCAGTGCATCCCCAAAGGTGACAGTGCACTCTCTGGACTCACTGCACTGCATCCCCAGTGCTGCCAGTGCACTCTCTGGACTCACTGCACTGCATCCCCAGTGGTGCCAGTGCACTCTCTGGACTCACTGCAGGGCATCCCCAGTGGTGCCAGTGCGCTCTCTGGACTCACTGCAGGGCATCCCCAGTGGTGCCAGTGCACTCTCTGGACTCACTGCACTGCATCCCCAGTCCTGCCATTGCACTCTCTTGACTCACTGCACTGCATCCCCAGTGGTGCCAGTACACTCACTGGACTGACTGAAGTGCATCCCCAGTGGTGTCAGTGCAATCTCTGGACTCACAGCAGTGCATCCCCAGTGGTGCCAGTGCACTCCCTGGACTCACTGCACTGCTACAGCCGCGGCAGCCGCTCCAGCCGCGGTAGCCCTCCAGCCGTGGCAGCCGCTCCACTCGGTAGCGGCTGGAGCGGCTGCCGCGGCTGGAGCGGCTGGAGCGGCTGCCGCGGCTGGAGCGGCTGCCGCGGATGGAGAGGCTGGCGCGGCTGGAGGGGCTGGAGCGGCTGCCGCGGCTGGAGCGGCTGGAGCGGCTGCCGCGGCAGGAGGGTCTGCCGCGGCTGGAGGGGCTACCGCGTGGTTGACTCGGCTGGAGCGGATGCCGAGGCTGGAGCGGCACTCTCTGGACTCACTGAAATGCATTCTCAGTGGTGCCAGTGCACTCTCTGGACTCACTGCACTGCATCCCCAGTGGTGCCAGTGCACTCTCTGGACTCACTGCACTGCATCCCCAATGGTGCCAGTGCACTCTCTTTACTCACTGCACTGCATCCCCAAGGTGCCAGTGCACTCTCTGGACTCACTGCACTGCTCCAGCCGCGGCAGCCTCTCCAGCCGCACCAGCCGCGGCATCCGCTCCAGCCTCGGCATCCGCTCCAGCCGCGTTAACCGCTCCAGCCGCGGTAGCTCCTCCAGCCGCGCCAGCCGCTCCAGCCGCGGCAGCCGCTCCAGCCGCTCCAGCCGCGGCATCCGCTCCAGCCGCTCCAGCCGCGGCAGCCGCTCCAACCGCTACAGACGCTCCAGCCGCGGCAGCCGCTCCAGCCGCTACCGAGTGGAGCGGCTGCCACGGCTGGACGGCTACCGCGGCTGGAGCGGCTGCCGCGGCTGGAGCAGTGCAGTGAGTCCAGGGAGTGCAAAGGCACCAGTGGGGATGGAGTGCAGTGAGTCCAAAGACTTCACTGTCACCACTGGGAATGCAGTGCAGTGAGTCCAGAGAGTGCACTGGCACCACTGGCGATGCAGTGAAGTGAGTGCAGAGAGTGCAATGGCACTACTGGGGATGCACTGCAGTGAGTCCAGAGAGTGCACTGGCACCACTGGGGATGCAGTGCAGTGAGTCCAGAGAGTGCACTGGCACCACTGGGGATGCCCTGCAGTGAGTCCAGAGAGTGCACTGGCACCACTGGGGATGCACTACAGTGAGTCCAGGGATAGCACTGGCACCACTGGGGATGCAGTGCAGTGAGTCCAGAGAGTGCACTGGCACCACTGGGGATGCCCTGCAGTGAGCCCAGAGAGTGCACTGGCACCACTGGGGATGCAGTGCAGTGAGTCCAGTGAGTGCACTGGCACCACTGGGGATGCAGTGCAGTGAGTCCAGAGAGTGCACTGGCACCACTGAGAATGCACTTCAGTGAGTCCAGAGAGTGCACTGGCACCAATGGGGATGCACTACAGTGAGTCCAGGGATAGCACTGGCACCACTGGGGATGCAGTGCAGTGAGTCCAGAGAGTGCACTGGCTCCACTGGGGATGCACTTCAGTGAGTCCAGAGAGTGCACTGGCACCACTGGGGATGCAGTGCAGTGAGTCCAGAGAGTGCACTGGCAGGACTGGGGATGCAGTGCAGTGAGTCCAGAGAGTGCACTGGCACCACTGGGGATGCAGTGCAGTGAGTCCAGAGAGTGCATTGGCAGGACTGGGGATGCAGTGCAGTGAGTCCAGAGAGTGTACTGGCACCACTGGGGATGCCCTGCAGTGAGTCCAGAGAGCGCACTGGCACCACTGGGGATGCAGTGCAGTGAGTCCAGAGAGTGCACTGGCACCACTGGGGATGCAGTGCAGTGAGTCCAGAGAGTGCACTGGCAGCACTGGGGATGCAGTGCAGTGAGTCCAGAGAATGCACTGGCACCACGGGGGATGCACTCCAGTGAGTCCAGAGAGTGCACTGGCAGCACTGGGGATGCAGTGCAGTGAGTCCAGAGAATGCACTGGCACCACGGGGGATGCACTGCAGTGAGTCCAGAGAGCGCACTGGCACCACTGGGGATGCACTGCAGTGAGTCCACAGAGTGCACTGGCACCACTGGGGATGCAGAGCAGTGAGTCCAGAGAGTGCACTGGCACCACTGGGGATGCACTGCAGTGAGTCCAGAGAGTGCACTGGCACCACTGGGGCTTCAGTGCAGTGAGTCCAGAGAGTGCACTGGCACCACTGGGGATGCAGTGCAGTGAGTCCAGAGAGTGCACTAGCGCCACTGGGGATGCAGTGCAGTGAGTCCAGAGAGTGCACTGGCACCACTGGGGATGCAGTCCAGTGAGTCCAGAGAGTGCACTGGCACCACTGGTGATGCAGTGCAGTGAGTCCAGAGAGTGGCGCTCCAGCCTCGGTTTCCGCTCCAGCCGCGTCAACCGCTCCAGCCGCGGTAGCCCCTCCAGCCGCGGCAGACGCTCTAGACGCTCCAACCGCGTCAGCCTCTCCAGCCGCGTTAGCCCCTCCAGCCGCGGCAGACGCTCCAGCAGCTCCAGCCGCGGTAACCGCTCCAAACGCGGCAGGAGCTCCAGCCGCTACCGAGTGGAGCGGCTGCCACGGCTGGAGCGGTTGCCGCGGTTGGAGCGCCTGCCGCGTTTGGAGCGGCTGCCGCGGCTTCCGCGGCTGGTGCGGCTGCTGCGGTTGGAGAGTCTGCCGCGTATGCCGCGGACGGAGCGGCTGCCGCGGCTAGAGCGGCTGCCGCGGCTGCCGCGGCTGCCGAGGCTGGAGGGCTACCGCGGCTGGAGCGACTGCCGCGGCTGGAGTAGTGCAGTGAGTCCAGAGAGTGCACTGGCACCACTGGGGATGCAGTCCAGTGAGTCCAGAGAGTGCACTGTCACCTTTGGGGATGCACTGCAGTGTCTGCAGAGAGTGCCCTGTCACCACGAGGGATGCAGTGCAGTGAGTCCAGTGAGTGTAGTGGCACCACTGGGGATGCAGCGCAGTGAGTCCAGAGAGTGCACTGGCACCACTGAATATGCACTTCAGTGTGTCCAGAGAGTGTACTGACACCAGTGGTGATGCACTGCAGTGAGTCCAGAGAGTGCACTGGCACCACTGTGGATGCAGTGCAGTGAGTCCAGAGAGAGCACTGGCAGCACAGGGGATGCAGTGCAGTGAGTCCAGAGGGTGCACTGGCACCACTAGGGATGCACTGCAGTGAGTCCAGTGAGTACACTGGCACCACTGGGGATGCACTGCAGTGAGTCCAGAGAGTGCACTGGCACCATTCGGGATGCAGTGCAGTGAGTCCAGAGTGCATTAGCACCAATGGGGATGCATTGACGCGAGTCCAGAGAGTGCACTGGCACCACTGGGGATGCACTGCAGTCACTCCAGAGAGTGCACTGGCACCACAGGGGATGCGGTGCAGTGAGTCCAGAGAGTGCACTGGCACCACTGGGGATGCACTGCAGGGAGTCCAGTGAGTGCACTGGCACCACTGGGGATGCAGTGCAGTGAGTCCAGAGAGTGCACTAGCACCACTGGGGATGCAGTGCAGTGAGTCCAGAGAGTGCACTGGCAACACTGGGGATGCAGTGCAGTGAGTCCAGAGTGTGCACTGGCACCACTGGGAATGCAGTGCAGTGAGTCCAGAGATCGCACTGGCACCACGGGGGATGCACTTCAGTGAGTCCAGAGAGTGCACTGGCACCACTGGGGATGCACTGCAGTGAGTCCACAGAGTGCACTGGCACCACTGGGGATGCAGTGCACTGAGTCCAGAGAGTGCACTGGCACCACTGGGGATGCAGTGCACTGAGTCCAGAGAGTGCACTGGCACCAGAGGGAATGCACTGCAGTGAGTCCAGTGAGTGCACTGGCACCACTGGGGATGCAGTGCAGTGAGTGCAGGGAGTGCACTGGCACCACTGGGGATGCAGTGCAGTGAGTCCAGAGAGTTCACTGGCACCACTGGAGATGCACTTCAGTGAGTGTAGAGACTGCACTGGCACCACTGGGGATGCAGTGCAGTGAGTCCAGTGAGTGTACTGGCACCACTGGGGATGCAGTGCAGTGAGTCCAGAGAGTGCACTGGCACCACTGAGAATGCACTTCAGTGTGTCCAGAGAGTGCACTGGCACCACTGGTGATGCACTGCAGTGAGTCCAGTGAGTGCACTGGCACCACTGTGGATGCAGTGCAGTGAGTCGAGAGAGAGCACTGGCAGCACTGGGGATGCAGTGCAGTGAGTCCAGAGAGTGCACTGGCACCACTGGGGATGCAGTGCAGTGAGTCCAGAGAGTGCACTGGCACCACTGGGGATGCAGTGCAGTGAGTCCAGAGAGTGCACTGGCACCACTGGGGATGCAGTGCAGTGAGTCCAGAGTGTGCACTGGCACCACTGGGAATGCAGTGCAGTGAGTCCAGAGATCGCACTGGCACCGCGGGGGATGCACTTCAGTGAGTCCAGAGAGTGCACTCGCACCACTGGGGATGCACTGCAGTGAGTCCAGAGAGTGCACTGGCAACACTGGGGATGCAGTGCAGTGAGTCCAGAGAGTGCACTGGCACCACTGGGGATGCAGTGCACTGAGTCCAGAGAGTGCACTGGCACCAGAGGGAATGCACTGCAGTGAGTCCAGTGAGTGCACTGGCACCACTGGGGATGCAGTGCAGTGAGTGCAGGGAGTGTACTGGCACCACTGGGGATGCAGTGCACTGAGTCCAGAGAGTGCACTGGCACCAGAGGGAATGCACTGCAGTGAGTCCAGTGAGTGCA
This sequence comes from Anser brachyrhynchus, assembly GCF_964034855.1. Lineage (NCBI taxonomy): Eukaryota > Metazoa > Chordata > Aves > Anseriformes > Anatidae > Anser > Anser brachyrhynchus. The sequence continues at coordinate 27,524,332 of NC_137703.1, forward strand.
CTGGCACCACTGGGGATGCAGTGCAGTGAGTGCAGGGAGTGCACTGGCACCACTGGGGATGCAGTGCAGTGAGTCCAGAGATTTCACTGGCACCACTGGAGATGCACTTCAGTGAGTGTAGAGACTGCACTGGCACCACTGGGGATGCAGTGCAGTGAGTCCAGTGAGTGTACTGGCACCACTGGGGATGCAGTGCAGTGAGTCCAGAGAGTGCACTGGCACCACTGAGAATGCACTTCAGTGTGTCCACAGAGTGCACTGGCACCACTGGTGATGCACTGCAGTGAGTCCAGTGAGTGCACTGGCACCACTGTGGATGCAGTGCAGTGAGTCCAGAGAGAGCACTGGCAGCACTGGGGATGCAGTGCAGTGAGTCCAGAGAGTGCACTGGCACCACTGGGGATGCAGTGCAGTGAGTCCAGAGAGTGCACTAGCACCACTGGGGATGCAGTGCAGTGAGTCCAGAGAGTGCACTGGCACCACTGGGGATGCAGTGCAGTGAGTCCAGAGAGTGCACTGGCACCACTGGGGATGCAGTGCAGTGAGTCCAGAGTGTGCACTGGCACCACTGGGAATGCAGTGCAGTGAGTCCAGAGATCGCACTGGCACCACGGGGGATGCACTTCAGTGAGTCCAGAGAGTGCACTCGCACCACTGGGGATGCACTGCAGTGAGTCCAGAGAGTGCACTGGCAACACTGGGGATGCAGTGCAGTGAGTCCAGAGAGTGCACTGGCACCACTGGGGATGCAGTGCACTGAGTCCAGAGAGTGCACTGGCACCAGAGGGAATGCACTGCAGTGAGTCCAGTGAGTGCACTGGCACCACTGGGGATGCAGTGCAGTGAGTGCAGGGAGTGCACTGGCACCACTGGGGATGCAGTGCACTGAGTCCAGAGAGTGCACTGGCACCAGAGGGAATGCACTGCAGTGAGTCCAGTGAGTGCACTGGCACCACTGGGGATGCAGTGCAGTGAGTGCAGGGAGTGCACTGGCACCACTGGGGATGCAGTGCACTGAGTCCAGAGAGTGCACTGGCACCAGAGGGAATGCACTGCAGTGAGTCCAGTGAGTGCACTGGCACCACTGGGGATGCAGTGCAGTGAGTCCAGAGAGTGTACTGGCACCAGTGGTGATGCACTGCAGTGAGTCCAGAGAGTGCACTGGCACCACTGTGGATGCAGTGCAGTGAGTCCAGAGAGAGCACTGGCAGCACAGGGGATGCAGTGCAGTGAGTCCAGAGGGTGCACTGGCACCACTAGGGATGCACTGCAGTGAGTCCAGTGAGTACACTGGCACCACTGGGGATGCACTGCAGTGAGTCCAGAGAGTGCACTGGCACCATTCGGGATGCAGTGCAGTGAGTCCAGAGTGCATTAGCACCAATGGGGATGCATTGACGCGAGTCCAGAGAGTGCACTGGCACCACTGGGGATGCACTGCAGTCACTCCAGAGAGTGCACTGGCACCACAGGGGATGCGGTGCAGTGAGTCCAGAGAGTGCACTGGCACCACTGGGGATGCACTGCAGTGAGTCCAGTGAGTGCACTGGCACCACTGGGGATGCAGTGCAGTGAGTCCAGAGAGTGCACTAGCACCACTGGGGATGCAGTGCAGTGAGTCCAGAGAGTGCACTGGCAACACTGGGGATGCAGTGCAGTGAGTCCAGAGTGTGCACTGGCACCACTGGGAATGCAGTGCAGTGAGTCCAGAGATCGCACTGGCACCACGGGGGATGCACTTCAGTGAGTCCAGAGAGTGCACTGGCACCACTGGGGATGCACTGCAGTGAGTCCAGAGAGTGCACTGGCACCACTGGGGATGCAGTGCACTGAGTCCAGAGAGCGCACTGGCACCACTGGGGATGCAGTGCAGTGAGTCCAGAGAGTGCACTGGCACCACTGGGGATGCACTGCAGTGAGCCCAGAGAGTGCACTGGCACCAGTGGGGATGCACTGCAGTGAGTCCAGTGAGTGCACTGGCACCACTGGGGAAGCAGTGCTGTGAGTCCAGAGAGTGCAGTGGCACCACTGGGGATGCAGTTTAGTGAGTCCAGAGAGTGCACTGGCACCACTGGGGATGCAGTGCAGTGAGTCCAGTGAGTGTACTGGCACCACTGGGGATGCAGTGCAGTGAGTCCAGAGAGTGCACTGGCACCACTGAGAATGCACTTCAGTGTGTCCAGAGAGTGCACTGGCACCACTGGTGATGCACTGCAGTGAGTCCAGTGAGTGCACTGGCACCACTGTGGATGCAGTGCAGTGAGTCCAGAGAGAGCACTGGCAGCACTGGGGATGCAGTGCAGTGAGTCCAGAGAGTGCACTGGCACCACTGGGGATGCAGTGCAGTGAGTCCAGAGAGTGCACTAGCACCACTGGGGATGCAGTGCAGTGAGTCCAGAGAGTGCACTGGCACCACTGGGGATGCAGTGCAGTGAGTCCAGAGAGTGCACTGGCACCACTGGGGATGCAGTGCAGTGAGTCCAGAGTGTGCACTGGCACCACTGGGAATGCAGTGCAGTGAGTCCAGAGATCGCACTGGCACCACGGGGGATGCACTTCAGTGAGTCCAGAGAGTGCACTCGCACCACTGGGGATGCACTGCAGTGAGTCCAGAGAGTGCACTGGCAACACTGGGGATGCAGTGCAGTGAGTCCAGAGAGTGCACTGGCACCACTGGGGATGCAGTGCAGTGAGTCCAGAGAGTGCACTGGCACCAGAGGGAATGCACTGCAGTGAGTCCAGTGAGTGCACTGGCACCACTGGGGATGCAGTGCAGTGAGTGCAGGGAGTGCACTGGCACCACTGGGGATGCAGTGCAGTGAGTCCAGAGAGTGCACTGGCACCACTGGAGATGCACTTCAGTGAGTGTAGAGACTGCACTGGCACCACTGGGGATGCACTGCAGTGAGTCCAGTGAGTGTACTGGCACCACTGGGGATGCAGTGCAGTGAGTCCAGAGAGTGCACTGGCACCACTGAGAATGCACTTTAGTGTGTCCAGAGAGTGCACTGGCACCACTGGTGATGCACTGCAGTGAGTCCAGTGAGTGCACTGGCACCACTGTGGATGCAGTGCAGTGAGTCCAGAGAGAGCACTGGCAGCACTGGGGATGCAGTGCAGTGAGTCCAGAGAGTGCACTGGCACCACTGGGGATGCACTGCAGTGAGTCCAGAGAGTGCACTGGCACCACTCGGAGTGCAGTGCAGTGAGTCCAGAGAGTGCATTAGCACCACTGGGGATGCATTGACGCGAGTCCAGACAGTGCACTGGCACCACTGGGGATGCACTGCAGTCACTCAAGAGAGTGCACTGGCACCTGTGGGGATGCGGTGCAGTGAGTCCAGAGAGTGCACTGGCACCACTGGGGATGCAGTGCAGTGAGTCCAGAGAGTGCACTGGAACCACTGGGTATGCGGTGGCGGGAGTCCAGAGAGTGCTTTGGCACCACTGGGGATGCAGTACAGTGAGTCCAGAGAGTGCACTGGCACCACTGGGGATGCAGTGCAGTGACTCTAGAGAGTGCACTGGCACCACTGGGGATGCGGTGCAGTGAGTCCAGAGAGTGCACTGGCACCACTCAGGGTGCAGTGCGGTGAGTCCAGAGACTGCACTGGCACCACCGGGGATGCAGTGCAGTGAGTCCAGAGAGTGCACTGGCACCACTGGGGATGCAGTGCAGTGAGTCCAGAGAGTGCACTGGCACCACTGGGGATGCAGTGCTGTGACTCCAGAGAGCGCACTGGCACCACTGGGGATGCAGTGCAGTGAGTCCAGAGAGTGCACTGGCACCACTGGGGATGCACTGCAGTGAGCCCAGAGAGTGCACTGGCACCAGTGGGGATGCACTGCAGTGAGTCCAGTGAGTGCACTGGCACCACTGGGGAAGCAGTGCTGTGAGTCCAGAGAGTGCAGTGGCACCACTGGGGATGCAGTTTAGTGAGTCCAGAGAGTGCACTGGCACCACTGGGGATGCAGTGCAGTGAGTCCAGTGAGTGTACTGGCACCACTGGGGATGCACTGCATTGAGTCCAGAGAGTGCACTGGCACCACTGAGAATGCACTTCAATGAGTCCAGAGAGTGCACTGGCACCACTGGGGATGCACTGCATTGAGTCCAGAGGGTGCAGTGGCACCACTGGGGATGCACTGCAGTGAGTCCAGAGAGTGCTTTGGCACCGGTGGGGATGCACTGCAGTGAGTCCAGAGAGTGCACTGGCACCACTGGGGATGCACTTCAGTGAGTCCAGAGAGTGCACTGGCACCACTGGGGATGCACTGCAGTGAGTCCAGAGAGTGCACTGGCACCACTGGGGATGCACTACAGTGAGTCCAGGGATAGCACTGGCACCACTGGGGATGCAGTGCAGTGAATCCAGTGAGTGTACTGGCAGCACTGGGGATGCAGTGCAGTGAGTCCAGAGAGTGCACTGGCACTACTGGGGATGCAGTGCAGTGAGTCCAGAGAGTGCACTGGCACCACTGGGGATGCACTGCAGTGAGTCCAGAGAGTGCACTGGCACCAGTGGGAATGCAGTGCAGTGAGTCCAGAGAGTGCACTGGCACCACTGGGGATGCACTGCAGTGAGTCCAGAGACTGCACTGGCACCACCGGGGATGCAGTGCAGTGAGTCCAGAGAGTGCACTGGCACCACTGGGGATGCAGTGCAGTGAGTCCAGAGATTGCACTGGCACCACTGGGGATGCAGAGCTGAGACTCCAGAGAGCGCACTGGCACCACTGGGGATGCAGTGCAGTGACTCCAGAGAGCGCACTGGCACCACTGGGGATGCAGTGCAGTGAGTCCAGAGAGTGCACTGGCACCACTGGGGATGCACTGCAGTGAGCCCAGAGAGTGCACTGGCACCTGTGGGGATGCACTGCAGTGAGTCCAGTGAGTGCACTGGCACCACTGGGGAAGCAGTGCAGTGAGTCCAGAGGGTGCAGTGGCACCACTGGGGATGCAGTTTAGTGAGTCCAGAGAGTGCACTGGCACCACTGGGGATGCAGTGCAGTGAGTCCAGTGAGTGTACTGGCACCACTGGGGATGCACTGCAGTGAGTCCAGAGAGTGCACTGGCATCACTGGGGATGCAGTGCAGTGAATCCAGTGAGTGCACTGGCAGCACTGGGGATGCACTGCAGTGAGTCCAGAGAGTGCACTGGCACTACTGGGGATGCAGTGCAGTGAGTCCAGAGAGTGCACTGGCACCACTGGGGATGCAGTGCAGTGAGTCCAGAGAGTGCACTGGCACTACTGGGGATGCAGTGCAGTGAGTCCAGAGAGTGCACTGGCACCACTGGGGATGCACTGCAGTGAGTCCAGAGAGTGCACTGGCACTACTGGGGATGCACTTCAGTGAGTCCAGAGAGTGCACTGGCACCACTGGGGATGCAGTGCAGTTACTCCAGAGACTGCACTGGCACCACCGGGGATGCAGTGCAGTGAGTCCAGAGAGTGCACTGGCACCACTGGGGATGCAGTGCAGTGAGTCCAGAGATTGCACTGGCACCACTGGGGATGCAGTGCTGTGACTCCAGAGAGCGCACTGGCACCACTGGGGATGCAGTGCAGTGAGTCCAGAGAGTACACTGGCACCACTGGGGATGTACTGCAGTGAGCCCAGAGAGTGCACTGGCACCAGTGGGGATGCACTGCAGTGAGTCCAGTGAGTGCACTGGCACCACTGGGGAAGCAGTGCAGTGAGTCCAGAGAGTGCAGTGGCACCACTGGGGATGCAGTTTAGTGAGTCCAGAGAGTGCACTGGCACCACTGGGGATGCAGTGCAGTGAGTGCAGTGAGTGTACTGGCACCACTGGGGATGCACTGCAGTGAGTCCAGAGAGTGCACTGGCACCACTGAGAATGCACTTCAATGAGTCCAGAGAGTGCACTGGCACCACTGGGGATGCACTGCAGTGAGTCCAGAGAGTGCAGTGGCACCACTGGGGATGCACTGCAGTGAGTCCAGAGAGTGCTTTGGCACCAGTGGGGATGCACTGCAGTTACTCCAGAGACTGCACTGGAACCACTGGGGATGCACTGCAGTAGGTCCAGAGAGTGCACTGGCACCAGTGGGGATGCACTGCAGTGAGTCCAGAGAGTGCACTGGCACCACTGGGGATGCACTGCAGTGAGTCCAGAGAGTGCACTGTCACCACTGGGGATGCAGTACAGTGAGTCCACAGAGTGCACTGGCACCACTGGGGATGCAGTGCAGTGAGTCCAGAGAGTGCACTGGCACCACTGGGGATGCAGTGCAGTGAATCCAGTGAGTGCACTGGCAGCACAGGGGATGCAGTGCAGTGAGTCCAGAGAGTGCACTGGCACTACTGGGGATGCAGTGCAGTGAGTCCAGAGAGTGCACTGGCACCACTGGGGATGCACTGCAGTGAGTCCAGAGAGTGCACTGGCACCACTGAGAATGCACTTCAATGAGTCCAGAGAGTGCACTGGCACCACTGGGGATGCACTGCAGTGAGTCCAGAGAGTGCACTGGCACCACTGGGGATGCACTGCAGTGAGTCCAGAGATTGCACTGGCACCACTGGGTATGCAGTACAGTGAGTCCACACAGTGCACTAGCACCACTGGGGATGCAGTGCAGTGAGTCCAGAGAGTGCACTGGCACTACTGGGGATGCAGTGCAGTGAGTCCAGAGAGTGCACTGGCACCACTGGGGATGCACTGCAGTGAGTCCAGAGAGTGCACTGGCACTACTGGGGATGCAGTGCAGTGAGTCAAGAGAGTGCACTGGCACCACTGGGGATGCACTGCAGTGAGTCCAGAGAGTGCACTGGCACCACTGGGGATGCACTGCAGTGAGTCCAGAGAGTGCACTGGCACCACTGGGGATGCAGTGCAGTTACTCCAGAGACTGCACTGGCACCAACGGGGATGCAGTGCAGTGAGTCCAGAGAGTGCACTGGCACCACTGGGGATGCAGTGCAGTGAGTCCAGAGATTGCACTGGCACCACTGGGGATGCAGTGCTGTGACTCCAGAGAGCGCACTGGCACCACTGGGGATGCAGTGCTGTGACTCCAGAGAGCGCACTGGCACCACTGGGGATGCAGTGCAGTGAGTCCAGAGAGTGCACTGGCACCACTGGGGATGCACTGCAGTGAGCCCAGAGAGTGCACTGACACCAGTGGGGATGCACTGCAGTGAGTCCAGTGAGTGCACTGGCACCACTGGGGAAGCAGTGCAGTGAGTCCAGAGAGTGCAGTGGCACCACTGGGGATGCAGTTTATTGAGTCCAGAGAGTGCACTGGCACCACTGGGGATGCAGTGCAGTGAGTCCAATGAGTGTACTGGCACCACTGGGGATGCAGTGCAGTGAGTCCAGAGAGTGCACTGGCACCACTGGGGATGCACTGCAGTGAGTCCAGAGAGTGCACTGGCACTACTGGGGATGCAGTGCAGTGAGTCCATAGAGTGCACTGGCACCACTGGGGATGCAGTGCAGTGAGTCCAGAGAGTGCACTGGCACCACTGGGGATGCACTGCAGTGAGTCCAGAGAGTGCACTGGCACTACTGGGGATGCAGTGCAGTGAGTCCATAGAGTGCACTGGCACCACTGGGGATGCAGTGCAGTGAGTCCAGAGAGTGCACTGGCACTACTGGGGATGCACTTCAGTGAGTCCAGAGAGTGCACTGGCACCACTGGGGATGCAGTGCAGTTACTCCAGAGACTGCACTGGCACCACTGGGGATGCAGTGCAGTGAGTCCAGAGAGTGCACTGGCACCACTGGGGATGCAGTGCAGTGAGTCCAGAGATTGCACTGGCACCACTGGGGATGCAGTGCTGTGACTCCAGAGAGCGCACTGGCACCACTGGGGATGCAGTGCAGTGAGTCCAGAGAGTGCACTGGCACCACTGGGGATGCACTGCAGTGAGCCCAGAGAGTGCACTGGCACCAGTGGGGATGCACTGCAGTGAGTCCAGTGAGTGCACTTGCACCACTGGGGAAGCAGTGCAGTGAGTCCAGAGAGTGCAGTGGCACCACTGGGGATGCAGTTTAGTGAGTCCAGAGAGTGCACTGGCACCACTGGGGATGCAGTGCAGTGAGTGCAGTGAGTGTACTGGCACCACTGGGGATGCACTGCAGTGAGTCCAGAGAGTGCACTGGCACCACTGAGAATGCACTTCAATGAGTCCAGAGAGTGCACTGGCACCACTGGGGATGCACTGCAGTGAGTCCAGAGAGTGCAGTGGCACCACTGGGGATGCACTGCAGTGAGTCCAGAGAGTGCTTTGGCACCAGTGGGGATGCACTGCAGTTACTCCAGAGAGTGCTCTGGCACCACTGGGGATGCACTGCAGTGAGTCCAGAGAGTGCACTGGCACCAGTGGGGATGCACTGCAGTGAGTCCAGAGAGTGCACTGGCACCACTGGGGATGCACTGCAGTGAGTCCAGAGAGTGCACTGTCACCACTGGGGATGCAGTACAGTGAGTCCACAGAGTGCACTGGCACCACTGGGGATGCAGTGCAGTGAGTCCAGAGAGTGCACTGGCACCACTGGGGATGCAGTGCAGTGAATCCAGTGAGTGCACTGGCAGCACAGGGGATGCAGTGCAGTGAGTCCAGAGAGTGCACTGGCACTACTGGGGATGCAGTGCAGTGAGTCCAGAGAGTGCACTGGCACCACTGGGGATGCACTGCAGTGAGTCCAGAGAGTGCACTGGCACCACTGAGAATGCACTTCAATGAGTCCAGAGAGTGCACTGGCACCACTGGGAATGCACTGCAGTGAGTCCAGAGAGTGCACTGGCACCACTGGGGATGCACTGCAGTGAGTCCAGAGATTGCACTGGCACCACTGGGTATGCAGTACAGTGAGTCCACACAGTGCACTAGCACGACTGGGGATGCAGTGCAGTGAGTCCAGAGAGTGCACTGGCACCACTGGGGATGCAGTGCAGTGAGTCCAGAGAGTGCACTGGCACCACTGGTGATGCACTGCTGTGAGTCCAGAGAGTGCTCTTGCACCACAGGGGATGCAGTGCAGTGACTCAAGAGAGTGCACTGGCAGCACTGGGGATGCAGTGCAGTGAGTCCAGAGAGTGCACTGGCACCACTGGAGATGCAGTGCAGTGAGTCCAGAGAGTGCAATGGCACCACTGCGGATGCACTGCAGTGAGTCCAGAGAGTGCACTGGCTGCGCTGGGGATGCACTGCAGTGAGTCCAGAGAGTGCACTGGCACCACTGGGGATGCACTGCAGTGAGTCCAGAGAGTGTACTGGCACCACTGGGGATGCACTGAAGTGAGTCCAGAGAGTGCACTGGCACCACTGAGAATGCACTTCAGTGAGTCCAGAGAGTGCACTGGCACCACTGGGGATGCACTGCATGGAGTCCACAGAGTGCACTGGCACCACTGAGAATGCACTTCAGTGAGTCCAGAGAGTGCACTGGCACCACCGGGGATGCAGTGCAGTGAGTCCAGAGATTGCACTGGCACCACTGGGGATGCAGGGCTGTGACTCCAGAGAGCGCAGAGGCACCAGTGGGGATGCAGTGCAGTGAGTCCAGAGAGTGCACTGGCACCACTGGGGATGCACTGCAGTGAGTCCAGAGAGTGCACTGGCACCACTGGGGAAGCAGTGCAGTGAGTCCAGAGAGTGCAGAGGCACCACTGGTGATGCAGTTTAGTGAGTCCAGAGAATGCACTGGCACCACTGGGGATGCACTGCAGTGAGTCCAGAGAGTGCACTGTCACTACTGGGGATGCAGTGCAGTGAGTCCAGAGAGTGCACTGGCCCCACTGGGGATGCAGTGTAGTGAGTCCTGAGAGTGCACTGGCACCACTGGGGATGCACTGCAGTGAGTTCAGAGATTGCACTGGAACCACTGGGGATGCAGTACAGTGAGTCCACACAGTGCACTGGCACCACTGGGGATGCAGTGAAGTGAGTCCAGAGAGTGCACTGGCACCACTGGTGATGCACTGCTGTGAGTCCAGAGAGTGCTCTTGCACCACAGGGGATGCAGTGCAGTGACTCAAGAGAGTGCACTGGCAGCACGGGGATGCAGTGCAGTGAGTCCAGAGAGTGCACTGGCACCACTGGAGATGCAGTGCAGTGAGTCCAGAGAGTGCAATGGCACCACTGCGGATGCACTGCAGTTAGTCCAGAGAGTGCACTGGCTGCACTGGGGATGCACTGCAGTGAGTCCAGAGAGTGCACTGGCACCACTGGGGATGCACTGCAGTGAGTCCAGAGAGTGTACTGGCACCACTGGGGATGCACTGAAGTGAGTCCCGAGAGTGCACTGGCACCACTGAGAATGCACTTCAGTGAGTCCAGAGAGTGCACTGGCACCACTGGGGATGCAGTGCAGTGAGTCCAGAGAGTGCACTGGCACCACTGGGGATGCGGTGCAGTGAGTCCAGTGAGTGCACTGGCACCACTGGGGATGCAGTGCAGTGAGTCCAGAGAGTGCACTGGCACCACTGGGGAAGCGGTGCAGTGAGTCCAGAGAGTGCACTGGCACCACTGGGGATGCACTGCAGTGAGCCCAGAGAGTGCACTGGCACCAGTGGGGATGCAGTGCAGTGAGTCCAGAGAGTGCACTGGCACCACTGGTGATGCAGTTCAGTGAGTCCAGAGAGTGCACTGGCACCACTGGGGATGCAGTGCAGTGAGTCCAGAGAGTGCACTGGCACCACTGAGAATGCACTTCAGTGAGTCCAGAGAGTACACTGGCACCACTGGGGATGCACTGCAGTGAGTCCAGAGATTGCACTGGCACTACTGGGGATGCAGTGCTGTGACTCCAGAGAGCGCACAGGCACCACTGGGGATGCACTTCAGTGAGTCCAGAGAGTGCACTGGCACCACTGAGAATGCACTTCAGTGAGTCCAGAGAGTGCACTGGCACCACTGGGGATGCACTGCAGTGAGTCCAGAGAGTGCACTGGCACCACTGGGGATGCGGTGCAGTGAGTCCAGTGAGTGCACTGGCAGCACTGGGGATGCAGTGCAGTGAGTCCAGAGAGTGCACTGGCACCACTGGTGATGCAGTTTAGTGAGTCCAGAGAGTGCACTGGCACCACTGGGGATGCAGTGCAGTGAGTCCAGAGAGTGCACTGGCACCACTGAGAATGCACTTCAGTGAGTCCAGAGAGTGCACTGGCACCACTGGGGATGCAGTGCAGTGAGTCCAGAGATTGCACTGGCACTACTGGGGATGCAGTGCTGTGACTCCAGAGAGCGCACATGCACCACTGGGGATGCACTTCAGTGAGTCCAGAGAGTGCACTGGCACCACTGGGGATGCAGTGCAGTGAGTCCAGAGAGTGCACTGGCACCACTGGTGATGCACTGCTGTGAGTCCAGAGAGTGCTCTTGCACCTCAGGGGATGCAGTGCAGTGACTCAAGAGAGTGCACTGGCAGCACTGGGGATGCAGTGCAGTGAGTCCAGAGAGTGCACTGGCACCACTGGAGATGCAGTGCAGTGAGTCCAGAGAGTGCACTGGCACCACTGCGGATGCAGTGCAGTGAGTCCAGAGAGTGCAGTGGCACCACTAGGGATGCAGTGCAGTGAGTCCAGAGAGTGCACTGTCACCACTGGGGATGCAGTGCAGTGAGTCCACAGAGTGCACTGGCACCACTGGGGATGCAGTGCAGTGAGTCCAGAGAGTGCACTGGCACCACTGGGGATGCACTGCAGTGAATCCAGTGAGTGCACTGGCACCACTGGGGATACAGTGCAGTGAGTCCAGAGAGTGCACTGGCACCACTGGGGATGCAGTGCAGTGAGTCCAGAGAGTGCACTGGCACCACTGGGGATGCAGTGCAGTGAGTCCAGAGAGTGCACTGGCACCACAGATGATGCAGTACAGTGAGTCCAGTGAGTGCACTGGCACCACTGGGGATGTAGTGCAGTGACTCGAGAGAGTGCACTTGCACCACTGGGGATGCAGTGCAGTGAGTCCAGAGAGTGCACTGGAACCACTGGGGATGCACTGCAGTGAGTCCAGAGAGTGCACTGGCACCACTGGGGATGCAGTGCAGTGAGTCCAGAGAGTGCACTGGCACCACTGGTGATGCACTGCAGTGAGTCCAGAGATTGCACTGGCACCACTGGGGATGCAGTGCAGTGAGTCCAGAGAGTGCACTGGCACCACTGGGAATGCAGAGAAGTGAGTGCAGAGAGTGCACTGGCACCACTGGGGATGCAGTGCAGTGAGTCCAGAGAGTGCACTGGCACTACCTGTGATGCAGTGCAGTGAGTCCAGAGAGTGCACTGGCACCAATGGGGCTGCAGTGCAGTGAGTCCAGAGAGTGCACTGGCACACCTGGGGATGCACTTCAGTGAGTCCAGAGAGTGCACTGGCACCAGTGGGGATGCAGTGCAGTGAGTCCAGAGAGTGCACTGGCACCAGTGGGGATGCAGTGCAGTGAGTCCAGAGAGTGCACTGGCACCACTGGGGATGCACTGCAGTGAATCCAGTGAGTGCACTGGCACCACTGGGGATACAGTGCAGTGAGTCCAGAGAGTGCACTGGCACCACTGGGGATGCAGTGCAGTGAGTCCAGAGAGTGCACTGGCACCACTGGGGATGCATTGCAGTGAGTCCAGAGAGTGCCCTGGCACCACAGATGATGCAGTACAGTGAGTCCAGTGAGTGCACTGGCACCACTGGGGATGTAGTGCAGTGACTCGAGAGAGTGCACTTGCACCACTGGGGATGCAGTGCAGTGAGTCCAGAGAGTGCACTGGCACCACTGGGGATGCACTGCAGTGAGTCCAGAGAGTGCACTGGCACCAGTGGGTACGCAGTGCAGTGAGTCCAGAGAGTGCACTGGCACCACTGGTGATGCACTGCAGTGAGTCCAGAGATTGCACTGGCACCACTGGGGATGCAGTGCAGTGAGTCCAGAGAGTGCACTGGCACCACTGGGAATGCAGAGAAGTGAGTGCAGAGAGTGCACTGGCACCACTGGGGATGCAGTGCAGTGAGTCCAGAGAGTGCACTGGCACTACCTGTGATGCCGTGCAGTGAGTCCAGAGAGTGCACTGGCACCAATGGGGCTGCAGTGCAGTGAGTCCAGAGAGTGCACTGGCACACCTGGGGATGCACTTCAGTGAGTCCAGAGAGTGCACTGGCACCAGTGGGGATGCAGTGCAGTGAGTCCAGAGAGTGCACTGGCACCAGTGGGGATGCAGTGCAGTGAGTCCAGAGAGTGCACTGGCACCACTGGGGATGCACTGCAGTGAATCCAGTGAGTGCACTGGCACCACTGGGGATACAGTGCAGTGAGTCCAGAGAGTGCACTGGCACCACTGGGGATGCAGTGCAGTGAGTCCAGAGAGTGCACTGGCACCACTGGGGATGCATTGCAGTGAGTCCAGAGAGTGCCCTGGCACCACAGATGATGCAGTACAGTGAGTCCAGTGAGTGCACTGGCACCACTGGGGATGTAGTGCAGTGACTCGAGAGAGTGCACTTGCACCACTGGGGATGCAGTGCAGTGAGTCCAGAGAGTGCACTGGCACCACTGGGGATGCACTGCAGTGAGTCCAGAGAGTGCACTGGCACCAGTGGGTACGCAGTACAGTGAGTCCAGAGAGTGCACTGGCACCACTGGGCATGCAGTGCAGTGAGTCCAGAGAGTGCACTGGCACCACTGGGGATGCAGTGCAGTGAGTCCAGAGAGTGCTTTGGCACCAGTGGGGATGCAGTGCAGTTACTCCAGAGACTGCACTGGCACCACCGGGGATGCAGTGCAGTGAGTCCAGAGAGTGCACTGGCACCACTGGGGATGCAGTGCAGTGAGTCCAGAGATTGCACTGGCACCACTGGGGATGCAGTGCTGTGACTCCAGAGAGCGCACTGGCACCACTGGGGATGCAGTGCAGTGAGTCCAGAGAGTGCACTGGCACCACTGGGGATGCACTGCAGTGAGCCCAGAGAGTGCACTGGCACCAGTGGGGATGCACTGCAGTGAGTCCAGTGAGTGCACTGGCACCACTGGGGAAGCAGTGCAGTGAGTCCAGAGAGTGCAGTGGCACCACTGGGGATGCAGTTTAGTGAGTCCAGAGAGTGCACTGGCACCACTGGGGATGCAGTGCAGTGAGTCCAGTGAGTGTACTGGCACCACTGGGGATGCACTGCAGTGAGTCCAGAGAGTGCACTGGCACCACTGAGAATGCACTTCAATGAGTCCAGAGAGTGCACTGGCACCACTGGGGATGCACTGCAGTGAGTCCAGAGAGTGCTTTGGCACCAGTGGGGATGCACTGCAGTTACTCCAGAGATTGCACTGGCACCACTGGGGATGCACTGCAGTGAGTGCAGAGAGTGCACTGGCACGACTGGGGATGCACTGCAGTGAGTCCAGAGAGTGCACTGGCACCAGTGGGTATGCAGTACAGTGAGTCCAGAGAGTGCACTGGCACCACTGGGCATGCAGTGCAGTGAGTCCAGAGAGTGCACTGGCACCACTGGGGATGCGGTGCTGGGAGTCCAGAGAGTGCTTTGGCACCAGTGGGGATGCAGTGCAGTTACTCCAGAGACTGCACTGGCACCACCGGGGATGCAGTGCAGTGAGTCCAGAGAGTGCACTGGCACCACTGGGGATGCAGTGCAGTGAGTCCAGAGAGTGCAGTGGCACCACTAGGGATGCAGTGCAGTGAGTCCAGAGAGTGCACTGGCACCACTGGGGATGCAGTGCAGTGAGTCCAGAGAGTGCACTGGCACCACTGGGGATGCACTGCAGTGAGCCCAGAGAGTGCACTGGCACCAGTGGGGATGCACTGCAGTGAGTCCAGTGAGTGCACTGGCACCACTGGGGAAGCAGTGCAGTGAGTCCAGAGAGTGCAGTGGCACCACTGGGGATGCAGTTTAGTGAGTCCAGAGAGTGCACTGGCACCACTGGGGATGCAGTGCAGTGAGTCCAGTGAGTGTACTGGCACCACTGGGGATGCACTGCAGTGAGTCCAGAGAGTGCACTGGCACCACTGAGAATGCACTTCAATGAGTCCAGAGAGTGCACTGGCACCACTGGGGATGCACTGCAGTGAGTCCAGAGAGTGCTTTGGCACCAGTGGGGATGCACTGCAGTTACTCCAGAGATTGCACTGGCACCACTGGGGATGCACTGCAGTGAGTGCAGAGAGTGCACTGGCACGACTGGGGATGCACTGCAGTGAGTCCAGAGAGTGCACTGGCACCACTGGGGATGCACTGCAGTGAGTCCAGAGAGTGCACTGTCACCACTGGGGATGCAGTACAGTGAGTCCACAGAGTGCACTGGCACCACTGGGGATGCAGTGCAGTGAGTCCAGAGAGAGCACTGGCACCACTGGGGATGCAGTGCAGTGAGTCCAGTGAGTGCACTGGCAGCACTGGGGATGCAGTGCAGTGAGTCCAGAGAGTGCACTGGCACTACTGGGGATGCAGTGCAGTGAGTCCAGAGAGTGCACTGGCACCACTGGGGATGCACTGCATTGAGTCCAGAGAGTGCACTGTCACTACTGGGGATGCAGTGCAGTGAGTCCAGAGAGTGCACTGGCCCCACTGGGGATGCAGTGCAGTGAGTCCTGAGAGTGCACTGGCACCACTGGGGATGCACTGCAGAGAGTCCAGAGATTGCACTGGCACCACTGGGGATGCAGTACAGTGAGTCCACACAGTGCACTAGCACCACTGGGGATGCAGTGCAGTTAGTCCAGAGAGTGCACTGGCACCACTGGGGATGCAGTGCAGTGAGTCCAGAGAGTGCACTGGCACCACAGATTATGCAGTACAGTGAGTCCAGTGAGTGCACTGGCACCACTGGGGATGTAGTGCAGTGACTCGAGAGAGTGCACTTGCACCACTTCGATGCAGTGCAGTGAGTCCAGAGATTGCACTGGCACCACTGGGGATGCACTGCAGTGAGTCCAGAGAGTGCACTGGCACCACTGGGGATGCACTGCAGTGAGTCCAGAGAGTGCACTGGCACCACTGGTGATGCACTGCAGTGAGTCCAGAGATTGCACTGGCACCACTGGGGATGCAGTGCAGTGAGTCCAGAGACTTCACTGGCACCACTGGGAATGCAGAGAAGTGAGTGCAGAGAGTGCACTGGCACCACTGGGGATGCAGTGCAGTGAGTCCAGAGAGTGCACTGGCACTACCTGTGATGCAGTGCAGTGAGTCCAGAGAGTGCACTGGCACCAATGGGGCTGCAGTGCAGTGAGTCCAGAGAGTGCACTGGCACCACTGGGGATGCAGTGCAGTGAGTCCAGAGAGTGCACTGGCACCAGTGGGGATGCACTGCAGTGAGTCCAGTGAGTGCACTGGCACCACTGGGGATGCACTGCAGTGAGTCCAGAGAGTGCACTGGCACCACTGGGGATGCACTACAGTGAGTCCAGAGATTGCACTGGCACCACTGGGGATGCAGTGCAGTGAGTCCAGAGAGTGCACTGGCACCACTGGGGATGCACTGCAGTGAGTCCAGAGATTGCACTGGCACCACTGGGGATGCAGTGCAGTGAGTCCAGAGACTTCACTGGCACCACTGGGAATGCAGAGAAGTGAGTGCAGAGAGTGCACTGGCACCACTGGGGATGCAGTGCAGTGAGTCCAGAGAGTGCACTGGCACTACCTGTGATGCAGTGCAGTGAGTCCAGAGAGTGCACTGGCACCAATGGGGCTGCAGTGCAGTGAGTCCAGAGAGTGCACTGGCACCACTGGGGATGCAGTGCAGTGAGTCCAGAGAGTGCACTGGCACCAGTGGGGATGCACTGCAGTGAGTCCAGTGAGTGCACTGGCACCACTGGGGATGCACTGCAGTGAGTCCAGAGAGTGCACTGGCACCACTGGGGATGCACTACAGTGAGTCCAGAGATTGCACTGGCACCACTGGGGATGCAGTGCAGTGAGTCCAGAGAGTGCACTGGCACCACTGGGGATGCAGTGCATTGAGTCCAGAGAGTGCACTGGCACAACTGGGGATGCACTTCAGTGAGTCCAGAGAGTGCACTGGCACCAGTGGGGATGCAGTGCAGTGAGTCCAGAGAGTGCACTGGCACCAGTGGGGATGCAGTGCAGTGAGTCCAGAGAGTGCACTGGCACCACTGGGGATGCACTGCAGTGAATCCAGTGAGTGCACTGGCACCACTGGGGATACAGTGCAGTGAGTCCAGAGAGTGCACTGGCACCACTGGGGATGCAGTGCAGAGAGTCCAGAGAGTGCACTGCCACCACTGGGGATGCATTGCAGTGAGTCCAGAGAGTGCACTGGCACCACAGATGATGCAGTACAGTGAGTCCAGTGAGTGCACTGGCACCACTGGGGATGTAGTGCAGTGACTCGAGAGAGTGCACTTGCACCACTGGGGATGCAGTGCAGTGAGTCCAGAGAGTGCACTGGCACCACTGGGGATGCACTGCAGTGAGTCCAGAGAGTGCACTGGCACCACTGGGGATGCAGTACAGTGAGTCCACAGAGTGCACTGGCACCACTGGTGATGCAGTACAGTGAGTCCAGAGAGTGCACTGGCACCACTGGGCATGCAGTGCAGTGAGTCCAGAGAGTGCACTGGCACCACTGGGGATGCAGTTTAGTGAGTCCAGAGAGTGCTTTGGCACCAGTGGGGATGCAGTGCAGTTACTCCAGAGACTGCACTGGCACCACCGGGGATGCAGTGCAGTGAGTCCAGAGAGTGCACTGGCACCACTGGGCATGCAGTGCAGTGAGTCCAGAGAGTGCACTGGCACCACTGGGGATGCACTGCAGTGAGCCCAGAGAGTGCACTGGCACCAGTGGGGATGCACTGCAGTGAGTCCAGTGAGTGCACTGGCACCACGGGGGAAGCAGTGCAGTGAGTCCAGAGAGTGCAGTGGCACCACTGGTGATGCAGTTTAGGGAGTCCAGAGAGTGCACTGGCACCACTGGGGATGCAGTGCAGTGAGTCCAGTGAGTGTACTGGCACCACTGGGGATGCACTGCAGTGAGTCCAGAGAGTGCACTGGCACCATTCGGGATGCAGTGCAGTGAGTCCAGAGTGCATTAGCACCAATGGGGATGCATTGACGCGAGTCCAGAGAGTGCACTGGCACCACTGGGGATGCACTGCAGTCACTCCAGAGAGTGCACTGGCACCACTGGGGATGCGGTGCAGTGAGTCCAGAGAGTGCACTGGCACCACTGGGGATGCAGTGCAGTGAGTCCAGAGAGTGCACTGGAACCACTGGGGATGCAGTGGCGGGAGTCCAGAGAGTGCTTTGGCACCACTGGGGATGCAGTACAGTGAGTCCAGAGAGTGCACTGGCACCACTGGGGATGCAGCGCAGTGACTCTAGAGAGTGCACTGGCACCACTGGGGATGCGGTGCAGTGAGTCCAGAGAGTGCACTGGCACCACTCAGATTGCAGTGCGGTGAGTCCAGAGAGTGCACTGGCACCACTGGGGATGCAGTACAGTGACTCTAGAGAGTGCACTGGCACCACTGGGTATGCAGTGCAGTGAGTCCAGAGAGTGCACTGGCACCACCGTGGCTGCACTGCAGTGAGTCCAGAGTGCACTAGCACCACTGGGGATTCACTGCAGTGAGTCCAGAGAGTGCACTGGCACCATCGGGAATGCACTGCAGTGAGTCCAGAGAGTGCACTGGCACCACTGGGGATGCACTTCAGTGAGTCCAGAGAGTGCACTGGCACCACTGGGGATGCAGTGACGCGAGTCCAGAGAGTGCACTGGCACCACTGGGGATGCACTGACGCGAGTCCAGAGAGTGCACTGGCACCACTGGGGATGCACTGCAGTCACTCCAGAGAGTGCACTGGCACCACTGGGGATGCAGTGCAGTGAGTCCAGAGAGTGCACTGGCACAACTGGGGATGCAGCGCAGTGACTCTAGAGAGTGCACTGGCACTACTGCGGATGCGGTGCAGTGAGTCCAGAGAGTGCACTGGCACCACAGGTGATGCAGTGCAGTGAGTCCAGAGAGTGCACTGGCAGCACTGGGGATGCAGTGCAGTGAGTCCAGAGATTGCACTGGCACCACTGGGGATGCAGTGCTGTGACTCCAGAGAGCGCACTGGCACCACTGGGGATGCACTGCAGTGAGTACAGAGAGTGCACTGGCACCACTGGGGATGCACTGCAGTGACTCGAAAGAGTGCACTGGCACCACTGGGGAAGCAGTGCAGTGAGTCCAGAGAGTGCACTGGCACCACTGGGGATGCACTGCAGTGAGTCCAGAGAGTGCAGTGTCACTACTGGGGATGCAGTGCAGTGAGTCCAGAGAGTGCACTGGCACCACTGAGAATGCACTTCAGTGAGTCCAGAGAGTGCACTGGCACCACTGGGGATGCACTGCAGTGAGTCCAGAGATTGCACTGGCGCCACTGGGGATGCAGTACAGTGAGTCTACACAGTGCACTAGCACCACTGGGGATGCAGTGCAGTGAGTCCAGAGAGTGCACTGGCTCCACTGGGGATGCAGTGCAGTGAGTCCAGAGAGTGCACTGGCACCACTGGTGATGCACTGCTGTGAGTCCAGAGAGTGCTCTTGCACCACAGGGGATGCAGCGCAGTGACTCAAGAGAGTGCACTGGCAGCACTGGGGATGCAGTGCAGTGAGTCCAGAGAGTGCACTGGCACCACTGGGGATGCAGTGCGATGAGTCCAGAGAGTGCAATGGCACCACTGCGGATGCACTGCAGTGAGTCCAGAGAGTGCACTGGCTCCACTGGGGATGCAGTGCAGTGAGTCCAGAGAGTGCACTGGCACCACTGGGGATGCACTGCAGTGAGTCCAGAGAGTGTACTGGCACCACTGGGGATGCACTGAAGTGAGTCCAGAGAGTGCAGTGGCACCACTGAGAATGCACTTCAGTGAGTCCAGAGAGTGCACTGGCACCACTGGGGATGCAGTGCAGTGAGTCCAGAGAGTGCACTAGCACTACTGGAGATGCAGTGCAGTGAGTCCAGAGAGTGCGCTGGAACCACTGGGGATGCAGTGCAGTGAGTCCAGAGAGTGCACTGGCACCACTGGGGATGCAGTGCAGTGACTCCAGAGAGTGCACTGGCACCACTGGGGATGCACTGCAGTGAGTCCAGTGAGTGCACTGGCACCACTGGGGATGCAGTGCAGTGAGTCCAGAGAGTGCACTGGCACCACTGGGGAAGCAGTGCAGTGAGTCCAGAGAGTGTAGTGGCACCACTGGGGATGCAGTGCAGTGAGTCCAGAGAGTGCACTGGCACCACTGAGAATGCAGTGCTGTGACTCCAGAGAGCGCACAGGCACCACTGGGGATGCAGTGCAGTGAGTCCAGAGAGTGCACTGGCACCACTGGGGATGCACTGCAGTGAGCCCAGAGAGTGCACTGGCACCAGTGGGGATGCACTGCAGTCAGTCCAGTGAGTGCACTGGCACCACTGGGGAAGCAGTGCAGTGAGTCCAGAGAGTGCAGTGGCACCACTGGTGATGCAGTGCAGTGAGTCCAGAGAGTGCACTGGCACCACTGGGGATGCGGTGCTGGGAGTCCAGAGAGTGCTTTGGCACCAGTGGGGATGCAGTGCAGTTACTCCAGAGACTGCACTGGCACCACCGGGGATGCAGTGCAGTGAGTCCAGAGAGTGCTCTGGCACCACTGGGGATGCAGTGCAGTGAGTCCAGAGAGTGCACTGGCACCACTGGGGATGCAGTGCTGTGACTCCAGAGAGCGCACTGGCACCACTGGGGATGCAGTGCAGTGAGTCCAGAGAGTGCACTGGCACCACTGGGGATGCACAGCAGTGAGCCCAGAGAGTGCACTGGCACCAGTGGGGATGCACTGCAGTGAGTCCAGTGAGTGCACTGGCACCACTGGGGAAGCAGTGCTGTGAGTCCAGAGAGTGCAGTGGCACCACTGGGGATGCAGTTTAGTGAGTCCAGAGAGTGCACTGGCACCACTGGGGATGCAGTGCAGTGAGTCCAGTGAGTGTACTGGCACCACTGGGGATGCACTGCAGTGAGTCCAGAGAGTGCACTGGCACCACTGAGAATGCACTTCAATGAGTCCAGAGAGTGCACTGGCACCACTGGGGATGCACTGCATTGAGTCCAGAGGGTGCAGTGGCACCACTGGGGATGCACTGCAGTGAGTCCAGAGAGTGCTTTGGCACCGGTGGGGATGCACTTCAGTTACTCTAGAGACTGCACTGGCACCACTGGGGATGCAGTGCAGTGAGTCCAGAGAGTGCACTGGCACCAGTGGGGATGCACTGCAGTGAGTCCAGAGAGTGCACTGGCACCACTGGGGATGCAGTGCAGTGAGTCCAGAGAGTGCACTGTCACCACTGGGGATGCAGTACAGTGAGTCCACAGAGTGCACTGGCACCACTGGGGATGCAGTGCAGTGAATCCAGTGAGTGCACTGGCAGCACTGGGGATGCAGTGCAGTGAGTCCAGAGAGTGCACTGGCACTACTGGGGATGCAGTGCAGTGAGTCCAGAGAGTGCACTGGCACCACTGGGGAGGCACTGCAGTGAGTCCAGAGAGTGCACTGTCACTACTGGGGATGCAGTGCAGTGAGTCCAGAGAGTGCACTGGCACCACTGGGGATGCAGTGCAGTGAGTCCTGAGAGTGCACTGGCACCACTGGGGATGCACTGCAGTGAGTCCAGAGATTGCACTGGCACCACTGGGGATGCAGTACAGTGAGTCCACACAGTGCACTAGCACCACTGGGGATGCAGTGCAGTGAGTCCAGAGAGTGCACTGGCACCACTGGGGATGCAGTGCAGTGAGTCCAGAGAGTGCACTGGCACCACTGGTGATGCACTGCTGTGAGTCCAGAGAGTGCTCTTGCAACACAGGGGATGCAGTGCAGTGACTCAAGAGAGTGCACTGGCAGCACTGGGGATGCAGTGCAGTGAGTCCAGAGAGTGCACTGGCACCACTGGAGATGCAGTGCAGTGAGTCCAGAGAGTGCACTAGCACCACTGCGGATGCACTGCAGTGAGTCCAGAGAGTGCACTGGCTGCACTGGGGATGCACTGCAGTGAGTCCAGAGAGTGCACTGGCACCACTGGGGATGCACTGCCGTGAGTCCAGAGAGTGTACTGGCACCACTGGGGATGCACTGAAGTGAGTCCAGAGAGTGCACTGGCACCACTGAGAATGCACTTCAGTGAGTCCAGAGAGTGCACTGGCACCACTGGGAATGCACTGCAGTGAGTCCACAGAGTGCACTAGCACCACTGGGGATGCAGAGCAGTGAGTCCAGAGAGTGCGCTGGAACTACTGGCGATGCACTGAAGTGAGTCCAGAGAGTGCACTGGCACCACTGAGAATGCACTTCAGTGAGTCCAGAGAGTGCACTGGCACCACTGGGGATGCAGTGCAGTGAGTCCACAGAGTGCACTGGCACCACTGGGGATGCAGTGCAGTGAGTCCAGAGAGTGCACTGGCACCACTGGGGATGCACTGCAGTGAGTCCAGTGAGTGCACTGGCACCACTGGGGATGCAGTGCAGTGAGTCCAGAGAGTGCACTGGCACCACTGGGGAAGCAGTGCAGTGAGTCCAGAGAGTGCACTGGCACCACTGGGGATGCAGTGCAGTGAGTCCAGAGAGTGCACTGGCAGCACTGGGGATGCAGTGCAGTGAGTCCAGAGAGTGCACTGGCACCACTGGGGATGCACTGCAGTGAGTCCAGAGAGTGCACTGGCACCACTGGGGATGCAGTGCAGTGAGTCCAGAGAGTGCACTGGCACCACTGGGGATGCGGTGCTGGGAGTCCAGAGAGTGCTTTGGCACCAGTGGGGATGCAGTGCAGTTACTCCAGAGACTGCACTGGCACCACCGGGGATGCAGTGCAGTGAGTCCAGAGAGTGCACTGGCACCACTGGGGATGCACTGCAGTGAGCCCAGAGAGTGCACTGGCACCATTGGGGATGCACTGCAGTCAGTCCAGTGAGTGCACTGGCACCACTGGGGAAGCAGTGCAGTGAGTCCAGAGAGTGCAGTGGCACCACTGGTGATGCAGTGCAGTGAGTCCAGAGAGTGCACTGGCACCACTGGGGATGCGGTGCTGGGAGTCCAGAGAGTGCTTTGGCACCAGTGGGGATGCAGTGCAGTTACTCCAGAGACTGCACTGGCACCACCGGGGATGCAGTGCAGTGAGTCCAGAGAGTGCTCTGGCACCAGTGGGGATGCACTGCAGTGAGTCCAGTGAGTGCACTGGCACCACTGGGGAAGCAGTGCTGTGAGTCCAGAGAGCGCACTGGCACCACTGGGGATGCAGTTTAGTGAGTCCAGAGAGTGCACTGGCACCACTGGGGATGCAGTGCAGTGAGTCCAGTGAGTGTACTGGCACCACTGGGGATGCACTGCAGTGAGTCCAGAGAGTGCACTGGCACCACTGAGAATGCACTTCAATGAGTCCAGAGAGTGCACTGGCACCACTGGGGATGCACTGCATTGAGTCCAGAGGGTGCAGTGGCACCACTGGGGATGCACTGCAGTGAGTCCAGAGAGTGCTTTGGCACCGGTGGGGATGCACTTCAGTTACTCTAGAGACTGCACTGGCACCACTGGGGATGCAGTGCAGTGAGTCCAGAGAGTGCTCTGGCACCAGTGGGGATGCACTGCAGTTAGTCCAGAGAGTGCACTGGCACCACTGGGGATGCACTGCAGTGAGTCCAGAGAGTGCACTGTCACCACTGGGGATGCAGTACAGTGAGTCCACAGAGTGCACTGGCACCACTGGGGATGCAGTGCAGTGAATCCAGTGAGTGCACTGGCAGCACTGGGGATGCAGTGCAGTGAGTCCAGAGAGTGCACTGGCACTACTGGGGATGCAGTGCAGTGAGTCCAGAGAGTGCACTGGCACCACTGGGGAGGCACTGCAGTGAGTCCAGAGAGTGCACTGTCACTACTGGGGATGCAGTGCAGTGAGTCCAGAGAGTGCACTGGCCCCACTGGGGATGCAGTGCAGTGAGTCCTGAGAGTGCACTGGCACCACTGGGGATGCACTGCAGTGAGTCCAGAGATTGCACTGGCACCACTGGGGATGCAGTACAGTGAGTCCACACAGTGCACTAGCACCACTGGGGATGCAGTGCAGTGAGTCCAGAGAGTGCACTGGCACCACTGGGGATGCAGTGCAGTGAGTCCAGAGAGTGCACTGGCACCACTGGTGATGCACTGCTGTGAGTCCAGAGAGTGCTCTTGCAACACAGGGGATGCAGTGCAGTGACTCAAGAGAGTGCACTGGCAGCACTGGGGATGCAGTGCAGTGAGTCCAGAGAGTGCACTGGCACCACTGGAGATGCAGTGCAGTGAGTCCAGAGAGTGCACTAGCACCACTGCGGATGCACTGCAGTGAGTCCAGAGAGTGCACTGGCTGCACTGGGGATGCACTGCAGTGAGTCCAGAGAGTGCACTGGCACCACTGGGGATGCACTGCCGTGAGTCCAGAGAGTGTACTGGCACCACTGGGGATGCACTGAAGTGAGTCCAGAGAGTGCACTGGCACCACTGAGAATGCACTTCAGTGAGTCCAGAGAGTGCACTGGCACCACTGGGAATGCACTGCAGTGAGTCCACAGAGTGCACTAGCACCACTGGGGATGCAGAGCAGTGAGTCCAGAGAGTGCGCTGGAACTACTGGCGATGCACTGAAGTGAGTCCAGAGAGTGCACTGGCACCACTGAGAATGCACTTCAGTGAGTCCAGAGAGTGCACTGGCACCACTGGGGATGCAGTGCAGTGAGTCCACAGAGTGCACTGGCACCACTGGGGATGCAGTGCAGTGAGTCCAGAGAGTGCACTGGCACCACTGGGGATGCACTGCAGTGAGTCCAGTGAGTGCACTGGCACCACTGGGGATGCAGTGCAGTGAGTCCAGAGAGTGCACTGGCACCACTGGGGAAGCACTGCAGTGAGTCCAGAGAGTGCACTGGCACCACTGGGGATGCAGTGCAGTGAGTCCAGAGAGTGCACTGGCAGCACTGGGGATGCAGTGCAGTGAGTCCAGAGAGTGCACTGGCACCACTGGGGATGCAGTTCAGTGAGTCCAGAGAGTGCACTGGCACCACTGGGGATGCAGTGCAGTGAGTCCAGAGAGTGCACTGGCACCACTGGGGATGCGGTGCTGGGAGTCCAGAGAGTGCTTTGGCACCAGTGGGGATGCAGTGCAGTTACTCCAGAGAGTGCACTGGCACCACCGGGGATGCAGTGCAGTGAGTCCAGAGAGTGCACTGGCACCACTGGGGATGCAGTGCAGTGAGTCCAGAGATTGCACTGGCACCACTGGGGATGCAGTGCTGTGACTCCAGAGAGCGCACTGGCACCAGTGGGGATGCACTGCAGTGAGTCCAGAGAGTGCACTGGCACCACTGGGGATGCACTGCAGTGAGCCCAGAGAGTGCACTGGCACCAGTGGGGATGCACTGCAGTGAGTCCAGTGAGTGCACTGGCACCACTGGGGAAGCAGTGCAGTGAGTCCAGAGAGTGCAGTGGCACCACTGGGGATGCAGTTTAGTGAGTCCAGAGAGTGCACTGGCACCACTGGGGATGCAGTGCAGTGAGTCCAGTGAGTGTACTGGCACCACTGGGGATGCACTGCAGTGAGTCCAGAGAGTGCACTGGCACCACTGAGAATGCACTTCAATGAGTCCAGAGAGTGCTTTGGCACCAGTGGGGATGCACTGCAGTTACTCCAGAGAATGCACTGGCACCACTGGGGATGCGGTGCGGTGAGTCCAGAGAGTGCACTGGCACCAGTGGGGATGCACTGCAGTGAGTCCAGAGAGTGTACTGGCACCACTGGGGATGCACTGCAGTGAGTCCAGAGAGTGCACTGGCACCACTGGGGATGCAGTACAGTGAGTCCACAGAGCGCACTGGCACCACTGGGGATGCAGTGCAGTGAGTCCAGAGAGTGCACTGGCACCACTGGAGATGCAGTGCAGTGAATCCAGTGAGTGCACTGGCAGCACTGGGGATGCAGTGCAGTGAGTCCAGAGAGTGCACTGGCACTACTGGGGATGCAGTGCAGTGAGTCCAGAGAGTGCACTGGCACCACTGGGGATGCACTGCACTGAGTCCAGAGAGTGCACTGGCACTACTGGGGATGCAGTGCAGTGAGTCAAGAGAGTGCACTGGCACCACTGGGGATGCACTGCAGTGAGTCCAGAGAGTGCACTGGCACCACTGGAGATGCAGTGCAGTGAGTCCAGAGAGTGCACTGGCACCACTGGGGATGCAGTGCAGTTACTCCAGAGAGTGCACTGGCACCACCGGGGATGCAGTGCAATGAGTCCAGAGAGTGCACTGGCACCACTGGGGATGCAGTGCAGTGAGTCCAGAGATTGCACTGGCACCACTGGGGATGCAGTGTTGTGACTCCAGAGAGCGCACTGGCACCACTGGGGATGCAGTGCAGTGAGTCCAGAGAGTGCACTGGCACCACTGGGGATGCACTGCAGTGAGCCCAGAGAGTGCACTGGCACCAGTGGGGATGCACTGCAGTGAGTCCAGTGAATGCACTGGCACCACTGGGGAAGCAGTGCAGTGAGTCCAGAGAGTGCAGTGGCACCACTGGGGATGCAGTTTAGTGAGACCAGAGAGTGCACTGGCACCACTGGGGATGCAGTGCAGTGAGTCCAGTGAGTGTACTGGCACCACTGGGGATGCACTGCAGTGAGTCCAGAGAGTGCACTGGCACCACTGGGGATGCAGTGCAGAAAATCCAGTGAGTGCACTGGCAGCACTGGGGATGCACTGCAGTGAGTCCAGAGAGTGCACTGGCACTACTGGGGATGCAGTGCAGTGAGTCCAGAGAGTGCACTGGCACCACTGGGGATGCACTGCAGTGAGTCCAGAGAGTGCACTGGCACTACTGGGGATGCAGTGCAGTGAGTCCAGAGAGTGCACTGGCACCACTGGGGATGCACTGCAGTGAGTCCAGAGAGTGCACTGGCACTACTGGGGATGCACTTCAGTGAGT
Organism: Anser brachyrhynchus; assembly: GCF_964034855.1. Taxonomy (NCBI): domain Eukaryota; kingdom Metazoa; phylum Chordata; class Aves; order Anseriformes; family Anatidae; genus Anser; species Anser brachyrhynchus. Next base: position 27,551,273 of record NC_137703.1, read on the forward strand.
CCAGAGAGTGCACTGGCACCACTGGGGATGCAGTGCAGTTACTCCAGAGACTGCACTGGCACCACTGGGGATGCAGTGCAGTGAGTCCAGAGAGTGCACTGGCACCACTGGGGATGCAGTGCAGTGAGTCCAGAGATTGCAATGGCACCACTGGGGATGCAGTGCTGTGACTCCAGAGAGCGCACTGGCACCACTGGGGATGCAGTGCAGTGAGTCCAGAGAGTGCACTGGCACCACTGGGGATGCACTGCAGTGAGCCCAGAGAGTGCACTGGCACCAGTGGGGATGCACTGCAGTGAGTCCAGTGAGTGCACTGGCACCACTGGGGAAGCAGTGCAGTGAGTCCAGAGAGTGCAGTGGCACCACTGGGGATGCAGTTTAGTGAGTCCAGAGAGTGCACTGGCACCACTGGGGATGCAGTGCAGTGAGTGCAGTGAGTGTACTGGCACCACTGGGGATGCACTGCAGTGAGTCCAGAGAGTGCACTGGCACCACTGAGAATGCACTTCAATGAGTCCAGAGAGTGCACTGGCACCACTGGGGATGCACTGCAGTGAGTCCAGAGAGTGCAGTGGCACCACTGGGGATGCACTGCAGTGAGTCCAGAGAGTGCTTTGGCACCAGTGGGGATGCACTGCAGTTACTCCAGAGACTGCACTGGCACCACTGGGGATGCACTGCAGTGAGTCCAGAGAGTGCACTGGCACCAGTGGGGATGCACTGCAGTGAGTCCAGAGAGTGCACTGGCAACACTGGGGATGCACTGCAGTGAGTCCAGAGAGTGCACTGTCACCACTGGGGATGCAGTGCAGTGAGTCCACAGAGTGCACTGGCACCACTGGGAATGTAGTGCAGTGAGTCCAGAGAGTGCACTGGCACCACTGGTGATGCAGTGCAGTGAATCCAGTGAGTGCACTGGCAGCACAGGGGATGCAGTGCAGTGAGTCCAGAGATTGCACTGGCACCACTGGGGATGCAGTGCTGTGACTCCAGAGAGCGCACTGGCACCACTGGGGATGCACTGCAGTGAGTACAGAGAGTGCACTGGCACCACTGGGGATGCACTGCAGTGACTCGAAAGAGTGCACTGGCACCACTGGGGAAGCAGTGCAGTGAGTCCAGAGAGTGCACTGGCACCACTGGGGATGCACTGCAGTGAGTCCAGAGAGTGCAGTGTCACTACTGGGGATGCAGTGCAGTGAGTCCAGAGAGTGCACTGGCACCACTGAGAATGCACTTCAGTGAGTCCAGAGAGTGCACTGGCACCACTGGGGATGCACTGCAGTGAGTCCAGAGATTGCACTGGCGCCACTGGGGATGCAGTATAGTGAGTCTACACAGTGCACTAGCACCACTGGGGATGCAGTGCAGTGAGTCCAGAGAGTGCACTGGCTCCACTGGGGATGCAGTGCAGTGAGTCCAGAGAGTGCACTGGCACCACTGGTGATGCACTGCTGTGAGTCCAGAGAGTGCTCTTGCACCACAGGGGATGCAGCGCAGTGACTCAAGAGAGTGCACTGGCAGCACTGGGGATGCAGTGCAGTGAGTCCAGAGAGTGCACTGGCACCACTGGGGATGCAGTGCGATGAGTCCAGAGAGTGCAATGGCACCACTGCGGATGCACTGCAGTGAGTCCAGAGAGTGCACTGGCTCCACTGGGGATGCAGTGCAGTGAGTCCAGAGAGTGCACTGGCACCACTGGGGATGCACTGCAGTGAGTCCAGAGAGTGTACTGGCACCACTGGGGATGCACTGAAGTGAGTCCAGAGAGTGCAGTGGCACCACTGAGAATGCACTTCAGTGAGTCCAGAGAGTGCACTGGCACCACTGGGGATGCAGTGCAGTGAGTCCAGAGAGTGCACTAGCACTACTGGAGATGCAGTGCAGTGAGTCCAGAGAGTGCGCTGGAACCACTGGGGATGCAGTGCAGTGAGTCCAGAGAGTGCACTGGCACCACTGGGGATGCAGTGCAGTGACTCCAGAGAGTGCACTGGCACCACTGGGGATGCACTGCAGTGAGTCCAGTGAGTGCACTGGCACCACTGGGGATGCAGTGCAGTGAGTCCAGAGAGTGCACTGGCACCACTGGGGAAGCAGTGCAGTGAGTCCAGAGAGTGTAGTGGCACCACTGGGGATGCAGTGCAGTGAGTCCAGAGAGTGCACTGGCACCACTGAGAATGCAGTGCTGTGACTCCAGAGAGCGCACAGGCACCACTGGGGATGCAGTGCAGTGAGTCCAGAGAGTGCACTGGCACCACTGGGGATGCACTGCAGTGAGCCCAGAGAGTGCACTGGCACCAGTGGGGATGCACTGCAGTCAGTCCAGTGAGTGCACTGGCACCACTGGGGAAGCAGTGCAGTGAGTCCAGAGAGTGCAGTGGCACCACTGGTGATGCAGTGCAGTGAGTCCAGAGAGTGCACTGGCACCACTGGGGATGCGGTGCTGGGAGTCCAGAGAGTGCTTTGGCACCAGTGGGGATGCAGTGCAGTTACTCCAGAGACTGCACTGGCACCACCGGGGATGCAGTGCAGTGAGTCCAGAGAGTGCTCTGGCACCACTGGGGATGCAGTGCAGTGAGTCCAGAGAGTGCACTGGCACCACTGGGGATGCAGTGCTGTGACTCCAGAGAGCGCACTGGCACCACTGGGGATGCAGTGCAGTGAGTCCAGAGAGTGCACTGGCACCACTGGGGATGCACAGCAGTGAGCCCAGAGAGTGCACTGGCACCAGTGGGGATGCACTGCAGTGAGTCCAGTGAGTGCACTGGCACCACTGGGGAAGCAGTGCTGTGAGTCCAGAGAGTGCAGTGGCACCACTGGGGATGCAGTTTAGTGAGTCCAGAGAGTGCACTGGCACCACTGGGGATGCAGTGCAGTGAGTCCAGTGAGTGTACTGGCACCACTGGGGATGCACTGCAGTGAGTCCAGAGAGTGCACTGGCACCACTGAGAATGCACTTCAATGAGTCCAGAGAGTGCACTGGCACCACTGGGGATGCACTGCATTGAGTCCAGAGGGTGCAGTGGCACCACTGGGGATGCACTGCAGTGAGTCCAGAGAGTGCTTTGGCACCGGTGGGGATGCACTTCAGTTACTCTAGAGACTGCACTGGCACCACTGGGAATGCAGTGCAGTGAGTCCAGAGAGTGCACTGGCACCAGTGGGGATGCACTGCAGTGAGTCCAGAGAGTGCACTGGCACCACTGGGGATGCAGTGCAGTGAGTCCAGAGAGTGCACTGTCACCACTGGGGATGCAGTACAGTGAGTCCACAGAGTGCACTGGCACCACTGGGGATGCAGTGCAGTGAATCCAGTGAGTGCACTGGCAGCACTGGGGATGCAGTGCAGTGAGTCCAGAGAGTGCACTGGCACTACTGGGGATGCAGTGCAGTGAGTCCAGAGAGTGCACTGGCACCACTGGGGAGGCACTGCAGTGAGTCCAGAGAGTGCACTGTCACTACTGGGGATGCAGTGCAGTGAGTCCAGAGAGTGCACTGGCACCACTGGGGATGCAGTGCAGTGAGTCCTGAGAGTGCACTGGCACCACTGGGGATGCACTGCAGTGAGTCCAGAGATTGCACTGGCACCACTGGGGATGCAGTACAGTGAGTCCACACAGTGCACTAGCACCACTGGGGATGCAGTGCAGTGAGTCCAGAGAGTGCACTGGCACCACTGGGGATGCAGTGCAGTGAGTCCAGAGAGTGCACTGGCACCACTGGTGATGCACTGCTGTGAGTCCAGAGAGTGCTCTTGCAACACAGGGGATGCAGTGCAGTGACTCAAGAGAGTGCACTGGCAGCACTGGGGATGCAGTGCAGTGAGTCCAGAGAGTGCACTGGCACCACTGGAGATGCAGTGCAGTGAGTCCAGAGAGTGCACTAGCACCACTGCGGATGCACTGCAGTGAGTCCAGAGAGTGCACTGGCTGCACTGGGGATGCACTGCAGTGAGTCCAGAGAGTGCACTGGCACCACTGGGGATGCACTGCCGTGAGTCCAGAGAGTGTACTGGCACCACTGGGGATGCACTGAAGTGAGTCCAGAGAGTGCACTGGCACCACTGAGAATGCACTTCAGTGAGTCCAGAGAGTGCACTGGCACCACTGGGAATGCACTGCAGTGAGTCCACAGAGTGCACTAGCACCACTGGGGATGCAGAGCAGTGAGTCCAGAGAGTGCGCTGGAACTACTGGCAATGCACTGAAGTGAGTCCAGAGAGTGCACTGGCACCACTGAGAATGCACTTCAGTGAGTCCAGAGAGTGCACTGGCACCACTGGGGATGCAGTGCAGTGAGTCCACAGAGTGCACTGGCACCACTGGGGATGCAGTGCAGTGAGTCCAGAGAGTGCACTGGCACCACTGGGGATGCACTGCAGTGAGTCCAGTGAGTGCACTGGCACCACTGGGGATGCAGTGCAGTGAGTCCAGAGAGTGCACTGGCACCACTGGGGAAGCAGTGCAGTGAGTCCAGAGAGTGCACTGGCACCACTGGGGATGCAGTGCAGTGAGTCCAGAGAGTGCACTGGCAGCACTGGGGATGCAGTGCAGTGAGTCCAGAGAGTGCACTGGCACCACTGGGGATGCACTGCAGTGAGTCCAGAGAGTGCACTGGCACCACTGGGGATGCAGTGCAGTGAGTCCAGAGAGTGCACTGGCACCACTGGGGATGCGGTGCTGGGAGTCCAGAGAGTGCTTTGGCACCAGTGGGGATGCAGTGCAGTTACTCCAGAGACTGCACTGGCACCACCGGGGATGCAGTGCAGTGAGTCCAGAGAGTGCACTGGCACCACTGGGGATGCACTGCAGTGAGCCCAGAGAGTGCACTGGCACCATTGGGGATGCACTGCAGTCAGTCCAGTGAGTGCACTGGCACCACTGGGGAAGCAGTGCAGTGAGTCCAGAGAGTGCAGTGGCACCACTGGTGATGCAGTGCAGTGAGTCCAGAGAGTGCACTGGCACCACTGGGGATGCGGTGCTGGGAGTCCAGAGAGTGCTTTGGCACCAGTGGGGATGCAGTGCAGTTACTCCAGAGACTGCACTGGCACCACCGGGGATGCAGTGCAGTGAGTCCAGAGAGTGCTCTGGCACCAGTGGGGATGCACTGCAGTGAGTCCAGTGAGTGCACTGGCACCACTGGGGAAGCAGTGCTGTGAGTCCAGAGAGCGCACTGGCACCACTGGGGATGCAGTTTAGTGAGTCCAGAGAGTGCACTGGCACCACTGGGGATGCAGTGCAGTGAGTCCAGTGAGTGTACTGGCACCACTGGGGATGCACTGCAGTGAGTCCAGAGAGTGCACTGGCACCACTGAGAATGCACTTCAATGAGTCCAGAGAGTGCACTGGCACCACTGGGGATGCACTGCATTGAGTCCAGAGGGTGCAGTGGCACCACTGGGGATGCACTGCAGTGAGTCCAGAGAGTGCTTTGGCACCGGTGGGGATGCACTTCAGTTACTCTAGAGACTGCACTGGCACCACTGGGGATGCAGTGCAGTGAGTCCAGAGAGTGCACTGGCACCAGTGGGGATGCACTGCAGTTAGTCCAGAGAGTGCACTGGCACCACTGGGGATGCACTGCAGTGAGTCCAGAGAGTGCACTGTCACCACTGGGGATGCAGTACAGTGAGTCCACAGAGTGCACTGGCACCACTGGGGATGCAGTGCAGTGAATCCAGTGAGTGCACTGGCAGCACTGGGGATGCAGTGCAGTGAGTCCAGAGAGTGCACTGGCACTACTGGGGATGCAGTGCAGTGAGTCCAGAGAGTGCACTGGCACCACTGGGGAGGCACTGCAGTGAGTCCAGAGAGTGCACTGTCACTACTGGGGATGCAGTGCAGTGAGTCCAGAGAGTGCACTGGCCCCACTGGGGATGCAGTGCAGTGAGTCCTGAGAGTGCACTGGCACCACTGGGGATGCACTGCAGTGAGTCCAGAGATTGCACTGGCACCACTGGGGATGCAGTACAGTGAGTCCACACAGTGCACTAGCACCACTGGGGATGCAGTGCAGTGAGTCCAGAGAGTGCACTGGCACCACTGGGGATGCAGTGCAGTGAGTCCAGAGAGTGCACTGGCACCACTGGTGATGCACTGCTGTGAGTCCAGAGAGTGCTCTTGCAACACAGGGGATGCAGTGCAGTGACTCAAGAGAGTGCACTGGCAGCACTGGGGATGCAGTGCAGTGAGTCCAGAGAGTGCACTGGCACCACTGGAGATGCAGTGCAGTGAGTCCAGAGAGTGCACTAGCACCACTGCGGATGCACTGCAGTGAGTCCAGAGAGTGCACTGGCTGCACTGGGGATGCACTGCAGTGAGTCCAGAGAGTGCACTGGCACCACTGGGGATGCACTGCCGTGAGTCCAGAGAGTGTACTGGCACCACTGGGGATGCACTGAAGTGAGTCCAGAGAGTGCACTGGCACCACTGAGAATGCACTTCAGTGAGTCCAGAGAGTGCACTGGCACCACTGGGAATGCACTGCAGTGAGTCCACAGAGTGCACTAGCACCACTGGGGATGCAGAGCAGTGAGTCCAGAGAGTGCGCTGGAACTACTGGCGATGCACTGAAGTGAGTCCAGAGAGTGCACTGGCACCACTGAGAATGCACTTCAGTGAGTCCAGAGAGTGCACTGGCACCACTGGGGATGCAGTGCAGTGAGTCCACAGAGTGCACTGGCACCACTGGGGATGCAGTGCAGTGAGTCCAGAGAGTGCACTGGCACCACTGGGGATGCACTGCAGTGAGTCCAGTGAGTGCACTGGCACCACTGGGGATGCAGTGCAGTGAGTCCAGAGAGTGCACTGGCACCACTGGGGAAGCACTGCAGTGAGTCCAGAGAGTGCACTGGCACCACTGGGGATGCAGTGCAGTGAGTCCAGAGAGTGCACTGGCAGCACTGGGGATGCAGTGCAGTGAGTCCAGAGAGTGCACTGGCACCACTGGGGATGCAGTTCAGTGAGTCCAGAGAGTGCACTGGCACCACTGGGGATGCAGTGCAGTGAGTCCAGAGAGTGCACTGGCACCACTGGGGATGCGGTGCTGGGAGTCCAGAGAGTGCTTTGGCACCAGTGGGGATGCAGTGCAGTTACTCCAGAGACTGCACTGGCACCACCGGGGATGCAGTGCAGTGAGTCCAGAGAGTGCACTGGCACCACTGGGGATGCAGTGCAGTGAGTCCAGAGATTGCACTGGCACCACTGGGGATGCAGTGCTGTGACTCCAGAGAGCGCACTGGCACCAGTGGGGATGCACTGCAGTGAGTCCAGAGAGTGCACTGGCACCACTGGGGATGCACTGCAGTGAGCCCAGAGAGTGCACTGGCACCAGTGGGGATGCACTGCAGTGAGTCCAGTGAGTGCACTGGCACCACTGGGGAAGCAGTGCAGTGAGTCCAGAGAGTGCAGTGGCACCACTGGGGATGCAGTTTAGTGAGTCCAGAGAGTGCACTGGCACCACTGGGGATGCAGTGCAGTGAGTCCAGTGAGTGTACTGGCACCACTGGGGATGCACTGCAGTGAGTCCAGAGAGTGCACTGGCACCACTGAGAATGCACTTCAATGAGTCCAGAGAGTGCTTTGGCACCAGTGGGGATGCACTGCAGTTACTCCAGAGAATGCACTGGCACCACTGGGGATGCGGTGCGGTGAGTCCAGAGAGTGCACTGGCACCAGTGGGGATGCACTGCAGTGAGTCCAGAGAGTGTACTGGCACCACTGGGGATGCACTGCAGTGAGTCCAGAGAGTGCACTGGCACCACTGGGGATGCAGTACAGTGAGTCCACAGAGCGCACTGGCACCACTGGGGATGCAGTGCAGTGAGTCCAGAGAGTGCACTGGCACCACTGGGGATGCAGTGCAGTGAATCCAGTGAGTGCACTGGCAGCACTGGGGATGCAGTGCAGTGAGTCCAGAGAGTGCACTGGCACTACTGGGGATGCAGTGCAGTGAGTCCAGAGAGTGCACTGGCACCACTGGGGATGCACTGCACTGAGTCCAGAGAGTGCACTGGCACTACTGGGGATGCAGTGCAGTGAGTCAAGAGAGTGCACTGGCACCACTGGGGATGCACTGCAGTGAGTCCAGAGAGTGCACTGGCACCACTGGAGATGCAGTGCAGTGAGTCCAGAGAGTGCACTGGCACCACTGGGGATGCAGTGCAGTTACTCCAGAGACTGCACTGGCACCACCGGGGATGCAGTGCAGTGAGTCCAGAGAGTGCACTGGCACCACTGGGGATGCAGTGCAGTGAGTCCAGAGATTGCACTGGCACCACTGGGGATGCAGTGTTGTGACTCCAGAGAGCGCACTGGCACCACTGGGGATGCAGTGCAGTGAGTCCAGAGAGTGCACTGGCACCACTGGGGATGCACTGCAGTGAGCCCAGAGAGTGCACTGGCACCAGTGGGGATGCACTGCAGTGAGTCCAGTGAATGCACTGGCACCACTGGGGAAGCAGTGCAGTGAGTCCAGAGAGTGCAGTGGCACCACTGGGGATGCAGTTTAGTGAGACCAGAGAGTGCACTGGCACCACTGGGGATGCAGTGCAGTGAGTCCAGTGAGTGTACTGGCACCACTGGGGATGCACTGCAGTGAGTCCAGAGAGTGCACTGGCACCACTGGGGATGCAGTGCAGAAAATCCAGTGAGTGCACTGGCAGCACTGGGGATGCACTGCAGTGAGTCCAGAGAGTGCACTGGCACTACTGGGGATGCAGTGCAGTGAGTCCAGAGAGTGCACTGGCACCACTGGGGATGCACTGCAGTGAGTCCAGAGAGTGCACTGGCACTACTGGGGATGCAGTGCAGTGAGTCCAGAGAGTGCACTGGCACCACTGGGGATGCACTGCAGTGAGTCCAGAGAGTGCACTGGCACTACTGGGGATGCACTTCAGTGAGTCCAGAGAGTGCACTGGCACCACTGGGGATGCAGTGCAGTTACTCCAGAGACTGCACTGGCACCACTGGGGATGCAGTGCAGTGAGTCCAGAGAGTGCACTGGCACCACTGGGGATGCAGTGCAGTGAGTCCAGAGATTGCAATGGCACCACTGGGGATGCAGTGCTGTGACTCCAGAGAGCGCACTGGCACCACTGGGGATGCAGTGCAGTGAGTCCAGAGAGTGCACTGGCACCACTGGGGATGCACTGCAGTGAGCCCAGAGAGTGCACTGGCACCAGTGGGGATGCACTGCAGTGAGTCCAGTGAGTGCACTGGCACCACTGGGGAAGCAGTGCAGTGAGTCCAGAGAGTGCAGTGGCACCACTGGGGATGCAGTTTAGTGAGTCCAGAGAGTGCACTGGCACCACTGGGGATGCAGTGCAGTGAGTGCAGTGAGTGTACTGGCACCACTGGGGATGCACTGCAGTGAGTCCAGAGAGTGCACTGGCACCACTGAGAATGCACTTCAATGAGTCCAGAGAGTGCACTGGCACCACTGGGGATGCACTGCAGTGAGTCCAGAGAGTGCAGTGGCACCACTGGGGATGCACTGCAGTGAGTCCAGAGAGTGCTTTGGCACCAGTGGGGATGCACTGCAGTTACTCCAGAGACTGCACTGGCGCCACTGGGGATGCACTGCAGTGAGTCCAGAGAGTGCACTGGCACCAGTGGGGATGCACTGCAGTGAGTCCAGAGAGTGCACTGGCACCACTGGGGATGCACTGCAGTGAGTCCAGAGAGTGCACTGTCACCACTGGGGATGCAGTGCAGTGAGTCCACAGAGTGCACTGGCACCACTGGGAATGTAGTGCAGTGAGTCCAGAGAGTGCACTGGCACCACTGGTGATGCAGTGCAGTGAATCCAGTGAGTGCACTGGCAGCACAGGGGATGCAGTGCAGTGAGTCCAGAGAGTGCACTGGCACTACTGGGGATGCAGTGCAGTGAGTCCAGAGAGTGCACTGGCACCACTGGGGATGCACTGCAGTGAGTCCTGAGAGTGCACTGGCACCACTGAGAATGCACTTCAATGAGTCCAGAGAGTGCACTGGCACCACTGGGGATGCACTGCATTGAGTCCAGAGGGTGCAGTGGCACCACTGGGGATGCACTGCAGTGAGTCCAGAGAGTGCTTTGGCACCGGTGGGGATGCACTTCAGTTACTCTAGAGACTGCACTGGCACCACTGGGGATGCAGTGCAGTGAGTCCAGAGAGTGCACTGGCACCAGTGGGGATGCACTGCAGTGAGTCCAGAGAGTGCACTGGCACCACTGGGGATGCACTGCAGTGAGTCCAGAGAGTGCACTGTCACCACTGGGGATGCAGTACAGTGAGTCCACAGAGTGCACTGGCACCACTGGGGATGCAGTGCAGTGAATCCAGTGAGTGCACTGGCAGCACTGGGGATGCAGTGCAGTGAGTCCAGAGAGTGCACTGGCACTACTGGGGATGCAGTGCAGTGAGTCCAGAGAGTGCACTGGCACCACTGGGGAGGCACTGCAGTGAGTCCAGAGAGTGCACTGTCACTACTGGGGATGCAGTGCAGTGAGTCCAGAGAGTGCACTGGCCCCACTGGGGATGCAGTGCAGTGAGTCCTGAGAGTGCACTGGCACCACTGGGGATGCACTGCAGTGAGTCCAGAGATTGCACTGGCACCACTGGGGATGCAGTACAGTGAGTCCACACAGTGCACTAGCACCACTGGGGATGCAGTGCAGTGAGTCCAGAGAGTGCACTGGCACCACTGGGGATGCAGTGCAGTGAGTCCAGAGAGTGCACTGGCACCACTGGGGATGCAGAGCAGTGAGTCCAGAGAGTGCGCTGGAACTACTGGGGATGCACTGAAGTGAGTCCAGAGAGTGCACTGGCACCACTGAGAATGCACTTCAGTGAGTCCAGAGAGTGCACTGGCACCACTGGGGATGCAGTGCAGTGAGTCCACAGAGTGCACTGGCACCACTGGGGATGCAGTGCAGTGAGTCCAGAGAGTGCACTGGCACCACTGGGGATGCACTGCAGTGAGTCCAGTGAGTGCACTGGCACCACTGGGGATGCAGTGCAGTGAGGCCAGAGAGTGCACTGGCACCACTGGGGAAGCAGTGCAGTGAGTCCAGAGAGTGCACTGGCACCACTGGGGATGCAGTGCAGTGAGTCCAGAGAGTGCACTGGCAGCACTGGGGATGCAGTGCAGTGAGTCCAGAGAGTGCACTGGCACCACTGGGGATGCAGTTCAGTGAGTCCAGAGAGTGCACTGGCACCACTGGGGATGCAGTGCAGTGAGTCCAGAGAGTGCACTGGCACCACTGAGAATGCAGTGCTGTGACTCCAGAGAGTGCACTGGCACCACTGGGGATGCAGTGCAGTGAGTCCAGAGAGTGCACTGGCACCACTGGGGATGCACTGCAGTGAGCCCAGAGAGTGCACTGGCACCAGTGGGAATGCACTGCAGTCAGTCCAGTGAGTGCACTGGCACCACTGGGGAAGCAGTGCAGTGAGTCCAGAGAGTGCAGTGGCACCACTGGTGATGCAGTGCAGTGAGTCCAGAGAGTGCACTGGCACCACTGGGGATGCGGTGCTGGGAGTCCAGAGAGTGCTTTGGCACCAGTGGGGATGCAGTGCAGTTACTCCAGAGACTGCACTGGCACCACCGGGGATGCAGTGCAGTGAGTCCAGAGAGTGCACTGGCACCACTGGGGATGCAGTGCAGTGAGTCCAGAGATTGCACTGGCACCACTGGGGATGCAGTGCTGTGACTCCAGAGAGCGCACTGGCACCAGTGGGGATGCACTGCAGTGAGTCCAGAGAGTGCACTGGCACCACTGGGGATGCACTGCAGTGAGCCCAGAGAGTGCACTGGCACCAGTGGGGATGCACTGCAGTGAGTCCAGTGAGTGCACTGGCACCACTGGGGAAGCAGTGCAGTGAGTCCAGAGAGTGCAGTGGCACCACTGGGGATGCAGTTTAGTGAGTCCAGAGAGTGCACTGGCACCACTGGGGATGCAGTGCAGTGAGTCCAGAGAGTGCACTGCCACCACTGAGAATGCAGTACAGTGAGTCCAGAGATTGCAATGGCACCACTGGGGATGCACTGCAGTGAGTCCAGAGAGTGCACTGGCACCACTGGGGATGCAGTTCAGTGAGTCCAGAGAGTGCACTGGCACCACTGGGGATGCAGTGCAGTGAGTCCAGAGAGTGCACTGGCACCACTGAGAATGCACTTCAGTGAGTCCAGAGAGTGCAGTGGCACCACTGGGGATGCATTGCAGTGAGTCCAGAGATTGCACTGGCACCACTGGGGATGCACTGCAGTGAGTCCAGTGAGCGCACTGGCACCACTGGGGATGCAGTGCAGTGAGTCCAGTGAGTGCACTGGCACCACTGGGGATGCAGTACAGTGAGTCCACAGAGTGCACTGGCACCACTGGTGATGCAGTTCAGTGAGTCCAGAGAGTGCACTGGCACCACTGGGGATGCAGTGCAGTGAGTCCAGAGAGTGCACTGGCACCACTGAGAATGCACTTCAGTGAGTCCAGAGAGTGCACTGGCACCACTGGGGATGCAGTGCAGTGAGTCCAGAGATTGCACTGGCACTACTGGGGATGCAGTGCTGTGACTCCAGAGAGCGCACAGGCACCACTGGGGATGCACTTCAGTGAGTCCAGAGAGTGCACTGGCACCACTGAGAATGCACTTCAGTGAGTCCAGAGAGTGCACTGGCACCACTGGGGATGCACTGCAGTGAGTCCAGAGAGTGCACTGGCACCACTGGGGATGCGGTGCAGTGAGTCCAGTGAGTGCACTGGCACCACTGGGGATGCAGTGCAGTGAGTCCAGAGAGTGCACTGGCACCACTGGGGAAGCGGTGCAGTGAGTCCAGAGAGTGCAGTGGCACCACTAGGGATGCAGTGCAGTGAGTCCAGAGAGTGCACTGGCAGCACTGGGGATGCAGTGCAGTGAGTCCAGAGAGTGCACTGGCACCACTGGTGATGCAGTTCAGTGAGTCCAGAGAGTGCACTGGCACCACTGGGGATGCAGTGCAGTGAGTCCAGAGAGTGCACTGGCACCACTGAGAATGCACTTCAGTGAGTCCAGAGAGTGCACTGGCACCACTGGGGATGCAGTGCAGTGAGTCCAGAGATTGCACTGGCACTACTGGGGATGCAGTGCTGTGACTCCAGAGAGCGCACAGGCACCACTGGGGATGCACTTCAGTGAGTCCACAGAGTGCACTGGCACCACTGGGGATGCAGTGCAGTGAGTCCAGAGTGTGCACTGGCACCACTGGTGATGCACTGCTGTGAGTCCAGAGAGTGCTCTTGCACCTCAGGGGATGCAGTGCAGTGACTCAAGAGAGTGCACTGGCAGCACTGGGGATGCAGTGCAGTGAGTCCAGAGAGTGCACTGGCACCACTGGAGATGCAGTGCAGTGAGTCCAGAGAGTGCACTGGCACCACTGCGGATGCAGTGCAGTGAGTCCAGAGAGTGCAGTGGCACCACTAGGGATGCAGTGCAGTGAGTCCAGAGAGTGCACTGTCACCACTGGGGATGCAGTGCAGTGAGTCCACAGAGTGCACTGGCACCACTGGGGATGCAGTGCAGTGAGTCCAGAGAGTGCACTGGCACCACTGGGGATGCACTGCAGTGAGTCCAGAGAGTGCACTGGCACCACTGGGAATACAGTGCAGTGAGTCCAGAGAGTGCACTGGCACCACTGGGGATGCAGTGCAGTGAGTCCAGAGAGTGCACTGGCACCACTGGGGATGCAGTGCAGTGAGTCCAGAGAGTGCACTGGCACCACAGATGATGCAGTGCAGTGAGTCCAGTGAGTGCACTGGCACCACTGGGGATGTAGTGCAGTGACTCGAGAGAGTGCACTTGCACCACTGGGGATGCAGTGCAGTGAGTCCAGAGAGTGCACTGGCACCACTGGGGATGCACTGCAGTGCGTCCAGAGAGTGCACTGGCACCACGGGGGATGCAGTGCAGTGAGTCCAGAGAGTGCACTGGCACCACTGGGGATGCAGTGCAGTGAGTCCAGAGACTTCACTGGCACCACTGGGAATGCAGAGAAGTGAGTGCAGAGAGTGCACTGGCACCACTGGGGATGCAGTGCAGTGAGTCCAGAGAGTGCACTGGCACTACCTGTGATGCAGTGCAGTGAGTCCAGAGAGTGCACTGGCACCAATGGGGCTGCAGTGCAGTGAGTCCAGAGAGTGCACTGGCACCACTGGGGATGCAGTGCAGTGAGTCCAGAGAGTGCACTGGCACCAGTGGGGATGCAGTGCAGTGAGTCCAGTGAGTGCACTGGCACCACTGGGGATGCACTGCAGTGAGTCCAGAGAGTGCACTGGCACCACTGGGGATGCACTACAGTGAGTCCAGAGATTGCACTGGCACCACTGGGGATGCAGTGCAGTGAGTCCAGAGAGTGCACTGGCACCACTGGGGATGCAGTGCATTGAGTCCAGAGAGTGCACTGGCACAACTGGGGATGCACTTCAGTGAGTCCAGAGAGTGCACTGGCACCAGTGGGGATGCAGTGCAGTGAGTCCAGAGAGTGCACTGGCACCAGTGGGGATGCAGTGCAGTGAGTCCAGAGAGTGCACTGGCACCACTGGGGATGCACTGCAGTGAATCCAGTGAGTGCACTGGCACCACTGGGGATACAGTGCAGTGAGTCCAGAGAGTGCACTGGCACCACTGGGGATGCAGTGCAGTGAGTCCAGAGAGTGCACTGGCACCACTGGGGATGCATTGCAGTGAGTCCAGAGAGTGCCCTGGCACCACAGATGATGCAGTACAGTGAGTCCAGTGAGTGCACTGGCACCACTGGGGATGTAGTGCAGTGACTCGAGAGAGTGCACTTGCACCACTGGGGATGCAGTGCAGTGAGTCCAGAGAGTGCACTGGCACCACTGGGGATGCACTGCAGTGAGTCCAGAGAGTGCACTGGCACCACTGGGGATGCAGTACAGTGAGTCCACAGAGTGCACGGGCACCACTGGTGATGCAGTACAGTGAGTCCAGAGAGTGCACTGGCACCACTGGGCATGCAGTGCAGTGAGTCCAGAGAGTGCACTGGCACCACTGGGGATGCAGTGCAGTGAGTCCAGAGAGTGCTTTGGCACCAGTGGGGATGCAGTGCAGTTACTCCAGAGACTGCACTGGCACCACCGGGGATGCAGTGCAGTGAGTCCAGAGAGTGCTCTGGCACCACTGGGGATGCAGTGCAGTGAGTCCAGAGATTGCACTGGCACCACTGGGGATGCAGTGCTGTGACTCCAGAGAGCGTACTAGCACCACTGGGGATGCAGTGCAGTGAGTCCAGAGAGTGCACTGGCACCACTGGGGATGCACTGCAGTGAGCCCAGAGAGTGCACTGGCACCAGTGGGGATGCACTGCAGTGAGTCCAGTGAGTGCACTGGCACCACGGGGGAAGCAGTGCAGTGAGTCCAGAGAGTGCAGTGGCACCACTGGTGATGCAGTTTAGGGAGTCCAGAGAGTGCACTGGCACCACTGGGGATGCAGTGCAGTGAGTCCAGTGAGTGTACTGGCACCACTGGGGATGCACTGCAGTGAGTCAAGAGAGTGCACTGGCACCACTGAGAATGCACTTCAGTGAGTCCAGAGAGTGCACTCGCACCACTGGGGATGCACTGCAGTGAGTCCAGAGAGTGCACTGGCACCAGTGGGGATGCAGTGCAGTGAGTCCAGAGAGTACACTGGCACCACTGGGGATGCAGTGCAGTGAGTCCAGAGAGTGCACTGGCACCACTGGGGATGCGGTGCTGGGAGTCCAGAGAGTGCTTTGGCACCAGTGGGGATGCAGTGCAGTTACTCCAGAGACTGCACTGGCACCACCGGGGATGCAGTGCAGTGAGTCCAGAGAGTGCACTGGCACCACTGGGGATGCAGTGCAGTGAGTCCAGAGAGTGCAGTGGCACCACTAGGGATGCAGTGCAGTGAGTCCAGAGAGTGCACTGGCAGCACTGGGGATGCAGTGCAGTGAGTCCAGAGAGTGCACTGGCACCACTGGGGATGCACTGCAGTGAGCCCAGAGAGTGCACTGGCACCAGTGGGGATGCACTGCAGTGAGTCCAGTGAGTGCACTGGCACCACTGGGGAAGCAGTGCAGTGAGTCCAGAGAGTGCAGTGGCACCACTGGGGATGCAGTTTAGTGAGTCCAGAGAGTGCACTGGAACCACTGGGGATGCAGTGCAGTGAGTCCAGTGAGTGTACTGGCACCACTGGGGATGCACTGCAGTGAGTCCAGAGAGTGCACTGGCACCACTGAGAATGCACTTCAATGAGTCCAGAGAGTGCACTGGCACCACTGGGGATGCACTGCAGTGAGTCCAGAGAGTGCTTTGGCACCAGTGGGGATGCACTGCAGTTACTCCAGAGATTGCACTGGCACCACTGGGGATGTACTGCAGTGAGTGCAGAGAGTGCACTGGCACGACTGGGGATGCACTGCAGTGAGTCCAGAGAGTGCACTGGCACCACTGGGGATGCACTGCAGTGAGTCCAGAGAGTGCACTGTCACCACTGGGTATGCAGTACAGTGAGTCCACAGAGTGCACTGGCACCACTGGGGATGCAGTGCAGTGAGTCCAGTGAGTGCACTGGCAGCACTGGGGATGCAGTGCAGTGAGTCCAGAGAGTGCACTGGCACAACTGGGGATGCACTTCAGTGAGTCCAGAGAGTGCACTGGCACCACTGGGGATGCACTGCATTGAGTCCAGAGAGTGCACTGTCACTACTGGGGATGCAGTGCAGTGAGTCCAGAGAGTGCACTGGCCCCACTGGGGATGCAGTGCAGTGAGTCCTGAGAGTGCACTGGCACCACTGGGGATGCACTGCAGAGAGTCCAGAGATTGCACTGGCACCACTGGGGATGCAGTATAGTGAGTCCACACAGTGCACTAGCACCACTGGGGATGCAGTGCAGTTAGTCCAGAGAGTGCACTGGCACCACTGGGGATGCAGTGCAGTGAGTCCAGAGAGTGCACTGGCACCACAGATGATGCAGTACAGTGAGTCCAGTGAGTGCACTGGCACCACTGGGGATGTAGTGCAGTGACTCGAGAGAGTGCACTTGCACCACTTGGATGCAGTGCAGTGAGTCCAGAGAGTGCACTGGCACCACTGGGGATGCACTGCAGTGAGTCCAGAGAGTGCACTGGCACCACTGGGGATGCAGTGCAGTGAGTCCAGAGAGTGCACTGGCACCACTGGTGATGCACTGCAGTGAGTCCAGAGATTGCACTGGCACCACTGGGGATGCAGTGCAGTGAGTCCAGAGACTTCACTGGCACCACTGGGAATGCAGAGAAGTGAGTGCAGAGAGTGCACTGGCACCACTGGGGATGCAGTGCAGTGAGTCCAGAGAGTGCACTGGCACTACCTGTGATGCAGTGCAGTGAGTCCAGAGAGTGCACTGGCACCAATGGGGCTGCAGTGCAGTGAGTCCAGAGAGTGCACTGGAACCACTGGGGATGCAGTGCAGTGAGTCCAGAGAGTGCACTGGCACCAGTGGGGATGCACTGCAGTGAGTCCAGTGAGTGCACTGGCACCACTGGGGATGCACTGCAGTGAGTCCAGAGAGTGCACTGGCACCACTGGGGATGCACTACAGTGAGTCCAGAGATTGCACTGGCACCACTGGGGATGCAGTGCAGTGAGTCCAGAGAGTGCACTGGCACCACTGGGGATGCAGTGCATTGAGTCCAGAGTGTGCACTGGCACAACTGGGGATGCACTTCAGTGAGTCCACAGAGTGCACTGGCACCAGTGGGGATGCAGTGCAGTGAGTCCAGAGAGTGCACTGGCACCAGTGGGGATGCAGTGCAGTGAGTCCAGAGAGTGCACTGGCACCACTGGGGATGCACTGCAGTGAATCCAGTGAGTGCACTGGCACCACTGGGGATACAGTGCAGTGAGTCCAGAGAGTGCACTGGCACCACTGGGGATGCAGTGCAGAGAGTCCAGAGAGTGCACTGCCACCACTGGGGATGCATTGCAGTGAGTCCAGAGAGTGCACTGGCACCACAGATGATGCAGTACAGTGAGTCCAGTGAGTGCACTTGCACCACTGGGGATGTAGTGCAGTGACTCGAGAGAGTGCACTTGCACCACTGGGGATGCAGTGCAGTGAGTCCAGAGAGTGCACTGGCACCACTGGGGATGCACTGCAGTGAGTCCAGAGAGTGCACTGGCACCACTGGGGATGCAGTACAGTGAGTCCAGAGAGTGCACTGGCACCACTGGTGATGCAGTACAGTGAGTCCAGAGAGTGCACTGGCACCACTGGGCATGCAGTGCAGTGAGTCCAGAGAGTGCACTGGCACCACTGGGGATGCAGTGCAGTGAGTCCAGAGAGTGCTTTGGCACCAGTGGGGATGCAGTGCAGTTACTCCAGAGACTGCACTGGCACCACCGGGGATGCAGTGCAGTGAGTCCAGAGAGTGCACTGGCACCACTGGGCATGCAGTGCAGTGAGTCCAGAGAGTGCACTGGCACCACTGGGGATGCACTGCAGTGAGCCCAGAGAGTGCACTGGCACCAGTGGGGATGCACTGCAGTGAGTCCAGTGAGTGCACTGGCACCACGGGGGAAGCAGTGCAGTGAGTCCAGAGAGTGCAGTGGCACCACTGGTGATGCAGTTTAGGGAGTCCAGAGAGTGCACTGGCACCACTGGGGATGCAGTGCAGTGAGTCCAGTGAGTGTACTGGCACCACTGGGGATGCACTGCAGTGAGTCCAGAGAGTGCACTGGCACCATTCGGGATGCAGTGCAGTGAGTCCAGAGTGCATTAGCACCAATGGGGATGCATTGACGCGAGTCCAGAGAGTGCACTGGCACCACTGGGGATGCACTGCAGTCACTCCAGAGAGTGCACTGGCACCACTGGGGATGCGGTGCAGTGAGTCCAGAGAGTGCACTGGCACCACTGGGGATGCAGTGCAGTGAGTCCAGAGAGTGCACTGGAACCACTGGGGATGCAGTGGCGGGAGTCCAGAGAGTGCTTTGGCACCACTGGGGATGCAGTACAGTGAGTCCAGAGAGTGCACTGGCACCACTGGGGATGCAGCGCAGTGACTCTAGAGAGTGCACTGGCACCACTGGGGATGCGGTGCAGTGAGTCCAGAGAGTGCACTGGCACCACTCAGATTGCAGTGCGGTGAGTCCAGAGAGTGCACTGGTACCACTGGGGATGCAGTACAGTGACTCTAGAGAGTGCACTGGCACCACTGTGTATGCAGTGCAGTGAGTCCAGAGAGTGCACTGGCACCACCGTGGCTGCACTGCAGTGAGTCCAGAGTGCACTAGCACCACTGGGGTTGCACTGCAGTGAGTCCAGAGAGTGCACTGGCACCATCGGGAATGCACTGCAGTGAGTCCAGAGAGTGCACTGGCACCACTGGGGATGCACTTCAGTGAGTCCAGAGAGTGCACTGGCACCACTGGGGATGCAGTGACGCGAGTCCAGAGAGTGCACTGGCACCACTGGGGATGCAGTGACGCGAGTCCAGAGAGTGCACTGGCACCACTGGGGATGCACTGCAGTCACTCCAGAGAGTGCACTGGCACCACTGGGGATGCAGTGCAGTGAGTCCAGAGAGTGCACTGGCACAACTGGGGATGCAGCGCAGTGACTCTAGAGAGTGCACTGGCACTACTGCGGATGCGGTGCAGTGAGTCCAGAGAGTGCACTGGCACCACAGGTGATGCAGTGCAGTGAGTCCAGAGAGTGCACTGGCAGCACTGGGGATGCAGTGCAGTGAGTCCAGAGATTGCACTGGCACCACTGGGGATGCAGTGCTGTGACTCCAGAGAGCGCACTGGCACCACTGGGGATGCACTGCAGTGAGTACAGAGAGTGCACTGGCACCACTGGGGATGCACTGCAGTGACTCGAAAGAGTGCACTGGCACCACTGGGGAAGCAGTGCAGTGAGTCCAGAGAGTGCACTGGCACCACTGGGGATGCACTGCAGTGAGTCCAGAGAGTGCAGTGTCACTACTGGGGATGCAGTGCAGTGAGTCCAGAGAGTGCACTGGCACCACTGAGAATGCACTTCAGTGAGTCCAGAGAGTGCACTGGCACCACTGGGGATGCACTGCAGTGAGTCTAGAGATTGCACTGGCGCCACTGGGGATGCAGTACAGTGAGTCTACACAGTGCACTAGCACCACTGGGGATGCACTGCAGTGAGTACAGAGGGTGCACTGGCACCACTGGGGATGCACTGCAGTGACTCGAAAGAGTGCACTGGCACCACTGGGGAAGCAGTGCAGTGAGTCCAGAGAGTGCACTGGCACCACTGGGGATGCACTGCAGTGAGTCCAGAGAGTGCAGTGTCACTACTGGGGATGCAGTGCAGTGAGTCCAGAGAGTGCACTGGCACCACTGGGGATGCACTGCAGTGAGTCCAGAGAGTGCACTGGCACCACTGGGGATGCAGTACAGTGAGTCCACAGAGTGCACGGGCACCAGTGGGTATGCAGTACAGTGAGTCCAGAGAGTGCACTGGCACCACTGGGCATGCAGTGCAGTGAGTCCAGAGAGTGCACTGGCACCACTGGGGATGCAGTGCAGTGAGTCCAGAGAGTGCTTTGGCACCAGTGGGGATGCAGTGCAGTTACTCCAGAGACTGCACTGGCACCACCGGGGATGCAGTGCAGTGAGTCCAGAGAGTGCTCTGGCACCACTGGGGATGCAGTGCAGTGAGTCCAGAGATTGCACTGGCACCACTGGGGATGCAGTGCTGTGACTCCAGAGAGCGCACTAGCACCACTGGGGATGCAGTGCAGTGAGTCCAGAGAGTGCACTGGCACCACTGGGGATGCACTGCAGTGAGCCCAGAGAGTGCACTGGCACCAGTGGGGATGCACTGCAGTGAGTCCAGTGAGTGCACTGGCACCACGGGGGAAGCAGTGCAGTGAGTCCAGAGAGTGCAGTGGCACCACTGGTGATGCAGTTTAGGGAGTCCAGAGAGTGCACTGGCACCACTGGGGATGCAGTGCAGTGAGTCCAGTGAGTGTACTGGCACCACTGGGGATGCACTGCAGTGAGTCCAGAGAGTGCACTGGCACCACTGAGAATGCACTTCAGTGAGTCCAGAGAGTGCACTCGCACCACTGGGGATGCACTGCAGTGAGTCCAGAGAGTGCACTGGCACCAGTGGGGATGCAGTGCAGTGAGTCCAGAGAGTACACTGGCACCACTGGGGATGCAGTGCAGTGAGTCCAGAGAGTGCACTGGCACCACTGGGGATGCGGTGCTGGGAGTCCAGAGAGTGCTTTGGCACCAGTGGGGATGCAGTGCAGTTACTCCAGAGACTGCACTGGCACCACCGGGGATGCAGTGCAGTGAGTCCAGAGAGTGCACTGGCACCACTGGGGATGCAGTGCAGTGAGTCCAGAGAGTGCAGTGGCACCACTAGGGATGCAGTGCAGTGAGTCCAGAGAGTGCACTGGCAGCACTGGGGATGCAGTGCAGTGAGTCCAGAGAGTGCACTGGCACCACTGGGGATGCACTGCAGTGAGCCCAGAGAGTGCACTGGCACCAGTGGGGATGCACTGCAGTGAGTCCAGTGAGTGCACTGGCACCACTGGGGAAGCAGTGCAGTGAGTCCAGAGAGTGCAGTGGCACCACTGGGGATGCAGTTTAGTGAGTCCAGAGAGTGCACTGGAACCACTGGGGATGCAGTGCAGTGAGTCCAGTGAGTGTACTGGCACCACTGGGGATGCACTGCAGTGAGTCCAGAGAGTGCACTGGCACCACTGAGAATGCACTTCAATGAGTCCAGAGAGTGCACTGGCACCACTGGGGATGCACTGCAGTGAGTCCAGAGAGTGCTTTGGCACCAGTGGGGATGCACTGCAGTTACTCCAGAGATTGCACTGGCACCACTGGGGATGTACTGCAGTGAGTGCAGAGAGTGCACTGGCACGACTGGGGATGCACTGCAGTGAGTCCAGAGAGTGCACTGGCACCACTGGGGATGCACTGCAGTGAGTCCAGAGAGTGCACTGTCACCACTGGGTATGCAGTACAGTGAGTCCACAGAGTGCACTGGCACCACTGGGGATGCAGTGCAGTGAGTCCAGAGAGAGCACTGGCACCACTGGGGATGCAGTGCAGTGAATCCAGTGAGTGCACTGGCAGCACTGGGGATGCAGTGCAGTGAGTCCAGAGAGTGCACTGGCACAACTGGGGATGCACTTCAGTGAGTCCAGAGAGTGCACTGGCACCACTGGGGATGCACTGCATTGAGTCCAGAGAGTGCACTGTCACTACTGGGGATGCAGTGCAGTGAGTCCAGAGAGTGCACTGGCCCCACTGGGGATGCAGTGCAGTGAGTCCTGAGAGTGCACTGGCACCACTGGGGATGCACTGCAGAGAGTCCAGAGATTGCACTGGCACCACTGGGGATGCAGTATAGTGAGTCCACACAGTGCACTAGCACCACTGGGGATGCAGTGCAGTTAGTCCAGAGAGTGCACTGGCACCACTGGGGATGCAGTGCAGTGAGTCCAGAGAGTGCACTGGCACCACAGATGATGCAGTACAGTGAGTCCAGTGAGTGCACTGGCACCACTGGGGATGTAGTGCAGTGACTCGAGAGAGTGCACTTGCACCACTTGGATGCAGTGCAGTGAGTCCAGAGAGTGCACTGGCACCACTGGGGATGCACTGCAGTGAGTCCAGAGAGTGCACTGGCACCACTGGGGATGCAGTGCAGTGAGTCCAGAGAGTGCACTGGCACCACTGGTGATGCACTGCAGTGAGTCCAGAGATTGCACTGGCACCACTGGGGATGCAGTGCAGTGAGTCCAGAGACTTCACTGGCACCACTGGGAATGCAGAGAAGTGAGTGCAGAGAGTGCACTGGCACCACTGGGGATGCAGTGCAGTGAGTCCAGAGAGTGCACTGGCACTACCTGTGATGCAGTGCAGTGAGTCCAGAGAGTGCACTGGCACCAATGGGGCTGCAGTGCAGTGAGTCCAGAGAGTGCACTGGCACCACTGGGGATGCAGTGCAGTGAGTCCAGAGAGTGCACTGGCACCAGTGGGGATGCACTGCAGTGAGTCCAGTGAGTGCACTGGCACCACTGGGGATGCACTGCAGTGAGTCCAGAGAGTGCACTGGCACCACTGGGGATGCACTACAGTGAGTCCAGAGATTGCACTGGCACCACTGGGGATGCAGTGCAGTGAGTCCAGAGAGTGCACTGGCACCACTGGGGATGCAGTGCATTGAGTCCAGAGAGTGCACTGGCACAACTGGGGATGCACTTCAGTGAGTCCACAGAGTGCACTGGCACCAGTGGGGATGCAGTGCAGTGAGTCCAGAGAGTGCACTGGCACCAGTGGGGATGCAGTGCAGTGAGTCCAGAGAGTGCACTGGCACCACTGGGGATGCACTGCAGTGAATCCAGTGAGTGCACTGGCACCACTGGGGATACAGTGCAGTGAGTCCAGAGAGTGCACTGGCACCACTGGGGATGCAGTGCAGAGAGTCCAGAGAGTGCACTGCCACCACTGGGGATGCATTGCAGTGAGTCCAGAGAGTGCACTGGCACCACAGATGATGCAGTACAGTGAGTCCAGTGAGTGCACTGGCACCACTGGGGATGTAGTGCAGTGACTCGAGAGAGTGCACTTGCACCACTGGGGATGCAGTGCAGTGAGTCCAGAGAGTGCACTGACACCACTGGGGATGCACTGCAGTGAGTCCAGAGAGTGCACTGGCACCACTGGGGATGCAGTACAGTGAGTCCACAGAGTGCACTGGCACCACTGGTGATGCAGTACAGTGAGTCCAGAGAGTGCACTGGCACCACTGGGCATGCAGTGCAGTGAGTCCAGAGAGTGCACTGGCACCACTGGGGATGCAGTGCAGTGAGTCCAGAGAGTGCTTTGGCACCAGTGGGGATGCAGTGCAGTTACTCCAGAGACTGCACTGGCACCACCGGGGATGCAGTGCAGTGAGTCCAGAGAGTGCACTGGCACCACTGGGCATGCAGTGCAGTGAGTCCAGAGAGTGCACTGGCACCACTGGGGATGCACTGCAGTGAGCCCAGAGAGTGCACTGGCACCAGTGGGGATGCACTGCAGTGAGTCCAGTGAGTGCACTGGCACCACGGGGGAAGCAGTGCAGTGAGTCCAGAGAGTGCAGTGGCACCACTGGTGATGCAGTTTAGGGAGTCCAGAGAGTGCACTGGCACCACTGGGGATGCAGTGCAGTGAGTCCAGTGAGTGTACTGGCACCACTGGGGATGCACTGCAGTGAGTCCAGAGAGTGCACTGGCACCATTCGGGATGCAGTGCAGTGAGTCCAGAGTGCATTAGCACCAATGGGGATGCATTGACGCGAGTCCAGAGAGTGCACTGGCACCACTGGGGATGCACTGCAGTCACTCCAGAGAGTGCACTGGCACCACTGGGGATGCGGTGCAGTGAGTCCAGAGAGTGCACTGGCACCACTGGGGATGCAGTGCAGTGAGTCCAGAGAGTGCACTGGAACCACTGGGGATGCAGTGGCGGGAGTCCAGAGAGTGCTTTGGCACCACTGGGGATGCAGTACAGTGAGTCCAGAGAGTGCACTGGCACCACTGGGGATGCAGCGCAGTGACTCTAGAGAGTGCACTGGCACCACTGGGGATGCGGTGCAGTGAGTCCAGAGAGTGCACTGGCACCACTCAGATTGCAGTGCGGTGAGTCCAGAGAGTGCACTGGCACCACTGGGGATGCAGTACAGTGACTCTAGAGAGTGCACTGGCACCACTGTGTATGCAGTGCAGTGAGTCCAGAGAGTGCACTGGCACCACCGTGGCTGCACTGCAGTGAGTCCAGAGTGCACTAGCACCACTGGGGTTGCACTGCAGTGAGTCCAGAGAGTGCACTGGCACCATCGGGAATGCACTGCAGTGAGTCCAGAGAGTGCACTGGCACCACTGGGGATGCACTTCAGTGAGTCCAGAGAGTGCACTGGCACCACTGGGGATGCAGTGACGCGAGTCCAGAGAGTGCACTGGCACCACTGGGGATGCAGTGACGCGAGTCCAGAGAGTGCACTGGCACCACTGGGGATGCACTGCAGTCACTCCAGAGAGTGCACTGGCACCACTGGGGATGCAGTGCAGTGAGTCCAGAGAGTGCACTGGCACAACTGGGGATGCAGCGCAGTGACTCTAGAGAGTGCACTGGCACTACTGCGGATGCGGTGCAGTGAGTCCAGAGAGTGCACTGGCACCACAGGTGATGCAGTGCAGTGAGTCCAGAGAGTGCACTGGCAGCACTGGGGATGCAGTGCAGTGAGTCCAGAGATTGCACTGGCACCACTGGGGATGCAGTGCTGTGACTCCAGAGAGCGCACTGGCACCACTGGGGATGCACTGCAGTGAGTACAGAAAGTGCACTGGCACCACTGGGAATGCACTGCAGTGACTCGAAAGAGTGCACTGGCACCACTGGGGAAGCAGTGCAGTGAGTCCAGAGAGTGCACTGGCACCACTGGGGATGCACTGCAGTGAGTCCAGAGAGTGCAGTGTCACTACTGGGGATGCAGTGCAGTGAGTCCAGAGAGTGCACTGGCACCACTGAGAATGCACTTCAGTGAGTCCAGAGAGTGCACTGGCACCACTGGGGATGCACTGCAGTGAGTCTAGAGATTGCACTGGCGCCACTGGGGATGCAGTACAGTGAGTCTACACAGTGCACTAGCACCACTGGGGATGCAGTGCAGTGAGTCCAGAGAGTGCACTGGCTCCACTGGGGATGCAGTGCAGTGAGTCCAGAGAGTGCACTGGCACCACTGGTGATGCACTGCTGTGAGTCCAGAGAGTGCTCTTGCACCACAGGGGATGCAGCGCAGTGACTCAAGAGAGTGCACTGGCAGCACTGGGGATGCAGTGCAGTGAGTCCAGAGAGTGCACTGGCACCACTGGGGATGCAGTGCGATGAGTCCAGAGAGTGCAATGGCACCACTGCGGATGCACTGCAGTGAGTCCAGAGAGTGCACTGGCTCCACTGGGGATGCAGTGCAGTGAGTCCAGAGAGTGCACTGGCACCACTGTGGATGCACTGCAGTGAGTCCAGAGAGTGTACTGGCACCACTGGGGATGCACTGAAGTGAGTCCAGAGAGTGCAGTGGCACCACTGAGAATGCACTTCAGTGAGTCCAGAGAGTGCACTGGCACCACTGGGGATGCAGTGCAGTGAGTCCAGAGAGTGCACTAGCACTACTGGAGATGCAGTGCAGTGAGTCCAGAGAGTGCGCTGGAACCACTGGGGATGCAGTGCAGTGAGTCCAGAGAGTGCACTGGCACCACTGGGGATGCAGTGCAGTGACTCCAGAGAGTGCACTGGCACCACTGGGGATGCACTGCAGTGAGTCCAGTGAGTGCACTGGCACCACTGGGGATGCAGTGCAGTGAGTCCAGAGAGTGCACTGGCACCACTGGGGAAGCAGTGCAGTGAGTCCAGAGAGTGCAGTGGCACCACTGGGGATGCAGTGCAGTGAGTCCAGAGAGTGCACTGGCACCACTGAGAATGCAGTGCTGTGACTCCAGAGAGCGCACAGGCACCACTGGGGATGCAGTGCAGTGAGTCCAGAGAGTGCACTGGCACCACTGGGGATGCACTGCAGTGAGCCCAGAGAGTGCACTGGCACCAGTGGGGATGCACTGCAGTCAGTCCAGTGAGTGCACTGGCACCACTGGGGAAGCAGTGCAGTGAGTCCAGAGAGTGCAGTGGCACCACTGGTGATGCAGTGCAGTGAGTCCAGAGAGTGCACTGGCACCACTGGGGATGCGGTGCTGGGAGTCCAGAGAGTGCTTTGGCACCAGTGGGGATGCAGTGACGCGAGTCCAGAGAGTGCACTGGCACCACTGGGGATGCAGTGCAGTGAGTCCAGAGAGTGCTCTGGCACCACTGGGGATGCAGTGCAGTGAGTCCAGAGAGTGCACTGGCACCACTGGGGATGCAGTGCTGTGACTCCAGAGAGCGCACTGGCACCACTGGGGATGCAGTGCAGTGAGTCCAGAGAGTGCACTGGCACCACTGGGGATGCACTGCAGTGAGCCCAGAGAGTGCACTGGCACCAGTGGGGATGCACTGCAGTGAGTCCAGTGAGTGCACTGGCACCACTGGGGAAGCAGTGCTGTGAGTCCAGAGAGTGCAGTGGCACCACTGGGGATGCAGTTTAGTGAGTCCAGAGAGTGCACTGGCACCACTGGGGATGCAGTGCAGTGAGTCCAGTGAGTGTACTGGCACCACTGGGGATGCACTGCAGTGAGTCCAGAGAGTGCACTGGCACCACTGAGAATGCACTTCAATGAGTCCAGAGAGTGCACTGGCACCACTGGGGATGCACTGCATTGAGTCCAGAGGGTGCAGTGGCACCACTGGGGATGCACTGCAGTGAGTCCAGAGAGTGCTTTGGCACCGGTGGGGATGCACTTCAGTTACTCTAGAGACTGCACTGGCACCACTGGGGATGCAGTGCAGTGAGTCCAGAGAGTGCACTGGCACCAGTGGGGATGCACTGCAGTGAGTCCAGAGAGTGCACTGGCACCACTGGGGATGCACTGCAGTGAGTCCAGAGAGTGCACTGTCAGCACTGGGGATGCAGTACAGTGAGTCCACAGAGTGCAATGGCACCACTGGGGATGCAGTGCAGTGAATCCAGTGAGTGCACTGGCAGCACTGGGGATGCAGTGCAGTGAGTCCAGAGAGTGCACTGGCACTACTGGGGATGCAGTGCAGTGAGTCCAGAGAGTGCACTGGCACCACTGGGGAGGCACTGCAGTGAGTCCAGAGAGTGCACTGTCACTACTGGGGATGCAGTGCAGTGAGTCCAGAGAGTGCACTGGCCCCACTGGGGATGCAGTGCAGTGAGTCCTGAGAGTGCACTGGCACCACTGGGGATGCACTGCAGTGAGTCCAGAGATTGCACTGGCACCACTGGGGATGCAGTACAGTGAGTCCACACAGTGCACTAGCACCACTGGGGATGCAGTGCAGTGAGTCCAGAGAGTGCACTGGCACCACTTGGGATGCAGTGCAGTGAGTCCAGAGAGTGCACTGGCACCACTGGTGATGCACTGCTGTGAGTCCAGAGAGTGCTCTTGCAACACAGGGGATGCAGTGCAGTGACTCAAGAGCGTGCACTGGCAGCACTGGGGATGCAGTGCAGTGAGTCCAGAGAGTGCACTGGCACCACTGGAGATGCAGTGCAGTGAGTCCAGAGAGTGCACTAGCACCACTGCGGATGCACTGCAGTGAGTCCAGAGAGTGCACTGGCTGCACTGGGGATGCACTGCAGTGAGTCCAGAGAGTGCACTGGCACCACTGGGGATGCACTGCCGTGAGTCCAGAGAGTGTACTGGCACCACTGGGGATGCACTGAAGTGAGTCCAGAGAGTGCACTGGCACCACTGAGAATGCACTTCAGTGAGTCCAGAGAGTGCACTGGCACCACTGGGAATGCACTGCAGTGAGTCCACAGAGTGCACTAGCACCACTGGGGATGCAGAGCAGTGAGTCCAGAGAGTGCGCTGGAACTACTGGCGATGCACTGAAGTGAGTCCAGAGAGTGCACTGGCACCACTGAGAATGCACTTCAGTGAGTCCAGAGAGTGCACTGGCACCACTGGGGATGCAGTGCAGTGAGTCCACAGAGTGCACTGGCACCACTGGGGATGCAGTGCAGTGAGTCCAGAGAGTGCACTGGCACCACTGGGTATGCACTGCAGTGAGTCCAGTGAGTGCACTGGCACCACTGGGGATGCAGTGCAGTGAGTCCAGAGAGTGCACTGGCACCACTGGGGAAGCAGTGCAGTGAGTCCAGAGAGTGCACTGGCACCACTGGGGATGCAGTGCAGTGAGTCCAGAGAGTGCACTGGCAGCACTGGGGATGCAGTGCAGTGAGTCCAGAGAGTGCACTGGCACCACTGGGGATGCAGTTCAGTGAGTCCAGAGAGTGCACTGGCACCACTGGGGATGCAGTGCAGTGAGTCCAGAGAGTGCACTGGCACCACTGGGGATGCGGTGCTGGGAGTCCAGAGAGTGCTTTGGCACCAGTGGGGATGCAGTGCAGTTACTCCAGAGACTGCACTGGCACCACCGGGGATGCAGTGCAGTGAGTCCAGAGAGTGCACTGGCACCACTGGGGATGCACTGCAGTGAGCCCAGAGAGTGCACTGGCACCAGTGGGGATGCACTGCAGTCAGTCCAGTGAGTGCACTGGCACCACTGGGGAAGCAGTGCTGTGAGTCCAGAGAGTGCAGTGGCACCACTGTTGATGCAGTGCAGTGAGTCCAGAGAGTGCACTGGCACCACTGGGGATGCGGTGCTGGGAGTCCAGAGAGTGCTTTGGCACCAGTGGGGATGCAGTGCAGTTACTCCAGAGACTGCACTGGCACCACCGGGGATGCAGTGCAGTGAGTCCAGAGATTGCACTGGCACCACTGGGGATGCAGTGCAGTGAGTCCAGAGAGTGCACTGGCACCACTGGGGATGCAGTGCTGTGACTCCAGAGAGCGCACTGGCACCACTGGGGATGCAGTGCAGTGAGTCCAGAGAGTGCACTGGCACCACTGGGGATGCACTGCAGTGAGCCCAGAGAGTGCACTGGCACCAGTGGGGATGCACTGCAGTGAGTCCAGTGAGTGCACTGGCACCACTGGGGAAGCAGTGCTGTGAGTCCAGAGAGTGCAGTGGCACCACTGGGGATGCAGTTTAGTGAGTCCAGATAGTGCACTGGCACCACTGGGGATGCAGTGCAGTGAGTCCAGTGAGTGTACTGGCACCACTGGGGATGCACTGCAGTGAGTCCAGAGAGTGCACTGGCACCACTGAGAATGCACTTCAATGAGTCCAGAGAGTGCACTGGCACCACTGGGGATGCACTGCATTGAGTCCAGAGGGTGCAGTGGCACCACTGGGGATGCACTGCAGTGAGTCCAGAGAGTGCTTTGGCACCGGTGGGGATGCACTTCAGTTACTCTAGAGACTGCACTGGCACCACTGGGGATGCAGTGCAGTGAGTCCAGAGAGTGCACTGGCACCAGTGGGGATGCACTGCAGTTAGTCCAGAGAGTGCACTGGCACCACTGGGGATGCACTGCAGTGAGTCCAGAGAGTGCACTGTCACCACTGGGGATGCAGTACAGTGAGTCCACAGAGTGCACTGGCACCACTGGGGATGCAGTGCAGTGAATCCAGTGAGTGCACTGGCAGCACTGGGGATGCAGTGCAGTGAGTCCAGAGAGTGCACTGGCACCACTGGGGATGCAGTGCAGTGAGTCCAGAGAGTGCACTGGCACCACTGGGGAGGCACTGCAGTGAGTCCAGAGAGTGCACTGTCACTACTGGGGATGCAGTGCAGTGAGTCCAGAGAGTGCACTGGCCCCACTGGGGATGCAGTGCAGTGAGTCCTGAGAGTGCACTGGCACCACTGGGGATGCACTGCAGTGAGTCCAGAGATTGCACTGGCACCACTGGGGATGCAGTACAGTGAGTCCACACAGTGCACTAGCACCACTGGGGATGCAGTGCAGTGAGTCCAGAGAGTGCACTGGCACCACTGGGGATGCAGTGCAGTGAGTCCAGAGAGTGCACTGGCACCACTGGGGATGCACTGCAGTGAGCCCAGAGAGTGCTCTTGCAACACAGGGGATGCAGTGCAGTGACTCAAGAGAGTGCACTGGCAGCACTGGGGATGCAGTGCAGTGAGTCCAGAGAGTGCACTGGCACTACTGGGGATGCAGTGCAGTGAGTCCAGAGAGTGCACTGGCACCACTGGGGAGGCACTGCAGTGAGTCCAGAGAGTGCACTGTCACTACTGGGGATGCAGTGCAGTGAGTCCAGAGAGTGCACTGGCCCCACTGGGGATGCAGTGCAGTGAGTCCTGAGAGTGCACTGGCACCACTGGGGATGCACTGCCGTGAGTCCAGAGAGTGTACTGGCACCACTGGGGATGCACTGAAGTGAGTCCAGAGAGTGCACTGGCACCACTGAGAATGCACTTCAGTGAGTCCAGAGAGTGCACTGGCACCACTGGGAATGCACTGCAGTGAGTCCACAGAGTGCACTAGCACCACTGGGGATGCAGAGCAGTGAGTCCAGAGAGTGCGCTGGAACTACTGGCGATGCACTGAAGTGAGTCCAGAGAGTGCACTGGCACCACTGAGAATGCACTTCAGTGAGTCCAGAGAGTGCACTGGCACCACTGGGGATGCAGTGCAGTGAGTCCACAGAGTGCACTGGCACCACTGGGGATGCAGTGCAGTGAGTCCAGAGAGTGCACTGGCACCACTGGGGATGCACTGCAGTGAGTCCAGTGAGTGCACTGGCACCACTGGGGATGCAGTGCAGTGAGTCCAGAGAGTGCACTGGCACCACTGGGGAAGCAGTGCAGTGAGTCCAGAGAGTGCACTGGCACCACTGGGGATGCAGTGCAGTGAATCCAGAGAGTACACTGGCAGCACTGGGGATGCAGTGCAGTGAGTCCAGAGAGTGCACTGGCACCACTGGGGATGCAGTTCAGTGAGTCCAGAGAGTGCACTGGCACCACTGAGGATGCAGTGCAGTGAGTCCAGAGAGTGCACTGGCACCACTGGGGATGCGGTGCTGGGAGTCCAGAGAGTGCTTTGGCACCAGTGGGGATGCAGTGCAGTTACTCCAGAGACTGCACTGGCACCACCGGGGATGCAGTGCAGTGAGTCCAGAGAGTGCACTGGCACCACTGGGGATGCAGTGCAGTGAGTCCAGAGATTGCACTGGCAACACTGGGGATGCAGTGCTGTGACTCCAGAGAGCGCACTGGCACCAGTGGGGATGCACTGCAGTGAGTCCAGAGAGTGCACTGGCACCACTGGGGATGCACTGCAGTGAGCCCAGAGAGTGCACTGGCACCAGTGGGGATGCACTGCAGTGAGTCCAGTGAGTGCACTGGCACCACTGGGGAAGCAGTGCAGTGAGTCCAGAGAGTGCAGTGGCACCACTGGGGATGCAGTTTAGTGAGTCCAGAGAGTGCACTGGCACCACTGGGGATGCAGTGCAGTGAGTCCAGTGAGTGTACTGGCACCACTGGGTATGCACTGCAGTGAGTCCAGAGAGTGCACTGGCACCACTGAGAATGCACTTCAATGAGTCCAGAGAGTGCTTTGGCACCAGTGGGGATGCACTGCAGTTACTCCAGAGAATGCACTGGCACCACTGGGGATGCGGTGCGGTGAGTCCAGAGAGTGCACTGGCACCAGTGGGGATGCACTGCAGTGAGTCCAGAGAGTGCACTGGCACCACTGGGGATGCACTGCAGTGAGTCCAGAGAGTGCACTGGCACCACTGGGGATGCAGTACAGTGAGTCCACAGAGTGCACTGGCACCACTGGGGATGCAGTGCAGTGAGTCCAGAGAGTGCACTGGCACCACTGGGGATGCAGTGCAGTGAATCCAGTGAGTGCACTGACAGCACTGGGGATGCAGTGCAGTGAGTCCAGAGAGTGCACTGGCACTACTGGGGATGCAGTGCAGTGAGTCCAGAGAGTGCACTGGCACCACTGGGGATGCACTGCAGTGAGTCCAGAGAGTGCACTGGCACTACTGGGGATGCAGTGCAGTGAGTCAAGAGAGTGCACTGGCACCACTGGGGATGCACTGCAGTGAGTCCAGAGAGTGCACTGGCACCACTGGGGATGCAGTGCAGTGAGTCCAGAGAGTGCACTGGCACCACTGGGGATGCAGTGCAGTTACTCCAGAGACTGCACTGGCACCACCGGGGATGCAGTGCAGTGAGTCCAGAGAGTGCACTGGCACCACTGGGGATGCAGTGCAGTGAGTCCAGAGATTGCACTGGCACCACTGGGGATGCAGTGCTGTGACTCCAGAGAGCGCACTGGCACCACTGGGGATGCAGTGTTGTGACTCCAGAGAGCGCACTGGCACCACTGGGGATGCAGTGCAGTGAGTCCAGAGAGTGCACTGGCACCACTGGGGATGCACTGCAGTGAGCCCAGAGAGTGCACTGGCACCAGTGGGGATGCACTGCAGTGAGTCCAGTGAGTGCACTGGCACCACTGGGGAAGCAGTGCAGTGAGTCCAGAGAGTGCAGTGGCACCACTGGGGATGCAGTTTAGTGAGTCCAGAGAGTGCACTGGCACCACTGGGGATGCAGTGCAGTGAGTCCAGTGAGTGTACTGGCACCACTGGGGATGCACTGCAGTGAGTCCAGAGAGTGCACTGGCACCACTGGGGATGCAGTGCAGTGAATCCAGTGAGTGCACTGGCAGCACTGGGGATGCACTGCAGTGAGTCCAGAGAGTGCACTGGCACTACTGGGGATGCAGTGCAGTGAGTCCAGAGAGTGCACTGGCACCACTGGGGATGCACTGCAGTGAGTCCAGAGAGTGCACTGGCACTACTGGGGATGCAGTGCAGTGAGTCCAGAGAGTGCACTGGCACCACTGGGGATGCACTGCAGTGAGTCCAGAGAGTGCACTGGCACTACTGGGGATGCACTTCAGTGAGTCCAGAGAGTGCACTGGCACCACTGGGGATGCAGTGCAGTTACTCCAGAGACTGCACTGGCACCACTGGGGATGCAGTGCAGTGAGTCCAGAGAGTGCACTGGCACCACTGGGGATGCAGTGCAGTGAGTCCAGAGATTGCAATGGCACCACTGGGGATGCAGTGCTGTGACTCCAGAGAGCGCACTGGCACCACTGGGGATGCAGTGCAGTGAGTCCAGAGAGTGCACTGGCACCACTGGGGATGCACTGCAGTGAGCCCAGAGAGTGCACTGGCACCAGTGGGGATGCACTGCAGTGAGTCCAGTGAGTGCACTGGCACCACTGGGGAAGCAGTGCAGTGAGTCCAGAGAGTGCAGTGGCACCACTGGGGATGCAGTTTAGTGAGTCCAGAGAGTGCACTGGCACCACTGGGGATGCAGTGCAGTGAGTGCAGTGAGTGTACTGGCACCACTGGGGATGCACTGCAGTGAGTCCAGAGAGTGCACTGGCACCACTGAGAATGCACTTCAATGAGTCCAGAGAGTGCACTGGCACCACTGGGGATGCACTGCAGTGAGTCCAGAGAGTGCAGTGGCACCACTGGGGATGCACTGCAGTGAGTCCAGAGAGTGCTTTGGCACCAGTGGGGATGCACTGCAGTTACTCCAGAGACTGCACTGGCACCACTGGGGATGCACTGCAGTGAGTCCAGAGAGTGCACTGGCACCAGTGGAGATGCACTGCAGTGAGTCCAGAGAGTGCACTGGCACCACTGGGGATGCACTGCAGTGAGTCCAGAGAGTGCACTGTCACCACTGGGGATGCAGTACAGTGAGTCCACAGAGTGCACTGGCACCACTGGGGATGCAGTGCAGTGAGTCCAGAGAGTGCACTGGCATCACTGGGGATGCAGTGCAGTGAATCCAGTGAGTGCACTGGCAGCACAGGGGATGCAGTGCAGTGAGTCCAGAGAGTGCACTGGCACTACTGGGGATGCAGTGCAGTGAGTCCAGAGAGTGCACTGGCACCACTGGGGATGCACTGCAGTGAGTCCTGAGAGTGCACTGGCACCACTGAGAATGCACTTCAATGAGTCCAGAGAGTGCACTGGCACCACTGGGGATGCACTGCATTGAGTCCAGAGGGTGCAGTGGCACCACTGGGGATGCACTGCAGTGAGTCCAGAGAGTGCTTTGGCACCGGTGGGGATGCACTTCAGTTACTCTAGAGACTGCACTGGCACCACTGGGGATGCAGTGCAGTGAGTCCAGAGAGTGCACTGGCACCAGTGGGGATGCACTGCAGTGAGTCCAGAGAGTGCACTGGCACCACTGGGGATGCACTGCAGTGAGTCCAGAGAGTGCACTGTCACCACTGGGGATGCAGTACAGTGAGTCCACAGAGTGCACTGGCACCACTGGGGATGCAGTGCAGTGAATCCAGTGAGTGCACTGGCAGCACTGGGGATGCAGTGCAGTGAGTCCAGAGAGTGCACTGGCACTACTGGGGATGCAGTGCAGTGAGTCCAGAGAGTGCACTGGCACCACTGGGGAGGCACTGCAGTGAGTCCAGAGAGTGCACTGTCACTACTGGGGATGCAGTGCAGTGAGTCCAGAGAGTGCACTGGCCCCACTGGGGATGCAGTGCAGTGAGTCCTGAGAGTGCACTGGCACCACTGGGGATGCACTGCAGTGAGTCCAGAGATTGCACTGGCACCACTGGGGATGCAGTACAGTGAGTCCACACAGTGCACTAGCACCACTGGGGCTGCAGTGCAGTGAGTCCAGAGAGTGCACTGGCACCACTGGGGATTCAGTGCAGTGAGTCCAGAGAGTGCACTGGCACCACTGGTGATGCACTGCTGTGAGTCCAGAGAGTGCTCTTGGAACACAGGGGATGCAGTGCAGTGACTCAAGAGAGTGCACTGGCAGCACTGGGGATGCAGTGCAGTGAGTCCAGAGAGTACACTGGCACCACTGGAGATGCAGTGCAGTGAGTCCAGAGAGTGCACTAGCACCACTGGGGATGCACTGCAGTGAGTCCAGAGAGTGCACTGGCTGCACTGGGGATGCACTGCAGTGAGTCCAGAGAGTGCACTGGCACCACTGGGGATGCACTGCCGTGAGTCCAGAGAGTGTACTGGCACCACTGGGGATGCACTGAAGTGAGTCCAGAGAGTGCACTGGCACCACTGAGAATGCACTTCAGTGAGTCCAGAGAGTGCACTGGCACCACTGGGAATGCACTGCAGTGAGTCCACAGTGTGCACTAGCACCACTGGGGATGCAGAGCAGTGAGTCCAGAGAGTGCGCTGGAACTACTGGCGATGCACTGAAGTGAGTCCAGAGAGTGCACTGGCACCACTGAGAATGCACTTCAGTGAGTCCAGAGAGTGCACTGGCACCACTGGGGATGCAGTGCAGTGAGTCCACAGAGTGCACTGGCACCACTGGGGATGCAGTGCAGTGAGTCCAGAGAGTGCACTGGCACCACTGGGGATGCACTGCAGTGAGTCCAGTGAGTGCACTGGCACCACTGGGGATGCAGTGCAGTGAGTCCAGAGAGTGCACTGGCACCACTGGGGAAGCAGTGCAGTGAGTCCAGAGAGTGCACTGGCACCACTGGGGATGCAGTGCAGTGAGTCCAGAGAGTGCACTGGCAGCACTGGGGATGCAGTGCAGTGAGTCCAGAGAGTGCACTGGCACCACTGGGGATGCAGTTCAGTGAGTCCAGAGAGTGCACTGGCACCACTGGGGATGCAGTGCAGTGAGTCCAGAGAGTGCACTGGCACCACTGAGAATGCAGTGCTGTGACTCCAGAGAGTGCACTGGCACCACTGGGGATGCAGTGCAGTGAGTCCAGAGAGTGCACTGGCACCACTGGGGATGCACTGCAGTGAGCCCAGAGAGTGCACTGGCACCAGTGGGGATGCACTGCAGTCAGTCCAGTGAGTGCACTGGCACCACTGGGGAAGCAGTGCAGTGAGTCCAGAGAGTGCAGTGGCACCACTGGTGATGCAGTGCAGTGAGTCCAGAGAGTGCACTGGCACCACTGGGGATGCGGTGCTGGGAGTCCAGAGAGTGCTTTGGCACCAGTGGGGATGCAGTGCAGTTACTCCAGAGACTGCACTGGCACCACCGGGGATGCAGTGCAGTGAGTCCAGAGAGTGCACTGGCACCACTGGGGATGCAGTGCAGTGAGTCCAGAGATTGCACTGGCACCACTGGGGATGCAGTGCTGTGACTCCAGAGAGCGCACTGGCACCAGTGGGGATGCACTGCAGTGAGTCCAGAGAGTGCACTGGCACCACTGGGGATGCACTGCAGTGAGCCCAGAGAGTGCACTGGCACCAGTGGGGATGCACTGCAGTGAGTCCAGTGAGTGCACTGGCACCACTGGGGAAGCAGTGCAGTGAGTCCAGAGAGTGCAGTGGCACCACTGGGGATGCAGTTTAGTGAGTCCAGAGAGTGCACTGGCACCACTGGGGATGCAGTGCAGTGAGTCCAGTGAGTGTACTGGCACCACTGGGGATGCACTGCAGTGAGTCCAGAGAGTGCACTGGCACCACTGAGAATGCACTTCAATGAGTCCAGAGAGTGCTTTGGCACCAGTGGGGATGCACTGCAGTTACTCCAGAGAGTGCACTGGCACCACTGGGGATGCGGTGCGGTGAGTCCAGAGAGTGCACTGGCACCAGTGGGGATGCACTGCAGTGAGTCCAGAGAGTGCACTGGCACCACTGGGGATGCACTGCAGTGAGTCCAGAGAGTGCACTGGCACCACTGGGGATGCAGTACAGTGAGTCCAGAGAGTGCACTGGCACCACTGGGGATGCAGTGCAGTGAGTCCAGAGAGTGCACTGGCACCACTGGGGATGCAGTGCAGTGAATCCAGTGAGTGCACTGGCAGCACTGGGGATGCAGTGCAGTGAGTCCAGAGAGTGCACTGGCACCACTGGGGATGCACTGCAGTGAGTCCAGAGAGTGCACTGGCACCACTGGGGATGCACTGCAGTGAGTCCAGAGAGTGCACTGGCACTACTGGGGATGCAGTGCAGTGAGTCAAGAGAGTGCACTGGCACCACTGGGGATGCACTGCAGTGAGTCCAGAGAGTGCACTGGCACCACTGGGGATGCAGTGCAGTGAGTCCAGAGAGTGCACTGGCACCACTGGGGATGCAGTGCAGTTACTCCAGAGACTGCACTGGCACCACCGGGGATGCAGTGCAGTGAGTCCAGAGAGTGCACTGGCACCACTGGGGATGCAGTGCAGTGAGTCCAGAGATTGCACTGGCACCACTGGGGATGCAGTGCTGTGACTCCAGAGAGCGCACTGGCACCACTGGGGATGCAGTGTTGTGACTCCAGAGAGCGCACTGGCACCACTGGGGATGCAGTGCAGTGAGTCCAGAGAGTGCACTAGCACCACTGGGGATGCACTGCAGTGAGCCCAGAGAGTGCACTGGCACCAGTGGGGATGCACTGCAGTGAGTCCAGTGAGTGCACTGGCACCACTGGGGAAGCAGTGCAGTGAGTCCAGAGAGTGCAGTGGCACCACTGGGGATGCAGTTTAGTGAGTCCAGAGAGTGCACTGGCACCACTGGGGATGCAGTGCAGTGAGTCCAGTGAGTGTACTGGCACCACTGGGGATGCACTGCAGTGAGTCCAGAGAGTGCACTGGCACCACTGGGGATGCAGTGCAGTGAATCCAGTGAGTGCACTGGCAGCACTGGTGATGCACTGCAGTGAGTCCAGAGAGTGCACTGGCACTACTGGGGATGCAGTGCAGTGAGTCCAGAGAGTGCACTGGCACCACTGGGGATGCACTGCAGTGAGTCCAGAGAGTGCACTGGCACTACTGGGGATGCAGTGCAGTGAGTCCAGAGAGTGCACTGGCACCACTGAGGATGCACTGCAGTGAGTCCAGAGAGTGCACTGGCACTACTGGGGATGCACTTCAGTGAGTCCAGAGAGTGCACTGGCACCACTGGGGATGCAGTGCAGTTACTCCAGAGAGTGCAGTGGCACCACTGGGGATGCAGTGCAGTGAGTCCAGAGAGTGCACTGGCACCACTGGGGATGCAGTGCAGTGAGTCCAGAGATTGCAATGGCACCACTGGGGATGCAGTGCTGTGACTCCAGAGAGCGCACTGGCACCACTGGGGATGCAGTGCAGTGAGTCCAGAGAGTGCACTGGCACCACTGGGGATGCACTGCAGTGAGCCCAGAGAGTGCACTGGCACCAGTGGGGATGCACTGCAGTGAGTCCAGTGAGTGCACTGGCACCACTGGGGAAGCAGTGCAGTGAGTCCAGAGAGTGCAGTGGCACCACTGGGGATGCAGTTTAGTGAGTCCAGAGAGTGCACTGGCACCACTGGGGATGCAGTGCAGTGAGTGCAGTGAGTGTACTGGTACCACTGGGGATGCACTGCAGTGAGTCCAGAGAGTGCACTGGCACCACTGAGAATGCACTTCAATGAGTCCAGAGAGTGCACTGGCACCACTGGGGATGCACTACAGTGAGTCCAGAGAGTGCAGTGGCACCACTGGGGATGCACTGCAGTGAGTCCAGAGAGTGCTTTGGCACCAGTGGGGATGCACTGCAGTTACTCCAGAGAGTGCTCTGGCACCACTGGGGATGCACTGCAGTGAGTCCAGAGAGTGCACTGGCACCAGTGGGGATGCACTGCAGTGAGTCCAGAGAGTGCACTGGCACCACTGGGGATGCACTGCAGTGAGTCCAGAGAGTGCACTGTCACCACTGGGGATGCAGTACAGTGAGTCCAGAGAGTGCACTGGCACCACTGGGGATACAGTGCAGTGAGTCCAGAGAGTGCACTGGCAGCACTGGGGATGCAGTGCAGTGAGTCCAGAGAGTGCACTGGCACCACTGGGGATGCAGTGCAGTGAGTCCAGAGAGTGCACTGGCACCACAGATGATGCAGTACAGTGAGTCCAGAGAGTGCACTGGCACCACTGGGGATGTAGTGCAGTGACTCGAGAGAGTGCACTTGCACCACTGGGGATGCAGTGCAGTGAGTCCAGAGAGTGCACTGGCACCACTGGGGATGCACTGCAGTGAGTCCAGAGAGTGCACTGGCACCACTGGGGATGCAGTGCAGTGAGTCCAGAGAGTGCACTGGCACCACTGGTGATGCACTGCAGTGAGTCCAGAGATTGCACTGGCACCACTGGGGATGCAGTGCAGTGAGTCCAGAGACTTCACTGGCACCACTGGGAATGCAGAGAAGTGAGTGCAGAGAGTGCACTGGCACCACTGGGGATGCAGTGCAGTGAGTCCAGAGAGTGCACTGGCACTACCTGTGATGCAGTGCAGTGAGTCCAGAGAGTGCACTGGCACCAATGGGGCTGCAGTGCAGTGAGTCCAGAGAGTGCACTGGCACCACTGGCGATGCAGTGCAGTGAGTCCAGAGAGTGCACTGGCACCAGTGGGGATGCACTGCAGTGAGTCCAGTGAGTGCACTGGCACCACTGGGGATGCACAGCAGTGAGTCCAGAGAGTGCACTGGCACCACTGGGGATGCACTACAGTGAGTCCAGAGATTGCACTGGCACCACTGGGGATGCAGTGCAGTGAGTCCAGAGAGTGCACTGGCACCACTGGGGATGCAGTGCATTGAGTCCAGAGAGTGCACTGGCACAACTGGGGATGCACTTCAGTGAGTCCAGAGAGTGCACTGGCACCAGTGGGGATGCAGTGCAGTGAGTCCAGAGAGTGCAGTTGGCACCAGTGGGGATGCAGTGCAGTGAGTCCAGAGAGTGCACTGGCACCACTGGGGATGCACTGCAGTGAATCCAGTGAGTGCACTGGCACCACTGGGGATACAGTGCAGTGAGTCCAGAGAGTGCACTGGCACCACTGGGGATGCAGTGCAGTGAGTCCAGAGAGTGCACTGGCACCACTGGGGATGCATTGCAGTGAGTCCAGAGAGTGCACTGGCACCACAGATGATGCAGTACAGTGAGTCCAGTGAGTGCACTGGCACCACTGGGGATGTAGTGCAGTGACTCGAGAGAGTGCACTTGCACCACTGGGGATGCAGTGCAGTGAGTCCAGAGAGTGCACTGGCAACACTGGGGATGCACTGCAGTGAGTCCAGAGAGTGCACTGGCACCACTGGGGATGCAGTACAGTGAGTCCACAGAGTGCACTGGCACCAGTGGGTATGCAGTACAGTGAGTCCAGAGAGTGCACTGGCACCACTGGGCATGCAGTGCAGTGAGTCCAGAGAGTGCACTGGCACCACTGGGGATGCAGTGCAGTGAGTCCAGAGAGTGCTTTGGCACCAGTGGGGATGCAGTGCAGTTACTCCAGAGACTGCACTGGCATCACCGGGGATGCAGTGCAGTGAGTCCAGAGAGTGCACTGGCACCACTGGGGATGCAGTGCAGTGAGTCCAGAGATTGCACTGGCACCACTGGGGATGCAGTGCTGTGACTCCAGAGAGCGCACTGGCACCACTGGGGATGCAGTGCAGTGAGTCCAGAGAGTGCACTGGCACCACTGGGGATGCACTGCAGTGAGCCCAGAGAGTGCACTGGCACCAGTGGGGATGCACTGCAGTGAGTCTAGTGAGTGCACTGGCACCACGGGGG
Source organism: Anser brachyrhynchus (assembly GCF_964034855.1). NCBI lineage: Eukaryota > Metazoa > Chordata > Aves > Anseriformes > Anatidae > Anser > Anser brachyrhynchus. Next base: position 27,592,356 of record NC_137703.1, read on the forward strand.
ATGCAGTGCAGTGAGTCCAGAGAGTGCAGTGGCACCACTGGTGATGCAGTTTAGGGAGTCCAGAGAGTGCACTGGCACCACTGGGGATGCAGTGCAGTGAGTCCAGTGAGTGTACTGGCACCACTGGGGATGCACTGCAGTGAGTCCAGTGAGTGCACTGGCACCACTGAGAATGCACTTCAGTGAGTCCAGAGAGTGCACTCGCACCACTGGGGATGCACTGCAGTGAGTCCAGAGAGTGCACTGGCACCAGTGGGGATGCAGTGCAGTGAGTCCAGAGAGTGCACTGGCACCACTGGGGATGCAGTGCAGTGAGTCCAGAGAGTGCACTGGCACCACTGGTGATGCGGTGCTGGGAGTCCAGAGAGTGCTTTGGCACCAGACGGGATGCAGTGCAGTTACTCCAGAGACTGCACTGGCACCACCGGGGATGCAGTGCAGTGAGTCCAGAGAGTGCACTGGCACCACTGGGGATGCAGTGCAGTGAGTCCAGAGAGTGCAGTGGCACCACTAGGGATGCAGTGCAGTGAGTCCAGAGAGTGCACTGGCAGCACTGGGGATGCAGTGCAGTGAGTCCAGAGAGTGCACTGGCACCACTGGGGATGCACTGCAGTGAGCCCAGAGAGTGCACTGGCACCAGTGGGGATGCACTGCAGTGAGTCCAGTGAGTGCACTGGCACCACTGGGGAAGCAGTGCAGTGAGTCCAGAGAGTGCAGTGGCACCACTGGGGATGCAGTTTAGTGAGTCCAGAGAGTGCACTGGCACCACTGGGGATGCAGTGCAGTGAGTCCAGTGAGTGTACTGGCACCACTGGGGATGCACTGCAGTGAGTCCAGAGAGTGCACTGGCACCACTGAGAATGCACTTCAATGAGTCCAGAGAGTGCACTGGCACCACTGGGGATGCACTGCAGTGAGTCCAGAGAGTGCACTGTCACCACTGGGGATGCAGTACAGTGAGTCCACAGAGTGCACTGGCACCACTGGGGATGCAGTGCAGTGAGTCCAGAGAGAGCACTGGCACCACTGGGGATGCAGTGCAGTGAATCCAGTGAGTGCACTGGCAGCACTGGGGATGCAGTGCAGTGAGTCCAGAGAGTGCACTGGCACTACTGGGGATGCAGTGCAGTGAGTCCAGAGAGTGCACTGGCACCACTGGGGATGCACTGCATTGAGTCCAGAGAGTGCACTGTCACTACTGGGGATGCAGTGCAGTGAGTCCAGAGAGTGCACTGGCCCCACTGGGGATGCAGTGCAGTGAGTCCTGAGAGTGCACTGGCACCACTGGGGATGCACTGCAGAGAGTCCAGAGATTGCACTGGCACCACTGGGGATGCAGTACAGTGAGTCCACACAGTGCACTAGCACCACTGGGGATGCAGTGCAGTTAGTCCAGAGAGTGCACTGGCACCACTGGGGATGCAGTGCAGTGAGTCCAGAGAGTGCACTGGCACCACAGATGATGCAGTACAGTGAGTCCAGTGAGTGCACTGGCACCACTGGGGATGTAGTGCAGTGACTCGAGAGAGTGCTCTTGCACCACTGGGGATGCAGTGCAGTGAGTCCAGAGAGTGCACTGGCACCACTGGAGATGCACTGCAGTGAGTGCAGAGAGTGCACTGGCACCACTGGGGATGCAGTGCAGTGAGTCCAGAGAGTGCACTGGCACTACCTGTGATGCAGTGCAGTGAGTCCAGAGAGTGCACTGGCACCAATGGGGCTGCAGTGCAGTGAGTCCAGAGAGCGCACTGGCACCACTGGGGATGCAGTGCAGTGAGTCCAGAGAGTGCACTGGCACCAGTGGGGATGCACTGCAGTGAGTCCAGTGAGTGCACTGGCACCACTGGGGATGCACTGCAGTGAGTCCAGAGAGTGCACTGGCACCACTGGGGATGCACTACAGTGAGTCCAGAGATTGCACTGGCACCACTGGGGATGCAGTGCAGTGAGTCCAGAGAGTGCACTGGCACCACTGGGGATGCACTGCAGTGAGTCCAGAGAGTGCACTGGCACAACTGGGGATGCACTTCAGTGAGTCCAGAGAGTGCACTGGCACCAGTGGGGATGCAGTGCAGTGAGTCCAGAGAGTGCACTGGCACCAGTGGGGATGCAGTGCAGTGAGTCCAGAGAGTGCACTGGCACCACTGGGGATGCACTGCAGTGAATCCAGTGAGTGCACTGGCACCACTGGGGATACAGTGCAGTGAGTCCAGAGAGTGCACTGGCACCACTGGGGATGCAGTGCAGTGAGTCCAGAGAGTGCACTGGCACCACTGGGGATGCATTGCAGTGAGTCCAGAGAGTGCACTGGCACCACAGATGATGCAGTACAGTGAGTCCAGTGAGTGCACTGGCACCACTGGGGATGTAGTGCAGTGACTCGAGAGAGTGCACTTGCACCACTGGGGATGCAGTGCAGTGAGTCCAGAGAGTGCACTGGCACCACTGGGGATGCACTGCAGTGAGTCCAGAGAGTGCACTGGCACCACTGGGGATGCAGTACAGTGAGTCCACAGAGTGCACTGGCACCAGTGGGTATGCAGTACAGTGAGTCCAGAGAGTGCACTGGCACCACTGGGCATGCAGTGCAGTGAGTCCAGAGAGTGCACTGGCACCACTGGGGATGCAGTGCAGTGAGTCCAGAGAGTGCTTTGGCACCAGTGGGGATGCAGTGCAGTGACTCCAGAGACTGCACTGGCACCACCGGGGATGCAGTGCAGTGAGTCCAGAGAGTGCACTGGCACCACTGGGGATGCAGTGCTGTGACTCCAGAGAGCGCACTGGCACCACTGGGGATGCAGTGCAGTGAGTCCAGAGAGTGCACTGGCACCACTGGGGATGCACTGCAGTGAGCCCAGAGAGTGCACTGGCACCAGTGGGGATGCACTGCAGTGAGTCCAGTGAGTGCACTGGCACCACGGGGGAAGCAGTGCAGTGAGTCCAGAGAGTGCAGTGGCACCACTGGTGATGCAGTTTAGGGAGTCCAGAGAGTGCACTGGCACCACTGGGGATGCAGTGCAGTGAGTCCAGTGAGTGTACTGGCACCACTGGGGATGCACTGCAGTGAGTCCAGAGAGTGCACTGGCACCACTGAGAATGCACTTCAGTGAGTCCAGAGAGTGCACTCGCACCACTGGGGATGCACTGCAGTGAGTCCAGAGAGTGCACTGGCACCAGTGGGGATGCAGTGCAGTGAGTCCAGAGAGTGCACTGGCACCACTGGGGATGCAGTGCAGTGAGTCCAGAGAGTGCACTGGCACCACTGGGGATGCGGTGCTGGGAGTCCAGAGAGTGCTTTGGCACCAGTGGGGATGCAGTGCAGTTACTCCAGAGACTGCACTGGCACCACCGGGGATGCAGTGCAGTGAGTCCAGAGAGTGCACTGGCACCACTGGGGATGCAGTGCAGTGAGTCCAGAGAGTGCAGTGGCACCACTAGGGATGCAGTGCAGTGAGTCCAGAGAGCGCACTGGCACCAGTGGGGATGCACTGCAGTGAGTCCAGAGAGTGCACTGGCACCACTGGGGATGCATTGCAGTGAGCCCAGAGAGTGCACTGGCACCAGTGGGGATGCACTGCAGTGAGTCCAGTGAGTGCACTGGCACCACTGGGGAAGCAGTGCAGTGAGTCCAGAGAGTGCAGTGGCACCACTGGGGATGCAGTTTAGTGAGTCCAGAGAGTGCACTGGCACCACTGGGGATGCAGTGCAGTGAGTCCAGTGAGTGTACTGGCACCACTGGGGATGCACTGCAGTGAGTCCAGAGAGTGCACTGGCACCACTGAGAATGCACTTCAATGAGTCCAGAGAGTGCACTGGCACCACTGGGGATGCACTGCAGTGAGTCCAGAGAGTGCTTTGGCACCAGTGGGGATGCACTGCAGTTACTCCAGAGATTGCACTGGCACCACTGGGGATGCACTGCAGTGAGTGCAGAGAGTGCACTGGCACGACTGGGGATGCACTGCAGTGAGTCCAGAGAGTGCACTGGCACCACTGGGGATGCACTGCAGTGAGTCCAGAGAGTGCACTGTCACCACTGGGGATGCAGTACAGTGAGTCCACAGAGTGCACTGGCACCACTGGGGATGCAGTGCAGTGAGTCCAGAGAGAGCACTGGCACCACTGGGGATGCAGTGCAGTGAATCCAGTGAGTGCACTGGCACTACTGGGGATGCAGTGCAGTGAGTCCAGAGAGTGCACTGGCACCACTGGGGATGCACTGCATTGAGACCAGAGAGTGCACTGTCACTACTGGGGATGCAGTGCAGTGAGTCCAGAGAGTGCACTGGCCCCACTGGGGATGCAGTGCAGTGAGTCCTGAGAGTGCACTGGCACCACTGGGAATGCACTGCAGAGAGTCCAGAGATTGCACTGGCACCACTGGGGATGCAGTACAGTGAGTCCACACAGTGCACTAGCACCACTGGGGATGCAGTGCAGTTAGTCCAGAGAGTGCACTGGCACCACTGGGGATGCAGTGCAGTGAGTCCAGAGAGTGCACTGGCACCACTGGGCATGCACTGCTGTGAGTCCAGAGAGTGCTCTTGCACCACAGGGGATGCAGTGCAGTGACTCAAGAGAGTGCACTGGCAGCACTGGGGATGCAGTGCAGTGAGTCCAGAGAGTGCACTGGCACCACTGGAGATGCAGTGCAGTGAGTCCACAGAGTGCACTAGCACCACTGGGGATGCAGTGCAGTGAGTCCAGAGAGTGCACTGGCAACACTGGGGATGCACTGCAGTGAGTCCAGAGAGTGCACTGGCACCACTGGGGATGCAGTGCAGTGAGTCCAGAGTGTGCACTGGCACCACTGGGAATGCAGTGCAGTGAGTCCAGAGATCGCACTGGCACCACTGGGGATGCACTTCAGTGAGTCCAGAGAGTGCACTGGCACCACTGGGGAAGCAGTGCAGTGAGTCCAGAGAGTGCAGTGGCACCACTGGGGATGCAGTGCAGTGAGTCCAGAGAGTGCACTGGCACCACTGAGAATGCAGTGCTGTGACTCCAGAGAGCGCACAGGCACCAGTGGGGATGCACTGCAGTGAGTCCAGTGAGTGCACTGGCACCACTGGGGATGCAGTGCATTGAGTCCAGAGAGTGCACTGGCAGCACTGGGGATGCACTGCAGTGAGTCCAGAGAGTGCAGTGGCACCACTAGGGATGCAGTGCAGTGAGTCCAGAGAGTGCACTGGCAGCACTGGGGATGCAGTGCAGTGAGTCCAGAGAGTGCACTGGCACCACTGGGGATGCAGTGCAGTGAGTCCAGAGAGTGCACTGGCACCACTGGGGATGCAGTGCAGTGAGTCCAGAGAGTGCACTGCCACCACTGAGAATGCACTTCAGTGAGTCCAGAGAGTGCACTGGCACCACTGGGGATGCAGTGCAGTGAGTCCAGAGATTGCACTGGCACCACTGGGGATGCAGTGCTGTGACTCCAGAGAGCGCACAGGCACCACTGGGGATGCACTGCAGTGAGTCCAGAGAGTGCACTGGCACCACTGAGAATGCACTTCAGTGAGTCCAGAGAGTGCACTGGCACCACTGGGGATGCACTTCAGTGAGTGCAGAGAGTGCACTGGCACCACTGGGGATGCAGTGCTGTGACTCCAGAAGGTGCACTGGCACCACTGGGGATGCAGTGCAGTGAGTCCAGAGAGTGCACTGGCACCACTGGGGATGCGGTGCCGGGAGTCCAGAGAGTGCTTTGGCACCAGTGGGGATGCACTGCAGTTACTCCAGAGACTGCACTGGCACCACTGGGGATGCAGTGCAGTGAGTCCAGAGAGTGCACTGGCACCACTGGGGATGCACTGCAGTGAGTCCAGAGAGTGCACTGTCACCACTGGGGATGCACTGCAGTGAGTCCAGAGAGTGCACTGTCACCACTGGGGATGCAGTGCAGTGAGTCCACAGAGTGCACTGGCACCACTGGGGATGCACTGCAGTGAGTCCAGAGAGAGCACTGGCACCACTGGGGATGCACTGCAGTGAATCCAGTGAGTGCACTGGCACCACTGGGGATACAGTGCAGTGAGTCCAGAGAGTGCACTGGCACCACTGGGGATGCAGTGCAGTGAGTCCACAGAGTGCACTGGCACCACTGGGGATGCACTGCAGTGAGTCCAGAGAGTGCACTGGCACCACTGGGGATGCACTGCAGTGAATCCAGTGAGTGCACTGGCACCACTGGGGATGCAGTGCAGTGAGTCCAGAGAGTGCACTGGCACCACTGGGGATGCAGTGCAGTGAGTCCAGAGAGTGCACTGGCACCACTGGAGATGCATTGCAGTGAGTCCAGAGAGTGCACTGGCACCACAGATGATGCAGTACAGTGAGTCCAGTGAGTGCAGAGGCACCACTGGGGATGTAGTGCCGTGACTCGAGAGAGTGCACTTGCACCACTGGGGATGCAGTGCAGTGAGTCCAGAGATTGCACTGGCACCACTGGTGATGCACTGCAGTGAGTCCAGAGAGTGCAGTGGCACCACTGGGGATGCAGTTTAGTGAGTCCAGAGAGTGCACTGGCACCACTGGGGATGCAGTGCAGTGAGTCCAGTGAGTGTACTGGCACCACTGGGGATGCACTGCAGTGAGTCCAGAGAGTGCACTGGCACCACTGAGAATGCACTTCAATGAGTCCAGAGAGTGCTTTGGCACCAGTGGGGATGCACTGCAGTTACTCCAGAGAGTGCACTGGCACCACTGGGGATGCGGTGCGGTGAGTCCAGAGAGTGCACTGGCACCAGTGGGGATGCACTGCAGTGAGTCCAGAGAGTGCACTGGCACCACTGGGGATGCACTGCAGTGAGTCCAGAGAGTGCACTGGCACCACTGGGGATGCAGTACAGTGAGTCCACAGAGTGCACTGGCACCACTGGGGATGCAGTGCAGTGAGTCCAGAGAGTGCACTGGCACCACTGGGGATGCAGTGCAGTGAATCCAGTGAGTGCACTGGCAGCACTGGGGATGCAGTGCAGTGAGTCCAGAGAGTGCACTGGCACTACTGGGGATGCAGTGCAGTGAGTCCAGAGAGTGCACTGGCACCACTGGGGATGCACTGCAGTGAGTCCAGAGAGTGCACTGGCACTACTGGGGATGCAGTGCAGTGAGTCAAGAGAGTGCACTGGCACCACTGGGGATGCACTGCAGTGAGTCCAGAGAGTGCACTGGCACCACTGGGGATGCAGTGCAGTGAGTCCAGAGAGTGCACTGGCACCACTGGGGATGCACTGCAGTTACTCCAGAGACTGCACTGGCACCACCGGGGATGCAGTGCAGTGAGTCCAGAGAGTGCACTGGCACCACTGGGGATGCAGTGCAGTGAGTCCAGAGATTGCACTGGCACCACTGGGGATGCAGTGCTGTGACTCCAGAGAGCGCACTGGCACCACTGGGGATGCAGTGTTGTGACTCCAGAGAGCGCACTGGCACCACTGGGGATGCAGTGCAGTGAGTCCAGAGAGTGCACTAGCACCACTGGGGATGCACTGCAGTGAGCCCAGAGAGTGCACTGGCACCAGTGGGGATGCACTGCAGTGAGTCCAGTGAGTGCACTGGCACCACTGGGGATGCACTGCAGTGAGTCCAGAGAGTGCAGTGGCACCACTGGGGATGCAGTTTAGTGAGTCCAGAGAGTGCACTGGCACCACTGGGGATGCAGTGCAGTGAGTCCAGTGAGTGTACTGGCACCACTGGGGATGCACTGCAGTGAGTCCAGAGAGTGCACTGGCACCACTGGGGATGCAGTGCAGTGAATCCAGTGAGTGCACTGGCAGCACTGGTGATGCACTGCAGTGAGTCCAGAGAGTGCACTGGCACTACTGGGGATGCAGTGCAGTGAGTCCAGAGAGTGCACTGGCACCACTGGGGATGCACTGCAGTGAGTCCAGAGAGTGCACTGGCACTACTGGGGATGCACTTCAGTGAGTCCAGAGAGTGCACTGGCACCACTGGGGATGCAGTGCAGTTACTCCAGAGAGTGCAGTGGCACCACTGGGGATGCAGTGCAGTGAGTCCAGAGAGTGCACTGGCACCACTGGGGATGCAGTGCAGTGAGTCCAGAGATTGCAATGGCACCACTGGGGATGCAGTGCTGTGACTCCAGAGAGCGCACTGGCACCACTGGGGATGCAGTGCAGTGAGTCCAGAGAGTGCACTGGCACCACTGGGGATGCACTGCAGTGAGCCCAGAGAGTGCACTGGCACCAGTGGGGATGCACTGCAGTGAGTCCAGTGAGTGCACTGGCACCACTGGGGAAGCAGTGCAGTGAGTCCAGAGAGTGCAGTGGCACCACTGGGGATGCAGTTTAGTGAGTCCAGAGAGTGCACTGGCACCACTGAGGATGCAGTGCAGTGAGTGCAGTGAGTGTACTGGTACCACTGGGGATGCACTGCAGTGAGTCCAGAGAGTGCACTGGCACCACTGAGAATGCACTTCAATGAGTCCAGAGAGTGCACTGGCACCACTGGGGATGCACTACAGTGAGTCCAGAGAGTGCAGTGGCACCACTGGGGATGCACTGCAGTGAGTCCAGAGAGTGCTTTGGCACCAGTGGGGATGCACTGCAGTTACTCCAGAGAGTGCTCTGGCACCACTGGGGATGCACTGCAGTGAGTCCAGAGAGTGCACTGGCACCAGTGGGGATGCACTGCAGTGAGTCCAGAGAGTGCACTGGCACCACTGGGGATGCACTGCAGTGAGTCCAGAGAGTGCACTGTCACCACTGGGGATGCAGTACAGTGAGTCCAGAGAGTGCACTGGCACCACTGGGGATACAGTGCAGTGAGTCCAGAGAGTGCACTGGCACCACTGGGGATGCAGTGCAGTGAGTCCAGAGAGTGCACTGGCACCACTGGGGATGCAGTGCAGTGAGTCCAGAGAGTGCACTGGCACCACAGATGATGCAGTACAGTGAGTCCAGAGAGTGCACTGGCACCACTGGGGATGTAGTGCAGTGACTCGAGAGAGTACACTTGCACCACTGGGGATGCAGTGCAGTGAGTCCAGAGAGTGCACTGGCACCACTGGGGATGCACTGCAGTGAGTCCAGAGAGTGCACTGGCACCACTGGGGATGCAGTGCAGTGAGTCCAGAGAGTGCACTGGCACCACTGGTGATGCACTGCAGTGAGTCCAGAGATTGCACTGGCACCACTGGGGATGCAGTGCAGTGAGTCCAGAGACTTCACTGGCACCACTGGGAATGCAGAGAAGTGAGTGCAGAGAGTGCACTGGCACCACTGGGGATGCAGTGCAGTGAGTCCAGAGAGTGCACTGGCACTACCTGTGATGCAGTGCAGTGAGTCCAGAGAGTGCACTGGCACCAATGGGGCTGCAGTGCAGTGAGTCCAGAGAGTGCACTGGCACCACTGGGGATGCAGTGCAGTGAGTCCAGAGAGTGCACTGGCACCAGTGGGGATGCACTGCAGTGAGTCCAGTGAGTGCACTGGCACCACTGGGGATGCACTGCAGTGAGTCCAGAGAGTGCACTGGCACCACTGGGGATGCACTACAGTGAGTCCAGAGATTGCACTGGCACCACTGGGGATGCAGTGCAGTGAGTCCAGAGAGTGCACTGGCACCACTGGGGATGCAGTGCATTGAGTCCAGAGAGTGCACTGGCACAACTGGGGATGCACTTCAGTGAGTCCAGAGAGTGCACTGGCACCAGTGGGGATGCAGTGCAGTGAGTCCAGAGAGTGCAGTTGGCACCAGTGGGGATGCAGTGCAGTGAGTCCAGAGAGTGCACTGGCACCACTGGGGATGCACTGCAGTGAATCCAGTGAGTGCACTGGCACCACTGGGGATACAGTGCAGTGAGTCCAGAGAGTGCACTGGCACCACTGGGGATGCAGTGCAGTGAGTCCAGAGAGTGCACTGGCACCACTGGGGATGCATTGCAGTGAGTCCAGAGAGTGCACTGGCACCACAGATGATGCAGTACAGTGAGTCCAGTGAGTGCACTGGCACCACTGGGGATGTAGTGCAGTGACTCGAGAGAGTGCACTTGCACCACTGGGGATGCAGTGCAGTGAGTCCAGAGAGTGCACTGGCAACACTGGGGATGCACTGCAGTGAGTCCAGAGAGTGCACTGGCACCACTGGGGATGCAGTACAGTGAGTCCACAGAGTGCACTGGCACCAGTGGGTATGCAGTACAGTGAGTCCAGAGAGTGCACTGGCACCACTGGGCATGAAGTGCAGTGAGTCCAGAGAGTGCACTGGCACCACTGGGGATGCAGTGCAGTGAGTCCAGAGAGTGCTTTGGCACCAGTGGGGATGCAGTGCAGTTACTCCAGAGACTGCACTGGCACCACCGGGGATGCAGTGCAGTGAGTCCAGAGAGTGCACTGGCACCACTGGGGATGCAGTGCAGTGAGTCCAGAGATTGCACTGGCACCACTGGGGATGCAGTGCTGTGACTCCAGAGAGCGCACTGGCACAACTGGGGATGCAGTGCAGTGAGTCCAGAGAGTGCACTGGCACCACTGGGGATGCACTGCAGTGAGCCCAGAGAGTGCACTGGCACCAGTGGGGATGCACTGCAGTGAGTCCAGTGAGTGCACTGGCACCATGGGGGATGCAGTGCAGTGAGTCCAGAGAGTGCAGTGGCACCACTGGTGATGCAGTTTAGGGAGTCCAGAGAGTGCACTGGCACCACTGGGGATGCAGTGCAGTGAGTCCAGTGAGTGTACTGGCACCACTGGGGATGCACTGCAGTGAGTCCAGAGAGTGCACTGGCACCACTGAGAATGCACTTCAGTGAGTCCAGAGAGTGCACTCGCACCACTGGGGATGCACTGCAGTGAGTCCAGAGAGTGCACTGGCACCAGTGGGGATGCAGTGCAGTGAGTCCAGAGAGTGCACTGGCACCACTGGGGATGCAGTGCAGTGAGTCCAGAGAGTGCACTGGCACCACTGGTGATGCGGTGCTGGGAGTCCAGAGAGTGCTTTGGCACCAGACGGGATGCAGTGCAGTTACTCCAGAGACTGCACTGGCACCACCGGGGATGCAGTGCAGTGAGTCCAGAGAGTGCACTGGCACCACTGGGGATGCAGTGCAGTGAGTCCAGAGAGTGCAGTGGCACCACTAGGGATGCAGTGCAGTGAGTCCAGAGAGTGCACTGGCAGCACTGGGGATGCAGTGCAGTGAGTCCAGAGAGTGCACTGGCACCACTGGGGATGCACTGCAGTGAGCCCAGAGAGTGCACTGGCACCAGTGGGGATGCACTGCAGTGAGTCCAGTGAGTGCACTGGCACCACTGGGGAAGCAGTGCAGTGAGTCCAGAGAGTGCAGTGGCACCACTGGGGATGCAGTTTAGTGAGTCCAGAGAGTGCACTGGCACCACTGGGGATGCAGTGCAGTGAGTCCAGTGAGTGTACTGGCACCACTGGGGATGCACTGCAGTGAGTCCAGAGAGTGCACTGGCACCACTGAGAATGCACTTCAATGAGTCCAGAGAGTGCACTGGCACCACTGGGGATGCACTGCAGTGAGTCCAGAGATTGCACTGGCACCACTGGGGATGCACTGCAGTGAGTCCAGAGAGTGCACTGGCACGACTGGGGATGCACTGCAGTGAGTCCAGAGAGTGCACTGGCACCACTGGGGATGCACTGCAGTGAGTCCAGAGAGTGCACTGTCACCACTGGGGATGCAGTACAGTGAGTCCACAGAGTGCACTGGCACCACTGGGGATGCAGTGCAGTGAGTCCAGAGAGAGCACTGGCACCACTGGGGATGCAGTGCAGTGAATCCAGTGAGTGCACTGGCAGCACTGGGGATGCAGTGCAGTGAGTCCAGAGAGTGCACTGGCACTACTGGGGATGCAGTGCAGTGAGTCCAGAGAGTGCACTGGCACCACTGGGGATGCACTGCATTGAGTCCAGAGAGTGCACTGTCACTACTGGGGATGCAGTGCAGTGAGTCCAGAGAGTGCACTGGCCCCACTGGGGATGCAGTGCAGTGAGTCCTGAGAGTGCACTGGCACCACTGGGGATGCACTGCAGAGAGTCCAGAGATTGCACTGGCACCACTGGGGATGCAGTACAGTGAGTCCACACAGTGCACTAGCACCACTGGGGATGCAGTGCAGTTAGTCCAGAGAGTGCACTGGCACCACTGGGGATGCAGTGCAGTGAGTCCAGAGAGTGCACTGGCACCACAGATGATGCAGTACAGTGAGTCCAGTGAGTGCACTGGCACCACTGGGGATGTAGTGCAGTGACTCGAGAGAGTGCTCTTGCACCACTGGGGATGCAGTGCAGTGAGTCCAGAGAGTGCACTGGCACCACTGGGGATGCAGTGCAGTGAGTCCAGAGAGTGCACTGGCACCACTGGGGATGCAGTGCAGTGAGTCCAGAGAGTGCACTGGCACCACTGGTGATGCACTGCAGTGAGTCCAGAGATTGCACTGGCACCACTGGGGATGCAGTGCAGTGAGTCCAGAGACTTCACTGGCACCACTGGGAATGCAGAGAAGTGAGTGCAGAGAGTGCACTGGCACCACTGGGGATGCAGTGCAGTGAGTCCAGAGAGTGCACTGGCACTACCTGTGATGCAGTGCAGTGAGTCCAGAGAGTGCACTGGCACCAATGGGGCTGCAGTGCAGTGAGTCCAGAGAGCGCACTGGCACCACTGGGGATGCAGTGCAGTGAGTCCAGAGAGTGCACTGGCACCAGTGGGGATGCACTGCAGTGAGTCCAGTGAGTGCACTGGCACCACTGGGGATGCACTGCAGTGAGTCCAGAGAGTGCACTGGCACCACTGGGGATGCACTACAGTGAGTCCAGAGATTGCACTGGCACCACTGGGGATGCAGTGCAGTGAGTCCAGAGAGTGCACTGGCACCACTGGGGATGCACTGCAGTGAGTCCAGAGAGTGCACTGGCACAACTGGGGATGCACTTCAGTGAGTCCAGAGAGTGCACTGGCACCAGTGGGGATGCAGTGCAGTGAGTCCAGAGAGTGCACTGGCACCAGTGGGGATGCAGTGCAGTGAGTCCAGAGAGTGCACTGGCACCACTGGGGATGCACTGCAGTGAATCCAGTGAGTGCACTGGCACCACTGGGGATACAGTGCAGTGAGTCCAGAGAGTGCACTGGCACCACTGGGGATGCAGTGCAGTGAGTCCAGAGAGTGCACTGGCACCACTGGGGATGCATTGCAGTGAGTCCAGAGAGTGCACTGGCACCACAGATGATGCAGTACAGTGAGTCCAGTGAGTGCACTGGCACCACTGGGGATGTAGTGCAGTGACTCGAGAGAGTGCACTTGCACCACTGGGGATGCAGTGCAGTGAGTCCAGAGAGTGCACTGGCACCACTGGGGATGCACTGCAGTGAGTCCAGAGAGTGCACTGGCACCACTGGGGATGCAGTACAGTGAGTCCACAGAGTGCACTGGCACCAGTGGGTATGCAGTACAGTGAGTCCAGAGAGTGCACTGGCACCACTGGGCATGCAGTGCAGTGAGTCCAGAGAGTGCACTGGCACCACTGGGGATGCAGTGCAGTGAGTCCAGAGAGTGCTTTGGCACCAGTGGGGATGCAGTGCAGTTACTCCAGAGACTGCACTGGCACCACCGGGGATGCAGTGCAGTGAGTCCAGAGAGTGCACTGGCACCACTGGGGATGCAGTGCTGTGACTCCAGAGAGCGCACTGGCACCACTGGGGATGCAGTGCAGTGAGTCCAGAGAGTGCACTGGCACCACTGGGGATGCACTGCAGTGAGCCCAGAGAGTGCACTGGCACCAGTGGGGATGCACTGCAGTGAGTCCAGTGAGTGCACTGGCACCACGGGGGAAGCAGTGCAGTGAGTCCAGAGAGTGCAGTGGCACCACTGGTGATGCAGTTTAGGGAGTCCAGAGAGTGCACTGGCACCACTGGGGATGCAGTGCAGTGAGTCCAGTGAGTGTACTGGCACCACTGGGGATGCACTGCAGTGAGTCCAGAGAGTGCACTGGCACCACTGAGAATGCACTTCAGTGAGTCCAGAGAGTGCACTCGCACCACTGGGGATGCACTGCAGTGAGTCCAGAGAGTGCACTGGCACCAGTGGGGATGCAGTGCAGTGAGTCCAGAGAGTGCACTGGCACCACTGGGGATGCAGTGCAGTGAGTCCAGAGAGTGCACTGGCACCACTGGGGATGCGGTGCTGGGAGTCCAGAGAGTGCTTTGGCACCAGTGGGGATGCAGTGCAGTTACTCCAGAGACTGCACTGGCACCACCGGGGATGCAGTGCAGTGAGTCCAGAGAGTGCACTGGCACCACTGGGGATGCAGTGCAGTGAGTCCAGAGAGTGCAGTGGCACCACTAGGGATGCAGTGCAGTGAGTCCAGAGAGCGCACTGGCACCAGTGGGGATGCACTGCAGTGAGTCCAGAGAGTGCACTGGCACCACTGGGGATGCATTGCAGTGAGCCCAGAGAGTGCACTGGCACCAGTGGGGATGCACTGCAGTGAGTCCAGTGAGTGCACTGGCACCACTGGGGAAGCAGTGCAGTGAGTCCAGAGAGTGCAGTGGCACCACGGGGATGCAGTTTAGTGAGTCCAGAGAGTGCACTGGCACCACTGGGGATGCAGTGCAGTGAGTCCAGTGAGTGTACTGGCACCACTGGGGATGCACTGCAGTGAGTCCAGAGAGTGCACTGGCACCACTGAGAATGCACTTCAATGAGTCCAGAGAGTGCACTGGCACCACTGGGGATGCACTGCAGTGAGTCCAGAGAGTGCTTTGGCACCAGTGGGGATGCACTGCAGTTACTCCAGAGATTGCACTGGCACCACTGGGGATGCACTGCAGTGAGTGCAGAGAGTGCACTGGCACGACTGGGGATGCACTGCAGTGAGTCCAGAGAGTGCACTGGCACCACTGGGGATGCACTGCAGTGAGTCCAGAGAGTGCACTGTCACCACTGGGGATGCAGTACAGTGAGTCCACAGAGTGCACTGGCACCACTGGGGATGCAGTGCAGTGAGTCCAGAGAGAGCACTGGCACCACTGGGGATGCAGTGCAGTGAATCCAGTGAGTGCACTGGCACTACTGGGGATGCAGTGCAGTGAGTCCAGAGAGTGCACTGGCACCACTGGGGATGCACTGCATTGAGACCAGAGAGTGCACTGTCACTACTGGGGATGCAGTGCAGTGAGTCCAGAGAGTGCACTGGCCCCACTGGGGATGCAGTGCAGTGAGTCCTGAGAGTGCACTGGCACCACTGGGAATGCACTGCAGAGAGTCCAGAGATTGCACTGGCACCACTGGGGATGCAGTACAGTGAGTCCACACAGTGCACTAGCACCACTGGGGATGCAGTGCAGTTAGTCCAGAGAGTGCACTGGCACCACTGGGGATGCAGTGCAGTGAGTCCAGAGAGTGCACTGGCACCACTGGGCATGCACTGCTGTGAGTCCAGAGAGTGCTCTTGCACCACAGGGGATGCAGTGCAGTGACTCAAGAGAGTGCACTGGCAGCACTGGGGATGCAGTGCAGTGAGTCCAGAGAGTGCACTGGCACCACTGGAGATGCAGTGCAGTGAGTCCACAGAGTGCACTAGCACCACTGGGGATGCAGTGCAGTGAGTCCAGAGAGTGCACTGGCAACACTGGGGATGCACTGCAGTGAGTCCAGAGAGTGCACTGGCACCACTGGGGATGCAGTGCAGTGAGTCCAGAGTGTGCACTGGCACCACTGGGAATGCAGTGCAGTGAGTCCAGAGATCGCACTGGCACCACTGGGGATGCACTTCAGTGAGTCCAGAGAGTGCACTGGCACCACTGGGGAAGCAGTGCAGTGAGTCCAGAGAGTGCAGTGGCACCACTGGGGATGCAGTGCAGTGAGTCCAGAGAGTGCACTGGCACCACTGAGAATGCAGTGCTGTGACTCCAGAGAGCGCACAGGCACCAGTGGGGATGCACTGCAGTGAGTCCAGTGAGTGCACTGGCACCACTGGGGATGCAGTGCATTGAGTCCAGAGAGTGCACTGGCAGCACTGGGGATGCACTGCAGTGAGTCCAGAGAGTGCAGTGGCACCACTAGGGATGCAGTGCAGTGAGTCCAGAGAGTGCACTGGCAGCACTGGGGATGCAGTGCAGTGAGTCCAGAGAGTGCACTGGCACCACTGGGGATGCAGTGCAGTGAGTCCAGAGAGTGCACTGGCACCACTGGGGATGCAGTGCAGTGAGTCCAGAGAGTGCACTGCCACCACTGAGAATGCACTTCAGTGAGTCCAGAGAGTGCACTGGCACCACTGGGGATGCAGTGCAGTGAGTCCAGAGATTGCACTGGCACCACTGGGGATGCAGTGCTGTGACTCCAGAGAGCGCACAGGCACCACTGGGGATGCACTGCAGTGAGTCCAGAGAGTGCACTGGCACCACTGAGAATGCACTTCAGTGAGTCCAGAGAGTGCACTGGCACCACTGGGGATGCACTTCAGTGAGTGCAGAGAGTGCACTGGCACCACTGGGGATGCAGTGCTGTGACTCCAGAAGGTGCACTGGCACCACTGGGGATGCAGTGCAGTGAGTCCAGAGAGTGCACTGGCACCACTGGGGATGCGGTGCCGGGAGTCCAGAGAGTGCTTTGGCACCAGTGGGGATGCACTGCAGTTACTCCAGAGACTGCACTGGCACCACTGGGGATGCAGTGCAGTGAGTCCAGAGAGTGCACTGGCACCACTGGGGATGCACTGCAGTGAGTCCAGAGAGTGCACTGTCACCACTGGGGATGCACTGCAGTGAGTCCAGAGAGTGCACTGTCACCACTGGGGATGCAGTGCAGTGAGTCCACAGAGTGCACTGGCACCACTGGGGATGCACTGCAGTGAGTCCAGAGAGTGCACTGGCACCACTGGGGATGCACTGCAGTGAATCCAGTGAGTGCACTGGCACCACTGGGGATACAGTGCAGTGAGTCCAGAGAGTGCACTGGCACCACTGGGGATGCAGTGCAGTGAGTCCAGAGAGTGCATTGGCACCACTGGGGATGCATTGCAGTGAGTCCAGAGAGTGCACTGGCACCACAGATGATGCAGTACAGTGAGTCCAGTGAGTGCACTGGCACCACTGGGGATGTAGTGCCGTGACTCGAGAGAGTGCACTTGCACCACTGGGGATGCAGTGCAGTGAGTCCAGAGAGTGCACTGGCACCACTGGGGATGCACTGCAGTGAGTCCAGAGAGTGCACTGGCACCACTGGTGATGCAGTACAGTGAGTCCAGAGAGTGCACTGGCACCAATGGGGCTGCAGTTCAGTGAGTCCAAAGAGTGCACTGGCACCACTGGGAATGCACTGCAGTGAGTCCAGAGAGTGCACTGGCACCACTGGGGATGCAGTGCAGTGAGTCCAGAGAGTGCACTGGCACCACTGGGGATGCACTGCAGTGAATCCAGTGAGTGCACTGGCACCACTGGGGATGCAGTGCAGTGAGTCCAGAGAGTGCACTGGCACCACTGGGGATGCAGTGCAGTGAGTCCAGAGAGTGCACTGGCACCACTGGAGATGCATTGCAGTGAGTCCAGAGAGTGCACTGGCACCACAGATGATGCAGTACAGTGAGTCCAGTGAGTGCACTGGCACCACTGGGGATGTAGTGCCGTGACTCGAGAGAGTGCACTTGCACCACTGGGGATGCAGTGCAGTGAGTCCAGAGATTGCACTGGCACCACTGGTGATGCACTGCAGTGAGTCCAGAGAGTGCACTGGCACCACTGGGGATGCAGTGCAGTGAGTCCAGAGAGTGCACTGGCACCACTGGTGATGCACTGCAGTGAGTCCAGAGATTGCACTGGCACCACTGTGGATGCAGTGCAGTGAGTCCAGAGACTTCACTGGCACCACTGGGAATGCAGAGAAGTGAGTGCAGAGAGTGCACTGGCACCACTGGGGATGCAGTGCAGTGAGTCCAGAGAGTGCACTGGCACCACTGGGGATGCCCTGCAGTGAGTCCAGAGAGTGCACTGGCACCACTGGGGATGCAGTGCAGTGAGTCCAGAGAGTGCACTGGCACCAATGGGGCTGCAGTGCAGTGAGTCCAAAGAGTGCACTGGCACCACTGGGAATGCACTGCAGTGAGTCCAGAGAGTGCACTGGCACCACTGGTGATGCAGTACAGTGAGTCCAGAGAGTGCACTGGCACCACTGGGGATGCACTGCAGTGAGTCCAGAGAGTGCACTGGCACCACTGGGGATGCACTTCAGTGAGTCCAGAGATTGCACTGGCACCACTGGGGATGCAGTGCAGTGAGTCCAGAGAGTGCACTGTCAGCACTGGGGATGCAGTGCATTCAGTCCAGAGAGTGCACTGGCACAACTGGGGATGCACTTCAGTGAGTCCAGAGAGTGCACTGGCACCACAGATGATGCAGTATAGTGAGTCCAGAGAGTGCACTGGCACCACTGGGGATGCACTGCAGTGAGTCCAGAGAGTACACTGGCACCAGTGGGGATGCAGTGCAGTGAGTCCAGAGAGTGCACTGGCACCACTGGGGATGTGTCCAGTGAGTCCAGAGAGTGCACTGGCACCACTGGGGATGCAGTGCAGTGAGTCCAGAGAGTACACTGGCACCAGTGGGGATGCAGTGCAGTGAGTCCAGAGAGTGCACTGGCACCACTGGGGATGCAGTGCAGTCAGTCCAGTGAGTGCACTGGCACCACTGGGGGTGCAGTACAGTGAGTCCAGAGAGTGCACTGGCACCACTGGTGAGGCACTGCAGTGAGTCCACAGAGTGCACTAGCACCACTGGGGATGCAGTGCAGTGAGTCCAGAGAGTGCGCTGGAACCACTGGGGATGCAGTGCAGTGAGTCCAGAGAGTGCACTGGCACCACTGGCGATGCAGTTTAGTGAGTCCAGAGAGTGCACTGGCACCACTGGGGCTGCAGTGCAGTGAGTCCAGTGAGTGCACTGGCACCACTGGGGATGCAGTGCAGTGAGTCCAGAGAGTGCACTGGCACCACTGGGGAAGCAGTGCAGTGAGTCCAGAGAGTGCAGTGGCACCACTAGGGACGCAGTGCAGTGAGTCCAGAGAGTGCACTGGCAGCACTGGGGATGCAGTGCAGTGAGTCCAGAGAGTGCACTGGCACCACTGGGGATGCCCTTCAGTGAGTCCAGAGAGTGCACTGGCACCACTGGGGATGCAGTGCAGTGAGTCCAGAGATTGCACTGGCACCACTGGGGATGCAGTGCTGTGACTCCAGAGAGCGCACAGGCACCACTGGGGATGCAGTGCAGTGAGTCCAGAGAGTGCACTGGCACCACTGGGGATGCACTGCAGTGAGCCCAGAGAGTGCACTGGCACCAGTGGGGATGCACTGCAGTGAGTCCAGTGAGTGCACTGGCACCACTGAGAATGCACTTCAGTGAGTCCAGAGAGTGCACTGGCACCACTGAGAATGCACTTCAGTGAGTCCAGAGAGTGCACTGGCACCACTGGGGATGCACTGCAGTGAGTCCAGAGAGTGCACTGGCACCACTGAGAATGCACTTCAGTGAGTCCAGAGAGTGCACTGGCACCACTGGGGATGCACTGCAGTGAGTCCAGAGAGTGCACTGGCACCACTGGGGATGCAGTGCAGTGAGTCCAGAGAGTGCACTGGCACCACTGGAGATGCAGTGCAGTGAGTCCAGAGAGTGCAATGGCACCACTGCGGATGCACTGCAGTGAGTCCAGAGAGTGGACTGGCTCCACTGGGGATGCACTGCAGTGAGTCCAGAGAGTGTACTGGCACCACTGGGGATGCACTGAAGTGAGTCCAGAGAGTGCACTGGCACCGTTGAGAATGCACTTCAGTGAGTCCAGAAGGTGCACTGGCACCACTGGGGATGCACTGCAGTGAGTCACAGAGTGCACTAGCACCACTGGGGATGCAGTGCAGTGAGTCCAGAGAGTGCGCTGGAACCACTGGGGATGCAGTGCAGTGAGTCCAGAGAGTGCACTGGCACCACTGGGGATGCAGTGCAGTGAGTCCAGAGAGTGCACTGGCACCAGTGGGGATGCACTGCAGTGAGTCCAGTGAGTGCACTGGCACCACTGGGGATGCAGTGCATTGAGTCCAGAGAGTGCACTGGCAGCACTGGGGATGCACTGCAGTGAGTCCAGAGAGTGCAGTGGCACCACTAGGGATGCAGTGCAGTGAGTCCAGAGAGTGCACTGGCAGCACTGGGGATGCAGTGCAGTGAGTCCAGAGAGTGCACTGGCACCACTGGGGATGCAGTGCAGTGAGTCCAGAGAGTGCACTGGCACCACTGGGGATGCAGTGCAGTGAGTCCAGAGAGTGCACTGCCACCACTGAGAATGCACTTCAGTGAGTCCAGAGAGTGCACTGGCACCACTGGGGATGCAGTGCAGTGAGTCCAGAGATTGCACTGGCACCACTGGGGATGCAGTGCTGTGACTCCAGAGAGCGCACAGGCACCACTGGGGATGCACTGCAGTGAGTCCAGAGAGTGCACTGGCACCACTGGGGATGCACTGCAGTGAGCCCAGAGAGTGCACTGGCACCAGTGGGGATGCACTGCAGTGAGTCCAGTGAGTGCACTGGCACCACTGGAGATGCAGTGCAGTGAGTCCAGAGAGTGCAATGGCACCACTGCGGATGCACTGCAGTGAGTCCAGAGAGTGGACTGGCTCCACTGGGGATGCACTGCAGTGAGTCCAGAGAGTGTACTGGCACCACTGGGGATGCACTGAAGTGAGTCCAGAGAGTGCACTGGCACCGTTGAGAATGCACTTCAGTGAGTCCAGAGAGTGCACTGGCACCACTGGGGATGCACTGCAGTGAGTCACAGAGTGCACTAGCACCACTGGGGATGCAGTGCAGTGAGTCCAGAGAGTGCGCTGGAACCACTGGGGATGCAGTGCAGTGAGTCCAGAGAGTGCACTGGCACCACTGGGGATGCAGTGCAGTGAGTCCAGAGAGTGCACTGGCACCACTGGGGATGCAGTGCAGTGAGTCCAGAGAGTGCACTGCCACCACTGAGAATGCACTTCAGTGAGTCCAGAGAGTGCACTGGCACCACTGGGGATGCAGTGCAGTGAGTCCAGAGATTGCACTGGCACCACTGGGGATGCAGTGCTGTGACTCCAGAGAGCGCACAGGCACCACTGGGGATGCACTGCAGTGAGTCCAGAGAGTGCACTGGCACCACTGGGGATGCACTGCAGTGAGCCCAGAGAGTGCACTGGCACCAGTGGGGATGCACTGCAGTGAGTCCAGTGAGTGCACTGGCACCACTGGGGAAGCAGTGCAGTCAGTCCAGAGAGTGCAGAGGCACCACTGGTGATGCAGTGCAGTGAGTCCAGAGAGTGCACTGGCACCCCTGGGGATGCACTGCAGTGAGTCCAGTGAGTGTACTGGCACCACTGGGGATGCACTGCAGTGAGTCCAGAGAGTGCACTGGCACCACTGAGAATGCACTTCAGTGAGTCCAGAGAGTGCACTGGCACCACTGGGGATGCACTTCAGTGAGTCCAGAGAGTGCACTGGCACCACTGGGGATGCAGTGCTGTGACTCCAGAAGGTGCACTGGCACCACTGGGGATGCAGTGCAGTGAGTCCAGAGAGTGCACTGGCACCACTGGGGATGCACTGCAGTGAGTCCAGAGAGTGCTTTGGCACCAGTGGGGATGCACTGCAGTTACTCCAGAGACTGCACTGGCACCACTGGGGATGCAGTGCAGTGAGTCCAGAGAGTGCACTGTCACCACTGGGGATGCACTGCAGTGAGTCCAGAGAGTGCACTGTCACCACTGGGGATGCAGTGCAGTGAGTCCACAGAGTGCACTGGCACCACTGGGGATGCAGTGCAGTGAGTCCAGAGAGTGCACTGGCACCACTGGTGATGCACTGCTGTGAGTCCAGAGAGTGCTCTTGCACCACAGGGGATGCAGTGCAGTGACTCAAGAGAGTGCACTGGCAGCACTGGGGATGCAGTGCAGTGAGTCCAGAGAGTGCACTGGCACCACTGGAGATGCAGTGCAGTGAGTCCAGAGAGTGCAATGGCACCACTGCGGATGCACTGCAGTGAGTCCAGAGAGTGCACTGGCTGCGCTGGGGATGCACTGCAGTGAGTCCAGAGAGTGCACTGGCACCACTGGGGATGCACTGCAGTGAGTCCAGAGAGTGTACTGGCACCACTGCGGATGCACTGAAGTGAGTCCAGAGAGTGCACTGGCACCACTGAGAATGCACTTCAGTGAGTCCAGAGAGTGCACTGGCACCACTGGGGATGCACTGCAGTGAGTCCACAGAGTGCACTAGCACCAATGGGGATGCAGTGCAGTGAGTCCAGAGAGTGCGCTGGAACCACTGGGGATGCAGTGCAGTGAGTCCAGAGAGTGCACTGGCACCACTGGGGATGAAGTGCAGTGAGTCCAGAGAGTGCACTGGCACCAGTGGGGATGCACTGCAGTGAGTCCAGTGAGTGCACTGGCACCACTGGGGATGCAGTGCAGTGAGTCCAGAGAGTGCACTGGCACCACTGGGGAAGCAGTGCAGTGAGTCCAGAGAGTGCAGTGGCACCACTAGGGATGCAGTGCAGTGAGTCCAGAGAGTGCACTGGCAGCACTGGGGATGCACTGCAGTGAGTCCAGAGAGTGCACTGGCACCACTGGGGATGCAGTTCAGTGAGTCCAGAGAGTGCACTGGCACCACTGGGGATGCAGTGCAGTGAGTCCAGAGAGTGCACTGGCACCACTGAGAATGCACTTCAGTGAGTCCAGAGAGTGCACTGGCACCACTGGGGATGCAGTGCAGTGAGTCCAGAGATTGCACTGGCACCACTGGGGATGCAGGGCTGTGACTCCAGAGAGCGCACAGGCACCAGTGGGGATGCAGTGCAGTGAGTCCAGAGAGTGCACTGGCACCACTGGGGATGCACTGCAGTGAGCCCAGAGAGTGCACTGGCACCAGTGGGGATGCACTGCAGTGAGTTCAGTGAGTGCACTGGCACCACTGGGGATGCAGTGCAGTGAGTCCAGAGAGTGCAGAGGCACCACTGGTGATGCAGTTTAGTGAGTCCAGAGAGTGCACTGGCACCACTGGGGATGCAGTGCAGTGAGTCCAGAGAGTGCACTGGCAGCACTGGGGATGCAGTGCAGTGAGTCCAGAGAGTGCACTGGCACCACTGGGGATGCACTGCAGTGAGTCCAGAGAGTGCACTGTCACTACTTGGGATGCAGTGCAGTGAGTCCAGAGAGTGCACTGGCCCCACTGGGGATGCAGTGCAGTGAGTCCTGAGAGTGCACTGGCACCACTGGGGATGCACTGCAGTGAGTTCAGAGATTGCACTGGCACCACTGGGGATGCAGTACAGTGAGTCCACACAGTGCACTGGCACCACAGGGGATGCAGTGCAGTGACTCAAGAGAGTGCACTGGCAGCACGGGGATGCAGTGCAGTGAGTCCAGAGAGTGCACTGGCACCACTGGAGATGCAGTGCAGTGAGTCCAGAGAGTGCAATGGTACCACTGCGGATGCACTGCAGTTAGTCCAGAGAGTGCACTGGCTGCACTGGGGATGCACTGCAGTGAGTCCAGAGAGTGCACTGGCACCACTGGGGATGCACTGCAGTGAGTCCAGAGAGTGTACTGGCACCACTGGGGATGCACTGAAGTGAGTCCCGAGAGTGCACTGGCACCACTGAGAATGCACTTCAGTGAGTCCAGAGAGTGCACTGGCACCACTGGGGATGCACTGCAGTGAGTCCAGAGAGTGCACTGGCACCACTGGGGATGCGGTGCAGTGAGTCCAGTGAGTGCACTGGCACCACTGGGGATGCAGTGCAGTGAGTCCAGAGAGTGCACTGGCACCACTGGGGAAGCGGTGCAGTGAGTCCAGAGAGTGCAGTGGCACCACTAGGGATGCAGTGCAGTGAGTCCAGAGAGTGCACTGGCAGCACTGGGGATGCAGTGCAGTGAGTCCAGAGAGTGCACTGGCACCACTGGTGATGCAGTTCAGTGAGTCCAGAGAGTGCACTGGCACCACTGGGGATGCAGTGCAGTGAGTCCAGAGAGTGCACTGGCACCACTGGGGATGCACTGCAGTGAATCCAGTGAGTGCACTGGCACCACTGGGGATACAGTGCAGTGAGTCCAGAGAGTGCACTGGCACCAGTGGGGATGCACTGCAGTGAGTCCAGAGAGTGCACTGGCACCACTGGGGATGCAGTGCAGTGAGTCCAGAGAGTGCACTGGCACCACAGATGATGCAGTTCAGTGAGTCCAGTGAGTGCACTGGCACCACTGGGGATGTAGTGCAGTGACTCGAGAGAGTGCACTTGCACCACTGGGGATGCAGTGCCGTGAGTCCAGAGAGTGCACTGGCACCACTGGGGATGCACTGCAGTGAGTCCAGAGAGTGCACTGACACCACTGGGGATGCAGTGCAGTGAGTCCAGAGAGTGCACTGGCACCACTGGTGATGCACTGCAGTGAGTCCAGAGATTGCACTGGCACCACTGGGGATGCAGTGCAGTGAGTCCAGAGACTTCACTGGCACCACTGGGAATGCAGAGAAGTGAGTGCAGAGAGTGCACTGGCACCACTGGGGATGCAGTGCAGTGAGTCCAGAGAGTGCACTGGCACCACAGATGATGCAGTACAGTGAGTCCAGTGAGTGCACTGGCACCACTGGGGATGTAGTGCAGTGACTCGAGAGAGTGCACTTGCACCACTGGGGATGCAGTGCAGTGAGTCCAGAGAGTGCACTGGCACCACTGGGGATGCACTGCAGTGAGTCCAGAGAGTGCACTGGCACCACTGGGGATGCAGTGCAGTGAGTCCAGAGAGTGCACTGGCACCACTGGAGATGCAGTGCAGTGAGTCCACAGAGTGCACTGGCACCACTGCGGATGCAGTGCAGTGAGTCCAGAGAGTGCAGTGGCACCACTAGGGATGCAGTGCAGTGAGTCCAGAGAGTGCACTGTCACCACTGGGGATGCAGTGCAGTGAGTCCACAGAGTGCACTGGCACCACTGGGGATGCAGTGCAGTGAGTCCAGAGAGTGCACTGGCACCACTGGGGATGCACTGCAGTGAATCCAGTGAGTGCACTGGCACCACTGGGGATACAGTGCAGTGAGTCCAGAGAGTGCACTGGCACCACTGGGGATGCAGTGCAGTGAGTCCAGAGAGTGCACTGGCACCACTGGAGATGCAGTGCAGTGAGTCCAGAGAGAGCACTGGCACCACAGATGATGCAGTACAGTGAGTCCAGTGAGTGCACTGGCACCACTGGGGATGTAGTGCAGTGACTCGAGAGAGTGCACTTGCACCACTGGGGATGCAGTGCAGTGAGTCCAGAGAGTGCAGTGGCACCACTGGGGATGCAGTTTAGTGAGTCCAGAGAGTGCACTGGCACCACTGGGGATGCAGTGCAGTGAGTCCAGAGAGTGCACTGGCACCACTGGTGATGCACTGCAGTGAGTCCAGAGATTGCACTGGCACCACTGGGGATGCAGTGCAGTGAGTCCAGAGACTTCACTGGCACCACTGGGAATGCAGAGAAGTGAGTGCAGAGAGTGCACTGGCAGCACTGGGGATGCAGTGCAGTGAGTCCAGAGAGTGCACTGGCACTACCTGTGATGCAGTGCAGTGAGTCCAGAGAGTGCACTGGCACCAATGGGGCTGCAGTGCAGTGAGTCCAGAGAGTGCACTGGCACCACTGGCGATGCAGTGCAGTGAGTCCAGAGAGTGCACTGGCACCAGTGGGGATGCACTGCAGTGAGTCCAGTGAGTGCACTGGCACCACTGGGGATGCAGTGCAGTGAGTCCAGAGAGTGCACTGGCACCACTGGGGATGCACTACAGTGAGTCCAGAGATTGCACTGGCACCACTGGGGATGCAGTGCAGTGAGTCCAGAGAGTGCACTGGCACCACTGGGGATGCAGTGCATTGAGTCCAGAGAGTGCACTGGCACAACTGGGGATGCACTTCAGTGAGTCCAGAGAGTGCACTGGCACCAGTGGGGATGCAGTGCAGTGAGTCCAGAGAGTGCACTGGCACCACTGGGGATGCACTGCAGTGAATCCAGTGAGTGCACTGGCACCACTGGGGATACAGTGCAGTGAGTCCAGAGAGTGCACTGGCACCACTGGGGATGCAGTGCAGTGAGTCCAGAGAGTGCACTGGCACCACTGGGGATGCATTGCAGTGAGTCCAGAGAGTGCACTGGCACCACAGATGATGCAGTACAGTGAGTCCAGTGAGTGCACTGGCACCACTGGGTATGTAGTGCAGTGACTCGAGAGAGTGCACTTGCACCACTGGGGATGCAGTGCAGTGAGTCCAGAGAGTGCACTGGCACCACTGGGGATGCACTGCAGTGAGTCCAGAGAGTGCACTGGCACCACTGGGGATGCAGTACAGTGAGTCCACAGAGTGCACTGGCACCAGTGGGTATGCAGTACAGTGAGTCCAGAGAGTGCACTGGCACCACTGGGCATGCAGTGCAGTGAGTCCAGAGAGTGCACTGGCACCACTGGGGATGCAGTGCAGTGAGTCCAGAGAGTGCACTGGCACCAGTGGGGATGCAGTGCAGTTACTCCAGAGACTGCACTGGCACCACCGGGGATGCAGTGCAGTGAGTCCAGAGAGTGCACTGGCACCACTGGGGATGCAGTGCAGTGAGTCCAGAGATTGCACTGGCACCACTGGGGATGCAGTGCTGTGACTCCAGAGAGCGCACTGGCACCACTGGGGATGCAGTGCAGTGAGTCCAGAGAGTGCACTGGCACCACTGGGGATGCACTGCAGTGAGCCCAGAGAGTGCACTGGCACCAGTGGGGATGCAGTGCAGTGAGTCCAGAGAGTGCACTGGCACCACTGGGGATGCGGTGCTGGGAGTCCAGAGAGTGCTTTGGCACCAGTGGGGATGCAGTGCAGTTACTCCAGAGACTGCACTGGCACCACCGGGGATGCAGTGCAGTGAGTCCAGAGAGTGCACTGGCACCACTGGGGATGCAGTGCAGTGAGTCCAGAGAGTGCAGTGGCACCACTAGGGATGCAGTGCAGTGAGTCCAGAGAGTGCACTGGCAGCACTGGGGATGCAGTGCAGTGAGTCCAGAGAGTGCACTGGCACCACTGGGGATGCACTGCAGTGAGCCCAGAGAGTGCACTGGCACCAGTGGGGATGCACTGCAGTGAGTCCAGTGAGTGCACTAGCACCACTGGGGAAGCAGTGCAGTGAGTCCAGAGAGTGCAGTGGCACCACTGGGGATGCAGTGCAGTCAGTCCAGAGAGTGCACTGGCACCACTGGGGATGCAGTGCAGTGAGTCCAGTGAGTGTACTGGCACCACTGGGGATGCACTGCAGTGAGTCCAGAGAGTGCACTGGCACCACTGAGAATGCACTTCAATGAGTCCAGAGAGTGCACTGGCACCACTGGGGATGCACTGCAGTGAGTCCAGAGAGTGCACTGGCACCAGTGGGGATGCACTGCAGTTTCTCCAGAGATTGCACTGGCACCACTGGGGATGCACTGCAGTGAGTGCAGAGAGTGCACTGGCACGACTGGGGATGCACTGCAGTGAGTCCAGAGAGTGCACTGGCACCACTGGGGATGCACTGCAGTGAGTCCAGAGAGTGCACTGTCACCACTGGGGATGCAGTACAGTGAGTCCACAGAGTGCACTGGCACCACTGGCGATGCAGTGCAGTGAGTCCAGAGAGAGCACTGGCACCACTGGGGATGCAGTGCAGTGAATCCAGTGAGTGCACTGGCAGCACTGGGGATGCAGTGCAGTGAGTCCAGAGAGTGCACTGGCACTACTGGGGATGCAGTGCAGTGAGTCCACAGAGTGCACTGGCACCACTGGGGATGCACTGCATTGAGTCCAGAGAGTGCACTGTCACTACTGGGGATGCAATGCAGTGAGTCCAGAGAGTGCACTGGCCCCACTGGGGATGCAGTGCAGTGAGTCCTGAGAGTGCACTGGCACCACTGGGGATGCACTGCAGAGAGTCCAGAGATTGCACTGGCACCACTGGGGATGCAGTACAGTGAGTCCACACAGTGCAGTAGCACCACTGGGGATGCAGTGCAGTGAGTCCAGAGAGTGCACTGGCACCACTGGGGATGCAGTGCAGTGAGTCCAGAGAGTGCACTGGCACCACAGATGATGCAGTACAGTGAGTCCAGTGAGTGCACTGGCACCACTGGGGATGTAGTGCAGTGACTCGAGAGAGTGCTCTTGCACCACTGGGGATGCACTGAAGTGAGTCCAGAGAGTGCACTGGCACCACTGGGGATGCACTGCAGTGAGTCCAGAGAGTGCACTGGCACCACTGGGGATGCAGTGCAGTGAGTCCAGAGAGTGCACTGGCACCACTGGTGATGCACTGCAGTGAGTCCAGAGATTGCACTGGCACCACTGGGGATGCAGTGCAGTGAGTCCAGAGACTTCACTGGCACCACTGGGAATGCAGAGAAGTGAGTGCAGAGAGTGCACTGGCACCACTGGGGATGCAGTGCAGTGAGTCCAGAGAGTGCACTGGCACTACCTGTGATGCAGTGCAGTGAGTCCAGAGAGTGCACTGGCACCAATGGGGCTGCAGTGCAGTGACTCCAGAGAGCGCACTGGCACCACTGGGGATGCAGTGCAGTGAGTCCAGAGAGTGCACTGGCACCAGTGGGGATGCACTGCAGTGAGTCCAGAGAGTGCACTGGCACCACTGGGGATGCACTGCAGTGAGTCCAGAGAGTGCACTGGCACCACTGGGGATGCACTACAGTGAGTCCAGAGATTGCACTGGCACCACTGGGGATGCAGTGCAGTGAGTCCAGAGAGTGCACTGGCACCACTGGGGATGCAGTGCATTGAGTCCAGAGAGTGCACTGGCACAACTGGGGATGCACTTCAGTGAGTCCAGAGAGTGCACTGGCACCAGTGGGGATGCAGTGCAGTGAGTCCAGAGAGTGCACTGGCACCACAGGTGATGCAGTGCAGTGAGTCCAGAGAGTGCACTGGCACCACTGGGGATGCACTGCAGTGAATCCAGTGAGTGCACTGGCACCACTGGGGATACAGTGCAGTGAGTCCAGAGAGTGCACTGGCACCACTGGGGATGCAGTGCAGTGAGTCCAGAGAGTGCACTGGCACCACTGGGGATGCATTGCAGTGAGTCCAGAGAGTGCACTGGCACCACAGATGATGCAGTACAGTGAGTCCAGTGAGTGCACTGGCACCACTGGGGATGTAGTGCAGTGCCTCGAGAGAGTGCACTTGCACCACTGGGGATGCAGTGCAGTGAGTCCAGAGAGTGCACTGGCACCACTGGGGATGCACTGCAGTGAGTCCAGAGAGTGCACTGGCACCACTGGGGATGCAGGACAGTGAGTCCACAGAGTGCACTGGCACCAGTGGGTATGCAGTACAGTGAGTCCAGAGAGTGCACTGGCACCACTGGGCATGCAGTGCAGTGAGTCCAGAGAGTGCACTGGCACCACTGGGGATGCAGTGCAGTGAGTCCAGAGAGTGCAGTGGCACCAGTGGGGATGCAGTGCAGTGAGTCCAGAGACTGCACTGGCACCACCGGGGATGCAGTGCAGTGAGTCCAGAGAGTGCACTGGCACCACTGGGGATGCAGTGCTGTGACTCCAGAGAGCGCACTGGCACCACTGGGGATGCAGTGCAGTGAGTCCAGAGAGTGCACTGGCACCACTGGGGATGCACTGCAGTGAGCCCAGAGAGTGCACTGGCACCAGTGGGGATGCACTGCAGTGAGTCCAGTGAGTGCACTGGCACCACGGGGGAAGCAGTGCAGTGAGTCCAGAGAGTGCAGTGGCACCACTGGTGATGCAGTTTAGGGAGTCCAGAGAGTGCACTGGCACCACTGGGGATGCAGTGCAGTGAGTCCAGTGAGTGTACTGGCACCACTGGGGATGCACTGCAGTGAGTCCAGAGAGTGCACTGGCACCATTGAGAATGCACTTCAGTGAGTCCAGAGAGTGCACTCGCACCACTGGGGATGCACTGCAGTGAGTCCAGAGAGTGCACTGGCACCAGTGGGGATGCAGTGCAGTGAGTCCAGAGAGTGCACTGGCACCACTGGGGATGCAGTGCAGTGAGTCCAGAGAGTGCACTGGCAGCACTGGGGATGCGGTGCTGGGAGTCCAGAGAGTGCTTTGGCACCAGTGGGGATGCAGTGCAGTTACTCCAGAGACTGCACTGGCACCACCGGGGATGCAGTGCAGTGAGTCCAGAGAGTGCACTGGCACCACTGGGGATGCAGTGCAGTGAGTCCAGAGAGTGCAGTGGCACCACTAGGGATGCAGTGCAGTGAGTCCAGAGAGCGCACTGGCACCAGTGGGGATGCACTGCAGTGAGTCCAGAGAGTGCACTGGCACCACTGGGGATGCACTGCAGTGAGCCCAGAGAGTGCACTGGCACCAGTGGGGATGCACTGCAGTGAGTCCAGTGAGTGCACTGGCACCACTGGGGAAGCAGTGCAGTGAGTCCAGAGAGTGCAGTGGCACCACTGGGGATGCAGTTTAGTGAGTCCAGAGAGTGCACTGGCACCACTGGGGATGCAGTGCAGTGAGTCCAGTGAGTGTACTGGCACCACTGGGGATGCACTGCAGTGAGTCCAGAGAGTGCACTGGCACCACTGAGAATGCACTTCAATGAGTCCAGAGAGTGCACTGGCACCACTGGGGATGCACTGCAGTGAGTCCAGAGAGTGCTTTGGCACCAGTGGGGATGCACTGCAGTTACTCCAGAGATTGCACTGGCACCACTGGGGATGCACTGCAGTGAGTGCAGAGAGTGCACTGGCACGACTGGGGATGCACTGCAGTGAGTCCAGAGAGTGCACTGGCACCACTGGGGATGCACTGCAGTGAGTCCAGAGAGTGCACTGTCACCACTGGGGATGCAGTACAGTGAGTCCACAGAGTGCACTGGCACCACTGGGGATGCAGTGCAGTGAGTCCAGAGAGAGCACTGGCACCACTGGGGATGCAGTGCAGTGAATCCAGTGAGTGCACTGGCAGCACTGGGGATGCAGTGCAGTGAGTCCAGAGAGTGCACTGGCACTACTGGGGATGCAGTGCAGTGAGTCCAGAGAGTGCACTGGCACCACTGGGGATGCACTGCATTGAGACCAGAGAGTGCACTGTCACTACTGGGGATGCAGTGCAGTGAGTCCAGAGAGTGCACTGGCCCCACTGGGGATGCAGTGCAGTGAGTCCTGAGAGTGCACTGGCACCACTGGGGATGCACTGCAGAGAGTCCAGAGATTGCACTGGCACCACTGGGGATGCAGTACAGTGAGTCCACACAGTGCACTAGCACCACTGGGGATGCAGTGCAGTTAGTCCAGAGAGTGCACTGGCACCACTGGGGATGCAGTGCAGTGAGTCCAGAGAGTGCACTGGCACCACTGGGCATGCACTGCTGTGAGTCCAGAGAGTGCTCTTGCACCACAGGGGATGCAGTGCAGTGACTCAAGAGAGTGCACTGGCAGCACTGGGGATGCAGTGCAGTGAGTCCAGAGAGTGCACTGGCACCACTGGAGATGCAGTGCAGTGAGTCCACAGAGTGCACTAGCACCACTGGGGATGCAGTGCAGTGAGTCCAGAGAGTGCACTGGCAACACTGGGGATGCACTGCAGTGAGTCCAGAGAGTGCACTGGCACCACTGGGGATGCACTGCAGTGAGTCCAGAGAGTGCACTGGCACCAGTGGGGATGCAGTGCAGTGAGTCCAGAGATCGCACTGGCACCACTGGGGATGCAGTGCAGTGAGTCCAGAGAGTGCACTGGCACCACTGGGGATGCGGTGCTGGGAGTCCAGAGAGTGCTTTGGCACCAGTGGGGCTGCAGTGCAGTTACTCCAGAGACTGCACTGGCACCACCGGGGATGCAGTACAGTGAGTCCAGAGAGTGCACTGGCACCACTGGGGATGCAGTGCAGTGAGTCCAGAGAGTGCACTGGCACCACTGGGGATGCAGTGCATTGAGTCCAGAGAGTGCACTGGCAGCACTGGGGATGCAGTGCAGTGAGTCCAGAGAGTGCACTGGCACCACTGGGGATGCACTGCAGTGAGCCCAGAGAGTGCACTGGCACCAGTGGGGATGCACTGCAGTGAGTCCAGTGAGTGCACTGGCACCACTGGGGATGCAGTGCAGTGAGTCCAGAGAGTGCACTGGCACCACTGGGGATGCAGTGCAGTGAGTCCAGAGAGTGCACTGCCACCACTGAGAATGCACTTCAGTGAGTCCAGAGAGTGCACTGGCACCACCGGGGATGCAGTGCAGTGAGTCCAGAGATTGCACTGGCACCACTGGGGATGCAGTGCTGTGACTCCAGAGAGCGCACAGGCACCACTGGGGATGCACTGCAGTGAGTCCAGAGAGTGCACTGGCACCACTGGGGATGCACTGCAGTGAGCCCAGAGAGTGCACTGGCACCAGTGGGGATGCACTGCAGTGAGTCCAGTGAGTGCACTGGCACCACTGGGGAAGCAGTGCAGTCAGTCCAGAGAGTGCAGAGGCACCACTGGTGATGCAGTGCAGTGAGTCCAGAGAGTGCACTGGCACCCCTGGGGATGCACTGCAGTGAGTCCAGTGAGTGTACTGGCACCACTGGGGATGCACTGCAGTGAGTCCAGGGAGTGCACTGGCACCACTGAGAATGCACTTCAGTGAGTCCAGAGAGTGCACTGGCACCACTGGGGATGCACTTCAGTGAGTCCAGAGAGTGCACTGGCACCACTGGGGATGCAGTGCTGTGACTCCAGAAGGTGCACTGGCACCACTGGGGATGCAGTGCAGTGAGTCCAGAGAGTGCACTGGCACCACTGGGGATGCGGTGCCGGGAGTCCAGAGAGTGCTTTGGCACCAGTGGGGATGCACTGCAGTTACTCCAGAGACTGCACTGGCACCACTGGGGATGCAGTGCAGTGAGTCCAGAGAGTGCACTGGCACCACTGGGGATGCACTGCAGTGAGTCCAGAGAGTGCACTGTCACCACTGGGGATGCACTGCAGTGAGTCCAGAGAGTGCACTGTCACCACTGGGGATGCAGTGCAGTGAGTCCACAGAGTGCACTGGCACCACTGGGGATGCACTGCAGTGAGTCCAGAGAGTGCACTGGCACCACTGGGGATGCACTGCAGTGAATCCAGTGAGTGCACTGGCACCACCGGGGATACAGTGCAGTGAGTCCAGAGAGTGCACTGGCAC
This sequence comes from Anser brachyrhynchus, assembly GCF_964034855.1. Taxonomy (NCBI): domain Eukaryota; kingdom Metazoa; phylum Chordata; class Aves; order Anseriformes; family Anatidae; genus Anser; species Anser brachyrhynchus. The sequence goes on from NC_137703.1 coordinate 27,625,540, forward strand.
CACTGGGGATGCAGTGCAGTGAGTCCAGAGAGTGCATTGGCACCACTGGGGATGCATTGCAGTGAGTCCAGAGAGTGCACTGGCACCACAGATGATGCAGTACAATGAGTCCAGTGAGTGCACTGGCACCACTGGGGATGTAGTGCCGTGACTCGAGAGAGTGCACTTGCACCACTGGGGATGCAGTGCAGTGAGTCCAGAGAGTGCACTGGCACCACTGGGGATGCACTGCAGTGAGTCCAGAGAGTGCACTGGCACCACTGGTGATGCAGTACAGTGAGTCCAGAGAGTGCACTGGCACCAATGGGGCTGCAGTTCAGTGAGTCCAAAGAGTGCACTGGCACCACTGGGAATGCACTGCAGTGAGTCCAGAGAGTGCACTGGCACCACTGGGGATGCAGTGCAGTGAGTCCAGAGAGTGCACTGGCACCACTGGGGATGCACTGCAGTGAATCCAGTGAGTGCACTGGCACCACTGGAGATACAGTGCAGTGAGTCCAGAGAGTGCACTGGCACCACTGGGGATGCAGTGCAGTGAGTCCAGAGAGTGCACTGGCACCACTGGGGATGCATTGCAGTGAGTCCAGAGAGTGCACTGGCACCACAGATGATGCAGTACAGTGAGTCCAGTGAGTGCACTGGCACCACTGGGGATGTAGTGCCGTGACTCGAGAGAGTGCACTTGCACCACTGGGGATGCAGTGCAGTGAGTCCAGAGATTGCACTGGCACCACTGGTGATGCACTGCAGTGAGTCCAGAGAGTGCACTGGCACCACTGGGGATGCAGTGCAGTGAGTCCAGAGAGTGCACTGGCACCACTGGTGATGCACTGCAGTGAGTCCAGAGATTGCACTGGCACCACTGTGGATGCAGTGCAGTGAGTCCAGAGACTTCACTGGCACCACTGGGAATGCAGAGAAGTGAGTGCAGAGAGTGCACTGGCACCACTGGGGATGCAGTGCAGTGAGTCCAGAGAGTGCACTGGCACCACTGGGGATGCCCTGCAGTGAGTCCAGAGAGTGCACTGGCACCACTGGGGATGCAGTGCAGTGAGTCCAGAGAGTGCACTGGCACCAATGGGGCTGCAGTGCAGTGAGTCCAAAGAGTGCATTGGCACCACTGGGAATGCACTGCAGTGAGTCCAGAGAGTGCACTGGCACCACTGGTGATGCAGTACAGTGAGTCCAGAGAGTGCACTGGCACCACTGGGGATGCAGTGCAGTGAGTCCAGAGAGTGCACTGGCACCACTGGGGATGCACTTCAGTGAGTCCAGAGATTGCACTGGCACCACTGGGGATGCAGTGCAGTGAGTCCAGAGAGTGCACTGTCAGCACTGGGGATGCAGTGCATTCAGTCCAGAGAGTGCACTGGCACAACTGGGGATGCACTTCAGTGAGTCCAGAGAGTGCACTGGCACCACCGATGATGCAGTATAGTGAGTCCAGAGAGTGCACTGGCACCACTGGGGATGCACTGCAGTGAGTCCAGAGAGTACACTGGCACCAGTGGGGATGCAGTGCAGTGAGTCCAGAGAGTGCACTGGCACCACTGGGGATGCACTGCAGTGAGTCCAGAGAGTGCACTGGCACCACTGGGGATGTGTCCAGTGAGTCCAGTGAGTGCACTGGCACCACTGGGGATGCAGTGCAGTGAGTCCAGAGAGTACACTGGCACCAGTGGGGATGCAGTGCAGTGAGTCCAGAGAGTGCACTGGCACCACTGGGGATGCAGTGCATTCAGTCCAGTGAGTGCACTGGCACCACTGGGGGTGCAGTACAGTGAGTCCAGAGAGTGCACTGGCACCACTGGGGAGGCACTGCAGTGAGTCCACAGAGTGCACTAGCACCACTGGGGATGCAGTGCAGTGAGTCCAGAGAGTGCGCTGGAACCACTGGGGATGCAGTGCAGTGAGTCCAGAGAGTGCACTGGCACCACTGGGGATGCAGTTTAGTGAGTCCAGAGAGTGCACTGGCACCAGTGGGGATGCACTGCAGTGAGTCCAGTGAGTGCACTGGCACCACTGGGGATGCAGTGCAGTGAGTCCAGAGAGTGCACTGGCACCACTGGGGAAGCAGTGCAGTGAGTCCAGAGAGTGCAGTGGCACCACTAGGGATGCACTGCAGTGAGTCCAGAGAGTGCACTGGCAGCACTGGGGATGCAGTGCAGTGAGTCCAGAGAGTGCACTGGCACCACTGGGGATGCACTTCAGTGAGTCCAGAGAGTGCACTGGCACCACTGGGGATGCAGTGCAGTGAGTCCAGAGATTGCACTGGCACCACTGGGGATGCAGTGCTGTGACTCCAGAGAGCGCACAGGCACCACTGGGGATGCAGTGCAGTGAGTCCAGAGAGTGCACTGGCACCACTGGGGATGCACTGCAGTGAGCCCAGAGAGTGCACTGGCACCAGTGGGGATGCACTGCAGTGAGTCCAGTGAGTGCACTGGCACCACTGGGGAAGCAGTGCAGTGAGTCCAGAGAGTGCAGAGGCACCACTGGTGATGCAGTGCAGTGAGTCCAGAGAGTGCACTGGCAGCACTGGGGATGCAGTGCAGTGAGTCCAGTGAGTGTACTGACACCACTGGGGATGCACTGCAGTGAGTCCAGAGAGTGCACTGGCACCACTGAGAATGCACTTCAGTGAGTCCAGAGAGTTCACTGGCACCACTGGGGATGCACTTCAGTGAGTCCAGAGAGTGCACTGGCACCACTGGGGATGCACTGCAGTGAGTCCAGAGAGTGCACTGGCACCACTGGGGATGCAGTGCAGTGAGTCCAGAGAGTGCACTGGCACCACTGGAGATGCAGTGCAGTGAGTCCAGAGAGTGCAATGGCACCACTGCGGATGCACTGCAGTGAGTCCAGAGAGTGGACTGGCTCCACTGGGGATGCACTGCAGTGAGTCCAGAGAGTGTACTGGCACCACTGGGGATGCACTGAAGTGAGTCCAGAGAGTGCACTGGCACCACTGAGAATGCACTTCAGTGAGTCCAGAGAGTGCACTGGCACCACTGGGGATGCACTGCAGTGAGTCACAGAGTGCACTAGCACCACTGGGGATGCAGTGCAGTGAGTCCAGAGAGTGCGCTGGAACCACTGGGGATGCAGTGCAGTGAGTCCAGAGAGTGCACTGGCACCACTGGGGATGCAGTGCAGTGAGTCCAGAGAGTGCACTGGCACCAGTGGGGATGCACTGCAGTGAGTCCAGTGAGTGCACTGGCACCACTGGGGATGCAGTGCATTGAGTCCAGAGAGTGCACTGGCAGCACTGGGGATGCACTGCAGTGAGTCCAGAGAGTGCAGTGGCACCACTAGGGATGCAGTGCAGTGAGTCCAGAGAGTGCACTGGCAGCACTGGGGATGCAGTGCAGTGAGTCCAGAGAGTGCACTGGCACCACTGGGGATGCAGTGCAGTGAGTCCAGAGAGTGCACTGGCACCACTGGGGATGCAGTGCAGTGAGTCCAGAGAGTGCACTGCCACCACTGAGAATGCACTTCAGTGAGTCCAGAGAGTGCACTGGCACCACTGGGGATGCAGTGCAGTGAGTCCAGAGATTGCACTGGCACCACTGGGGATGCAGTGCTGTGACACCAGAGAGCGCACAGGCACCACTGGGGATGCACTGCAGTGAGTCCAGAGAGTGCACTGGCACCACTGGGGATGCACTGCAGTGAGCCCAGAGAGTGCACTGGCACCAGTGGGGATGCACTGCAGTGAGTCCAGTGAGTGCACTGGCACCACTGGGGAAGCAGTGCAGTCAGTCCAGAGAGTGCAGAGGCACCACTGGTGATGCAGTGCAGTGAGTCCAGAGAGTGCACTGGCACCCCTGGGGATGCACTGCAGTGAGTCCAGTGAGTGTACTGGCACCACTGGGGATGCACTGCAGTGAGTCCAGAGAGTGCACTGGCACCACTGAGAATGCACTTCAGTGAGTCCAGAGAGTGCACTGGCACCACTGGGGATGCACTTCAGTGAGTCCAGAGAGTGCACTGGCACCACTGGGGATGCAGTGCTGTGACTCCAGAAGGTGCACTGGCACCACTGGGGATGCAGTGCAGTGAGTCCAGAGAGTGCACTGGCACCACTGGGGATGCGGTGCCGGGAGTCCAGAGAGTGCTTTGGCACCAGTGGGGATGCACTGCAGTTACTCCAGAGACTGCACTGGCACCACTGGGGATGCAGTGCAGTGAGTCCAGAGAGTGCACTGTCACCACTGGGGATGCACTGCAGTGAGTCCAGAGAGTGCACTGGCACCACTGGGGATGCAGTGCAGTGAGTCCACAGAGTGCACTGGCACCACTGGGGATGCAGTGCAGTGAGTCCAGAGAGTGCACTGGCACCACTGGGGATGCACTGCAGTGAATCCAGTGAGTGCACTGGCACCACTGGGGATACAGTGCAGTGAGTCCAGAGAGTGCACTGGCACCACTGGGGATGCAGTGCAGTGAGTCCAGAGAGTGCACTGGCACCACTGGGGATGCATTGCAGTGAGTCCAGAGAGTGCACTGGCACCACAGATGATGCAGTACAGTGAGTCCAGTGAGTGCACTGGCACCACTGGGGATGTAGTGCCGTGACTCGAGAGAGTGCACTTGCACCACTGGGGATGCAGTGCAGTGAGTCCAGAGAGTGCACTGGCACCACTGGGGATGCACTGCAGTGAGTCCAGAGAGTGCACTGGCACCACTGGTGATGCAGTACAGTGAGTCCAGAGAGTGCACTGGCACCAATGGGGCTGCAGTTCAGTGAGTCCAAAGAGTGCACTGGCACCACTGGGAATGCACTTCAGTGAGTCCAGAGAGTGCACTGGCACCACTGGGGATGCAGTGCAGTGAGTCCAGAGAGTGCACTGGCACCACTGGGGATGCACTGCAGTGAATCCAGTGAGTGCACTGGCACCACTGTGGATACAGTGCAGTGAGTCCAGAGAGTGCACTGGCACCACTGGGGATGCAGTGCAGTGAGTCCAGAGAGTGCACTGGCACCACTGGGGATGCATTGCAGTGAGTCCAGAGAGTGCACTGGCACCACAGATGATGCAGTACAGTGAGTCCAGTGAGTGCACTGGCACCACTGGAGATGTAGTGCCGTGACTCGAGAGAGTGCACTTGCACCACTGGGGATGCAGTGCAGTGAGTCCAGAGATTGCACTGGCACCACTGGTGATGCACTGCAGTGAGTCCAGAGAGTGCACTGGCACCACTGGGGATGCAGTGCAGTGAGTCCAGAGAGTGCACTGGCACCACTGGTGATGCACTGCAGTGAGTCCAGAGATTGCACTGGCACCACTGTGGATGCAGTGCAGTGAGTCCAGAGACTTCACTGGCACCACTGGGAATGCAGAGAAGTGAGTGCAGAGAGTGCACTGGCACCACTGGGGATGCAGTGCAGTGAGTCCAGAGAGTGCACTGGCACCACTGGGGATGCCCTGCAGTGAGTCCAGAGAGTGCACTGGCACCACTGGGGATGCAGTGCAGTGAGTCCAGAGAGTGCACTGGCACCAATGGGGCTGCAGTGCAGTGAGTCCAAAGAGTGCACTGGCACCACTGGGAATGCACTGCAGTGAGTCCAGAGAGTGCACTGGCACCACTGGTGATGCAGTACAGTGAGTCCAGAGAGTGCACTGGCACCACTGGGGATGCACTGCAGTGAGTCCAGAGAGTGCACTGGCACCACTGGGGATGCACTTCAGTGAGTCCAGAGATTGCACTGGCACCACTGGGGATGCAGTGCAGTGAGTCCAGAGAGTGCACTGTCAGCACTGGGGATGCAGTGCATTCGTTCCAGAGAGTGCACTGGCACAACTGGGGATGCACTTCAGTGAGTCCAGAGAGTGCACTGGCACCACCGATGATGCAGTAATGTGAGTCCAGAGAGTGCACTGGCACCACTGGGGATGCACTGCAGTGAGTCCAGAGAGTACACTGGCACCAGTGGGGATGCAGTGCAGTGAGTCCAGAGAGTGCACTGGCACCACTGGGGATGCACTGCAGTGAGTCCAGAGAGTGCACTGGCACCACTGCGGATGTGTCCAGTGAGTCCAGTGAGTGCACTGGCACCACTGGGGATGCAGTGCAGTGAGTCCAGAGAGTACACTGGCACCAGTGGGGATGCAGTGCAGTGAGTCCAGAGAGTGCACTGGCACCACTGGGGATGCAGTGCAGTCAGTCCAGTGAGTGCACTGGCACCACTGGGGGTGCAGTACAGTGAGTCCAGAGAGTGCACTGGCACCACTGGGGAGGCACTGCAGTGAGTCCACAGAGTGCACTAGCACCACTGGGGATGCAGTGCAGTGAGTCCAGAGAGTGCGCTGGAACCACTGGGGATGCAGTGCAGTGAGTCCAGAGAGTGCACTGGCACCACTGAGAATGCACTTCAGTGAGTCCAGAGAGTGCGCTGGCACCAGTGGGGATGCACTGCAGTGAGTCCAGTGAGTGCACTGGCACCACTGGGGATGCAGTGCAGTGAGTCCAGAGAGTGCACTGGCACCACTGGGGAAGCAGTGCAGTGAGTCCAGAGAGTGCAGTGGCACCACTAGGGATGCAGTGCAGTGAGTCCAGAGAGTGCACTGGCAGCACTGGGGATGCAGTGCAGTGAGTCCAGAGAGTGCACTGGCACCATTGGGGATGCACTTCAGTGAGTCCAGAGAGTGCACTGGCACCACTGGGGATGCACTGCAGTGAGTCCAGAGATTGCACTGGCACCACTGGGGATGCAGTGCTGTGACTCCAGAGAGCGCACAGGCACCACTGGGGATGCAGTGCAGTGAGTCCAGAGAGTGCACTGGCACCACTGGGGATGCACTGCAGTGAGCCCAGAGAGTGCACTGGCACCAGTGGGGATGCACTGCAGTGAGTCCAGTGAGTGCACTGGCACCACTGGGGAAGCAGTGCAGTGAGTCCAGAGAGTGCAGAGGCACCACTGGTGATGCAGTGCAGTGAGTCCAGAGAGTGCACTGGCAGCACTGGGGATGCAGTGCAGTGAGTCCAGTGAGTGTACTGGCACCACTGGGGATGCACTGCAGTGAGTCCAGAGAGTGCACTGGCACCACTGAGAATGCACTTCAGTGAGTCCAGAGAGTTCACTGGCACCACTGGGGATGCACTTCAGTGAGTCCAGAGAGTGCCCTGGCACCACTGGGGATGCACTGCAGTGAGTCCAGAGAGTGCACTGGCACCACTGGGGATGCAGTGCTGTGACTCCAGAGAGTGCACTGGCACCACTGGGGATGCAGTGCAGTGAGTCCAGAGAGTGCACTGGCACCACTGGGGATGCGGTGCCGGGAGTCCAGAGAGTGCTTTGGCACCAGTGGGGATGCACTGCAGTTACTCCAGAGAGTGCACTGTCACCACTGGGGATGCAGTGCAGTGAGTCCAGAGAGTGCACTGGCACCACTGGGGATGCAGTGCAGTGAGTCCAGAGAGTGCACTGTCACCACTGGGGATGCACTGCAGTGAGTCCAGAGAGTGCACTGTCACCACTGGGGATGCAGTGCAGTGAGTCCACAGAGTGCACTGGCACCACTGGGGATGCAGTGCAGTGAGTCCAGAGAGTGCAGTGGCACCACTGGGGATGCACTGCAGTGAATCCAGTGAGTGCACTGGCACCACTGGGGATACAGTGCAGTGAGTCCAGAGAGTGCACTGGCACCACTGGGGATGCAGTGCAGTGAGTCCAGAGAGTGCACTGGCACCACTGGGGATGCATTGCAGTGAGTCCAGAGAGTGCACTGGCACCACAGATGATGCAGTACAGTGAGTCCAGTGAGTGCACTGGCACCACTGGGGATGTAGTGCCGTGACTCGAGAGAGTGCACTTGCACCACTGGGGATGCAGTGCAGTGAGTCCAGAGAGTGCACTGGCACCACTGGGGATGCACTGCAGTGAGTCCAGAGAGTGCACTGGCACCACTGGGGATGCAGTGCAGTGAGTCCAGAGAGTGCACTGGCACCACTGGTGATGCACTGCAGTGAGTCCAGAGATTGCACTGGCACCACTGTGGATGCAGTGCAGTGAGTCCAGAGACTTCACTGGCACCACTGGAGATGCAGAGAAGTGAGTGCAGAGAGTGCACTGGCACCACTGGGGATGCAGTGCAGTGAGTCCAGAGAGTGCACTGGCACCACCTGTGATGCAGTGCAGTGAGTCCAGAGAGTGCACTGGCACCAATGGGGCTGCAGTGCAGTGAGTCCAAAGAGTGCACTGGCACCACTGGGAATGCACTGCAGTGAGTCCAGAGAGTGCACTGGCACCACTGGTGATGCAGTACAGTGAGTCCAGAGAGTGCACTGGCACCACTGGGGATGCACTGCAGTGAGTCCAGAGAGTACACTCGCACCAGGGTAATGCAGTGCAGTGAGTCCAGAGATTGCACTGGCACCACTGGGGATGCACTGCAGTGAGTCCAGAGAGTGCACTGGCGCCACTGGGGATGCACTGCAGTGAGTCCAGAGAGTGCACTGGCACCACTGGGGATGCAGTGCAGTGAGTCCAGAGAGTACACTGGCACCAGTGGGGATGCAGTGCAGTGAGTCCAGAGAGTGCACTGGCACCACTGGGGATGCAGTGCAGTCAGTCCAGTGAGTGCACTGGCACCACTGGGGGTGCAGTACAGTGAGTCCAGAGAGTGCACCGGCACCACTGGGGATGCACTGCAGTGAGTCCACAGAGTGCACTAGCACCACTGGGGATGCAGTGCAGTGAGTCCAGAGAGTGCGCTGGAACCACTGGGCATGCAGTGCAGTGAGTCCAGAGAGTGCACTGGCACCACTGCGGATGCAGTGCAGTGAGTCCAGAGAGTGCACTGGCACCAGTGGGGATGCACTGCAGTGAGTCCAGTGAGTGCACTGGCACCACTGGGGATGCAGTGCAGTGAGTCCAGAGAGTGCACTGGCACCACTGGGGAAGCAGTGCAGTGAGTCCAGAGAGTGCAGTGGCACCACTAGGGATGCAGTGCAGTGAGTCCAGAGAGTGCACTGGCAGCACTGGGGATGCAGTGCAGTGAGTCCAGAGAGTGCACTGGCACCACTGGGGATGCAGTTCAGTGAGTCCAGAGAGTGCACTGGCACCACTGGGGATGCAGTGCAGTGAGTCCAGAGAGTGCACTGGCACCACTGAGAATGGACTTCAGTGAGTCCAGAGAGTGCACTGGCACCACTGGGGATGCAGTGCAGTGAGTCCAGAGATTGCACTGGCACCACTGGGGATGCAGTGCTGTGACTCCAGAGAGCGCACAGGCACCACTGGGGATGCAGTGCAGTGAGTCCAGAGAGTGCACTGGCACCACTGGGGATGCACTGCAGTGAGTCCAGAGAGTGCACTGGCACCAGTGGGGATGCACTGCAGTGAATCCAGTGAGTGCACTGGTACCACTGGGGAAGCAGTGCAGTGAGTCCAGAGAGTGCAGAGGCACCACTGGTGATGCAGTTTAGTGAGTCCAGAGAGTGCACTGGCACCACTGGGGATGCAGTGCAGTGAGTCCAGTGAGTGTACTGGCACCACTGGGGATGCACTGCAGTGAGTCCAGAGAGTGCACTGGCACCACTGAGAATGCACTTCAGTGAGTCCAGAGAGTGCACTGGCACCACTGGGGATGCACTTCAGTGAGTCCAGAGAGTGCACTGGCACCACTGGGGATGCAGTGCAGTGAGTCAAGAGAGTGCACTGGCACCACTGGGGATGCAGTGCTGTGACTCCAGAGAGTGCACTGGCACCACTGGGGATGCAGTGCAGTGAGTCCAGAGAGTGCACTGGCACCACTGGGGATGCGGTGCCGGGAGTCCAGAGAGTGCACTGGCACCACTGGGAATGCATTGCAGTGAGTCCAGAGAGTGCACTGGCACCACTGGGGATGCAGTGCAGTGAGTCCAGAGAGTGCACTGGCACCACTGGGGATGCAGTGCAGTGAGTCCAGAGAGTGCACTGGCACCACTGGTGATGCACTGCAGTGAGTCCAGAGAGTGCACTGGCACCACTGTGGATGCAGTGCAGTGAGTCCAGAGACTTCACTGGCACCACTGGGAATGCAGAGAAGTGAGTGCAGAGAGTGCACTGGCACCACTGGGGATGCAGTGCAGTGAGTCCAGAGAGTGCACTGGCACTACTGGGGATGCAGTGCAGTGAATCCAGAGAGTGCACTGGCACCACCTGTGATGCAGTGCAGTGAGTCTAGAGAGTGCACTGGCACCAATGGGGCTGCAGTGCAGTGAGTCCAGAGAGTGCACTGGCACCACTGGGGATGCACTGCAGTGAATCCAGTGAGTGCACTGGCACCACTGGGGATACAGTGCAGTGAGTCCAGAGAGTGCACTGGCACCACTGGGGATGCATTGCAGTGAGTCCAGAGAGTGCACTGGCACCACTGGGGATGCATTGCAGTGAGTCCAGAGAGTGCACTGGCACCACTGGGGATGCATTGCAGTGAGTCCAGAGAGTGCACTGGCACCACAGATGATGCAGTACAGTGAGTCCAGTGAGTGCACTGGCACCACTGGGGATGTAGTGCAGTGACTCGAGAGAGTGCACTTGCACCACTGGGGATGCAGTGCAGTGAGTCCAGAGAGTGCACTGGCACCACTGGGGATGCACTGCAGTGAATCCAGTGAGTGCACTGGCACCACTGGGGATGCAGTGCAGTGAGTCCAGAGAGTGCACTGGCACCACTGGGGATGCATTGCAGTGAGTCCAGAGAGTGCACTGGCACCACTGGGGATGCAGTGCAGTGAGTCCAGAGAGTGCACTGGCACCACTGGGGATGCACTGCAGTGAGTCCAGAGAGTGCACTGGCACCACTGGGGATGCACTGCAGTGAGTCCAGAGAGTGCACTGGCACCACTGGTGATGCACTGCAGTGAGTCCAGAGATTGCACTGGCACCACTGTGGATGCAGTGCAGTGAGTCCAGAGACTTCACTGGCACCACTGGGAATGCAGAGAAGTGAGTGCAGAGAGTGCACTGGCACCACTGGGGATGCAGTGCAGTGAGTCCAGAGAGTGCACTGGCACTACTGGGGATGCAGTGCAGTGAATCCAGAGAGTGCACTGGCACCACCTGTGATGCAGTGCAGTGAGTCCAGAGAGTGCACTGGCACCACTGGTGATGCACTGCAGTGAGTCCAGAGATTGCACTGGCACCACTGTGGATGCAGTGCAGTGAGTCCAGAGACTTCACTGGCACCACTGGGGATGCAGTGCAGTGAGTCTAGAGAGTGCACTGGCACCAATGGGGCTGCAGTGCAGTGAGTCCAGAGAGTGCACTGGCACCACTGGGGATGCACTGCAGTGAATCCAGTGAGTGCACTGGCACCACTGGGGATACAGTGCAGTGAGTCCAGAGAGTGCACTGGCACCACTGGGGATGCATTGCAGTGAGTCCAGAGAGTGCACTGGCACCACTGGGGATGCATTGCAGTGAGTCCAGAGAGTGCACTGGCACCACTGGGGATGCATTGCAGTGAGTCCAGAGAGTGCACTGGCACCACTGGGGATGCATTGCAGTGAGTCCAGAGAGTGCACTGGCACCACTGGGGATGCATTGCAGTGAGTCCAGAGAGTGCACTGGCACCACAGATGATGCAGTACAGTGAGTCCAGTGAGTGCACTGGCACCACTGGGGATGTAGTGCAGTGACTCGAGAGAGTGCACTTGCACCACTGGGGATGCAGTGCAGTGAGTCCAGAGAGTGCACTGGCACCACTGGGGATGCACTGCAGTGAATCCAGTGAGTGCACTGGCACCACTGGGGATGCAGTGCAGTGAGTCCAGAGAGTGCACTGGCACCACTGGGGATGCATTGCAGTGAGTCCAGAGAGTGCACTGGCACCACTGGGGATGCAGTGCAGTGAGTCCAGAGAGTGCACTGGCACCACTGGGGATGCACTGCAGTGAGTCCAGAGAGTGCACTGGCACCACTGGGGATGCACTGCAGTGAGTCCAGAGAGTGCACTGGCACCACTGGTGATGCACTGCAGTGAGTCCAGAGATTGCACTGGCACCACTGTGGATGCAGTGCAGTGAGTCCAGAGACTTCACTGGCACCACTGGGAATGCAGAGAAGTGAGTGCAGAGAGTGCACTGGCACCACTGGGGATGCAGTGCAGTGAGTCCAGAGAGTGCACTGGCACTACTGGGGATGCAGTGCAGTGAATCCAGAGAGTGCACTGGCACCACCTGTGATGCAGTGCAGTGAGTCCAGAGAGTGCACTGGCACCACTGGTGATGCACTGCAGTGAGTCCAGAGATTGCACTGGCACCACTGTGGATGCAGTGCAGTGAGTCCAGAGACTTCACTGGCACCACTGGGGATGCAGTGCAGTGAGTCTAGAGAGTGCACTGGCACCAATGGGGCTGCAGTGCAGTGAGTCCAGAGAGTGCACTGGCACCACTGGGGATGCACTGCAGTGAATCCAGTGAGTGCACTGGCACCACTGGGGATACAGTGCAGTGAGTCCAGAGAGTGCACTGGCACCACTGGGGATGCATTGCAGTGAGTCCAGAGAGTGCACTGGCACCACTGGGGATGCATTGCAGTGAGTCCAGAGAGTGCACTGGCACCACTGGGGATGCATTGCAGTGAGTCCAGAGAGTGCACTGGCACCACAGATGATGCAGTACAGTGAGTCCAGTGAGTGCACTGGCACCACTGGGGATGTAGTGCAGTGACTCGAGAGAGTGCACTTGCACCACTGGGGATGCAGTGCAGTGAGTCCAGAGAGTGCACTGGCACCACTGGGGATGCACTGCAGTGAATCCAGTGAGTGCACTGGCACCACTGGGGATGCAGTGCAGTGAGTCCAGAGAGTGCACTGGCACCACTGGGGATGCATTGCAGTGAGTCCAGAGAGTGCACTGGCACCACTGGGGATGCAGTGCAGTGAGTCCAGAGAGTGCACTGGCACCACTGGGGATGCACTGCAGTGAGTCCAGAGAGTGCACTGGCACCACTGGGGATGCACTGCAGTGAGTCCAGAGAGTGCACTGGCACCACTGGTGATGCACTGCAGTGAGTCCAGAGATTGCACTGGCACCACTGTGGATGCAGTGCAGTGAGTCCAGAGACTTCACTGGCACCACTGGGAATGCAGAGAAGTGAGTGCAGAGAGTGCACTGGCACCACTGGGGATGCAGTGCAGTGAGTCCAGAGAGTGCACTGGCACTACTGGGGATGCAGTGCAGTGAATCCAGAGAGTGCACTGGCACCACCTGTGATGCAGTGCAGTGAGTCCAGAGAGTGCACTGGCACCAATGGGGCTGCAGTGCAGTGAGTCCAGAGAGTGCACTGGCACCACTGGGGATGCAGTGCAGTGAGTCCAGAGATTGCACTGGCACCACTGGGGATGCAGTGCATTGAGTCCAGAGAGTGCACTGGCACAACTGGGGATGCACTTCAGTGAGTCCAGAGAGTGCACTGACACCACTGGGGATGCAGTGCAGTGAGTCCAGAGAGTGCACTGGCACCACTGGGGATGCACTGCAGTGAGTCCAGAGAGTACACTGGCACCAGTGGGGATGCAGTGCAGTGAGTCCAGAGAGTGCACTGGCACCACTGGGGATGCACTGCAGTGAGTCCAGAGAGTGCACTGGCACCACTGGGGATGCACTGCAGTGAGTCCAGAGATTGCACTGGCACCACTGGGGATGTGTCCAGTGAGTCCAGTGAGTGCACTGGCACCACTGGGGATGCAGTGCAGTGAGTGCAGAGAGTGCACTGGCACCACTGGGAATGCACTTCAGTGAGTTCAGAGAGTGCACTTGCACCACTGGGGATGGGTTTCAAGCCAACTGCATTAACCGCTCATGCTTCTTTCTTATGAGACGTTAGTAAACCAATTACATAGCCTTGTCAAGACTAAATCACAGGTAAAAATCCTGTACATCTCATGTGGCCAACCACTCCCAACTAGGATTCCAAGAACCAGGAGGTTCGGTGAAAATAGGGCTAGTGCTATTAGAGGGGTGATTATTAGGGTAAGCCCTAAGCTGTCTTTAATGGAGAAGTATGGGTGGAATGGGATTTTGTCGCAGTCTGATACGATTCCTAGTGGGTTATTTGAGCCTGATTCGTGTAGGAAGGTTAGGTGGACTAGGGTGATTCCTGCAATTAGGAAGGGCAGTAGGAAGTGGATGGCGAAGAATCGGGTTAAGGTTGGATTGTCTACTGAGAATCCTCCTCAGGCTCATTCTACTAGAGTTTGCCCAATGTACGGGATGGCTGAGAATAGGTTGGTGATTACGGTGGCCCCTCAGAATGACATTTGTCCTCATGGTAGGACATACCCTACGAAGGCAGTTGCTATTAGGGTGAGTAGGAGGATTACTCCTGTGTTTCAGGTTTCTTTGTATAGGTAGGAGCCGTAGTAGAGGCCTCGTCCGATGTGTAAGTAGATGCAGATAAAGAAGAGCGAAGCACCGTTGGCGTGGAGGTTGCGGATGAGCCATCCGTACTGGACGTCTCGGCATGTGTGAGCTACTGAGGAGAAGGCGAGTGAAGTGTCTGCGGTGTAGTGTATGGCTAGTAGCAGGCCTGTTAGGATTTGTGTGGCTAAGCAGATGGCTAGAAGGGAGCCGAAGTTTCATCAGGCAGAGATGTTGGAGGGGGCGGGTAGGTCGATTAGGGAGTTGTTGATTATTTTTAGTAGGGGATGGGATTTGCGGATGTTAGGGGCCATTAGTGAGTCTGTGTGTTATTAGGATTATTACCAGGATGGAGAGGGCGAAGGATCCTAGGTAGGCCTTAATTAGCCCTGTGTGTATTGAGGTTGCGGCTTTGCTTGCGGCTACTTGTAGTTCAGCAAGGCCCTCTGGCCCTATTTTTTTGAGTCAGGAGAGGTCGATCAAGTGTAGGGCAATGTTTTGTCCCTTTTCTAGTAGGTTTTTGGAGAAGAATCGGTGTACTAGGGGGTTGAAGTACCCTAATGCAGAGGAGAAGTTTATGAGGGGGTTTGGTTTGGGGTGAGTGAGGGTGTGTGTTATGTTCGATAGTTCTAGGGCTAGGATGATTCCTAGGATTGTTATGAGGATGGCAGCGGTTTTGGTGATAAGGGGTATGGTTATTGGGGGGGTTTTGGTTGGTGTGATGAAAGAGGTAATGATTATTTCTGCTGTAATGCTGCCTAGGGCGAGTCGGGTTAGGGGGGCGGTGATTAGTGGGTTGTTTTCGTTTATTGATACTATTGGGGGGATTCGGGTTTGTCCAGCTTGGACTAGGATGGTTATGCGGATGCTGTAGGTTGCGGTGAATGCTGTGGCTATAAGGGTTAGGAGTAGGGCTCAAGTATTTAGGTATGATGTGTTTAAGCTTTCGATGATGAGGTCTTTTGAGTAGAATCCAGCTAGGAATGGGGTTCCTATCAGCGCCAGGTTTCCGATGGTTAGGCAGGAAGTAGTGACTGGGAGTATTTTCTGTAGGCCTCCTATCTTTCGGATATCTTGTTCTCCGTTTAGGTTGTGGATGATAGACCCTGAGCATAGGAATAGTATGGCTTTAAAGAAGGCATGGGTTGAGATGTGTAGGAAGGCTAGTTGTGGGAGGTTTAGTCCGATAGTGACTATTATTAGTCCTAGTTGGCTGGATGTTGAGAAAGCAATGATTTTTTTGATGTCATTTTGGGTTAGGGCGCATGTGGCAGCGAATAGGGTTGATAGAGCACCTAGGCATAGGCAGGCAGTTAGGGCTGTCTGGTTGGTGGCTAGCAGGGGGTGCATGCGGATGAGCAGGAAGATTCCGGCTACTACTATGGTACTGGAGTGCAGTAGGGCTGATACTGGGGTGGGGCCTTCTATTGCTGCGGGCAGTCATGGGTGGAGTCCAAATTGGGCGGATTTTCCTGCGGCTGCGAGGATTAATCCTATGAGGGGGAGGATTGGGGTTTGGTGGGGGTGTACGGCTTGTTGGATCTCTCAGGTGTTGAATGTTGAAGCTAGTCATGCTATGCTCAGGATCAGTCCGATGTCTCCGATTCGGTTGTAGATTACGGCTTGTAGGGCGGCGGTGTTGGCATCTGCTCGGCCTTGTCATCAGCCGATGAGAAGGAAGGACATGATTCGTACTCCTTCCCAGCCTACGAATAGGAGGAATATGTTGTTTGCGGTTGTTAGGAGGAGTATGGCGACTAGGAATGTCAGTAGGTAGGTGAAAAATTTTGTTACGTATGGCTCTGAGGCCATGTATCATATGGCGAATTGTAGGATTGATCATGTTACAAATAGGGCGATTGGAAGAAATGTTATTGAGTATTGGTCTATTTTTAGGCTCAGGGGGATTTTAAAGTTTATAATGAATTTTCACTCCCAGTGGCAGGTGACAGATTCTACTCCCGAGTAGATGAATGCGGTTGTAGGGGCTAGGCTAATTAGGAATGCGGTTTTAACAGCGCGGGTGGTGGCTTGTGGGGTGTTTTTAAAGTTTTTAAATAGAAATGGCAGGATGATTGGGGTTAGGAGGATTGTCAGCGTGAGTAGTGTGAGGGAGTTGATTAGTAGTGTGGGGTTCACTCCTTTTACTTGGATTTGCACCAAGATGGGTGGTTCCTAAGACCAGTGGATTGCTGTTATCCTTTAAAAGTAAGGGGGCTGAGGTTTTAGGCTCAGATGTAAGAGTTAGCAGCTCTTGTTGGTTAAACCCTCCCCTCGGCAGGTAAGAAGGTTTGAACTTCTATTCTTAGAATCACAGTCTAATGTTTGGTTTAAACTATACTTGCATGAGGGGATTCCGGAGATCAGTTCGGGTTTGAGGATTAGGAGGAATATTGGGATAATGTGGAGTGTTATGAGCAGGTGTTCTCGCGTGGTTGAGTTTTGCATAGATGTGATGTGGGAGGGGATTGAGCCTCGTTGGGTCATTAGTAGTATGAATAAGGTGTAGGAGGCGGTTAGTAGGGTTGCGATTCCTGTTAGGATGATCGTGAAGGCAGATCAGTTGAATAAGGTGATTATAATGGTTAGCTCTGCTATGAGGTTTGTTGTTGGGGGTAAGGCTATGTTTGTTAGATTGGCCAGCAATCATCAGGTAGCTATGAGTGGTAGGAGAGGTTGTAGGCCTCGTGTGAGTAGTAGAATTCGGCTGTGCGTACGTTCATAGTTTGTGTTGGCTAGGCAGAATAGTATGGAGGTAGTTAGTCCATGGGAAATTATTAGGATCATTGCCCCTGAGAATGATCAGTGGGTTTGGATTATTCCTGCGGCGATAACTAGGCCTATGTGGCTAACGGATGAATAAGCGATTAGTGATTTTAGTGATCCTGTACATCTCATGTGGCCAACCACTCCCAACTAGGATTCCAAGACGCCTCATCACCCATCATAGAAGAACTCGTTGAATTCCACGACCACGCCCTAATCGTTGCCCTAGCTATCTGCAGCCTAGTTCTCTACCTTTTAGCCCACATACTAACAGAAAAACTCTCGTCCAATGCTGTAGACGCCCAAGAAGTAGAGCTGATCTGGACAATCCTACCTGCTATCGTCCTGGTACTCCTCGCCCTCCCATCCCTACAAATCCTCTACATAATGGACAAAATCGACGAACCAGACCTCACCCTAAAAGCCATCGGCCACCAATGATACTGAAGCTACGAATACACAGACTTCAAAGACCTATCATTCGACTCCTACATAGTGCCCACCCCAGACTTACCCAACGGCCACTTCCGACTGCTAGAAGTTGACCACCGCGTAGTTATCCCAATAGAATCCCCCATCCGCGTGATCATTACTGCAGGAGACGTACTCCACTCCTGAGCAGTCCCAACGCTCGGAGTTAAAACAGACGCAATCCCAGGCCGACTAAACCAAACTTCATTCATTACCACCCGGCCTGGGATTTTTTACGGACAATGCTCAGAAATTTGCGGGGCTAATCACAGCTACATACCCATTGTAGTAGAATCAACCCCACTCCCACATTTCGAGGCCTGATCGTCCCTTCTATCATCATCCTAATCATTAAGAAGCTATGCAACAGCACTAGCCTTTTAAGCTAGCCAAAGAGGGACTTCCCCCTCCTTAATGATATGCCACAGCTTAACCCCGCACCATGATTTTCAATCATAATTATAACCTGATTAACCCTAGCACTCCTCATCCAACCAAAACTACTAGCCTTCACCACAACCAACCCCCCATCAAATAAGACCTCCCTCACTACCAAACCCACACCATGATCCTGACCATGAACCTAAGCTTCTTTGACCAATTTTCCAGCCCCAATCTATTCGGCATCCCCTTAATCCTACTATCCCTACTCTTCCCAGCCCTACTATTCCCGTCCCCAAACAACCGATGAATCAACAACCGCCTTTCTACTATCCAAACATGACTCCTTCACCTAATCACAAAACAACTAATAGTCCCACTCAACAAAAATGGCCACAAATGAGCCATAATATTTACATCCCTAATAATCATACTTCTTACAATCAACCTTCTAGGCCTCCTTCCATATACATTCACCCCAACCACCCAACTATCTATGAACATAGCCCTAGCCTTCCCACTATGGCTCGCCACACTACTAACAGGCATGTTTAACCATGTACGTGCCCCAGGGCCGGCTTAAAGTAGGCTCTATTGTCCCACTTTACTGCTAAATCCGCCTTCCAGAAGTGGTTTCACGCTTCTTTCCGTGTGCCCTATGAATAGGGAATGTAGCCCATTTCTTCCACTCCATAGGCTATACCTTGACCTGTCTTATTAGCGGGGTGCTATTGTGTCCACTGTTGTGCTCTCATTCGAGGTGGGCTGGCGACGGCGGTATGTAGGCTGTGTTGGCAAGGGGTGGTTGGGTTAATCGGGGATTATCGATTGTAGAACAGGCTCCTCTAGGTGGGTTTGGGGCACCGCCAAGTCCTTAGAGTTTTAAGCGTTTGTGCTCGTAGTTCTCTGGCGGATACTTCGGTAAAGTAAGTATCAAGATTTAGGGCCAGGCATAGTGGGGTATCTAATCCCAGTTTGGGCCCTGGCTTTCGTGGGTTTAAATCAGTCGTTAGTTCCTAAGATCATCTTAATGGTGTGTTTAGGTGCATCTTGGGCTTATGACAGCTCAGTTGCATTTTGATCTTAGTTAGCTAGGATAGGCATTTTACCACTCTTTACGCCGTGTCAATAGGACGGTTGATTTGGGTTTCTTGTATGACCGCGGTGGCTGGCACAAGATTTACCAACCCTTGAAGTTAGGCTGTTGCTATAACTAAGTCAAGTTTGCACTCATTGCTTAATGTTAATTACTGCTGAATACCCGTGGGGGCGTGGCTTAGCGAGGCGTCTTGGGCTACTACTTGGGTGTGCCTGATACCCGCTCCTCAAGGCCTGTATGGGGGTAGGTGGTCGAGGGCGTTTACACTGGGGCGCGGATACTTGCATGTATATATTTAGCAAAAACCAACCGTAAGGTTAGGACTAAGTCTTTTGTCCGCAGGCATGTTTTATGCCATCTTGGCAACTTCAGTGCCATGCTTTGTGTTAAGCTATGTGGACGGGGGTGTGGTTAGCTGATAGTTGAGTGGTGAGTGAGAGTGAAGTATATGAAATTATTGCTTGTGTTTACTATTTTTAGTACTGGAGTTTCTCTAATAAGTTTAAGTTATTTTGTATGTGTTTGTGTGTATATATACATCGTTCCGATGATGTCATGGAAGGGATGATTAATGGAGTTTTAGAGGTAGTTTGCTGGGATTGGGCGATGAAGGTTTATGCTACATGGTGGTTAGCGAAAGTTTACTGGTTTAGTTTGTGAAGCGCAGGGGTTGCGCTTAATGATTTGTTGTTTTGTGCTATGTCCAACGAGCATTCATCCAATAGCCCCATTTAACCCGGAGGGTGGAGGTAACATTAACTGAATGTGGTCAAAGTGCATCAGTGTCAGGATGATTCCCCATATACGCCAACCGTCTCATCGAGGGACCCTTGAAATATAGGATAGGCCGTGAGGCAGGTGTGTCCAGGCTTAGATTGTGGGACCCCCGAGATCACTGGGAATAGCCACCTGTGAGGTAACCCCGGAAAAAATAAGAGGAACCAGAGGCGCCAAAAAGCTGGAACATGCCGCGATTACGCATTGAGAAGGTGAAAGTACTCACAGATGCCACTTTGAAGGGCAAGGAGGGGTGAGTGAACCCAATGGATGGCCCTGACCGAGGAACCAGAGGCGCAAAAATGTGAGGAGGGCGAGGGGTTTAGGGGGAACGTATGGGCCTGAAGCTAGTCATACCGGACATTATGTGCAACGGGTTGCTGATTTCACGTGAGGAGTACGATTAATAAATCCGTCTGATACGAACTGCATGAGATATGTGGTGGAGAGTTGTTGTTGGAGCATGTCCTGTGAGCATTCATTAAAATGGGGTCTTGTTATGCGCTTGAGTGGAGTTGTATTGGGTGTTGTGGGGTATGGTCCTAGAACATTCATGCCGGGTGGTTTGGTAGGAGTGTGTTTAAGGGTTTAATGGCCGTGTACATGTATGGGTTTAGCACCTGCTTATAAGATAGTCCGTATATAATGTATATTACTGGTACTATAGTATGTATGTATATGGGGTATATAAATTTATGCACGAATATGCATAACCAAATACCCCCGCCTCGGGGGGGGAGGGGGGGGGGGTTAAGCATAATGGCATAGATGGGGTAGAATTATTGGGGGCTTGCGGTTAGTTCCTGTAGTTGAGAACAATGGCGGCTTTTCGAGCCGCAGGCCTCGGGTAGTGTCCGGGCAGGAATAATGACTTATTTTATGTTTTTTTTAGGGATTTGCTTTGCGGTGGGTGTTTTGGGTGTGGCGTCGAATCCTTCGCCGTATTATGGGGTTGTTGGTTTGGTGTTAGCGTCTGTGGCGGGGTGCGGGTGGTTGCTGGGCCTTGGGGTTTCGTTCGTGGCTTTAGTGCTGTTTATGGTGTATTTGGGGGGTATGCTGGTGGTGTTTGTTTATTCAGTAGCTTTAGCAGCGGAGCCTTTCCCTGGGGCTTGGGGAGATTGACGGGTGATTGGATGTGCAGTAGCGTTTGTGGCAATTGTTTTTGGGGGGTTGGTGTTTGGGGGGTTTATGGGGGCTTGGAAGTTCGGGGTTTCTACTGTGAATAATGTTGGGGTGTTTGTTGTTCGGTCGGATTTTAGTGGAGTTTCCATGTTTTATTCACATGGGGCAGGGATGTTTTTAGTGGCGGGTTGGGGGCTGTTGTTGACTTTGTTTGTTGTATTGGAGCTTGTGCGGGGGTTGTCGCGGGGTGCTATTCGGGCGGTTTAGGGGTTAGGGTCAGAGAATAGTTTATTGAAAATGCCAGCTTTGGGAGCTGGAGATAAAGGTTTGAGTCCTTTTTTTCTGAGTTTGGGGTACTCTAAGAAGTGGTAAGTCTTCAATCTTTGGTTTACAAGACCAATGTTTTTATAAACTATTAGAGTATTTAGCAGTTGAGTATTTTGTTTTCTAGGGCGCTTGCGGCGGGGAGGAGAAATAGGAGGATAGTGAAGTAGGCGATTGAAGCGAGTTGGCCGATGATGACGAATGGGTGTTCGACGGGTTGGCTTCCTACTCATGTTAGGACGAGGAGGTCGGCGACTAGTACTCAGAATAGGAGCTGGGAGAGTGGTCGGAATGTTATTGCTCGTTGTTTTGATTTGTGCAGGAATGGGATTAGGAATAGGATCAGTACGGAGGCGGCCAGTGCTAATACGCCTCCTAGTTTATTTGGGATTGAACGTAGGATGGCGTAGGCGAATAGGAAGTATCATTCTGGCTTGATGTGTGGTGGGGTTACTAGTGGGTTTGCTGCGGTGAAGTTTTCTGGGTCTCCCAGGAGGTTAACCGCTCATGCTTCTTTCTTATGAGACGTTAGTAAACCAATTACATAGCCTTGTCAAGACTAAATCACAGGTAAAAATCCTGTACATCTCATGTGGCCAACCACTCCCAACTAGGATTCCAAGACGCCTCATCACCCATCATAGAAGAACTCGTTGAATTCCACGACCACGCCCTAATCGTTGCCCTAGCTATCTGCAGCCTAGTTCTCTACCTTTTAGCCCACATACTAACAGAAAAACTCTCGTCCAATGCTGTAGACGCCCAAGAAGTAGAGCTGATCTGGACAATCCTACCTGCTATCGTCCTGGTACTCCTCGCCCTCCCATCCCTACAAATCCTCTACATAATGGACAAAATCGACGAACCAGACCTCACCCTAAAAGCCATCGGCCACCAATGATACTGAAGCTACGAATACACAGACTTCAAAGACCTATCATTCGACTCCTACATAGTGCCCACCCCAGACTTACCCAACGGCCACTTCCGACTGCTAGAAGTTGACCACCGCGTAGTTATCCCAATAGAATCCCCCATCCGCGTGATCATTACTGCAGGAGACGTACTCCACTCCTGAGCAGTCCCAACGCTCGGAGTTAAAACAGACGCAATCCCAGGCCGACTAAACCAAACTTCATTCATTACCACCCGGCCTGGGATTTTTTACGGACAATGCTCAGAAATTTGCGGGGCTAATCACAGCTACATACCCATTGTAGTAGAATCAACCCCACTCCCACATTTCGAGGCCTGATCGTCCCTTCTATCATCATCCTAATCATTAAGAAGCTATGCAACAGCACTAGCCTTTTAAGCTAGCCAAAGAGGGACTTCCCCCTCCTTAATGATATGCCACAGCTTAACCCCGCACCATGATTTTCAATCATAATTATAACCTGATTAACCCTAGCACTCCTCATCCAACCAAAACTACTAGCCTTCACCACAACCAACCCCCCATCAAATAAGACCTCCCTCACTACCAAACCCACACCATGATCCTGACCATGAACCTAAGCTTCTTTGACCAATTTTCCAGCCCCAATCTATTCGGCATCCCCTTAATCCTACTATCCCTACTCTTCCCAGCCCTACTATTCCCGTCCCCAAACAACCGATGAATCAACAACCGCCTTTCTACTATCCAAACATGACTCCTTCACCTAATCACAAAACAACTAATAGTCCCACTCAACAAAAATGGCCACAAATGAGCCATAATATTTACATCCCTAATAATCATACTTCTTACAATCAACCTTCTAGGCCTCCTTCCATATACATTCACCCCAACCACCCAACTATCTATGAACATAGCCCTAGCCTTCCCACTATGGCTCGCCACACTACTAACAGGCCTACGAAACCAACCATCAGCCTCTTTAGCCCACCTATTACCCGAAGGTACCCCTACACCCCTAATCCCCGCACTAATCCTGATCGAAACAACCAGCCTACTAATCCGCCCCCTAGCCCTCGGAGTCCGCCTTACAGCCAACCTTACAGCAGGACACTTACTCATCCAACTCATCTCTACAGCCTCCATTGCATTAATACCCACCCTTCCTGCAGTATCCATCCTAACAATAATCATCCTACTACTCCTAACCATCCTAGAAGTAGCAGTAGCCATAATCCAGGCCTACGTCTTCGTGCTCCTTCTAAGCCTATACTTACAAGAAAACATCTAATGGCACACCAAGCACACTCATATCACATAGTTGACCCAAGCCCTTGACCAATCTTCGGGGCAGCCGCCGCCCTACTCACAACCTCAGGATTAATCATGTGATTCCACTACAACTCATCCATACTACTAACCCTAGGCCTCATCTCAATACTCCTAGTAATACTCCAATGATGACGAGACATTGTACGAGAAAGCACCTTCCAAGGCCATCACACTCCCACAGTCCAAAAAGGCCTACGATACGGCATAATCCTTTTCATCACATCCGAAGCATTCTTCTTCTTAGGGTTCTTCTGAGCGTTCTTCCACTCGAGCCTGGCCCCAACCCCAGAACTAGGAGGCCAATGACCCCCAACAGGAATTAAACCACTCAACCCGATAGAAGTCCCCCTACTAAACACAGCCATCCTACTAGCCTCAGGCGTTACCGTAACGTGAGCCCATCACAGCATCACAGAAGGAAACCGAAAACACGCCATCCACGCCCTAACCCTAACGATCCTCCTGGGATTCTACTTCACAGCCCTACAAGCAATAGAATACCACGAAGCCCCATTCTCAATCGCCGATAGCGTCTACGGATCTACCTTCTTCGTTGCCACTGGATTCCACGGACTCCACGTAATCATCGGATCCTCCTTCCTGACCGTCTGCCTCTTCCGACTGATCAAGTTCCACTTTACATCAGACCACCACTTCGGATTCGAGGCAGCAGCCTGATACTGACACTTCGTAGACGTCATCTGACTATTCCTCTACATAACCATCTACTGATGAGGATCTTGCTCTTCTAGTATATTAATTACAATTGACTTCCAATCTCTAGAATCTGGTATAAACCCAGAGGAGAGCAATGAACGCACTCATGTTCATATTCGCCCTATCATCAATCCTAAGCGCCGCCCTAACCGCATTAAACTTCTGACTCGCCCAAATAAACCCCGACTCAGAGAAACTCTCACCGTACGAATGTGGATTCGACCCACTTGGATCTGCTCGATTACCATTCTCAGTCCGATTCTTCCTCAGTAGCCATCCTGTTCGTCCTATTCGACCTAGAAATCGCCCTCCTACTCCCCCTGCCATGAGCCGTCCAACTCCAATCCCCCCTAATGACCCTCACCTGAACTGTAGCGATCCTCCTTCTCCTAACACTCGGACTGGCCTACGAGTGAATTCAAGGGGGCCTAGAATGAGCAGAATAACAGAAAGTTAGTCTAACCAAAAAGATAGCTGGTTTCGACCCAGCAGATTACAGCCAACCCTGTAACTTTCTTATGTCGCCCCTACATTTAAGCTTCTACTCAGCCTTCATTTTCAGCGGACTAGGACTAGCCTTCCACCGAACCCACCTAGTATCCGCCCTACTATGCCTTGAAAGCATAATATTATCGATATTCGTAGGCCTATCAATATGATCCATCGTAAACCAAGTCTCCTCATTCACCATGGTACCAATTCTCATGCTAACCTTCTCAGCGTGTGAGGCGGGCACAGGCCTGGCCATCCTAGTAGCCTCCACCCGCACACATGGCTCCGACCATCTACACAACCTAAACCTCCTGCAATGCTAAAAATCATCCTACCCACAATCATACTTCTTCCAACAGCCCTGCTGTCTCCACCAAAATTTCTATGGACTAACACCACCTTATACAGCCTCCTAATCGCTGCCCTAAGCCTACAGTGATTAATCCCAACCTACTACCCCTACAAATTTTTATCCAACTGAACAGGAATTGACCAAATCTCATCCCCCCTCCTAGTACTATCCTGCTGACTACTCCCACTCATAATCATAGCAAGCCAAAACCACCTGCAACAAGAACCCCTACAACGCAAACGAATCTTTATCTCAACCTTAGTCGCAGTCCAGCCATTCATCCTACTAGCCTTTTCCACCACAGAACTAGCACTATTTTACATCTCATTTGAAGCAACCCTCATTCCCACCCTAATCTTAATCACCCGATGGGGGAACCAACCAGAACGCCTAAGCGCTGGCATCTACCTGCTATTCTACACGCCAGTAAGCTCTCTACCCCTGCTAATCACAATCATACACCTATACGTGAAAATTGGCACCCTGCACCTGCCAACCCTACAACTAACCCACCCAACCCTATCCACCTCATGGACAGGAATACTATCAGGTCTAGCACTGCTCATAGCATTCATAGTAAAAGCCCCACTATACGGCCTACACCTCTGACTGCCAAAAGCCCACGTAGAAGCACCCATCGCAGGCTCAATACTCCTCGCCGCCCTACTACTAAAGCTAGGAGGATACGGAATTATACGAGTCACTCTATTTATGGGCCCACTGTCCAACCTCCTGCACTACCCCTTCCTAACCCTGGCCCTATGAGGCGCCCTAATGACTAGCTCAATCTGCCTACGACAGACAGACCTAAAATCACTAATCGCTTATTCATCCGTTAGCCACATAGGCCTAGTTATCGCCGCAGGAATAATCCAAACCCACTGATCATTCTCAGGGGCAATGATCCTAATAATTTCCCATGGACTAACTTCCTCCATACTATTCTGCCTAGCCAACACAAACTATGAACGTACGCACAGCCGAATTCTACTACTCACACGAGGCCTACAACCTCTCCTACCACTCATAGCTACCTGATGATTGCTGGCCAATCTAACAAACATAGCCTTACCCCCAACAACAAACCTCATAGCAGAGCTAACCATTATAATCACCTTATTCAACTGATCTGCCTTCACGATCATCCTAACAGGAATCGCAACCCTACTAACCGCCTCCTACACCTTATTCATACTACTAATGACCCAACGAGGCTCAATCCCCTCCCACATCACATCTATGCAAAACTCAACCACGCGAGAACACCTGCTCATAACACTCCACATTATCCCAATATTCCTCCTAATCCTCAAACCCGAACTGATCTCCGGAATCCCCTCATGCAAGTATAGTTTAAACCAAACATTAGACTGTGATTCTAAGAATAGAAGTTCAAACCTTCTTACCTGCCGAGGGGAGGGTTTAACCAACAAGAGCTGCTAACTCTTACATCTGAGCCTAAAACCTCAGCCCCCTTACTTTTAAAGGATAACAGTACCAGGACGATAGCAGGTAGGATTGTCCAGATCAGCTCTACTTCTTGGGCGTCTACAGCATTGGACGAGAGTTTTTCTGTTAGTATGTGGGCTAAAAGGTAGAGAACTAGGCTGCAGATAGCTAGGGCAACGATTAGGGCGTGGTCGTGGAATTCAACGAGTTCTTCTATGATGGGTGATGAGGCGTCTTGGAATCCTAGTTGGGAGTGGTTGGCCACATGAGATGTACAGGATTTTTACCTGTGATTTAGTCTTGACAAGGCTATGTAATTGGTTTACTAACGTCTCATAAGAAAGAAGCATGAGCGGTTAACCTCCTGGGAGACCCAGAAAACTTCACCGCAGCAAACCCACTAGTAACCCCACCACACATCAAGCCAGAATGATACTTCCTATTCGCCTACGCCATCCTACGTTCAATCCCAAATAAACTAGGAGGCGTATTAGCACTGGCCGCCTCCGTACTGATCCTATTCCTAATCCCATTCCTGCACAAATCAAAACAACGAGCAATAACATTCCGACCACTCTCCCAGCTCCTATTCTGAGTACTAGTCGCCGACCTCCTCGTCCTAACATGAGTAGGAAGCCAACCCGTCGAACACCCATTCGTCATCATCGGCCAACTCGCTTCAATCGCCTACTTCACTATCCTCCTATTTCTCCTCCCCGCCGCAAGCGCCCTAGAAAACAAAATACTCAACTGCTAAATACTCTAATAGTTTATAAAAACATTGGTCTTGTAAACCAAAGATTGAAGACTTACCACTTCTTAGAGTACCCCAAACTCAGAAAAAAAGGACTCAAACCTTTATCTCCAGCTCCCAAAGCTGGCATTTTCAATAAACTATTCTCTGACCCTAACCCCTAAACCGCCCGAATAGCACCCCGCGACAACCCCCGCACAAGCTCCAATACAACAAACAAAGTCAACAACAGCCCCCAACCCGCCACTAAAAACATCCCTGCCCCATGTGAATAAAACATGGAAACTCCACTAAAATCCGACCGAACAACAAACACCCCAACATTATTCACAGTAGAAACCCCGAACTTCCAAGCCCCCATAAACCCCCCAAACACCAACCCCCCAAAAACAATTGCCACAAACGCTACTGCACATCCAATCACCCGTCAATCCCCCCAAGCCCCAGGGAAAGGCTCCGCTGCTAAAGCTACTGAATAAACAAACACCACCAGCATACCCCCCAAATACACCATAAACAGCACTAAAGCCACGAACGAAACCCCAAGGCCCAGCAACCACCCGCACCCCGCCACAGACGCTAACACCAAACCAACAACCCCATAATACGGCGAAGGATTCGACGCCACACCCAAAACACCCACCGCAAAGCAAATCCCTAAAAAAAACATAAAATAAGTCATTATTCCTGCCCGGACACTACCCGAGGCCTGCGGCTCGAAAAGCCGCCATTGTTCTCAACTACAGGAACTAACCGCAAGCCCCCAATAATTCTACCCCATCTATGCCATTATGCTTAACCCCCCCCCCCTCCCCCCCCGAGGCGGGGGTATTTGGTTATGCATATTCGTGCATAAATTTATATACCCCATATACATACATACTATAGTACCAGTAATATACATTATATACGGACTATCTTATAAGCAGGTGCTAAACCCATACATGTACACGGCCATTAAACCCTTAAACACACTCCTACCAAACCACCCGGCATGAATGTTCTAGGACCATACCCCACAACACCCAATACAACTCCACTCAAGCGCATAACAAGACCCCATTTTAATGAATGCTCACAGGACATGCTCCAACAACAACTCTCCACCACATATCTCATGCAGTTCGTATCAGACGGATTTATTAATCGTACTCCTCACGTGAAATCAGCAACCCGTTGCACATAATGTCCGGTATGACTAGCTTCAGGCCCATACGTTCCCCCTAAACCCCTCGCCCTCCTCACATTTTTGCGCCTCTGGTTCCTCGGTCAGGGCCATCCATTGGGTTCACTCACACCTCCTTGCCCTTCAAAGTGGCATCTGTGAGTACTTTCACCTTCTCAATGCGTAATCGCGGCATGTTCCAGCTTTTTGGCGCCTCTGGTTCCTCTTATTTTTTCCGGGGTTACCTCACAGGTGGCTATTCCCAGTGATCTCGGGGGTCCCACAATCTAAGCCTGGACACACCTGCCTCACGGCCTATCCTATATTTCAAGGGTCCCTCGATGAGACGGTTGGCGTATATGGGGAATCATCCTGACACTGATGCACTTTGACCACATTCAGTTAATGTTACCTCCACCCTCCGGGTTAAATGGGGCTATTGGATGAATGCTCGTTGGACATAGCACAAAACAACAAATCATTAAGCGCAACCCCTGCGCTTCACAAACTAAACCAGTAAACTTTCGCTAACCACCATGTAGCATAAACCTTCATCGCCCAATCCCAGCAAACTACCTCTAAAACTCCATTAATCATCCCTTCCATGACATCATCGGAACGATGTATATATACACACAAACACATACAAAATAACTTAAACTTATTAGAGAAACTCCAGTACTAAAAATAGTAAACACAAGCAATAATTTCATATACTTCACTCTCACTCACCACTCAACTATCAGCTAACCACACCCCCGTCCACATAGCTTAACACAAAGCATGGCACTGAAGTTGCCAAGATGGCATAAAACATGCCTGCGGACAAAAGACTTAGTCCTAACCTTACGGTTGGTTTTTGCTAAATATATACATGCAAGTATCCGCGCCCCAGTGTAAACGCCCTCGACCACCTACCCCCATACAGGCCTTGAGGAGCGGGTATCAGGCACACCCAAGTAGTAGCCCAAGACGCCTCGCTAAGCCACGCCCCCACGGGTATTCAGCAGTAATTAACATTAAGCAATGAGTGCAAACTTGACTTAGTTATAGCAACAGCCTAACTTCAAGGGTTGGTAAATCTTGTGCCAGCCACCGCGGTCATACAAGAAACCCAAATCAACCGTCCTATTGACACGGCGTAAAGAGTGGTAAAATGCCTATCCTAGCTAACTAAGATCAAAATGCAACTGAGCTGTCATAAGCCCAAGATGCACCTAAACACACCATTAAGATGATCTTAGGAACTAACGACTGATTTAAACCCACGAAAGCCAGGGCCCAAACTGGGATTAGATACCCCACTATGCCTGGCCCTAAATCTTGATACTTACTTTACCGAAGTATCCGCCAGAGAACTACGAGCACAAACGCTTAAAACTCTAAGGACTTGGCGGTGCCCCAAACCCACCTAGAGGAGCCTGTTCTACAATCGATAATCCCCGATTAACCCAACCACCCCTTGCCAACACAGCCTACATACCGCCGTCGCCAGCCCACCTCGAATGAGAGCACAACAGTGGACACAATAGCACCCCGCTAATAAGACAGGTCAAGGTATAGCCTATGGAGTGGAAGAAATGGGCTACATTCCCTATTCATAGGGCACACGGAAAGAAGCGTGAAACCACTTCTGGAAGGCGGATTTAGCAGTAAAGTGGGACAATAGAGCCTACTTTAAGCCGGCCCTGGGGCACGTACATGGTTAAACATGCCTGTTAGTAGTGTGGCGAGCCATAGTGGGAAGGCTAGGGCTATGTTCATAGATAGTTGGGTGGTTGGGGTGAATGTATATGGAAGGAGGCCTAGAAGGTTGATTGTAAGAAGTATGATTATTAGGGATGTAAATATTATGGCTCATTTGTGGCCATTTTTGTTGAGTGGGACTATTAGTTGTTTTGTGATTAGGTGAAGGAGTCATGTTTGGATAGTAGAAAGGCGGTTGTTGATTCATCGGTTGTTTGGGGACGGGAATAGTAGGGCTGGGAAGAGTAGGGATAGTAGGATTAAGGGGATGCCGAATAGATTGGGGCTGGAAAATTGGTCAAAGAAGCTTAGGTTCATGGTCAGGATCATGGTGTGGGTTTGGTAGTGAGGGAGGTCTTATTTGATGGGGGGTTGGTTGTGGTGAAGGCTAGTAGTTTTGGTTGGATGAGGAGTGCTAGGGTTAATCAGGTTATAATTATGATTGAAAATCATGGTGCGGGGTTAAGCTGTGGCATATCATTAAGGAGGGGGAAGTCCCTCTTTGGCTAGCTTAAAAGGCTAGTGCTGTTGCATAGCTTCTTAATGATTAGGATGATGATAGAAGGGACGATCAGGCCTCGAAATGTGGGAGTGGGGTTGATTCTACTACAATGGGTATGTAGCTGTGATTAGCCCCGCAAATTTCTGAGCATTGTCCGTAAAAAATCCCAGGCCGGGTGGTAATGAATGAAGTTTGGTTTAGTCGGCCTGGGATTGCGTCTGTTTTAACTCCGAGCGTTGGGACTGCTCAGGAGTGGAGTACGTCTCCTGCAGTAATGATCACGCGGATGGGGGATTCTATTGGGATAACTACGCGGTGGTCAACTTCTAGCAGTCGGAAGTGGCCGTTGGGTAAGTCTGGGGTGGGCACTATGTAGGAGTCGAATGATAGGTCTTTGAAGTCTGTGTATTCGTAGCTTCAGTATCATTGGTGGCCGATGGCTTTTAGGGTGAGGTCTGGTTCGTCGATTTTGTCCATTATGTAGAGGATTTGTAGGGATGGGAGGGCGAGGAGTACCAGGACGATAGCAGGTAGGATTGTCCAGATCAGCTCTACTTCTTGGGCGTCTACAGCATTGGACGAGAGTTTTTCTGTTAGTATGTGGGCTAAAAGGTAGAGAACTAGGCTGCAGATAGCTAGGGCAACGATTAGGGCGTGGTCGTGGAATTCAACGAGTTCTTCTATGATGGGTGATGAGGCGTCTTGGAATCCTAGTTGGGAGTGGTTGGCCACATGAGATGTACAGGATCACTAAAATCACTAATCGCTTATTCATCCGTTAGCCACATAGGCCTAGTTATCGCCGCAGGAATAATCCAAACCCACTGATCATTCTCAGGGGCAATGATCCTAATAATTTCCCATGGACTAACTACCTCCATACTATTCTGCCTAGCCAACACAAACTATGAACGTACGCACAGCCGAATTCTACTACTCACACGAGGCCTACAACCTCTCCTACCACTCATAGCTACCTGATGATTGCTGGCCAATCTAACAAACATAGCCTTACCCCCAACAACAAACCTCATAGCAGAGCTAACCATTATAATCACCTTATTCAACTGATCTGCCTTCACGATCATCCTAACAGGAATCGCAACCCTACTAACCGCCTCCTACACCTTATTCATACTACTAATGACCCAACGAGGCTCAATCCCCTCCCACATCACATCTATGCAAAACTCAACCACGCGAGAACACCTGCTCATAACACTCCACATTATCCCAATATTCCTCCTAATCCTCAAACCCGAACTGATCTCCGGAATCCCCTCATGCAAGTATAGTTTAAACCAAACATTAGACTGTGATTCTAAGAATAGAAGTTCAAACCTTCTTACCTGCCGAGGGGAGGGTTTAACCAACAAGAGCTGCTAACTCTTACATCTGAGCCTAAAACCTCAGCCCCCTTACTTTTAAAGGATAACAGCAATCCACTGGTCTTAGGAACCACCCATCTTGGTGCAAATCCAAGTAAAAGGAGTGAACCCCACACTACTAATCAACTCCCTCACACTACTCACGCTGACAATCCTCCTA
Organism: Anser brachyrhynchus; assembly: GCF_964034855.1. Lineage (NCBI taxonomy): Eukaryota > Metazoa > Chordata > Aves > Anseriformes > Anatidae > Anser > Anser brachyrhynchus. The sequence continues at coordinate 27,657,790 of NC_137703.1, forward strand.
ACCCCAATCATCCTGCCATTTCTATTTAAAAACTTTAAAAACACCCCACAAGCCACCACCCGCGCTGTTAAAACCGCATTCCTAATTAGCCTAGCCCCTACAACCGCATTCATCTACTCGGGAGTAGAATCTGTCACCTGCCACTGGGAGTGAAAATTCATTATAAACTTTAAAATCCCCCTGAGCCTAAAAATAGACCAATACTCAATAACATTTCTTCCAATCGCCCTATTTGTAACATGATCAATCCTACAATTCGCCATATGATACATGGCCTCAGAGCCATACGTAACAAAATTTTTCACCTACCTACTGACATTCCTAGTCGCCATACTCCTCCTAACAACCGCAAACAACATATTCCTCCTATTCGTAGGCTGGGAAGGAGTACGAATCATGTCCTTCCTTCTCATCGGCTGATGACAAGGCCGAGCAGATGCCAACACCGCCGCCCTACGAGCCGTAATCTACAACCGAATCGGAGACGTCGGACTGATCCTGAGCATAGCATGACTAGCTTCAACATTCAACACCTGAGAGATCCAACAAGCCGTACACCCCCACCAAACCCCAATCCTCCCCCTCATAGGATTAATCCTCGCAGCCGCAGGAAAATCCGCCCAATTTGGACTCCACCCATGACTGCCCGCAGCAATAGAAGGCCCCACCCCAGTATCAGCCCTACTGCACTCCAGTACCATAGTAGTAGCCGGAATCTTCCTGCTCATCCGCATGCACCCCCTGCTAGCCACCAACCAGACAGCCCTAACTGCCTGCCTATGCCTAGGTGCTCTATCAACCCTATTCGCTGCCACATGCGCCCTAACCCAAAATGACATCAAAAAAATCATTGCTTTCTCAACATCCAGCCAACTAGGACTAATAATAGTCACTATCGGACTAAACCTCCCACAACTAGCCTTCCTACACATCTCAACCCATGCCTTCTTTAAAGCCATACTATTCCTATGCTCAGGGTCTATCATCCACAACCTAAACGGAGAACAAGATATCCGAAAGATAGGAGGCCTACAGAAAATACTCCCAGTCACTACTTCCTGCCTAACCATCGGAAACCTGGCGCTGATAGGAACCCCATTCCTAGCCGGATTCTACTCAAAAGACCTCATCATCGAAAGCTTAAACACATCATACCTAAATACTTGAGCCCTACTCCTAACCCTTATAGCCACAGCATTCACCGCAACCTACAGCATCCGCATAACCATCCTAGTCCAAGCTGGACAAACCCGAATCCCCCCAATAGTATCAATAAACGAAAACAACCCACTAATCACCGCCCCCCTAACCCGACTCACCCTAGGCAGCATTACAGCAGGAATAATCATTACCTCTTTCATCACACCAACCAAAACCCCCCCAATAACCATACCCCTTATCACCAAAACCGCTGCCATCCTCATAACAATCCTAGGAATCATCCTAGCCCTAGAACTATCGAACATAACACACACCCTCACTCACCCCAAACCAAACCCCCTCATAAACTTCTCCTCTGCATTAGGGTACTTCAACCCCCTAGTACACCGATTCTTCTCCAAAAACCTACTAGAAAAGGGACAAAACATTGCCCTACACTTGATCGACCTCTCCTGACTCAAAAAAATAGGGCCAGAGGGCCTTGCTGAACTACAAGTAGCCGCAAGCAAAGCCGCAACCTCAATACACACAGGGCTAATTAAGGCCTACCTAGGATCCTTCGCCCTCTCCATCCTGGTAATAATCCTAATAACACACAGACTCACTAATGGCCCCTAACATCCGCAAATCCCATCCCCTACTAAAAATAATCAACAACTCCCTAATCGACCTACCCGCCCCCTCCAACATCTCTGCCTGATGAAACTTCAGCTCCCTTCTAGCCATCTGCTTAGCCACACAAATCCTAACAGGCCTGCTACTAGCCATACACTACACCGCAGACACTTCACTCGCCTTCTCCTCAGTAGCTCACACATGCCGAGACGTCCAGTACGGATGGCTCATCCGCAACCTCCACGCCAACGGTGCTTCGCTCTTCTTTATCTGCATCTACTTACACATCGGACGAGGCCTCTACTACGGCTCCTACCTATACAAAGAAACCTGAAACACAGGAGTAATCCTCCTACTCACCCTAATAGCAACTGCCTTCGTAGGGTATGTCCTACCATGAGGACAAATGTCATTCTGAGGGGCCACCGTAATCACCAACCTATTCTCAGCCATCCCGTACATTGGGCAAACTCTAGTAGAATGAGCCTGAGGAGGATTCTCAGTAGACAATCCAACCTTAACCCGATTCTTCGCCATCCACTTCCTACTGCCCTTCCTAATTGCAGGAATCACCCTAGTCCACCTAACCTTCCTACACGAATCAGGCTCAAATAACCCACTAGGAATCGTATCAGACTGCGACAAAATCCCATTCCACCCATACTTCTCCATTAAAGACAGCTTAGGGCTTACCCTAATAATCACCCCTCTAATAGCACTAGCCCTATTTTCACCGAACCTCCTGGTTCTTGGAATCCTAGTTGGGAGTGGTTGGCCACATGAGATGTACAGGATTTTTACCTGTGATTTAGTCTTGACAAGGCTATGTAATTGGTTTACTAACGTCTCATAAGAAAGAAGCATGAGCGGTTAATGCAGTTGGCTTGAAACCCATCCCCAGTGGTGCAAGTGCACTCTCTGAACTCACTGAAGTGCATTCCCAGTGGTGCCAGTGCACTCTCTGCACTCACTGCACTGCATCCCCAGTGGTGCCAGTGCAATCTCTGGACTCACTGCAGAGCATCCCCAGTGGTGCCAGTGCACTCTGTGGACTCACTGTAGTGCATCCCCAGTGGTGCCAGTGCACTCTCTGGACTCACTGCACTGCATCCCCAGTGGTGTCAGTGCAATCTCTGGACTCACTGCAGTGCATCCCCAGTGGTGCCAGTGCACTCTCTGGACTCACTGCACTGCAGCCCCAGTGGTGCCAGTGCACTCTCTGGACTCACTGCAGTGCATCCCCAGTGGTGCCAGTGCACTCTCTGGACTCACTGCAGTGCATCCCCAGTGGTGCCAGTGCACTCTCTGGACTCAGTGCACTGCATCCCCAGTGGTGCCAGTGCACTCTCTGGACAAACTGAAGTGCATCACCAATGGTGCCAGTGCACTCTCTGCACTCACTGCACTGCATGTCCAGTGGTGCCAGTGCGCTCTCTGGAGTCACAGCACTGCATCCCCAGTGGTGCCAGTGCAATCTCTGGACTCACTGCACTGCATCCCCAGTGGTGCCAGTGCACTCTTTGGACTCACTGAAGTGCATCCCCATTGGTGACAGTGCACTCTCTGCACTCACTGCACTGTATCCCCAGTGGTGCCAGTGCACTCACTGGACTGACTGCACTGCATCCCCAGTGGTGCCAGTGCGCTCTCCGGAGTCACAGCACTGCATCTCCAGTGGTGCCAGTGCACTCACTGGACACACTGTACTGCATCACAGGTGGTGCCAGTGCACTCTCTGCACTCACTGCACAGCATCCCCAGTGGTGCCAGTGCATTCACTGGACTCACTGGACTGCATCACCAGTGGTGCCAGTGCACTCTCTGGACTCACTGCAGTGCATCCCCAGTGGTGCCAGTGCACTCTCTGGACTCACTGCAGTGCATCCCCAGTGGTGCCAGTGCAGTCTCTGGACTCACTGCACTGCATCCCCAGTGGTGCCAGAGCACTCTCTGGACTCACTGCACTGCATCCCCAGTGGTGCCAGTGCACTCTCTGGACTCACTGCACCGCATCCCCAGTGGTGTCAGTGCACTCTCTGGACTCAGTGCACTGCATCCCCAGTGGTTCCAGTGCACTCTCTGGACTCACTGCAGTGCATCCCCAGTGGTGCCAGTGCACTCTCTGGACTCACTGCAGTGCATCCCCAGTGGTGCCAGTGCAATCTCTGGACTCACTGTAGTGCATCCCCAGTGGTGCCAGTGCACTCTCTGGACTCACTGCAGTGCATCCCCAGTGGTGCCAGTGCACTCTCTGGACTCACTGCAGTGCATCCCCAGTGGTGCCAGTGCACTCTCTGGACTCACTGCAGTGCATCCCCAGTGGCGCCAGTGCACTCTCTGGACTCACTGCACTGCATCCCCAGTGGTGCCAGTGCACTCTCTGCACTCACTGCACTGCATTCCCAGTGGTGCCAGTGAAGTCTCTGGACTCACTGCACTGCATCCCCAGTGGTGCCAGTGCACTCTCTGGACTCACTGCACTGCATCCCCACTGCTGCCAGTGCACTCTCTGGACTCACTGCACTGCATCCCCAGTGGTGCCAGTGCACTCTCTGGACTCACTGCACTGCATCCCCAGTGGTGCCAGTGCACTCTCTCGAGTCACTGCACTACATCCACAGTAGTGCCAGTGCACTTCACTGGACTCACTGTACTGCATCATCGGTGGTGCCAGTGCACTCTCTGGACTCACTGCACTGCATCCCCAGTGGTGCCAGTGAGCTCCCTGGACTCACTGCACTGCATCCCCAGTGGTGCCAGTGTATACACAGGATTCACTGCACTGCATCCCCAGTGGTGCCAGTGCACTCTCTGGACTCACTGAAGTGCATTCTCAGTGGTGCCAGTGCACTCTCTGGGCTCACTGAAGTGCATCCCCAGTGGTGCCAGTACACTCACTGGACTCACTGCACTGCATCCCCAGTGGTGCCAGTGCACTCTGTGGAGTCACTGAAGTGCATCCCCAGTGGTGCCAGTGCACTCTCTGGACTCACTGCACTGCATGTCCAGTGGTGCCAGTGCACTCTCTGGACTCACTGTACTGCATCCCCACTGGTGCCAGTGCACTATGTGGACTCACTGTACTGCATCCCCAGTGGTGACAGTGCACTCTCTGGACTAATTGCAGTGCATCCCCAGAGGTGCCAGTGCACTCTGTGGAGTCACTGAAGTGCATCCCCAGTGGTGCCAGTGCACTCTCTGGTCTCACTGCAGTGCATCCCCAGTGGTGCCAGTGCAGTCTCTGGACTCACTGCACTGCATCCCCAGTGGTGCCAGTGCACTGTCTGGACTCACTGCAGTGCATCCCCAGTGGTGTCAGTGCACTCTCTGGACTCACTGTACTGCACCCCCAGTGGTGCCAGTGTACTCACTGGACTGACTGCACTGCATCCCCAGTGGTGCCAGTGCGCTCTCTGGAGTCACAGCACTGCATCCCCAGTGGTGCCAGTGCACTCACTGGACTCACTGCACTGCATCACAGGTGGTGCCAGTGCACTCTCTGGACTCACTGCAGTGAATCCCCCGTGGTGACAGTGTACTCTCTGCAGTCACTGCACTGCATCCCCAGTGGTGCCAGTGCACTCACTGGACTGCATCCCCAGTGGTGCCAGTGCACTCTCTGGACTCACTGCACTGCATCCCCAGTGGTGCCACTGCACTCTCTGGACTCACTGCACTGCATCCCCAGTGGTGCCAGAGCACTCTCTGGACTCACTGCACTGCATCCCCAGTGGTGCCACTGCACTCTCTGGACTCACTGCACTGCATCCCCAGTGGTGTCAGTGCACTCTCTGGACTCACTGAAGTGCATACCCAGTTGTGCCAGTGCACTCTCTGGACTCAATGCACTGCATTCCCAGTGGTGCCAGTGCACTCTCTGGACTCAGTGCACTGCATCCCCAGTGGTTCCAGTGCAATCTCTGGACTCACTGTAGTGCATCCCCAGTGGTGCCAGTGCACTCTCTGGACTCACTGCAGTGCATCCCCAGTGGTGCCAGTGCACTCTCTGGACTCACTGTACTGCATCCCCAGTGGTGCCAGTGCACTCTCTGGACTCACTGCACTGCATCCCCAGTGGTGCCAGTGCACTCTCTGGAGTCACTGAAGTGCATCCCCAGTGGTGCCAGTGCACTCTCTGGACTCACTGCACTGCATGCCCAGTGGTGCCAGTGCACACTCTGGACTCACTGTACTGCATCCCCACTGGTACCAGTGCACTCTGTGGACTCACTGTACTGCATCCCCAGTGGTGACAGTGCACTCGCTGGACTCACTGAAGTGCATCCCCAGTGGTGCCAGTGCACTCTCTGGAGTCACTGAAGTGCATCCCCAGTGGTGCCAGTGCACTCTCTGGACTCACTGCACTGCATCCCCAGTGGTGCCAGTGCACTCTCTGGACTCACTGCAGTGCATCCACAGTGGTGCCAGTGCACTCACTGGACTCACTGCAGTGCATTCCCTCTGGTGCCAGTGCACTCTCTGGACTCACTGCACTGCATCCCCAGTGGTGCCAGTGCACTCTCTGGACTCACTACACTGCATCCCCAGTGGTGCGAGTGCATTCTCTGGACTCACTGCAGTGCATCACCAGTGGTGCCAGTGCACTCTCTGGACTCACTGAGGTGCATCCCCAGTGGTGCCAGTGCACTCTCTGGAGTCACTGAAGTGCATCTCCAGTGGTGCCAGTGCACTCTCTGGACTCACTGCACTGCATCCCCAGTGGTGTCAGTGCACTCTCTGGACTCACTGAACTGCATCCCCAGTGGTGCCAGTGCACTCTCTGGACTCACTGCACTGCATCCCTAGTGGTGCCACTGCACTCTCTGGACTCACTGCACTGCTTCCCCAGTGGTGCCAGTGCACTCTCTGGACTCACTGCACTGCATCTCCAGTGGTGCCAGTGCACTCACTGGACTCACTGCAGTGCATCCCCACTGGTGCCAGTGCACTCTCTGGACTCACTGCACTGCATCCCCAGTGGTGCCAGTGCACTCTCTGGACTCACTGCACTGCATCCCCAGTGGTTCCAGCGCACTCTCTGGACTCACTGCACTGCATCCCCAGTGGTGCTAGTGCACTCTCTGGACTCACTGCAGTGCATCCCCAGTGGTGCCAGTGCACTCTCTGGACTCACTGAAGTGCATTCTCAGTGGTGCCAGTGCACTCTCTGGACTCACTGAAGTGCATCCCCAGTGGTGCCAGTGCACTCTCTGGACTCACTGCACTGCATGTCCAGTGGTGCCAGTGCACTCTCTGGACTCACTGTACTGCATCCCCACTGGTGCCAGTGCACTATGTGGACTCACTGTACTGCATCCCCAGTGGTGACAGTGCACTCTCTGGACTAACTGCAGTGCATCCCCAGAGGTGCCAGTGCACTCTCTGGACTCACTGCAGTGCATCCCCAGTGGTGCCAGTGCACTCTCTGGTCTCACTGCAGTGCATCCCCAGTGGTGCCAGTGCAGTCTCTGGACTCACTGCACTGCATCCCCAGTGGTGCCAGTGCACTGTCTGGACTCACTGCAGTGCACCCCAGTGGTGTCAGTGCACTCTCTGGACTCACTGTACTGCACCCCCAGTGGTGCCAGTTCACTCACTGGACTGACTGCACTGCATCCCCAGTGGTGCCAGTGTGCTCTCTGGAGTCACAGCACTGCATCCCCAGTGGTGCCAGTGCACTCTCTGGACTCACTGCACTGCATCACAGGTGGTGCCAGTGCACTCTCTGGACTCACTGCAGTGAATCCCCAGTGGTGCCAGTGTACTCTCTGCAGTCACTGCACTGCATCCCCAGTGGTGCCAGTGCACTCACTGGACTGCATCCCCAGTGGTGCCAGTGCACTCTCTGGACTCACTGCACTGCATCCCCAGTGGTGCCAGTGCACTCTCTGGACTCACTGCACTGCATCCCCAGTGGTTCCAGCGCACTCTCTGGACTCACTGCACTGCATCCCCAGTGGTGCTAGTGCACTCTGTGGACTCACTGCAGTGCATCCCCAGTGGTGCCAGTGCACTCTCTGGACTCACTGAAGTGCATTCTCAGTGGTGCCAGTGCACTCTCTGGACTCACTGAAGTGCATCCCCAGTGGTGCCAGTGCACTCTCTGGACTCACTGCACTGCATGTCCAGTGGTGCCAGTGCACTCTCTGGACTCACTGTACTGCATCCCCACTGGTGCCAGTGCACTATGTGGACTCACTGTACTGCATCCCCAGTGGTGACAGTGCACTCTCTGGACTAACTGCAGTGCATCCCCAGAGGTGCCAGTGCACTCTCTGGACTCACTGCAGTGCATCCCCAGTGGTGCCAGTGCACTCTCTGGTCTCACTGCAGTGCATCCCCAGTGGTGCCAGTGCAGTCTCTGGACTCACTGCACTGCATCCCCAGTGGTGCCAGTGCACTGTCTGGACTCACTGCAGTGCATCCCCAGTGGTGTCAGTGCACTCTCTGGACTCACTGTACTGCACCCCCAGTGGTGCCAGTTCACTCACTGGACTGACTGCACTGCATCCCCAGTGGTGCCAGTGCGCTCTCTGGAGTCACAGCACTGCATCCCCAGTGGTGCCAGTGCACTCTCTGGACTCACTGCACTGCATCACAGGTGGTGCCAGTGCACTCTCTGGACTCACTGCAGTGAATCCCCAGTGGTGCCAGTGTACTCTCTGCAGTCACTGCACTGCATCCCCAGTGGTGCCAGTGCACTCACTGGACTGCATCCCCAGTGGTGCCAGTGCACTCTCTGGACTCACTGCACTGCATCCCCAGTGGTGCCACTGCACTCTCTGGACTCACTGCAGTGCATCCCCAGTGGTGCCAGAGCACTCTCTGGACTCACTGCACTGCATCACCAGTGGTGCCACTGCACTCTCTGGACTCACTGCACTGCATCCCCAGTGGTGTCAGTGCACTCTCTGGACTCACTGAAGTGCATACCCAGTTGTGCCAGTGCACTCTCTGGACTCAATGCACTGCATTCCCAGTGGTGCCAGTGCACTCTCTGGACTCAGTGCACTGCATCCCCAGTGGTGCCAGTGCAATCTCTGGACTCACTGTAGTGCATCCCCAGTGGTGCCAGTGCACTCTCTGGACTCACTGCAGTGCATCCCAAGTGGTGCCAGTGCACTCTCTGGACTCACTGTACTGCATCACCAGTGGTGCCAGTGCACTCTCTGGACTCACTGCACTTCATCCCCAGTGGTGCCAGTGCACTCTCTGGACTCACTGCACTGCATCCCCAGTGGTGCCAGTGCACTCTCTGGAGTCACTGAAGTGCATCCCCAGTGGTGCCCGTGCACTCTCTGGACTCACTGCACTGCATGCCCAGTGGTGCCAGTGCACACTCTGGACTCACTGTACTGCATCCCCACTGGTACCAGTGCACTCTGTGGACTCACTGTACTGCATCCCCAGTGGTGCCAGTGCACTCTCTGGACTCACTGCACTGCATCCCCAGTGGTGCTAGTGCACTCACTGGACTCACTGCACTGCATCCCCAGTGGTGCCAGTGCACTCACTGGACTCACTGCAGTGCATTCCCTCTGGTGCCAGTGCACTCTCTGGACTCACTGCACTGCATCCCCAGTGGTGCCAGTGCACTCTCTGGACTCACTGCACTGCATCCCCAGTGGTGCGAGTGCATTCTCTGGACTCACTGCAGTGAAACACCAGTGGTGCCAGTGCACTCTCTGGACTCACTGAGGTGCATCCCCAGTGGTGCCAGTGCACTCTCTGGAGTCACTGAAGTGCATCTCCAGTGGTGCCAGTGCACTCTCTGGACTCACTGCACTGCATCCCCCGTGGTGCCAGTGCACTCTCTGGACTCACTGAACTGCATCCCCAGTGGTACCAGTGCACTCTCTGGACTCACTGCACTGCATCCCCAGTGCTGCCAGTGCACTCTCTGGACTCACTGCACTGCATCCCTAGTGGTGCCACTGCACTCTCTGGACTCACTGCACTGCTTCCCCAGTGGTGCCAGTGCACTCTCTGGACTCACTGCACTGCATCCCCAGTGGTGCCAGTGCACTCACTGGACTCACTGCAGTGCATCCCCACTGGTGCCAGTGCACTCTCTGGACTCACTGCACTGCATCCCCAGTGGTGCCAGTGCACTCTCTGGACTCACTGCACTGCATCCCCAGTGGTTCCAGCGCACTCTCTGGACTCACTGCACTGCATCCCCAGTGGTGCTAGTGCACTCTGTGGACTCACTGCAGTGCATCCCCAGTGGTGCCAGTGCACTCTCTGGACTCACTGAAGTGCATTCTCAGTGGTGCCAGTGCACTCTCTGGACTCACTGCACTGCATCCCCAGTGGTGTCAGTGCACTCTCTGGACTCACTGAAGTGCATACCCAGTTGTGCCAGTGCACTCTCTGGACTCAATGCACTGCATCCCCAGTGGTGCCAGTGCACTCTCTGGACTCAGTGCACTGCATCCCCAGTGGTGCCAGTGCAATCTCTGGACTCACTGTAGTGCATCCCCAGTGGTGCCAGTGCACTCTCTGGACTCACTGCAGTGCATCCCCAGTGGTGCCAGTGCACTCTCTGGACTCACTGTACTGCATCACCAGTGGTGCCAGTGCACTCTCTGGACTCACTGCACTGCATCCCCAGTGGTGCCACTGCACTCTCTGGACTCACTGCACTGCATCCCCAGTGGTGCCAGTGCACTCTCTGGACTCACTGTACTGCATCCCCTCTGGTACCAGTGCACTTTGTGGACTCACTGTACTGCATCCCCAGTGGTGACAGTGCACTCTCTGGACTCACTGCAGAGCATCCCCAGTGGTGCCAGTGCACTCTCTGGACTCACTGCAGTGCATCCCCAGTGGTGCCAGTGCACTCTCTGGACTCACTGCACTGCATCCCCAGTGGTGCCAGTGCACTCTCTGGACTCACTGCAGTGCATCCACATTGGTGCCAGTGCACTCACTGGACTCACTGCAGTGCATTCCCTCTGGTGCAAGTGCACTCTCTGGACTCACTGCACTGCATCCCCAGTGGTGCCAGTGCACTCTCTGGACTCACTGCACTGCATCCCCAGTGGTGCGAGTGCATTCTTTGGACTCACTGCAGTGCATCACCAGTGGTGCCAGTGCACTCTCTGGACTCACTGAGGTGCATCCCCAGTGGTGCCAGTGCACTCTCTGGAGTCACTGAAGTGCATCCCCAGTGGTGCCAGTGCACTCTCTGGACTCACTGCACTGCATCCCCAGTGGTGCCAGTGCACTCTCTGGACTCACTGCACTGCATCCCCAGTGGTGCCAGTGCACTCTCTGGACTCACTGCACTGCATCCCCAGTGCTGCCAGTGCACTCTCTGGACTCACTGCACTGCATCCCTAGTGGTGCCACTGCACTCTCTGGACTCACTGCACTGCTTCCCCAGTGGTGCCAGTGCACTCTCTGGACTCACTGCAGTGCATCCCCAGTGGTGCCAGTGCACTCTCTGGACTCACTACAGTGCATCCCCACTGGTGCCAGTGCACTCTCTGGACTCACTGCACTGCATCCCCAGTGGTTCCAGCGCACTCTCTGGACTCACTGCACTGCATCCCCAGTGGTGCTAGTGCACTCTGTGGACTCACTGCAGTGCATCCCCAGTGGTGCCAGTGCACTCTCTGGACTCACTGAAGTGCATTCTCAGTGGTGCCAGTGCACTCTCTGGACTCACTTCAGTGCATCCCCAGTGGTGCCAGTGCACTCTCTGGACTCACTGCAGTGCATCCCCAGTGGAGCCAGTGCACTCTCTGGACTCACTGCAGTGCATCCGCAGTGGTGCCATTGCACTCTCTGGACTCACTGCACTGCATCTCCAGTGGTGCCAGTGCACTCTCTGGACTCACTGCACTGCATCCCCAGTGCTGCCAGTGCACTCCCTTGAGTCACTGCACTGCATCCCCTGTGGTGCAAGAGCACTCTCTGGACTCACAGCAGTGCTCACCAGTGGTGCCAGTGCACTCTCTGGACTCACTGCACTGCATCCCCAGTGGTGCCAGTGCACTCTCTGGACTCACTGCACTGCATCCCCAGTGGTGCTAGTGCACTGTGTGGACTCACTGTACTGCATCCCCAGTGGTGTCAGTGCAATCTCTGGACTCACTGCAGTGCATCCCCAGTGGTGCCAGTGCACTCTCAGGACTCACTGCACTGCATCCCCAGTGGTGCCAGTGCACTCTCTGGACTCACTGCACTGCATCCCCAGTGGTGCCAGTGCACTCTCTGGACTCACTACAGTGCATCCCCACTGGTGCCAGTGCACTCTCTGGACTCACTGCACTGCATCCCCAGTGGTTCCAGCGCACTCTCTGGACTCACTGCACTGCATCCCCAGTGGTGCTAGTGCACTCTGTGGACTCACTGCAGTGCATCCCCAGTGGTGCCAGTGCACTCTCTGGACTCACTGAAGTGCATTCTCAGTGGTGCCAGTGCACTCTCTGGACTCACTTCAGTGCATCCCCAGTGGTGCCAGTGCACTCTCTGGACTCACTGCAGTGCATCCCCAGTGGAGCCAGTGCACTCTCTGGACTCACTGCAGTGCATCCGCAGTGGTGCCATTGCACTCTCTGGACTCACTGCACTGCATCTCCAGTGGTGCCAGTGCACTCTCTGGACTCACTGCAGTGCATCCCCAGTGCTGCCAGTGCACTCCCTTGAGTCACTGCATTGCATCCCCAGTGGTGCAAGAGCACTCTCTGGACTCACAGCAGTGCTCACCAGTGGTGCCAGTGCACTCTCTGGACTCACTGCACTGCATCCCCAGTGGTGCCAGTGCACTCTCTGGACTCACTGCACTGCATCCCCAGTGGTGCTAGTGCACTGTGTGGACTCACTGTACTGCATCCCCAGTGGTGTCAGTGCAATCTCTGGACTCACTGCAGTGCATCCCCAGTGGTGCCAGTGCACTCTCAGGACTCACTGCACTGCATCCCCAGTGGTGCCAGTGCACTCTCTGGACTCACTGCACTGCATCCCCAGTAGTGACAGTGCACTCTCTGGACTCACTGCACTGCATCCCCAGTGGTGCCAGTGCACTCACTGGATTCACTGCACTGCATCCCCAGTGGTGCCAGTGCACTCTCTGGACTCACTGCACTGCATCCCCAGTGGTGCCAGTGCATTCACTGGACTCACTGGACTGCATCCCCAGTGGTGCCACTGCACTCTCTGGACTCACTGCACTTCATCCCCAGTGGTACCAGTGCACTCTCTGGACTCACTGCACTGCATCCCCACTGGTGCCAGTGTACTCTCTGGACTCACTGCACTGCATCCCCAGTGGTGCCAGTGCACTCACTGCACTCACTGGACACATCCCCAGTGGTGCCAGTGCACTCTCTGGACTCACTGCACTGCATCCCCAGTTGTGCCAGTGCACTCTCTGGACTCACTGCACTGCATCCCCACTGGTGCCAGTGTACTCTCTGGACTCACTGCAGTGCATCCCCAGTGGTGCCAGTGCACTCTCTGGACTCACTGCACTGCATCCCCACTGGTGCCAGTGCACTGTCTGGACTCACTGAAGTGCATCCCCAGTTGTGCCAGTGCACTCTCTGGACTCAATGCACTGCATCCCCAGTGGTGCCAGTGCACTCTCTGGACTCACTGCACTGCATCCCCAGTGGTGCCAGTGCAATCTCTGGACTCACTGTAGTGCATCCCCAGTGGTGCCAGTGCACTCTCTGGACTCACTGCAGTGCATCTCCAGTGGTGCCAGTGCACTCACTGGACTCACTGCAGTGCATCCCCACTGGTGCCAGTGCACTCTCTGGACTCACTGCACTGCATCCCCAGTGGTGCCAGTGCACTCTCTGGACTCACTGCACTGCAGCCCCATTGGTGCCAGTGCACTCTCTGGACTCACTGCACTGCATCACAGGTAGTGCCAGTGCACTCTCTGGACTCACTGCACTGCATCCCCAGTGGTGCCAGTGCACTCTCTGGACTCACTGCACTGCATCCCCAGTGGTGCCAGTGCACTCTCTGCACTCATTTCTCTGCATTCCCAGTGGTGCCAGTGAAGTCTCTGGACTCACTGCACTGCATCCCCAGTGGTGCCAGTGCACTCTCTGGACTCACTGCAGTGCATCCCCAGTGGTGACAGTGCACTCTCTGGACTCACTGCAGTGCATCCCCAGTGGTGACAGTGCACTCTCTGGACTCACTGCAGTGCATCCCCAGTGGTGCCAGTGCACTCTCTGGACTCACTGCACTGCATCCCCAGTGGTGCCAGTGCACTCTCTGGACTCACTGCACTGCATCACCAGTGGTGCCTCTGCACTCTCTGGACTCCCGGCACCGCATCCCCAGTGGTGCCAGTGCACTCTCTGGACTCACTGCACTGCATCCCCAGTGGTGCCAGTGCACTCTCTGGAGTCACAGATCTGCATCCCCAGTGGTGCCAGTGCACTCTCTGGACTCACTGAAGTGCATCCCCAGTGGTGCCAGTGCACTCTCTGGACTCACTGAAGTGCATTCTCAGTGGTGCCAGTGCACTCTCTGGACTCACTGCACTGCTTCCCCAGTGGTGCCAGTGCACTCACTGGACTCACTGCAGTGCATCCCCACTGGTGCCAGTGCACTCTCTGGGCTCACTGCAGTGCATCCCCAGTGGTGCCAGTGCACTCTCTGGACTCACTGCACTGCATCCCCAGTGGTGCCTGTGCGCTCTCTGGAGTCACAGCACTGCATCCCCAGTGGTGCCAGTCCAATCTCTGGACTCACTGCACTGCATCCCCAGTGGTGCCAGTGCACTCTCTGGACTCACTGAAGTGCATTCCAGTGGTGCCAGTGCACTCTCTGGACTCACTGCACTGCATCCCCAGTGGTGCCAGTGCACTCTCTGGACTCACTGAACTGCATCCCCAGTGGTGCCAGTGCACTCTCTGGACTCACTGCACTGCATCCCCAGTGCTGCCAGTGCACTCTCTGGACTCACTGCACTGCATCCCTAGTGGTGCCACTGCACTCTCTGGACTCACTGCACTGCATCCCCAGTGGTGCCAGTGCACTCTCTGGACTCACTGCACTGCATCCCCAGTGGTGCGAGTGCATTCTCTGGACTCACTGCAGTGAAACACCAGTGGTGCCAGTGCACTCTCTGGACTCACTGAGGTGCATCCCCAGTGGTGCCAGTGCACTCTCTGGAGTCACTGAAGTGCATCTCCAGTGGTGCCAGTGCACTCTCTGGACTCACTGCACTGCATCCCCCGTGGTGCCAGTGCACTCTCTGGACTCACTGAACTGCATCCCCAGTGGTACCAGTGCACTCTCTGGACTCACTGCACTGCATCCCCAGTGCTGCCAGTGCACTCTCTGGACTCACTGCACTGCATCCCTAGTGGTGCCACTGCACTCTCTGGACTCACTGCACTGCTTCCCCAGTGGTGCCAGTGCACTCTCTGGACTCACTGCACTGCATCCCCAGTGGTGCCAGTGCACTCACTGGACTCACTGCAGTGCATCCCCACTGGTGCCAGTGCACTCTCTGGACTCACTGCACTGCATCCCCAGTGGTGCCAGTGCACTCTCTGGACTCACTGCACTGCATCCCCAGTGGTTCCAGCGCACTCTCTGGACTCACTGCACTGCATCCCCAGTGGTGCTAGTGCACTCTGTGGACTCACTGCAGTGCATCCCCAGTGGTGCCAGTGCACTCTCTGGACTCACTGAAGTGCATTCTCAGTGGTGCCAGTGCACTCTCTGGACTCACTGCACTGCATCCCCAGTGGTGTCAGTGCACTCTCTGGACTCACTGAAGTGCATACCCAGTTGTGCCAGTGCACTCTCTGGACTCAATGCACTGCATCCCCAGTGGTGCCAGTGCACTCTCTGGACTCAGTGCACTGCATCCCCAGTGGTGCCAGTGCAATCTCTGGACTCACTGTAGTGCATCCCCAGTGGTGCCAGTGCACTCTCTGGACTCACTGCAGTGCATCCCCACTGCTGCCAGTGCACTCTCTGGACTCACAGCAGTGCATCACCAGTGGTGCCAGTGCACTCTCTGGACTCACTGCACTGCATCCCCAGTGGTGCCAGTGCACTCTCTGGACTCACTGCACTGCATCCCCAGTGGTGCCAGTGCACTCTCTGGACTCACTGTACTGCATCCCCACTGGTACCAGTGCACTTTGTGGACTCACTGTACTGCATCCCCAGTGGTGACAGTGCACTCTCTGGACTCACTGCAGTGCATCCCCAGTGGTGCCAGTGCACTCTCTGGACTCACTGCAGTGCATCCCCAGTGGTGCCAGTGCACTCTCTGGACTCACTGCACTGCATCCCCAGTGGTGCCAGTGCACTCTCTGGACTCACTGCAGTGCATCCACAGTGGTGCCAGTGCACTCACTGGACTCACTGCAGTGCATTCCCTCTGGTGCAAGTGCACTCTCTGGACTCACTGCACTGCATCCCCAGTGGTGCCAGTGCACTCTCTGGACTCACTGCACTGCATCCCCAGTGGTGCGAGTGCATTCTTTGGACTCACTGCAGTGCATCACCAGTGGTGCCAGTGCACTCTCTGGACTCACTGAGGTGCATCCCCAGTGGTGCCAGTGCACTCTCTGGAGTCACTGAAGTGCATCCCCAGTGGTGCCAGTGCACTCTCTGGACTCACTGCACTGCATCACCAGTGGTGCCAGTGCACTCTCTGGACTCACTGAACTGCATCCCCAGTGGTGCCAGTGCACTCTCTGGACTCACTGCACTGCATCCCCAGTGCTGCCAGTGCACTCTCTGGACTCACTGCACTGCATCCCTAGTGGTGCCACTGCACTCTCTGGACTCACTGCACTGCTTCCCCAGTGGTGCCAGTGCACTCTCTGGACTCACTGCACTGCATCCCCAGTGGTGCCAGTGCACTCTCTGGACTCACTACAGTGCATCCCCACTGGTGCCAGTGCACTCTCTGGACTCACTGCACTGCATCCCCAGTGGTTCCAGCGCACTCTCTGGACTCACTGCACTGCATCCCCAGTGGTGCTAGTGCACTCTGTGGACTCACTGCAGTGCATCCCCAGTGGTGCCAGTGCACTCTCTGGACTCACTGAAGTGCATTCTCAGTGGTGCCAGTGCACTCTCTGGACTCACTTCAGTGCATCCCCAGTGGTGCCAGTGCACTCTCTGGACTCACTGCAGTGCATCCCCAGTGGAGCCAGTGCACTCTCTGGACTCACTGCAGTGCATCCGCAGTGGTGCCATTGCACTCTCTGGACTCACTGCACTGCATCTCCAGTGGTGCCAGTGCACTCTCTGGACTCACTGCACTGCATCCCCAGTGCTGCCAGTGCACTCCCTTGAGTCACTGCACTGCATCCCCTGTGGTGCAAGAGCACTCTCTGGACTCACAGCAGTGCTCACCAGTGGTGCCAGTGCACTCTCTGGACTCACTGCACTGCATCCCCAGTGGTGCCAGTGCACTCTCTGGACTCACTGCACTGCATCCCCAGTGGTGCTAGTGCACTGTGTGGACTCACTGTACTGCATCCCCAGTGGTGTCAGTGCAATCTCTGGACTCACTGCAGTGCATCCCCAGTGGTGCCAGTGCACTCTCAGGACTCACTGCACTGCATCCCCAGTGGTGCCAGTGCACTCTCTGGACTCACTGCACTGCATCCCCAGTGGTGCCAGTGCACTCTCTGGACTCACTACAGTGCATCCCCACTGGTGCCAGTGCACTCTCTGGACTCACTGCACTGCATCCCCAGTGGTTCCAGCGCACTCTCTGGACTCACTGCACTGCATCCCCAGTGGTGCTAGTGCACTCTGTGGACTCACTGCAGTGCATCCCCAGTGGTGCCAGTGCACTCTCTGGACTCACTGAAGTGCATTCTCAGTGGTGCCAGTGCACTCTCTGGACTCACTTCAGTGCATCCCCAGTGGTGCCAGTGCACTCTCTGGACTCACTGCAGTGCATCCCCAGTGGAGCCAGTGCACTCTCTGGACTCACTGCAGTGCATCCGCAGTGGTGCCATTGCACTCTCTGGACTCACTGCACTGCATCTCCAGTGGTGCCAGTGCACTCTCTGGACTCACTGCAGTGCATCCCCAGTGCTGCCAGTGCACTCCCTTGAGTCACTGCACTGCATCCCCAGTGGTGCAAGAGCACTCTCTGGACTCACAGCAGTGCTCACCAGTGGTGCCAGTGCACTCTCTGGACTCACTGCACTGCATCCCCAGTGGTGCCAGTGCACTCTCTGGACTCACTGCACTGCATCCCCAGTGGTGCTAGTGCACTGTGTGGACTCACTGTACTGCATCCCCAGTGGTGTCAGTGCAATCTCTGGACTCACTGCAGTGCATCCCCAGTGGTGCCAGTGCACTCTCAGGACTCACTGCACTGCATCCCCAGTGGTGCCAGTGCACTCTCTGGACTCACTGCACTGCATCCCCAGTAGTGACAGTGCACTCTCTGGACTCACTGCACTGCATCCCCAGTGGTGCCAGTGCACTCACTGGATTCACTGCACTGCATCCCCAGTGGTGCCAGTGCACTCTCTGGACTCACTGCACTGCATCCCCAGTGGTGCCAGTGCATTCACTGGACTCACCGCACTGCACCCTGAGTGGTGCCACTGCACTCTCTGGACTCACTGCACTTCATCCCCAGTGGTACCAGTGCACTCTCTGGACTCACTGCACTGCATCCCCACTGGTGCCAGTGTACTCTCTGGACTCACTGCACTGCATCCCCAGTGGTGCCAGTGCACTCACTGCACTCACTGGACACATCCCCAGTGGTGCCAGTGCACTCTCTGGACTCACTGCACTGCATCCCCAGTTGTGCCAGTGCACTCTCTGGACTCACTGCACTGCATCCCCACTGGTGCCAGTGTACTCTCTGGACTCACTGCAGTGCATCCCCAGTGGTGCCAGTGCACTCTCTGGACTCACTGCACTGCATCCCCACTGGTGCCAGTGCACTGTCTGGACTCACTGAAGTGCATCCCCAGTTGTGCCAGTGCACTCTCTGGACTCAATGCACTGCATCCCCAGTGGTGCCAGTGCACTCTCTGGACTCACTGCACTGCATCCCCAGTGGTGCCAGTGCAATCTCTGGACTCACTGTAGTGCATCCCCAGTGGTGCCAGTGCACTCTCTGGACTCACTGCAGTGCATCTCCAGTGGTGCCAGTGCACTCACTGGACTCACTGCAGTGCATCCCCACTGGTGCCAGTGCACTCTCTGGACTCACTGCACTGCATCCCCAGTGGTGCCAGTGCACTCTCTGGACTCACTGCACTGCAGCCCCATTGGTGCCAGTGCACTCTCTGGACTCACTGCACTGCATCACAGGTAGTGCCAGTGCACTCTCTGGACTCACTGCACTGCATCCCCAGTGGTGCCAGTGCACTCTCTGGACTCACTGCACTGCATCCCCAGTGGTGCCAGTGCACTCTCTGCACTCATTTCTCTGCATTCCCAGTGGTGCCAGTGAAGTCTCTGGACTCACTGCACTGCATCCCCAGTGGTGCCAGTGCACTCTCTGGACTCACTGCAGTGCATCCCCAGTGGTGACAGTGCACTCTCTGGACTCACTGCAGTGCATCCCCAGTGGTGACAGTGCACTCTCTGGACTCACTGCAGTGCATCCCCAGTGGTGCCAGTGCACTCTCTGGACTCACTGCACTGCATCCCCAGTTGTGCCAGTGCACTCTCTGGACTCACTGCACTGCATCACCAGTGGTGCCTCTGCACTCTCTGGACTCCCGGCACCGCATCCCCAGTGGTGCCAGTGCACTCTCTGGACTCACTGCACTGCATCCCCAGTGGTGCCAGTGCACTCTCTGGAGTCACAGATCTGCATCCCCAGTGGTGCCAGTGCACTCTCTGGACTCACTGAAGTGCATCCCCAGTGGTGCCAGTGCACTCTCTGGACTCACTGAAGTGCATTCTCAGTGGTGCCAGTGCACTCTCTGGACTCACTGCACTGCTTCCCCAGTGGTGCCAGTGCACTCACTGGACTCACTGCAGTGCATCCCCACTGGTGCCAGTGCACTCTCTGGGCTCACTGCAGTGCATCCCCAGTGGTGCCAGTGCACTCTCTGGACTCACTGCACTGCATCCCCAGTGGTGCCTGTGCGCTCTCTGGAGTCACAGCACTGCATCCCCAGTGGTGCCAGTCCAATCTCTGGACTCACTGCACTGCATCCCCAGTGGTGCCAGTGCACTCTCTGGACTCACTGAAGTGCATTCCAGTGGTGCCAGTGCACTCTCTGGACTCACTGCACTGCATCCCCAGTGGTGCCAGTGCACTCTCTGGACTCACTGAACTGCATCCCCAGTGGTGCCAGTGCACTCTCTGGACTCACTGCACTGCATCCCCAGTGCTGCCAGTGCACTCTCTGGACTCACTGCACTGCATCCCTAGTGGTGCCACTGCACTCTCTGGACTCACTGCACTGCTTCCCCAGTGGTGCCAGTGCACTCTCTGGACTCACTGCACTGCATCCCCAGTGGTGCCAGTGCACTCACTGGACTCACTGCAGTGCATCCCCACTGGTGCCAGTGCACTCTCTGGACTCACTGCACTGCATCCCCAGTGGTGCCAGTGCACTCGCTGGACTCACTGCACTGCATCCCCAGTGGTTCCAGCGCACTCTCTGGACTCACTGCACTGCATCCCCAGTGGTGCTAGTGCACTCTGTGGACTCACTGCAGTGCATCCCCAGTGGTGCCAGTGCACTCTCTGGACTCACTGCACTGCATCCCCAGTGCTGCCAGTGCACTCACTGGATTCACTGCACTGCATCCCCAGTGGTGCCAGTGCACTCTCTGGACTCACTGCACTGCATCCCCAGTGGTGCCAGTGCACTCTGTGGACTCACTGTACTGCATCCCCAGTGGTGACAGTGCACTCTCTGGACTCACTGCAGTGCATACCCAGTGGTGCCAGTGCACTCTCTGGACTCACTGCAGTGCATCCCCACTGGTGCCAGTGCACTCTCTGGACTCACTGCAGTGCATCCCCAGTGGTGCCAGTGCAGTCTCTGGAGTAACTGCAGTGCATCCCCACTGGTGCCAAAGCACTCTCTGGACTCACTGCAGTGCATCCCCAGTGGTGCCACTGCACTCTCTGGACTCACTGCACTGCATCCCCAGTGGTGCCAGTGCACTCTCTGGACTCATTGAAGTGCATTCTCAGTGGTGCCAGTGCACTCTCTGGACTCACTGCAGTGCATCCCCAGTGGTGCCAGTACACTCACTGGACTCACTGCAGTGCATCCCCACTGGTGCCAGTGCACTCTCTGGACTCACTGCAGTGCATCCCCAGTGGTGCCAGTGCACTCTCTGGACTCACTGAAGTGCATTCTCAGTGGTGTCAGTGCACTCTCTGGACTCACTGCACTGCATCCCCAGTGGTGACAGTGCACTTTCTGGACTCACTGCAGTGCATCCCCAGTGGTGCCAGTGCACTCTCTGGACTCACTGCACTGCTTCCCCAGTGGTGCCAGTGCACTCTTTCGAGTCACTGCAGTGCATCCCCAGTGGTGCCAGTGCACTCTCTGGACTCACTGCAGTGCATCCCCAGTGGTGCCAGTGCACTCTCTGGACTCACTGCAGTGCATCCCCAGTGGTGCCAGTGCGCTCTCTGGAGTCACAGCACTGCATCCCCAGTGGTGCCAGTGCAATCTCTGGACTCACTGCACTGCATCCCCAGTGGTGCCAGTGCACTCTCTGGACTCACTGCACTGCATGTCCAGTGGTGCCAGTGCACACTCTGGACTCACTGTACTGCATCCCCACTGGTGCCAGTGCACTATGTGGACTCACTGTACTGCATCCCCAGTGGTGACAGTGCACTCTCTGGACTAACTGCAGTGCATCCCCAGTGGTGCCAGTGCACTCTCTGGACTCACTGTACTGCATCACCAGTGGTGCCAGTGCACTCTCTGGACTCACTGCAGTGCATCCCCAGTGGTGCCAGTGCACTCTCTGGACTCACTGCAGTGCATCCCCAGTGGCGCCAGTGCACTCTGTGGACTCACTGCACTGCATCCCCAGTGGTGCCAGTGCACTCTCTGCACTCACTGCACTGCATTCCCAGTGGTGCCAGTGAAGTCTCTGGACTCACTGCACTGCATCCCCAGTGGTGCCAGTGCACTCTCTGGACTCACTGCACTGCATCCCCACTGCTGCCAGTGCACTCTCTGGACTCACTGCACTGCATCCCCAGTGGTGCCAGTGCACTCTCTGGACTCACTGCACTGCATCCCCAGTGGTGCCAGTGCACTCTCTCGAGTCACTGCACTACATCCCCAGTAGTGCCAGTGCACTTCACTGGACTCACTGCACTGCATCACAGGTGGTGCCAGTGCACTCTCTGGATTCACTGCACTGCATCCCCAGTGGTGCCAGTGTACTCTCTGGACTCACTGCACTGCAGGCCCAGTGGTACCAGTGCACTCACTGGACTCACTGTACTGCATCACCAGTGGTGCCAGTGCACTCACTGGACTCACTGCACTGCATCCCCAGTGGTGCCAGTGCACTCTGTGGAGTCACTGAAGTGCATCCCCAGTGGTGCCAGTGCACTCTCTGGACTCACTGCACTGCATGTCCAGTGGTGCCAGTGAGCTCTCTGGACTCACTGTACTGCATCCCCACTGGTGCCAGTGCACTATGTGGACTCACTGTACTGCATCCCCAGTGGTGCCAGTACACTCTCTGGACTCACTGCACATCATCCCTAGTGGTGCCACTGCACTCTCTGGACTCACTGCAGTGCATCCCCAGTGGTGCCAGTGCACTCTCTGGTCTCACTGCAGTGCATCCCCAGTGGTGCCAGTGCACTGTCTGGACTCACTGCAGTGCATCACCAGTGGTGTCAGTGCACTCTCTGGACTCACTGTACTGCACCCCCAGTGGTGCCTGTGCACTCTCTGGACTGACTGCACTGCATCCCCAGTGGTGCCAGTGCACTCACTGGACTCACTGCACTGCATCACAGGTGGTGCCAGTGCACTCTGTGGACTCACTGCAGTGAATCCCCGGTGGTGCCACTGCACTCTCTGGACTCACTGCACTGCATCCCCAGTGGTGCCAGAGCACTCTCTGGACTCACTGCACTGCATCCCCAGTGGTGCCACTGCACTCTCTGGACTCACTGCACTGCATCCCCAGTGGTGTCAGTGCACTCTCTGGACTCAATGCACTGCATTCCCGGTGGTTCCAGTGCAATCTCTGGACTCACTGTAGTGCATCCCCAGTGGTGCCAGTGCACTCTCTGGACTCACTGCAGTGCATCCCCAGTGGTGCCAGTGCACTCTCTGGACTCACTGCACTGCATCCCCAGTGGTGCCAGTGCACTCTCTGGACTCACTGCACTGCATCCCCAGTGGTGCCAGTGCACTCTCTGGACTCACTGCACTGCATCCCCAGTGGTGCCAGTGCACTCTCTGGACTCACTGCTCTGCATGCCCAGTGGTGCCAGTGCACACTCTGGACTCACTGTACTGCATCCCCACTGGTACCAGTGCACTCTGTGGACTCACTGTACTGCATCCCCAGTGGTGACAGTGCACTCTCTGGACTCACTGAAGTGCATCCCCAGTGGTGCCAGTGCACTCTCTGGACTCACTGCACTGCATCCCCAGTGGTGCCAGTGCACTCTCTGGACTCACTGCACTGCATCCCCAGTGGTGCCAGTGCACTCTCTGGACTCACTGCAGTGCATCCACAGTGGTGCCAGTGCACTCACTGGACTCACTGCAGTGCATTCCCTCTGGTGCCAGTGCACTCTCTTTACTCACTGCACTGCATCCCCAGTGGTGCCAGTGCACTCTCTGGACTCACTGCACTGCATCCCCAGTGGTGCGAGTGCATTCTCTGGACTCACTGCAGTGCATCACCAGTGGTGCCAGTGCACTCTCTGGACTCACTGAGGTGCATCCCCAGTGGTGCCAGTGCACTCTCTGGAGTCACTGAAGTGCATCTCCAGTGGTGCCAATGCACTCTCTGGACTCACTGCACTGCATCCCCAGTGGTGCCAGTGCACTCTCTGGACTCACTGAACTGCATCCCCAGTGGTGCCAGTGCACTCTCTGGACTCACTGCACTTCATCCCTAGTGGTGCCACTGCACTCTCTGGACTCACTGCACTGCTTCCCCAGTGGTGCCAGTGCACTCTCTGGACTCACTGCACTGCATCTCCAGTGGTGCCAGTGCACTCACTGGACTCACTGCAGTGCATCCCCACTGGTGCCAGTGCACTCTCTGGACTCACTGCACTGCATCCCCAGTGGTGCCAGTGCACTCTCTGGACTCACTGCACTGCATCCCCAGTGGTTCCAGCGCACTCTCTGGACTCACTGCACTGCATCCCCAGTGGTGCTAGTGCACTCTGTGGACTCACTGCAGTGCATCCCCAGTGGTGCCAGTGCACTCTCTGGACTCACTGAAGTGCATTCTCAGTGGTGCCAGTGCACTCTCTGGACTCACTGAAGTGCATCCCCAGTGGTGCCAGTGCACTCTCTGGACTCACTGCACTGCATGTCCTGTGGTGCCAGTGCACTCTCTGGACTCACTGTACTGCATCCCCACTGGTGCCAGTGCACTATGTGGACTCACTGTACTGCATCCCCAGTGGTGACAGTGCACTCTCTGGACTAACTGCAGTGCATCCCCAGAGGTGCCAGTGCACTCTCTGGACTCACTGCAGTGCATCCCCAGTGGTGCCAGTGCACTCTCTGGTCTCACTGCAGTGCATCCCCAGTGGTGCCAGTGCAGTCTCTGGACTCACTGCACTGCATCCCCAGTGGTGCCAGTGCACTGTCTGGACTCACTGCAGTGCATCCCCAGTGGTGTCAGTGCACTCTCTGGACTCACTGTACTGCACCCCCAGTGGTGCCAGTTCACTCACTGGACTGACTGCACTGCATCCCCAGTGGTGCCAGTGCGCTCTCTGGAGTCACAGCACTGCATCCCCAGTGGTGCCAGTGCACTCACTGGACTCACTGCACTGCATCACAGGTGGTGCCAGTGCACTCTCCGGACTCACTGCAGTGAATCCCCGGTGGTGCCAGTGTACTCTCTGCAGTCACTGCACTGCATCCCCAGTGGTGCCAGTGCACTCACTGGACTGCATCCCCAGTGGTGCCAGTGCACTCTCTGGACTCACTGCACTGCATCCCCAGTGGTGCCAGTGCACTCTCTGGACTCACTGCAGTGCATCCCCAGTGGTGTCAGTGCACTCTCTGGACTCACTGAAGTGCACACCCAGTTGTGCCAGTGCACTCTCTGGACTCAATGCACTGCATCCCCAGTGGTGCCAGTGCAATCTCTGGACTCACTGCACTGCATCCCTAGTGGTGCCACTGCACTCTCTGGACTCACTGCACTGCTTCCCCAGTGGTGCCAGTGCACTCTCTGGACTCACTGCACTGCATCCCCAGTGGTGCCAGTGCACTCACTGGACTCACTGCAGTGCATCCCCACTGGTGCCAGTGCACTCTCTGGACTCACTGCACTGCATCCCCAGTGGTGCCAGTGCACTCGCTGGACTCACTGCACTGCATCCCCAGTGGTTCCAGCGCACTCTCTGGACTCACTGCACTGCATCCCCAGTGGTGCTAGTGCACTCTGTGGACTCACTGCAGTGCATCCCCAGTGGTGCCAGTGCACTCTCTGGACTCACTGCACTGCATCCCCAGTGCTGCCAGTGCACTCACTGGATTCACTGCACTGCATCCCCAGTGGTGCCAGTGCACTCTCTGGACTCACTGCACTGCATCCCCAGTGGTGCCAGTGCACTCTGTGGACTCACTGTACTGCATCCCCAGTGGTGACAGTGCACTCTCTGGACTCACTGCAGTGCATACCCAGTGGTGCCAGTGCACTCTCTGGACTCACTGCAGTGCATCCCCACTGGTGCCAGTGCACTCTCTGGACTCACTGCAGTGCATCCCCAGTGGTGCCAGTGCAGTCTCTGGAGTAACTGCAGTGCATCCCCACTGGTGCCAAAGCACTCTCTGGACTCACTGCAGTGCATCCCCAGTGGTGCCACTGCACTCTCTGGACTCACTGCACTGCATCCCCAGTGGTGCCAGTGCACTCTCTGGACTCATTGAAGTGCATTCTCAGTGGTGCCAGTGCACTCTCTGGACTCACTGCAGTGCATCCCCAGTGGTGCCAGTACACTCACTGGACTCACTGCAGTGCATCCCCACTGGTGCCAGTGCACTCTCTGGACTCACTGCAGTGCATCCCCAGTGGTGCCAGTGCACTCTCTGGACTCACTGAAGTGCATTCTCAGTGGTGTCAGTGCACTCTCTGGACTCACTGCACTGCATCCCCAGTGGTGACAGTGCACTTTCTGGACTCACTGCAGTGCATCCCCAGTGGTGCCAGTGCACTCTCTGGACTCACTGCACTGCTTCCCCAGTGGTGCCAGTGCACTCTTTCGAGTCACTGCAGTGCATCCCCAGTGGTGCCAGTGCACTCTCTGGACTCACTGCAGTGCATCCCCAGTGGTGCCAGTGCACTCTCTGGACTCACTGCAGTGCATCCCCAGTGGTGCCAGTGCGCTCTCTGGAGTCACAGCACTGCATCCCCAGTGGTGCCAGTGCAATCTCTGGACTCACTGCACTGCATCCCCAGTGGTGCCAGTGCACTCTCTGGACTCACTGCACTGCATGTCCAGTGGTGCCAGTGCACACTCTGGACTCACTGTACTGCATCCCCACTGGTGCCAGTGCACTATGTGGACTCACTGTACTGCATCCCCAGTGGTGACAGTGCACTCTCTGGACTAACTGCAGTGCATCCCCAGTGGTGCCAGTGCACTCTCTGGACTCACTGTACTGCATCACCAGTGGTGCCAGTGCACTCTCTGGACTCACTGCAGTGCATCCCCAGTGGTGCCAGTGCACTCTCTGGACTCACTGCAGTGCATCCCCAGTGGCGCCAGTGCACTCTGTGGACTCACTGCACTGCATCCCCAGTGGTGCCAGTGCACTCTCTGCACTCACTGCACTGCATTCCCAGTGGTGCCAGTGAAGTCTCTGGACTCACTGCACTGCATCCCCAGTGGTGCCAGTGCACTCTCTGGACTCACTGCACTGCATCCCCACTGCTGCCAGTGCACTCTCTGGACTCACTGCACTGCATCCCCAGTGGTGCCAGTGCACTCTCTGGACTCACTGCACTGCATCCCCAGTGGTGCCAGTGCACTCTCTCGAGTCACTGCACTACATCCCCAGTAGTGCCAGTGCACTTCACTGGACTCACTGCACTGCATCACAGGTGGTGCCAGTGCACTCTCTGGATTCACTGCACTGCATCCCCAGTGGTGCCAGTGTACTCTCTGGACTCACTGCACTGCAGGCCCAGTGGTACCAGTGCACTCACTGGACTCACTGTACTGCATCACCAGTGGTGCCAGTGCACTCACTGGACTCACTGCACTGCATCCCCAGTGGTGCCAGTGCACTCTGTGGAGTCACTGAAGTGCATCCCCAGTGGTGCCAGTGCACTCTCTGGACTCACTGCACTGCATGTCCAGTGGTGCCAGTGAGCTCTCTGGACTCACTGTACTGCATCCCCACTGGTGCCAGTGCACTATGTGGACTCACTGTACTGCATCCCCAGTGGTGCCAGTACACTCTCTGGACTCACTGCACATCATCCCTAGTGGTGCCACTGCACTCTCTGGACTCACTGCAGTGCATCCCCAGTGGTGCCAGTGCACTCTCTGGTCTCACTGCAGTGCATCCCCAGTGGTGCCAGTGCACTGTCTGGACTCACTGCAGTGCATCACCAGTGGTGTCAGTGCACTCTCTGGACTCACTGTACTGCACCCCCAGTGGTGCCTGTGCACTCTCTGGACTGACTGCACTGCATCCCCAGTGGTGCCAGTGCACTCACTGGACTCACTGCACTGCATCACAGGTGGTGCCAGTGCACTCTGTGGACTCACTGCAGTGAATCCCCGGTGGTGCCACTGCACTCTCTGGACTCACTGCACTGCATCCCCAGTGGTGCCAGAGCACTCTCTGGACTCACTGCACTGCATCCCCAGTGGTGCCACTGCACTCTCTGGACTCACTGCACTGCATCCCCAGTGGTGTCAGTGCACTCTCTGGACTCAATGCACTGCATTCCCGGTGGTTCCAGTGCAATCTCTGGACTCACTGTAGTGCATCCCCAGTGGTGCCAGTGCACTCTCTGGACTCACTGCAGTGCATCCCCAGTGGTGCCAGTGCACTCTCTGGACTCACTGCACTGCATCCCCAGTGGTGCCAGTGCACTCTCTGGACTCACTGCACTGCATCCCCAGTGGTGCCAGTGCACTCTCTGGACTCACTGCACTGCATCCCCAGTGGTGCCAGTGCACTCTCTGGACTCACTGCTCTGCATGCCCAGTGGTGCCAGTGCACACTCTGGACTCACTGTACTGCATCCCCACTGGTACCAGTGCACTCTGTGGACTCACTGTACTGCATCCCCAGTGGTGACAGTGCACTCTCTGGACTCACTGAAGTGCATCCCCAGTGGTGCCAGTGCACTCTCTGGACTCACTGCACTGCATCCCCAGTGGTGCCAGTGCACTCTCTGGACTCACTGCACTGCATCCCCAGTGGTGCCAGTGCACTCTCTGGACTCACTGCAGTGCATCCACAGTGGTGCCAGTGCACTCACTGGACTCACTGCAGTGCATTCCCTCTGGTGCCAGTGCACTCTCTTTACTCACTGCACTGCATCCCCAGTGGTGCCAGTGCACTCTCTGGACTCACTGCACTGCATCCCCAGTGGTGCGAGTGCATTCTCTGGACTCACTGCAGTGCATCACCAGTGGTGCCAGTGCACTCTCTGGACTCACTGAGGTGCATCCCCAGTGGTGCCAGTGCACTCTCTGGAGTCACTGAAGTGCATCTCCAGTGGTGCCAATGCACTCTCTGGACTCACTGCACTGCATCCCCAGTGGTGCCAGTGCACTCTCTGGACTCACTGAACTGCATCCCCAGTGGTGCCAGTGCACTCTCTGGACTCACTGCACTTCATCCCTAGTGGTGCCACTGCACTCTCTGGACTCACTGCACTGCTTCCCCAGTGGTGCCAGTGCACTCTCTGGACTCACTGCACTGCATCTCCAGTGGTGCCAGTGCACTCACTGGACTCACTGCAGTGCATCCCCACTGGTGCCAGTGCACTCTCTGGACTCACTGCACTGCATCCCCAGTGGTGCCAGTGCACTCTCTGGACTCACTGCACTGCATCCCCAGTGGTTCCAGCGCACTCTCTGGACTCACTGCACTGCATCCCCAGTGGTGCTAGTGCACTCTGTGGACTCACTGCAGTGCATCCCCAGTGGTGCCAGTGCACTCTCTGGACTCACTGAAGTGCATTCTCAGTGGTGCCAGTGCACTCTCTGGACTCACTGAAGTGCATCCCCAGTGGTGCCAGTGCACTCTCTGGACTCACTGCACTGCATGTCCTGTGGTGCCAGTGCACTCTCTGGACTCACTGTACTGCATCCCCACTGGTGCCAGTGCACTATGTGGACTCACTGTACTGCATCCCCAGTGGTGACAGTGCACTCTCTGGACTAACTGCAGTGCATCCCCAGAGGTGCCAGTGCACTCTCTGGACTCACTGCAGTGCATCCCCAGTGGTGCCAGTGCACTCTCTGGTCTCACTGCAGTGCATCCCCAGTGGTGCCAGTGCAGTCTCTGGACTCACTGCACTGCATCCCCAGTGGTGCCAGTGCACTGTCTGGACTCACTGCAGTGCATCCCCAGTGGTGTCAGTGCACTCTCTGGACTCACTGTACTGCACCCCCAGTGGTGCCAGTTCACTCACTGGACTGACTGCACTGCATCCCCAGTGGTGCCAGTGCGCTCTCTGGAGTCACAGCACTGCATCCCCAGTGGTGCCAGTGCACTCACTGGACTCACTGCACTGCATCACAGGTGGTGCCAGTGCACTCTCCGGACTCACTGCAGTGAATCCCCGGTGGTGCCAGTGTACTCTCTGCAGTCACTGCACTGCATCCCCAGTGGTGCCAGTGCACTCACTGGACTGCATCCCCAGTGGTGCCAGTGCACTCTCTGGACTCACTGCACTGCATCCCCAGTGGTGCCAGTGCACTCTCTGGACTCACTGCAGTGCATCCCCAGTGGTGTCAGTGCACTCTCTGGACTCACTGAAGTGCACACCCAGTTGTGCCAGTGCACTCTCTGGACTCAATGCACTGCATCCCCAGTGGTGCCAGTGCAGTCTCTGGACTCAGTGCACTGCATCCCCAGTGGTGCCAGTGCAATCTCTGGACTCACTGTAGTGCATCCCCAGTGGTGCCAGTGCACTCTCTGGACTCACTGCAGTGCATCCCCAGTGGTGCCAGTGCACTCTCTGGACTCACTGCAGTGCATCCCCAGTGGTGCCAGTGCACTCTCTGGACTCACTGTACTGCATCACCAGTGGTGCCAGTGCACTCTCTGGACTCACTGCACTGCATCCCCAGTGGTGCCAGTGCACTCTCTGGAGTCACTGAAGTGCATCCCCAGTGGTGCCAGTGCACTCTCTGGACTCACTGCACTGCATGCCCAGTGGTGCCAGTGCACACTCTGGACTCACTGTACTGCATCCCCACTGGTACCAGTGCACTCTGTGGACTCACTGTACTGCATCCCCAGTGGTGACAGTGCACTCTCTGGACTCACTGCACTGCATCCCCAGTGGTGCCAGTGCACTCTCTGGACTCACTGCAGTGCATCCCCAGTGGTGCCAGTGCACTCTCTGGACTCACTGCACTGCATCCCCAGTGGTGCCAGTGCACTCTCTGGACTCACTGCAGTGCATCCACAGTGGTGCCAGTGCACTCACTGGACTCACTGCAGTGCATTCCCTCTGGTGCCAGTGCACTCTCTGGACTCACTGCACTGCATCCCCAGTGGTGCCAGTGCACTCTCTGGACTCACTGCACTGCATCCCCAGTGGTGCCAGTGCATTCTCTGGACTCACTGCAGTGCATCACCAGTGGTGCCAGTGCACTCTCTGGACTCACTGAGGTGCATCCCCAGTGGTGCCAGTGCACTCTCTGGAGTCACTGAAGTGCATCTCCAGTGGTGCCAGTGCACTCTCTGGACTCACTGCACTGCATCCCCAGTGGTGCCAGTGCACTCTCTGGACTCACTGAACTGCATCCCCAGTGGTGCCAGTGCACTCTCTGGACTCACTGCACTGCATCCCCAGTGGTGCCAGTGCACTCACTGGACTGACTGCAGTGCATCCCCACTGGTGCCAGTGCACTCTCTGGACTCACTGAACTGCATCCCCAGTGGTGCCAGTGCACTCTCTGGACTCACTGCACTGCATCCCCAGTGGTTCCAGCGCACTCTCTGGACTCACTGCACTGCATCCCCAGTGGTGCGAGTGCACTCTGTGGACTCACTGCAGTGCATCCCCAGTGGTGCCAGTGCACTCTCTGGACTCACTGAAGTGCATTCTCAGTGGTGCCAGTGCACTCTCTGGACTCACTGCACTGCATCCCCAGTGGTGTCAGTGCACTCTCTGGACTCACTGAAGTGCATACCCAGTTGTGCCAGTGCACTCTCTGGACTCAATGCACTGCATCCCCAGTGGTGCCACTGCACTCTCTGGACTCAGTGCGCTGCATCCCCAGTGGTGCCAGTGCAATCTCTGGACTCACTGTAGTGCATCCCCAGTGGTTCCAGTGCACTCTCTGGACTCACTGCAGTGCATCCCCAGTGGTGCCAGTGCACTCTCTGGACTCACTGCACTGCATCACCAGTGGTGCCAGTGCACTCTCTGGACTCACTGCACTGCATCCCCAGTGGTGCCAGTGCACTCTCTGGACTCACTGCACTGCATCCCCAGTGGTGCCAGTGCACTCTCTGGAGTCACTGAAGTGCATCCACAGTGGTGCCAGTGCACTCTCTGGACTCACTGCACTGCATGCCCAGTGGTGCCAGTGCACACTCTGGACTCACTGTACTGCATCCCCACTGGTACCAGTGCACTCTGTGGACTCACTGTACTGCATCCCCAGTGGTGACAGTGCACTCTCTGGACTCACTGCAGTGCATCCCCAGTGGTGCCAGTGCACTCTCTGGACTCACTGCAGTGCATCCCCAGTGGTGCCAGTGCACTCTCTGGACTCACTGCACTGCATCCCCAGTGGTGCCAGTGCACTCTCTGGACTCACTGCACTGCATCCCCAGTGGTTCCAGCGCACTCTCTGGACTCACTGCACTGCATCCCCAGTGGTGCGAGTGCACTCTGTGGACTCACTGCACTGCATCCCCAGTGGTGCCAGTGCACTCTCTGGACTCACTGCACTGCATCACCAGTGGTGCCAGTGCACTCTCTGGACTCACTGCACTGCATCCCCAGTGGTGCCAGTGCACTCTCTGGACTCACTGCACTGCATCCCAAGTGGTGCCAGTGCACTCTCTGGAGTCACTGAAGTGCATCCCCAGTGGTGCCAGTGCACTCTCTGGACTCACTGCACTGCATGCCCAGTGGTGCCAGTGCACACTCTGGACTCACTGTACTGCATCCCCAGTGGTGACAGTGCACTCTCTGGACTCACTGCAGTGCATCCCCAGTGGTGCCAGTGCACTCTCTGGACTCACTGCACTGCATCCCCAGTGGTGCCAGTGCACTCTCTGGACTCACTGCAGTGCATCCACAGTGGTGCCAGTGCACTCACTGGACTCACTGCAGTGCATTCCCTCTGGTGCCAGTGCACTCTCTGGACTCACTGCACTGCATCCCCAGTGGTGCCAGTGCACTCTCTGGACTCACTGCACTGCATCCCCAGTGGTGCGAGTGCATTCTTTGGACTCACTGCAGTGCATCAGCAGCGGTGCCAGTGCACTCTCTGGACTCACTGAGGTGCATCCCCAGTGGTGCCAGTGCACTCTCTGGAGTCACTGAAGTGCATCCCCAGTGGTGCCAGTGCACTCTCTGGACTCACTGCACTGCATCACCAGTGGTGCCAGTGCACTCTCTGGACTCACTGAACTGCATCCCCAGTGGTGCCAGTGCACTCTCTGGACTCACTGCACTGCATCCCCAGTGCTGCCAGTGCACTCTCTGGACTCACTGCACTGCATCCCTAGTGGTGCCACTGCACTCTCTGGACTCACTGCACTGCTTCCCCAGTGGTGCCAGTGCACTCTCTGGACTCACTGCACTGCATCCCCAGTGGTGCCAGTGCACTCA
The DNA here is from genome assembly GCF_964034855.1 of Anser brachyrhynchus. Lineage (NCBI taxonomy): Eukaryota > Metazoa > Chordata > Aves > Anseriformes > Anatidae > Anser > Anser brachyrhynchus. The sequence continues at coordinate 27,690,748 of NC_137703.1, forward strand.
CTGGACTCACTGCAGTGCATCCCCACTGGTGCCAGTGCACTCTCTGGACTCACTGCACTGCAACCCCAGTGGTGCCAGTGCACTCTCTGGACTCACTGCACTGCATCCCCAGTGGTTCCAGCGCACTCTCTGGACTCACTGCACTGCATCCCCAGTGGTGCTAGTGCACTCTGTGGACTCACTGCAGTGCATCCCCAGTGGTGCCAGTGCACTCTCTGGACTCACTGAAGTGCATTCTCAGTGGTGCCAGTGCGCTCTCTGGACTCACTGAAGTGCATCCCCAGTGGTGCCAGTGCACTCTCTGGACTCACTGCAGTGCATCCCCAGTGGTGCAAGTGCACTCTCTGGACTCACTGCAGTGCATCCGCAGTGGTGCCATTGCACTCTCTGGACTCACTGCACTGCATCTCCAGTGGTGCCAGTGCACTCTCTGGACTCACTGCACTGCATCCCCAGTGCTGCCAGTGCACTCCCTTGAGTCACTGCACTGCATCCCCTGTGGTGCAAGAGCACTCTCTGGACTCACAGCAGTGCTCACCAGTGGTGCCAGTGCACTCTCTGGACTCACTGCACTGCATCCCCAGTGGTGCTAGTGCTCTCTCTGGACTCACTGCACTGCATCCCCAGTGGTGCCAGTGCACTCTCTGCACTCACTTCTCTGCATTCCCAGTGGTGCCAGTGAAGTCTCTGGACTCACTGCACTGCATCCCCAGTGGTGCCAGTGCACTCTCTGGACTCACTGCACTGCATCCCCAGTGGTGACAGTGCACTCTCTGGACTCACTGCAGTGCATCCCCAGTGGTGACAGTGCACTCTCTGGACTCACTGCAGTGCATCCCCAGTGGTGCCAGTGCACTCTCTGGACTCAGTGCACTGCATCCCCAGTGGTGCCAGTGCACTCTCTGGACTCACTGCACTGCATCCGTAATGGTGCCAGTGCACTCACTGGACTCACTGCACTGCATCACAGGTGGTGCCAGTGCACTCTGTGGACTCACTGCAGTGAATCCCCGGTGGTGCCACTGCACTCTCTGGACTCACTGCACTGCATCCCCAGTGGTGCCAGAGCACTCTCTGGACTCACTGCACTGCATCCCCAGTGGTGCCACTGCACTCTCTGGACTCACTGCACTGCATCCCCAGTGGTGTCAGTGCACTCTCTGGACTCAATGCACTGCATTCCCGGTGGTTCCAGTGCAATCTCTGGACTCACTGTAGTGCATCCCCAGTGGTGCCAGTGCACTCTCTGGACTCACTGCAGTGCATCTCCAGTGGTGCCAGTGCACTCTCTGGACTCACTGCACTGCATCCCCAGTGGTGCCAGTGCACTCTCTGGACTCACTGCACTGCATCCCCAGTGGTGCCAGTGCACTCTCTGGACTCACTGCACTGCATCCCCAGTGGTGCCAGTGCACTCTCTGGACTCACTGCACTGCATGCCCAGTGGTGCCAGTGCACACTCTGGACTCACTGTACTGCATCCCCACTGGTACCAGTGCACTCTGTGGACTCACTGTACTGCATCCCCAGTGGTGACAGTGCACTCTCTGGACTCACTGAAGTGCATCCCCAGTGGTGCCAGTGCACTCTCTGGACTCACTGCACTGCATCCCCAGTGGTGCCAGTGCACTCTCTGGACTCACTGCACTGCATCCCCAGTGGTGCCAGTGCACTCTCTGGACTCACTGCAGTGCATCCACAGTGGTGCCAGTGCACTCACTGGACTCACTGCAGTGCATTCCCTCTGGTGCCAGTGCACTCTCTTTACTCACTGCACTGCATCCCCAGTGGTGCCAGTGCACTCTCTGGACTCACTGCACTGCATCCCCAGTGGTGCGAGTGCATTCTCTGGACTCACTGCAGTGCATCACCAGTGGTGCCAGTGCACTCTCTGGACTCACTGAGGTGCATCCCCAGTGGTGCCAGTGCACTCTCTGGAGTCACTGAAGTGCATCTCCAGTGGTGCCAATGCACTCTCTGGACTCACTGCACTGCATCCCCAGTGGTGCCAGTGCACTCTCTGGACTCACTGAACTGCATCCCCAGTGGTGCCAGTGCACTCTCTGGACTCACTGCACTTCATCCCTAGTGGTGCCACTGCACTCTCTGGACTCACTGCACTGCTTCCCCAGTGGTGCCAGTGCACTCTCTGGACTCACTGCACTGCATCTCCAGTGGTGCCAGTGCACTCACTGGACTCACTGCAGTGCATCCCCACTGGTGCCAGTGCACTCTCTGGACTCACTGCACTGCATCCCCAGTGGTGCCAGTGCACTCTCTGGACTCACTGCACTGCATCCCCAGTGGTTCCAGCGCACTCTCTGGACTCACTGCACTGCATCCCCAGTGGTGCTAGTGCACTCTGTGGACTCACTGCAGTGCATCCCCAGTGGTGCCAGTGCACTCTCTGGACTCACTGAAGTGCATTCTCAGTGGTGCCAGTGCACTCTCTGGACTCACTGAAGTGCATCCCCAGTGGTGCCAGTGCACTCTCTGGACTCACTGCACTGCATGTCCTGTGGTGCCAGTGCACTCTCTGGACTCACTGTACTGCATCCCCACTGGTGCCAGTGCACTATGTGGACTCACTGTACTGCATCCCCAGTGGTGACAGTGCACTCTCTGGACTAACTGCAGTGCATCCCCAGAGGTGCCAGTGCACTCTCTGGACTCACTGCAGTGCATCCCCAGTGGTGCCAGTGCACTCTCTGGTCTCACTGCAGTGCATCCCCAGTGGTGCCAGTGCAGTCTCTGGACTCACTGCACTGCATCCCCAGTGGTGCCAGTGCACTGTCTGGACTCACTGCAGTGCATCCCCAGTGGTGTCAGTGCACTCTCTGGACTCACTGTACTGCACCCCCAGTGGTGCCAGTTCACTCACTGGACTGACTGCACTGCATCCCCAGTGGTGCCAGTGCACTCACTGGACTCACTGCACTGCATCACAGGTGGTGCCAGTGCACTCTCCGGACTCACTGCAGTGAATCCCCGGTGGTGCCAGTGTACTCTCTGCAGTCACTGCACTGCATCCCCAGTGGTGCCAGTGCACTCACTGGACTGCATCCCCAGTGGTGCCAGTGCACTCTCTGGACTCACTGCACTGCATCCCCAGTGGTGCCAGTGCACTCTCTGGACTCACTGCAGTGCATCCCCAGTGGTGTCAGTGCACTCTCTGGACTCACTGAAGTGCACACCCAGTTGTGCCAGTGCACTCTCTGGACTCAATGCACTGCATCCCCAGTGGTGCCAGTGCAGTCTCTGGACTCAGTGCACTGCATCCCCAGTGGTGCCAGTGCAATCTCTGGACTCACTGTAGTGCATCCCCAGTGGTGCCAGTGCACTCTCTGGACTCACTGCAGTGCATCCCCAGTGGTGCCAGTGCACTCTCTGGACTCACTGCAGTGCATCCCCAGTGGTGCCAGTGCACTCTCTGGACTCACTGTACTGCATCACCAGTGGTGCCAGTGCACTCTCTGGACTCACTGCACTGCATCCCCAGTGGTGCCAGTGCACTCTCTGGAGTCACTGAAGTGCATCCCCAGTGGTGCCAGTGCACTCTCTGGACTCACTGCACTGCATGCCCAGTGGTGCCAGTGCACACTCTGGACTCACTGTACTGCATCCCCACTGGTACCAGTGCACTCTGTGGACTCACTGTACTGCATCCCCAGTGGTGACAGTGCACTCTCTGGACTCACTGCACTGCATCCCCAGTGGTGCCAGTGCACTCTCTGGACTCACTGCACTGCATCCCCAGTGGTGCCAGTGCACTCTCTGGACTCACTGCACTGCATCCCCAGTGGTGCCAGTGCACTCTCTGGACTCACTGCAGTGCATCCACAGTGGTGCCAGTGCACTCACTGGACTCACTGCAGTGCATTCCCTCTGGTGCCAGTGCACTCTCTGGACTCACTGCACTGCATCCCCAGTGGTGCCAGTGCACTCTCTGGACTCACTGCACTGCATCCCCAGTTGTGCCAGTGCATTCTCTGGACTCACTGCAGTGCATCACCAGTGGTGCCAGTGCACTCTCTGGACTCACTGAGGTGCATCCCCAGTGGTGCCAGTGCACTCTCTGGAGTCACTGAAGTGCATCTCCAGTGGTGCCAGTGCACTCTCTGGACTCACTGCACTGCATCCCCAGTGGTGCCAGTGCACTCTCTGGACTCACTGAACTGCATCCCCAGTGGTGCCAGTGCACTCTCTGGACTCACTGCACTGCATCCCCAGTGGTGCCAGTGCACTCACTGGACTGACTGCAGTGCATCCCCACTGGTGCCAGTGCACTCTCTGGACTCACTGAACTGCATCCCCAGTGGTGCCAGTGCACTCTCTGGACTCACTGCACTGCATCCCCAGTGGTTCCAGCGCACTCTCTGGACTCACTGCACTGCATCCCCAGTGGTGCGAGTGCACTCTGTGGACTCACTGCAGTGCATCCCCAGTGGTGCCAGTGCACTCTCTGGACTCACTGAAGTGCATTCTCAGTGGTGCCAGTGCACTCTCTGGACTCACTGCACTGCATCCCCAGTGGTGTCAGTGCACTCTCTGGACTCACTGAAGTGCATACCCAGTTGTGCCAGTGCACTCTCTGGACTCAATGCACTGCATCCCCAGTGGTGCCACTGCACTCTCTGGACTCAGTGCGCTGCATCCCCAGTGGTGCCAGTGCAATCTCTGGACTCACTGTAGTGCATCCCCAGTGGTTCCAGTGCACTCTCTGGACTCACTGCAGTGCATCCCCAGTGGTGCCAGTGCACTCTCTGGACTCACTGCACTGCATCACCAGTGGTGCCAGTGCACTCTCTGGACTCACTGCACTGCATCCCCAGTGGTGCCAGTGCACTCTCTGGACTCACTGCACTGCATCCCCAGTGGTGCCAGTGCACTCTCTGGAGTCACTGAAGTGCATCCCCAGTGGTGCCAGTGCACTCTCTGGACTCACTGCACTGCATGCCCAGTGGTGCCAGTGCACACTCTGGACTCACTGTACTGCATCCCCACTGGTACCAGTGCACTCTGTGGACTCACTGTACTGCATCCCCAGTGGTGACAGTGCACTCTCTGGACTCACTGCAGTGCATCCCCAGTGGTGCCAGTGCACTCTCTGGACTCACTGCAGTGCATCCCCAGTGGTGCCAGTGCACTCTCTGGACTCACTGCACTGCATCCCCAGTGGTGCCAGTGCACTCTCTGGACTCACTGCACTGCATCCCCAGTGGTTCCAGCGCACTCTCTGGACTCACTGCACTGCATCCCCAGTGGTGCGAGTGCACTCTGTGGACTCACTGCAGTGCATCCCCAGTGGTGCCAGTGCACTCTCTGGACTCACTGAAGTGCATTCTCAGTGGTGCCAGTGCACTCTCTGGACTCACTGCACTGCATCCCCAGTGGTGTCAGTGCACCCTCTGGACTCACTGAAGTGCATACCCAGTTGTGCCTGTGCACTCTCTGGACTCAATGCACTGCATCACCAGTGGTGCCACTGCACTCTCTGGACTCAGTGCACTGCATCCCCAGTGGTGCCAGTGCAATCTCTGGACTCACTGTAGTGCATCCCCAGTGGTGCCAGTGCACTCTCTGGACTCACTGCAGTGCATCCCCAGTGGTGCCAATGTACTCTCTGGACTCACTGTACTGCATCACCAGTGGTGCCAGTGCACTCTCTGGACTCACTGCACTGCATCCCCAGTGGTGCCAGTGCACTCTCTGGACTCACTGCACTGCATCCCAAGTGGTGCCAGTGCACTCTCTGGAGTCACTGAAGTGCATCCCCAGTGGTGCCACTGCACTCTCTGGACTCACTGCACTGCATGCCCAGTGGTGCCAGTGCACACTCTGGACTCACTGTACTGCATCCCCAGTGGTGACAGTGCACTCTCTGGACTCACTGCAGTGCATCCCCAGTGGTGCCAGTGCACTCTCTGGACTCACTGCACTGCATCCCCAGTGGTGCCAGTGCACTCTCTGGACTCACTGCAGTGCATCCACAGTGGTGCCAGTGCACTCACTGGACTCACTGCAGTGCATTCCCTCTGGTGCCAGTGCATTCTCTGGACTCACTGCACTGCATCCCCAGTGGTGCCAGTGCACTCTCTGGACTCACTGCACTGCATCCCCAGTGGTGCGAGTGCATTCTTTGGACTCACTGCAGTGCATCAGCAGCGGTGCCAGTGCACTCTCTGGACTCACTGAGGTGCATCCCCAGTGGTGCCAGTGCACTCTCTGGAGTCACTGAAGTGCATCCCCAGTGGTGCCAGTGCACTCTCTGGACTCACTGCACTGCATCACCAGTGGTGCCAGTGCACTCTCTGGACTCACTGAACTGCATCCCCAGTGGTGCCAGTGCACTCTCTGGACTCACTGCACTGCATCCCCAGTGCTGCCAGTGCACTCTCTGGACTCACTGCACTGCATCCCTAGTGGTGCCACTGCACTCTCTGGACTCACTGCACTGCTTCCCCAGTGGTGCCAGTGCACTCTCTGGACTCACTGCACTGCATCCCCAGTGGTGCCAGTGCACTCACTGGACTCACTGCAGTGCATCCCCACTGGTGCCAGTGCACTCTCTGGACTCACTGCACTGCAACCCCAGTGGTGCCAGTGCACTCTCTGGACTCACTGCACTGCATCCCCAGTGGTTCCAGCGCACTCTCTGGACTCACTGCACTGCATCCCCAGTGGTGCTAGTGCACTCTGTGGACTCACTGCAGTGCATCCCCAGTGGTGCCAGTGCACTCTCTGGACTCACTGAAGTGCATTCTCAGTGGTGCCAGTGCGCTCTCTGGACTCACTGAAGTGCATCCCCAGTGGTGCCAGTGCACTCTCTGGACTCACTGCAGTGCATCCCCAGTGGACCCAGTGCACTCTCTGGACTCACTGCAGTGCATCCGCAGTGGTGCCATTGCACTCTCTGGACTCACTGCACTGCATCTCCAGTGGTGCCAGTGCACTCTCTGGACTCACTGCACTGCATCCCCAGTGCTGCCAGTGCACTCCCTTGAGTCACTGCACTGCATCCCCTGTGGTGCAAGAGCACTCTCTGGACTCACAGCAGTGCTCACCAGTGGTGCCAGTGCACTCTCTGGACTCACTGCACTGCATCCCCAGTGGTGCTAGTGCTCTCTCTGGACTCACTGCACTGCATCCCCAGTGGTGCCAGTGCACTCTCTGCACTCACTTCTCTGCATTCCCAGTGGTGCCAGTGAAGTCTCTGGACTCACTGCACTGCATCCCCAGTGGTGCCAGTGCACTCTCTGGACTCACTGCACTGCATCCCCAGTGGTGACTGTGCACTCTCTGGACTCACTGCAGTGCATCCCCAGTGGTGACAGTGCACTCTCTGGACTCACTGCAGTGCATCCCCAGTGGTGCCAGTGCACTCTCTGGACTCAGTGCACTGCATCCCCAGTGGTGCCAGTGCACTCTCTGGACTCACTGCACTGCATCCGTAATGGTGCCAGTGCACTCTCTGGACTCACTGCAGTGCATCCCCACTGGTGCCAGTGCACTCTCTGGACTCACTGCACTGCATCCCCAGTGGTGCCAGTGCACTCTCTGGAGTCACAGCACTGCATCCCCAGTGGTGCCAGGGCACTCTCTGGACTCACTGAAGTGCATCCCCAGTGGTGCCAGTGCACTCTCTGGACTCACTGAAGTGCATTCTAAGTGGTGCCAGTGCACTCTCTGGACTCACTGCACTGCATCCCCAGTGGTGCCAGTACACTCACTGGACTCACTGAACTGCATCCCCAGTGGTGCCAGTGCACTCTCTGGACTCACTAAACTGCATCAGCAGTGGTGCCTCTGCACTCTCTGGACTCACTGCACTGCTTCCCCAGTGGTGCCAGTGCACTCACTGGACTCACTGCAGTGCATCCCCACTGGTGCCAGTGCACTCTCTGGGCTCACTGCAGTGCATCCCCAGTGGTGCCAGTGCACTCTCTGGACTCACTGCACTGCATCCCCAGTGGTGCCTGTGCGCTCTATGGAGTCACAGCACTGCATCCCCAGTGGTGCCAGTACAATCTCTGGACTCACTGCAGTGCATCCCCAGTGGTGCCAGTGCACTCTCTGGACTCACTGAAGTGCATTCTCAGTGGTGCCAGTGCACTCTCTGGACTCATTGCACTGCATCCCCAGTGGTGCCAGTGCACTCTCTGGACTCACTGAACTGCAGCCCCAGTGGTGCCAGTGCACTCTCTGGACTCACTGCACTGCATCCCCAGTGGTGCCAGTGCACTCTCTGGACTCACTGCACTGCATCCCCAGTGGTGCCAGTGCACTCTCTGGACTCACTGCACTGCATCCCAAGTGGTGCCAGTGCACTCTCTGGAGTCACTGAAGTGCATCCCCAGTGGTGCCAGTGCACTCTCTGGACTCACTGCACTGCATGCCCAGTGGTGCCAGTGCACACTCTGGACTCACTGTACTGCATCCCCAGTGGTGCCAGTGCACTCTCTGGACTCACTGCACTGCATCCCCAGTGGTGCCAGTGCACTCTCTGGACTCACTGCAGTGCATCCACAGTGGTGCCAGTGCACTCACTGGACTCACTGCAGTGCATTCCCTCTGGTGCCAGTGCACTCTCTGGACTCACTGCACTGCATCCCCAGTGGTGCCAGTGCACTCTCTGGACTCACTGCACTGCATCCCCAGTGGTGCGAGTGCATTCTTTGGACTCACTGCAGTGCATCAGCAGCGGTGCCAGTGCACTCTCTGGACTCACTGAGGTGCATCCCCAGTGGTGCCAGTGCACTCTCTGGAGTCACTGAAGTGCATCCCCAGTGGTGCCAGTGCACTCTCTGGACTCACTGCACTGCATCACCAGTGGTGCCAGTGCACTCTCTGGACTCACTGAACTGCATCCCCAGTGGTGCCAGTGCACTCTCTGGACTCACTGCACTGCATCCCCAGTGCTGCCAGTGCACTCTCTGGACTCACTGCACTGCATCCCTAGTGGTGCCACTGCACTCTCTGGACTCACTGCACTGCTTCCCCAGTGGTGCCAGTGCACTCTCTGGACTCACTGCACTGCATCCCCAGTGGTGCCAGTGCACTCACTGGACTCACTGCAGTGCATCCCCACTGGTGCCAGTGCACTCTCTGGACTCACTGCACTGCAACCCCAGTGGTGCCAGTGCACTCTCTGGACTCACTGCACTGCATCCCCAGTGGTTCCAGCGCACTCTCTGGACTCACTGCACTGCATCCCCAGTGGTGCTAGTGCACTCTGTGGACTCACTGCAGTGCATCCCCAGTGGTGCCAGTGCACTCTCTGGACTCACTGAAGTGCATTCTCAGTGGTGCCAGTGCGCTCTCTGGACTCACTGAAGTGCATCCCCAGTGGTGCCAGTGCACTCTCTGGACTCACTGCAGTGCATCCCCAGTGGACCCAGTGCACTCTCTGGACTCACTGCAGTGCATCCGCAGTGGTGCCATTGCACTCTCTGGACTCACTGCACTGCATCTCCAGTGGTGCCAGTGCACTCTCTGGACTCACTGCACTGCATCCCCAGTGCTGCCAGTGCACTCCCTTGAGTCACTGCACTGCATCCCCTGTGGTGCAAGAGCACTCTCTGGACTCACAGCAGTGCTCACCAGTGGTGCCAGTGCACTCTCTGGACTCACTGCACTGCATCCCCAGTGGTGCTAGTGCTCTCTCTGGACTCACTGCACTGCATCCCCAGTGGTGCCAGTGCACTCTCTGCACTCACTTCTCTGCATTCCCAGTGGTGCCAGTGAAGTCTCTGGACTCACTGCACTGCATCCCCAGTGGTGCCAGTGCACTCTCTGGACTCACTGCACTGCATCCCCAGTGGTGACAGTGCACTCTCTGGACTCACTGCAGTGCATCCCCAGTGGTGACAGTGCACTCTCTGGACTCACTGCAGTGCATCCCCAGTGGTGCCAGTGCACTCTCTGGACTCAGTGCACTGCATCCCCAGTGGTGCCAGTGCACTCTCTGGACTCACTGCACTGCATCCGTAATGGTGCCAGTGCACTCTCTGGACTCACTGCAGTGCATCCCCACTGGTGCCAGTGCACTCTCTGGACTCACTGCACTGCATCCCCAGTGGTGCCAGTGCACTCTCTGGAGTCACAGCACTGCATCCCCAGTGGTGCCAGGGCACTCTCTGGACTCACTGAAGTGCATCCCCAGTGGTGCCAGTGCACTCTCTGGACTCACTGAAGTGCATTCTCAGTGGTGCCAGTGCACTCTCTGGACTCACTGCACTGCATCCCCAGTGGTGCCAGTACACTCACTGGACTCACTGAACTGCATCCCCAGTGATGCCAGTGCACTCTCTGGACTCACTAAACTGCATCAGCAGTGGTGCCTCTGCACTCTCTGGACTCACTGCACTGCTTCCCCAGTGGTGCCAGTGCACTCACTGGACTCACTGCAGTGCATCCCCACTGGTGCCAGTGCACTCTCTGGGCTCACTGCAGTGCATCCCCAGTGGTGTCAGTGCACTCTCTGGACTCACTGCACTGCATCCCCAGTGGTGCCTGTGCGCTCTATGGAGTCACAGCACTGCATCCCCAGTGGTGCCAGTACAATCTCTGGACTCACTGCAGTGCATCCCCAGTGGTGCCAGTGCACTCTCTGGACTCACTGAAGTGCATTCTCAGTGGTGCCAGTGCACTCTCTGGACTCATTGCACTGCATCCCCAGTGGTGCCAGTGCACTCTCTGGACTCACTGAACTGCAGCCCCAGTGGTGCCAGTGCACTCTCTGGACTCACTGCACTGCATCCCCAGTGGTGCCAGTGCACTCTCTGGACTCACTGCACATCATCCCTAGTGGTGCCACTGCACTCTCTGGACTCACTGCACTGCTTCCCCAGTGGTGCCAGTGCACTCTCTGGACTCACTGCAGTGCATCCCCAGTGGTGCCAGTGCACTCACTGGACTCACTGCAGTGCATCCCCAGTGGTGCCAGTGCACTCTCTGGACTCACTGCACTGCATCCCCAGTGGTGCCAGTGCACTCACTGGTCTCACTGCACTGCATCCCCAGTGGTGCCAGTGCACTCTCTGGACTCACTGCACTGCATCCCCAGTGCTGCCAGTGCACTCACTGGATTCACTGCACTGCATCCCCAGTGGTGCCAGTGCACTCTCTGGACTCACTGCACTGCATCCCCAGTGGTGCCAGTGCACTCTCTGGACTCACTGTACTGCATCCCCAGTGGTGCCAGTGCACTCTCTGGACTCACTGCAGTGCATCCCCAGTGGTGCCAGTGCACTCTCTGGACTCACTGCAGTGCATCCCCACTGGTGCCAGTGCACTCTCTGGACTCACTGCAGTGCATCCCCAGTGGTGCCAGTGCAGTCTCTGGAGTAACTGCAGTGCATCCCCACTGGTGCCAAAGCACTCTCTGGACTCACTGCAGTGCATCCCCAGTGGGGCCAGTGCACTCTCTGGACTCACTGCGCTGCATCCCCAGTGGTGCCAGTACACTCTCTGGACTCACTGCACTGCATCCCCAGTGGAGCCAGTGTACTCTCAGGACTCACTGCAGTGCATCCCCAGTGGTGCCAGTGCACTCTCTGGACTCACTGCACTGCATCCCCACTGGTGCCAGTGCACTGTCTGGACTCACTGAAGTGCATCCCCAGTTGTGCCAGTGCACTCTCTGGACTCAATGCACTGCATCCCCAGTGGTGCCTGTGCACTCTCTGGACTCACTCCACTGCATCCCCAGTGGTGCCAGTGCAATCTCTGGACTCACTGTAGTGCATCCCCAGTGGTGCCAGTGCACTCTCTGGACTCACTGCAGTGCATCCCCAGTGGTGCCAGTGCACTCACTGGACTCACTGCAGTGCATCCCCACTGGTGCCAGTGCACTCTCTGGACTCACTGCACTGCATCCCCAGTGGTGCCAGTGCACTCTCTGGACTCACTGCACTGCATCACAGGTAGTGCCAGTGCACTCTCTGGACTCACTGCACTGCATCCCCAGTGGTGCCAGTGCACTCTCTGGACTCACTGCACTGCATCCCCAGTGGTGCCAGTGCACTCTCTGCACTCACTTCTCTGCATTCCAAGTGGTGCCAGTGAAGTCTCTGGACTCACTGCACTGCATCCCCAGTGGTGCTAGTGCACTCTGTGGACTCACTGCAGTGCATCCCCAGTGGTGCCAGTGCACTCTCTGGACTCACTGCACTGCATCCCCAGTGCTGCCAGTGCACTCACTGGATTCACTGCACTGCATCCCCAGTGGTTCCAGTGCACTCTCTGGACTCACTGCACTGCATCCCCAGTGGTGCCAGTGCACTCTGTGGACTCACTGTACTGCATCCCCAGTGGTGACAGTGCACTCTCTGGACTCACTGCAGTGCATCCCCAGTGGTGCCAGTGCACTCTCTGGACTCACTGCAGTGCATCCCCACTGGTGCCAGTGCACTCTCTGGACTCACTGCAGTGCATCCCCAGTGGTGCCAGTGCAGTCTCTGGAGTAACTGCAGTGCATCCCCACTGGTGCCAAAGCACTCTCTGGACTCACTGCAGTGCATCCCCAGTGGGGCCAGTGCACTCTCTGGACTCACTGCGCTGGATCCCCAGTGGAGCCAGTGTACTCTCAGGACTCACTGCAGTGCATCCCCAGTGGTGCCAGTGCACTCTCTGGACTCACTGCACTGCATCCCCTTTGGTGCCAGTGCACTCTCTGGACTCACTGCACTGCACCCCAATGCTGCCAGTGCACTCTCTGGCGTCACTGCACTGCATCCCCCGTGGTGCAAGTGCACTCTCTGGACTCACTGGAGTGCATCACCTGTGGTGCCAGTGCACTCTCTGGACTCACTGCACTGCATCCCCATTGCTGCCAGTGCACTCTCTGGACTCACTGCACTGCATCACCTGTGGTGCCAGTGCACTCTCTGGACTCACTGCACCGCATCCGCAGTAGTGCCAGTGCACTCTCTAGAGTCACTGCGCTGCATCCCCAGTTGTGCCACTGCACTCTCTGGACTCACTGCAGCGCATCCCCAGTGGTGCCAGTGCACTCTCTGGAGTGACTGCAGTGCATCCCCAGTGGTGCCAGTGCACTCTCTGGACTCGCGTCACTGCATCCCCAGTGGTGCCAGTGCACTCTCTGGACTCGCGTCACTGCATCCCCACTGGTGCCAGTGCACTCTCTGGACTCACTGAAGTGCATCCCCGGTGGTGCCAGTGCACTCTCTGGACTCACTGCACTGCATCCCCAGTGGTGCTAGTGCACTCTGGACTCACTGCAGTGCATCCCCAGTGGTGACAGTGCACTCTCTGGACTCACTGGACACATCCCCAGTGGTGCCAGTGCACTCTCTGGACTCACTGCAGTGCATCCCCAGTGGTGCCTGTGCACTCTCTGGACTCACTGCACTGCATCCCCACTGGTGCCAGTGTACTCTCTGGACTCACTGCAGTGCATCCCCAGTGGTGCCATTGCACTCTCTGGACTCACTGAAGTGCATCCCCAGTTGTGCCAGTGCACTCTCTGGACTCAATGCACTGCATCCCCAGTGGTGCCAGTGCACTGTGTGGACTCGCGTCACTGCATCCCCAGTGGTGCCAGTGCACTCTCTGGACTCGCGTCACTGCATCCCCACTGGTGCCAGTGCACTCTCTGGACTCACTGAAGTGCATCCCCGGTGGTGCCAGTGCACTCTCTGGACTCACTGCACTGCATCCCCAGTGGTGCTAGTGCACTCTGGACTCACTGCAGTGCATCCCCAGTGGTGACAGTGCACTCTCTGGACTCACTGGACACATCCCCAGTGGTGGCAGTGCACTCTCTGGACTCACTGCAGTGCATCCCCAGTTGTGCCAGTGCACTCTCTGGACTCACTGCACTGCATCCCCACTGGTGCCAGTGTACTCTCTGGACTCACTGCAGTGCATCCCCACTGGTGCCAGTGCACTGTCTGGACTCACTGAAGTGCATCCCCAGTTGTGCCAGTGCACTCTCTGGACTCAATGCACTGCATCCCCAGTGGTGCCAGTGCACTCTCTGGACTCACTGCACTGCATCCCCAGTGGTGCCAGTGCAATCTCTGGACTCACTGTAGTGCATCCCCAGTGGTGCCAGTGCACTCTCTGGACTCACTGCAGTGCATCCCCAGTGGTGCCAGTGCGCTCTCTGGACTCACTGCACTGCATGTCCAGTGGTGCCAGTGCACACTCTGGACTCACTGTACTGCATCACCAGTGGTGCCAGTGCACTATGTGGACTCACTGTACTGCATCCCCAGTGGTGACAGTGCACTCTCTGGACTAACTGCAGTGCATCCCCAGTGGTGCCAGTGCACTCTCTGGACTCACTGTACTGCATCACCAGTGGTGCCAGTGCACTCTCTGGACTCACTTCAGTGCATCCCCAGTGGTGCCAGTGCACTCTCTGGACTCACTGCAGTGCATCCCCAGTGGCGCCAGTGCACTCTCTGGACTCACTGCACTGCATCCCCAGTGGTGCCAGTGCACTCTCTGCACTCACTGCACTGCATTCCCAGTGGTGCCAGTGAAGTCTCTGGACTCACTGTACTGCATCCCCAGTGGTGCCAGTGCACTCTCTGGACTCACTGCACTGCATCCCCACTGCTGCCAGTGCACTCTCTGGACTCACTGCACTGCATTCCCAGTGGTGCCAGTGCACTCTCTGGACTCACTGCACTGCATCCCTAGTGGTGCCACTGCACTCTCTGGACTCACTGCACTGCTTCCCCAGTGGTGCCAGTGCACTCTCTGGACTCACTGCACTGCATCCCCAGTGGTGCCAGTGCACTCACTGGACTCACTGCAGTGCATCCCCACTGGTGCCAGTGCACTCTCTGGACTCACTGCACTGCATCCCCAGTGGTGCCAGTGCACTCTCTGGACTCACTGCACTGCATCCCCAGTGGTTCCAGCGCACTCTCTGGACTCACTGCACTGCATCCCCAGTGGTGCCAGTGCACTCTCTGGAGTCACTGAAGTGCATACCCAGTGGTGCCAGTGCACTCTCTGGACTCACTGCACTGCATGCCCAGTGGTGCCAGTGCACACTCTGGACTCACTGTACTGCATCCCCACTGGTACCAGTGCACTCTGTGGACTCACTGTACTGCATCCCCAGTGGTGACAGTGCACTCTCTGGACTCACTGCAGTGCATCCCCAGTGGTGCCAGTGCACTCTCTGGACTCACTGCAGTGCATCCCCAGTGGTGCCAGTGCACTCTCTGGACTCACTGCACTGCATCCCCAGTGGTGCCAGTGCACTCGCTGGACTCACTGCACTGCATCCCCAGTGCTGCCAGTGCACTCCCTTGAGTCACTGCACTGCATCCCCTGTGGTGCAAGAGCACTCTCTGGACTCACAGCAGTGCTCATCAGTGGTGCCAGTGCACTCTCTAGACTCACTGCACTGCATCCCCAGTGGTGCCAGTGCACTCTCTGGACTCACTGCACTGCATCCCCATTGGTGCTAGTGCACTGTGTGGACTCACTGTACTGCATCCCCAGTGGTGTCAGTGCAATCTCTGGACTCACTGCAGTGCATCCCCAGTGGTGCCATTGCACTCTCAGGACTCACTGCACTGCATCCCCAGTGGTGCCAGTGCACTCTCTGGACTCACTGCACTGCATCCCCAGTGGTGCCAGTGCACTCACTGGATTCACTGCACTGCATCCCCAGTGGTGCCAGTGCACTCTCTGGACTCACTGCACTGCATCCCCAGTGGTGCCAGTGCACTCACTGGACTCACTGCAGTGCATCCCCACTGGTGCCAGTGCACTCTCTGGACTCACTGCACTGCATCCCCAGTGGTGCCAGTGCACTCTCTGGACTCACTGCACTGCATCCCCAGTGGTTCCAGCGCACTCTCTGGACTCACTGCACTGCATCCCCAGTGGTGCTAGTGCACTCTGTGGACTCACTGCAGTGCATCCCCAGTGGTGCCAGTGCACTCTCTGGACTCACTGAAGTGCATTCTCAGTGGTGCCAGTGCACTCTCTGGACTCACTTCAGTGCATCCCCAGTGGTGCCAGTGCACTCTCTGGACTCACTGCAGTGCATCCCCAGTGGAGCCAGTGCACTCTCTGGACTCACTGCAGTGCATCCTCAGTGGTGCCATTGCACTCTCTGGACTCACTGCACTGCATCTCCAGTGGTGCCAGTGCACTCTCTGGACTCACTGCACTGCATCCCCAGTGCTGCCAGTGCACTCCCTTGAGTCACTGCACTGCATCCCCTGTGGTGCAAGAGCACTCTCTGGACTCACAGCAGTGCTCATCAGTGGTGCCAGTGCACTCTCTGGACTCACTGCACTGCATCCAAAGTGGTGCCAGTGCACTCTCTGGACTCACTGCACTGCATCCCCATTGGTGCTAGTGCACTGTGTGGACTCACTGTACTGCATCTCCAGTGGTGTCAGTGCAATCTCTGGACTCACTGCAGTGCATCCCCAGTGGTGCCAGTGCACTCTCAGGACTCACTGCACTGCATCCCCAGTGGTGCCAGTGCACTCTCTGGACTCACTGCACTGCATCCCCAGTGGTGCCAGTGCACTCACTGGATTCACTGCACTGCATCCCCAGTGGTGCCAGTGCACTCTCTGGACTCACTGCACTGCATCCCCAGTGGTGCCAGTGCATTCACTGGACTCACTGGACTGCATCCCCAGTGGTGCCACTGCACTCTCTGGACTCACTGCACTGCATCCCCAGTGGTGCCAGTGCACTCTCTGGACTCACTGCACTGCATCCCCACTGGTGCCAGTGCACTCTCTGGACTCACTGCACTGCATCCCCAGTGGTTCCAGCGCACTCTCTGGACTCACTGCACTGCATCCCCAGTGGTGCTAGTGCACTCTGTGGACTCACTGCAGTACATCCCCAGTGGTGCCAGTGCACTCTCTGGACTCACTGCACTGCATCCCCAGTGCTGCCAGTGCACTCACTGGATTCACTGCACTGCATCCCCAGTGGTTCCAGTGCACTCTCTGGACTCACTGCACTGCATCCCCAGTGGTGCCAGTGCACTCTGTGGACTCACTGTACTGCATCCCCAGTGGTGACAGTGCACTCTCTGGACTCACTGCAGTGCATCCCCAGTGGTGCCAGTGCACTCTCTGGACTCACTGCAGTGCATCGCCAGTGCACTCTCTAGACTCACTGCAGGGCATCCCCGGTGGAGCCAGTGTACTCTCAGGACTCACTGCAGTGCATCCCCAGTGGTGCCAGTGCACTCTCTGGACTCACTGCACTGCATCCCCAGTGGTGCCAGTGCACTCTCTGGACTCACTGCACTGCACACCAATGCTGCCAGTGCACTCTCTGGCGTCACTGCACTGCATCCCCCGTGGTGAAAGTGCACTCTCTGGACTCACTGGAGTGCATCACCTGTGGTGCCAGTGCACTCTCTGGACTCACTGAACTGCATCCCCATTGCTGCCAGTGCACTCTCTGGACTCACTGCACCGCATCCGCAGTAGTGCCACTGCACTCTCTAGAGTCACTGCGCTGCATCCCCAGTTGTGCCACTGCACTCTCTGGACTCACTGCAGCGCATCCCCAGTGGTGCCAGTGCACTCTCTGGAGTGACTGCAGTGCATCCCCAGTGGTGCCAGTGCACTCTCTGGACTCGCGTCACTGCATCCCCAGTGGTGCCAGTGCACTCTCTGGACTCGCGTCACTGCATCCCCACTGGTGCCAGTGCACTCTCTGGACTCACTGAACTGCATCCCCAGTGGTGCCAGTGCACTCTCTGGACTCACTGCACTGCATCCCCAGTGGTGCCAAAGCACTCTCTGGACTCCCGCCACCGCATCCCCAGTGGTTCCAGTGCACTCTCTGGACTCACTGCACTGCATCCCCACTGGTGCCAGAACACTCTCTGGACTCACTGCACTGCATCCCCAGTGGTGCCACTGCACTCTCTGGACTCACTGCACTGCATCCCCAGTGGTGTCAGTGCACTCTCTGGACTCACTGAAGTGCATACCCAGTTGTGCCAGTGCACTCTCTGGACTCAATGCACTGCATTCCCAGTGGTGCCAGTGCACTCTCTGGACTCAGTGCACTGCATCCCCAGTGGTGCCAGTGCAATCTCTGGACTCACTGTAGTGCATCCCCAGTGGTGCCAGTGCACTCTCTGGAGTCACTGCAGTGCATCCCCAGTGGTGCCAGTGCACTCTCTGGACTCACTGCAGTACATCCCCAGTGGTGCCAGTGCACTCTCTGGACTCACTGTACTGCATCACCAGTGGTGCCAGTGCACTCTCTGGACTCACTGCACTGCATCCCCAGTGGTGCCAGTGCACTCTCTGGACTCACTGCACTGCATCCCCAGTGGTGCCAGTGCACTCTCTGGAGTCGCTGAAGTGCATCCCCAGTGGTGCCAGTGCACTCTCTGGACTCACTGCACTGCATGCCCAGTGGTGCCAGTGCACACTCTGGACTCACTGTACTGCATCCCCACTGGTACCAGTGCACTCTGTGGACTCACTGTACTGCATCCCCAGTGGTGACAGTGCACTCTCTGGACTCACTGAAGTGCATCCCCAGTGGTGCCAGTGCACTCTCTGGACTCACTTCAGTGCATCCCCAGTGGTGCCAGTGCACTCTCTGGACTCACTGCACTGCATCCCCAGTGGTGCCAGTGCACTCTCTGGACTCACTGCACTGCATCCCCAGTGGTGCGAGTGCATTCTCTGGACTCACTGCAGTGCATCACCAGTGGTGCCAGTGCACTCTCTGGACTCACTGAGGTGCATCCCCAGTGGTGCCAGTGCACTCTCTGGAGTCACTGAAGTGCATCTCCAGTGGTGCCAGTGCACTCTCTGGACTCACTGCACTGCATCCCCAGTGGTGCCAGTGCACTCTCTGGACTCACTGAACTGCATCCCCAGTGGTGCCAGTGCACTCTCTGGACTCACTGCACTGCATCCCCAGTGCTGCCAGTTCACTCTCTGGACTCACTGCACTGCATCCCTAGTGGTGCCACTGCACTCTCTGGACTCACTGCACTGCTTCCCTGTGGTGCCAGTGCACTCTCTGGACTCACTGCACTGCATCCCCAGTGGTGCCAGTGCACTCACTGGACTCACTGCAGTGCATCCCCACTGATGCCAGTGCACTCTCTGGACTCACTGCACTGCATCCCCAGTGGTGCCAGTGCACTCTCTGGACTCACTGCACTGCATCCCCAGTGGTTCCAGCGCACTCTCTGGACTCACTGCACTGCATCCCCAGTGGTGCCAAAGCACTCTCTGGACTCACTGCAGTGCATCCCCAGTGGTGCCAGTGCACTCTCTGGACTCACTGAAGTGCATTCTCAGTGGTGCCAGTGCACTCTCTGGACTCACTGCACTGCATCCCCAGTGGTGTCAGTGCACTCTCTGGACTCACTGAAGTGCATATCCAGTTGTGCCAGTGCACTCTCTGGACTCAATGCACTGCATCCCCAGTGGTGCCACTGCACTCTCTGGACTCAGTGCACTGCATCCCCAGTGGTGCCAGTGCAATCTCTGGACTCACTGTAGTGCATCCCCAGTGGTGCCAGTGCACTCTCTGGACTCACTGCACTGCATCCCCAGTGGTGCCAGTGCACTCTCTGGACTCACTGTACTGCATCACCAGTGGTGCCAGTGCACTCTCTGGACTCACTGCACTGCATCCCCAGTGGTGCCAGTGCACTCTCTGGACTCACTGCACTGCATCCCCAGTGGTGCCAGTGCACTCTCTGGAGTCACTGAAGTGCATACCCAGTGGTGCCAGTGCACTCTCTGGACTCACTGCACTGCATGCCCAGTGGTGCCAGTGCACACTCTGGACTCACTGTACTGCATCCCCACTGGTACCAGTGCACTCTGTGGACTCACTGTACTGCATCCCCAGTGGTGACAGTGCACTCTCTGGACTCACTGCAGTGCATCCCCAGTGGTGCCAGTGCACTCTCTGGACTCACTGCAGTGCATCCCCAGTGGTGCCAGTGCACTCTCTGGACTCACTGCACTGCATCCCCAGTGGTGCCAGTGCACTCTCTGGACTCACTGCAGTGCATCCCCAGTGCTGCCAGTGCACTCACTGGACTCACTGCAGTGCATTCCCTCTGGTGCCAGTGCACTCTCTGGACTCACTGCACTGCATCCCTAGTGGTGCCACTGCACTCTCTGGACTCACTGCACTGCTTCCCCAGTGGTGCCAGTGCACTCTCTGGACTCACTGCACTGCATCCGCAGTGGTGCCAGTGCACTCACTGGACTCACTGCAGTGCATCCCCACTGGTGCCAGTGCACTCTCTGGACTCACTGCACTGCATCCCCAGTGGTGCCAGTGCACTCTCTGGACTCACTGCAGTGCATCCCCAGTGCTGCCAGCGCACTCTCTGGACTCACTGCACTGCATCCCCAGTGGTGCTAGTGCACTCTGTGGACTCACTGCAGTGCATCCCCAGTGGTGCCAGTGCACTCTCTGGACTCACTGCACTGCATCCCCAGTGGTGCCAGTGCACTCTCTGGACTCACTGCACTGCATCCCCAGTGGTGCTAGTGCACTCTGTGGACTCACTGCACTGCATCCCCAGTGGTGCCAGTGCACTCACTGGACTCACTGCAGTGCATCCCCACTGGTGCCAGTGCACTCTCTGGACTCACTGCACTGCATCTCCAGTGGTGCCAGTGCACTCTCTGGACTCACTGCACTGCATCCCCAGTGCTGCCAGTGCACTCCCTTGAGTCACTGCACTGCATCCCCTGTGGTGCAAGAGCACTCTCTGGACTCACAGCAGTGCTCATCAGTGGTGCCAGTGCACTCTCTGGACTCACTGCACTGCATCCCCAGTGGTGCCAGTGCACTCTCTGGACTCACTGCACTGCATCCCCATTGGTGCTAGTGCACTGTGTGGACTCACTGCACTGCATCCCCAGTGGTGCCAGTGCACTCTCTGGAGTCACAGCACTGCATCCCCAGTGGTGCCAGTGCACTCTCTGGACTCACTGCACTGCATACCCAGTGGTGCCAGTGCACTCTCTGGAGTCACAGCACTGCATCCCCAGTGGTGCCAGTACACTCTCTGGACTCACTGAAGTGCATCCCCAGTGGTGCCAGTGCACTCTCTGGACTCACTGAAGTGCATTCTCAGTGGTACCAATGCACTCTCTGGACTCACTGCACTGCATCCCCAGTGGTGCCAGTACACTCACTGGACTCACTGCACTGCATCCCCAGTGGTGCCAGTGCACTCTCTGGACTCACTAAACTGCATCACCAGTGGTGCCTCTGCACTCTCTGGACTCACTGCACTGCTTCCCCAGTGGTGCCAGTGCACTCACTGGACTCACTGCAGTGCATCCCCACTGGTGCCAGTGCACTCTCTGGGCTCACTGCAGTGCATCCCCAGTGGTGCCAGTGGACTCTCTGGACTCACTGCACTGCATCCCCAGTGGTGCCTGTGCGCTCTCTGGAGTCACAGCACTGCATCCCCAGTGGTGCCAGTACAATCTCTGGACTCACTGCAGTGCATCCCCAGTGGTGCCAGTGCACTCTCTGGACTCACTGATGTGCATTCTCAGTGGTGCCAGTGCACTCTCTGGACTCACTGCAGTGCATCCCCAGTGGTGCCAGTGCACTCTCTGGACTCACTGAACTGCATCCCCAGTGGTGCCAGTGCACTCTCTGGACTCACTGCACTGCATCCCCAGTGCTGCCAGTGCACTCTCTGGGCTCACTGCACTGCATCCCGAGTGGTGCCACTGCACTCTCTGGACTCACTGCACTGCTTCCCCAGTGGTGCCAGTGCACTCTCTGGACTCACTGCACTGCATCCCCAGTGGTGCCAGTGCACTCACTGGACTCACTGCAGTGCATCCCCACTGGTGCCAGTGCACTCTCTGGACTCACTGCACTGAATCCCCAGTGGTGCCAGTGCACTCTCTGGACTCACTGCACTGCATCCCCAGTGGTTCCAGCGCACTCTCTGGACTCACTGCACTGCATCCCCAGTGGTGCTAGTGCACTCTGTGGACTCACTGCAGTGCATCCCCAGTGGTGCCAGTGCACTCTCTGGACTCACTGCACTGCATCCCCAGTGCTGCCAGTGCACTCACTGGATTCACTGCACTGCATCCACAGTGGTGCCAGTGCACTCTCTGGACTCACTGCACTGCATCCCCAGTGGTGCCAGTGCACTCTCTGGACTCACTGTACTGCATCCCCAGTGGTGACAGTGCACTCTCTGGACTCACTGCAGTGCATCCCCAGTGGTGCCAGTGCACTCTCTGGACTCACTGCAGTGCATCCCCACTGGTGCCAGTGCAGTCTCTGGAGTAACTGCAGTGCATCCCCACTGGTGCCAGTGCACTCTCTGGACTCACTGCAGTGCATCCCCAGTGGTGCCAGTACACTCTCTGGACTCACTGCACTGCATCGGCATGGCACTCTCTGGACTCACTGCAGGGCATCCCCGGTGGAGCCAGTGTACTCTCAGGACTCACTGCAGTGCATCCCCAGTGGTGCCAGTGCACTCTCTGGACTCACTGCACCGCATCCCCAGTGGTGCCAGTGCACTCTCTGGACTCACTGCACTGCACCATAAGGCTGCCAGTGCACTCTCTGGCGTCACTGCACTGAATCCCCCGTGGTGCAAGTGCACTCTCTGGACTCACTGGAGTGCATCACCTGTGGTGCCAGTGCACTCTCTGGACTCACTGCACTGCATCCCCATTGCTGCCAGTGCACTCTCTGGACTCACTGCACTGCATCACCTGTGGTGCCAGTGCACTCTCTGGACTCACTGCACCGCATCCGCATTAGTGCCAGTGCACTCTCTGGAGTGACTGCAGTGCATCCCCAGTGGTGCCAGTGCACTCTCTGGACTCGCGTCACTGCATCCCCAGTGGTGCCAGTGCACTCTCTGGACTCGCGTCACTGCACCCCCACTGGTGCCAGTGCACTCTCTGGACTCACTGCACTGCATCACCAGTGGTGCCACTGCACTCTCTGGACTCACTGCAGTGCATTCCCGGTGGTGCCAGTGCACTCTCTGGACTCACTGCAGTGCATCCCCAGTGGGGCTAGTGCACTCTGGACTCACTGCAGTGCATCCCCAGTGGTGACAGTGCACTCTCTGGACTCACTGCACTGCATACCCAGTGGTGCCAGTGCACTCTCTAGAGTCACTGTACTGCATCCCCAGTGGTGCCAGTGCACTCTCTGGACTCACCGCACTGCACCCTGAGTGGTGCCAGTGCACTCTCTGGACTCACTGCACTGCATCCCCAGTGGTGCCAGTGCACTCTCTAGAGTCACTGCGATGCATCCCCAGTGGTGCCAGTGCACTCTCTGGACTCACTGCAGTGCATTCCCGGTGGTGCCAGTGCACTCTCTGGACTCACTGCACTGCATCCCCAGTGGTGCCAGTGCACTCTCTAGAGTCACTGCGATGCATCCCCAGTGGTGCCAGTGAACTCTCTGGACTCGCGTCACTGCACCCCCACTGGTGCCAGTGCACTCTCTGGACTCACTGCACTGCATCACCAGTGGTGCCACTGCACTCTCTGGACTCACTGCAGTGCATTCCCGGTGGTGCCAGTGCACTCTCTGGACTCACTGCAGTGCATCCCCAGTGGGGCTAGTGCACTCTGGACTCACTGCAGTGCATCCCCAGTGGTGACAGTGCACTCTCTGGACTCACTGCACTGCATACCCAGTGGTGCCAGTGCACTCTCTAGAGTCACTGTACTGCATCCCCAGTGGTGCCAGTGCACTCTCTGGACTCACCGCACTGCACCCTGAGTGGTGCCAAAGCACTCTCTGGACTCCCGCCACCGCATCCCCAGTGGATCCAGTGCACTCTCTGGACTCACTGCACTGCATCACCAGTGGTGCCAGTGAACTCTCTGGACTCACTGCACTGCATCCCCAGTGCTGCCAGTGCACTCTCTGGACTCACTGCACTGCATCCCCAGTGGTGCCAGTGCACTCTCTGGACTCGCGTCAATGCATCCCCAGTGGTGCTAATGCACTCTCTGGACTCACTGCACTTCATCCCGAGTGGTGCCAGTGCACTCTCTGGACTCACTGCACTGCATCCCCAGTGGGGCTAGTGCACTCTCTGGACTCACTGGACTGCATCCCCAGTGGTGCCAGTGCACTCTCTGGACTCACTGCACTGCATCCCCTGTGCTGCCAGTGCTCTCTCTGGACTCACTGCACTGCATCCACAGTGGTGCCAGTGCACTCTCTGGACTCACTGCAGTGCATCACCAGTGGTGCCAGTACACTCTCTGGACACACTGAAGTGCATTCTCAGTGGTGCCAGTGCACTCTCTGGACTCACTGCGCTGCATCCCCAGTGGTGCCAGCACACTCACTGGACTCACTGCACTGCATCCCTCGTGGTGCCAGGGCACTCTCTGCAGACACTGCAGTGCATCCCCAAAGGTGACAGTGCACTCTCTGGACTCATGGACTGCATCCCCAGTGGTGCCAGTGCACTCTCTGGACTCACTGCACTACTCCAGCCGCGGCAGTCGCTCCAGCCGCGGTAGCCCTCCAGCCTCGGCAGATGCTCCATCCGCGGCATACGCGGCAGGCGCTCCAACCGCGGCAACCGCTCCAGCCGTGGCAGCCGCTCCACTCGGTAGTTGCTGGAGCGGCTGCCGCGGCTAGAGCGGCTGGAGCGGCTGCCGCGGCTGGAGCTCCTGCCGCGTTTGGAGCGGTTACCGCGGCTGGAGCGGCTGGAGCGGCTGCCGCGGCTGGAGGGGCTAACGCGGCTGGAGAGGCTGACGCGGTTGGAGCGTCTAGAGCGTCTGCCGCGGCTGGATGGGCGACCGCGTCTGGAGCGGTTGACGCGGCTGGAGCGGAAACCGAGGCTGGAGCGCCACTCTCTGGACTCACTGCACTGCATCACCAGTGGTGCCAGTGCACTCTGTGGACTCACTGCACTGCATCACCAGTGGTGCCAGTGCACTCTCTGGACTCACTGCACTGCATCCCCAGTGGCGCTAGTGCACTCTCTGGACTCACTGCAGTGCATCCCCAGTGGTGCCAGTGCACTCTCTGGACACACTGAAGTGCATTATCAGTGGTGCCAGTGCACTCTCTGGACTCACTGCACTGCATGCCCAGTGGTGCCAGTGCACTCTCTGGACTCACTGCACTGCATCCCCAGTGGTGCCAGTGCACTCTCTGGACTCACTGCACTGCATCCCCATTGCTGCCAGTGCACTCTCTGGACTCACTGCACTGCATCCACAGTGGTGCCAGTGCACTCTCTGGACTCACTGCAGGGCATCCCCAGTGGTGCCAGTGCGCTCTCTGGACTCACTGCAGGGCATCCCCAGTGGTGCCAGTGCACTCTCTGGACTCACTGCACTGCATCCCCAGTGGTGCCAGTGCACTCTCTTGACTGACTGAAGTGCATCCCCAGTGGTGTCAGTGCACTCTCTGGACTCACAGCAGTGCATCCCCAGTGGTGCCAGTGCACTCCCTGGACTCACTGCACTGCTACAGCCGCGGCAGCCGCTCCAGCCGCGGTAGCCCTCCAGCCGTGGCAGCCGCTCCACTCGGTAGCGGCTGGAGCGGCTGCCGCGGCTGGAGCGGCTGGAGCGGCTGCCGCGGCTGAAGCGGCTGCCGCGGATGGAGAGGCTGGCGCGGCTGGAGGGGCTGGAGCGGCTGCCGCGGCTGGAGCGGCTGGAGCGGCTGCCGGGGCTGGAGCGTCTAACGCGGCTGGAGGGGCTACCGCGTGGTTGACTCGGCTGGAGCGGATGCCGAGGCTGGAGCGGCACTCTCTGGATTCACTGAAATGCATTCTCAGTGGTGCCAGTGCACTCTCTGGACTCACTGCTCTGCATCCCCAGTGGTGCTAGTGCACTCTGGACTCACTGCACTGCATCCCCAGTGGTGCCAAAGCACTCTCTGGACTCCAGGCACCGCATCCCCAGTGGTGTCAGTGCACTCTCTGGACTCCCGGCACCGTATCCCCAGTGGGGCCAGTGCATTCTCTGGACTCACGGCACTGCATCCCCAGTGGTGCCAGTGCACTCTCTGGACTCACTGCACTGCATCCCCAATGGTGCCAGTGCACTCTCTTTACTCACTGCACTGCATCCCCAAGGTGCCAGTGCACTCTCTGGACTCACTGCACTGCTCCAGCCGCGGCAGCCTCTCCAGCCGCACCAGCCGCATCATCCGCTCCAGCCTCGGCATCCGCTCCAGCCGCGTTAACCGCTCCAGCCGCGGTAGCTCCTCCAGCCGCGCCAGCCGCTCCAGCCGCGGCAGCCGCTCCAGCCGCTCCAGCCGCGGCAGCCGCGGCATCCGCTCCAGCCGCTCCAGCCGCGGCAGCCGCTCCAGCCGCTACCGAGTGGAGCGGCTGCCACGGCTGGAGGGCTACCGCGGCTGGAGCGGCTGCCGCGGCTGGAGCAGTGCAGTGAGTCCAGGGAGTGCAAAGGCACCAGTGGGGATGGAGTGCAGTGAGTCCAAAGACTTCATTGTCACCATTGGGAATGCAGTGCAGTGAGTCCAGAGAGTGCACTGGCACCACTGGGGATGCCCTGCAGTGAGTCCAGAGAGTGCACTGGCACCACTGGGGATGCACTACAGTGAGTCCAGGGATAGCACTGGCACCACTGGGGATGCAGTGCAGTGAGTCCAGAGAGTGCACTGGCACCACTGGGGATGCACTGCAGTGAGTCCAGAGAGTGCACTGGCACCACTGGGGATGCATTACAGTGAGTCCAGTGAGTGCACTGGCACCACTGGGGATGCAGTGCAGTGAGTCCAGAGAGTGCACTGGCACCACTGAGAATGCACTTCAGTGAGTCCAGAGAGTGCACTGGCACCACTGGGGATGCACTACAGTGAGTCCAGGAATAGCACTGGCACCACTGGGGATGCAGTGCAGTGAGTCCAGAGAGTGCACTGGCTCCACTGGGGATGCACTTCAGTGAGTCCAGAGAGTGCACTGGCACCACTGGGGATGCAGTGCAGTGAGTCAAGAGAGTGCACTGGCAGGACTGGGGATGCAGTGCAGTGAGTCCAGAGAGTGCACTGGCACCACTGGGGATGCAGTGCAGTGAGTCAAGAGAGTGCACTGGCACCACTGGGGATGCAGTGCAGTGAGTCCAGAGAGTGCACTGGCACCACTGGGGATGCCCTGCAGTGAGTCCAGAGAGCGCACTGGCACCACTGGGGATGCCCTGCAGTGAGTCCAGAGAGTGCACTGGCACCACTGGGGATGCAGTGCAGTGAGTCCAGAGAGTGCACTGGCAGCACGGGGGATGCACTTCAGTGAGTCCAGAGAATGCACTGGCACCACAGGTGATGCACTCCAGTGAGTCCAGAGAGTGCACTTGCACCACGGGGGATGCACTGCAGTGAGTCCAGAGAGCGCACTGGCACCACTGGGGATGCACTGCAGTGAGTCCACGGAGTGCACTGGCACTACTGGGGATGCAGAGCAGTGAGTCCAGAGAGTGCACTGGCACCACTGGGGATGCACTGCAGTGAGTCCAGAGAGTGCACTGGCACCACTGGGGCTTCAGTGCAGTGAGTCCAGAGAGTGCACTGGCACCACTGGGGATGCAGTGCAGTGAGTCCAGAGAGTGCACTGGCACCACTGGGGATGCACTGCAGTGAGTCCAGAGAGTGCACTAGCGCCACTGGGGATGCAGTGCAGTGAGTCCAGAGAGTGCACTGGCACCACTGGGGATGCACTGCAGTGAGTCCAGTGAGTGCACTGGCACACAGGTGATGCAGTGCAGTGAGTCCAGAGAGTGGCGCTCCAGCCTCGGTTTCCGCTCCAGCCGCGTCAGCCTCTCCAGCCGCGGCAGCCGCTCCAGCCGCTCCAGCCGCGGTAACCGCTCCAAACGCGGCAGGAGCTCCAGCCGCTACCGAGTGGAGCGGCTGCCACGGCTGGAGCGGTTGCCGCGGTTGGAGCGCCTGCCGCGTTTGGAGCGGCTGCCGCGGCTTCCGCGGCTGGAGCGGCTGCCGCGGCTGCCGCGGCTGCCGAGGCTGGAGGGCTACCGCGGCTGCAGCGACTGCTGCGGCTGGAGTAGTGCAGTGAGTCCAGAGAGTGCACTGGCACCACTGGGGATGCAGTGCAGTGAGTCCAGAGAGTGCACTGTCACCTTTGGGGATGCACTGCAGTGTCTGCAGAGAGTGCCCTGGCACCACTAGGGATGCAGTGCAGTGAGTCCAGAGAGTGCACTGGCACCACTGAGAATGCACTTCAGTGTGTCCAGAGAGTGCACTGGCACCACTGGTGATGCAGTGCAGTGAGTCCAGAGAGTGCACTGGCACCACTGTGGATGCAGTGCAGTGAGTCCAGAGAGAGCACTGGCAGCACTGGGGATGCAGTGCAGTGAGTCCAGAGAGTGCACTGGCAGCACTGGGGATGCACTGCAGTGGGTCCAGAGAGTGCACTGGCACCACTCAAGATGCAGTGCAGTGAGTCCAGAGAGTGCATTAGCACCACTGGGGATGCATTGACGCGAGTCCAGAGAGTGCACTGGCACCAATGGGGATGCACTGCAGTCACTCCAGAGAGTGCACTGGCACCACCGGGGATGCGGTGCAGTGAGTCCAGAGAGTGCACTGGCACCACTGGGGATGCAGTGCAGTGACTCTAGACAGTGCACTGGCACCACTGGGGATGCGGTGCAGTGAGTCCAGAGAGTGCACTGGCACCACTCAGGGTGCAGTGCGGTGAGTCCAGAGACTGCACTGGCACCACTGGGGATGCAGTAGAGTGAGTCCAGAGAGTGCACTGGCACCACTGGGGATGCAGTGCAGTGAGTCCAGAGAGTGCACTGGCACCACTGGGGATGCACTGCAGTGAGTCCAGAGTGCACTAGCACCACTGGGGATGCACTGCAGTGAGTCCAGAGAGTGCACTGGCACCACCGGGAATGCACTGCAGTGAGTCCAGAGAGTGCACTGGCACCACTGGGGATGCAGTGCAGTGAGTCCAGAGTGCACTAGCACCACTGCGGATGCACTGCAGTGAGTCCAGAGAGTGCACTGGCACCACCGGGAATGCACTGCAGTGAGTCCAGAGAGTGCACTGGCACCACTGGGGATGCACTTCAGTGAGTCCAGAGAGTGCACTGGCACCACTGGGGATGCAGTGACGCGAGTCCAGAGAGTGCACTGGCTCCACAGGGGATGCAGTGACGCGAGTCCAGAGAGTGCACTGGCACCACTGAGAATGCACTTCAGTGAGTCCAGAGAGTGCACTGGCACCACTGGGGATGCACTGCAGTGAGTCCAGAGAGTGCACTGGCACCACTGGGGATGCAGTGCAGTGAGTCCAGAGAGTGGACTGGCTCCACTGGGGATGCACTGCAGTGAGTCCAGAGAGTGTACTGGCACCACTGGGGATGCACTGAAGTGAGTCCAGAGAGTGCACTGGCACCGTTGAGAATGCACTTCAGTGAGTCCAGAGAGTGCACTGGCACCACTGGGGATGCACTGCAGTGAGTCACAGAGTGCACTAGCACCACTGGGGATGCAGTGCAGTGAGTCCAGAGAATGCGCTGGAACCACTGGGGATGCAGTGCAGTGAGTCCAGAGAGTGCACTGGCACCACTGGGGATGCAGTGCAGTGAGTCCAGAGAGTGCACTGGCACCAGTGGGGATGCACTGCAGTGAGTCCAGAGAGTGCACTGGCACCACTGCGGATGCACTGCAGTGAGTCCAGAGAGTGCACTGGCACCAGTGGGGATGCACTACAGTGAGTCCAGGGATAGCACTGGCACCACTGGGGAAGCAGTGCAGTGAGTCCAGAGAGTGCACTGGCACCACTGGGGATGCAGTGCAGTGAGTCCAGAGAGTTCACTGGCACCACTGGAGATGCACTTCAGTGAGTGTAGAGACTGCACTGGCACCACAGGGGATGCAGTGCAGTGAGTCCAGTGAGTGTACTGGCACCACTGGGGATGCAGCGCAGTGAGTCCAGAGAGTGCACTGGCACCACTGAGAATGCACTTCAGTGTGTCCAGAGAGTGCACTGGCACCACTGGTGATGCACTGCAGTAAGTCCAGAGAGTGCATTAGCACCACTGGGGATGCATTGACGCGAGTCCAGAGAGTGCACTGGCACCACTGGGGATGCACTGCAGTGAGCCCAGAGAGTGCACTGGCACCACTGGGGATGCGGTGCCGGGAGTCCAGAGAGTGCTTTGGCACCGCTGGAGATGCACTGCAGTTACTCCAGAGAGTGCACAGGCACCACTGGGGATGCAGTGCAGTGAGTCCAGAGAGTGCACTGGCACCACTGGGGATGCAGTGCAGCAAGTCCAGAGAGTTCACTGGCACTACTGGGGATGCATTGCAGTGAGTCCAGTGAGTGCACTGGCACCACTGGGGATGCACTGCAGTGAGTCCAGAGAGTGCACTGGCACCACAGAGAATGCACTTCAGTGAGTCCACAGAGTGCACTGGCACCACTGGGGATGCACTGCAGTGAGTCCAGAGAGTGCACTGGCACCAGTGGGGATGCACTACAGTGAGTCCAGGGATAGCACTGGCACCACTGGGGAAGCAGTGCAGTGAGTCCAGAGAGTGCACTGGCACCACTGGGGATGCAGTGCAGTGAGTCCAGAGAGTTCACTGGCACCGCTGGAGATGCACTTCAGTGAGTGTAGAGAGTGCACTGGCACCACAGGGGATGCAGTGCAGTGAGTCCAGTGAGTGTACTGGCACCACTGGGGATGCAGCGCAGTGAGTCCAGAAAGTGCACTGGCACCACTGAGAATGCACTTCAGTGTGTCCAGAGAGTGCACTGGCACCACTTGTGATGCACTGCAGTGAGTCCAGAGAGTGCACTGTCACCACTGTGGATGCAGTGCAGTGAGTTCCAGAGAGAGTACTGGCAGCACTGGGGATGCAGTGCAGTGAGTCCAGAGAGTGCACTGGCACCACTGGGGATGCACTGCAGTGAGTCCAGAGAGTGCACTGGCACCACTCGGGATGCAGTGCAGTGAGTCCAGAGAGTGCATTAGCACCACTGGGGATGCATTGACGCGAGTCCAGAGAGTGCACTGGCACCACTGGGGATGCACTGCAGTCACTCCAGAGAGTGCACTGGCACCACCGGGGATGCAGTGCAGTGAGTCCAGAGAGTGCACTGGCACCACTGGGGATGCAGTGCAGTGACTCTAGAGAGTGCACTGGCACCACTGGGGATGCGGTGCAGTGAGTCCAGAGAGTGCACTGGCACCACTCAGGGTGCAGTGCGGTGAGTCCAGAGAGTGCACTGGCACCACTGGGGATGCAGTAGAGTTAGTCCAGAGAGTGCACTGGCACCACTGGGGATGCAGTGCAGTGAGTCCAGAGAGTGCACTGGCACCACTGGGGATGCACTGCAGTGAGTCCAGAGTGCACTAGCACCACTGGGGATGCACTGCAGTGAGTCCAGAGAGTGCACTGGCACCACCGGGAATGCACTGCAGTGAGTCCAGAGAGTGCACTGGCACCACTGGGGATGCAGTGCAGTGAGTCCAGAGTGCACTAGCACCACTGGGGATGCACTGCAGTGAGTCCAGAGAGTGCACTGGCACCACCGGGAATGCACTGCAGTGAGTCCAGAGAGTGCACTGGCACCACTGGGGATGCACTTCAGTGAGTCCAGAGAGTGCACTGGCACCACTGGGGATGCAGTGACGCGAGTCCAGAGAGTGCACTGGCTCCACAGGGGATGCAGTGACGCGAGTCCAGAGAGTGCACTGGCACCACTGCGGATGCACTGCAGTCACTCCAGAGAGTGCACTGGCACCACTGGGGATGCACTGCAGTGAGTCCAGAGAGTGCACTGGCACCACAGGTGATGCACTCCAGTGAGTCCAGAGAGTGCACTTGCACCACGGGGGATGCAGTGCAGTGACGCCAGAGAGTGCACTGGCACCACTGGGGATGCACTGCAGTGAGTCCAGAGAGTGCACTGGCACCACTGGGGATGCATTGCAGTGAGTCCAGTGAGTGCACTGGCACCACTGGGGATGCACTGCAGTGAGTCCAGAGAGTGCACTGGCACCACAGAGAATGCACTTCAGTGAGTCCAGAGAGTACACTGGCACCACTGGGGATGCACTGCAGTGAGTCCAGAGAGTGCACTGGCACCACTGGGGATGCACTACAGTGAGTCCAGGGATAGCACTGGCACCACTGGGGAAGCAGTGCAGTGAGTCCAGAGAGTGCACTGGCACCACTGGGGATGCAGTGCAGTGAGTCCAGAGAGTGCTCTGGCACCACTGGGGATGCTGTGCAGTGAGTCCAGAGAGTGTAGTGGCACCACTGGTGATGCACTGCAGTTACTCCAGAGAGTGCACTGGCACCACTGGGGATGCGGTGCGGTGAGTCCAGAGAGTGCACTGGCACCACTGGGGATGCACTGCAGTGAGTCCAGATAGTGCACTGGCACCACTGAGAATGCCCTTCACTGAGTCCAGAGAGTGTACTGGCACCACTGGGGATGCACTTCAGTGAGTCCAGAGAGCGCACTGGCACCACTGGGGATGCTGTGCAGTGAGTCCAGAGAGTGCACTGGCACCACTGGGGATGCACTTCAGTGAGTCCAAAGACTGCACTGGCACCACTGGGGATGCACTGCAGTGAGTCCAGAGAGTGCACTGGCACCACTGGGGATGCAGTGCAGTGAGTCCAGAGAGTGCACGGGCTCCACTGGGGATGCAGTGCAGTGAGTCCAGAGAGTGCACTGGCAACACTGGGGATGCAGTGCAGTGAGTCCAGAGAGTGCACTGGCACCACTGGGGATGCAGTGCAGCGAGTCCAGAGAGTGCACTGGCACCACTGGGGATGCAGTGCAGTGAGTCCAGAGAGTGCACTGGCACCACTGGGGATGCAGTGCAGTGAGTCCAGAGAGTGCATTGGCACCACTGGGGATGCAGTGCAGTGAGTCCAGAGAGTGCACTGGCACCATTGGAGATGCAGTGCAGTGAGTCCAGAGAGTGCACTGGCACCACTGGGGATGCAGTGCAGTGAGTCCAGAGAGTGCACTGGCACCACTGGGGATGCAGTGCAGTGAGTCCAGAGAGTGCACTGGCACCACTGGGGATGCACTGCAGTGAGTCCAGAGAGTTCACTGGCACCACTGGAGATGCACTTCAGTGAGTCCAGAGTGTGCACTGGCACCACTGGGGATGCAGTGCAGTGAGTCCAGTGAGTGTACTGGCACCACTGGGGATGCACTGCAGTGAGTCCAGAGAGTGCATTGGCACCAATTGGGATGCACTGCAGTGAGTCCAGAGAGTGCACTTGCACCACTGGGGATGCAGTGCAGTGAGTCCAGAGAGTGCACTGACACCACTGGGGATGCAGTGCAGTGAGTCCAGAGAGTGCACTGGCACCACTGGGGATGCAGCACAGTGAGTCCACAGAGTGCACTGGCATCACTGGGGATGCAGTGCAGTGAGTCCAGAGAGTGCACTGGCACCACTGGGGATGCAGTACAGTGAGTCCAGAGAGTGCACTGGCACCACTGGGGATGCACAGCAGTGAGTCCAGAGACTGCACTGGCACCACTGGGGATGCAGTGCAGTGAGTCCAGTGAGTGTACTGGCACCACTGGGGATGCACTGCAGTGAGTCCAGAGAGTGCATTGGCACCACTTGGGATGCACTGCAGTGAGTCCAGAGAGTGCACTTGCACCACTGGGGATGCAGTGCAGTGAGTCCAGAGAGTGCACTGGCACCACTGGGGATGCACTGCAGTGAGCCCAGAGAGTGCACTTTCACCACTGGGGATGCACTTCAGTGAGTCCAGAGAGTGCACTGGCACCACTGGGGATGCAGTGCAGTGAGTCCAGAGAGTGCACTGGCACCATTGGAGATGCAGTGCAGTGAGTCCAGAGAGTGCACTGGCACCACTGGGGATGCAGTGCAGTGAGTCCAGAGAGTGCACTGGCACCACTGGGGATGCAGTGCAGTGAGTCCAAAGAGTGCACTGGCACCACTGGGGATGCAGTGCAGTGAGTCCAGAGAGTGCACTGGCTCTACTGGGGATGCAGTGCAGTGAGTCCAGAGAGTGCTCCGGCACCACTGGGGATGCAGTGCAGTGAGTCCACAGAGTGCACTAGCACCACTGGGGATGCAGTGCAGTGAGTCCAGAGAGTGCACTGGCTCCACCGGGGATGCCCTGCAGTGAGTCCAGAGTGTGCACTGGCACCACTGGGAATGCAGTGCAGTGAGTCCAGAGATCGCACTGGCACCACTGGGGATGCGGTGCGGTGAGACCACAGAGTGCACTGGCACCACTTGGGATGCAGTGCAGTCAGTCCAGTGAGTGTACTGGCACCACTGGGGATGTAGTGCAGTGAGTCCAGAGAGTGCACTGGCACCACTGAGAATGCCCTTCAGTGAGTCCAGAGAGTGCACTGGCACCACTGGGGATGCACTGCAGTGAGTCCACAGAGTGCACTAGCACCACTGGGGATGCAGTGCAGTGACTCCAGAGAGTGCACTGGCACCACTGGGGATGCACTTCAGTGAGTCCAGAGAGTGCACTGGCACCACTGGGGATGCAGTGCAGTGAGTCCAGAGAGTGCATTGGCACCACTGGGGATGCAGTGCAGTGAGTCCAGAGAGTGCACTGGCACCACTGGGGATGCACTGCAGTGAGTCCACAGAGTGCACTGGTACCACTGGGGATGCAGTGCAGTGAGTCCAGAGAGTGCACTGGCACCAATGGGGATGCGGTGCAGTGAGTCCAGAGAGTGCACTGGCACCACTGGGGATGCGGTGCAGTGAGTCCAGAGAGTGCACTGGCACCAATGGGGATGCGGTACAGTGAGTCCAGAGAGTGCACTGGCACCACTGGGGATGCAGTGCAGTGAGTCCAGAGAGTGCACTGGCACCACTGGGGATGCAGTGCAGTGAGTCCAGAGAGTGCACTGGCACCACTGGGGATGCACTTCAGTGAGTCCAGAGAGTGCACTGGCACCACTGGGGATGCACTGCAGTGAGTCCAGAGAGCGCACTGGCACCACTGGGGATGCACTTCAGTGAGTCCAGAGAGTGCACTGGCACCACTGGGGATGCACTGCAGTGAGTCCAGAGAGTGCACTGGCACCACTGGGGATGCACTGCAGTGAGTCCAGAGAGTGCACTGGCACCACTGGGGATGCACTTCAGTGAGTCCAGAGAGTGCACTGGCACCACTGGGGATGCACTGCAGTGAGTCCACAGAGTGCACTGGCACCACTGAGAATGCACTTCAGTGAGTCCAGAGAGTGCACTGGTACCACTGGGGATGCAGTGCAGTGAGTCCAGAGAGTGCACTAGCACCACTGGGGATGCAGTGCAGTGAATCCAGTGAGTGCACTGGCACCACTGGGGATGCAGTGCAGTGAGTCAAGAGAGTGCACTGGCACCACTGGGGATGCACTGCAGTGAGCCCAGAGAGTGCACTGGCACCAATTGGGATGCAGTGCAGTGAGTCCAGAGAGTGCACTGGCACCAGAGGGAATGCACTGCAGTGAGTCCAGTGAGTGCACTGGCACCACTGGGGATGCAGTGCAGTGAGTGCAGGGAGTGCACTGGCACCACTGGGGATGCAGTGCAGTGAGTCCAGAGAGTGCAGTGGCACCACTGGGGATGCAGTGCAGTGAGTCCAGACAGTGCACAGGCAGCACTGGGGATGCAGTGCAGTGAGTCCAGAGAGTGCTCTCGCACCACTGGGGATGCAGTGCAGTGAGTCCAGAGAGTGCACTGGCCCCACTGGGGATGCAGTGCAGTGAGTCCAGAGAGTGCACTGGCACCACTGGGGATGCACTGCAGTTACTCCAGAGAGTGCACTGGCACCACTGGGGATGCGGTGCGGTGAGTCCAGAGAGTGCACTGGCACCACTGGTGATGCACTGCAGTGAGTCCAGAGAGTGCACTGGCACCACTGAGAATGCCATTCAGTGAGTCCAGAGAGTGCACTGGCACCACTGGGGATGCACTGCAGTGAGTCCACAGAGTGCACTAGCACCACTGGGGATGCAGTGCAGTGAGTCCACAGAGTGTACTGGCACCACTGGGGATTCACTGCAGTGAGTCCAGAGAGTGCACTGGCACCACTGAGAATGCACTTCAGTGAGTCCAGAGAGCGCACTGGCACCACTGGGGATGCAGTGCAGTGAGTCCAGAGAGTGCACTGGCACCACTGGGAATGCACTTCAGTGAGTCCAAAGAGTGCACTGCCACCACTGGGGATGCACTGCAGTGAGTCCAGAGAGTGCACTAGCACCACTGGGAATGTAGTGCAGTGAATCCAGTGAGTGCACTGGCACCAGTGGGGATGCACTGCAGTGAGCCCAGAGAGTGCACTGGCACCACTGGGGATGCAGTACAGTGAGTCCAGTGAATGCACTGGCACCACTGGGGATGCAGTGCAGTGAGTCCAGAGAGTGCACTGGCACCACTGGGGATGCACTGCAGAGAGTCCAGAGAGTGCACTGGCGCCACTGATGATGCAGTACAGTGAGTCCAGTGAGTGCACTGCCACCACTGGGAATGCACTGCAGTGAGTCCAGAGAGTGCACTGGCACCACTGATGATGCAGTACAGTGAGTCCAGTGAGTGCACTGGCACCACTGGGGATGTAGTGCAGTGAGTCCAGAGAGTGCACTGGCACCACTGATGATGCAGTACAGTGAGTCCAGTGAGTGCACTGGCACCACTGGGGATGTAGTGCAGTGACTCGAGAGAGTGCACTGGCACCACTGGGGATGCAGTGCAGTGACTCCAGAGAGTGCACTGGCACCACTTGGGATGCAGTGCAGTGAGTCCAGAGAGTGCACTGGCACCACTGGGGATGCAGTGCAGTGAGTCCAGAGAGTGCACTGGCACCACTGGGGATGCAGTGCAGTGAGTCCAGAGAGTGCACTGGCACCACTGGGGATGCACTGCAGTGAGTCCAGAGAGTGCACTGGCAGCACTGGGGATGCAGTGCAGTGAGTCCAGAGAGTGCACTGGCACCACTGGGGATGCAGTGCAGTGAGTCCAGAGAGTGCACTGGCACCACTGGGGATGCACTGCAGTGAGCCCAGAGAGTGCACTGGCACCACTGGGTATGCGGTGCCGGGAGTCCAGAGAGTGCACTGGCACCACTGGGCATGCAGTGCAGTGAGTCCAGAGAGTGCACTGGAACCACTGGGGATGCAGTGCAGTGAGTCCAGAGAGTGCACTGGCACCACTGGGGATGCACTGCAGTGAGTCCAGAGAATGCTCTGGCACCA
This sequence comes from Anser brachyrhynchus, assembly GCF_964034855.1. Taxonomy (NCBI): domain Eukaryota; kingdom Metazoa; phylum Chordata; class Aves; order Anseriformes; family Anatidae; genus Anser; species Anser brachyrhynchus. Next base: position 27,727,949 of record NC_137703.1, read on the forward strand.
CTGGGGATGCACAGCAGTGAGTCCAGAGAGTGCACTGGCACCACTGGGGATGCACTGCAGTGAGTCCAGAGAGTGCACTGGCACCACTGGTGATGCACTGCAGTTACTCCAGAGAGTGCACTGGCACCACTGGGGATGCGGTGCGGTGAGTCCAGAGAGTGCACTGGCACCACTGGGGATGCAGTGCAGTCAGTCCAGTGAGTGTACTGGCACCACTGGGGATGCACTGCAGTGAGTCCAGAGAGTGCACTGGCACCACTGAGAATGCCCTTCAGTGAGTCCAGAGAGTGCACTGGCACCACTGGGGATGCACTGCAGTGAGTCCACAGAGTGCACTAGCACCACTGGGGATGCAGTGCAGTGACTCCAGAGAGTGCACTGGCACCACTGGGGATGCACTTCAGTGAGTCCAGAGAGTGCACTGGCACCACTGGGGATGCAGTGCAGTGAGTCCAGAGAGTGCATTGGCACCACTGGGGATGCAGTGCAGTGAGTCCAGAGAGTGCACTGGCACCACTGGGGATGCACTGCAGTGAGTCCACAGAGTGCACTGGTACCAGTGGGGATGCAGTGCAGTGAGTCCACAGAGTGCACTGGCACCACTGGGGATGCGATGCAGTGAGTCCAGAGAGTGCACTGGCACCACTGGGGATGCGGTGCAGTGAGTCCAGAGAGTGCACTGGCACCACTGGGGATGCAGTGCAGTGAGTCCAGAGAGTGCACTGGCACCACTGAGAATGCACTTCAGTGAGTCCAGAGAGTGCACTGGTACCACTGGGGATGCAGTGCAGTGAGTCCAGAGAGTGCACTAGCACCACTGGGGATGCAGTGCAGTGAATCCAGTGAGTGCACTGGCACCACTGGGGATGCAGTGCAGTGAGTCAAGAGAGTGCACTGGCACCACTGGGGATGCACTGCAGTGAGCCCAGAGAGTGCACTGGCACCACTGGGGATGCGGTGCCGGGAGTCCAGAGAGTGCACTGGCACCACTGGGGATGCAGTGCAGTGAGTCCAGAGAGTGCACTGGCACCACTGGGGATGCACTGCAGTTACTCCAGAGAGTGCACTGGCACCACTGGGGATGCGGTGCGGTGAGTCCAGAGAGTGCACTGGCACCACTGGGGATGCAGTGCAGTCAGTCCAGTGAGTGTACTGGCAGCACTGGGGAAACACTGCAGTGAGTCCAGAGAGTGCACTGGCACCACTGGGGATGCAGTGCAGTGAGTCCAGAGAGTGCACTGGCACCACTGGGGATGCACTGCAGTGAGTCCACAGAGTGCACTAGCACCACTGGGGATTCAGTGCAGTGAGTCCAGAGAGTGCACTGGCACCACTGGGGATGCACTTCAGTGAGTCCAGAGAGTGCACGCGCTCCACTGGGGATGCAGTACAGTGAGTCCAGAGAGTGCACTGGCACCACTGGGGATGCAGTGCAGTGAGTCCAGAGAGTGCACTGGCAGCACAGAGGATGCAGTGCAGTGAGTCCAGAGAGTGCTCTGGCACCACTGGGGATGCAGTGCAGTGAGTCCAGAGAGTGCACTGGCACCACTGGCGATGCAGTGCAGTGAGTCCAGAGAGTGCACTGGCACCACTGGGGATGCACTTCAGTGAGTCCAGAGAGTGCACTGGCACCACTGGTGATGCACTGCAGTGAGTCCAGAGAGTGCACTGGCACCACTGGGGATGCACTGCAGTGAGTCCAGAGAGTGCACTGGCACCACTGGGGATGCACTGCAGTGAGTCCAGAGAGTGCACTGGCTCCAGAGGGAATGCACTGCAGTGAGTCCAGTGAGTGCACTGGCAGCACTGGGGATGCAGTGCAGTGAGTCCAGAGAGTGCACTGGCACCACTGGACATGCAGTGCAGTGAGTCCAGAGAGTGCAGTGGCACCACTGGGGATGCAGTGCAGTGAGTCCAGAGAGTTCACTGGCAGCACTGGGGATGCAGTGCAGTGAGTCCAGAGAGTGCACTGGCAATACTGGGGATGCAGTGCAGTGAGTCCAGAGAGTGCACTGGCACCACTGGGGCTGCAGTGCAGTGAGTCCAGAGAGTGCACTGGCACCACTGGGGATGCACTGCAGTGAGTCCAGAGAGTGCTCTGGCACCACTGGGGATGCACTGAAGTGAGTCCAGAGAGTGCACTGGCACCACTGGGGATGCAGTGCAGTGAGTCCAGAGAGTGCACTGGCAACACTGGGGTTGCAGTGCAGTGAGTCCAGAGAGTGCACTGGCACCACTGGGGATGCAGTGCAGTGAGTCCAGAGTGTGCACTGGCACGACTGGGAATGCAGTGCAGTGAGTCCAGAGATTGCACTGGCACCACTGGGGATGCACTTCAGTGAGTCCAGAGAGTGCACTGGCACCACTGGGGATGCACTGCAGTGAGTCCAGAGAGTGTACTGGCACCACTGGGGATGCAGTGCAGTGAGTCCAGAGAGTGCACTGGCACCACTGGGGATGCAGTGCAGTGAGTCCAGAGAGTGCACGGGCACCAGAGGGAATGCACTGCAGTGAGTCCAGTGAGTGCACTGGCACCACTGGGTATGCAGTGCAGTGAGTGCAGAGAGTGCACTGGCACAACTGGGGATGCAGTGCAGTGAGTCCAGAGAGTGCAGTGACACCACTGGGGATGCAGTGCAGTGAGTCCAGAGAGTGCACAGGCAGCACTGGGGATGCAGTGCAGTGAGTCCAGAGAGTGCACTGGCACCACTGGGGATGCAGTGCAGTGAGTCCAGAGAGTGCACTGGCACCACTGGGGATGCAGTGCAGTGAGTCCAGTGAGTGTACTGGCACCACTGGGGATGCAGTGCAGTGAGTCCAGAGAGTGCACTGGCACCACTGAGGATGCACTTCAGTGAGTCCAGAGAGTGCACTGGCACCACTGGGGATGCAGTGCAGTGAGTCCAGAGAGTGCACTGGCACCACTGAGAATGCACTTCAGTGAGTCCAAAGAGTGCACTGGCACCACTGGGGATGCACTGCAGTGAGTCCAGAGAGTGCACTAGCACCACTGGGAATGCAGTACAGTAAGTCCAGTGAGTGCACTGGCACCACTGGGGATGTAGTGCAGTGAGTCCAGAGAGTGCACTGGTACCACTTGGGATGCAGTGCAGTGAGTCCAGTGAGTGCACTGGCACCACTGGGGATGCAGTGCAGTGAGTCCAGAGAGTGCATTGGCACCACTGGGGATGCAGTGCAGTGAGTCCAGAGAGTGCACTGGCACCACTGGGGATGCACTGGAGTCACTCCAGAGAGTGCACTGGCACCACTGGGGATGCAGTACAGTGAGTCCAGTGAGCGCACTGCCACCACTGGGGATGTAGTGCAGTGACTCGAGAGAGTGCACTGGCACCACTGGGGATGCAGTGCAGTGAGTCCAGAGAGTGCACTGGCACCACTGGGGATGCTGTGCAGTGAGTCCAGAGAGTGCACTGGCACCACTGGGGATGCAGTGCAGTGAGTCCAGAGAGTGCATTGGCACCACTGGGGATGCAGTGCAGTGAGTCCACAGAGTGCACTGGCACCACTGGGGATGCGATGCAGTGAGTCCAGAGAGTGCACTGGCACCACTGGGGATGCACTGCTGTGAGTCCAGAGAGTGCACTGGCACCACTGGGGATGCAGTGCAGTGAGTCCAGAGAGTGCACTGGCACCACTGAGAATGCACTTCAGTGAGTCCAGAGAGTGCACTGGTACCACTGGGGATGCAGTGCAGTGAGTCCAGAGAGTGCACTAGCACCACTGGGGATGCAGTGCAGTGAATCCAGTGAGTGCACTGGCACCACTGGGGATGCAGTGCAGTGAGTCAAGAGAGTGCACTGGCACCACTGGGGATGCACTGCAGTGAGCCCAGAGAGTGCACTGGCACCACTGGGGATGCGGTGCCGGGAGTCCAGAGAGTGCACTGGCACCACTGGGGATGCAGTGCAGTGAGTCCAGAGAGTGCACTGGCACCACTGGGGATGCAGTGCAGTGAGTCCAGAGAGTGCACTGGCACCACTGGGGATGCACTGCAGTTACTCCAGAGAGTGCACTGGCACCACTGGGGATGCGGTGCGGTGAGTCCAGAGAGTGCACTGGCACCACTGGGGATGCAGTGCAGTCAGTCCAGTGAGTGTACTGGCAGCACTGAGGAAACACTGCAGTGAGTCCAGAGAGTGCACTGGCACCACTGGGGATGCAGTGCAGTGAGTCCAGAGAGTGCACTGGCACCACTGGGGATGCACTGCAGTGAGTCCACAGAGTGCACTAGCACCACTGGGGATGCAGTGCAGTGAATCCAGAGAGTGCACTGGCACCACTGGGGATGCACTTCAGTGAGTCCAGAGAGTGCACGCGCTCCACTGGGGATGCAGTACAGTGAGTCCAGAGAGTGCACTGGCACCACTGGGGATGCAGTGCAGTGAGTCCAGAGAGTGCACTGGCAGCACAGAGGATGCAGTGCAGTGAGTCCAGAGAGTGCTCTGGCACCACTGGGGATGCAGTGCAGTGAGTCCAGAGAGTGCACTGGCACCACTGGCGATGCAGTGCAGTGAGTCCAGAGAGTGCACTGGCACCACTGGGGATGCACTTCAGTGAGTCCAGAGAGTGCACTGGCACCACTGGTGATGCACTGCAGTGAGTCCAGAGAGTGCACTGGCACCACTGGGGATGCACTGCAGTGAGTCCAGAGAGTGCACTGGCACCACTGGGGATGCACTGCAGTGAGTCCAGAGAGTGCACTGGCTCCAGAGGGAATGCACTGCAGTGAGTCCAGTGAGTGCACTGGCAGCACTGGGGATGCAGTGCAGTGAGTCCAGAGAGTGCACTGGCACCACTGGACATGCAGTGCAGTGAGTCCAGAGAGTGCAGTGGCACCACTGGGGATGCAGTGCAGTGAGTCCAGAGAGTGCACTGGCAGCACTGGGGATGCAGTGCAGTGAGTCCAGAGAGTGCACTGGCAATACTGGTGATGCAGTGCAGTGAGTCCAGAGAGTGCACTGGCACCACTGGGGCTGCAGTGCAGTGAGTCCAGAGAGTGCACTGGCACCACTGGGGATGCACTGCAGTGAGTCCAGAGAGTGCTCTGGCACCACTGGGGATGCACTGAAGTGAGTCCAGAGAGTGCACTGGCACCACTGGGGATGCAGTGCAGTGAGTCCAGAGAGTGCACTGGCAACACTGGGGTTGCAGTGCAGTGAGTCCAGAGAGTGCACTGGCACCACTGGGGATGCAGTGCAGTGAGTCCAGAGTGTGCACTGGCACGACTGGGAATGCAGTGCAGTGAGTCCAGAGATTGCACTGGCACCACTGGGGATGCACTTCAGTGAGTCCAGAGAGTGCACTGGCACCACTGGGGATGCACTGCAGTGAGTCCAGAGAGTGTACTGGCACCACTGGGGATGCAGTGCAGTGAGTCCAGAGAGTGCACTGGCACCACTGGGGATGCAGTGCAGTGAGTCCAGAGAGTGCACGGGCACCAGAGGGAATGCACTGCAGTGAGTCCAGTGAGTGCACTGGCACCACTGGGTATGCAGTGCAGTGAGTGCAGAGAGTGCACTGGCACAACTGGGGATGCAGTGCAGTGAGTCCAGAGAGTGCAGTGACACCACTGGGGATGCAGTGCAGTGAGTCCAGAGAGTGCACAGGCAGCACTGGGGATGCAGTGCAGTGAGTCCAGAGAGTGCACTGGCACCACTGGGGATGCAGTGCAGTGAGTCCAGAGAGTGCACTGGCACCACTGGGGATGCAGTGCAGTGAGTCCAGTGAGTGTACTGGCACCACTGGGGATGCACTGCAGTGAGTCCAGAGAGTGCACTGGCACCACTGAGAATGCACTTCAGTGAGTCCAGAGAGTGCACTGGCACCACTGGGGATGCAGTGCAGTGAGTCCAGAGAGTGCACTGGCACCACTGAGAATGCACTTCAGTGAGTCCAAAGAGTGCACTGGCACCACTGGGGATGCACTGCAGTGAGTCCAGAGAGTGCACTAGCACCACTGGGAATGCAGTACAGTGAGTCCAGTGAGTGCACTGGCACCACTGGGGATGTAGTGCAGTGACTCCAGAGAGTGCACTGGCACCACTGGGGATGCAGTGCAGTGAGTCCAGAGAGTGCACTGGTACCACTTGGGATGCAGTGCAGTGAGTCCAGTGAGTGCACTGGCACCACTGGGGATGCAGTGCAGTGAGTCCAGAGAGTGCATTGGCACCACTGGGGATGCAGTGCAGTGAGTCCAGAGAGTGCACTGGCACCACTGGGGATGCACTGGAGTCACTCCAGAGAGTGCACTGGCACCACTGGGGATGCAGTACAGTGAGTCCAGTGAGCGCACTGCCACCACTGGGGATGTAGTGCAGTGACTCGAGAGAGTGCACTGGCACCACTGGGGATGCAGTGCAGTGAGTCCAGAGAGTGCACTGGCACCACTGGGGATGCTGTGCAGTGAGTCCAGAGAGTGCACTGGCACCACTGGGGATGCAGTGCAGTGAGTCCAGAGAGTGCATTGGCACCACTGGGGATGCAGTGCAGTGAGTCCAGAGAGTGCATTGGCACCACTGGGGATGCAGTGCAGTGAGTCCAGAGAGTGCACTGGCACCACTGGGGATGCACTGGAGTCACTCCAGAGAGTGCACTGGCACCACTGGGGATGCAGTACAGTGAGTCCAGTGAGCGCACTGCCACCACTGGGGATGTAGTGCAGTGACTCGAGAGAGTGCACTGGCACCACTGGGGATGCAGTGCAGTGAGTCCAGAGAGTGCACTGGCACCACTGGGGATGCTGTGCAGTGAGTCCAGAGAGTGCACTGGCACCACTGGGGATGCAGTGCAGTGAGTCCAGAGAGTGCATTGGCACCACTGGGGATGCAGTGCAGTGAGTCCAGAGAGTGCACTGGCAGCAGTGGGGATGCACTGCAGTGAGTCCAGAGAGTGCACTGGCACCACTGGGGATGCACTGCAGTGAGTCCAGAGTGCACTAGCACCACTGGGGATGCCCTGCAGTGAGTCCAGAGAGTGCACTGGCACCACCGGGAATGCACTGCAGTGAGTCCACAGAGTGCACTGGCACCACTGGGGATGCACTTCAGTGAGTCCAGAGAGTGCACTGGCACCACTGGGGATGCAGTGCATTGAGTCCAGAGAGTGCACTGGCTCCACTGGGGATGCAGTGACGCGAGTCCAGAGAGTGCACTGGCACCACTGGGGATGCACTGCAGTCACTCCAGAGAGTGCACTGGCACCACTGGGGATGCACTGCAGTGAGTCCAGAGAGTGCACTGGAACAACTGGGGATGCAGCGCAGTGACTCTAGAGAGTGCACTGGCACCACTGCGGATGCGGTGCAGTGAGTCCAGAGAGTGCACTGGCACCACAGGTGATACAGTGCAGTGAGTCCAGAGAGTGCACTGGCAGCACTGGGGATGCAGTGCAGTGAGTCCAGAGAGTGCACTGTCACCACTGGGGATGCACTCCCGTGAGTCCAGAGAGTGCACTTGCACCACGGGGGATGCAGTGCAGTGACGCCAGAGAGTGCACTGGCACCACTGGGGATGCACTGCAGTGAGTCCAGAGAGTGCACTGGCACCACTGGGGATGCACTGCAGTGAGTCCTGAGAGTACACTGGCTCCACCGGGGATGCCCTGCAGTGAGTGCAGAGAGTGCACTGGCAGCACTGGGGATGCAGTGCAGTGAGTCCAGAGAGTGCACTGGCACCACTGGTGATGCAGCGCAGTGAGTCCAGAGAGTGCACTGGCACCACTGGGGATGCCCTGCAGTGAGTCCAGAGAGTGCACTGGCACCACTGGGGATGCACTACAGTGAGTCCAGGGATAGCACTGGCACCACTGGGGATGCAGTGCAGTGAGTCCAGAGAGTGCTCTGGCACCACTGGGGATGCCCTGCAGTGAGCCCAGAGAGTGCACTGGCACCACTGGGGATGCAGTGCAGTGAGTCCAGTGAGTGCACTGGCACCACTGGGGATGCACTGGAGTCACTCCAGAGAGTGCACTGGCACCACTGGGGATGCAGTACAGTGAGTCCAGTGAGCGCACTGCCACCACTGGGGATGTAGTGCAGTGACTCGAGAGAGTGCACTGGCACCACTGGGGATGCAGTGCAGTGAGTCCAGAGAGTGCACTGGCACCACTGGGGATGCTGTGCAGTGAGTCCAGAGAGTGCACTGGCACCACTGGGGATGCAGTGCAGTGAGTCCAGAGAGTGCATTGGCACCACTGGGGATGCAGTGCAGTGAGTCCAGAGAGTGCATTGGCACCACTGGGGATGCAGTGCAGTGAGTCCAGAGAGTGCACTGGCACCACTGGGGATGCACTGGAGTCACTCCAGAGAGTGCACTGGCACCACTGGGGATGCAGTACAGTGAGTCCAGTGAGCGCACTGCCACCACTGGGGATGTAGTGCAGTGACTCGAGAGAGTGCACTGGCACCACTGGGGATGCAGTGCAGTGAGTCCAGAGAGTGCACTGGCACCACTGGGGATGCTGTGCAGTGAGTCCAGAGAGTGCACTGGCACCACTGGGGATGCAGTGCAGTGAGTCCAGAGAGTGCATTGGCACCACTGGGGATGCAGTGCAGTGAGTCCAGAGAGTGCACTGGCAGCAGTGGGGATGCACTGCAGTGAGTCCAGAGAGTGCACTGGCACCACTGGGGATGCACTGCAGTGAGTCCAGAGTGCACTAGCACCACTGGGGATGCCCTGCAGTGAGTCCAGAGAGTGCACTGGCACCACCGGGAATGCACTGCAGTGAGTCCACAGAGTGCACTGGCACCACTGGGGATGCAGTGCAGTGAGTCCAGTGAGTGCACTGGCAGCACTGGGGATGCAGTGCAGTGAGTGCAGAGAGTGCACTGGCACCACTGGACATGCAGTGCAGTGAGTCCAGAGAGTGCAGTGGCACCACTGGGGATGCAGTGCAGTGAGTCCAGAGAGTTCACTGGCAGCACTGGGGATGCAGTGCAGTGAGTCCAGAGAGTGCACTGGCAATACTGGGGATGCAGTGCAGTGAGTCCAGAGAGTGCACTGGCACCACTGGGGCTGCAGTGCAGTGAGTCCAGAGAGTGCACTGGCACCACTGGGGATGCACTGCAGTGAGTCCAGAGAGTGCTCTGGCACCACTGGGGATGCACTGAAGTGAGTCCAGAGAGTGCACTGGCACCACTGGGGATGCAGTGCAGTGAGTCCAGAGAGTGCACTGGCAACACTGGGGTTGCAGTGCAGTGAGTCCAGAGAGTGCACTGGCACCACTGGGGATGCAGTGCAGTGAGTCCAGAGTGTGCACTGGCACGACTGGGAATGCAGTGCAGTGAGTCCAGAGATTGCACTGGCACCACTGGGGATGCACTTCAGTGAGTCCAGAGAGTGCACCGGCACCACTGGGGATGCACTGCAGTGAGTCCAGAGAGTGTACTGGCACCACTGGGGATGCAGTGCAGTGAGTCCAGAGAGTGCACTGGCACCACTGGGGATGCAGTGCAGTGAGTCCAGAGAGTGCACGGGCACCAGAGGGAATGCACTGCAGTGAGTCCAGTGAGTGCACTGGCACCACTGGGTATGCAGTGCAGTGAGTGCAGAGAGTGCACTGGCACAACTGGGGATGCAGTGCAGTGAGTCCAGAGAGTGCAGTGACACCACTGGGGATGCAGTGCAGTGAGTCCAGAGAGTGCACAGGCAGCACTGGGGATGCAGTGCAGTGAGTCCAGAGAGTGCACTGGCACCACTGGGGATGCAGTGCAGTGAGTCCAGAGAGTGCACTGGCACCACTGGGGATGCAGTGCAGTGAGTCCAGTGAGTGTACTGGCACCACTGGGGATGCACTGCAGTGAGTCCAGAGAGTGCACTGGCACCACTGAGGATGCACTTCAGTGAGTCCAGAGAGTGCACTGGCACCACTGGGGATGCAGTGCAGTGAGTCCAGAGAGTGCACTGGCACCACTGAGAATGCACTTCAGTGAGTCCAAAGAGTGCACTGGCACCACTGGGGATGCACTGCAGTGAGTCCAGAGAGTGCACTAGCACCACTGGGAATGCAGTACAGTGAGTCCAGTGAGTGCACTGGCACCACTGGGGATGTAGTGCAGTGAGTCCAGAGAGTGCACTGGTACCACTTGGGATGCAGTGCAGTGAGTCCAGTGAGTGCACTGGCACCACTGGGGATGCAGTGCAGTGAGTCCAGAGAGTGCATTGGCACCACTGGGGATGCAGTGCAGTGAGTCCAGAGAGTGCACTGGCACCACTGGGGATGCACTGGAGTCACTCCAGAGAGTGCACTGGCACCACTGGGGATGCAGTACAGTGAGTCCAGTGAGCGCACTGCCACCACTGGGGATGTAGTGCAGTGACTCGAGAGAGTGCACTGGCACCACTGGGGATGCAGTGCAGTGAGTCCAGAGAGTGCACTGGCACCACTGGGGATGCTGTGCAGTGAGTCCAGAGAGTGCACTGGCACCACTGGGGATGCAGTGCAGTGAGTCCAGAGAGTGCATTGGCACCACTGGGGATGCAGTGCAGTGAGTCCACAGAGTGCACTGGCACCACTGGGGATGCGATGCAGTGAGTCCAGAGAGTGCACTGGCACCACTGGGGATGCGGTGCAGTGAGTCCAGAGAGTGCACTGGCACCACTGGGGATGCAGTGCAGTGAGTCCAGAGAGTGCACTGGCACCACTGAGAATGCACTTCAGTGAGTCCAGAGAGTGCACTGGTACCACTGGGGATGCAGTGCAGTGAGTCCAGAGAGTGCACTAGCACCACTGGGGATGCAGTGCAGTGAATCCAGTGAGTGCACTGGCACCACTGGGGATGCAGTGCAGTGAGTCAAGAGAGTGCACTGGCACCACTGGGGATGCACTGCAGTGAGCCCAGAGAGTGCACTGGCACCACTGGGGATGCGGTGCCGGGAGTCCAGAGAGTGCACTGGCACCACTGGGGATGCAGTGCAGTGAGTCCAGAGAGTGCACTGGCACCACTGGGGATGCAGTGCAGTGAGTCCAGAGAGTGCACTGGCACCACTGGGGATGCACTGCAGTTACTCCAGAGAGTGCACTGGCACCACTGGGGATGCGGTGCGGTGAGTCCACAGAGTGCACTAGCACCACTGGGGATGCAGTGCAGTGAATCCAGAGAGTGCACTGGCACCACTGGGGATGCACTTCAGTGAGTCCAGAGAGTGCACGCGCTCCACTGGGGATGCAGTACAGTGAGTCCAGAGAGTGCACTGGCACCACTGGGGATGCAGTGCAGTGAGTCCAGAGAGTGCACTGGCAGCACAGAGGATGCAGTGCAGTGAGTCCAGAGAGTGCTCTGGCACCACTGGGGATGCAGTGCAGTGAGTCCAGAGAGTGCACTGGCACCACTGGCGATGCAGTGCAGTGAGTCCAGAGAGTGCACTGGCACCACTGGGGATGCACTTCAGTGAGTCCAGAGAGTGCACTGGCACCACTGGTGATGCACTGCAGTGAGTCCAGAGAGTGCACTGGCACCACTGGGGATGCACTGCAGTGAGTCCAGAGAGTGCACTGGCACCACTGGGGATGCACTGCAGTGAGTCCAGAGAGTGCACTGGCTCCAGAGGGAATGCACTGCAGTGAGTCCAGTGAGTGCACTGGCAGCACTGGGGATGCAGTGCAGTGAGTCCAGAGAGTGCACTGGCACCACTGGACATGCAGTGCAGTGAGTCCAGAGAGTGCAGTGGCACCACTGGGGATGCAGTGCAGTGAGTCCAGAGAGTGCACTGGCAGCACTGGGGATGCAGTGCAGTGAGTCCAGAGAGTGCACTGGCAATACTGGTGATGCAGTGCAGTGAGTCCAGAGAGTGCACTGGCACCACTGGGGCTGCAGTGCAGTGAGTCCAGAGAGTGCACTGGCACCACTGGGGATGCACTGCAGTGAGTCCAGAGAGTGCTCTGGCACCACTGGGGATGCACTGAAGTGAGTCCAGAGAGTGCACTGGCACCACTGGGGATGCAGTGCAGTGAGTCCAGAGAGTGCACTGGCAACACTGGGGTTGCAGTGCAGTGAGTCCAGAGAGTGCACTGGCACCACTGGGGATGCAGTGCAGTGAGTCCAGAGTGTGCACTGGCACGACTGGGAATGCAGTGCAGTGAGTCCAGAGATTGCACTGGCACCACTGGGGATGCACTTCAGTGAGTCCAGAGAGTGCACTGGCACCACTGGGGATGCACTGCAGTGAGTCCAGAGAGTGTACTGGCACCACTGGGGATGCAGTGCAGTGAGTCCAGAGAGTGCACTGGCACCACTGGGGATGCAGTGCAGTGAGTCCAGAGAGTGCACGGGCACCAGAGGGAATGCACTGCAGTGAGTCCAGTGAGTGCACTGGCACCACTGGGTATGCAGTGCAGTGAGTGCAGAGAGTGCACTGGCACAACTGGGGATGCAGTGCAGTGAGTCCAGAGAGTGCAGTGACACCACTGGGGATGCAGTGCAGTGAGTCCAGAGAGTGCACAGGCAGCACTGGGGATGCAGTGCAGTGAGTCCAGAGAGTGCACTGGCACCACTGGGGATGCAGTGCAGTGAGTCCAGAGAGTGCACTGGCACCACTGGGGATGCAGTGCAGTGAGTCCAGTGAGTGTACTGGCACCACTGGGGATGCACTGCAGTGAGTCCAGAGAGTGCACTGGCACCACTGAGAATGCACTTCATTGAGTCCAGAGAGTACACTGGCACCACTGGGGATGCAGTGCAGTGAGTCCAGAGAGTGCACTGGCACCACTGAGAATGCACTTCAGTGAGTCCAAAGAGTGCACTGGCACCACTGGGGATGCACTGCAGTGAGTCCAGAGAGTGCACTAGCACCACTGGGAATGCAGTACAGTGAGTCCAGTGAGTGCACTGGCACCACTGGGGATGTAGTGCAGTGACTCGAGAGAGTGCACTGGCACCACTGGGGATGCAGTGCAGTGAGTCCAGAGAGTGCACTGGTACCACTTGGGATGCAGTGCAGTGAGTCCAGTGAGTGCACTGGCACCACTGGGGATGCAGTGCAGTGAGTCCAGAGAGTGCATTGGCACCACTGGGGATGCAGTGCAGTGAGTCCAGAGAGTGCACTGGCACCACTGGGGATGCACTGGAGTCACTCCAGAGAGTGCACTGGCACCACTGGGGATGCAGTACAGTGAGTCCAGTGAGCGCACTGCCACCACTGGGGATGCTGTGCAGTGAGTCCAGAGAGTGCACTGGCACCACTGGGGATGCAGTGCAGTGAGTCCAGAGAGTGCATTGGCACCACTGGGGATGCAGTGCAGTGAGTCCAGAGAGTGCATTGGCACCACTGGGGATGCAGTGCAGTGAGTCCAGAGAGTGCACTGGCACCACTGGGGATGCACTGGAGTCACTCCAGAGAGTGCACTGGCACCACTGGGGATGCAGTACAGTGAGTCCAGTGAGCGCACTGCCACCACTGGGGATGTAGTGCAGTGACTCGAGAGAGTGCACTGGCACCACTGGGGATGCAGTGCAGTGAGTCCAGAGAGTGCACTGGCACCACTGGGGATGCTGTGCAGTGAGTCCAGAGAGTGCACTGGCACCACTGGGGATGCAGTGCAGTGAGTCCAGAGAGTGCATTGGCACCACTGGGGATGCAGTGCAGTGAGTCCAGAGAGTGCACTGGCAGCAGTGGGGATGCACTGCAGTGAGTCCAGAGAGTGCACTGGCACCACTGGGGATGCACTGCAGTGAGTCCAGAGTGCACTAGCACCACTGGGGATGCCCTGCAGTGAGTCCAGAGAGTGCACTGGCACCACCGGGAATGCACTGCAGTGAGTCCACAGAGTGCAGTGGAACCACTGGGGATGCACTTCAGTGAGTCCAGAGAGTGCACTGGCACCACTGGGGATGCAGTGCATTGAGTCCAGAGAGTGCACTGGCTCCACTGGGGATGCAGTGACGCGAGTCCAGAGAGTGCACTGGCACCACTGGGGATGCACTGCAGTCACTCCAGAGAGTGCACTGGCACCACTGGGGATGCACTGCAGTGAGTCCAGAGAGTGCACTGGAACAACTGGGGATGCAGCGCAGTGACTCTAGAGAGTGCACTGGCACCACTGCGGATGCGGTGCAGTGAGTCCAGAGAGTGCACTGGCACCACAGGTGATGCAGTGCAGTGAGTCCAGAGAGTGCACTGGCAGCACTGGGGATGCAGTGCAGTGAGTCCAGAGAGTGCACTGTCACCACTGGGGATGCACTCCCGTGAGTCCAGAGAGTGCACTTGCACCACGGGGGATGCAGTGCAGTGACGCCAGAGAGTGCACTGGCACCACTGGGGATGCACTGCAGTGAGTCCAGAGAGTGCACTGGCACCACTGGGGATGCACTGCAGTGAGTCCTGAGAGTACACTGGCTCCACCGGGGATGCCCTGCAGTGAGTCCAGAGAGTGCACTGGCAGCACTGGGGATGCAGTGCAGTGAGTCCAGAGAGTGCACTGGCACCACTGGTGATGCAGCGCAGTGAGTCCAGAGAGTGCACTGGCACCACTGGGGATGCCCTGCAGTGAGTCCAGAGAGTGCACTGGCACCACTGGGGATGCACTACAGTGAGTCCAGGGATAGCACTGGCACCACTGGGGATGCAGTGCAGTGAGTCCAGAGAGTGCTCTGGCACCACTGGGGATGCCCTGCAGTGAGCCCAGAGAGTGCACTGGCACCACTGGGGATGCAGTGCAGTGAGTCCAGTGAGTGCACTGGCACCACTGGGGATGCACTGGAGTCACTCCAGAGAGTGCACTGGCACCACTGGGGATGCAGTACAGTGAGTCCAGTGAGCGCACTGCCACCACTGGGGATGTAGTGCAGTGACTCGAGAGAGTGCACTGGCACCACTGGGGATGCAGTGCAGTGAGTCCAGAGAGTGCACTGGCACCACTGGGGATGCTGTGCAGTGAGTCCAGAGAGTGCACTGGCACCACTGGGGATGCAGTGCAGTGAGTCCAGAGAGTGCATTGGCACCAGTGGGGATGCAGTGCAGTGAGTCCAGAGAGTGCATTGGCACCACTGGGGATGCAGTGCAGTGAGTCCAGAGAGTGCACTGGCACCACTGGGGATGCACTGGAGTCACTCCAGAGAGTGCACTGGCACCACTGGGGATGCAGTACAGTGAGTCCAGTGAGCGCACTGCCACCACTGGGGATGTAGTGCAGTGACTCGAGAGAGTGCACTGGCACCAGTGGGGATGCAGTGCAGTGAGTCCAGAGAGTGCACTGGCACCACTGGGGATGCTGTGCAGTGAGTCCAGAGAGTGCACTGGCACCACTGGGGATGCAGTGCAGTGAGTCCAGAGAGTGCATTGGCACCACTGGGGATGCAGTGCAGTGAGTCCAGAGAGTGCACTGGCAGCAGTGGGGATGCACTGCAGTGAGTCCAGAGAGTGCACTGGCACCACTGGGGATGCACTGCAGTGAGTCCAGAGTGCACTAGCACCACTGGGGATGCCCTGCAGTGAGTCCAGAGAGTGCACTGGCACCACCGGGAATGCACTGCAGTGAGTCCACAGAGTGCACTGGCACCACTGGGGATGCACTTCAGTGAGTCCAGAGAGTGCACTGGCACCACTGGGGATGCAGTGCATTGAGTCCAGAGAGTGCACTGGCTCCACTGGGGATGCAGTGACGCGAGTCCAGAGAGTGCACTGGCACCACTGGGGATGCACTGCAGTCACTCCAGAGAGTGCACTGGCACCACTGGGGATGCACTGCAGTGAGTCCAGAGAGTGCACTGGAACAACTGGGGATGCAGCGCAGTGACTCTAGAGAGTGCACTGGCACCACTGCGGATGCGGTGCAGTGAGTCCAGAGAGTGCACTGGCACCACAGGTGATGCAGTGCAGTGAGTCCAGAGAGTGCACTGGCAGCACTGGGGATGCAGTGCAGTGAGTCCAGAGAGTGCACTGTCACCACTTGGGATGCACTCCCGTGAGTCCAGAGAGTGCACTTGCACCACGGGGGATGCAGTGCAGTGACGCCAGAGAGTGCACTGGAACAACTGGGGATGCAGCGCAGTGACTCTAGAGAGTGCACTGGCACCACTGCGGATGCGGTGCAGTGAGTCCAGAGAGTGCACTGGCACCACAGGTGATGCAGTGCAGTGAGTCCAGAGAGTGCACTGGCAGCACTGGGGATGCAGTGCAGTGAGTCCAGAGAGTGCACTGTCACCACTTGGGATGCACTCCCGTGAGTCCAGAGAGTGCACTTGCACCACGGGGGATGCAGTGCAGTGACGCCAGAGAGTGCACTGGCACCACTGGGGATGCACTGCAGTGAGTCCAGAGAGTGCACTGGCACCACTGGGGATGCACTGCAGTGAGTCCTGAGAGTACACTGGCTCCACCGGGGATGCCCTGCAGTGAGTCCAGAGAGTGCACTGGCAGCACTGGGGATGCAGTGCAGTGAGTCCAGAGAGTGCACTGGCACCACTGGTGATGCAGCGCAGTGAGTCCAGAGAGTGCACTGGCACCACTGGGGATGCCCTGCAGTGAGTCCAGAGAGTGCACTGGCACCACTGGGGATGCACTACAGTGAGTCCAGGGATAGCACTGGCACCACTGGGGATGCAGTGCAGTGAGTCCAGAGAGTGCTCTGGCACCACTGGGGATGCCCTGCAGTGAGCCCAGAGAGTGCACTGGCACCACTGGGGATGCAGTGCAGTGAGTCCAGTGAGTGCACTGGCACCACTGGGGATGCAGTGCAGTGAATCCAGTGAGTGCACTGGCACCACTGGGGATGCAGTGCAGTGAGTCCAGAGAGTGCACTGGCACCACTGGGGATGCAGTGCAGTGAGTCCAGAGAGTGCACTGGCACCACTGATGATGCAGTACAGTGAGTCCAGTGAGTGCACTGGCACAACTGGGGATGTAGTGCAGTGACTCGAGAGAGTGCACTGGAACCACTGGGGATGCAGTGCCGCGAGTCCAGAGAGTGCACTGGCTCCTCTGGGGATGCGGTGCCGGAGGTCCAGAGAGTGCATTGGCACCACTGGGGATGCAGTGTAGTGACTCCAGAGAGTGCACTGGCACCACTGGGGATGCACTGCAGTGAGCCCAGAGAGTGCACTGGCACCACTGGTGATGCGGTGCCGGGAGTCCAGAGAGTGCTTTGGCACCGCTGGGGATGCACTGCAGTTACTCCAGAGAGTGCACAGGCACCACTGGGGATGCAGTGCAGTGAGTCCAGAGAGTGCACTGGCACCACTGGGGATGCAGTGCAGCAAGTCCAGAGAGTTCACTGGCACCACTGGGGATGCAGTGCAGTGAGTCCAGTGAGTGTACTGGCACCACTGGGGATGCACTGCAGTGAGTCCAGAGAGTGCATTCGCACCACTTGGGAAGCACTGCAGTGAGTCCAGAGAGTGCACTTGTACCACTGGGGATGCACTGCAGTGAGTCCACAGAGTGCACTGGCACCACTGGGGATGCAGTGCAGTGAGTCCAGAGAGTGCACTGGCACCAATGGGGATGCACAGCAGTGAGTCCACAGAGTGCACTGGTACCACTGGGGATGCAGCGCAGTGAGTCCAGAGAGTGCTCTGGCACCAATGGAGATGCAGTGCAGTGAGTCCAGAGAGTGCACTAGCACCACTGGGGATGCAGTGCAGTCAGTCCAGTGAGTGTACTGGCACCACTGGGGATGCCCTTCAGTGAGTCCAGAGAGTGCACTGGCACCAATGGGGATGCACTGCAGTGAGTCCACAGAGTGCACGGTCTCCACTGGGGATGCACTGCAGTGAGTCCACAGAGTGCACTGGCACCACTGGGGATGCAGTGCAGTGAGTCCAGAGAGTGCACTGGCACCACTGGGGATGCGGTGCGGTGAGTCCAGAGAGTGCACTGGCACCACTGGGGATGCACTGCAGTGAGTCCAGAGAGTGCACTGGCACCACTGGGGATGCACTTCAGTGAGTCCAGAGAGCGCACTGGCACCAATGGGGATGCAGTGCAGTGAGTCCAGAGAGTGCACTGGCACCACTGGGGATGCAGTACAGTGAGTCCAGAGAGTGCACTGGCACCACTGGGGATGCACAGCAGTGAGTCCAGAGAGTGCATTGGCACCACTGGGGATGCAGTGCAGTGAGTCCAGAGAGTGCACTGGCACCATTGGAGATGCAGTGCAGTGAGTCCAGAGAGTGCACTGGCACCACTGGGGATGCAGTGCAGTGAGTCCAGAGAGTGCACTGGCACCACTGGGGATGCAGTGCAGTGAGTCCAGAGAGTGCAATGGCACCACTGGGGATGCACTGCAGTGAGTCCAGAGAGTTCACTGGCACCACTGGAGATGCACTTCAGTGAGTGCAGAGACTGCACTGGCACCACTGGGGATGCAGTGCAGTGAGTCCAGAGAGTGTACTAGCACCACTGGGGATGCACTGCAGTGAGTCCAGAGAGTGCACTTGCAGCACTGGGGATGCAGTGCAGTGAGTCCAGAGAGTGCACTGGCACCACTGGGGATGCAGTGCAGTGAGTCCAGAGAGTGCACTGGCACCACTGGGGATGCACAGCAGTGAGTCCACAGAGTGCACTGGCACCACTGGAGATGCAGTGCAGTGAGTCCAGAGAGTGCACTGGCACCACTGGGGATGCAGTACAGTGAGTCCAGAGAGTGCACTGGCACCACTGGGGATGCACAGCAGTGAGTCCAGAGAGTGCATTGGCACCACTGGGGATGCAGTGCAGTGAGTCCAGAGAGTGCACTGGCACCATTGGAGATGCAGTGCAGTGAGTCCAGAGAGTGCACTGGCACCACTGGGGATGCAGTGCAGTGAGTGCAGAGACTGCACTGGCACCACTGGGGATGCAGTGCAGTGAGTCCAGTGAGTGTACAGGCACCACTGGGGATGCACTGCAGTGAGTCCAGAGAGTGCATTGGCACCACTTGGGATGCACTGCAGTGAGTCCAGAGAGTGCACTTGCACCACTGGGGATGCAGTGCAGTGAGTCCAGAGAGTGGACTGGCACCACTGGGGATGCAGTGCAGTGAGTCCAGAGAGTGCACTGGCACCACTGGGGATGCACTTCAGTGAGTCCACAGAGTGCACTGGCACCACTGGGGATGCAGTGCAGTGAGTCCAGAGAGTGCACTGGCACCATTGGAGATGCAGTGCAGTGAGTCCAGAGAGTGCACTGGCACCACTGGGGATGCAGTGCAGTGAGTCCAGAGAGTGCACTGGCACCACTGGGGATGCAGTGCAGTGAGTCCAGAGAGTGCACTGGCACCACTGGGGATGCACTGCAGTGAGTCCAGAGAGTTCACTGGCACCACTGGGGATGCACTTCAGTGAGTGCAGAGACTGCACTGGCACCACTGGGGATGCAGTGCAGTGAGTCCAGTGAGTGTACTGGCACCACTGGGGATGCACTGCAGTGAGTCCAGAGAGTGCATTGGCACCACTTGGGATGCACTGCAGTGAGTCCAGAGAGTGCACTTGCACCACTGGGGATGCATTGCAGTGAGTCCAGAGAGTGCACTGGCACCACTGGGGATGCAGTGCAGTGAGTCCAGAGAGTGCACTAGCACCACTTGGGATGCAGTGCAGTGAGTCCAGAGAGTGCACTGGCAACACTGGGGATGCACTGCAGTGAGTCCAGAGAGTGCACTGGCACCACTGGGGATGCAGTGCAGTGAGTCCAGAGTGTGCACTGGCACCACTGGGAATGCAGTACAGTGAGTCCAGAGATCGCACTGGCACCACGGGGGATGCACTTCAGTGAGTCCAGAGAGTGCACTGGCACCACTGGGGATGCACTGCAGTGAGTCCAGAGAGTGCACTGGCACCACTGGGGATGCACTGCAGTGAGTCCAGAGAGTGCACTGGCACCAGAGGGAATGCACTGCAGTGAGTCCAGTGAGTGCACTGGCACCACTGGGGATGCAGTGCAGTGAGTGCAGGGAGTGCACTGGCACCACTGGGGATGCACTGCAGTGAGTCCAGAGAGTGCAGTGGCACCACTGGGGATGCAGTGCGGTGAGTCCAGACAGTGCACAGGCAGCACTGGGGATGCAGTGCAGTGAGTCCAGAGAGTGCTCTGGCACCACTGGGGATGCAGTGCAGTGAGTCCAGAGAGTGCACTGGCACCACTGGGGATGCAGTGCAGTGAGTCCAGAGAGTGCACTGGCACCACTGGTGATGCACTGCAGTTACTCCAGAGAGTGCACTGGCACCACTGGGGATGCGGTGCGGTGAGTCCAGAGAGTGCACTGGCACCACTGGGGATGCACTGCAGTGAGTCCAGAGAGTGCACTGGCACCACTGAGAATGCCCTTCAGTGAGTCCAGAGAGTGCACTGGCACCACTGGGGATGCACTGCAGTGAGTCCACAGAGTGCACTAGCACCACTGGGGATGCAGTGCAGTGAGTCCAGAGAGTGTACTGGCACCACTGGGGATGCACTGCAGTGAGTCCAGAGAGTGCACTGGCACCACTGAGAATGCACTTCAGTGAGTCCAGAGAGTGCACTGTCACCACTGGGGATGCAGTGCAGTGAGTCCAGAGAGTGCACTGGCACCACTGAGAATGCACTTCAGTGAGTCCAAAGAGTGCACTGGCACCACTGGGTATGCACTTCAGTGAGTCCAGAGAGTGTACTGGCACCACTGGGGATGCACTGCAGTGAGTCCAGAGAGTGCACTGGCACCACTGAGAATGCACTTCAGTGAGTCCAGAGAGTGCACTGGCACCAGTGGGGATGCACTGCAGTGAGTCCAGAGAGTGCACTGGCACCACTGGGGATGCACTGCAGTGAGCCCAGAGAGTGCACTGGCACCACTGGAGATGCAGTACAGTGAGTCCAGTGAATGCACTGGCAACACTGGGGATGCAGTGCAGTGAGTCCAGAGAGTGCACTGGCACCACTGGGGATGCACTGCAGTGAGTCCAGAGAGTGCACTGGCACCACTGATGATGCAGTACAGTGAGTCCAGTGAGTGCACTGGCACCACTGGGGATGCACTGCAGTGAGTCCAGAGAGTGCACTGGCACCACTGATGATGCAGTACAGTGAGTCCAGTGAGTGCACTGGCACCACTGGGGATGTAGTGCAGTGAGTCCAGAGAGTGCACTGGCACAACTGATGATGCAGTACAGTGAGTCCAGTGAGTGCACTGGCACCACTGGGGATGTAGTGCAGTGACTCGAGAGAGCGCACTGGCACCACTGGGGATGCACTGCAGTGAGTCCACAGAGTGCACTGGCACCACTGAGAATGCACTTCAGTGAGTCCAGAGAGTGCACTGGTACCACTGGGGATGCACTGCAGTGAGTCCAGAGAGTGCACTAGCACCACTGGGGATGCAGTGCAGTGAATCCAGTGAGTGCACTGGCACCACTGGGGATGCAGTGCAGTGAGTCAAGAGAGTGCACTGGCACCACTGGGGATGCCCTGCAGTGAGCCCAGAGAGTGCACTGGCAGCACTGGGGATGCGGTGCCGCGAGTCCAGAGAGTGCACTGGCACCACTGGGGATGCAGTGCAGTGAGTCCAGAGAGTGCACTGGCACCACTGGGGATGCACTGCAGTGAGTCCAGAGAGTGCTCTGGCACCACTGGGGATGCACTGCAGTGAGTCCAGAGAGTGCACTGGCACCACTGGGGATGCAGTGCAGTGAGTCCAGAGAGTGCACTGGCACCACTGCTGATGCGCTGCAGTTACTCCAGAGAGTGCACTGGCACCACTGGGGATGCGGTGCGGTGAGTCCAGAGAGTGCACTGGCACCACTGGGGATGCAGTGCAGTCAGTCCAGTGAGTGTACTGGCACCACTGGGGATGCACTGCAGTGAGTCCAGAGAGTGCACTGGCACCACTGAGAATGCCCTTCAGTGAGTCCAGAGAGTGCACTGGCACCACTGGGGATGCACTGCAGTGAGTCCACAGAGTGCACTAGCACCACTGGGGATGCAGTGCAGTGACTCCAGAGAGTGCACTGGCACCACTGGGGATGCGGTGCCGGGAGTCCAGAGAGTGCACTGGCACCACGGGGGATGCAGTGCAGTGAGTCCAGAGAGTGCATTGGCACCACTGGGGATGCAGTGCAGTGAGTCCAGAGAGTGCACTGGCACCACTGGGGATGCACTGCAGTGAGTCCACAGAGTGCACTGGTACCACTGGGGATGCAGTGCAGTGAGTCCAGAGGGTGCACTGGCACCACTGGGGATGCGGTGCAGTGAGTCCAGAGAGTGCACTGGCACCACTGGGGATGCGGTGCAGTGAGTCCAGAGAGTGCACTGGCACCACTGGGGATGCAGTGCAGTGAGTCCAGAGAGCGCACTGGCACCACTGGGGATGCACTGCAGTGAGTCCAGAGAGTGCACTGGCACCACTGGGGATGCACTGCAGTGAGTCCACAGAGTGCACTGGTACCACTGGGGATGCAGCGCAGTGAGTCCAGAGAGTGCACTGGCACCACTGGGGATGCAGTGCAGTGAGTCCAGAGAGTGCACTGGCACCACTGGGGATGCAGTGCAGTGAGTCCAGAGAGTGCACTGGCACCACTGGGGATGCAGTGCAGTGAGTCCAGAGAGTGCACTGGCACCACTGGGGATGCACTGCAGTGAGTCCAGAGAGCGCACTGGCACCACTGGGGATGCACTGCAGTGAGTCCACAGAGTGCACTGGCACCACTGAGAATGCACTTCAGTGAGTCCAGAGAGTGCACTGGTACCACTTGGGATGCACTGCAGTGAGTCCAGAGAGTGCACTAGCACCACTGGGGATGCAGTGCAGTGAATCCAGTGAGTTCACTGGCACCACTGGGGATGCAGTGCAGTGAGTCCAGAGAGTGCACTGGCACCACTGGGGATGCACTGCAGTGAGCCCAGAGAGTGCACTGGCACCACTGGGGATGCGGTGCCGGGAGTCCAGAGAGTGCACTGGCACCACTGGGGATGCAGTGCAGTGACTCAGAGAGTGCACTGGCACCACTCGGGATGCAGTGCAGTGAGTCCAGAGAGTGCACTGGCACCACTGGGGATGCACTGCAGTTACTCCAGAGAGTGCACTGGCACCACTGGGGATGCTGTGCGGTGAGTCCAGAGAGTGCACTGGCACCACTGGGGATGCAGTGCAGTCAGTCCAGTGAGTGTACTGGCACCACTGGGGAAACACTGCAGTGAGTCCAGAGAGTGCACTGGCACCACTGAGAATGCCCTTCAGTGAGTCCAGAGAGTGCACTGGCACCACTGGGGATGCACTTCAGTGAGTCCAGAGAGTGCACGCGCTCCACTGGGGATGCAGTACAGTGAGTCCAGAGAGTGCACTGGCACCACTGGGGATGCAGTGCAGTGAGTCCAGAGAGTGCACTGGCAGCACAGAGGATGCAGTGCAGTGAGTCCAGAGAGTGCTCTGGCACCACTGGGGATGCAGTGCAGTGAGTCCAGAGAGTGCACTGGCACCACTGGGGATGTAGTGCAGTGAGTCCAGAGAGTGCACTGGCACCACTGGGGATGCACTTCAGTGAGTCCAGAGAGTGCACTGGCACCACTGGTGATGCAGTCCAGTGAGTCCAGAGAGTGCACTGGCACCACTGGGGATGCACTGCAGTGAGTCCAGAGAGTGCACTGGCACCACTGGGGATGCACTGCAGTGAGTCCAGAGAGTGCACTGGCTCCAGAGGGAATGCACTGCAGTGAGTCCAGTGAGTGCACTGGCACCACTGGGGATGCACTGCAGTGAGTGCAGAGAGGGCACTGGCACCACTGGGGATGCAGTGCAGTGAGTCCAGAGAGTGCAGTGGCACCACTGGGGATGCAGTGCAGTGAGTCCAGAGAGTGCACTGGCAGCACTGGGGATGCAGTGCAGTGAGTCCAGAGAGTGCACTGGCAATACTGGGGATGCAGTGCAGTGAGTCCAGAGAGTGCACTGGCACCACTGGGGCTGCAGTGCAGTGAGTCCAGAGAGTGCACTGGCACCACTGGGGATGCAGTGCAGTGAGTCCAGAGAGTGCTCTGGCACCACTGGGGATGCACTGAAGTGAGTCCAGAGAGTGCACTGGCACCACTGGGGATGCAGTGCAGTGAGTCCAGTGAGTGTACTGGCACCACTGGGGATGCACTGCAGTGAGTCCAGAGAGTGCATTGGCACCACTTGGGATGCACTGCAGTGAGTCCAGAGAGTGCACTTGCACCACTGGGGATGCATTGCAGTGAGTCCAGAGAGTGCACTGGCACCACTGGGGATGCAGTGCAGTGAGTCCAGAGAGTGCACTAGCACCACTGGGGTGCAGTGCAGTGAGTCCAGAGAGTGCACTGGCAACACTGGGGATGCACTGCAGTGAGTCCAGAGAGTGCACTGGCACCACTGGGGATGCAGTGCAGTGAGTCCAGAGTGTGCACTGGCACCACTGGGAATGCAGTGCAGTGAGTCCAGAGATCGCACTGGCACCACGGGGGATGCACTTCAGTGAGTCCAGAGAGTGCACTGGCACCACTGGGGATGCACTGCAGTGAGTCCAGAGAGTGCACTGGCACCACTGGGGATGCAGTGCAGTGAGTCCAGAGAGTGCACTGGCACCAGAGGGAATGCACTGCAGTGAGTCCAGTGAGTGCACTGGCACCACTGGGGATGCAGTGCAGTGAGTGCAGGGAGTGCACTGGCACCACTGGGGATGCAGTGCAGTGAGTCCAGAGAGTGCAGTGGCACCACTGGGGATGCAGTGCAGTGAGTCCAGACAGTGCACAGGCAGCACTGGGGATGCAGTGCAGTGAGTCCAGAGAGTGCTCTGGCACCACTGGGGATGCAGTGCAGTGAGTCCAGAGAGTGCACTGGCACCACTGGGGATGCAGTGCAGTGAGTCCAGAGAGTGCACTGGCACCACTGGTGATGCACTGCAGTTACTCCAGAGAGTGCACTGGCACCACTGGGGATGCGGTGCGGTGAGTCCAGAGAGTGCACTGGCACCACTGGGGATGCACTGCAGTGAGTCCAGAGAGTGCACTGGCACCACTGAGAATGCCCTTCAGTGAGTCCAGAGAGTGCACTGGCACCACTGGGGATGCACTGCAGTGAGTCCACAGAGTGCACTAGCACCACTGGGGATGCAGTGCAGTGAGTCCAGAGAGTGTACTGGCACCACTGGGGATGCACTGCAGTGAGTCCAGAGAGTGCACTGGCACCACTGAGAATGCACTTCAGTGAGTCCAGAGAGTGCACTGTCACCACTGGGGATGCAGTGCAGTGAGTCCAGAGAGTGCACTGGCACCACTGAGAATGCACTTCAGTGAGTCCAAAGAGTGCACTGGCACCACTGGGTATGCACTGCAGTGAGTCCAGAGAGTGCACTAGCACCACTGGGAATGTAGTGCAGTGAATCCAGTGAGTGCACTGGCACCAGTGGGGATGCACTGCAGTGAGTCCAGAGAGTGCACTGGCACCACTGGGGATGCACTGCAGTGAGCCCAGAGAGTGCACTGGCACCACTGGAGATGCAGTACAGTGAGTCCAGTGAATGCACTGGCAACACTGGGGATGCAGTGCAGTGAGTCCAGAGAGTGCACTGGCACCACTGGGGATGCACTGCAGTGAGTCCAGAGAGTGCACTGGCACCACTGATGATGCAGTACAGTGAGTCCAGTGAGTGCACTGGCACCACTGGGGATGCACTGCAGTGAGTCCAGAGAGTGCACTGGCACCACTGATGATGCAGTACAGTGAGTCCAGTGAGTGCACTGGCAGCACTGGGGATGTAGTGCAGTGAGTCCAGAGAGTGCACTGGCACCACTGATGATGCAGTACAGTGAGTCCAGTGAGTGCACTGGCACCACTGGGGATGTAGTGCAGTGACTCGAGAGAGCGCACTGGCACCACTGGGGATGCACTGCAGTGAGTCCACAGAGTGCACTGGCACCACTGAGAATGCACTTAAGTGAGTCCAGAGAGTGCACTGGTACCACTGGGGATGCACTGCAGTGAGTCCAGAGAGTGCACTAGCACCACTGGGGATGCAGTGCAGTGAATCCAGTGAGTGCACTGGCACCACTGGGGATGCAGTGCAGTGAGTCAAGAGAGTGCACTGGCACCACTGGGGATGCCCTGCAGTGAGCCCAGAGAGTGCACTGGCAGCACTGGGGATGCGGTGCCGCGAGTCCAGAGAGTGCACTGGCACCACTGGGGATGCAGTGCAGTGAGTCCAGAGAGTGCTCTGGCACCACTGGGGATGCACTGCAGTGAGTCCAGAGAGTGCACTGGCACCACTGGGGATGCAGTGCAGTGAGTCCAGAGAGTGCACTGGCACCACTGCTGATGCGCTGCAGTTACTCCAGAGAGTGCACTGGCACCACTGGGGATGCGGTGCGGTGAGTCCAGAGAGTGCACTGGCACCACTGAGAATGCCCTTCAGTGAGTCCAGAGAGTGCACTGGCACCACTGGGGATGCACTGCAGTGAGTCCACAGAGTGCACTAGCACCACTGGGGATGCAGTACAGTGACTCCAGAGAGTGCACTGGCACCACTGGGGATGCGGTGCCGGGAGTCCAGAGAGTGCACTGGCACCACTGGGGATGCAGTGCAGTGAGTCCAGAGAGTGCATTGGCACCACTGGGGATGCAGTGCAGTGAGTCCAGAGAGTGCACTGGCACCACTGGGGATGCACTGCAGTGAGTCCACAGAGTGCACTGGTACCACTGGTGATGCAGTGCAGTGAGTCCAGAGAGTGCACTGGCACCACTGGGGATGCGGTGCAGTGAGTCCAGAGAGTGCACTGGCACCACTGGGGATGCGGTGCAGTGAGTCCAGAGAGCGCACTGGCACCACTGGGGATGCACTGCAGTGAGTCCAGAGAGCGCACTGGCACCACTGGGGATGCACTGCAGTGAGTCCAGAGAGTGCACTGGCACCACTGGGGATGCACTGCAGTGAGTCCACAGAGTGCACTGGTACCACTGGGGATGCAGCGCAGTGAGTCCAGAGAGTGCACTGGCACCACTGGGGATGCAGTGCAGTGAGTCCAGAGAGTGCACTGGCACCACTGGGGATGCAGTGCAGTGAGTCCAGAGAGTGCACTGGCACCACTGGGGATGCAGTGCAGTGAGTCCAGAGAGTGCACTGGCACCACTGGGGATGCACTGCAGTGAGTCCAGAGAGCGCACTGGCACCACTGGGGATGCACTGCAGTGAGTCCACAGAGTGCACTGGCACCACTGAGAATGCACTTCAGTGAGTCCAGAGAGTGCACTGGTACCACTGGGGATGCACTGCAGTGAGTCCAGAGAGTGCACTAGCACCACTGGGGATGCAGTGCAGTGAATCCAGTGAGTTCACTGGCACCACTGGGGATGCAGTGCAGTGAGTCCAGAGAGTGCACTGGCACCACTGGGGATGCACTGCAGTGAGCCCAGAGAGTGCACTGGCACCACTGGGGATGCGGTGCCGGGAGTCCAGAGAGTGCACTGGCACCACTGGGGATGCAGTGCAGTGACTCAGAGAGTGCACTGGCACCACTGGGGATGCAGTGCAGTGAGTCCAGAGAGTGCACTGGCACCACTGGGGATGCACTGCAGTTACTCCAGAGAGTGCACTGGCACCACTGGGGATGCGGTGCGGTGAGTCCAGAGAGTGCACTGGCACCACTGGGGATGCAGTGCAGTGAGTCCGGAGAGTGCACTGGCACCACTGAGAATGCACTTCAGTGAGTCCAGAGAGTGCACTGGTACCACTGGGGATGCAGTGCAGTGAGTCCAGAGAGTGCACTAGCACCACTGGGGATGCACTGCAGTGAGTCCACAGAGTGCACTGGCACCACTGGGGATGCAGTGCAGTGAGTCCAGAGAGTGCACTGGCACCACTGGGGATGCACTTCAGTGAGTCCAGAGAGTGCACGCGCTCCACTGGGGATGCAGTACAGTGAGTCCAGAGAGTGCACTGGCACCACTGGGGATGCAGTGCAGTGAGTCCAGAGAGTGCACTGGCAGCACAGAGGATGCAGTGCAGTGAGTCCAGAGAGTGCTCTGGCACCACTGGGGATGCAGTGCAGTGAGTCCAGAGAGTGCACTGGCACCACTGGGGATGCAGTGCAGTGAGTCCAGAGAGTGCACGGGCACCAGAGGGAATGCACTGCAGTGAGTCCAGTGAGTGCACTGGCACCACTGGGTATGCAGTGCAGTGAGTGCAGAGAGTGCACTGGCACAACTGGGGATGCAGTGCAGTGAGTCCAGAGAGTGCAGTGACACCACTGGGGATGCAGTGCAGTGAGTCCAGAGAGTGCACAGGCAGCACTGGGGATGCAGTGCAGTGAGTCCAGAGAGTGCACTGGCACCACTGGGGATGCAGTGCAGTGAGTCCAGAGAGTGCACTGGCACCACTGGGGATGCAGTGCAGTGAGTCCAGTGAGTGTACTGGCACCACTGGGGATGCACTGCAGTGAGTCCAGAGAGTGCACTGGCACCACTGAGGATGCACTTCAGTGAGTCCAGAGAGTGCACTGGCACCACTGGGGATGCAGTGCAGTGAGTCCAGAGAGTGCACTGGCACCACTGAGAATGCACTTCAGTGAGTCCAAAGAGTGCACTGGCACCACTGGGGATGCACTGCAGTGAGTCCAGAGAGTGCACTAGCACCACTGGGAATGCAGTACAGTGAGTCCAGTGAGTGCACTGGCACCACTGGGGATGTAGTGCAGTGAGTCCAGAGAGTGCACTGGTACCACTTGGGATGCAGTGCAGTGAGTCCAGTGAGTGCACTGGCACCACTGGGGATGCAGTGCAGTGAGTCCAGAGAGTGCATTGGCACCACTGGGGATGCAGTGCAGTGAGTCCAGAGAGTGCACTGGCACCACTGGGGATGCACTGGAGTCACTCCAGAGAGTGCACTGGCACCACTGGGGATGCAGTACAGTGAGTCCAGTGAGCGCACTGCCACCACTGGGGATGTAGTGCAGTGACTCGAGAGAGTGCACTGGCACCACTGGGGATGCAGTGCAGTGAGTCCAGAGAGTGCACTGGCACCACTGGGGATGCTGTGCAGTGAGTCCAGAGAGTGCACTGGCACCACTGGGGATGCAGTGCAGTGAGTCCAGAGAGTGCATTGGCACCACTGGGGATGCAGTGCAGTGAGTCCACAGAGTGCACTGGCACCACTGGGGATGCGATGCAGTGAGTCCAGAGAGTGCACTGGCACCACTGGGGATGCGGTGCAGTGAGTCCAGAGAGTGCACTGGCACCACTGGGGATGCAGTGCAGTGAGTCCAGAGAGTGCACTGGCACCACTGAGAATGCACTTCAGTGAGTCCAGAGAGTGCACTGGTACCACTGGGGATGCAGTGCAGTGAGTCCAGAGAGTGCACTAGCACCACTGGGGATGCAGTGCAGTGAATCCAGTGAGTGCACTGGCACCACTGGGGATGCAGTGCAGTGAGTCAAGAGAGTGCACTGGCACCACTGGGGATGCACTGCAGTGAGTCCAGAGAGTGCACTGGCACCACTGGGGATGCAGTGCAGTGAGTCCAGAGAGTGCACTGGCACCACTGAGAATGCACTTCAGTGAGTCCAGAGAGTGCACTGGTACCACTGGGGATGCAGTGCAGTGAGTCCAGAGAGTGCACTAGCACCACTGGGGATGCAGTGCAGTGAATCCAGTGAGTGCACTGGCACCACTGGGGATGCAGTGCAGTGAGTCAAGAGAGTGCACTGGCACCACTGGGGATGCACTGCAGTGAGCCCAGAGAGTGCACTGGCACCACTGGGGATGCAGTGCAGTGAGTCCAGAGAGTGCACTGGCACCACTGGGGATGCAGTGCAGTGAGTCCAGAGAGTGCACTGGCACCACTGGGGATGCACTGCAGTTACTCCAGAGAGTGCACTGGCACCACTGGGGATGCGGTGCGGTGAGTCCAGAGAGTGCACTGGCACCACTGGGGATGCAGTGCAGTCAGTCCAGTGAGTGTACTGGCAGCACTGAGGAAACACTGCAGTGAGTCCAGAGAGTGCACTGGCACCACTGGGGATGCAGTGCAGTGAGTCCAGAGAGTGCACTGGCACCACTGGGGATGCACTGCAGTGAGTCCACAGAGTGCACTAGCACCACTGGGGATGCAGTGCAGTGAATCCAGAGAGTGCACTGGCACCACTGGGGATGCACTTCAGTGAGTCCAGAGAGTGCACGCGCTCCACTGGGGATGCAGTACAGTGAGTCCAGAGAGTGCACTGGCACCACTGGGGATGCAGTGCAGTGAGTCCAGAGAGTGCACTGGCACCACTGGGGATGCACTGCAGTGAGTCCAGAGAGTGCACTGGCACCACTGGGGATGCACTGCAGTGAGTCCAGAGAGTGCACTGGCTCCAGAGGGAATGCACTGCAGTGAGTCCAGTGAGTGCACTGGCAGCACTGGGGATGCAGTGCAGTGAGTCCAGAGAGTGCACTGGCACCACTGGACATGCAGTGCAGTGAGTCCAGAGAGTGCAGTGGCACCACTGGGGATGCAGTGCAGTGAGTCCAGAGAGTGCACTGGCAGCACTGGGGATGCAGTGCAGTGAGTCCAGAGAGTGCACTGGCAATACTGGTGATGCAGTGCAGTGAGTCCAGAGAGTGCACTGGCACCACTGGGGCTGCAGTGCAGTGAGTCCAGAGAGTGCACTGGCACCACTGGGGATGCACTGCAGTGAGTCCAGAGAGTGCTCTGGCACCACTGGGGATGCACTGAAGTGAGTCCAGAGAGTGCACTGGCACCACTGGGGATGCAGTGCAGTGAGTCCAGAGAGTGCACTGGCAACACTGGGGTTGCAGTGCAGTGAGTCCAGAGAGTGCACTGGCACCACTGGGGATGCAGTGCAGTGAGTCCAGAGTGTGCACTGGCACGACTGGGAATGCAGTGCAGTGAGTCCAGAGATTGCACTGGCACCACTGGGGATGCACTTCAGTGAGTCCAGAGAGTGCACTGGCACCACTGGGGATGCACTGCAGTGAGTCCAGAGAGTGTACTGGCACCACTGGGGATGCAGTGCAGTGAGTCCAGAGAGTGCACTGGCACCACTGGGGATGCAGTGCAGTGAGTCCAGAGAGTGCACGGGCACCAGAGGGAATGCACTGCAGTGAGTCCAGTGAGTGCACTGGCACCACTGGGTATGCAGTGCAGTGAGTGCAGAGAGTGCACTGGCACAACTGGGGATGCAGTGCAGTGAGTCCAGAGAGTGCAGTGACACCACTGGGGATGCAGTGCAGTGAGTCCAGAGAGTGCACAGGCAGCACTGGGGATGCAGTGCAGTGAGTCCAGAGAGTGCACTGGCACCACTGGGGATGCAGTGCAGTGAGTCCAGAGAGTGCACTGGCACCACTGGGGATGCAGTGCAGTGAGTCCAGTGAGTGTACTGGCACCACTGGGGATGCACTGCAGTGAGTCCAGAGAGTGCACTGGCACCACTGAGAATGCACTTCAGTGAGTCCAGAGAGTGCACTGGCACCACTGGGGATGCAGTGCAGTGAGTCCAGAGAGTGCACTGGCACCACTGAGAATGCACTTCAGTGAGTCCAAAGAGTGCACTGGCACCACTGGGGATGCACTGCAGTGAGTCCAGAGAGTGCACTAGCACCACTGGGAATGCAGTACAGTGAGTCCAGTGAGTGCACTGGCACCACTGGGGATGTAGTGCAGTGACTCGAGAGAGTGCACTGGCACCACTGGGGATGCAGTGCAGTGAGTCCAGAGAGTGCACTGGTACCACTTGGGATGCAGTGCAGTGAGTCCAGTGAGTGCACTGGCACCACTGGGGATGCAGTGCAGTGAGTCCAGAGAGTGCATTGGCACCACTGGGGATGCAGTGCAGTGAGTCCAGAGAGTGCACTGGCACCACTGGGGATGCACTGGAGTCACTCCAGAGAGTGCACTGGCACCACTGGGGATGCAGTACAGTGAGTCCAGTGAGCGCACTGCCACCACTGGGGATGTAGTGCAGTGACTCGAGAGAGTGCACTGGCACCACTGGGGATGCAGTGCAGTGAGTCCAGAGAGTGCACTGGCACCACTGGGGATGCTGTGCAGTGAGTCCAGAGAGTGCACTGGCACCACTGGGGATGCAGTGCAGTGAGTCCAGAGAGTGCATTGGCACCACTGGGGATGCAGTGCAGTGAGTCCAGAGAGTGCATTGGCACCACTGGGGATGCAGTGCAGTGAGTCCAGAGAGTGCACTGGCACCACTGGGGATGCACTGGAGTCACTCCAGAGAGTGCACTGGCACCACTGGGGATGCAGTACAGTGAGTCCAGTGAGCGCACTGCCACCACTGGGGATGTAGTGCAGTGACTCGAGAGAGTGCACTGGCACCACTGGGGATGCAGTGCAGTGAGTCCAGAGAGTGCACTGGCACCACTGGGGATGCTGTGCAGTGAGTCCAGAGAGTGCACTGGCACCACTGGGGATGCAGTGCAGTGAGTCCAGAGAGTGCATTGGCACCACTGGGGATGCAGTGCAGTGAGTCCAGAGAGTGCACTGGCAGCAGTGGGGATGCACTGCAGTGAGTCCAGAGAGTGCACTGGCACCACTGGGGATGCACTGCAGTGAGTCCAGAGTGCACTAGCACCACTGGGGATGCCCTGCAGTGAGTCCAGAGAGTGCACTGGCACCACCGGGAATGCACTGCAGTGAGTCCACAGAGTGCACTGGCACCACTGGGGATGCACTTCAGTGAGTCCAGAGAGTGCACTGGCACCACTGGGGATGCAGTGCATTGAGTCCAGAGAGTGCACTGGCTCCACTGGGGATGCAGTGACGCGAGTCCAGAGAGTGCACTGGCACCACTGGGGATGCACTGCAGTCACTCCAGAGAGTGCACTGGCACCACTGGGGATGCACTGCAGTGAGTCCAGAGAGTGCACTGGAACAACTGGGGATGCAGCGCAGTGACTCTAGAGAGTGCACTGGCACCACTGCGGATGCGGTGCAGTGAGTCCAGAGAGTGCACTGGCACCACAGGTGATGCAGTGCAGTGAGTCCAGAGAGTGCACTGGCAGCACTGGGGATGCAGTGCAGTGAGTCCAGAGAGTGCACTGTCACCACTGGGGATGCACTCCCGTGAGTCCAGAGAGTGCACTTGCACCACGGGAGATGCAGTGCAGTGACGCCAGAGAGTGCACTGGCACCACTGGGGATGCAGTGCAGTGAGTCCAGAGAGTGCACTGGCACCACTGGGGATGCACTGCAGTGAGTCCTGAGAGTACACTGGCTCCACCGGGGATGCCCTGCAGTGAGTCCAGAGAGTGCACTGGCAGCACTGGGGATGCACTGAAGTGAGTCCAGAGAGTGCACTGGCACCACTGGTGATGCAGCGCAGTGAGTCCAGAGAGTGCACTGGCACCACTGGGGATGCCCTGCAGTGAGTCCAGAGAGTGCACTGGCACCACTGGGGATGCACTACAGTGAGTCCAGGGATAGCACTGGCACCACTGGGGATGCAGTGCAGTGAGTCCAGAGAGTGCTCTGGCACCACTGGGGATGCCCTGCAGTGAGCCCAGAGAGTGCACTGGCACCACTGGGGATGCACTGCAGTGAGTCCAGTGAGTGCACTGGCACCACTGGGGATGCACTGGAGTCACTCCAGAGAGTGCACTGGCACCACTGGGGATGCAGTACAGTGAGTCCAGTGAGCGCACTGCCACCACTGGGGATGTAGTGCAGTGACTCGAGAGAGTGCACTGGCACCACTGGGGATGCAGTGCAGTGAGTCCAGAGAGTGCACTGGCACCACTGGGGATGCTGTGCAGTGAGTCCAGAGAGTGCACTGGCACCACTGGGGATGCAGTGCAGTGAGTCCAGAGAGTGCATTGGCACCACTGGGGATGCAGTGCAGTGAGTCCAGAGAGTGCATTGGCACCACTGGGGATGCAGTGCAGTGAGTCCAGAGAGTGCACTGGCACCACTGGGGATGCACTGGAGTCACTCCAGAGAGTGCACTGGCACCACTGGGGATGCAGTACAGTGAGTCCAGTGAGCGCACTGCCACCACTGGGGATGTAGTGCAGTGACTCGAGAGAGTGCACTGGCACCACTGGGGATGCAGTGCAGTGAGTCCAGAGAGTGCACTGGCACCACTGGGGATGCTGTGCAGTGAGTCCAGAGAGTGCACTGGCACCACTGGGGATGCAGTGCAGTGAGTCCAGAGAGTGCATTGGCACCACTGGGGATGCAGTGCAGTGAGTCCAGAGAGTGCACTGGCAGCAGTGGGGATGCACTGCAGTGAGTCCAGAGAGTGCACTGGCACCACTGGGGATGCACTGCAGTGAGTCCAGAGTGCACTAGCACCACTGGGGATGCCCTGCAGTGAGTCCAGAGAGTGCACTGGCACCACCGGGAATGCACTGCAGTGAGTCCACAGAGTGCACTGGCACCACTGGGGATGCACTTCAGTGAGTCCAGAGAGTGCACTGGCACCACTGGGGATGCAGTGCATTGAGTCCAGAGAGTGCACTGGCTCCACTGGGGATGCAGTGACGCGAGTCCAGAGAGTGCACTGGCACCACTGGGGATGCACTGCAGTCACTCCAGAGAGTGCACTGGCACCACTGGGGATGCACTGCAGTGAGTCCAGAGAGTGCACTGGAACAACTGGGGATGCAGCGCAGTGACTCTAGAGAGTGCACTGGCACCACTGCGGATGCGGTGCAGTGAGTCCAGAGAGTGCACTGGCACCACAGGTGATGCAGTGCAGTGAGTCCAGAGAGTGCACTGGCAGCACTGGGGATGCAGTGCAGTGAGTCCAGAGAGTGCACTGTCACCACTTGGGATGCACTCCCGTGAGTCCAGAGAGTGCACTTGCACCACGGGGGATGCAGTGCAGTGACGCCAGAGAGTGCACTGGCACCACTGGGGATGCACTGCAGTGAGTCCAGAGAGTGCACTGGCACCACTGGGGATGCACTGCAGTGAGTCCTGAGAGTACACTGGCTCCACCGGGGATGCCCTGCAGTGAGTCCAGAGAGTGCACTGGCAGCACTGGGGATGCAGTGCAGTGAGTCCAGAGAGTGCACTGGCACCACTGGTGATGCAGCGCAGTGAGTCCAGAGAGTGCACTGGCACCACTGGGGATGCCCTGCAGTGAGTCCAGAGAGTGCACTGGCACCACTGGGGATGCACTACAGTGAGTCCAGGGATAGCACTGGCACCACTGGGGATGCAGTGCAGTGAGTCCAGAGAGTGCTCTGGCACCACTGGGGATGCCCTGCAGTGAGCCCAGAGAGTGCACTGGCACCACTGGGGATGCAGTGCAGTGAGTCCAGTGAGTGCACTGGCACCACTGGGGATGCAGTGCAGTGAATCCAGTGAGTGCACTGGCACCACTGGGGATGCAGTGCAGTGAGTCCAGAGAGTGCACTGGCACCACTGGGGATGCAGTGCAGTGAGTCCAGAGAGTGCACTGGCACCACTGATGATGCAGTACAGTGAGTCCAGTGAGTGCACTGGCACAACTGGGGATGTAGTGCAGTGACTCGAGAGAGTGCACTGGAACCACTGGGGATGCAGTGCCGCGAGTCCAGAGAGTGCACTGGCTCCTCTGGGGATGCGGTGCCGGAGGTCCAGAGAGTGCATTGGCACCACTGGGGATGCAGTGTAGTGACTCCAGAGAGTGCACTGGCACCACTGGGGATGCACTGCAGTGAGCCCAGAGAGTGCACTGGCACCACTGGTGATGCGGTGCCGGGAGTCCAGAGAGTGCTTTGGCACCGCTGGGGATGCACTGCAGTTACTCCAGAGAGTGCACAGGCACCACTGGGGATGCAGTGCAGTGAGTCCAGAGAGTGCACTGGCACCACTGGGGGTGCAGTGCAGTGAGTCCAGAGAGTTCACTGGCACCACTGGGGATGCAGTGCAGTGAGTCCAGTGAGTGTACTGGCACCACTGGGGATGCACTGCAGTGAGTCCAGAGAGTGCATTCGCACCACTTGGGAAGCACTGCAGTGAGTCCAGAGAGTGCACTTGTACCACTGGGGATGCACTGCAGTGAGTCCACAGAGTGCACTGGCACCACTGGGGATGCAGTGCAGTGAGTCCAGAGAGTGCACTGGCACCAATGGGGATGCACAGCAGTGAGTCCACAGAGTGCACTGGTACCACTGGGGATGCAGCGCAGTGAGTCCAGAGAGTGCTCTGGCACCAATGGAGATGCAGTGCAGTGAGTCCAGAGAGTGCACTGGCAGCACTGGGGATGCAGTGCAGTGAGTCCAGAGAGTGCACTGTCACCACTGGGGATGCACTCCCGTGAGTCCAGAGAGTGCACTTGCACCACGGGAGATGCAGTGCAGTGACGCCAGAGAGTGCACTGGCACCACTGGGGATGCACTGCAGTGAGTCCAGAGAGTGCACTGGCACCACTGGGGATGCACTGCAGTGAGTCCTGAGAGTACACTGGCTCCACCGGGGATGCCCTGCAGTGAGTCCAGAGAGTGCACTGGCAGCACTGGGGATGCAGTGCAGTGAGTCCAGAGAGTGCACTGGCACCACTGGTGATGCAGCGCAGTGAGTCCAGAGAGTGCACTGGCACCACTGGGGATGCCCTGCAGTGAGTCCAGAGAGTGCACTGGCACCACTGGGGATGCACTACAGTGAGTCCAGGGATAGCACTGGCACCACTGGGGATGCAGTGCAGTGAGTCCAGAGAGTGCTCTGGCACCACTGGGGATGCCCTGCAGTGAGCCCAGAGAGTGCACTGGCACCACTGGGGATGCACTGCAGTGAGTCCAGTGAGTGCACTGGCACCACTGGGGATGCACTGGAGTCACTCCAGAGAGTGCACTGGCACCACTGGGGATGCAGTACAGTGAGTCCAGTGAGCGCACTGCCACCACTGGGGATGTAGTGCAGTGACTCGAGAGAGTGCACTGGCACCACTGGGGATGCAGTGCAGTGAGTCCAGAGAGTGCACTGGCACCACTGGGGATGCTGTGCAGTGAGTCCAGAGAGTGCACTGGCACCACTGGGGATGCAGTGCAGTGAGTCCAGAGAGTGCATTGGCACCACTGGGGATGCAGTGCAGTGAGTCCAGAGAGTGCATTGGCACCACTGGGGATGCAGTGCAGTGAGTCCAGAGAGTGCACTGGCACCACTGGGGATGCACTGGAGTCACTCCAGAGAGTGCACTGGCACCACTGGGGATGCAGTACAGTGAGTCCAGTGAGCGCACTGCCACCACTGGGGATGTAGTGCAGTGACTCGAGAGAGTGCACTGGCACCACTGGGGATGCAGTGCAGTGAGTCCAGAGAGTGCACTGGCACCACTGGGGATGCTGTGCAGTGAGTCCAGAGAGTGCACTGGCACCACTGGGGATGCAGTGCAGTGAGTCCAGAGAGTGCATTGGCACCACTGGGGATGCAGTGCAGTGAGTCCAGAGAGTGCACTGGCAGCAGTGGGGATGCACTGCAGTGAGTCCAGAGAGTGCACTGGCACCACTGGGGATGCACTGCAGTGAGTCCAGAGTGCACTAGCACCACTGGGGATGCCCTGCAGTGAGTCCAGAGAGTGCACTGGCACCACCGGGAATGCACTGCAGTGAGTCCACAGAGTGCACTGGCACCACTGGGGATGCACTTCAGTGAGTCCAGAGAGTGCACTGGCACCACTGGGGATGCAGTGCATTGAGTCCAGAGAGTGCACTGGCTCCACTGGGGATGCAGTGACGCGAGTCCAGAGAGTGCACTGGCACCACTGGGGATGCACTGCAGTCACTCCAGAGAGTGCACTGGCACCACTGGGGATGCACTGCAGTGAGTCCAGAGAGTGCACTGGAATAACTGGGGATGCAGCGCAGTGACTCTAGAGAGTGCACTGGCACCACTGCGGATGCGGTGCAGTGAGTCCAGAGAGTGCACTGGCACCACAGGTGATGCAGTGCAGTGAGTCCAGAGAGTGCACTGGCAGCACTGGGGATGCAGTGCAGTGAGTCCAGAGAGTGCACTGTCACCACTTGGGATGCACTCCCGTGAGTCCAGAGAGTGCACTTGCACCACGGGGGATGCAGTGCAGTGACGCCAGAGAGTGCACTGGCACCACTGGGGATGCACTGCAGTGAGTCCAGAGAGTGCACTGGCACCACTGGGGATGCACTGCAGTGAGTCCTGAGAGTACACTGGCTCCACCGGGGATGCCCTGCAGTGAGTCCAGAGAGTGCACTGGCAGCACTGGGGATGCAGTGCAGTGAGTCCAGAGAGTGCACTGGCACCACTGGTGATGCAGCGCAGTGAGTCCAGAGAGTGCACTGGCACCACTGGGGATGCCCTGCAGTGAGTCCAGAGAGTGCACTGGCACCACTGGGGATGCACTACAGTGAGTCCAGGGATAGCACTGGCACCACTGGGGATGCAGTGCAGTGAGTCCAGAGAGTGCTCTGGCACCACTGGGGATGCCCTGCAGTGAGCCCAGAGAGTGCACTGGCACCACTGGGGATGCAGTGCAGTGAGTCCAGAGAGTGCACTGGCACCACTGGGGATGCAGTGCAGTGAATCCAGTGAGTGCACTGGCACCACTGGGGATGCAGTGCAGTGAGTCCAGAGAGTGCACTGGCACCACTGGGGATGCAGTGCAGTGAGTCCAGAGAGTGTACTGGCACCACTGATGATGCAGTACAGTGAGTCCAGTGAGTGCACTGGCACAACTGGGGATGTAGTGCAGTGACTCGAGAGAGTGCACTGGAACCACTGGGGATGCAGTGCCGCGAGTCCAGAGAGTGCACTGGCTCCTCTGGGGATGCGGTGCCGGAGGTCCAGAGAGTGCATTGGCACCACTGGGGATGCAGTGTAGTGACTCCAGAGAGTGCACTGGCACCACTGGGGATGCACTGCAGTGAGCCCAGAGAGTGCACTGGCACCACTGGTGATGCGGTGCCGGGAGTCCAGAGAGTGCTTTGGCACCGCTGGGGATGCACTGCAGTTACTCCAGAGAGTGCACAGGCACCACTGGGGATGCAGTGCAGTGAGTCCAGAGAGTGCACTGGCACCACTGGGGGTGCAGTGCAGCAAGTCCAGAGAGTTCACTGGCACCACTGGGGATGCAGTGCAGTGAGTCCAGTGAGTGTACTGGCACCACTGGGGATGCACTGCAGTGAGTCCAGAGAGTGCATTCGCACCACTTGGGAAGCACTGCAGTGAGTCCAGAGAGTGCACTTGTACCACTGGGGATGCACTGCAGTGAGTCCACAGAGTGCACTGGCACCACTGGGGATGCAGTGCAGTGAGTCCAGAGAGTGCACTGGCACCAATGGGGATGCACAGCAGTGAGTCCACAGAGTGCACTGGTACCACTGGGGATGCAGCGCAGTGAGTCCAGAGAGTGCTCTGGCACCAATGGAGATGCAGTGCAGTGAGTCCAGAGAGTGCACTAGCACCACTGGGGATGCAGTGCAGTCAGTCCAGTGAGTGTACTGGCACCACTGGGGATGCCCTTCAGTGAGTCCAGAGAGTGCACTGGCACCAATGGGGATGCACTGCAGTGAGTCCAGAGAGTGCACGGTCTCCACTGGGGATGCACTGCAGTGAGTCCACAGAGTGCACTGGCACCACTGGGGATGCAGTGCAGTGAGTCCAGAGATCGCACTGGCACCACTGGGGATGCAGTGCAGTGAGTCCAGAGAGTGCACTGGCACCACTGGGGATGCAGTGCAGTGAGTCCAGAGAGTGCTCTGGCACCACTGGGGATGCTGTGCAGTAAGTCCAGAGAGTGCAGTGGCACCACTGGTGATGCACTGCAGTGAGTCCAGAGAGTGCACTGGCAGCACTGGGGATGCGGTGCGGTGAGTCCAGAGAGTGCACTGGCACCACTGGGGATGCACTGCAGTGAGTCCAGAGAGTGCACTGGCACCACTGGGGATGCACTTCAGTGAGTCCAGAGAGCGCACTGGCACCAATGGGGATGCAGTGCAGTGAGTCCAGAGAGTGCACTGGCACCACTGGGGATGCAGTACAGTGAGTCCAGAGAGTGCACTGGCACCACTGGGGATGCACAGCAGTGAGTCCAGAGAGTGCATTGGCACCACTGGGGATGCAGTGCAGTGAGTCCAGAGAGTGCACTGGCACCATTGGAGATGCAGTGCAGTGAGTCCAGAGAGTGCACTGGCACCACTGGGGATGCAGTGCAGTGAGTCCAGAGAGTGCACTGGCACCACTGGGGATGCAGTGCAGTGAGTCCAGAGAGTGCACTGGCACCACTGGGGATGCACTGCAGTGAGTCCAGAGAGTTCACTGGCACCACTGGGGATGCACTTCAGTGAGTGCAGAGACTGCACTGGCACCACTGGGGATGCAGTGCAGTGAGTCCAGTGAGTGTACTGGCACCACTGGGGATGCACTGCAGTGAGTCCAGAGAGTGCATTGGCACCACTTGGGATGCACTGCAGTGAGTCCAGAGAGTGCACTTGCACCACTGGGGATGCATTGCAGTGAGTCCAGAGAGTGCACTGGCACCACTGGGGATGCAGTGCAGTGAGTCCAGAGAGTGCACTAGCACCACTGGGGATGCAGTGCAGTGAGTCCAGAGAGTGCACTGGCAACACTGGGGATGCACTGCAGTGAGTCCAGAGAGTGCACTGGCACCACTGGGGATGCAGTGCAGTGAGTCCAGAGTGTGCACTGGCACCACTGGGAATGCAGTGCAGTGAGTCCAGAGATCGCTCTGGCACCACGGGGGATGCACTTCAGTGAGTCCAGAGAGTGCACTGGCACCACTGGGGATGCACTGCAGTGAGTCCAGAGAGTGCACTGGCACCACTGGGGATGCAGTGCAGTGAGTCCAGAGAGTGCACTGGCACCAGAGGGAATGCACTGCAGTGAGTCCAGTGAGTGCACTGGCACCACTGGGGATGCAGTGCAGTGAGTGCAGGGAGTGCACTGGCACCACTGGGGATGCAGTGCAGTGAGTCCAGAGAGTGCAGTGGCACCACTGGGGATGCAGTGCGGTGAGTCCAGACAGTGCACAGGCAGCACTGGGGATGCAGTGCAGTGAGTCCAGAGAGTGCTCTGGCACCACTGGGGATGCAGTGCAGTGAGTCCAGAGAGTGCACTGGCACCACTGGGGATGCAGTGCAGTGAGTCCAGAGAGTGCACTGGCACCACTGGTGATGCACTGCAGTTACTCCAGAGAGTGCACTGGCACCACTGGGGATGCGGTGCGGTGAGTCCAGAGAGTGCATTGGCACCACTGGGGATGCACTGCAGTGAGTCCAGAGAGTGCACTGGCACCACTGAGAATGCCCTTCAGTGAGTCCAGAGAGTGCACTGGCACCACTGGGGATGCACTGCAGTGAGTCCACAGAGTGCACTAGCACCACTGGGGATGCAGTGCAGTGAGTCCAGAGAGTGTACTGGCACCACTGGGGATGCACTGCAGTGAGTCCAGAGAGTGCACTGGCACCACTGAGAATGCACTTCAGTGAGTCCAGAGAGTGCACTGTCACCACTGGGGATGCAGTGCAGTGAGTCCAGAGAGTGCACTGGCACCACTGAGAATGCACTTCAGTGAGTCCAAAGAGTGCACTGGCACCACTGGGTATGCACTTCAGTGAGTCCAGAGAGTGTACTGGCACCACTGGGGATGCACTGCAGTGAGTCCAGAGAGTGCACTGGCACCACTGAGAATGCACTTCAGTGAGTCCAGAGAGTGCACTGGCACCAGTGGGGATGCACTGCAGTGAGTCCAGAGAGTGCACTGGCACCACTGGGGATGCACTGCAGTGAGCCCAGAGAGTGCACTGGCACCACTGGAGATGCAGTACAGTGAGTCCAGTGAATGCACTGGCAACACTGGGGATGCAGTGCAGTGAGTCCAGAGAGTGCACTGGCACCACTGCAGATGCACTGCAGTGAGTCCAGAGAGTGCACTGGCACCACTGATGATGCAGTACAGTGAGTCCAGTGAGTGCACTGGCACCACTGGGGATGCACTGCAGTGAGTCCAGAGAGTGCACTGGCACCACTGATGATGCAGTACAGTGAGTCCAGTGAGTGCACTGGCACCACTGGGGATGTAGTGCAGTGAGTCCAGAGAGTGCACTGGCACCACTGATGATGCAGTACAGTGAGTCCAGTGAGTGCACTGGCACCACTGGGGATGTAGTGCAGTGACTCGAGAGAGCGCACTGGCACCACTGGGGATGCACTGCAGTGAGTCCAGAGAGTGCTCTGGCACCACTGGGGATGCACTGCAGTGAGTCCAGAGAGTGCACTGGCACCACTGGGGATGCAGTGCAGTGAGTCCAGAGAGTGCACTGGCACCACTGGGGATGCCCTGCAGTGAGCCCAGAGAGTGCACTGGCAGCACTGGGGATGCGGTGCCGCGAGTCCAGAGAGTGCACTGGCACCACTGGGGATGCAGTGCAGTGAGTCCAGAGAGTGCACTGGCACCACTGGGGATGCACTGCAGTGAGTCCAGAGAGTGCTCTGGCACCACTGGGGATGCACTGCAGTGAGTCCAGAGAGTGCACTGGCACCACTGGGGATGCAGTGCAGTGAGTCCAGAGAGTGCACTGGCACCACTGCTGATGCGCTGCAGTTACTCCAGAGAGTGCACTGGCACCACTGGGGATGCGGTGCGGTGAGTCCAGAGAGTGCACTGGCACCACTGGGGATGCAGTGCAGTCAGTCCAGTGAGTGTACTGGCACCACTGGGGATGCACTGCAGTGAGTCCAGAGAGTGCACTGGCACCACTGAGAATGCCCTTCAGTGAGTCCAGAGAGTGCACTGGCACCACTGGGGATGCACTGCAGTGAGTCCACAGAGTGCACTAGCACCACTGGGGATGCAGTGCAGTGACTCCAGAGAGTGCACTGGCACCACTGGGGATGCGGTGCCGGGAGTCCAGAGAGTGCACTGGCACCACTGGGGATGCAGTGCAGTGAGTCCAGAGAGTGCATTGGCACCACTGGGGATGCAGTGCAGTGAGTCCAGAGAGTGCACTGGCACCACTGGGGATGCACTGCAGTGAGTCCACAGAGTGCACTGGTACCACTGGGGATGCAGTGCAGTGAGTCCAGAGAGTGCACTGGCACCACTGGGGATGCGGTGCAGTGAGTCCAGAGAGTGCACTGGCACCACTGGGGATGCGGTGCAGTGAGTCCAGAGAGTGCACTGGCACCACTGGGGATGCACTGCAGTGAGTCCAGAGAGCGCACTGGCACCACTGGGGATGCACTGCAGTGAGTCCAGAGAGTGCACTGGCACCACTGGGGATGCACTGCAGTGAGTCCACAGAGTGCACTGGTACCACTGGGGATGCAGCGCAGTGAGTCCAGAGAGTGCACTGGCACCACTGGGGATGCAGTGCAGTGAGTCCAGAGAGTGCACTGGCACCACTGGGGATGCAGTGCAGT
Organism: Anser brachyrhynchus; assembly: GCF_964034855.1. NCBI lineage: Eukaryota > Metazoa > Chordata > Aves > Anseriformes > Anatidae > Anser > Anser brachyrhynchus. The sequence goes on from NC_137703.1 coordinate 27,771,208, forward strand.
GAGTCCAGAGAGTGCACTGGCACCACTGGGGATGCAGTGCAGTGAGTCCAGAGAGTGCACTGGCACCACTGGGGATGCACTGCAGTGAGTCCAGAGAGCGCACTGGCACCACTGGGGATGCACTGCAGTGAGTCCACAGAGTGCACTGGCACCACTGAGAATGCACTTCAGTGAGTCCAGAGAGTGCACTGGTACCACTGGGGATGCACTGCAGTGAGTCCAGAGAGTGCACTAGCACCACTGGGGATGCAGTGCAGTGAATCCAGTGAGTTCACTGGCACCACTGGGGATGCAGTGCAGTGAGTCCAGAGAGTGCACTGGCACCACTGGGGATGCACTGCAGTGAGCCCAGAGAGTGCACTGGCACCACTGGGGATGCGGTGCCGGGAGTCCAGAGAGTGCACTGGCACCACTGGGGATGCAGTGCAGTGACTCAGAGAGTGCACTGGCACCACTGGGGATGCAGTGCAGTGAGTCCAGAGAGTGCACTGGCACCACTGGGGATGCACTGCAGTTACTCCAGAGAGTGCACTGGCACCACTGGGGATGCGGTGCGGTGAGTCCAGAGAGTGCACTGGCACCACTGGGGATGCAGTGCAGTCAGTCCAGTGAGTGTATTGGCACCACTGGGGAAACACTGCAGTGAGTCCAGAGAGTGCACTGGCACCACTGAGAATGCCCTTCAGTGAGTCCAGAGAGTGCACTGGCACCACTGGGGATGCACTGCAGTGAGTCCACAGAGTGCACTGGCACCACTGGGGATGCAGTGCAGTGAGTCCAGAGAGTGCACTGGCACCACTGGGGATGCACTTCAGTGAGTCCAGAGAGTGCACGCGCTCCACTGGGGATGCAGTACAGTGAGTCCAGAGAGTGCACTGGCACCACTGGGGATGCAGTGCAGTGAGTCCAGAGAGTGCACTGGCAGCACAGAGGATGCAGTGCAGTGAGTCCAGAGAGTGCTCTGGCACCACTGGGGATGCAGTGCAGTGAGTCCAGAGAGTGCACTGGCACCACTGGGGATGTAGTGCAGTGAGTCCAGAGAGTGCACTGGCACCACTGGGGATGCACTTCAGTGAGTCCAGAGAGTGCACTGGCACCACTGGTGATGCAGTCCAGTGAGTCCAGAGAGTGCACTGGCACCACTGGGGATGCACTGCAGTGAGTCCAGAGAGTGCACTGGCACCACTGGGGATGCACTGCAGTGAGTCTAGAGAGTGCACTGGCTCCAGAGGGAATGCACTGCAGTGAGTCCAGTGAGTGCACTGGCACCACTGGGGATGCACTGCAGTGAGTGCAGAGAGGGCACTGGCACCACTGGGGATGCAGTGCAGTGAGTCCAGAGAGTGCACTGGCACCACTGGGGATGCAGTGCAGTGAGTCCAGAGAGTGCTCTGGCACCACTGGGGATGCACTGAAGTGAGTCCAGAGAGTGCACTGGCACCACTGGGGATGCAGTGCAGTGAGTCCAGTGAGTGTACTGGCACCACTGGGGATGCACTGCAGTGAGTCCAGAGAGTGCATTGGCACCACTTGGGATGCACTGCAGTGAGTCCAGAGAGTGCACTTGCACCACTGGGGATGCAGTGCAGTGAGTCCAGAGAGTGCACTGGCACCACTGGGGATGCAGTGCAGTGAGTCCAGAGAGTGCACTAGCACCACTGGGGTGCAGTGCAGTGAGTCCAGAGAGTGCACTGGCAACACTGGGGATGCACTGCAGTGAGTCCAGAGAGTGCACTGGCACCACTGGGGATGCAGTGCAGTGAGTCCAGAGTGTGCACTGGCACCACTGGGAATGCAGTGCAGTGAGTCCAGAGATCGCACTGGCACCACGGGAGATGCACTTCAGTGAGTCCAGAGAGTGCACTGGCACCACTGGGGATGCACTGCAGTGAGTCCAGAGAGTGCACTGGCACCACTGGGGATGCAGTGCAGTGAGTCCAGAGAGTGCACTGGCACCAGAGGGAATGCACTGCAGTGAGTCCAGTGAGTGCACTGGCACCACTGGGGATGCAGTGCAGTGAGTGCAGGGAGTGCACTGGCACCACTGGGGATGCAGTGCAGTGAGTCCAGAGAGTGCAGTGGCACCACTGGGGATGCAGTGCAGTGAGTCCAGACAGTGCACAGGCAGCACTGGGGATGCAGTGCAGTGAGTCCAGAGAGTGCTCTGGCACCACTGGGGATGCAGTGCAGTGAGTCCAGAGAGTGCACTGGCACCACTGGGGATGCAGTGCAGTGAGTCCAGAGAGTGCACTGGCACCACTGGTGATGCACTGCAGTTACTCCAGAGAGTGCACTGGCACCACTGGGGATGCGGTGCGGTGAGTCCAGAGAGTGCACTGGCACCACTGGGGATGCACTGCAGTGAGTCCAGAGAGTGCACTGGCACCACTGAGAATGCCCTTCAGTGAGTCCAGAGAGTGCACTGGCACCACTGGGGATGCACTGCAGTGAGTCCACAGAGTGCACTAGCACCACTGGGGATGCAGTGCAGTGAGTCCAGAGAGTGTACTGGCACCACTGGGGATGCACTGCAGTGAGTCCAGAGAGTGCACTGGCACCACTGAGAATGCACTTCAGTGAGTCCAGAGAGTGCACTGTCACCACTGGGGATGCAGTGCAGTGAGTCCAGAGAGTGCACTGGCACCACTGAGAATGCACTTCAGTGAGTCCAAAGAGTGCACTGGCACCACTGGGTATGCACTGCAGTGAGTCCAGAGAGTGCACTAGCACCACTGGGAATGTAGTGCAGTGAATCCAGTGAGTGCACTGGCACCAGTGGGGATGCACTGCAGTGAGTCCAGAGAGTGCACTGGCACCACTGGGGATGCACTGCAGTGAGCCCAGAGAGTGCACTGGCACCACTGGAGATGCAGTACAGTGAGTCCAGTGAATGCACTGGCAACACTGGGGATGCAGTGCAGTGAGTCCAGAGAGTGCACTGGCACCACTGGGGATGCACTGCAGTGAGTCCAGAGAGTGCACTGGCACCACTGATGATGCAGTACAGTGAGTCCAGTGAGTGCACTGGCACCACTGGGGATGCACTGCAGTGAGTCCAGAGAGTGCACTGGCACCACTGATGATGCAGTACAGTGAGTCCAGTGAGTGCACTGGCAGCACTGGGGATGTAGTGCAGTGAGTCCAGAGAGTGCACTGGCACCACTGATGATGCAGTACAGTGAGTCCAGTGAGTGCACTGGCACCACTGGGGATGCACTGCAGTGAGTCCACAGAGTGCACTGGCACCACTGAGAATGCACTTAAGTGAGTCCAGAGAGTGCACTGGTACCACTGGGGATGCACTGCAGTGAGTCCAGAGAGTGCACTAGCACCACTGGGGATGCAGTGCAGTGAATCCAGTGAGTGCACTGGCACCACTGGGGATGCAGTGCAGTGAGTCAAGAGAGTGCACTGGCACCACTGGGGATGCCCTGCAGTGAGCCCAGAGAGTGCACTGGCAGCACTGGGGATGCGGTGCCGCGAGTCCAGAGAGTGCACTGGCACCACTGGGGATGCAGTGCAGTGAGTCCAGAGAGTGCTCTGGCACCACTGGGGATGCACTGCAGTGAGTCCAGAGAGTGCACTGGCACCACTGGGGATGCAGTGCAGTGAGTCCAGAGAGTGCACTGGCACCACTGCTGATGCGCTGCAGTTACTCCAGAGAGTGCACTGGCACCACTGGGGATGCGGTGCGGTGAGTCCAGAGAGTGCACTGGCACCACTGGGGATGCAGTGCAGTCAGTCCAGTGAGTGTACTGGCACCACTGGGGATGCACTGCAGTGAGTCCAGAGAGTGCACTGGCACCACTGAGAATGCCCTTCAGTGAGTCCAGAGAGTGCACTGGCACCACTGGGGATGCACTGCAGTGAGTCCACAGAGTGCACTAGCACCACTGGGGATGCAGTACAGTGACTCCAGAGAGTGCACTGGCACCACTGGGGATGCGGTGCCGGGAGTCCAGAGAGTGCACTGGCACCACTGGGGATGCAGTGCAGTGAGTCCAGAGAGTGCATTGGCACCACTGGGGATGCAGTGCAGTGAGTCCAGAGAGTGCACTGGCACCACTGGGGATGCACTGCAGTGAGTCCACAGAGTGCACTGGTACCACTGGGGATGCAGTGCAGTGAGTCCAGAGAGTGCACTGGCACCACTGGGGATGCGGTGCAGTGAGTCCAGAGAGTGCACTGGCACCACTGGGGATGCGGTGCAGTGAGTCCAGAGAGTGCACTGGCACCACTGGGGATGCACTGCAGTGAGTCCAGAGAGCGCACTGGCACCACTGGGGATGCACTGCAGTGAGTCCAGAGAGTGCACTGGCACCACTGGGGATGCACTGCAGTGAGTCCACAGAGTGCACTGGTACCACTGGGGATGCAGCGCAGTGAGTCCAGAGAGTGCACTGGCACCACTGGGGATGCAGTGCAGTGAGTCCAGAGAGTGCACTGGCACCACTGGGGATGCAGTGCAGTGAGTCCAGGGAGTGCACTGGCACCACTGGGGATGCAGTGCAGTGAGTCCAGAGAGTGCACTGGCACCACTGGGGATGCACTGCAGTGAGTCCAGAGAGCGCACTGGCACCACTGGGGATGCACTGCAGTGAGTCCACAGAGTGCACTGGCACCACTGAGAATGCACTTCAGTGAGTCCAGAGAGTGCACTGGTACCACTGGGGATGCACTGCAGTGAGTCCAGAGAGTGCACTAGCACCACTGGGGATGCAGTGCAGTGAATCCAGTGAGTTCACTGGCACCACTGGGGATGCAGTGCAGTGAGTCCAGAGAGTGCACTGGCACCACTGGGGATGCACTGCAGTGAGCCCAGAGAGTGCACTGGCACCACTGGGTATGCGGTGCCGGGAGTCCAGAGAGTGCACTGGCACCACTGGGGATGCAGTGCAGTGACTCAGAGAGTGCACTGGCACCACTGGGGATGCAGTGCAGTGAGTCCAGAGAGTGCACTGGCACCACTGGGGATGCACTGCAGTTACTCCAGAGAGTGCACTGGCACCACTGGGGATGCGGTGCGGTGAGTCCAGAGAGTGCACTGGCACCACTGGGGATGCAGTGCAGTCAGTCCAGTGAGTGTACTGGCACCACTGGGGAAACACTGCAGTGAGTCCAGAGAGTGCACTGGCACCACTGAGAATGCCCTTCAGTGAGTCCAGAGAGTGCACTGGCACCACTGGGGATGCACTGCAGTGAGTCCACAGAGTGCACTAGCACCACTGGGGATGCAGTGCAGTGAGTCCAGAGAGTGCACTGGCACCACTGGGGATGCACTTCAGTGAGTCCAGAGAGTGCACGCGCTCCACTGGGGATGCAGTACAGTGAGTCCAGAGAGTGCACTGGCACCACTGGGGATGCAGTGCAGTGAGTCCAGAGAGTGCACTGGCAGCACAGAGGATGCAGTGCAGTGAGTCCAGAGAGTGCTCTGGCACCACTGGGGATGCAGTGCAGTGAGTCCAGAGAGTGCACTGGCACCACTGGGGATGTAGTGCAGTGAGTCCAGAGAGTGCACTGGCACCACTGGGGATGCACTTCAGTGAGTCCAGAGAGTGCACTGGCACCACTGGTGATGCAGTCCAGTGAGTCCAGAGAGTGCACTGGCACCACTGGGGATGCACTGCAGTGAGTCCAGAGAGTGCACTGGCACCACTGGGGATGCACTGCAGTGAGTCCAGTGAGTGCACTGGCACCACTGGGGATGCACTGCAGTGAGTGCAGAGAGGGCACTGGCACCACTGGGGATGCAGTGCAGTGAGTCCAGGGAGTGCAGTGGCACCACTGGGGATGCAGTGCAGTGAGTCCAGAGAGTGCACTGGCAGCACTGGGGATGCAGTGCAGTGAGTCCAGAGAGTGCACTGGCAATACTGGGGATGCAGTGCAGTGAGTCCAGAGAGTGCACTGGCACCACTGGGGATGCAGTGCAGTGAGTCCACAGAGTGCACTGGCACCACTGGGGATGCAGTGCAGTGAGTCCAGAGAGTGCTCTGGCACCACTGGGGATGCACTGAAGTGAGTCCAGAGAGTGCACTGGCACCACTGGGGATGCAGTGCAGTGAGTCCAGAGAGTGCACTGGCACCACTGGGGATGCAGTGCAGTGAGTCCAGAGAGTGCACTGGCACCACTGGGGATGCAGTGCAGTGAGTCCAGAGTGTGCACTGGCACCACTGGGAATGCAGTGCAGTGAGTCCAGAGATCGCACTGGCACCACGGGGGATGCACTTCAGTGAGTCCAGAGAGTGCACTGGCACCACTGGGGATGCACTGCAGTGAGTCCAGAGAGTGCACTGGCACCACTGGGGATGCAGTGCAGTGAGTCCAGAGAGTGCACTGGCACCAGAGGGAATGCACTGCAGTGAGTCCAGTGAGTGCACTGGCACCACTGGGGATGCAGTGCAGTGAGTGCAGGGAGTGCACTGGCACCACTGGGGATGCAGTGCAGTGAGTCCAGAGAGTTCAGTGGCACCACTGGGGATGCAGTGCAGTGAGTCCAGACAGTGCACAGGCAGCACTGGGGATGCAGTGCAGTGAGTCCAGAGAGTGCTCTGGCACCACTGGGGATGCAGTGCAGTTAGTCCAGAGAGTGCACTGGCACCACTGGGGATGCGGTGCAGTGAGTCCAGAGAGTGCACTGGCACCACTGGTGATGCACTGCAGTTACTCCAGAGAGTGCACTGGCACCACTGGGGATGCGGTGCGGTGAGTCCAGAGAGTGCACTGGCACCACTGGGGATGCACTGCAGTGAGTCCAGAGAGTGCACTGGCACCACTGAGAATGCCCTTCAGTGAGTCCAGAGAGTGCACTGGCACCACTGGGGATGCACTGCAGTGAGTCCACAGAGTGCACTAGCACCACTGGGGATGCAGTGCAGTGAGTCCAGAGAGTGTACTGGCACCACTGGGGATGCACTGCAGTGAGTCCAGAGAGTGCACTGGCACCACTGAGAATGCACTTCAGTGAGTCCAGAGAGTGCACTGTCACCACTGGGGATGCAGTGCAGTGAGTCCAGAGAGTGCACTGGCACCACTGAGAATGCACTTCAGTGAGTCCAAAGAGTGCACTGGCACCACTGGGTATGCACTGCAGTGAGTCCAGAGAGTGCACTAGCACCACTGGGAATGTAGTGCAGTGAATCCAGTGAGTGCACTGGCACATGTGGGGATGCACTGCAGTGAGTCCAGAGAGTGCACTGGCACCACTGGAGATGCAGTACAGTGAGTCCAGTGAATGCACTGGCAACACTGGGGATGCAGTGCAGTGAGTCCAGAGAGTGCACTGGCACCACTGGGGATGCACTGCAGTGAGTCCAGAGAGTGCACTGGCACCACTGATGATGCAGTACAGTGAGTCCAGTGAGTGCACTGGCACCACTGGGGATGCACTGCAGTGAGTCCAGAGAGTGCACTGGCACCACTGATGATGCAGTACAGTGAGTCCAGTGAGTGCACTGGCACCACTGGGGATGTAGTGCAGTGAGTCCAGAGAGTGCACTGGCACCACTGATGATGCAGTACAGTGAGTCCAGTGAGTGCACTGGCACCACTGGGGATGTAGTGCAGTGACTCGAGAGAGCGCACTGGCACCACTGGGGATGCACTGCAGTGAGTCCACAGAGTGCACTGGCACCACTGAGAATGCACTTCAGTGAGTCCAGAGAGTGCACTGGTACCACTGGGGATGCACTGCAGTGAGTCCAGAGAGTGCACTAGCACCACTGGGGATGCAGTGCAGTGAATCCAGTGAGTGCACTGGCACCACTGGGGATGCAGTGCAGTGAGTCAAGAGAGTGCACTGGCACCACTGGGGATGCCCTGCAGTGAGCCCAGAGAGTGCACTGGCAGCACTGGGGATGCGGTGCCGCGAGTCCAGAGAGTGCACTGGCACCACTGGGGATGCAGTGCAGTGAGTCCAGAGAGTGCACTGGCACCACTGGGGATGCACAGCAGTGAGTCCAGAGAGTGCTCTGGCACCACTGGGGATGCACTGCAGTGAGTCCAGAGAGTGCACTGGCACCACTGGGGATGCAGTGCAGTGAGTCCAGAGAGTGCACTGGCACCACTGGTGATGCGCTGCAGTTACTCCAGAGAGTGCACTGGCACCACTGGGGATGCACTGCAGTGAGTCCAGAGAGTGCACTGGCACCACTGAGAATGCCCTTCAGTGAGTCCAGAGAGTGCACTGGCACCACTGGGGATGCAGTGCAGTGAGTCCACAGAGTGCACTAGCACCACTGGGGATGCAGTGCAGTGACTCCAGAGAGTGCACTGGCACCACTGGGGATGCGGTGCCGGGAGTCCAGAGAGTGCACTGGCACCACTGGGGATGCAGTGCAGTGAGTCCAGAGAGTGCATTGGCACCACTGGGGATGCAGTGCAGTGAGTCCAGAGAGTGCAGTGGCACCACTGGGGATGCACTGCAGTGAGTCCACAGAGTGCACTGGTACCACTGGGGATGCAGCGCAGTGAGTCCAGAGAGTGCACTGGCACCACTGGGGATGCGGTGCAGTGAGTCCAGAGAGTGCACTGGCACCACTGGGGATGCGGTGCAGTGAGTCCAGAGAGTGCACTGGCACCACTGGGGATGCACTGCAGTGAGTCCAGAGAGCGCACTGGCACCACTGGGGATGCACTGCAGTGAGTCCAGAGAGTGCACTGGCACCACTGGGGATGCACTGCAGTGAGTCCACAGAGTGCACTGGTACCACTGGGGATGCAGCGCAGTGAGTCCAGAGAGTGCACTGGCACAACTGGGGATGCAGTGCAGTGAGTCCAGAGAGTGCACCGGCACCACTGGGGATGCAGTGCAGTGAGTCCAGAGAGTGCACTGGCACCACTGGGGATGCAGTGCAGTGAGTCCAGAGAGTGCACTGGCACCACTGGGGATGCACTGCAGTGAGTCCAGAGAGCGCACTGGCACCACTGGGGATGCACTGCAGTGAGTCCACAGAGTGCACTGGCACCACTGAGAATGCACTTCAGTGAGTCCAGAGAGTGCACTGGTACCACTGGGGATGCACTGCAGTGAGTCCAGAGAGTGCACTAGCACCACTGGGGATGCAGTGCAGTGAATCCAGTGAGTTCACTGGCACCACTGGGGATGCAGTGCAGTGAGTCCAGAGAGTGCACTGGCACCACTGGGGATGCACTGCAGTGAGCCCAGAGAGTGCACTGGCACCACTGGGGATGCGGTGCCGGGAGTCCAGAGAGTGCACTGGCACCACTGGGGATGCAGTGCAGTGACTCAGAGAGTGCACTGGCACCACTGGGGATGCACTGCAGTGAGTCCAGAGAGTGCACTGGCACCACTGGGGATGCACTGCAGTTACTCCAGAGAGTGCACTGGCACCACTGGGGATGCGGTGCGGTGAGTCCAGAGAGTGCACTGGCACCACTGGGGATGCAGTGCAGTCAGTCCAGTGAGTGTACTGGCACCACTGGGGAAACACTGCAGTGAGTCCAGAGAGTGCACTGGCACCACTGAGAATGCCCTTCAGTGAGTCCAGAGAGTGCACTGGCACCACTGGGGATGCACTGCCGTGAGTCCACAGAGTGCACTAGCACCACTGGGGATGCAGTGCAGTGAGTCCAGAGAGTGCACTGGCACCACTGGGGATGCACTTCAGTGAGTCCAGAGAGTGCACGCGCTCCACTGGGGATGCAGTACAGTGAGTCCAGAGAGTGCACTGGCACCACTGGGGATGCAGTGCAGTGAGTCCAGAGAGTGCACTGGCAGCACAGAGGATGCAGTGCAGTGAGTCCAGAGAGTGCTCTGGCACCACTGGGGATGCAGTGCAGTGAGTCCAGAGAGTGCACTGGCACCACTGGGGATGTAGTGCAGTGAGTCCAGAGAGTGCACTGGCACCACTGGGGATGCACTTCAGTGAGTCCAGAGAGTGCACTGGCACCACTGGTGATGCAGTCCAGTGAGTCCAGAGAGTGCACTGGCACCACTGGGGATGCACTGCAGTGAGTCCAGAGAGTGCACTGGCACCACTGGGGATGCACTGCAGTGAGTCCAGAGAGTGCACTGGCTCCAGAGGGAATGCACTTCAGTGAGTCCAGTGAGTGCACTGGCACCACTGGGGATGCACTGCAGTGAGTGCAGAGAGTGCACTGGCACCACTGGGGATGCACTGAAGTGAGTCCAGAGAGTGCACTGGCACCACTGGGGATGCAGTGCAGTCAGTCCAGTGAGTGTACTGGCACCACTGGGGATGCAGTGCAGTGAGTCCAGAGAGTGCACTGGCACCACTGAGAATGCCCTTCAGTGAGTCCAGAGAGTGCACTGGCACCACTGGGGATGCAGTGCAATGAGTCCAGAGAGTGCACTGGCACCACTGAGAATGCCCTTCAGTGAGTCCAGAGAGTGCACTGGCACCACTGGGGATGCACTGCAGTGAGTCCACAGAGTGCACTAGCACCACTGGGGATGCAGTGCAGTGACTCCAGAGAGTGCACTGGCACCACTGGGGATGCGGTGCCGGGAGTCCAGAGAGTGCACTGGCACCACTGGGGATGCAGTGCAGTGAGTCCAGAGAGTGCATTGGCACCACTGGGGATGCAGTGCAGTGAGTCCAGAGAGTGCAGTGGCACCACTGGGGATGCACTGCAGTGAGTCCACAGAGTGCACTGGTACCACTGGGGATGCAGCGCAGTGAGTCCAGAGAGTGCACTGGCACCACTGGGGATGCGGTGCAGTGAGTCCAGAGAGTGCACTGGCACCACTGGGGATGCGGTGCAGTGAGTCCAGAGAGTGCACTGGCACCACTGGGGATGCACTGCAGTGAGTCCAGAGAGCGCACTGGCACCACCGGGGATGCACTGCAGTGAGTCCAGAGAGTGCACTGGCACCACTGGGGATGCACTGCAGTGAGTCCACAGAGTGCACTGGTACCACTGGGGATGCAGCGCAGTGAGTCCAGAGAGTGCACTGGCACCACTGGGGATGCAGTGCAGTGAGTCCAGAGAGTGCACTGGCACCACTGGGGATGCAGTGCAGTGAGTCCAGAGAGTGCACTGGCACCACTGGGGATGCAGTGCAGTGAGTCCAGAGAGTGCACTGGCACCACTGGGGATGCACTGCAGTGAGTCCAGAGAGCGCACTGGCACCACTGGGGATGCACTGCAGTGAGTCCACAGAGTGCACTGGCACCACTGAGAATGCACTTCAGTGAGTCCAGAGAGTGCACTGGTACCACTGGGGATGCACTGCAGTGAGTCCAGAGAGTGCACTAGCACCACTGGGGATGCAGTGCAGTGAATCCAGTGAGTTCACTGGCACCACTGGGGATGCAGTGCAGTGAGTCCAGAGAGTGCACTGGCACCACTGGGGATGCACTGCAGTGAGCCCAGAGAGTGCACTGGCACCACTGGGGATGCGGTGCCGGGAGTCCAGAGAGTGCACTGGCACCACTGGGGATGCAGTGCAGTGACTCAGAGAGTGCACTGGCACCACTGGGGATGCAGTGCAGTGAGTCCAGAGAGTGCACTGGCACCACTGGGGATGCACTGCAGTTACTCCAGAGAGTGCACTGGCACCACTGGGGATGCGGTGCGGTGAGTCCAGAGAGTGCACTGGCACCACTGGGGATGCAGTGCAGTCAGTCCAGTGAGTGTACTGGCACCACTGGGGAAACACTGCAGTGAGTCCAGAGAGTGCACTGGCACCACTGAGAATGCCCTTCAGTGAGTCCAGAGAGTGCACTGGCACCACTGGGGATGCACTGCAGTGAGTCCACAGAGTGCACTAGCACCACTGGGGATGCAGTGCAGTGAGTCCAGAGAGTGCACTGGCACCACTGGGGATGCACTTCAGTGAGTCCAGAGAGTGCACGCGCTCCACTGGGGATGCAGTACAGTGAGTCCAGAGAGTGCACTGGCACCACTGGGGATGCAGTGCAGTGAGTCCAGAGAGTGCACTGGCAGCACAGAGGATGCAGTGCAGTGAGTCCAGAGAGTGCTCTGGCACCACTGGGGATGCAGTGCAGTGAGTCCAGAGAGTGCACTGGCACCACTGGGGATGTAGTGCAGTGAGTCCAGAGAGTGCACTGGCACCACTGGGGATGCACTTCAGTGAGTCCAGAGAGTGCACTGGCACCACTGGTGATGCAGTCCAGTGAGTCCAGAGAGTGCACTGGCACCACTGGGGATGCACTGCAGTGAGTCCAGAGAGTGCACTGGCACCACTGGGGATGCACTGCAGTGAGTCCAGAGAGTGCACTGGCTCCAGAGGGAATGCACTTCAGTGAGTCCAGTGAGTGCACTGGCACCACTGGGGATGCACTGCAGTGAGTGCAGAGAGTGCACTGGCACCACTGGGGATGCAGTGCAGTGAGTCCAGAGAGTGCAGTGGCACCACTGGGGATGCAGTGCAGTGAGTCCAGAGAGTGCACTGGCAGCACTGGGGATGCACTGCAGTGAGTCCAGAGAGTGCACTGGCAATACTGGGGATGCAGTGCAGTGAGTCCAGAGAGTGCACTGGCACCACTGGGGCTGCAGTGCAGTGAGTCCAGAGAGTGCACTGGCACCACTGGGGATGCAGTGCAGTGAGTCCAGAGAGTGCTCTGGCACCACTGGGGATGCACTGAAGTGAGTCCAGAGAGTGCACTGGCACCACTGGGGATGCAGTGCAGTGAGTCCAGAGAGTGCACTGGCAACACTGGGGTTGCAGTGCAGTGAGTCCAGAGAGTGCACTGGCACCACTGGGGATGCAGTGCATTGAGTCCAGAGTGTGCACTGGCACGACTGGGAATGCAGTGCAGTGAGTCCAGAGATTGCACTGGCACCACTGGGGATGCACTTCAGTGAGTCCAGAGAGTGCACTGGCACCACAGGTGATGCACTGCAGTGAGTCCAGAGAGTGCAATGGCACCACTGGGGATGCAGTGCAGTGAGTCCAGAGAGTGCACTGGCACCACTGGGGATGCACTGCAGTGAGTCCAGAGAGTGCACTGGCACCAGAGGGAATGCACTGCAGTGAGTCCAGTGAGTGCACTGGCACCACTGGGGATGCAGTGCAGTGAGTGCAGAGAGTGCACTGGCACAACTGGGGATGCAGTGCAGTGAGTCCAGAGAGTGCAGTGACACCACTGGGGATGCAGTGCAGTGAGTCCAGAGAGTGCACAGGCAGCACTGGGGATGCAGTGCAGTGAGTCCAGAGAGTGCACTGGCACCACTGGGGATGCAGTGCAGTGAGTCCAGAGAGTGCACTGGCACCACTGGGGATGCAGTGCAGTGAGTCCAGTGAGTGTACTGGCACCACTGGGGATGCACTGCAGTGAGTCCAGAGAGTGCACTGGCACCACTGAGAATGCACTGCAGTGAGTCCAGAGAGTGCACTGGCACCACTGGGGATGCAGTGCAGTGAGTCCAGAGAGTGCACTGGCACCACTGAGAATGCACTTCAGTGAGTCCAAAGAGTGCACTGGCACCACTGGGGATGCACTGCAGTGAGTCCAGAGAGTGCACTAGCACCACTGGGAATGCAGTACAGTGAGTCCAGTGAGTGCACTGGCACCACTGGGGATGCAGTGCAGTGAGTCCAGAGAGTGCACTGGTACCACTTGGGATGCAGTGCAGTGAGTCCAGTGAGTGCACTGGCACCACTGGGGATGCAGTGCAGTGAGTCCAGAGAGTGCACTGGCACCACTGGGGATGCACTGCAGTCACTCCAGAGAGTGCACTGGCACCACTGATGATGCAGTACAGTGAGTCCAGTGAGCGCACTGGCACCACTGGGGATGCACTGCAGTGAGTCCAGAGAGTGCAGTGGCACCACTGGGGATGCAGTGCAGTGAGTCCAGAGAGTGCACTGGCACCACTGGGGATGCACTGCAGTGAGTCCAGAGAGTGCATTGGCACCACTGGGGATGCACTGCAGTGAGTCCAGAGAGTGCACTGGCAGCACTGGGGATGCAGTGCTGTGAGTCCAGAGAGTGCACTGGCACCACTGGGGATGCACTGAGTGAGTCCAGAGAGCGCACTGGCACCACTGGGGATGCACTGCAGTGAGTCCACAGAGTGCACTGGAACCACTGAGAATGCACTTCAGTGAGTCCAGAGAGTGCACTGGCACCACTGGGGATGCACTGCAGTGAGTCCAGAGAGTACACTAGCACCACTGGGGAATGCAGTGCAGTGAGTCCAGTGAGTACACTGGCACCACTGGGGATGCAGTGCAGTGAGTCAAGAGAGTGCACTGGCACCACTGGGGATGCGGTGCCGGGAGTCCAGAGAGTGCTTTGGCACCACTGGGGATGCACTGCAGTTACTCCAGAGAGTGCACTGGCAACACTGGGGATGCAGTACAGTGAGTCCAGAGAGTGCACGGGCTCCACTGGGGATGCAGTGCAGTGAGTCCAGAGAGTGCACTGGCACCACTGGGGATGCAGTGCAGTGAGTCCAGAGAGTGCACTGACACCACTGGGGATGCAGTGCAGTGAGTCCAGAGAGTGCACTGGCACCACTGGGGATGCAGTGCAGTGAGTCCAGAGAGTGCACTGGCACCACTGAGGATGCAGTGTAGTGAGTGCAGAGAGTGCACTGTGAACACTGGGGATGCAGTGCAGTGAGTCCAGAGAGTGCACTGGCACCACTGGGGATGCAGTGCAGTGAGTCCAGAGTGTGCACTGGCACCACTGGGGATGCACTGCAGTGAGTCCAGAGATTGCACTGGCACCACTGGGGATGCACTGCAGTGAGTCCAGAGAATGCACTGGCACCACTGGGGATGCAGTGCAGTGAGTCCAGAGAGTGCACTGGCACCACTGGACATGCAGTGCAGTGAGTCCAGAGAGTGCACTGGCACCAGAGGGAATGCACTGCAGTGAGTCCAGTGAGTGCACTTGCACCACTGTGGATGCACTGCAGTGAGTCCAGAGAGTGCACTGGCACCACTGGGGATGCACTGCAGTGAGTCCAGAGAGTGCACTGGCACCACTGGGGATGCACTGCAGTGAGTCCAGAGAGTGCACTGGCACCACTGGGGATGCAGTGCAGTGAGTCCAGAGAGTGCACTGTCACCACTGGGGATGCAGTACAGTGAGTCCACAGAGTGCACTGGTACCAGTGGGGATGCAGTACAGTGAGTCCAGAGAGTGCAGTGGCACCACTGGGCATGCACTTCAGTGACTCCAGAGAGTGCACTGGCACCACTGGGGATGCAGTGCAGTGAGTCCAGAGAGTGCACTGTCACCACTGGGGATGCAGTGCACTGAGTCCAGAGAGTGCACTGGCACCACTGGCGATGCAGTGCATTGAGTCCAGAGAGTGCACTGGCACAACTGGGGATGCACTTCAGTGAGTCCAGAGAGTGCACTGACACCACTGGGGATGCAGTGCAGTGAGTCCAGAGAGTGCACTGGCACCACTGGGGATGCAGTGCAGTGAGTCCAGAGAGTGCTCTGGCACCACTGGGGATGCACTGCAGTGAGTCCAGAGAGTACACTGGCACCACTGGGGATGCAGTGCAGTGAGTCCAGAGAGTTCACTGGCACCACTGGGGATGCAGTCCAGTGAGTCCAGTGAGTGCACTGGCACCACTGGGGATGCAGTGCAGTGACTGCAGAGAGTACACTGGCACCACCGGGGATTCACTGCAGTGAGTCCAGAGAGTGCACTGGCACCACCTGTGATGCAGTGCAGTGAGTCCAGAGAGTGCACTGTCACCACTGGGGATGCAGTACAGTGAGTCCACAGAGTGCACTGGTACCAGTGGGGATGCAGTACAGTGAGTCCAGAGAGTGCACTGGCACCACTGGGCATGCAGTGCAGTGAGTCCAGAGAGTGCACTGGCACCACTGGGGATGCAGTGCAGTGAGTCCAGACAGTGCACTGGCACCACTGGGGATGCAGTGCAGTGAGTCCAGAGACTGCACTGGCACCACTGGGTATGCACTGCAGTGAGTCCAGAGAGTGCACTAGCACCACTGGGAATGTAGTGCAGTGAATCCAGTGAGTGCACTGGCACCAGTGGGGATGCACTGCAGTGAGTCCAGAGAGTGCACTGGCACCACTGGAGATGCAGTACAGTGAGTCCAGTGAATGCACTGGCAACACTGGGGATGCAGTGCAGTGAGTCCAGAGAGTGCACTGGCACCACTGGGGATGCACTGCAGTGAGTCCAGAGAGTGCACTGGCACCACTGATGATGCAGTACAGTGAGTCCAGTGAGTGCACTGGCACCACTGGGGATGCACTGCAGTGAGTCCAGAGAGTGCACTGGCACCACTGATGATGCAGTACAGTGAGTCCAGTGAGTGCACTGGCACCACTGGGGATGTAGTGCAGTGAGTCCAGAGAGTGCACTGGCACCACTGATGATGCAGTACAGTGAGTCCAGTGAGTGCACTGGCACCACTGGGGATGTAGTGCAGTGACTCGAGAGAGCGCACTGGCACCACTGGGGATGCACTGCAGTGAGTCCACAGAGTGCACTGGCACCACTGGGGATGCACTTCAGTGAGTCCAGAGAGTGCACTGGTACCACTGGGGATGCACTGCAGTGAGTCCAGAGAGTGCACTGGCACCACTGGGGATGCCCTGCAGTGAGCCCAGAGAGTGCACTGGCAGCACTGGGGATGCAGTGCAGTGAGTCCAGAGAGTGCACTGGCACCACTGGGGATGCACTGCAGTGAGTCCAGAGAGTGCTCTGGCACCACTGGGGATGCACTGCAGTGAGTCCAGAGAGTGCACTGGCACCACTGGGGATGCAGTGCAGTGAGTCCAGAGAGTGCACTGGCACCACTGCTGATGCGCTGCAGTTACTCCAGAGAGTGCACTGGCACCACTGGGGATGCGGTGCGGTGAGTCCAGAGAGTGCACTGGCACCA
Source organism: Anser brachyrhynchus (assembly GCF_964034855.1). Lineage (NCBI taxonomy): Eukaryota > Metazoa > Chordata > Aves > Anseriformes > Anatidae > Anser > Anser brachyrhynchus. Next base: position 27,788,041 of record NC_137703.1, read on the forward strand.
CTGGGGATGCAGTGCAGTCAGTCCAGTGAGTGTACTGGCACCACTGGGGATGCACTGCAGTGAGTCCAGAGAGTGCACTGGCACCACTGAGAATGCCCTTCAGTGAGTCCAGAGAGTGCACTGGCACCACTGGGGATGCACTGCAGTGAGTCCACAGAGTGCACTAGCACCACTGGGGATGCAGTGCAGTGACTCCAGAGAGTGCACTGGCACCACTGGGGATGCGGTGCCGGGAGTCCAGAGAGTGCACTGTCACCACTGGGGATGCAGTGCAGTGAGTCCAGAGAGTGCATTGGCACCACTGGGGATGCAGTGCAGTGAGTCCAGAGAGTGCACTGGCACCACTGGGGATGCACTGCAGTGAGTCCACAGAGTGCACTGGTACCACTGGGGATGCAGTGCAGTGAGTCCAGAGAGTGCACTGGCACCACTGGGGATGCGGTGCAGTGAGTCCAGAGAGTGCACTGGCACCACTGGGGATGCGGTGCAGTGAGTCCAGAGAGTGCACTGGCACCACTGGGGATGCACTGCAGTGAGTCCAGAGAGCGCACTGGCACCACTGGGGATGCACTGCAGTGAGTCCAGAGAGTGCACTGGCACCACTGGGGATGCACTGCAGTGAGTCCACAGAGTGCACTGGTACCACTGGGGATGCAGCGCAGTGAGTCCAGAGAGTGCACTGGCACCACTGGGGATGCAGCGCAGTGAGTCCAGAGAGTGCACTGGCACCACTGGGGATGCAGTGCAGTGAGTCCAGAGAGTGCACTGGCACCACTGGGGATGCAGTGCAGTGAGTCCAGAGAGTGCACTGGCACCACTGGGGATGCACTGCAGTGAGTCCAGAGAGCGCACTGGCACCACTGGGGATGCACTGCAGTGAGTCCACAGAGTGCACTGGCACCACTGAGAATGCACTTCAGTGAGTCCAGAGAGTGCACTGGTACCACTGGGGATGCACTGCAGTGAGTCCAGAGAGTGCACTAGCACCACTGGGGATGCAGTGCAGTGAATCCAGTGAGTTCACTGGCACCACTGGGGATGCAGTGCAGTGAGTCCAGAGAGTGCACTGGCACCACTGGGGATGCACTGCAGTGAGCCCAGAGAGTGCACTGGCACCACTGGGGATGCGGTGCCGGGAGTCCAGAGAGTGCACTGGCACCACTGGGGATGCAGTGCAGTGACTCAGAGAGTGCACTGGCACCACTGGGGATGCAGTGCAGTGAGTCCAGAGAGTGCACTGGCACCACTGGGGATGCACTGCAGTTACTCCAGAGAGTGCACTGGCACCACTGGGGATGCGGTGCGGTGAGTCCAGAGAGTGCACTGGCACCACTGGGGATGCAGTGCAGTCAGTCCAGTGAGTGTACTGGCACCACTGGGGAAACACTGCAGTGAGTCCAGAGAGTGCACTGGCACCACTGAGAATGCCCTTCAGTGAGTCCAGAGAGTGCACTGGCACCACTGGGGATGCACTGCAGTGAGTCCACAGAGTGCACTAGCACCACTGGGGATGCAGTGCAGTGAGTCCAGAGAGTGCACTGGCACCACTGGGGATGCACTTCAGTGAGTCCAGAGAGTGCACGCGCTCCACTGGGGATGCAGTACAGTGAGTCCAGAGAGTGCACTGGCACCACTGGGGATGCAGTGCAGTGAGTCCAGAGAGTGCACTGGCAGCACAGAGGATGCAGTGCAGTGAGTCCAGAGAGTGCTCTGGCACCACTGGGGATGCAGTGCAGTGAGTCCAGAGAGTGCACTGGCACCACTGGGGATGTAGTGCAGTGAGTCCAGAGAGTGCACTGGCACCACTGGGGATGCACTTCAGTGAGTCCAGAGAGTGCACTGGCACCACTGGTGATGCAGTCCAGTGAGTCCAGAGAGTGCACTGGCACCACTGGGGATGCACTGCAGTGAGTCCAGAGAGTGCACTGGCACCACTGGGGATGCACTGCAGTGAGTCCAGAGAGTGCACTGGCTCCAGAGGGAATGCACTGCAGTGAGTCCAGTGAGTGCACTGGCACCACTGGGGATGCACTGCAGTGAGTGCAGAGAGGGCACTGGCACCACTGGGGATGCAGTGCAGTGAGTCCAGAGAGTGCAGTGGCACCACTGGGGATGCAGTGCAGTGAGTCCAGAGAGTGCACTGGCAGCACTGTGGATGCAGTGCAGTGAGTCCAGAGAGTGCACTGGCAATACTGGGGATGCAGTGCAGTGAGTCCAGAGAGTGCACTGGCACCACTGGGGCTGCAGTGCAGTGAGTCCAGAGAGTGCACTGGCACCACTGGGGATGCAGTGCAGTGAGTCCAGAGAGTGCTCTGGCACCACTGGGGATGCACTGAAGTGAGTCCAGAGAGTGCACTGGCACCACTGGGGATGCAGTGCAGTGAGTCCAGAGAGTGCACTGGCAACACTGGGGTTGCAGTGCAGTGAGTCCAGAGAGTGCACTGGCACCACTGGGGATGCAGTGCAGTGAGTCCAGAGTGTGCACTGGCACCACTGGGAATGCAGTGCAGTGAGTCCAGAGATCGCACTGGCACCACGGGGGATGCACTTCAGTGAGTCCAGAGAGTGCACTGGCACCACTGGGGATGCACTGCAGTGAGTCCAGAGAGTGCACTGGCACCACTGGGGATGCACTGCAGTGAGTCCAGAGAGTGCACTGGCACCAGAGGGAATGCACTGCAGTGACTCCAGTGAGTGCACTGGCACCACTGGGGATGCAGTGCAGTGAGTGCAGGGAGTGCACTGGCACCACTGGGGATGCAGTGCAGTGAGTCCAGAGAGTGCAGTGGCACCACTGGGGATGCAGTGCAGTGAGTCCAGACAGTGCACAGGCAGCACTGGGGATGCAGTGCAGTGAGTCCAGAGAGTGCTCTGGCACCACTGGGGATGCAGTGCAGTTAGTCCAGAGAGTGCACTGGCACCACTGGGGATGCAGTGCAATGAGTCCAGAGAGTGCACTGGCACCACTGGTGATGCACTGCAGTTACTCCAGAGAGTGCACTGGCACCACTGGGGATGCGGTGCGGTGAGTCCAGAGAGTACACTGGCACCACTGGGGATGCACTGCAGTGAGTCCAGAGAGTGCACTGGCACCACTGAGAATGCCCTTCAGTGAGTCCAGAGAGTGCACTGGCACCACTGGGGATGCACTGCAGTGAGTCCACAGAGTGCACTAGCACCACTGGGGATGCAGTGCAGTGAGTCCAGAGAGTGTACTGGCACCACTGGGGATGCACTGCAGTGAGTCCAGAGAGTGCACTGGCACCACTGAGAATGCACTTCAGTGAGTCCAGAGAGTGCACTGTCACCACTGGGGATGCAGTGCAGTGAGTCCAGAGAGTGCACTGGCACCACTGAGAATGCACTTCAGTGAGTCCAAAGAGTGCACTGGCACCACTGGGTATGCACTGCAGTGAGTCCAGAGAGTGCACTAGCACCACTGGGAATGTAGTGCAGTGAATCCAGTGAGTGCACTGGCACCAGTGGGGATGCACTGCAGTGAGTCCAGAGAGTGCACTGGCACCACTGGGGATGCACTGCAGTGAGCCCAGAGAGTGCACTGGCACCACTGGAGATGCAGTACAGTGAGTCCAGTGAATGCACTGGCAACACTGGGGATGCAGTGCAGTGAGTCCAGAGAGTGCACTGGCACCACTGGGGATGCACTGCAGTGAGTCCAGAGAGTGCACTGGCACCACTGATGATGCAGTACAGTGAGTCCAGTGAGTGCACTGGCACCACTGGGGATGCACTGCAGTGAGTCCAGAGAGTGCACTGGCACCACTGATGATGCAGTACAGTGAGTCCAGTGAGTGCACTGCCACCACTGGGGATGTAGTGCAGTGAGTCCAGAGAGTGCACTGGCACCACTGATGATGCAGTACAGTGAGTCCAGTGAGTGCACTGGCACCACTGGGGATGTAGTGCAGTGACTCGAGAGAGCGCACTGGCACCACTGGGGATGCACTGCAGTGAGTCCACAGAGTGCACTGGCACCACTGAGAATGCACTTCAGTGAGTCCAGAGAGTGCACTGGTACCACTGGGGATGCACTGCAGTGAGTCCAGAGAGTGCACTAGCACCACTGGGGATGCAGTGCAGTGAATCCAGTGAGTGCACTGGCACCACTGGGGATGCATTGCAGTGAGTCAAGAGAGTGCACTGGCACCACTGGGGATGCCCTGCAGTGAGCCCAGAGAGTGCACTGGCAGCACTGGGGATGCGGTGCCGCGAGTCCAGAGAGTGCACTGGCACCACTGGGGATGCAGTGCAGTGAGTCCAGAGAGTGCACTGGCACCACTGAGGATGCACTGCAGTGAGTCCAGAGAGTGCTCTGGCACCACTGGGGATGCACTGCAGTGAGTCCAGAGAGTGCACTGGCACCACTGGGGATGCAGTGCAGTGAGTCCAGAGAGTGCACTGGCACCACTGGTGATGCGCTGCAGTTACTCCAGAGAGTGCACTGGCACCACTGGGGATGCGGTGCGGTGAGTCCAGAGAGTGCACTGGCACCACTGGGGATGCAGTGCAGTCAGTCCAGTGAGTGTACTGGCACCACTGGGGATGCACTGCAGTGAGTCCAGAGAGTGCACTGGCACCACTGACAATGCCCTTCAGTGAGTCCAGAGAGTGCACTGGCACCACTGGGGATGCACTGCAGTGAGTCCACAGAGTGCACTAGCACCACTGGGGATGCAGTGCAGTGACTCCAGAGAGTGCACTGGCACCACTGGGGATGCGGTGCCGGGAGTCCAGAGAGTGCACTGGCACCACTGGGGATGCAGTGCAGTGAGTCCAGAGAGTGCACTGGCACCACTGGGGATGCACTACAGTGAGTCCACAGAGTGCACTGGTACCACTGGGGATGCAGCGCAGTGAGTCCAGAGAGTGCACTGGCACCACTGGGGATGCGGTGCAGTGAGTCCAGAGAGTGCACTGGCACCACTGGGGATGCGGTGCAGTGAGTCCAGAGAGTGCACTGGCACCACTGGGGATGCACTGCAGTGAGTCCAGAGAGCGCACTGGCACCACTGGGGATGCACTGCAGTGAGTCCAGAGAGTGCACTGGCACCACTGGGGATGCACTGCAGTGAGTCCACAGAGTGCACTGGTACCACTGGGGATGCAGCGCAGTGAGTCCAGAGAGTGCACTGGCACCACTGGGGATGCAGTGCAGTGAGTCCAGAGAGTGCACTGGCACCACTGGGGATGCAGTGCAGTGAGTCCAGAGAGTGCACTGGCACCACTGGGGATGCAGTGCAGTGAGTCCAGAGAGTGCACTGGCACCACTGGGGATGCACTGCAGTGAGTCCAGAGAGCGCACTGGCACCACTGGGGATGCACTGCAGTGAGTCCAGAGAGTGCACTGGCACCACTGAGAATGCACTTCAGTGAGTCCAGAGAGTGCACTGGTACCACTGGGGATGCACTGCAGTGAGTCCAGAGAGTGCACTAGCACCACTGGGGATGCAGTGCAGTGAATCCAGTGAGTTCACTGGCACCACTGGGGATGCAGTGCAGTGAGTCCAGAGAGTGCATTGGCACCACTGGGGATGCACTGCAGTGAGCCCAGAGAGTGCACTGGCACCACTGGGGATGCGGTGCCGGGAGTCCAGAGAGTGCACTGGCACCACTGGGGATGCAGTGCAGTGACTCAGAGAGTGCACTGGCACCACTGGGGATGCAGTGCAGTGAGTCCAGAGAGTGCACTGGCACCACTGGGGATGCACTGCAGTGAGTCCAGAGAGTGCACTGGCACCACTGGGGATGCGGTGCGGTGAGTCCAGAGAGTGCACTGGCACCACTGGGGATGCAGTGCAGTCAGTCCAGTGAGTGTACTGGCACCACTGGGGAAACACTGCAGTGAGTCCAGAGAGTGCACTGGCACCACTGAGAATGCCCTTCAGTGAGTCCAGAGAGTGCACTGGCACCACTGGGGATGCACTGCAGTGAGTCCAGAGAGTGCACTAGCACCACTGGGGATGCAGTGCAGTGAGTCCAGAGAGTGCACTGGCACCACTGGGGATGCACTTCAGTGAGTCCAGAGAGTGCACGCGCTCCACTGGGGATGCAGTACAGTGAGTCCAGAGAGTGCACTGGCACCACTGGGGATGCAGTGCAGTGAGTCCAGAGAGTGCACTGGCAGCACAGAGGATGCAGTGCAGTGAGTCCAGAGAGTGCTCTGGCACCACTGGGGATGCAGTGCAGTGAGTCCAGAGAGTGCACTGGCACCACTGGGGATGTAGTGCTGTGAGTCCAGAGAGTGCACTGGCACCACTGGGGATGCACTTCAGTGAGTCCAGAGAGTGCACTGGCACCACTGGTGATGCAGTCCAGTGAGTCCAGAGAGTGCACTGGCACCACTGGGGATGCACTGCAGTGAGTCCAGAGAGTGCACTGGCACCACTGGGGATGCACTGCAGTGAGTCCAGAGAGTGCACTGGCTCCAGAGGGAATGCACTGCAGTGAGTCCAGTGAGTGCACTGGCACCACTGGGGATGCACTGCAGTGAGTGCAGAGAGTGCACTGGCACCACTGGGGATGCAGTGCAGTGAGTCCAGAGAGTGCAGTGGCACCACTGGGGATGCAGTGCAGTGAGTCCAGAGAGTGCACTGGCAGCACTGGGGATGCAGTGCAGTGAGTCCAGAGAGTGCACTGGCAATACTGGGGATGCAGTGCAGTGAGTCCAGAGAGTGCACTGGCACCACTGGGGCTGCAGTGCAGTGAGTCCAGAGAGTGCACTGGCACCACTGGGGATGCACTGCAGTGAGTCCAGAGAGTGCTCTGGCACCACTGGGGATGCACTGAAGTGAGTCCAGAGAGTGCACTGGCACCACTGGGGATGCAGTGCAGTGAGTCCAGAGAGTGCACTGGCAACACTGGGGTTGCAGTGCAGTGAGTCCAGAGAGTGCACTGGCACCACTGGGGATGCAGTGCATTGAGTCCAGAGTGTGCACTGGCACGACTGGGAATGCAGTGCAGTGAGTCCAGAGATTGCACTGGCACCACTGGGGATGCACTTCAGTGAGTCCAGAGAGTGCACTGGCACCACAGGTGATGCACTGCAGTGAGTCCAGAGAGTGCAATGGCACCACTGGGGATGCAGTGCAGTGAGTCCAGAGAGTGCACTGGCACCACTGGGGATGCACTGCAGTGAGTCCAGAGAGTGCACTGGCACCAGAGGGAATGCACTGCAGTGAGTCCAGTGAGTGCACTGGCACCACTGGGGATGCAGTGCAGTGAGTGCAGAGAGTGCACTGGCACAACTGGGGATGCAGTGCAGTGAGTCCAGAGAGTGCAGTGACACCACTGGGGATGCAGTGCAGTGAGTCCAGAGAGTGCACAGGCAGCACTGGGGATGCAGTGCAGTGAGTCCAGAGAGTGCACTGGCACCACTGGGGATGCAGTGCAGTGAGTCCAGAGAGTGCACTGGCACCACTGGGGATGCAGTGCAGTGAGTCCAGTGAGTGTACTGGCACCACTGGGGATGCACTGCAGTGAGTCCAGAGAGTGCACTGGCACCACTGAGAATGCACTTCAGTGAGTCCAGAGAGTGCACTGGCACCACTGGGGATGCAGTGCAGTGAGTCCAGAGAGTGCACTGGCACCACTGAGAATGCACTTCATTGAGTCCAAAGAGTGCACTGGCACCACTGGGGATGCACTGCAGTGAGTCCAGAGAGTGCACTAGCACCACTGGGAATGCAGTACAGTGAGTCCAGTGAGTGCACTGGCACCACCGGGGATGCAGTGCAGTGAGTCCAGAGAGTGCACTGGTACCACTTGGGATGCAGTGCAGTGAGTCCAGTGAGTGCACTGGCACCACTGGGGATGCAGTGCAGTGAGTCCAGAGAGTGCACTGGCACCACTGGGGATGCACTGCAGTCACTCCAGAGAGTGCACTGGCACCACTGATGATGCAGTACAGTGAGTCCAGTGAGCGCACTGGCAGCACTGGGGATGCACTGCAGTGAGTCCAGAGAGTGCAGTGGCACCACTGGGGATGCAGTGCAGTGAGTCCAGAGAGTGCACTGGCACCACTGGGGATGCACTGCAGTGAGTCCAGAGAGTGCACTGGCACCACTGGGGATGCACTGCAGTGAGTCCAGAGAGTGCACTGGCAGCACTGGGGATGCAGTGCAGTGAGTCCAGAGAGTGCACTGGCACCACTGGGGATGCACTGAGTGAGTCCAGAGAGCGCACTGGCACCACTGGGGATGCACTGCAGTGAGTCCACAGAGTGCACTGGAACCACTGAGAATGCACTTCAGTGAGTCCAGAGAGTGCACTGGCACCACTGGGGATGCACTGCAGTGAGTCCAGAGAGTGCACTAGCACCACTGGGGAATGCAGTGCAGTGAGTCCAGTGAGTACACTGGCACCACTGGGGATGCAGTGCAGTGAGTCAAGAGAGTGCACTGGCACCACTGGGGATGCACTGCAGTGAGCCCAGAGAGTGCACTGGCACCACTGGGGATGCGGTGCCGGGAGTCCAGAGAGTGCTATGGCACCACTGGGGATGCACTGCAGTTACTCCAGAGAGTGCACTGGCAACACTGGGATGCAGTACAGTGAGTCCAGAGAGTGCACGGGCTCCACTGGGGATGCAGTGCAGTGAGTCCAGAGAGTGCACTGGCACCACTGGGGATGCAGTGCAGTGAGTCCAGAGAGTGCACTGACACCACTGGGGATGCAGTGCAGTGAGTCCAGAGAGTGCACTGGCACCACTGGGGATGCAGTGCAGTGAGTCCAGAGAGTGCACTGGCACCACTGAGGATGCAGTGTAGTGAGTGCAGAGAGTGCACTGTGAACACTGGGGATGCAGTGCAGTGAGTCCAGAGAGTGCACTGGCACCACTGGGGATGCAGTGCAGTGAGTCCAGAGTGTGCACTGGCACCACTGGGGATGCACTGCAGTGAGTCCAGAGATTGCACTGGCACCACTGGGGATGCACTGCAGTGAGTCCAGAGAATGCACTGGCACCACTGGGGATGCAGTGCAGTGAGTCCAGAGAGTGCACTGGCACCACTGGACATGCAGTGCAGTGAGTCCAGAGAGTGCACTGGCACCAGAGGGAATGCACTGCAGTGAGTCCAGTGAGTGCACTTGCACCACTGTGGATGCACTGCAGTGAGTCCAGAGAGTGCACTGGCACCACTGGGGATGCACTGCAGTGAGTCCAGAGAGTGCACTGGCACCACTGGGGATGCACTGCAGTGAGTCCAGAGAGTGCACTGGCACCACTGGGGATGCAGTGCAGTGAGTCCAGAGAGTGCACTGTCACCACTGGGGATGCAGTACAGTGAGTCCACAGAGTGCACTGGTACCAGTGGGGATGCAGTACAGTGAGTCCAGAGAGTGCAGTGGCACCACTGGGCATGCACTTCAGTGACTCCAGAGAGTGCACTGGCACCACTGGGGATGCAGTGCAGTGAGTCCAAAGACTTCACTGGCAAAACTGGAGATGCAGTGCAGTGGGTCCAGAGAGTGCACTGGCACCACTGGGGATGCACTTCAGCGACTCCAGAGAGTGCACTGGCACCACTGGGGATGCAGTGCAGTGAGTCCAAAGACTTCACTGGCAAAACTGGAGATGCAGTGCAGTGAGTCCAGAGAGTGCACTGGCACCACTGGGGATGCAGTGCAGTGAGTCCAGAGATTGCACTGGCACCACCGGGGCTGCAGTGCAGTGAGTCCAGAGAGTGCACTGGCACCACTGGGGATGCACTGCAGTGAGTCCAGAGAGTGCACTGGCACCACTGGTGATGCAGTACAGTGAGTCCAGAGAGTGCACTGGCACCACTGGGGATGCACTGCAGTGAGTCCAGAGAGTGCACTGGCACCACTGGGGATGCAGTGCAGTGAGTCCAGAGAGTGCACTGGCACCACTGGGGATGCAGTGCACTGAGTCCAGAGAGTGCACTGGCACCACTGGGGATGCAGTGCATTGAGTCCAGAGAGTGCACTGGCACAACTAGGGATGCACTTCAGTGAGTCCAGAGAGTGCACTGACACCACTGGGGATGCAGTGCAGTGAGTCCAGAGAGTGCACTGGCACCACTGGGGATGCAGTGCAGTGAGTCCAGAGAGTACACTGGCACCACTGGGGATGCAGTGCAGTGAGTCCAGAGAGTTCACTGGCACCACTGTGGATGCAGTCCAGTGAGTCCAGTGAGTGCACTGGCACCACTGGGGATGCAGTGCAGTGACTGCAGAGAGTACACTGGCACCACCGGGGATTCACTGCAGTGAGTCCAGAGAGTGCACTGGCACCACATGTGATGCAGTGCAGTGAGTCCAGAGAGTGCACTGTCTCCACTGGGGATGCAGTACAGTGAGTCCACAGAGTGCACTGGTACCAGTGGGGATGCAGTACAGTGAGTCCAGAGAGTGCACTGGCACCACTGGGCATGCAGTGCAGTGAGTCCAGAGAGTGCACTGGCACCACTGGGGATGCAGTGCAGTGAGTCCAGACAGTGCACTGGCACCACTGGGGATGCAGTGCAGTGAGTCCAGAGACTGCACTGGCACCACTGGGGATGCAGTGCAGTGAGACCAGAGAGTGCACTGGCACCACTGGGGATGCACTGCAGTTAGTCCAGAGAGTGCACTGTCACCACTGGGGATGCAGTACAGTGAGTCCACATAGTGCACTGGCACCAGTGGGGATGCAGTACAGTGAGTCCAGAGAGTGCACTGGCACCACTGGACATGCAGTGCAGTGAGTCCAGAGAGTGCACTGGCACCACTGGGGATGCACTTGAGTGACTCCACAGAGTGCACTGGCAACACTGGGGATGCAGTGCAGTGAGTCCAAAGACTTCACTGGCACCACTGTGGATGCAGTGCAGTGAGTCCAGAGAGTGCACTGGCACCACTGGGGATGCAGTGAAGTGAGTGCAGAGAGTGCACTGGCACCACTGAGAATGCACTTCATTGAGTCCAGAGAGTGCACTGGCACCACTGGGGATGCACTGCAGTGAGTCCAGAGAGTGCACTAGCACCACTGGGGATGCAGTGCAGTGAATCCTGTGAGTACACTGGCACCACTGGGGATGCAGAGCAGTGAGTCCAGAGAGCTCACTGGCACCACTGGGGATGCACTGCAGTGAGTCCAGAGAGTGCACTGGCACCACTGGAGATGCAGTACAGTGAGTCCAGTGAATGCACTGGAACCACTGGGGATGCAGTGCAGTGAGTCCAGAGAGTGCACTTTCACCACGGGGGATGCAGTACAGTGAGTCCAGTGAGTGCACTGGTACCACTGGGCCTGCAGTGCAGTGAGTCCAGAGAGTGTACTGGCACCACTGGGGATGCAGTGAAGTGAGTCCAGAGAGTGCACTGGCACCACCGATGATGCAGTACAGTGAGTCCAGTGAGTGCACTGGCACTACTGGGGATGTAGTGCAGTGACTCGAGAGAGTGCACTGGCACCACTGGGGATGCAGTGCAGTGAGTCCAGAGAGTGCACTGGCACCACTGGGGATGCAGTGCAGTGAGTCCAGAGAGTGCACTGGCAGCAGTGGGGATGCAGTGCAGTGAGTCCAGAGAGTGCACTGGCACCACTGGGGATGCAGTGCAGTGAGTCCAGAGACTTCACTGGCACCACTGGGAATGCAGTGCAGTGAGTGCAGAGAGTGCACTGGCACCACTGGGGATGCAGTGCAGTGAGTCCAGAGAGTGCACTGGCACCACTGGGGATGCACTGCAGTGAGTCCAGAGAGTGCACTGGCACCACTGGGGATGCACTGCAGTGATTCCAGAGAGTGCACTGGCACCACTGGGGATGCACTACAGTGAGTCCAGAGATTGCACTGGCACCACTGGGGATGCAGTGCAGTGAGTCCAGAGAGTGCACTGGCACCACTGGTGATGCAGTTTAGTGAGTCCAGAGAGTGCACTGGCACCACTGGGGATGCACTTCAGTGAGTCCAGAGAGTGTACTGACACCACTGGGGATGCACTGCAGTGAGTCCAGAGAGTGCACTGGCACCACTGGGGATGCAGTGCAGTGAGTCCAGAGAGTGCACTGGCACCACTGGTGATGCGCTGCAGTTACTCCAGAGAGTGCACTGGCACCACTGGGGATGCGGTGCGGTGAGTCCAGAGAGTGCACTGGCACCACTGGGGATGCAGTGCAGTCAGTCCAGTGAGTGTACTGGCACCACTGGGGATGCACTGCAGTGAGTCCAGAGAGTGCACTGGCACCACTGAGAATGCCCTTCAGTGAGTCCAGAGAGTGCACTGGCACCACTGGGGATGCACTGCAGTGAGTCCACAGAGTGCACTAGCACCACTGGGGATGCAGTGCAGTGACTCCAGAGAGTGCACTGGCACCACTGGGGATGCACTTCAGTGAGTCCAGAGAGTGCACTGGCACCACTGGGGATGCAGTGCAGTGAGTCCAGAGAGTGCATTGGCACCACTGGGGATGCAGTGCAGTGAGTCCAGAGAGTGCACTGGCACCACTGGGGATGCACTGCAGTGAGTGCAGAGAGTGCACTGGCACCACTGGGGATGCAGTGCAGTGAGTCCAGAGAGTGCAGTGGCACCACTGGGGATGCAGTGCAGTGAGTCCAGAGAGTGCACTGGCAGCACTGGGGATGCAGTGCAGTGAGTCCAGAGAGTGCACTGGCAATACTGGGGATGCAGTGCAGTGAGTCCAGAGAGTGCACTGGCACCACTGGGGCTGCAGTGCAGTGAGTCCAGAGAGTGCACTGGCACCACTGGGGATGCAGTGCAGTGAGTCCAGAGAGTGCTCTGGCACCACTGGGGATGCACTGAAGTGAGTCCAGAGAGTGCACTGGCACCACTGGGGATGCAGTGCAGTGAGTCCAGAGAGTGCACTGGCAACACTGGGGTTGCAGTGCAGTGAGTCCAGAGAGTGCACTGGCACCAGTGGGGATGCAGTGCAGTGAGTCCAGAGTGTGCACTGGCACGACTGGGAATGCAGTGCAGTGAGTCCAGAGATTGCACTGGCACCACTGGGGATGAACTTCAGTGAGTCCAGAGAGTGCACTGGCACCACAGGTGATGCACTGCAGTGAGTCCAGAGAGTGCACTGGCACCACTGGGGATGCAGTGCAGTGAGTCCAGAGAGTGCACTGGCACCACTGGGGATGCACTGCAGTGAGTCCAGAGAGTGCACTGGAACCAGAGGGAATGCACTGCAGTGAGTCCAGAGAGTGCACTGGCACCACTGGGGATGCAGTGCAGTGAGTGCAGAGAGTGCACTGGCACAACTGGGGATGCAGTGCAGTGAGTCCAGAGAGTGCAGTGGCACCACTGGGGATGCAGTGCAGTGAGTCCAGAGAGTGCACAGGCAGCACTGGGGATGCAGTGCAGTGAGTCCAGAGAGTGCACTGGCACCACTGGGGATGCAGTGCAGTGAGTCCAGAGAGTGCACTGGCACCACTGGGGGTGCAGTGCAGTGAGTCCAGTGAGTGTACTGGCACCACTGGGGATGCACTGCAGTGAGTCCAGAGAGTGCACTGGCACCACTGAGAATGCACTTCAGTGAGTCCAGAGAGTGCACTGGCACCACTGGGGATGCAGTGCAGTGAGTCCAGAGAGTGTACTGGCACCACTGAGAATGCACTTCAGTGAGTCCAAAGAGTGCACTGGCACCACTGGGGATGCACTGCAGTGAGTCCAGAGAGTGCACTAGCACCACTGGGAATGCAGTACAGTGAGTCCAGTGAGTGCACTGGCACCACTGGGGATGTAGTGCAGTGACTCGAGAGAGTGCACTGGCACCACTGGGGATGCAGTGCAGTGAGTCCAGAGAGTGCACTGGTACCACTTGGGATGCAGTGCAGTGAGTCCAGTGAGTGCACTGGCACCACTGGGGATGCAGTGCAGTGAGTCCAGAGAGTGCACTGGCACCACTGGGGATGCACTGCAGTCACTCCAGAGAGTGCACTGGCACCACTGATGATGCAGTACAGTGAGTCCAGTGAGCGCACTGGCACCACTGGGGATGTAGTGCAGTGACGCGAGAGAGTGCACTGGCACCACTGGGGATGCAGTGCAGTGAGTCCAGAGAGTGCACTGGCACCACTGGGGATGCTGTGCAGTGAGTCCAGAGAGTGCACTGGCACCACTGGGGATGCAGTGCAGTGAGTCCAGAGAGTATATTGGCTCCACTGGGGATGCAGTGCAGTGAGTCCAGAGAGTGCACTGGCACCACTGGGGATGCAGTGCAGTGAGTCCAGAGAGTGCACTGGCAGCAGTGGGGATGCACTGCAGTGAGTCCAGAGAGCGCACTGGCACCACTGGGGATGCACTGCAGTGAGTCCAGAGAGTGTAGTGGCACCACTGGGGATGCAGTGCAGTGAGTCCAGAGAGTGCACTGGCACCACTGGGGATGCACTGCAGTGAGTCCAGAGAGCGCACTGGCACCACTGGGGATGCACTGCAGTGAGTCCACAGAGTGCACTGGAACCACTGAGAATGCACTTCAGTGAGTCCAGAGAGTGCACTGGCACCACTGGGGATGCACTGCAGTGAGTCCAGAGAGTGCACTAGCACCACTGGGGAATGCAGTGCAGTGAGTCCAGTGAGTACACTGGCACCACTGGGGATGCAGTGCAGTGAGTCAAGAGAGTGCACTGGCACCACTGGGGATGCACTGCAGTGAGCCCAGAGAGTGCACTGGCACCACTGGGGATGCGGTGCCGGGAGTCCAGAGAGTGCTTTGGCACCACTGGGGATGCACTGCAGTTACTCCAGAGAGTGCACTGGCAACACTGGGGATGCAGTACAGTGAGTCCAGAGAGTGCACGGGCTCCACTGGGGATGCAGTGCAGTGAGTCCAGAGAGTGCACTGGCACCACTGGGGATGCAGTGCAGTGAGTCCAGAGAGTGCACTGACACCACTGGGGATGCAGTGCAGTGAGTCCACAGAGTGCACTGGCACCACTGGGGATGCAGTGCAGTGAGTCCAGAGAGTGCACTGGCACCACTGAGGATGCAGTGTAGTGAGTGCAGAGAGTGCACTGGCACCACTGGGCATGCAGTGCAGTGAGTCCAGAGAGTGCACTGGCACCACTGGGGATGCAGTGCAGTGAGTCCAGAGTGTGCACTGGCACCACTGGGGATGCAGTGCTGTGAGTCCAGAGATTGCACTGGCACCACTGGGGATGCACTGCAGTGAGTCCAGAGAATGCACTGGCACCACTGGGGATGCAGTGCAGTGAGTCCAGAGAGTGCACTGGCACCACTGGGGATGCAGTGCAGTGAGTCCAGAGAGTGCACTGGCACCAGAGGGAATGCACTGCAGTGAGTCCAGTGAGTGCACTTGCACCACTGTGGATGCACTGCAGTGAGTCCAGAGAGTGTACTGGCACCACTGGGGATGCAGTGCAGTGAGTCCAGAGAGTGCACTGGCACCACTGGGGATGCAGTGCAGTGAGTCCAGAGAGTGCACTGGCAGCACTGGGGATGCAGTGCAGTGAGTCCAGAGAGTGCACTGTCACCACTGGGGATGCAGTACAGTGAGTCCACAGAGTGCACTGGTACCAGTGGGGATGCAGTACAGTGAGTCCAGAGAGTGCAGTGGCACCACTGGGCATGCAGTGCAGTGAGTCCAGAGAGTGCACTGGCACCACTGGGGATGCACTTCAGTGACTCCAGAGAGTGCACTGGCACCACTGGGGATGCAGTGAAGTGAGTCCAAAGACTTCACTGGCAAAACTGGAGATGCAGTGCAGTGAGTCCAGAGAGTGCACTGGCACCACTGGGGATGCAGTGCAGTGAGTCCAGAGATTGCACTGGCACCACCGGGGCTGCAGTGCAGTGAGTCCAGAGAGTGCACTGGCACCACTGGGGATGCACTGCAGTGAGTCCAGAGAGTGCACTGGCACCACTGGTGATGCAGTACAGTGAGTCCAGAGAGTGCACTGGCACCACTGGGGATGCACTGCAGTGAGTCCAGAGAGTGCACTGGCACCACTGGGGATGCAGTACAGTGAGTCCAGAGAGTGCACTGGCACCACTGGGGATGCAGTGCTCTGAGTCCAGAGAGTGCACTGGCACCACTGGGGATGCAGTGCATTGAGTCCAGAGAGTGCACTGGCACAACTGGGGATGCACTTCAGTGAGTCCAGAGAGTGCACTGACACCACTGAGAATGCCCTTCAGTGAGTCCAGAGAGTGCACTGGCACCACTGGGGATGCAGTGCAGTGAGTCCAGAGAGTGCTCTGGCACCACTGGGGATGCACTGCAGTGAGTCCAGAGAGTGCACTGGCACCACCTGTGATGCAGTGCAGTGAGTCCAGTGAGTGCACTGGCAGCACTGGGGATGCAGTGCTGTGACTCCAGAGAGCGCACTGGCACCACTGGGGATGCAGTGCAGTCAGTCCAGTGAGTGCACTGGCACCACTGGGGGTCCAGTACAGTGAGTCCATAGAGTGCACTGACACCACTGGGGATGCACTGCAGTGAGTCCAGACAGTGCACTGGCACCACTGGGGATGCAGTGCAGTGAGTCCAGAGACTGCACTGGCACCACTGGGGATGCAGTGCAGTGAGACCAGAGAGTGCACTGGCACCACTGGGGATGCACTGCAGTTAGTCCAGAGAGTGCACTGTCACCACTGGGGATGCAGTACAGTGAGTCCACATAGTGCACTGGCACCAGTGGGGATGCAGTACAGTGAGTCCAGAGAGTGCACTGGCACCACTGGACATGCAGTGCAGTGAGTCCAGAGAGTGCACTGGCACCACTGGGGATGCAGTGCAGTGAGTCCAGAGACTTCACGGGCACCACTGGGGATGCACTGCAGTGAGTCCAGCGAGTGCACTGGCACCACTGGGGATGCAGTGCTGTGACTCCAGAGAGCGCACTGGCACCACTGGGGATGCAGTGCAGTGAGTCCAGAGAGTGCACTGGCAGCACTGGGGATGCAGTGCAGTGAGTCCAGAGAGTGCACTGGCACCACTGGGGATGCAGTGCAGTGAGTCCAGAGAGTGCACTGGCAGCAGTGGGGATGCAGTGCAGTGAGTCCAGAGAGTGCACTGGCACCACTGGGGATGCAGTGCAGTGAGTCCAGAGACTTCACTGGCACCACTGGGAATGCAGTGCAGTGAGTGCAGAGAGTGCACTGGCACCACTGGGGATGCAGTGCAGTGAGTCCAGAGAGTGCACTGGCGCCACTGGGGATGCAGTGCAGTGAGTCCAGAGAGTGCACTGGCAGCAGTGGGGATGCAGTGCAGTGAGTCCAGAGAGTGCACTGGCACCACTGGGGATGCACTGCAGTGAGTCCAGAGAGTGCACTGGCACTACTGGGGATGCACTACAGTGAGTCCAGAGATTGCACTGGCACCACTGGAGATGCAGTGCAGTGAGTCCAGAGAGTGCACTGGCACCACTGGGGATGCACTCCAGTGAGTCCAGAGAGTGCACTGGCACCACTGGGGATGCAGTGCACTGAGTCCAGAGAGTGCACTGACACCACTGGGGATGCGGTGCAGTGAGTCCAGAGAGTGCACTGGCACCACTGGGGATGCAGTGCAGTGAGTCCAGAGAGTGCTCTGGCACCACTGGGGATGCAGTGCAGTGAGACCAGAGACTGCACTGGCACCACTGGGGATGCACTGCAGTGAGTCCAGAGAGTGCACTGGCACCACTGGGGATGCAGTGCAGTGAGTCCAGAGAGTGGACTGGCACCACAGGGGATGTAGTGCATTGAGTCCAGAGAGTGCACTGGCACCACTGGTGATGCAGTCCAGTGAGTCCAGTGAATGCACTGGCACCACTGGGGATGCTGTGCAGTGAGTGCAGAGAGTGCACTGGCACCACCTGTGTTGCAGTACAGTGTGTCCAGTGAGTGCACTGGCACCATGGGGATGCAGTGCTGTGACTCCGGAGAGCGCACTGGCACCACTGGGGATGCAGTGCAGTCAGTCCAGTGAGTGCACTGGCACCACTGGGGATGCAGTGCAGTGAGTCCAGAGAGTGCAATGGCACCACTGGGGATGCACTTCAGTGAGTCCAGAGAGTGCACTGGCACCACTGGGGATGCAGTGCAGTGAGTCCAGAGATTGCACTGGCACCACGGGGGATGCAGTGCTGTGACTCCAGAGAGTGCACTGGCACCACTGTGGATGCAGTGCAGTGAGTGCAGAGAGTGCACTGGCACCACTGGGGATGCACTTCAGTGAGTCCAGAGAGTGCACTGGCACCACTGGGGATGCACTTCAGTGAGTCCAGAGAGTGCACTGGCACCACTGGGGATGCAGTGCAGTGAGTCCAGAGAGTTCACTGGCACCACTGGGGATGCAGTGCAGTGAGTCCAGAGAGTGCACTGGCACCACTGGGGATGCAGTGCAGTGAGTCCAGAGACTTCACGGGCACCACTGGGGATGCACTGCAGTGAGTCCAGCGAGTGCACTGGCACCACTGGGGATGCAGTGCTGTGACTCCAGAGAGCGCACTGGCACCACTGGGGATGCAGTGCAGTGAGTCCAGAGACTTCACTGGCACCACTGGGAATGCAGTGCAGTGAGTGCAGAGAGTGCACTGGCACCACTGGGGATGCAGTGCAGTGAGTCCAGAGAGTGCACTGGCACCACTGGGGATGCACTGCAGTGAGTCCAGAGAGTGCACTGGCACCACTGGGGATGCACTGCAGTGAGTCCAGAGAGTGCACTGGCACCACTGGGGATGCACTGCAGTGAGTCCAGAGAGTGCACTGGCACCACTGGGGATGCACTTCAGTGAGTCCAGAGAGTGCACTGGCACCACTGGGGATGCAGTGCAGTGAGTCCAGAGAGTGCACTGGCACCACTGGGGATGCACTGCAGTGAGTCCAGAGAGTGCACTGGCACCACTGGGGATGCACTGCAGTGAGTCCAGAGAGTGCACTGGCACCACTGGGGATGCAGTGCAGTGAGTCCAGAGAGTGCACTGGCACCACTGGGGATGCACTGCAGTGAGTCCACAGAGTGCACTGGCACCACTGGGGATGCAGTGCACTGAGTCCAGAGAGTGCACTGACACCACTGGGGATGCGGTGCAGTGAGTCCAGAGAGTGCACTGGCACCACTGGGGATGCAGTGCAGTGAGTCCAGAGAGTGCTCTGGCACCACTGGGGATGCAGTGCAGTGAGACCAGAGAGTGCACTGGCACCACAGGGGATGTAGTGCATTGAGTCCAGAGAGTGCACTGGCACCACTGGTGATGCAGTCCAGTGAGTCCAGTGAATGCACTGGCACCACTGGGGATGCTGTGCAGTGAGTGCAGAGAGTGCACTGGCACCACCTGTGTTGCAGTACAGTGTGTCCAGTGAGTGCACTGGCACCACTGGGGATGCAGTGCTGTGACTCCGGAGAGCGCACTGGCACCACTGGGGATGCAGTGCAGTCAGTCCAGTGAGTGCACTGGCACCACTGGGGATGCAGTGCAGTGAGTGCAGAGAGTGCAATGGCACCACTGGTGATGCACTTCAGTGAGTCCAGAGAGTGCACTGGCACCACTGGGGATGCAGTGCAGTGAGTCCAGAGATTGCACTGGCACCACGGGGGATGCAGTGCTGTGACTCCAGAGAGCGCACTGGCACCACTGGGGATGCAGTGCAGTGAGTCCAGAGAGTGCACTGGCACCACTGGGGATGCACTTCAGTGAGTCCAGAGAGTGCACTGGCACCACTGGGGATGCACTGCAGTGAGTCCAGAGAGTGCACTGGCACCACTGGGGATGCACTGCAGTGAGTCCAGAGAGTGCACTGGCACCACTGGGGATGCAGTGCAGTGAGTCCAGAGAGTGCACTGGCACCACTGGGGATGCAGTGCAGTGAGTCCAGAGAGTGCACTGGCACCACTGGGGATGCACTGCAGTGAGTCCAGCGAGTGCACTGGCACCACTGGGGATGCAGTGCTGTGACTCCAGAGAGCGCACTGGCACCACTGGGGATGCAGTGCAGTGAGTGCAGAGAGTGCACTGGCACCACTGGGGATGCACTTCAGTGAGTTCAGAGAGTGCACTGGCACCACTGGGGATGGGTTTCAAGCCAACTGCATTAACCGCTCATGCTTCTTTCTTATGAGACGTTAGTAAACCAATTACATAGCCTTGTCAATACTAAATCACAGGTAAAAATCCTGTACATCTCATGTGGCCAACCACTCCCAACTAGGATTCCAAGAACCAGGAGGTTCGGTGAAAATAGGGCTAGTGCTATTAGAGGGGTGATTACTAGGGTAAGCCCTAAGCTGTCTTTAATGGAGAAGTATGGGTGGAATGGGATTTTGTCGCAGTCTGATACGATTCCTAGTGGGTTATTTGAGCCTGATTCGTGTAGGAAGGTTAGGTGGACTAGGGTGATTCCTGCAATTAGGAAGGGCAGTAGGAAGTGGATGACGAAGAATCGGGTTAAGGTTGGATTGTCTACTGAGAATCCTCCTCAGGCTCATTCTACTAGAGTTTGCCCAATGTACGGGATGGCTGAGAATAGGTTGGTGATTACGGTGGCCCCTCAGAATGACATTTGTCCTCATGGTAGGACATACCCTACGAAGGCAGTTGCTATTAGGGTGAGTAGGAGGATTACTCCTGTGTTTCAGGTTTCTTTGTATAGGTAGGAGCCGTAGTAGAGGCCTCGTCCGATGTGTAAGTAGATGCAGATAAAGAAGAGCGAAGCACCGTTGGCGTGGAGGTTGCGGATGAGCCATCCGTACTGGACGTCTCGGCATGTGTGAGCTACTGAGGAGAAGGCGAGTGAAGTGTCTGCGGTGTAGTGTATGGCTAGTAGCAGGCCTGTTAGGATTTGTGTGGCTAAGCAGATGGCTAGAAGGGAGCCGAAGTTTCATCAGGCAGAGATGTTGGAGGGGGCGGGTAGGTCGATTAGGGAGTTGTTGATTATTTTTAGTAGGGGATGGGATTTGCGGATGTTAGGGGCCATTAGTGAGTCTGTGTGTTATTAGGATTATTACCAGGATGGAGAGGGCGAAGGATCCTAGGTAGGCCTTAATTAGCCCTGTGTGTATTGAGGTTGCGGCTTTGCTTGCGGCTACTTGTAGTTCAGCAAGGCCCTCTGGCCCTATTTTTTTGAGTCAGGAGAGGTCGATCAAGTGTAGGGCAATGTTTTGTCCCTTTTCTAGTAGGTTTTTGGAGAAGAATCGGTGTACTAGGGGGTTGAAGTACCCTAATGCAGAGGAGAAGTTTATGAGGGGGTTTGGTTTGGGGTGAGTGAGGGTGTGTGTTATGTTCGATAGTTCTAGGGCTAGGATGATTCCTAGGATTGTTATGAGGATGGCAGCGGTTTTGGTGATAAGGGGTATGGTTATTGGGGGGGTTTTGGTTGGTGTGATGAAAGAGGTAATGATTATTCCTGCTGTAATGCTGCCTAGGGCGAGTCGGGTTAGGGGGGCGGTGATTAGTGGGTTGTTTTCGTTTATTGATACTATTGGGGGGATTCGGGTTTGTCCAGCTTGGACTAGGATGGTTATGCGGATGCTGTAGGTTGCGGTGAATGCTGTGGCTATAAGGGTTAGGAGTAGGGCTCAAGTATTTAGGTATGATGTGTTTAAGCTTTCGATGATGAGGTCTTTTGAGTAGAATCCGGCTAGGAATGGGGTTCCTATCAGCGCCAGGTTTCCGATGGTTAGGCAGGAAGTAGTGACTGGGAGTATTTTCTGTAGGCCTCCTATCTTTCGGATATCTTGTTCTCCGTTTAGGTTGTGGATGATAGACCCTGAGCATAGGAATAGTATGGCTTTAAAGAAGGCATGGGTTGAGATGTGTAGGAAGGCTAGTTGTGGGAGGTTTAGTCCGATAGTGACTATTATTAGTCCTAGTTGGCTGGATGTTGAGAAAGCAATGATTTTTTTGATGTCATTTTGGGTTAGGGCGCATGTGGCAGCGAATAGGGTTGATAGAGCACCTAGGCATAGGCAGGCAGTTAGGGCTGTCTGGTTGGTGGCTAGCAGGGGGTGCATGCGGATGAGCAGGAAGATTCCGGCTACTACTATGGTACTGGAGTGCAGTAGGGCTGATACTGGGGTGGGGCCTTCTATTGCTGCGGGCAGTCATGGGTGGAGTCCAAATTGGGCGGATTTTCCTGCGGCTGCGAGGATTAATCCTATGAGGGGGAGGATTGGGGTTTGGTGGGGGTGTACGGCTTGTTGGATCTCTCAGGTGTTGAATGTTGAAGCTAGTCATGCTATGCTCAGGATCAGTCCGATGTCTCCGATTCGGTTGTAGATTACGGCTTGTAGGGCGGCGGTGTTGGCATCTGCTCGGCCTTGTCATCAGCCGATGAGAAGGAAGGACATGATTCGTACTCCTTCCCAGCCTACGAATAGGAGGAATATGTTGTTTGCGGTTGTTAGGAGGAGTATGGCGACTAGGAATGTCAGTAGGTAGGTGAAAAATTTTGTTACGTATGGCTCTGAGGCCATGTATCATATGGCGAATTGTAGGATTGATCATGTTACAAATAGGGCGATTGGAAGAAATGTTATTGAGTATTGGTCTATTTTTAGGCTCAGGGGGATTTTAAAGTTTATAATGAATTTTCACTCCCAGTGGCAGGTGACAGATTCTACTCCCGAGTAGATGAATGCGGTTGTAGGGGCTAGGCTAATTAGGAATGCGGTTTTAACAGCGCGGGTGGTGGCTTGTGGGGTGTTTTTAAAGTTTTTAAATAGAAATGGCAGGATGATTGGGGTTAGGAGGATTGTCAGCGTGAGTAGTGTGAGGGAGTTGATTAGTAGTGTGGGGTTCACTCCTTTTACTTGGATTTGCACCAAGATGGGTGGTTCCTAAGACCAGTGGATTGCTGTTATCCTTTAAAAGTAAGGGGGCTGAGGTTTTAGGCTCAGATGTAAGAGTTAGCAGCTCTTGTTGGTTAAACCCTCCCCTCGGCAGGTAAGAAGGTTTGAACTTCTATTCTTAGAATCACAGTCTAATGTTTGGTTTAAACTATACTTGCATGAGGGGATTCCGGAGATCAGTTCGGGTTTGAGGATTAGGAGGAATATTGGGATAATGTGGAGTGTTATGAGCAGGTGTTCTCGCGTGGTTGAGTTTTGCACAGATGTGATGTGGGAGGGGATTGAGCCTCGTTGGGTCATTAGTAGTATGAATAAGGTGTAGGAGGCGGTTAGTAGGGTTGCGATTCCTGTTAGGATGATCGTGAAGGCAGATCAGTTGAATAAGGTGATTATAATGGTTAGCTCTGCTATGAGGTTTGTTGTTGGGGGTAAGGCTATGTTTGTTAGATTGGCCAGCAATCATCAGGTAGCTATGAGTGGTAGGAGAGGTTGTAGGCCTCGTGTGAGTAGTAGAATTCGGCTGTGCGTACGTTCATAGTTTGTGTTGGCTAGGCAGAATAGTATGGAGGAATTAGTCCATGGGAAATTATTAGGATCATTGCCCCTGAGAATGATCAGTGGGTTTGGATTATTCCTGCGGCGATAACTAGGCCTATGTGGCTAACGGATGAATAAGCGATTAGTGATTTTAGGTCTGTCTGTCGTAGGCAGATTGAGCTAGTCATTAGGGCGCCTCATAGGGCCAGGGTTAGGAAGGGGTAGTGCAGGAGGTTGGACAGTGGGCCCATAAATAGAGTGACTCGTATAATTCCGTATCCTCCTAGCTTTAGTAGTAGGGCGGCGAGGAGTATTGAGCCTGCGATGGGTGCTTCTACGTGGGCTTTTGGCAGTCAGAGGTGTAGGCCGTATAGTGGGGCTTTTACTATGAATGCTATGAGCAGTGCTAGACCTGATAGTATTCCTGTCCATGAGGTGGATAGGGTTGGGTGGGTTAGTTGTAGGGTTGGCAGGTGCAGGGTGCCAATTTTCACGTATAGGTGTATGATTGTGATTAGCAGGGGTAGAGAGCTTATTGGCGTGTAGAATAGCAGGTAGATGCCAGCGCTTAGGCGTTCTGGTTGGTTCCCCCATCGGGTGATTAAGATTAGGGTGGGAATGAGGGTTGCTTCAAATGAGATGTAAAATAGTGCTAGTTCTGTGGTGGAAAAGGCTAGTAGGATGAATGGCTGGACTGCGACTAAGGTTGAGATAAAGATTCGTTTGCGTTGTAGGGGTTCTTGTTGCAGGTGGTTTTGGCTTGCTATGATTATGAGTGGGAGTAGTCAGCAGGATAGTACTAGGAGGGGGGATGAGATTTGGTCAATTCCTGTTCAGTTGGATAAAAATTTGTAGGGGTAGTAGGTTGGGATTAATCACTGTAGGCTTAGGGCAGCGATTAGGAGGCTGTATAAGGTGGTGTTAGTCCATAGAAATTTTGGTGGAGACAGCAGGGCTGTTGGAAGAAGTATGATTGTGGGTAGGATGATTTTTAGCATTGCAGGAGGTTTAGGTTGTGTAGATGGTCGGAGCCATGTGTGCGGGTGGAGGCTACTAGGATGGCCAGGCCTGTGCCCGCCTCACACGCTGAGAAGGTTAGCATGAGAATTGGTACCATGGTGAATGAGGAGACTTGGTTTTCGATGGATCATATTGATAGGCCTACGAATATCGATAATATTATGCTTTCAAGGCATAGTAGGGCGGATACTAGGTGGGTTCGGTGGAAGGCTAGTCCTAGTCCGCTGAAAATGAAGGCTGAGTAGAAGCTTAAATGTAGGGGCGACATAAGAAAGTTACAGGGTTGGCTGTAATCTGCTGGGTCGAAACCAGCTATCTTTTTGGTTAGACTAACTTTCTGTTATTCTGCTCATTCTAGGCCCCCTTGAATTCACTCGTAGGCCAGTCCGAGTGTTAGGAGAAGGAGGATCACTACAGTTCAGGTGAGGGTCATTAGGGGGGATTGGAGTTGGACGGCTCATGGCAGGGGGAGTAGGAGGGCGATTTCTAGGTCGAATAGGACGAACAGGATGGCTACTGAGGAAGAATCGGACTGAGAATGGTAATCGAGCAGATCCAAGTGGGTCGAATCCACATTCGTACGGTGAGAGTTTCTCTGAGTCGGGGTTTATTTGGGCGAGTCAGAAGTTTAATGCGGTTAGGGCGGCGCTTAGGATTGATGATAGGGCGAATATGAACATGAGTGCGTTCATTGCTCTCCTCTGGGTTTATACCAGATTCTAGAGATTGGAAGTCAATTGTAATTAATATACTAGAAAAGCAAGATCCTCATCAGTAGATGGTTATGTAGAGGAATAGTCAGATGACGTCTACGAAGTGTCAGTATCAGGCTGCTGCCTCGAATCCGAAGTGGTGGTCTGATGTAAAGTGGAACTTGATCAGTCGGAAGAGGCAGACGGTCAGGAAGGAGGATCCGATGATTACGTGGAGTCCGTGGAATCCAGTGGCAACGAAGAAGGTAGATCCGTAGACGCTATCGGCGATTGAGAATGGGGCTTCGTGGTATTCTATTGCTTGTAGGGCTGTGAAGTAGAATCCCAAGAGGATCGTTAGGGTTAGGGCGTGGATGGCGTGTTTTCGGTTTCCTTCTGTGATGCTGTGATGGGCTCACGTTACGGTAACGCCTGAGGCTAGTAGGATGGCTGTGTTTAGTAGGGGGACTTCTATCGGGTTGAGTGGTTTAATTCCTGTTGGGGGTCATTGGCCTCCTAGTTCTGGGGTTGGGGCCAGGCTCGAGTGGAAGAACGCTCAGAAGAACCCTAAGAAGAAGAATGCTTCGGATGTGATGAAAAGGATTATGCCGTATCGTAGGCCTTTTTGGACTGTGGGAGTGTGATGGCCTTGGAAGGTGCTTTCTCGTACAATGTCTCGTCATCATTGGAGTATTACTAGGAGTATTGAGATGAGGCCTAGGGTTAGTAGTATGGATGAGTTGTAGTGGAATCACATGATTAATCCTGAGGTTGTGAGTAGGGCGGCGGCTGCCCCGAAGATTGGTCAAGGGCTTGGGTCAACTATGTGGTATGAGTGTGCTTGGTGTGCCATTAGATGTTTTCTTGTAAGTATAGGCTTAGAAGGAGCACGAAGACGTAGGCCTGGATTATGGCTACTGCTACTTCTAGGATGGTTAGGAGTAGTAGGATGATTATTGTTAGGATGGATACTGCAGGAAGGGTGGGTATTAATGCAATGGAGGCTGTAGAGATGAGTTGGATGAGTAAGTGTCCTGCTGTAAGGTTGGCTGTAAGGCGGACTCCGAGGGCTAGGGGGCGGATTAGTAGGCTGGTTGTTTCGATCAGGATTAGTGCGGGGATTAGGGGTGTAGGGGTACCTTCGGGTAATAGGTGGGCTAAAGAGGCTGATGGTTGGTTTCGTAGGCCTGTTAGTAGTGTGGCGAGCCATAGTGGGAAGGCTAGGGCTATGTTCATAGATAGTTGGGTGGTTGGGGTGAATGTATATGGAAGGAGGCCTAGAAGGTTGATTGTAAGAAGTATGATTATTAGGGATGTAAATATTATGGCTCATTTGTGGCCATTTTTGTTGAGTGGGACTATTAGTTGTTTTGTGATTAGGTGAAGGAGTCATGTTTGGATAGTAGAAAGGCGGTTGTTGATTCATCGGTTGTTTGGGGACGGGAATAGTAGGGCTGGGAAGAGTAGGGATAGTAGGATTAAGGGGATGCCAAATAGATTGGGGCTGGAAAATTGGTCAAAGAAGCTTAGGTTCATGGTCAGGATCATGGTGTGGGTTTGGTAGTGAGGGAGGTCTTATTTGATGGGGGGTTGGTTGTGGTGAAGGCTAGTAGTTTTGGTTGGATGAGGAGTGCTAGGGTTAATCAGGTTATAATTATGATTGAAAATCATGGTGCGGGGTTAAGCTGTGGCATATCATTAAGGAGGGGGAAGTCCCTCTTTGGCTAGCTTAAAAGGCTAGTGCTGTTGCATAGCTTCTTAATGATTAGGATGATGATAGAAGGGACGATCAGGCCTCGAAATGTGGGAGTGGGGTTGATTCTACTACAATGGGTATGTAGCTGTGATTAGCCCCGCAAATTTCTGAGCATTGTCCGTAAAAAATCCCAGGCCGGGTGGTAATGAATGAAGTTTGGTTTAGTCGGCCTGGGATTGCGTCTGTTTTAACTCCGAGCGTTGGGACTGCTCAGGAGTGGAGTACGTCTCCTGCAGTAATGATCACGCGGATGGGGGATTCTATTGGGATAACTACGCGGTGGTCAACTTCTAGCAGTCGGAAGTGGCCGTTGGGTAAGTCTGGGGTGGGCACTATGTAGGAGTCGAATGATAGGTCTTTGAAGTCTGTGTATTCGTAGCTTCAGTATCATTGGTGGCCGATGGCTTTTAGGGTGAGGTCTGGTTCGTCGATTTCGTCCATTATGTAGAGGATTTGTAGGGATGGGAGGGCGAGGAGTACCAGGACGATAGCAGGTAGGATTGTCCAGATCAGCTCTACTTCTTGGGCGTCTACAGCATTGGACGAGAGTTTTTCTGTTAGTATGTGGGCTAAAAGGTAGAGAACTAGGCTGCAGATAGCTAGGGCAACGATTAGGGCGTGGTCGTGGAATTCAACGAGTTCTTCTATGATGGGTGATGAGGCGTCTTGGAATCCTAGTTGGGAGTGGTTGGCCACATGAGATGTACAGGATTTTTACCTGTGATTTAGTCTTGACAAGGCTATGTAATTGGTTTACTAACGTCTCATAAGAAAGAAGCATGAGCGGTTAACCTCCTGGGAGACCCAGAAAACTTCACCCCAGCAAACCCACTAGTAACCCCACCACACATCAAGCCAGAATGATACTTCCTATTCGCCTACGCCATCCTACGTTCAATCCCAAATAAACTAGGAGGCGTATTAGCACTGGCCGCCTCCGTACTGATCCTATTCCTAATCCCATTCCTGCACAAATCAAAACAACGAGCAATAACATTCCGACCACTCTCCCAGCTCCTATTCTGAGTACTAGTCGCCGACCTCCTCGTCCTAACATGAGTAGGAAGCCAACCCGTCGAACACCCATTCATCATCATCGGCCAACTCGCTTCAATCGCCTACTTCACTATCCTCCTATTTCTCCTCCCCGCCGCAAGCGCCCTAGAAAACAAAATACTCAACTGCTAAATACTCTAATAGTTTATAAAAACATTGGTCTTGTAAACCAAAGATTGAAGACTTACCACTTCTTAGAGTACCCCAAACTCAGAAAAAAAGGACTCAAACCTTTATCTCCAGCTCCCAAAGCTGGCATTTTCAATAAACTATTCTCTGACCCTAACCCCTAAACCGCCCGAATAGCACCCCGCGACAACCCCCGCACAAGCTCCAATACAACAAACAAAGTCAACAACAGCCCCCAACCCGCCACTAAAAACATCCCTGCCCCATGTGAATAAAACATGGAAACTCCACTAAAATCCGACCGAACAACAAACACCCCAACATTATTCACAGTAGAAACCCCGAACTTCCAAGCCCCCATAAACCCCCCAAACACCAACCCCCCAAAAACAATTGCCACAAACGCTACTGCACATCCAATCACCCGTCAATCCCCCCAAGCCCCAGGGAAAGGCTCCGCTGCTAAAGCTACTGAATAAACAAACACCACCAGCATACCCCCCAAATACACCATAAACAGCACTAAAGCCACGAACGAAACCCCAAGGCCCAGCAACCACCCGCACCCCGCCACAGACGCTAACACCAAACCAACAACCCCATAATACGGCGAAGGATTCGACGCCACACCCAAAACACCCACCGCAAAGCAAATCCCTAAAAAAAACATAAAATAAGTCATTATTCCTGCCCGGACACTACCCGAGGCCTGCGGCTCGAAAAGCCGCCATTGTTCTCAACTACAGGAACTAACCGCAAGCCCCCAATAATTCTACCCCATCTATGCCATTATGCTTAACCCCCCCCCCCTCCCCCCCCGAGGCGGGGGTATTTGGTTATGCATATTCGTGCATAAATTTATATACCCCATATACATACATACTATAGTACCAGTAATATACATTATATACGGACTATCTTATAAGCAGGTGCTAAACCCATACATGTACACGGCCATTAAACCCTTAAACACACTCCTACCAAACCACCCGGCATGAATGTTCTAGGACCATACCCCACAACACCCAATACAACTCCACTCAAGCGCATAACAAGACCCCATTTTAATGAATGCTCACAGGACATGCTCCAACAACAACTCTCCACCACATATCTCATGCAGTTCGTATCAGACGGATTTATTAATCGTACTCCTCACGTGAAATCAGCAACCCGTTGCACATAATGTCCGGTATGACTAGCTTCAGGCCCATACGTTCCCCCTAAACCCCTCGCCCTCCTCACATTTTTGCGCCTCTGGTTCCTCGGTCAGGGCCATCCATTGGGTTCACTCACCCCTCCTTGCCCTTCAAAGTGGCATCTGTGAGTACTTTCACCTTCTCAATGCGTAATCGCGGCATGTTCCAGCTTTTTGGCGCCTCTGGTTCCTCTTATTTTTTCCGGGGTTACCTCACAGGTGGCTATTCCCAGTGATCTCGGGGGTCCCACAATCTAAGCCTGGACACACCTGCCTCACGGCCTATCCTATATTTCAAGGGTCCCTCGATGAGACGGTTGGCGTATATGGGGAATCATCCTGACACTGATGCACTTTGACCACATTCAGTTAATGTTACCTCCACCCTCCGGGTTAAATGGGGCTATTGGATGAATGCTCGTTGGACATAGCACAAAACAACAAATCATTAAGCGCAACCCCTGCGCTTCACAAACTAAACCAGTAAACTTTCGCTAACCACCATGTAGCATAAACCTTCATCGCCCAATCCCAGCAAACTACCTCTAAAACTCCATTAATCATCCCTTCCATGA
The DNA here is from genome assembly GCF_964034855.1 of Anser brachyrhynchus. Taxonomy (NCBI): domain Eukaryota; kingdom Metazoa; phylum Chordata; class Aves; order Anseriformes; family Anatidae; genus Anser; species Anser brachyrhynchus. Next base: position 27,817,778 of record NC_137703.1, read on the forward strand.
CATCATCGGAACGATGTATATATACACACAAACGCATACAAAATAACTTAAACTTATTAGAGAAACTCCAGTACTAAAAATAGTAAACACAAGCAATAATTTCATATACTTCACTCTCACTCACCACTCAACTATCAGCTAACCACACCCCCGTCCACATAGCTTAACACAAAGCATGGCACTGAAGTTGCCAAGATGGCATAAAACATGCCTGCGGACAAAAGACTTAGTCCTAACCTTACGGTTGGTTTTTGCTAAATATATACATGCAAGTATCCGCGCCCCAGTGTAAACGCCCTCGACCACCTACCCCCATACAGGCCTTGAGGAGCGGGTATCAGGCACACCCAAGTAGTAGCCCAAGACGCCTCGCTAAGCCACGCCCCCACGGGTATTCAGCAGTAATTAACATTAAGCAATGAGTGCAAACTTGACTTAGTTATAGCAACAGCCTAACTTCAAGGGTTGGTAAATCTTGTGCCAGCCACCGCGGTCATACAAGAAACCCAAATCAACCGTCCTATTGACACGGCGTAAAGAGTGGTAAAATGCCTATCCTAGCTAACTAAGATCAAAATGCAACTGAGCTGTCATAAGCCCAAGATGCACCTAAACACACCATTAAGATGATCTTAGGAACTAACGACTGATTTAAACCCACGAAAGCCAGGGCCCAAACTGGGATTAGATACCCCACTATGCCTGGCCCTAAATCTTGATACTTACTTTACCGAAGTATCCGCCAGAGAACTACGAGCACAAACGCTTAAAACTCTAAGGACTTGGCGGTGCCCCAAACCCACCTAGAGGAGCCTGTTCTACAATCGATAATCCCCGATTAACCCAACCACCCCTTGCCAACACAGCCTACATACCGCCGTCGCCAGCCCACCTCGAATGAGAGCACAACAGTGGACACAATAGCACCCCGCTAATAAGACAGGTCAAGGTATAGCCTATGGAGTGGAAGAAATGGGCTACATTCCCTATTCATAGGGCACACGGAAAGAAGCGTGAAACCACTTCTGGAAGGCGGATTTAGCAGTAAAGTGGGACAATAGAGCCTACTTTAAGCCGGCCCTGGGGCACGTACATACCGCCCGTCACCCTCCTCAAAAGCCACATCCCACATAACTAATACCATAAATACGCTGAAGATGAGGTAAGTCGTAACAAGGTAAGTGTACCGGAAGGTGTACTTAGAATATCAAGACGTAGCTATAACACCAAAGCACTCAGCTTACACCTGAAAGATATCTACTAGACCGGATCGTCTTGAAGCCCCCCCTCTAGCTCAACCACACAAATAGTACACCAAAACTAAAGAATTTACTAAACTAATTAAACTAAAGCATTTTACAGTCTTAGTATAGGCGATAGAAAAGACACTTAGACGCGATAGAGACCCCAGTACCGTAAGGGAAAGATGAAATAGCAGTGAAACAATCAAAGCGACAGACAGCAAAGATCAACCCTTGTACCTTTTGCATCATGGTTTAGCGAGAACAACCAAGCAAAGTGAACTAAAGTTTGCCCCCCCGAAACCCAAGCGAGCTACTTTCAAGCAGTTAAAGAGAGCGAACCCGTCTCTGTTGCAAAAGAGTGGGATGACTTGTCAGTAGAGGTGAAAAGCCAACCGAGCTGGGTGATAGCTGGTTACCTGTGAAACGAATCTAAGTTCCCCCTTAATCCTCCCTACCGGACATCCTGAACCCTAATGAGATGATTAAGAGCTATTTAATGGAGGGACAGCTCCATTAAAAAAGGACACAACCTCGACTAGCGGATAATTCTTACTACTGATCCTACCGTGGGCCCTAAAGCAGCCATCAAAAAAGAGTGCGTCAAAGCTCCACCACCTAAAAATACCAAAATAAGATGATTCCCTTATCACAAACAGGTCAACCTATGAATATAGGAGAATTAATGCTAAAATAAGTAACTCAGGGCCACACCCCTCTAACGGCGCAAGCTTACATAGAAACATTATTAACAGACCTAGACAGATACAAAAACCCCTACAAGACCACGTATTAACTAACCCTGTTAACCCGACTCAGGAGCGCCTATAAGAGCGATTAAAATCTGTGAAAGGAACTCGGCAAATTAATAAGGCCCGACTGTTTACCAAAAACATAACCTTCAGCAAATTAAACAAGTATTGAAGGTGATGCCTGCCCGGTGACTTAGGTTTAACGGCCGCGGTATCCTAACCGTGCAAAGGTAGCGCAATCAATTGTCCCATAAATCGAGACTTGTATGAATGGCTAAACGAGGTCTTAACTGTCTCTCACAGATAATCAGTGAAATTGATCTCCCCGTGCAAAAGCGGGGATGTGAACATAAGACGAGAAGACCCTGTGGAACTTAAAAATCAACGACCACCGCGAATCCTCAATCAACCCCACTGGGGCCACTACCATCGCAGAGCCTGGTCGATATTTTTCGGTTGGGGCGACCTTGGAGGAGAACAAATCCTCCAAAAACAAGACCATACCTCTTTACCTAGAGCTACCCCTCAAAGTGCTAACAGTGACCAGACCCAATATAATTGATTAATGGACCAAGCTACCCCAGGGATAACAGCGCAATCCCCCTCAAGAGCCCATATCGACAGGGGGGTTTACGACCTCGATGTTGGATCAGGACATCCTAATGGTGCAGCCGCTATTAAGGGTTCGTTTGTTCAACGATTAACAGTCCTACGTGATCTGAGTTCAGACCGGAGCAATCCAGGTCGGTTTCTATCTATGACACACTCTCCCCAGTACGAAAGGACCGGGAAAGTGGGGCCAATACCACAAGCACGCCCCCCCCCTCTAAGCAGTGAAACCAACTAAACCGTGAAGAGGGCCTTCCCCCACCACTTTCAATCCTAGAAAAGGACCAGCTAGAGTGGCAGAGCCCGGCAAGTGCAGAAGGCTTAAGCCCTTTCCCCAGAGGTTCAAATCCTCTCCCTAGCTTCACCCATGATTCAAATAACAACACTAAGCTGCCTCGTTATATCCCTCCTATACATCATCCCAATCCTGATTGCAGTAGCCTTCCTAACCCTAGTAGAACGGAAAATCCTAAGCTACATACAATCCCGCAAAGGCCCTAACGTTGTCGGGCCTTTTGGCCTACTTCAACCATTTGCGGACGGACTGAAACTATTTACCAAAGAGCCCATCCAACCCTCTACCTCTTCCCCACTTCTATTCATTCTGATACCAATACTAGCCCTTGTCCTAGCCCTCACCACTTGAGCACCACTACCACTCCCATTTCCCCTAGCAGATCTAAACCTCGGAGTTCTCTTCCTAATAGCCATGTCAAGCCTAGCCGTCTACTCAGTCCTATGATCAGGCTGAGCCTCGAACTCAAAATACGCACTAATCGGAGCCCTACGGGCAGTAGCACAGACCATTTCATACGAAGTGACACTGGCCATAATCCTGCTATCAATAATCATACTAAGCGGAAGCTACACACTCAGCTCCTTTGCCGTCGCACAGGAGCCTCTATACTTCATTTTCTCCTCATGACCCCTAGCAATAATATGATACGTATCCACCCTAGCAGAGACAAACCGAGCTCCTTTTGACCTCACAGAGGGTGAATCTGAGCTAGTCTCAGGGTTTAACGTTGAATACGCCGCAGGACCCTTCGCCTTATTCTTCCTAGCTGAATATGCGAACATTATGCTAATAAATACACTTACAGCCATCATATTCCTAAACCCAAGCGCCCTAGGGCCACCCACAGAACTATTCCCCGTCATCCTAGCCACAAAAGTCCTCCTACTATCTTCTGGTTTCTTATGGGTCCGAGCTTCATACCCACGATTCCGATATGACCAACTAATGCACCTACTATGAAAAAACTTCCTACCCCTCACACTAGCTCTGTGCCTCTGACACATCAGCATACCTATCTGCTATGCAGGCCTACCTCCTTACATAAGGAAATGTGCCTGAACTACAAAGGGTCACTATGATAAAGTGAACATAGAGGTATAACAGCCCTCTCATTTCCTGTTGACCTTAGAAAAGTAGGAATTGAACCCACACAAGAGAAATCAAAATTCTCCATACTTCCCTTATATTCTTTTCTAGTAGAGTCAGCTAATCAAGCTATCGGGCCCATACCCCGAAAATGATGGTTTAACCCCCTCCTCTACTAATGAACCCTTACGCGACCCCAATCATAACCTTCAGCCTCATCTTGGGCACCACAATCACAATTTCCAGCAACCACTGAGTTCTGGCCTGGACAGGACTGGAGATCAACGCACTAGCCATCATTCCCCTAATTGCCAAATCCCACCACCCACGAGCAGTAGAAGCCGCAACGAAATACTTCCTAACCCAAGCAGCTGCTTCCGCCCTGGTCCTATTCTCTAGCATAACCAATGCCTGAGTCACCGGCCAATGAGACATCACACAAATAAACCACCCAACCTCCTGTCTACTACTGACAGCAGCAATCGCTATTAAACTGGGCCTAGTGCCATTTCACTTCTGATTCCCAGAAGTACTACAAGGATCGCCACTAATAACAGCCCTGCTACTCTCGACCCTCATAAAATTCCCCCCACTAACCCTGCTCCTACTAACATCCAAATCCCTCGACCCAGCTCTACTCACCGCCATGGCCCTAGCCTCAACAGCACTGGGAGGCTGAATAGGACTGAACCAAACACAAACACGCAAAATCCTAGCCTTCTCGTCCATCTCCCACTTAGGCTGAATCGCCATCATCCTAGTTTACAGCCCCAAATTGGCCTTACTTACCTTCTACCTATACACAATCATAACATCAGCCGTATTCCTAGCCCTTAACAAAATCAAAGCCCTTAACCTATCCATGATCACAACCTCATGAACAAAAACCCCAGTGCTAAACGCCACCCTAATACTAGTACTTTTATCCCTAGCAGGCCTCCCCCCATTAACAGGCTTTATACCAAAGTGACTTATCATCCAAGAACTAACTAAACAGGAAATAACACCAGCAGCCATGGCAATTGCCATGCTATCACTGCTCAGCCTCTTCTTCTACCTACGCCTCGCATACCACTCAACAATTACCCTTCCCCCCAACTCCTCTAACCACATAAAACAATGATACACTAGCAAAGCCCCAAGCACACCTACTGCGGTCCTTGCCTCACTATCAATCCTCTTACTTCCCCTGTCCCCAATAATACATGCCATTGTCTAGAAACTTAGGATAACACCCCAAACCGAAGGCCTTCAAAGCCTTAAATAAGAGTTAAACCCTCTTAGTTTCTGCACATTAAGACTTACAGAATATTAACCTGTATCTTCTGAATGCAAGTCAGACGCTTTAATTAAGCTAAAGCCTCCCTAGACAGATGGGCTTCGATCCCACAAAACTCTAGTTAACAGCTAAATGCCTAAACCAATTGGCTTCTGCCTACAAAGACCCTGACGCACCCTAGTGCGCATCGATGAGCTTGCAACTCAACATGAATTTCACTACAGAGCCGATAAGAAGAGGAATTAAACCTCTGTAAAAAGGACTACAGCCTAACGCTTCAACACTCAGCCATCTTACCCGTCACCTTCATCAACCGATGACTATTTTCCACTAACCATAAGGATATTGGCACCCTGTACCTCATCTTCGGGGCATGAGCAGGAATAGTCGGCACCGCACTCAGCCTATTAATCCGCGCAGAACTAGGACAACCAGGAACTCTCCTAGGCGACGACCAAATTTACAATGTAATCGTTACCGCTCACGCCTTTGTAATAAGCTTCTTTATAGTCATACCCATCATGATCGGAGGATTCGGCAACTGATTAGTCCCCCTCATAATCGGTGCCCCCGACATAGCATTCCCGCGAATAAACAACATAAGCTTTTGACTCCTCCCCCCATCATTCCTCCTCCTACTAGCCTCATCCACTGTAGAAGCTGGCGCCGGCACAGGCTGAACTGTCTACCCTCCCCTAGCAGGTGACCTTGCCCACGCCGGAGCTTCAGTAGACCTGGCTATCTTCTCACTCCACTTAGCCGGTATCTCCTCCATCCTTGGGGCCATCAACTTTATCACCACAGCCATCAACATAAAACCCCCCGCACTCTCACAATACCAAACCCCACTATTTGTCTGATCCGTACTAATTACCGCCATCCTACTCCTTCTATCACTCCCCGTACTCGCCGCCGGTATTACAATATTACTAACTGATCGAAACCTAAACACCACATTCTTCGACCCCGCTGGAGGAGGAGACCCAATCCTGTACCAACACCTATTCTGATTCTTCGGACACCCAGAAGTCTATATTCTGATCCTACCGGGGTTCGGAATCATCTCACACGTAGTCACATACTACTCAGGCAAAAAGGAGCCCTTCGGCTACATGGGAATAGTCTGAGCCATACTATCCATCGGCTTCCTAGGATTCATCGTCTGAGCTCACCACATGTTTACAGTAGGAATAGACGTTGATACCCGAGCCTACTTTACATCAGCCACTATAATCATTGCCATCCCTACCGGAATCAAAGTATTTAGCTGACTAGCCACCCTGCACGGAGGAACAATCAAATGAGACCCCCCCCAATACTATGAGCTCTAGGATTTATCTTCCTATTTACCATCGGAGGATTAACAGGAATCGTTCTTGCAAACTCTTCCCTAGACATCGCCCTGCACGACACGTACTACGTAGTTGCCCAATTCCACTACGTCCTATCCATAGGCGCCGTCTTTGCCATTCTAGCAGGATTTACTCACTGATTCCCACTACTCACTGGGTTTACCCTACACCAAACATGAGCAAAAGCCCACTTCGGGGTAATATTTACAGGAGTAAACCTAACGTTCTTCCCCCAGCACTTCCTAGGCCTAGCAGGAATACCCCGACGATACTCGGACTATCCCGACGCCTACACACTATGAAACACCATTTCCTCCATCGGCTCCCTAATCTCAATAGTAGCCGTAATCATACTAATATTCATCATCTGAGAAGCCTTTCCGGCCAAACGAAAAGTCCTACAACCAGAACTAACTACCACAAACGTTGAATGAATCCACGGCTGCCCTCCCCCATACCATACTTTCGAGGAACCGGCCTTCGTCCAAGTACAAGAAAGGAAGGAATCGAACCCTCACATGCTGGTTTCAAGCCAACTGCATTAACCGCTCATGCTTCTTTCTTATGAGACGTTAGTAAACCAATTACATAGCCTTGTCAAGACTAAATCACAGGTAAAAATCCTGTACATCTCATGTGGCCAACCACTCCCAACTAGGATTCCAAGACGCCTCATCACCCATCATAGAAGAACTCGTTGAATTCCACGACCACGCCCTAATCGTTGCCCTAGCTATCTGCAGCCTAGTTCTCTACCTTTTAGCCCACATACTAACAGAAAAACTCTCGTCCAATGCTGTAGACGCCCAAGAAGTAGAGCTGATCTGGACAATCCTACCTGCTATCGTCCTGGTACTCCTCGCCCTCCCATCCCTACAAATCCTCTACATAATGGACAAAATCGATGAACCAGACCTCACCCTAAAAGCCATCGGCCACCAATGATACTGAAGCTACGAATACACAGACTTCAAAGACCTATCATTCGACTCCTACATAGTGCCCACCCCAGACTTACCCAACGGCCACTTCCGACTGCTAGAAGTTGACCACCGCGTAGTTATCCCAATAGAATCCCCCATCCGCGTGATCATTACTGCAGGAGACGTACTCCACTCCTGAGCAGTCCCAACGCTCGGAGTTAAAACAGACGCAATCCCAGGCCGACTAAACCAAACTTCATTCATTACCACCCGGCCTGGGATTTTTTACGGACAATGCTCAGAAATTTGCGGGGCTAATCACAGCTACATACCCATTGTAGTAGAATCAACCCCACTCCCACATTTCGAGGCCTGATCGTCCCTTCTATCATCATCCTAATCATTAAGAAGCTATGCAACAGCACTAGCCTTTTAAGCTAGCCAAAGAGGGACTTCCCCCTCCTTAATGATATGCCACAGCTTAACCCCGCACCATGATTTTCAATCATAATTATAACCTGATTAACCCTAGCACTCCTCATCCAACCAAAACTACTAGCCTTCACCACAACCAACCCCCCATCAAATAAGACCTCCCTCACTACCAAACCCACACCATGATCCTGACCATGAACCTAAGCTTCTTTGACCAATTTTCCAGCCCCAATCTATTTGGCATCCCCTTAATCCTACTATCCCTACTCTTCCCAGCCCTACTATTCCCGTCCCCAAACAACCGATGAATCAACAACCGCCTTTCTACTATCCAAACATGACTCCTTCACCTAATCACAAAACAACTAATAGTCCCACTCAACAAAAATGGCCACAAATGAGCCATAATATTTACATCCCTAATAATCATACTTCTTACAATCAACCTTCTAGGCCTCCTTCCATATACATTCACCCCAACCACCCAACTATCTATGAACATAGCCCTAGCCTTCCCACTATGGCTCGCCACACTACTAACAGGCCTACGAAACCAACCATCAGCCTCTTTAGCCCACCTATTACCCGAAGGTACCCCTACACCCCTAATCCCCGCACTAATCCTGATCGAAACAACCAGCCTACTAATCCGCCCCCTAGCCCTCGGAGTCCGCCTTACAGCCAACCTTACAGCAGGACACTTACTCATCCAACTCATCTCTACAGCCTCCATTGCATTAATACCCACCCTTCCTGCAGTATCCATCCTAACAATAATCATCCTACTACTCCTAACCATCCTAGAAGTAGCAGTAGCCATAATCCAGGCCTACGTCTTCGTGCTCCTTCTAAGCCTATACTTACAAGAAAACATCTAATGGCACACCAAGCACACTCATACCACATAGTTGACCCAAGCCCTTGACCAATCTTCGGGGCAGCCGCCGCCCTACTCACAACCTCAGGATTAATCATGTGATTCCACTACAACTCATCCATACTACTAACCCTAGGCCTCATCTCAATACTCCTAGTAATACTCCAATGATGACGAGACATTGTACGAGAAAGCACCTTCCAAGGCCATCACACTCCCACAGTCCAAAAAGGCCTACGATACGGCATAATCCTTTTCATCACATCCGAAGCATTCTTCTTCTTAGGGTTCTTCTGAGCGTTCTTCCACTCGAGCCTGGCCCCAACCCCAGAACTAGGAGGCCAATGACCCCCAACAGGAATTAAACCACTCAACCCGATAGAAGTCCCCCTACTAAACACAGCCATCCTACTAGCCTCAGGCGTTACCGTAACGTGAGCCCATCACAGCATCACAGAAGGAAACCGAAAACACGCCATCCACGCCCTAACCCTAACGATCCTCTTGGGATTCTACTTCACAGCCCTACAAGCAATAGAATACCACGAAGCCCCATTCTCAATCGCCGATAGCGTCTACGGATCTACCTTCTTCGTTGCCACTGGATTCCACGGACTCCACGTAATCATCGGATCCTCCTTCCTGACCGTCTGCCTCTTCCGACTGATCAAGTTCCACTTTACATCAGACCACCACTTCGGATTCGAGGCAGCAGCCTGATACTGACACTTCGTAGACGTCATCTGACTATTCCTCTACATAACCATCTACTGATGAGGATCTTGCTCTTCTAGTATATTAATTACAATTGACTTCCAATCTCTAGAATCTGGTATAAACCCAGAGGAGAGCAATGAACGCACTCATGTTCATATTCGCCCTATCATCAATCCTAAGCGCCGCCCTAACCGCATTAAACTTCTGACTCGCCCAAATAAACCCCGACTCAGAGAAACTCTCACCGTACGAATGTGGATTCGACCCACTTGGATCTGCTCGATTACCATTCTCAGTCCGATTCTTCCTCAGTAGCCATCCTGTTCGTCCTATTCGACCTAGAAATCGCCCTCCTACTCCCCCTGCCATGAGCCGTCCAACTCCAATCCCCCCTAATGACCCTCACCTGAACTGTAGTGATCCTCCTTCTCCTAACACTCGGACTGGCCTACGAGTGAATTCAAGGGGGCCTAGAATGAGCAGAATAACAGAAAGTTAGTCTAACCAAAAAGATAGCTGGTTTCGACCCAGCAGATTACAGCCAACCCTGTAACTTTCTTATGTCGCCCCTACATTTAAGCTTCTACTCAGCCTTCATTTTCAGCGGACTAGGACTAGCCTTCCACCGAACCCACCTAGTATCCGCCCTACTATGCCTTGAAAGCATAATATTATCGATATTCGTAGGCCTATCAATATGATCCATCGAAAACCAAGTCTCCTCATTCACCATGGTACCAATTCTCATGCTAACCTTCTCAGCGTGTGAGGCGGGCACAGGCCTGGCCATCCTAGTAGCCTCCACCCGCACACATGGCTCCGACCATCTACACAACCTAAACCTCCTGCAATGCTAAAAATCATCCTACCCACAATCATACTTCTTCCAACAGCCCTGCTGTCTCCACCAAAATTTCTATGGACTAACACCACCTTATACAGCCTCCTAATCGCTGCCCTAAGCCTACAGTGATTAATCCCAACCTACTACCCCTACAAATTTTTATCCAACTGAACAGGAATTGACCAAATCTCATCCCCCCTCCTAGTACTATCCTGCTGACTACTCCCACTCATAATCATAGCAAGCCAAAACCACCTGCAACAAGAACCCCTACAACGCAAACGAATCTTTATCTCAACCTTAGTCGCAGTCCAGCCATTCATCCTACTAGCCTTTTCCACCACAGAACTAGCACTATTTTACATCTCATTTGAAGCAACCCTCATTCCCACCCTAATCTTAATCACCCGATGGGGGAACCAACCAGAACGCCTAAGCGCTGGCATCTACCTGCTATTCTACACGCCAATAAGCTCTCTACCCCTGCTAATCACAATCATACACCTATACGTGAAAATTGGCACCCTGCACCTGCCAACCCTACAACTAACCCACCCAACCCTATCCACCTCATGGACAGGAATACTATCAGGTCTAGCACTGCTCATAGCATTCATAGTAAAAGCCCCACTATACGGCCTACACCTCTGACTGCCAAAAGCCCACGTAGAAGCACCCATCGCAGGCTCAATACTCCTCGCCGCCCTACTACTAAAGCTAGGAGGATACGGAATTATACGAGTCACTCTATTTATGGGCCCACTGTCCAACCTCCTGCACTACCCCTTCCTAACCCTGGCCCTATGAGGCGCCCTAATGACTAGCTCAATCTGCCTACGACAGACAGACCTAAAATCACTAATCGCTTATTCATCCGTTAGCCACATAGGCCTAGTTATCGCCGCAGGAATAATCCAAACCCACTGATCATTCTCAGGGGCAATGATCCTAATAATTTCCCATGGACTAATTCCTCCATACTATTCTGCCTAGCCAACACAAACTATGAACGTACGCACAGCCGAATTCTACTACTCACACGAGGCCTACAACCTCTCCTACCACTCATAGCTACCTGATGATTGCTGGCCAATCTAACAAACATAGCCTTACCCCCAACAACAAACCTCATAGCAGAGCTAACCATTATAATCACCTTATTCAACTGATCTGCCTTCACGATCATCCTAACAGGAATCGCAACCCTACTAACCGCCTCCTACACCTTATTCATACTACTAATGACCCAACGAGGCTCAATCCCCTCCCACATCACATCTGTGCAAAACTCAACCACGCGAGAACACCTGCTCATAACACTCCACATTATCCCAATATTCCTCCTAATCCTCAAACCCGAACTGATCTCCGGAATCCCCTCATGCAAGTATAGTTTAAACCAAACATTAGACTGTGATTCTAAGAATAGAAGTTCAAACCTTCTTACCTGCCGAGGGGAGGGTTTAACCAACAAGAGCTGCTAACTCTTACATCTGAGCCTAAAACCTCAGCCCCCTTACTTTTAAAGGATAACAGCAATCCACTGGTCTTAGGAACCACCCATCTTGGTGCAAATCCAAGTAAAAGGAGTGAACCCCACACTACTAATCAACTCCCTCACACTACTCACGCTGACAATCCTCCTAACCCCAATCATCCTGCCATTTCTATTTAAAAACTTTAAAAACACCCCACAAGCCACCACCCGCGCTGTTAAAACCGCATTCCTAATTAGCCTAGCCCCTACAACCGCATTCATCTACTCGGGAGTAGAATCTGTCACCTGCCACTGGGAGTGAAAATTCATTATAAACTTTAAAATCCCCCTGAGCCTAAAAATAGACCAATACTCAATAACATTTCTTCCAATCGCCCTATTTGTAACATGATCAATCCTACAATTCGCCATATGATACATGGCCTCAGAGCCATACGTAACAAAATTTTTCACCTACCTACTGACATTCCTAGTCGCCATACTCCTCCTAACAACCGCAAACAACATATTCCTCCTATTCGTAGGCTGGGAAGGAGTACGAATCATGTCCTTCCTTCTCATCGGCTGATGACAAGGCCGAGCAGATGCCAACACCGCCGCCCTACAAGCCGTAATCTACAACCGAATCGGAGACATCGGACTGATCCTGAGCATAGCATGACTAGCTTCAACATTCAACACCTGAGAGATCCAACAAGCCGTACACCCCCACCAAACCCCAATCCTCCCCCTCATAGGATTAATCCTCGCAGCCGCAGGAAAATCCGCCCAATTTGGACTCCACCCATGACTGCCCGCAGCAATAGAAGGCCCCACCCCAGTATCAGCCCTACTGCACTCCAGTACCATAGTAGTAGCCGGAATCTTCCTGCTCATCCGCATGCACCCCCTGCTAGCCACCAACCAGACAGCCCTAACTGCCTGCCTATGCCTAGGTGCTCTATCAACCCTATTCGCTGCCACATGCGCCCTAACCCAAAATGACATCAAAAAAATCATTGCTTTCTCAACATCCAGCCAACTAGGACTAATAATAGTCACTATCGGACTAAACCTCCCACAACTAGCCTTCCTACACATCTCAACCCATGCCTTCTTTAAAGCCATACTATTCCTATGCTCAGGGTCTATCATCCACAACCTAAACGGAGAACAAGATATCCGAAAGATAGGAGGCCTACAGAAAATACTCCCAGTCACTACTTCCTGCCTAACCATCGGAAACCTGGCGCTGATAGGAACCCCATTCCTAGCCGGATTCTACTCAAAAGACCTCATCATCGAAAGCTTAAACACATCATACCTAAATACTTGAGCCCTACTCCTAACCCTTATAGCCACAGCATTCACCGCAACCTACAGCATCCGCATAACCATCCTAGTCCAAGCTGGACAAACCCGAATCCCCCCAATAGTATCAATAAACGAAAACAACCCACTAATCACCGCCCCCCTAACCCGACTCGCCCTAGGCAGCATTACAGCAGGAATAATCATTACCTCTTTCATCACACCAACCAAAACCCCCCCAATAACCATACCCCTTATCACCAAAACCGCTGCCATCCTCATAACAATCCTAGGAATCATCCTAGCCCTAGAACTATCGAACATAACACACACCCTCACTCACCCCAAACCAAACCCCCTCATAAACTTCTCCTCTGCATTAGGGTACTTCAACCCCCTAGTACACCGATTCTTCTCCAAAAACCTACTAGAAAAGGGACAAAACATTGCCCTACACTTGATCGACCTCTCCTGACTCAAAAAAATAGGGCCAGAGGGCCTTGCTGAACTACAAGTAGCCGCAAGCAAAGCCGCAACCTCAATACACACAGGGCTAATTAAGGCCTACCTAGGATCCTTCGCCCTCTCCATCCTGGTAATAATCCTAATAACACACAGACTCACTAATGGCCCCTAACATCCGCAAATCCCATCCCCTACTAAAAATAATCAACAACTCCCTAATCGACCTACCCGCCCCCTCCAACATCTCTGCCTGATGAAACTTCGGCTCCCTTCTAGCCATCTGCTTAGCCACACAAATCCTAACAGGCCTGCTACTAGCCATACACTACACCGCAGACACTTCACTCGCCTTCTCCTCAGTAGCTCACACATGCCGAGACGTCCAGTACGGATGGCTCATCCGCAACCTCCACGCCAACGGTGCTTCGCTCTTCTTTATCTGCATCTACTTACACATCGGACGAGGCCTCTACTACGGCTCCTACCTATACAAAGAAACCTGAAACACAGGAGTAATCCTCCTACTCACCCTAATAGCAACTGCCTTCGTAGGGTATGTCCTACCATGAGGACAAATGTCATTCTGAGGGGCCACCGTAATCACCAACCTATTCTCAGCCATCCCGTACATTGGGCAAACTCTAGTAGAATGAGCCTGAGGAGGATTCTCAGTAGACAATCCAACCTTAACCCGATTCTTCGTCATCCACTTCCTACTGCCCTTCCTAATTGCAGGAATCACCCTAGTCCACCTAACCTTCCTACACGAATCAGGCTCAAATAACCCACTAGGAATCGTATCAGACTGCGACAAAATCCCATTCCACCCATACTTCTCCATTAAAGACAGCTTAGGGCTTACCCTAGTAATCACCCCTCTAATAGCACTAGCCCTATTTTCACCGAACCTCCTGGTTCTTGGAATCCTAGTTGGGAGTGGTTGGCCACATGAGATGTACAGGATTTTTACCTGTGATTTAGTATTGACAAGGCTATGTAATTGGTTTACTAACGTCTCATAAGAAAGAAGCATGAGCGGTTAATGCAGTTGGCTTGAAACCCATCCCCAGTGGTGCCAGTGCACTCTCTGAACTCACTGAAGTGCATCCCCAGTGGTGCCAGTGCACTCTCTGCACTCACTGCACTGCATCCCCAGTGGTGCCAGTGCGCTCTCTGGAGTCACAGCACTGCATCCCCAGTGGTGCCAGTGCACTCGCTGGACTCACTGCAGTGCATCCCCAGTGGTGCCAGTGCACTCTCTGGACTCACTGCACTGCATCCCCAGTGGTGCCAGTGCACTCTCTGGACTCACTGCACTGCATCCCCAGTGGTGCCAGTGCACTCTCTGGACTCACTGCAGTGCATCCCCAGTGGTGCCAGTGCACTCTCTGGACTCACTGCAGTGCATCCCCAGTGGTGCCAGTGCACTCTCTGGACTCACTGAAGTGCATCCCCAGTGGTGCCAGTGCACTCTCTGGACTCACTGCACTGCATCCCCAGTGGTGCCAGTGCGCTCTCTGGAGTCACAGCACTGCATCCCCCGTGGTGCCAGTGCAATCTCTGGACTCACTGCACTGCATCCCCAGTGGTGCCAGTGCACTCTCTGGACTCACTGAAGTGCATCACCAGTGGTGCCATTGCACTCTCTGCACTCACTGCACTGCATCCCCAGTGGTGCCAGTGCACTCACTGGACTGACTGCACTGCATCCCCAGTGGTGCCAGTGCGCTCTCCGGAGTCACAGCACTGCATCCCCAGTGGTGCCAGTGCACTCACTGGACACACTGTACTGCAACACAGGTGGTGCCAGTGCACTCTCTGCACTCACTGCACAGCATCCCCAGTGGTGCCAGTGCATTCACTGGACTCACTGGACTGCATCACCAGTGGTGCCAGTGCACTCTCTGGACTCAATGCACTACATCCCCTGTGGTGCCAGTGCACTCTCTGGTCTCACTGCACTGCATCCCCAGTGGTGCCAGAGCACTCTCTGGACTCACTGCACTGCATCCCCAGTGGTGCCAGTGCACTCTCTGGACTCACTGCACCGCATCCCCAGTGGTGTCAGTGCACTCTCTGGACTCAGTGCACTGCATCCCCAGTGGTGCCAGTGCACTCTGTGGACTCACTGCAGTGCATCCCCAGTGGTGCCAGTGCACTCTCTGGACTCATGCACTGCATCCCCAGTGGTGCCAGTGCACTCTCTGGACTCACTGCAGTGCATCCCCAGTGGTGCCAGTGCACTCTCTGGACTCACTGCAGTGCATCCCCAGTGGTGCCAGTGCACTCTCTGGACTCACTGCACTGCATCCCCAGTGGTGCCAGTGCACTCTCTGGACTCACTGAAGTGCATCCCCAGTGGTGCCAGTGCACTCTCTGGACTCACTGCAGTGCATCCCCAGTGGTGCCAGTGCACTCTCTGGACTCACTGCAGTGCATCCCCAGTGGTGCCAGTGCACTCTCTGGACTCACTGCAGTGCATCCCCAGTGGTGCCAGTGCACTCTCTGGACTCACTGCACTGCATCCCCAGTGGTGCCAGTGCACTCTCTGCACTCACTGCACTGCATTCCCAGTGGTGCCAGTGAAGTCTCTGGACTCACTGCACTGCATCCCCAGTGGTGCCAGTGCGCTCTCTGGAGTCACAGCACTGCATCCCCAGTGGTGCCAGTGCACTCGCTGGACTCACTGCAGTGCATCCCCAGTGGTGCCCGTGAAGTCTCTGGACTCACTGCACTGCATCCCCAGTGGTGCCAGTGCACTCTCTGGACTCACTGCACTGCATCCCCAGTGGTGCCAGTGAACTCTCTGGACTCACTGCACTGCATCCCCAGTGGTGCCAGTGCACTCTCTGGACTCACTGAAGTGCATCCCCAGTGGTGCCAGTGCACTCTCTGGACTCACTGAAGTGCATCCCCAGTGGTGCCAGTGCACTCTCTGCACTCACTGCACTGCATCCACAGTGGTGCCAGTGCACTCTCTGGAGTCACAGCACTGCATCCCCCGTGGTGCCAGTGCAATCTCTGGACTCACTGCACTGCATCCCCAGTGGTGCCAGTGCACTCTCTGGACTCACTGAAGTGCATCCCCAGTGGTGCCATTGCACTCTCTGGACTCACTGCACTGCATCCCCAGTGGTGCCAGTGCACTCACTGGACTGACTGCACTGCATCCCCAGTGGTGCCAGTGCGCTCTCCGGAGTCACAGCACTGCATCCCCATGGTGCCAGTGCACTCACTGGACACACTGTACTGCAACACAGGTGGTGCCAGTGCACTCTCTGCACTCACTGCACAGCATCCCCAGTGGTGCCAGTGCATTCACTGGACTCACTGGACTGCATCACCAGTGGTGCCAGTGCACTCTCTGGACTCAATGCACTACATCCCCTGTGGTGCCAGTCCACTCTCTGGACTCACTGCACTGCATCCCCAGTGGTGCCAGTGCACTCTCTGGACTCACTGCAGTGCATCCCCAGTGGTGCCAGTGCAGTCTCTGGTCTCACTGCACTGCATCCCCAGTGGTGCCAGAGCACTCTCTGGACTCACTGCACTGCATCCCCAGTGGTGCCAGTGCACTCTCTGGACTCACTGCACCGCATCCCCAGTGGTGTCAGTGCACTCTCTGGACTCAGTGCACTGCATCCCCAGTGGTGCCAGTGCACTCTCTGGACTCACTGGAGTGCATCCCCAGTGGTGCCAGTGCACTCTCTGGACTCACTGCACTGCATCTCCAGTGGTGCCAGTGCAATCTCTGGACTCACTGTAGTGCATCCCCAGTAGTGCCAGTGCACTCTCTGGACTCACTGCAGTGCATCCCCAGTGGTGCCAGTGCACTCTCTGGACTCACTGCACTGCATCCCCACTGCTGCCAGTGCACTCTCTGGACTCACTGCACTGCATCCCCAGTGGCGCCAGTGCACTCTCTGGACTCACTGCACTGCATCCCCAGTGGTGCCAGTGCACTCTCTGCACTCACTGCACTGCATTCCCAGTGGTGCCAGTGAAGTCTCTGGACTCACTGCACTGCATCCCCAGTGGTGCCAGTGCACTCTCTGGACTCACTGCACTGCATCCCCACTGCTGCCAGTGCACTCTCTGGACTCACTGCACTGCATCCCCAGTGGTGCCAGTGCACTCTCTGGACTCACTGCACTGCATCCCCAGTGCTGCCAGTGCACTCTCTGGACTCACTGCACTGCATCCCCAGTGGTGCCAGTGCGCTCTCTGGAGTCACAGCACTGCATCCCCAGTGGTGCCAGTGCACTCGCTGGACTCACTGCAGTGCATCCCCAGTGGTGCCCGTGAAGTCTCTGGACTCACTGCACTGCATCCCCAGTGGTGCCAGTGCACTCTCTGGACTCACTGCACTGCATCCCCAGTGGTGCCAGTGAACTCTCTGGACTCACTGCACTGCATCCCCAGTGGTGCCAGTGCACTCTCTGGACTCACTGAAGTGCATCCCCAGTGGTGCCAGTGCACTCTCTGGACTCACTGAAGTGCATCCCCAGTGGTGCCAGTGCACTCTCTGCACTCACTGCACTGCATCCACAGTGGTGCCAGTGCACTCTCTGGAGTCACAGCACTGCATACCCGTGGTGCCAGTGCAATCTCTGGACTCACTGCACTGCATCCCCAGTGGTGCCAGTGCACTCTCTGGACTCACTGAAGTGCATCACCAGTGGTGCCATTGCACTCTCTGGACTCACTGCACTGCATCCCCAGTGGTGCCAGTGCACTCACTGGACTGACTGCACTGCATCCCCAGTGGTGCCAGTGCGCTCTCCGGAGTCACAGCACTGCATCCCCATGGTGCCAGTGCACTCACTGGACACACTGTACTGCAACACAGGTGGTGCCAGTGCACTCTCTGCACTCACTGCACAGCATCCCCAGTGGTGCCAGTGCATTCACTGGACTCACTGGACTGCATCACCAGTGGTGCCAGTGCACTCTCTGGACTCAATGCACTACATCCCCTGTGGTGCCAGTCCACTCTCTGGACTCACTGCACTGCATCCCCAGTGGTGCCAGTGCACTCTCTGGACTCACTGCAGTGCATCCCCAGTGGTGCCAGTGCACTCTCTGGACTCACTGCAGTGCATCCCCAGTGGTGCCAGTGCAGTCTCTGGACTCACTGCACTGCATCCCCAGTGGTGCCAGTGCACTCTCTGGACTCACTGCACCGCATCCCCAGTGGTGTCAGTGCACTCTCTGGACTCAGTGCACTGCATCCCCAGTGGTGCCAGTGCACTCTCTGGACTCACTGGAGTGCATCCCCAGTGGTGCCAGTGCACTCTCTGGACTCACTGCACTGCATCTCCAGTGGTGCCAGTGCAATCTCTGGACTCACTGTAGTGCATCCCCAGTAGTGCCAGTGCACTCTCTGGACTCACTGCAGTGCATCCCCAGTGGTGCCAGTGCACTCTCTGGACTCACTGCACTGCATCCCCACTGCTGCCAGTGCACTCTCTGGACTCACTGCACTGCATCCCCAGTGGCGCCAGTGCACTCTCTGGACTCACTGCACTGCATCCCCAGTGGTGCCAGTGCACTCTCTGCACTCACTGCACTGCATTCCCAGTGGTGCCAGTGAAGTCTCTGGACTCACTGCACTGCATCCCCAGTGGTGCCAGTGCACTCTCTGGACTCACTGCACTGCATCCCCACTGCTGCCAGTGCACTCTCTGGACTCACTGCACTGCATCCCCAGTGGTGCCAGTGCACTCTCTGGACTCACTGCACTGCATCCCCAGTGGTGCCATTGCACTCTCTCGAGTCACTGCACTACATCCCCAGTAGTGCCAGTGCACTTCACTGGACTCACTGTACTGCATCATCGGTGGTGCCAGTGCACTCTCTGGACTCACTGCACTGCATCCCCAGTGGTGCCAGTGTACTCTCTGGACTCACTGCACTGCAGGCCCAGTGGTACCAGTGCACTCACTGGACTCACTGTACTGCATCACCAGTGGTGCCAGTGCACTCTCTGGACTCACTGCACTGCATCCCCAGTGGTTCCAGTGCATTCACTGGACTCACTGTACTGCATCTCCAGTGGTGCCAGTGCACTCTCTGGACTCACTGCACTGCATCCCCAGTGGTGCCAGTGTACTCACAGGATTCACTGCACTGCATCCCCAGTGGTGCTAGTGCAGTCTCTGGACTCACTGCAGTGCATCCCCAGTGGTGCCAGTGCACTCTCTGGACTCACTGAAGTGCATTCTCAGTGGTGCCAGTGCACTCTCTGGGCTCACTGCAGGGCATCCCCAGTGGTGCCAGTACACTCACTGGACTCACTGCACTGCATCCCCAGTGGTGCCAGTGCACTCTCTGGACTCACTGCAGTGCATCCCCAGTGGTGCCAGTGCACTCTCTGGACTCACTGCACTGCATCCCCAGTGGTGCCAGTGAAGTCTTTGGACTCACTGCACTGCATCCCCAGTGGTGCCAGTGCACTCTGTGGAGTCACTGAAGTGCATCCCCAGTGGAGCCAGTGCACTCTCTGGACTCACTGCACTGCATGTCCAGTGGTGCCAGTGCACTCTCTGGACTCACTGTACTGCATCCCCACTGGTGCCAGTGCACTATGTGGACTCACTGTACTGCATCCCCAGTGGTGACAGTGCACTCTCTGGACTCACTGCAGTGCATCCCCAGTGGTGCCAGTGCACTCTCTGGACTAACTGCAGTGCATCCCCAGTGGCGCCAGTGCACTCTCTGGACTCACTGCACTGCATGCCCAGTGGTGCCAGTGCACTCTCTGCACTCACTGCACTGCATTCCCAGTGGTGCCAGTGAAGTCTCTGGACCCACTGCACTGCATCCCCAGTGGTGCCAGTGCACTCTCTGGACTCACTGAAGTGCATCCCCAGTGGTGCCAGTGCACTCTCTGGACTCACTGAAGTGCATCCCCAGTGGTGCCAGTGCACTCTCTGCACTCACTGCACTGCATCCACAGTGGTGCCAGTGCACTCTCTGGAGTCACAGCACTGCATCCCCCGTGGTGCCAGTGCAATCTCTGGACTCACTGCACTGCATCCCCAGTGGTGCCAGTGCACTCTCTGGACTCACTGAAGTGCATCACCAGTGGTGCCATTGCACTCTCTGGACTCACTGCACTGCATCCCCAGTGGTGCCAGTGCACTCACTGGACTGACTGCACTGCATCCCCAGTGGTGCCAGTGCGCTCTCCGGAGTCACAGCACTGCATCCCCATGGTGCCAGTGCACTCACTGGACACACTGTACTGCAACACAGGTGGTGCCAGTGCACTCTCTGCACTCACTGCACAGCATCCCCAGTGGTGCCAGTGCATTCACTGGACTCACTGGACTGCATCACCAGTGGTGCCAGTGCACTCTCTGGACTCACTGCAGTGCATCCCCAGTGGTGCCAGTGCAGTCTCTGGTCTCACTGCACTGCATCCCCAGTGGTGCCAGAGCACTCTCTGGACTCACTGCACTGCATCCCCAGTGGTGCCAGTGCACTCTCTGGACTCACTGCACCGCATCCCCAGTGGTGTCAGTGCACTCTCTGGACTCAGTGCACTGCATCCCCAGTGGTGCCAGTGCACTCTCTGGACTCACTGGAGTGCATCCCCAGTGGTGCCAGTGCACTCTCTGGACTCACTGCACTGCATCTCCAGTGGTGCCAGTGCAATCTCTGGACTCACTGTAGTGCATCCCCAGTAGTGCCAGTGCACTCTCTGGACTCACTGCAGTGCATCCCCAGTGGTGCCAGTGCACTCTCTGGACTCACTGCACTGCATCCCCACTGCTGCCAGTGCACTCTCTGGACTCACTGCACTGCATCCCCAGTGGCGCCAGTGCACTCTCTGGACTCACTGCACTGCATCCCCAGTGGTGCCAGTGCACTCTCTGCACTCACTGCACTGCATTCCCAGTGGTGCCAGTGAAGTCTCTGGACTCACTGCACTGCATCCCCAGTGGTGCCAGTGCACTCTCTGGACTCACTGCACTGCATCCCTACTGCTGCCAGTGCACTCTCTGGACTCACTGCACTGCATCCCCAGTGGTGCCAGTGCACTCTCTGGACTCACTGCACTGCATCCCCAGTGGTGCCATTGCACTCTCTCGAGTCACTGCACTACATCCCCAGTAGTGCCAGTGCACTTCACTGGACTCACTGTACTGCATCATCGGTGGTGCCAGTGCACTCTCTGGACTCACTGCACTGCATCCCCAGTGGTGCCAGTGTACTCTCTGGACTCACTGCACTGCAGGCCCAGTGGTACCAGTGCACTCACTGGACTCACTGTACTGCATCACCAGTGGTGCCAGTGCACTCTCTGGACTCACTGCACTGCATCCCCAGTGGTTCCAGTGCATTCACTGGACTCACTGTACTGCATCTCCAGTGGTGCCAGTGCACTCTCTGGACTCACTGCACTGCATCCCCAGTGGTGCCAGTGTACTCACAGGATTCACTGCACTGCATCCCCAGTGGTGCTAGTGCAGTCTCTGGACTCACTGCAGTGCATCCCCAGTGGTGCCAGTGCACTCTCTGGACTCACTGAAGTGCATTCTCAGTGGTGCCAGTGCACTCTCTGGGCTCACTGAAGTGCATCCCCAGTGGTGCCAGTACACTCACTGGACTCACTGCACTGCATCCCCAGTGGTGCCAGTGCACTCTCTGGACTCACTGCAGTGCATCCCCAGTGGTGCCAGTGCACTCTCTGGACTCACTGCACTGCATCCCCAGTGGTGCCAGTGAAGTCTTTGGACTCACTGCACTGCATCCCCAGTGGTGCCAGTGCACTCTGTGGAGTCACTGAAGTGCATCCCCAGTGGAGCCAGTGCACGCTCTGGACTCACTGCACTGCATGTCCAGTGGTGCCAGTGCACTCTCTGGACTCACTGTACTGCATCCCCACTGGTGCCAGTGCACTATGTGGACTCACTGTACTGCATCCCCAGTGGTGACAGTGCACTCTCTGGACTCACTGCAGTGCATCCCCAGTGGTGCCAGTGCACTCTCTGGACTAACTGCAGTGCATCCCCAGTGGCGCCAGTGCACTCTCTGGACTCACTGCACTGCATGCCCAGTGGTGCCAGTGCACTCTCTGCACTCACTGCACTGCATTCCCAGTGGTGCCAGTGAAGTCTCTGGACTCACTGCACTGCATCCCCAGTGGTGCCAGTGCACTCTCTGGACTCACTGCACTGCATCCCCACTGCTGCCAGTGCACTCTCTGGACTCACTGCAGTGCATCCCCAGTGGTGCCAGTGCAATCTCTGGACTCACTGCACTGCATCCCCAGTGGTGCCAGTGCACTCTCTCGAGTCACTGCACTACATCCCCAGTAGTGCCAGTGCACTTCACTGGAGTCACTGTACTGCATCATCGGTGGTGCCAGTGCACTCTCTGGACTCACTGCACTGCATCCCCAGTGGTGCCAGTGTACTCTCTGGACTCACTGCACTGCAGGCCCAGTGGTACCAGTGCACTCACTGGACTCACTGTACTGCATCACCAGTGGTGCCAGTGCACTCTCTGGACTCACTGCACTGCATCCCCAGAGGTGCCAGTGAGCTCTCTGGACTCACTGCACTGCATCCCCAGTGGTGCCAGTGTACTCACAGGATTCACTGCACTGCATCCCCAGTGGTGCCAGTGCACTCTCTGGACTCACTGCAGTGCATTCTCAGTGGTGCCAGTGCACTCTCTGGGCTCACTGAAGTGCATCCCCAGTGGTGCCAGTACACTCACTGGACTCACTGCACTGCATCCCCAGTGGTGCCAGTGCACTCTCTGGACTCACTGTAGTGCATCCCCAGTGGTGCCAGTGCACTCTCTGGACTCACTGAACTGCATCCCCAGTGGTGCCAGTGCACTCTCTGGACTCACTGCACTGCATCCCCAGTGGTGCCAGTGAAGTCTTTGGACTCACTGCACTGCATCCCCAGTGGTGCCAGTGCACTCTGTGGAGTCACTGAAGTGCATCCCCAGTGGTGCCAGTGCACTCTCTGGACTCACTGCACTGCATGCCCAGTGGTGCCAGTGCACTCTCTGGACTCACTGTACTGCATCCCCACTGGTGCCAGTGCACTATGTGGACTCACTGTACTGCATCCCCAGTGGTGACAGTGCACTCTCTGGACTAACTGCAGTGCGTCCCCAGTGGTGCCAGTGCACTCTCTGGACTCACTGCACTGCATCCCCAGTGGTGCCAGTGTACTCTCTGGTCTCACTGCAGTGCATCCCCAGCGGTGCCAGTGCAGTCTCTGGACTCACTGCACGGCATCTCCAGTTTTGCCAGTGAAGTCTTTGGACTCACTGCACTGCATCCCCAGTGGTGCCAGTGCACTCTCTGGACTCAGTGCACTGCATCACAGGTGGTGCCAGTGCACTCTCTGGACTCACTGCACTGCATCTCCAGTTTTGCCAGTGAAGTCTTTGGACTCACTGCACTGCATACCCAGTGGTGCCAGTGCACTCTCTGGACTGCATCCCCAGTGGTGCCAGTGCACTCTCTGGACTCACTGCACTGCATCCCCAGTGGTGCCAGTGCACTCACTGGACTCACTGCACTGCATGCCCAGTGGTGCCAGTGCACTCTCTGGACTCACTGTACTGCATCCCCACTGGTACCAGTGCACTCTGTGGACTCACTGTACTGCATCCCCAGTGGTGCCAGTGCACTCTCTGGACTCACTGCACTGCATCCCCAGTGGTGCCAGTGCACTCTCTGGACTCACTGCAGTGCATCCCCAGTGGTGCCAGTGCACTCTCTGGACTCACTGCACTGCATCCCCAGTGGTGCCAGTGCACTCTCTGGACTCACTGCAGTGCATCACAGGTGGTGCCAGTGCACTCTCTGGACTCACTGCACTGCATCTCCAGTTTTGCCAGTGAAGTCTTTGGACTCACTGCACTGCATCCCCAGTGGTGCCAGTGCACTCTCTGGACTCAGTGCACTGCATCACAGGTGGTGCCAGTGCACTCTCTGGACTCACTGCACTGCATCTCCAGTTTTGCCAGTGAAGTCTTTGGACTCACTGCACTGCATCCCCAGTGGTGCCAGTGCACTCTCTGGACTGCATCCCCAGTGGTGCCAGTGCACTCTCTGGACTCACTGCAGTGCATCCACAGTGGTGCCAGTGCACTCACTGAAATCACGGCAGTGCATTCCCTCTGGTGCCAGTGCACTCTCTGGACTCACTGCACTGCATCCCCAGTGGTGCCAGTGCACTCTCTGGACTCACTGCACTGCATCCCCAGTGGTGCGAGTGCATTCTCTGGACTCACTGCAGTGCATCACCAGTGGTGCCAGTGCACTCTCTGGACTCACTGAGGTGCATCCCCATGTGGTGCCAGTGCACTCTCTGGAGTCACTGAAGTGCATCCCCAGTGGTGCCAGTGCACTCTCTGGACTCACTGCACTGCATGTCCAGTGGTGCCAGTGCACTCTCTGGACTCACTGCACTGCATCCCCAGTGCTGCCAGTGCACTCTCTGGACTCACTGCACTGCATCCCTAGTGGTGCCACTGCACTCTCTGGACTCACTGCACTGCTTCCCCAGTGGTGCCAGTGCACTCTCTGGACTCACTGCACTGCATCCCCAGTGGTGCCAGTGCACTCTCTGGACTCACTGCACTGCATCCCCAGTGGTGCCAGTGCACTCTGTGGACTGACTGCAGTGCATCCCCAGTGGTTCCAGCGCACTCTCTGGACTCACTGCACTGCATCCCCAGTGGTGCTAGTGCACTCTGTGGACTCACTGCAGTGCATCCCCAGTGGTGCCAGTGCACTCTCTGGACTCACTGAAGTGCATTCTCAGTGGTGCCAGTGCACTCTCTGGACTCACTTCAGTGCATCCCCAGTGGTGCCAGTGCACTCTCTGGACTCACTGCAGTGCATCCCCAGTGGAGAAAGTGCACTCTCTGGACTCACTGCAGTGCATCCACAGTGGTGCCATTGCACTCTCTGGACTCACTGCACTGCATCTCCAGTGGTGCCAGTGCACTCTCTGGACTCACTGCACTGCATCCCCAGTGGTGCCAGTGCACTCTCTGGAGTCACTGAAGTGCATCACCAGTGGTGCCAGTGCACTCTCTGGACTCACTGCACTGCATCCCCAGTGGTGCCAGTGCACTCTCTGGACTCACTGCACTGCATCCCCAGAGGTGCCAGTGCACTCTCTGGACTCACTGCACTGCATCCCCAGTGGTGCCAGTGCACTCTCTGGACTCACTGCACTGCATGCCCAGTGGTGCCAGTGCACTCTCTGGACTCACTGTACTGCATCCCCACTGGTACCAGTGCACTCTGTGGACTCACTGTACTGCATCCCCAGTGGTGACAGTGCACTCTCTGGACTCACTGCAGTGCATCCCCAGTGGTGCCAGTGCACTCTCTGGACTCACTGCAGTGCATCCCCAGTGGTGCCAGTGCACTCTCTGGACTCACTGCACTGCATCCCCAGTGGTGCCAGTGCACTCTCTGGACTCACTGCACTGCATCCCCAGTGGTGCCAGTGCACTCACTGGACTCACTGCAGTGCATTCCCTCTGGTGCCAGTGCACTCTCTGGACTCACTGCACTGCATCCCCAGTGGTGCCAGTGCACTCTCTGGACTCACTGCACTGCATCCCCAGTGGTGCGAGTGCATTCTCTGGACTCACTGCACTGCATCACCAGTGGTGCCAGTGCACTCTCTGGACTCACTGAGGTGCATCCCCAGTGGTGCCAGTGCACTCTCTGGAGTCACTGAAGTGCATCCCCAGTGGTGCCAGTGCACTCTCTGGACTCACTGCACTGCATCCCCAGTGCTGCCAGTGCACTCTCTGGACTCACTGCAGTGCATCCCTAGTGGTGCCACTGCACTCTCTGGACTCACTGCACTGCTTCCCCAGTGGTGCCAGTGCACTCTCTGGACTCACTGCACTGCATCCCCAGTGGTGCCAGTGCACTCACTGGACTCACTGCAGTGCATCCCCAGTGGTGCCAGTGCACTCACTGGACTCACTGCACTGCATCCCCAGTGGTGCCAGTGCACTCTGTGGACTCACTGCAGTGCATCCCCAGTGGTTCCAGCGCACTCTCTGGACTCACTGCAGTGCATCCCCAGTGGAGCCAGTGCACTCTCTGGACTCACTGCAGTGCATCCGCAGTGGTGCCATTGCACTCTCTGGACTCACTGCACTGCATCTCCAGTGGTGCCAGTGCACTCTCAGGACTCACTGCACTGCATCCCCAGTGGTGCCAGTGCACTCTCTGAACTCACTGCACTGCATCCCCAGTAGTAACAGTGCACTCTCTGGACTCACTGCACTGCATCCCAAGTGGTGCCAGTGCACTCACTGGATTCACTGCACTGCATCCCCAGTGGTGACAGTGCACTCTCTGGACTCACTGCACTGCATCCCCAGTGGTGCCAGTGCACTCTCTGGACTCACTGCAGTGCATCCCCAGTGGTGCCAGTGCACTCTCTGGACTCACTGCACTGCATCCCCAGTGGTGCCAGTGCACTCTCTGAACTCACTGCACTGCATCCCCAGTAGTAACAGTGCACTCTCTGGACTCACTGCACTGCATCCCCAGTGGTGCCAGTGCACTCACTGGATTCACTGCACTGCATCCCCAGTGGTGCCAGTGCACTCTCTGGACTCACTGCACTGCATCCCCAGTGGTGCCAGTGCACTCTCTGGACTCACTGCAGTGCATCCCCAGTGGTGCCAGTGCACTCTCTGGACTCACTGCACTGCATCCCCAGTGATGCCAGTGAAGTCTTTGGACTCACTGCACTGCATCCCCAGTGGTGCCAGTGCACTCTGTGGAGTCACTGAAGTGCATCCCCAGTGGTGCCAGTGCACTCTCTGGACTCACTGCACTGCATGTCCAGTGGTGCCAGTGCACTCTCTGGACTCACTGTACTGCATCCCCACTGGTGCCAGTGCACTATGTGGACTCACTGTACTGCATCCCCAGTGGTGACAGTGCACTCTCTGGACTCACTGCAGTGCATCCCCAGTGGTGCCAGTGCACTCTCTGGACTCACTGCAGTGCATCCCCAGTGGCGCCAGTGCACTCTCTGGACTCACTGCACTGCATGCCCAGTGGTGCCAGTGCACTCTCTGCACTCACTGCACTGCATTCCCAGTGGTGCCAGTGAAGTCTCTGGACTCACTGCACTGCATCCCCAGTGGTGCCAGTGCACTCTCTGGACTCACTGCACTGCATCCCCACTGCTGCCAGTGCACTCTCTGGACTCACTGCACTGCATCCCCAGTGGTGCCAGTGCAATCTCTGGACTCACTGCACTGCATCCCCAGTGGTGCCAGTGCACTCTCTCGAGTCACTGCACTACATCCCCAGTAGTGCCAGTGCACTTCACTGGACTCACTGTACTGCATCATCGGTGGTGCCAGTGCACTCTCTGGACTCACTGCACTGCATCCCCAGTGGTGCCAGTGTACTCTCTGGACTCACTGCACTGCAGGCCCAGTGGTACCAGTGCACTCACTGGACTCACTGTACTGCATCACCAGTGGTGCCAGTGCACTCTCTGGACTCACTGCACTGCATCCCCAGTGGTGCCAGTGAGCTCTCTGGACTCACTGCACTGCATCCCCAGTGGTGCCAGTGTACTCACAGGATTCACTGCACTGCATCCCCAGTGGTGCCAGTGCACTCTCTGGACTCACTGCAGTGCATTCTCAGTGGTGCCAGTGCACTCTCTGGGCTCACTGAAGTGCATCCCCAGTGGTGCCAGTACACTCACTGGACTCACTGCACTGCATCCCCAGTGGTGCCAGTGCACTCTCTGGACTCACTGTAGTGCATCCGCAGTGGTGCCAGTGCACTCTCTGCACTCACTGCACTGCATCCCCAGTGGTGCCAGTGCACTCTCTGGACTCACTGCACTGCATCCCCAGTGGTGCCAGTGAAGTCTTTGGACTCACTGCACTGCATCCCCAGTGGTGCCAGTGCACTCTGTGGAGTCACTGAAGTGCATCCCCAGTGGTGCCAGTGCACTCTCTGGACTCACTGCACTGCATGCCCAGTGGTGCCAGTGCACTCTCTGGACTCACTGTACTGCATCCCCACTGGTGCCAGTGCACTATGTGGACTCACTGTACTGCATCCCCAGTGGTGACAGTGCACTCTCTGGACTAACTGCAGTGCATCCCCAGTGGTGCCAGTGCACTCTCTGGACTCACTGCACTGCATCCCAGTGGTGCCAGTGTACTCTCTGGTCTCACTGCAGTGCATCCCCAGCGGTGCCAGTGCAGTCTCTGGACTCACTGCACTGCATCTCCAGTTTTGCCAGTGAAGTCTTTGGACTCACTGCACTGCATCCCCAGTGGTGCCAGTGCACTCTCTGGACTCAGTGCACTGCATCACAGGTGGTGCCAGTGCACTCTCTGGACTCACTGCACTGCATCTCCAGTTTTGCCAGTGAAGTCTTTGGACTCACTGCACTGCATCCCCAGTGGTGCCAGTGCACTCTCTGGACTGCATCCCCAGTGGTGCCAGTGCACTCTCTGGACTCACTGCACTGCATCCCCAGTGGTGCCAGTGCACTCACTGGACTCACTGCACTGCATGCCCAGTGGTGCCAGTGCACTCTCTGGACTCACTGTACTGCATCCCCACTGGTACCAGTGCACTCTGTGGACTCACTGTACTGCATCCCCAGTGGTGCCAGTGCACTCTCTGGACTAACTGCAGTGCATCCCCAGTGGTGCCAGTGCACTCTCTGGACTCACTGCAGTGCATCCCCAGTGGTGCCAGTGCACTCTCTGGACTCACTGCACTGCATCCCCAGTGGTGCCAGTGCACTCTCTGGACTCACTGCAGTGCATCACAGGTGGTGCCAGTGCACTCTCTGGACTCACTGCACTGCATCTCCAGTTTTTCCAGTGAAGTCTTTGGACTCACTGCACTGCATCCCCAGTGGTGCCAGTGCACTCTCTGGACTCAGTGCACTGCATCACAGGTGGTGCCAGTGCACTCTCTGGACTCACTGCACTGCATCTCCAGTTTTGCCAGTGAAGTCTTTGGACTCACTGCACTGCATCCCCAGTGGTGCCAGTGCACTCTCTGGACTCACTGCACTGCATCCCCAGTGGTGCCAGTGCACTCTCTGGACTCACTGCACTGCATGCCCAGTGGTGCCAGTGCACTCTCTGGACTCACTGTACTGCATCCCCACTGGTACCAGTGCACTCTGTGGACTCACTGTACTGCATCCCCAGTGGTGACAGTGCACTCTCTGGACTCACTGCAGTGCATCCCCAGTGGTGCCAGTGCACTCTCTGGACTCACTGCAGTGCATCCCCAGTGGTGCCAGTGCACTCTCTGGACTCACTGCACTGCATCCCCAGTGGTGCCAGTGCACTCTCTGGACTCACTGCAGTGCATCCACAGTGGTGCCAGTGCACTCACTGAAATCACGGCAGTGCATTCCCTCTGGTGCCAGTGCACTCTCTGGACTCACTGCACTGCATCCCCAGTGGTGCCAGTGCACTCTCTGGACTCACTGCACTGCATCCCCAGTGGTGCGAGTGCATTCTCTGGACTCACTGCAGTGCATCACCAGTGGTGCCAGTGCACTCTCTGGACTCACTGAGGTGCATCCCCATGTGGTGCCAGTGCACTCTCTGGAGTCACTGAAGTGCATCCACAGTGGTGCCAGGGCACTCTCTGGACTGACTGCACTGCATCCCCAGTGGTGCCAGTGCACTCTCTGGACTCACTGCAGTGCATCCCCAGTGGTGCCAGTGCACTCTCTGGACTCACTGCACTGCATCCCCAGTGGTGCCAGTGACGTCTTTGGACTCACTGCACTGCATCCCCAGTGGTGCCAGTGCACTCTGTGGAGTCACTGAAGTGCATCCCCAGTGGTGCCAGTGCACTCTCTGGACTCACTGCACTGCATGTCCAGTGGTGCCAGTGCACTCTCTGGACTCACTGTACTGCATCCCCACTGGTGCCAGTGCACTATGTGGACTCACTGTACTGCATCCCCAGTGGTGACAGTGCACTCTCTGGACTCACTGCAGTGCATCCCCAGTGGTGCCAGTGCACTCTCTGGACTCACTGCAGTGCATCCCCAGTGGCGCCAGTGCACTCTCTGGACTCACTGCACTGCATGCCCAGTGGTGCCAGTGCACTCTCTGCACTCACTGCACTGCATTCCCAGTGGTGCCAGTGAAGTCTCTGGACTCACTGCACTGCATCCCCAGTGGTGCCAGTGCACTCTCTGGACTCACTGCACTGCATCCCCACTGCTGCCAGTGCACTCTCTGGACTCACTGCACTGCATCCCCAGTGGTGCCAGAGCACTCTCTGGACTCACTGCACTGCATCCCCAGTGGTGCCAGTGCACTCTCTCGAGTCACTGCACTACATCCCCAGTAGTGCCAGTGCACTTCACTGGACTCACTGTACTGCATCATCGGTGGTGCCAGTGCACTCTCTGGACTCACTGCACTGCATCCCCAGTGGTGCCAGTGTACTCTCTGGACTCACTGCACTGCAGGCCCAGTGGTACCAGTGCACTCACTGGACTCACTGTACTGCATCACCAGTGGTGCCAGTGCACTCTCTGGACTCACTGCACTGCATCCCCAGTGGTGCCAGTGAGCTCTCTGGACTCACTGCACTGCATCCCCAGTGGTGCCAGTGTACTCACAGGATTCACTGCACTGCATCCCCAGTGGTGCCAGTGCACTCTCTGGACTCACTGCAGTGCATTCTCATTGGTGCCAGTGCACTCTCTGGGCTCACTGAAGTGCATCCCCAGTGGTGCCAGTACACTCACTGGACTCACTGCACTGCATCCCCAGTGGTGCCAGTGCACTCTCTGGACTCACTGTAGTGCATCCCCAGTGGTGCCAGTGCACTCTCTGGACTCACTGCAGTGCATCCCCAGTGGTGCCAGTGCACTCTCTGGACTCACTGCAGTGCATCCCCAGTGGTGCCAGTGCACTCTCTGGACTCACTGCACTGCATCCCCAGTGGTGCCAGTGCACTCTGTGGAGTCACTGAAGTGCATCCCCAGTGGTGCCAGTGCACTCTCTGGACTCACTGCACTGCATGCCCAGTGGTGCCAGTGCACTCTCTGGACTCACTGTACTGCATCCCCACTGCTGCCAGTGCACTATGTGGACTCACTGTACTGCATCCCCAGTGGTGACAGTGCACTCTCTGGACTAACTGCAGTGCATCCCCAGTGGTGCCAGTGCACTCACTGGACTCACTGCACTGCATCCCCTGTGGTGCCAGTGCACTCTCTGGACTCACTGCAGTGCATCACAGGTGGTGCCAGTGTACTCTCTGGACTCACTGCACTGCATCTCCAGTTTTGCCAGTGAAGTCTTTGGACTCACTGCACTGCATCCCCAGTGGTGCCAGTGCACTCTCTGGACTCAGTGCACTGCATCACAGGTGGTGCCAGTGCACTCTCTGGACTCACTGCACTGCATCTCCAGTTTTGCCAGTGAAGTCTTTGGACTCACTGCACTGCATCCCCAGTGGTGCCAGTGCACTCTCTGGACTGCATCCCCAGTGGTGCCAGTGCACTCTCTGGACTCACTGCACTGCATCCCCAGTGGTGCCAGTGCACTCTCTGGACTCACTGCACTGCATGCCCAGTGGTGCCAGTGCACTCTCTGGACTCACTGTACTGCATCCCCACTTGTACCAGTGCACTCTGTGGACTCACTGTACTGCATCCCCAGTGGTGACAGTGCACTCTCTGGACTCACTGCACTGCATCCCCAGTGGTGCCAGTGCACTCTCTGGACTCACTGCAGTGCATCCCCAGTGGTGCCAGTGCACTCTCTGGACTCACTGCACTGCATCCCCAGTGGTGCCAGTGCACTCTCTGGACTCACTGCAGTGCATCCACAGTGGTGCCAGTGCACTCACTGAAATCACGGCAGTGCATTCCCTCTGGTGCCAGTGCACTCTCTGGACTCACTGCACTGCATCCCCAGTGGTGCCAGTGCACTCTCTGGACTCACTGCACTGCATCCCCAGTGGTGCGAGTGCATTCTCTGGACTCACTGCAGTGCATCACCAGTGGTGCCAGTGCACTCTCTGGACTCACTGAGGTGCATCCCCATGTGGTGCCAGTGCACTCTCTGGAGTCACTGAAGTGCATCCCCAGTGGTGCCAGTGCACTCTCTGGACTCACTGCACTGCATCCCCAGTGGTGCCAGTGCACTCTCTGGACTCACTGCACTGCATCCCCAGTGCTGCCAGTGCACTCTCAGGACTCACTGCACTGCATCCCCAGTGGTGCCAGTGCACTCTCTGGACTCACTGCACTGCATCCCCAGTAGTAACAGTGCACTCTCTGGACTCACTGCACTGCATCCCCAGTGGTGCCAGTGCACTCTCTGGACTCACTGCACTGCATCCCCAGTGGTGCCAGTGCACTCTGTGGACTGACTGCAGTGCATCCCCAGTGGTTCCAGCGCACTCTCTGGACTCACTGCAGTGCATCCCCAGTGGAGCCAGTGCACTCTCTGGACTCACTGCAGTGCATCCGCAGTGGTGCCATTGCACTCTCTGGACTCACTGCACTGCATCTCCAGTGGTGCCAGTGCACTCTCAGGACTCACTGCACTGCATCCCCAGTGGTGCCAGTGCACTCTCTGGACTCACTGCACTGCATCCCCAGTAGTAACAGTGCACTCTCTGGACTCACTGCACTGCATCCCCAGTGGTGCCAGTGCACTCACTGGATTCACTGCACTGCATCCCCAGTGGTGCCAGTGCACTCTCTGGACTCACTGCACTGCATCCCCAGTGGTGCCAGTGCACTCTCTGGACTCACTGCACTGCATCCCCAGTGGTGCCAGTGCACTCTCTGGACTCACTGCAGTGCATACCCAGTGGTGCCAGTGCACTCTCTGGAGTCACTGCACTACATCCCCAGTGGTGCCAGTGCACTCACTGGACTCACTGTACTGCATCATCTGTGGTGCCAGTGCACTCTCTGGACTCACTGCAATGCATCCCCAGTGGTGCCAGTGCACTCTCTGGACTCACTGCACGGCATCCCCAGTGGTGCCAGTGCACTCTCTGGACTCACTGCACTGTATCCCCAGTAGTGCCATAGCACTCACTGGATTCACTGCAGTGCATCCCCAGTGGTGCCAGTGCACTCTCTGGACTCACTGCACTGCATCCCCAGATGTGCCAGTGCACTCTGTGGACTCACTGCACTGCATCCCCAGTGGTGACAGTGCACTCTCTGGACTCACTGCAGTGCATCACCAGTGGTGACAGTGCACTCTCTGGACTCACTGCAGTGCATCCCCAGTGGTGCCAGTGCACTCTCTGGACTCACTGCACTGCATCCCCAGTGGTGCCAGTGCAGTCTCTGGAGTAACTGCAGTGCATACCCGCTGGTGCCAAAGCACTCTCTGGACTCCCGGCACCGCATCCCCTGTGGTGCCAGTGCACTCTCTGGACTCACTGCACTACATCCCCAGTGGTGCCAGTGCACTCTCTGGAGTCACAGCACTGCATCCCCAGTGGTGCCAGTGCACTCTCTGGACTCACTGAAGTGCATCCCCAGTGGTGCCAGTGCACTCTCTGGGCTCACTGAAGTGCACTCTCAGTGTTGCCAGTGCACTCTCTGGACTCACTGCAGTGCATCCCCAGTGGTGCCAGTACACTCACTGGACTCACTGCACTGCATCCCCAGTGGTGCCAGTGCACTCTCTGGACTCAATAAACTGCATCACCTGTGGTGTCTCTGCACTCTCTGGACTCACTGCACTGCTTCCCCAGTGGTGCCAGTGCACTCACTGGACTCACTGCAGTGCATCCCCAGTGGTGCCCGTGCACTCTCTGGACTCACTGCACTGCATCCCCAGTGGTGCCTGTGCGCTCTCTGGAGTCACAGCACTGCATCCCCAGTGGTGCCAGTGCAATCTCTGGACTCACTGCACTGCATCCCCAGTGGTGCCAGTGCACTCTCTGGACTCACTAAAGTGCATCCCCAGTGGTGCCAGTGCACTCTCTGGACTCACTGCACTGCATCCCCAGTGGTGCTAGTGCACTCTCTGGACTCACTGAACTGCATCCCCAGTGGTGCCAGTGCACTCTCTGGACTCACTGCACTGCTTCCCCAGTGGTGCCAGTGCACTCACTGGACTCACTGCAGTGCATCCCCAGTGGTGCCCGTGCACTCCCTGGACTCACTGTACTGCATCATCTGTGGTGCCAGTGCACTCTCTGGACTCACTGCAATGCATCCCCAGTGGTGCCAGTGCACTCTCTGGACTCACTGCACTGCATCCCCAGTGGTGCCAGTGCACTCTCTGGACTCACTGCACTGTATCCCCAGTAGTGCCATAGCACTCACTGGATTCACTGCAGTGCATCCCCAGTGGTGCCAGTGCACTCTCTGGACTCACTGCACTGCATCCCCAGATGTGCCAGTGCACTCTGTGGACTCACTGCACTGCATCCCCAGTGGTGACAGTGCACTCTCTGGACTCACTGCAGTGCATCCCCAGTGGTGACAGTGCACTCTCTGGACTCACTGCAGTGCATCCCCAGTGGTGCCAGTGCACTCTCTGGACTCACTGCACTGCATCCCCAGTGGTGCCAGTGCAGTCTCTGGATTAACTGCAGTGCATACCCGCTGGTGCCAAAGCACTCTCTGGACTCCCGGCACCGCATCCCCTGTGGTGCCAGTGCACTCTCTGGACTCACTGCACTACATCCCCAGTGGTGCCAGTGCACTCTCTGGAGTCACAGCACTGCATCCCCAGTGGTGCCAGTGCACTCTCTGGACTCACTGAAGTGCATCCCCAGTGGTGCCAGTGCACTCTCTGGACTCACTGAAGTGCACTCTCAGTGTTGCCAGTGCACTCTCTGGACTCACTGCAGTGCATCCCCAGTGGTGCCAGTACACTCACTGGACTCACTGCACTGCATCCCCAGTGGTGCCAGTGCACTCTCTGGACTCAATAAACTGCATCACCTGTGGTGTCTCTGCACTCTCTGGACTCACTGCACTGC
The DNA here is from genome assembly GCF_964034855.1 of Anser brachyrhynchus. NCBI lineage: Eukaryota > Metazoa > Chordata > Aves > Anseriformes > Anatidae > Anser > Anser brachyrhynchus. The sequence goes on from NC_137703.1 coordinate 27,853,456, forward strand.
TTCCCCAGTGGTGCCAGTGCACTCACTGGACTCACTGCAGTGCATCCCCAGTGGTGCCCGTGCACTCTCTGGACTCACTGCACTGCATCCCCAGTGGTGCCTGTGCGCTCTCTGGAGTCACAGCACTGCATCCCCAGTGGTGCCAGTGCAATCTCTGGACTCACTGCACTGCATCCCCAGTGGTGCCAGTGCACTCTCTGGACTCACTGAAGTGCATCCCCAGTGGTGCCAGTGCACTCTCTGGACTCACTGCACTGCATCCCCAGTGGTGCTAGTGCACTCTCTGGACTCACTGAACTGCATCCCCAGTGGTGCCAGTGCACTCTCTGGACTCACTGCACTGCTTCCCCAGTGGTGCCAGTGCACTCACTGGACTCACTGCAGTGCATCCCCAGTGGTGCCCGTGCACTCTCTGGACTCACTGCAGTGCATCCCCAATGGTGCCAGTGCACTCTCTGGACTCACTGCACTGCATCCCCAGTGGTGCCAGTGCACTCTCTGGACTCACTGAAGTGCATTCTCAGTGGTGCCAGTGCACTCTCTGGACTCACTGCACTGCATCCCCAGTGGTGCTAGTGCACTCTCTGGACTCACTGTACTGCATTCCCGGTGGTGCCAGTGCACTCTCTGGACTCACTGCACTGCATCCCCAGTGGTGCCAGTGCACTCTCTGGACTCACTGCACTGCATCCCCAGTGGTGCCAGTGCACTCTCTGGACTCACTGAACTGCATCCCCAGTGGTGCCAGTGCACTCTCTGGACTCACTGCACTGCATCCCCAGTGGTGCCAGTGCACTCTCTGGACTCACTGCACTGCAACCCCAGTGGTGCCAGTGCACTCACTGGACTCACTGCAGTGCATCCCCAGTGGTGCCAGTGCACTCACTGGACTCACTGCACTGCATCCCCAGTGGTGCCAGTGCACTCTGTGGACTCACTGCAGTGCATCCCCAGTGGTTCCAGCGCACTCTCTGGACTCACTGCAGTGCATCCCCAGTGGAGCCAGTGCACTCTCTGGACTCACTGCACTGCATCCCCAGTGGTGCCAGTGCACTCTCTGGACTCACTGCACTGCATCTCCAGTGGTGCCAGTGCACTCTCAGGACTCACTGCACTGCATCCCCAGTGGTGCCAGTGCACTCTCTGGACTCACTGCACTGCATCCCCAGTAGTAACAGTGCACTCTCTGGACTCACTGCACTGCATCCCCAGTGGTGCTAGTGCACTCACTGGATTCACTGCACTGCATCCCCAGTGGTGCCAGTGCACTCTCTGGACTCACTGCACTGCATCCCCAGTGGTGCCAGTGCACTCTCTGGACTCACTGTACTCCATCCCCAGTGGTGGCAGTGCACTCTCTGGACTCACTGCAGTGCATCCCCAGTGGTGCCAGTGCACTCTCTGGACTTACTGCACTGCATCCCCAGTGGTGCCAGTGCAGTCTCTGGAGTAACTGCAGTGCATCCCCACTGGTGCCAAAGCACTCTCTGGACTCACTGCAGTGCATCCCCAGTGGTGCCACTGCACTCTCTGGACTCACTGCAGTGCAGCCCCAGTGGTGCCAGTGCACTCTCTGGACTCATTGAAGTGCATTCTCAGTGGTGCCAGTGCACTCTCTGGACTCACTGCAGTGCATCCCCAGTGGTGCCAGTACACTCACTGGACTCACTGCACTGCATCCCCAGTGGTGCCAGTGCACTCTCTGGACTCACTAAACTGCATCCCCAGTGGTGCCACTGCACTCTCTGGACTCACTGCACTGCTTCCCCAGTGGTGCCAGTGCACTCACTGGACTCACTGCAGTGCATCCCCACTGGTGCCAGTGCACTCTCTGGGCTCACTGCAGTGCATCCCCAGTGGTGCCAGTGCACTCTCTGGACTCACTGCACTGCATCCCCAGTGGTGCCAGTGCGCTCTCTGGAGTCACAGCACTGCATCCCCAGTGGTGCCAGTGCAATCTCTGGACTCAGTGCACTGCATCCCCGGTGGTGCCAGTGCAGTCTCTGGACTCACTGCACTGCATCCCCAGTGGTGCCAAAGCACTCTCTGGACTTCCAGCACCGCATCCCCAGTGGTGCCAGTGCACTCTCTGGACTCACTGCACTGCATGTCCAGTGGTGCCAGTGCACTCTGTGGACTCACTGTACTGCATCCCCAGTGGTGCCAGTGCACTCTCTGGACTCACTGCACTGCATCCCCAGTGGTGCCAGTGCACTCTCTGGACTCACTGCACTGCATCCCCAGTGGTGCCAGTGCACTCTCTGGACTTACTGCACTGCATCCCCAGTGGTGCCAGTGCAGTCTCTGGACTCACTGCAGTGCATCCCCACTGGTGCCAAAGCACTCTCTGGACTCACTGCAGTGCATCCCCAGTGGTGCCACTGCACTCTCTGGACTCACTGCAGTGCATCCCCAGTGGTGCCATGCACTCTCTGGACTCATTGAAGTGCATTCTCATTGGTGCCAGTGCACTCTCTGGACTCACTGCAGTGCATCCCCAGTGGTGCCAGTACACTCACTGGACTCACTGCACTGCATCCCCAGTGGTGCCAGTGCACTCTCTGGACTCACTAAACTGCATCCCCAGCGGTGCCAAAGCACTCTCTGGACTCACTGCACTGCTTCCCCCGTGGTGCCAGTGCACTCTCTGGGCTCACTGCAGGGCATCCCCAGTGGTGCCAGTGCACTCTCTGGACTCACTGCACTGCATCCCCAGTCCTGCCAGTGCACTCTCTTGACTCACTGCACTGCATCCCCAGTGGTGCCAGTGCACTCACCGGACTCACTGCACTGCATCCCCAGTGGTGTCAGTGCACTCTATGGAGTCACTGCGCTGCATCCCCAGTGGTGCCAGTGCACTCCCTGGACTCACTGCACTGCTACAGCCGCGGCAGCCCTCCAGCCGTGGCAGCCGCTCCACTCGGTAGCGGCTGGAGCGGCTGCCGCGGCTGGAGCGGCTGGAGCGGCTGCCGCGGCTGGAGCGGCTGCCGCGGATGGAGAGGCTGGCGCGGCTGGAGGGGCTGGAGCGGCTGCCGCGGCTGGAGCGGCTCTCTCTGGACTCACTGAAATGCATTCTCAGTGGTGCCAGTGCACTCTCTGGACTCACTGAACTGCATCCCCAGTTGTGCCAGTGCACTCTCTGGACTCACTGAACTGCATCCCCGGTGGTGCCAGTGCACTCTCTGGACTCACTGCACTGCTTCCCCAGTGGTGCCAGTGCACTCACTGGACTCACTGCAGTGCATCCCCAGTGGTGCCCGTGCACTCTCTGGACTCACTGCAGTGCATCCCCAGTGGTGCCAGTGCACTCTCTGGACTCACTGCACTGCATCCCCAGTGGTGCCAGTGCACTCTCTGGACTCACTGAAGTGCATTCTCAGTGGTGCCAGTGCACTCTCTGGACTCACTGCACTGCATCCCCAGTGGTGCTAGTGCACTCTCTGGACTCACTGTACTGCATTCCCGGTGGTGCCAGTGCACTCTCTGGACTCACTGCACTGCATCCCCAGTGTTGCCAGTGCACTCTCTGGACTCACTGCACTGCATCCCCAGTGGTGCCAGTGCACTCTCTGGACTCACTGAACTGCATCCCCAGTGGTGCCAGTGCACTCTCTGGACTCACTGCACTGCATCCCCAGTGGTGCCAGTGCACTCTCTGGACTCACTGCACTGCAACCCCAGTGGTGCCAGTGCACTCACTGGACTCACTGCAGTGCATCCCCAGTGGTGCCAGTGCACTCACTGGACTCACTGCACTGCATCCCCAGTGGTGCCAGTGCACTCTGTGGACTCACTGCAGTGCATCCCCAGTGGTTCCAGCGCACTCTCTGGACTCACTGCAGTGCATCCCCAGTGGAGCCAGTGCACTCTCTGGACTCACTGCACTGCATCCCCAGTGGTGCCAGTGCACTCACTGGACTCACTGCACTGCATCTCCAGTGGTGCCAGTGCACTCTCAGGACTCACTGCACTGCATCCCCAGTGGTGCCAGTGCACTCTCTGGACTCACTGCACTGCATCCCCAGTAGTAACAGTGCACTCTCTGGACTCACTGCACTGCATCCCCAGTGGTGCTAGTGCACTCACTGGATTCACTGCACTGCATCCCCAGTGGTGCCAGTGCACTCTCTGGACTCACTGCACTGCACCCCAGTGGTGCCAGTGCACTCTCTGGACTCACTGTACTCCATCCCCAGTGGTGGCAGTGCACTCTCTGGACTCACTGCAGTGCATCCCCAGTGGTGCCAGTGCACTCTCTGGACTTACTGCACTGCATCCCCAGTGGTGCCAGTGCAGTCTCTGGAGTAACTGCAGTGCATCCCCACTGGTGCCAAAGCACTCTCTGGACTCACTGCAGTGCATCCCCAGTGGTGCCACTGCACTCTCTGGACTCACTGCAGTGCATCCCCAGTGGTGCCAGTGCACTCTCTGGACTCATTGAAGTGCATTCTCAGTGGTGCCAGTGCACTCTCTGGACTCACTGCAGTGCATCCCCAGTGGTGCCAGTACACTCACTGGACTCACTGCACTGCATCCCCAGTGGTGCCAGTGCACTCTCTGGACTCACTAAACTGCATCCCCAGTGGTGCCACTGCACTCTCTGGACTCACTGCACTGCTTCCCCAGTGGTGCCAGTGCACTCACTGGACTCACTGCAGTGCATCCCCACTGGTGCCAGTGCACTCTCTGGACTCACTGCAGTGCATCCCCAGTGGTGCCAGTGCACTCTCTGGACTCACTGCACTGCATCCCCAGTGGTGCCAGTGCGCTCTCTGGAGTCACAGCACTGCATCCCCAGTGGTGCCAGTGCAATCTCTGGACTCAGTGCACTGCATCCCCGGTGGTGCCAGTGCAGTCTCTGGACTCACTGCACTGCATCCCCAGTGGTGCCAAAGCACTCTCTGGACTTCCAGCACCGCATCCCCAGTGGTGCCAGTGCACTCTCTGGACTCACTGTACTGCATCCCCAGTGGTGCCAGTGCACTCTGTGGACTCACTGCACTGCATCCCCAGTGGTGCCAGTGCACTCTCTGGACTCATTGAAGTGCATTCTCATTGGTGCCAGTGCACTCTCTGGACTCACTGCAGTGCATCCCCTGTGGTGCCAGTACACTCACTGGACTCACTGCACTGCATCTCCAATGGTGCCAGTGCACTCTCTGGACTCACTGCAGTGCATCCCCAGTGGTGCCAGTGCACTCTCTGTACTCACTGCACTGCTTCCCCCGTGGTGCCAGTGCACTCTCTGGGCTCACTGCAGGGCATCCCCAGTGGTGCCAGTGCACTCTCTGGACTCACTGCACTGCATCCCCATGTCCTGCCAGTGCACTCTCTTGACTCACTGCACTGCATCCCCAGTGGTGCCAGTGCACTCACCGGACTCACTGCACTGCATCCCCAGTGGTGTCAGTGCACTCTATGGAGTCACTGCGCTGCATCCCCAGTGGTGCCAGTGCACTCCCTGGACTCACTGCACTGCTACAGCCGCGGCAGCCCTCCAGCCGTGGCAGCCGCTCCACTCGGTAGCGGCTGGAGCGGCTGCCGCGGCTGGAGCGGCTGGAGCGGCTGCCGCGGCTGGAGCGGCTGCCGCGGATGGAGAGGCTCTCTCTGGACTCACTGAAATGCATTCTCAGTGGTGCCAGTGCACTCTCTGGACTCACTGCTCTGCATCCCCAGTGGTGCTAGTGCACTCTGGACTCACTGCAGTGCATCCCCAGTGGTGCCATTGCACTCTCTGGTACTCACTGCACCGCATTCCCACTGGTTTCAGTGCACTCTGTGGACTCACTGCACTGCATCCCCAGTTCTGCCAAAGCACTCTCTGGACTCCAGGCACCGCATCCGCAGTGGTGTCAGTGCACTCTCTGGACTCCTGGCACCGTATCCCCAGTGTTGCCAGTGCATTCTCTGGACTCACTGCACTGCGTCCCCACTGGTGCCAGTGCACTCTCTGGACTAACTGCAGTGCATCCCCAGTGGTGCCAGTGCACTCTCTGGACTCACTGCATTGCATCCCCAGTGGTGCCAGTGCACTCTCTGGACTCACTGCACTGCATCCCCAGTGGTGCCAGTGCACTCTCTGGACTCACTGCACTGCATCCCCAGTGCTGCCAGTGCACTCTCTTTACTCACTGCACTGCATCCCCAAGGTGCCAGTGCACTCTCTGGACTCACTGCACTGCTCCAGCCGCGGCAGCCTCTCCAGCCGCACCAGCCGCGGCATCCGCTCCAGCCTCGGCATCCGCTCCAGCCGCGTTAACCGCTCCAGCCGCGCCAGCCGCTCCAGCCGCGGCAGCCGCTCCAGCCGCTCCAGCCGCGGCATCCGCCTCAGCCGCTCCAGCCGCGGCAGCCGCTCCAGCCGCGGCAGCCGCGGCAGCCGCTCCAGCCGCGGAGGCCACTCCAGCCGCTACCGAGTGGAGCGGCTGCCACGGCTGGAGGGCTACCGCGGCTGGAGCGGCTGCCGCGGCTGGAGCAGTGCAGTGAGTCCAGGGAGTGCAAAGGCACCAGTGGGGATGGAGTGCAGTGAGTCCAAAGACTTCACTGTCACCACTGGGAATGCAGTGCAGTGATACCAGAGAGTGGCGCTCCAGCCTCGGTTTCCGCTCCAGCCGCGTCAACCGCTCCAGCCGCGGTAGCCCCTCCAGCCGCGGCAGACGCTCTAGACGCTTCAACCGCGTCAGCCTCTCCAGCCGCGTTAGCCCCTCCAGCCGCGGCAGCCGCTCCAGCCGCGGCAGCCGCTCCAGCCGCTCCAGCCGCGGTAACCGCTCCAGCCGCTACCGAGTGGAGCGGCTGCCGCGGCTTCCGCGGCTGGTGCGGCTGCCGCGGTTGGAGAGTCTGCCGCGTATGCCGCGGACGGAGCGGCTGCCGCGGCTGGAGCGGCTGTCGCGGCTGCCGCAGGTGCCGATGCTGGAGGGCTACCGCGGCTGGAGCGACTGCCCCGGCTGGAGTAGTGCAGTGAGTCCAGAGAGTGCACTGGCACCACTGGGGATGCAGTGCAGTGAGTCCAGAGAGTGCACTGTCACCTTTGGGGATGCACTGCAGTGTCTGCAGAGAGTGCCCTGGCACCAAGAGGGATGCAGTGCAGTGAGTCCAGTGAGTGTACTGGCACCACTGGGGATGCAGCGCAGTGAGTCCAGAGAGTGCACTGGCACCACTGAGAATGCACTTCAGTGTGTCCAGAGAGTGTACTGGCACCACTGTGGATGCAGTGCAGTGAGTCCAGAGAGTGCACTGGCACCACTGGGGATGCACTGCAGTGAGTCCAGAGAGTGCACTGGCACCACTGGGGATGCGGTGCAGTGAGTCCAGAGAGTGCACTGGCACCACTCAGGGTGCAGTGCGGTGAGTCCAGAGAGTGCACTGGCACCACTGGGGATGCAGTGCAGTGAGTCCAGACAGTGCACTGGAACCACAGGGGATGCGGTGGCGGGAGTCCAGAGAGTGCTTTGGCACCACTGGGTATGCAGTACAGTGAGTCCATAGAGTGCACTGTCACCACTGGGGATGCACTGCAGTGAGTCCAGAGTGCACTAGCACCACTGGGAATGCACTGCAGTGAGTCCAGAGAGTGCACTGGCACCACCGGGAATGCACTGCAGTGAGTCCAGAGAGTGCACTGGCACCACTGGGGATGCACTTCAGTGAGTCCAGAGAGTGCACTGGCACCACTGGGGATGCACTGCAGTGAGTCCAGAGTGTGCACTGTCACCTTTGGGGATGCACTGCAGTGTCTGCAGAGAGTGCCCTGGCATCACTAGGGATGCAGTGCAGTGTGTCCAGAGAGTACACTGGCACCACTGGGGATGCAGTGCAGTGAGTCCAGAGAGTTCACTGGCACCACTGGAGATGCACTTCAGTGAGTGTAGAGACTGCACTGGCACCACTGGGGATGCAGTGCAGTGAGTCCAGTGAGTGTACTGGCAACACTGGGGATGCAGCGCAGTGAGTCCAGAGAGTGCACTGGCACCACTGAGAATGCACTTCAGTGTGTCCAGAGAGTGCACTGGCACCACTGGTGATGCACTGCAGTGAGTCCAGAGAGTGCACTGGCACCACTGGGGATGCAGTGCAGTGAGTCCAGAGAGTGCACTGGCACCACTAGGGATGCACTGCAGTGAGTCCAGAGAGTGCACTGGCACCACTGGGGATGCACTGCAGTGGGTCCAGAGAGTGCACTGGCACCACTGGGGATGCACTGCAGTGAGTCCAGAGAGTGCATTAGCACCACTGGGAATGCATTGACGCGAGTCCAGAGAGTGCACTGGCACCACTGGGGATGCACTGCAGTCACTCCAGAGAGTGCACTGGCACCACTGGGGATGCGGTGCAGTGAGTCCAGAGAGTGCACTGGCACCACTGGGGATGCAGTGCAGTGAGTCCAGAGAGTGCACTGGAACCACTGGGGATGCGGTGGCGGGAGTCCAGAGAGTGCTTTGGCACCACTGGGGATGCAGTACAGTGAGTCCAGAGAGTGCACTGGCACCACTGGGGATGCAGCGCAGTGACTCTAGAGAGTGCACTGGCACCACTGCGGATGCGGTTCAGTGAGTCCAGAGAGTGCACTGGCACCACTCAGGGTGCAGTGCGGTGAGTCCAGAGAGTGCACTGGCACCACTGGGGATGCAGTACAGTGAGTCCAGAGAGTGCACTGGCACCACTGGGGATGCAGTGCAGTGAGTCCAGAGAGTGCACTGGCACCACTGGGGTGCACTGCAGTGAGTCCAGAGAGTGCACTGGCACCACCGGGAATGCACTGCAGTGAGACCAGAGAGTGCACTGGCACCACTGGGGATGCACTTCAGTGAGTCCAGAGAGTGCACTGGCACCACTGGGGATGCAGTGACGCGAGTCCAGAGAGTGCACTGGCACCACTGGGGATTCACTGCAGTCACTCCAGAGTGTGCACTGGCACCACTGGGGATGCACTGCAGTGAGTCCAGAGAGTGCACTGGCACAACTGGGGATGCAGCGCAGTGAATCTAGAGAGTGCACTGGCAACACTGCGGATGCGGTGTAGTGAGTCCAGAGAGTGCACTGGCACCACAGGTGATGCAGTGCAGTGAGTCCAGAGAGTGCACTGGCAGCACTGGGGATGCAGTGCAGTGAGTCCAGAGAGTGCACTGGCACCACAGGTGATGCACTCCAGTAAGTCCAGAGAGTGCACTGGCACCACTGGGTATGCGGTGCCGGGAGTCCAGAGAGTGCTTTGGCACCGCTGGGGATGCACTGCAGTTACTCCAGAGAGTGCACAGGCACCACTGGGGATGCACATCAGTGAGTCCAGAGAGTGCACTTGCACCACTGGGGATGCACTGCAGTGAGTCCACAGAGTGCACTGGCACCAGTGGGGATGCAGTGCAGTGAGTCCAGAGAGTGCACTGGCAGCACTGGGGATGCAGTGCAGTGAGTCCAGAGAGTGCACTGGCACCACAGGTGATGCACTCCAGTGAGTCCAGAGAGTGCACTTGCACCACGGGGGATGCAGTGCAGGGACGCCAGAGAGTGCACTGGCACCACTGGGGATGCAGTGCAGTGAGTCCAGAGAGTGCACTGGCACCACTGGGGATGCACTGCAGTGAGTCCTGAGAGTACACTGGCTCCACCGGGGATGCCCTGCAGTGAGTCCAGAGAGTGCACTGGCACCACTGGGGATGCAGTGCAGTGAGTCCAGAGAGAGCACTGGCACCACTGGGGATGCCCTGCAGTGAGTCCAGAGAGTGCACTGGCACCACTGGGGATGCACTACAGTGAGTCCAGGGATAGCACTGGCACCACTGGGGATACAGTGCAGTGAGCCCAGAGAGTGCTCTGGCACCACTGGGGATGCCCTGCAGTGAGTCCAGAGAGTGCACTGGCACCACTGGGGATGCACTACAGTGAGTCCAGGGATAGCAGTGGCACCACTGGGGATGCAGTGCAGTGAGTCCAGAGAGTGCACTGGCACCACTGGGGATGCAGTGCAGTGAGTCCAGAGAGTGCACTGGCTCCACTGGGGATGTGGTGCCGGAGGTCCAGAGAGTGCATTGGCACCACTGGGGATGCAGTGCAGTGACTCCAGAGAGTGCACTGGCACCACTGGGGATGCACTGCAGTGAGCCCAGAGAGTGCACTGGCACCACTGGCGATGCAGTGCAGCAAGTCCAGAGAGTTCACTGGCACCACTGGGGATGCAGTGCAGTGAGTCCAGTGAGTGTACTGGCACCACTGGGGATGCACTGCAGTGAGTCCAGAGGGTGCATTGGCACCATTTGGGATGCACTGCAGTGAGTCCAGAGAGTGCACTTGCACCACTGCGGATGCACTGCAGTGAGTCCACAGAGTGCACTGGCACCACTGGGGATGCAGTGCAATGAGTCCTCAGAGTGCACTGGCACCACTGGGGATGCAGCGCAGTGAGTCCAGAGAGTGCTCTGGCACCACTGGAGATGCAGTGCAGTGAGTCCAGAGAGTGCACTAGCACCATTGGGGATGCAGTGCAGTCAGTCCAGTGAGTGTACTGGCACCACTGGGGATGCCCTTCAGTGAGTCCAGAGAGTGCACTGGCACCACTGGGGATGCACTGCAGTGAGTCCACAGAGTGCACTGTCACCTTTGGGGATGCACTGCAGTGTCTGCAGAGAGTGCCCTGGCATCACTAGGGATGCAGTGCAGTGAGTCCAGAGAGTACACTAGCACCACTGGGGATGCAGTGCAGTGAGTCCAGAGAGTTCACTGGCACCACTGGAGATGCACTTCAATGAGTGTAGAGACTGAACTGGCACCACTGGGGATGCAGTGCAGTGAGTCCAGTGAGTGTACTGGCACCACTGGGGATGCACTGCAGTGAGTCCAGAGAGTGCACTGGCACCACTGGGGATGCACTGCATTGAGTGCAGAGAGTGCACTGGCAGCACTGGGGATGCAGTGCAGTGAGTCCAGAGAGTGCACTGGCACCACTGGGGATGCACTGCAGTGAGTCCAGAGAGTGCACTGGCACCACTCGGGATGCACTGCAGTGAGTCCAGAGAGTGCATTAGCACCACTGGGGATGCATTGACGCGAGTCCAGAGAGTGCACTGGCACCACTGGGGATGCACTGCAGTCACTCCAGAGAGTGCACTGGCACCACTGGGGATGCGGTGCAGTGAGTCCAGAGAGTGCACTGGCACCACTGGGGATGCAGTGCAGTGAGTCCAGAGAGTGCACTGGAACCACTGGGGATGCGGTGGCGGGAGTCCAGAGAGTGCTTTGGCACCACTGGGGATGCAGTACAGTGAGTCCAGAGAGTGCACTGGCACCACTGGGGATGCAGCGCAGTGACTCTAGAGAGTGCACTGGCACCACTGCGGATGCGGTGCAGTGAGTCCAGAGAGTGCACTGGCACCACTCAGGGTGCAGTGCGGTGAGTCCAGAGAGTGCACTGGCACCACTGGGGATGCAGTACAGTGAGTCCAGAGAGTGCACTTGCACCACTGGGGATGCAGTGCAGTGAGTCCAGAGAGTGCACTGGCACCACTGGGGTGCACTGCAGTGAGTCCAGAGAGTGCACTGGCACCACCGGGAATGCACTGCAGTGAGACCAGAGAGTGCACTGGCACCACTGGGGATGCACTTCAGTGAGTCCAGAGAGTGCACTGGCACCACTGGGGATGCAGTGACGCGAGTCCAGAGAGTGCACTGGCACCACTGGGGATGCAGTGACGCGAGTCCAGAGGGTGCACTGGCACCACTGGGGATTCACTGCAGTCACTCCAGAGTGTGCACTGGCACCACTGGGGATGCACTGCAGTGAGTCCAGAGAGTGCACTGGCACAACTGGGGATGCAGCGCAGTGAATCTAGAGAGTGCACTGGCAACACTGCAATTGCGGTGTAGTGAGTCCAGAGATTGCACTGGCACCACAGGTGATGCAGTGCAGTGAGTCCAGAGAGTGCACTGGCAGCACTGGGGATGCAGTGCAGTGAGTCCAGGGATAGCACTGGCACCACTGGGGATGCAGTGCAGTGAGTCCAGAGAGTGCACTGGCACCACTGGGGATGCAGTGCAGTGAGTCCAGAGAGTGCACTGGCACCACTGATGATGCAGTACAGTGAGTCCAGTGAGTGCACTGGCACAACTGGGGATGTAGTGCAGTGACTCGAGAGAGTGCACTGGAACCACTGGGGATGCAGTGCCGCGAGTCCAGAGAGTGCACTGGCTCCACTGGGGATGCGGTGCCGGAGGTCCAGAGAGTGCATTGGCACCACTGGGAATGCAGTGCAGTGACTCCAGAGAGTGCACTGGCACCACTGGGGATGCACTGCAGTGAGCCCAGAGAGTGCACTGGCACCACTGGGTATGCGGTGCCGGGAGTCCAGAGAGTGCACTGGCAGCACTGGGGATGCAGTGCAGTGAGTCCAGAGAGTGCACTGGCACCACTGGGGATGCACATCAGTGAGTCCAGAGAGTGCACTTGCACCACTGGGGATGCACTGCAGTGAGTCCACAGAGTGCACTGGCACCACTGGGGATGCAGTGCAGTGAGTCCAGAGAGTGCACTGGCAGCACTGGGGATGCAGTGCAGTGAGTCCAGAGAGTGCACTGGCACCACAGGTGATGCACTCCAGTGAGTCCAGAGAGTGCACTTGCACCACGGGGGATGCAGTGCAGGGACGCCAGAGAGTGCACTGGCACCACTGGGGATGCAGTGCAGTGAGTCCAGAGAGTGCACTGGCACCACTGGGGATGCACTGCAGTGAGTCCTGAGAGTACACTGGCTCCACCGGGGATGCCCTGCAGTGAGTCCAGAGAGTGCACTGGCACCACTGGGGATGCAGTGCAGTGAGTCCAGAGAGAGCACTGGCACCACCGGGGATGCAGCGCAGTGAGTCCAGAGAGTGCACTGGCACCACTGGGGATGCCCTGCAGTGAGTCCAGAGAGTGCACTGGCACCACTGGGGATGCACTACAGTGAGTCCAGGGATAGCACTGGCACCACTGGGGATGCAGTGCAGTGAGCCCAGAGAGTGCTCTGGCACCACTGGGGATGCCCTGCAGTGAGCCCAGAGAGTGCACTGGCACCACTGGGGATGCAGTGCAGTGAGTCCAGTGAGTGCACTGGCACCACTGGGGATGCACTGCAGTGAGTCCAGAGAGTGCACTGGCACCACAGAGAATGCACTTCAGTGAGTCCAGAGAGTGTACTGGCACCACTGGGGATGCACTGCAGTGAGTCCAGAGAGTGCACTGGCACCACTGCGGATGCACTACAGTGAGTCCAGGGATAGCACTGGCACCACTGGGGATGCAGTGCAGTGAGTCCAGAGAGTGCACTGGCACCACTGGGGATGCAGTGCAGTGAGTCCAGAGAGTGCACTGGCACCACTGATGATGCAGTACAGTGAGTCCAGTGAGTGCACTGGCACAACTGGGGATGTAGTGCAGTGACTCGAGAGAGTGCACTGGAACCACTGGGGATGCAGTGCCGCGAGTCCAGAGAGTGCACTGGCTCCACTGGGGATGCGGTGCCGGAGGTCCAGAGAGTGCATTGGCACCCCTGGGGATGCAGTGCAGTGACTCCAGAGAGTGCACTGGCACCACTGGGGATGCACTGCAGTGAGTCAAGAGAGTGCACTGGCACCACTGGGTATGCGGTGCCGGGAGTCCAGAGAGTGCTTTGGCACCGCTGGGGATGCACTGCAGTTACTCCAGAGAGTGCACAGGCACCACTGGGGATGCACATCAGTGAGTCCAGAGAGTGCACTGGCACCACTGGGGATGCAGTGCAGCAAGTCCAGAGAGTTCACTGGCACCACTGGGGATGCAGTGCAGTGAGTCCAGTGAGTGTACTGGCACCACTGGGGATGCACTGCAGTGAGTCCAGAGGGTGCATTGGCACCATTTGGGATGCACTGCAGTGAGTCCAGAGAGTGCACTTGCACCACTGGGGATGCACTGCAGTGAGTCCACAGAGTGCACTGGCACCACTGGGGATGCAGTGCAGTGAGTCCAGAGAGTGCACTGGCACCACTGGGGATGCAGTGCAATGAGTCCACAGAGTGCACTGGCACCACTGGGGATGCAGCGCAGTGAGTCCAGAGAGTGCTCTGGCACCACTGGAGATGCAGTGCAGTGAGTCCAGAGAGTGCACTAGCACCACTGGGGATGCAGTGCAGTCAGTCCAGTGAGTGTACTGGCACCACTGGGGATGCCCTTCAGTGAGTCCAGAGAGTGCTCTGGCACCACTGGGGATGCACTGCAGTGAGTCCACAGAGTGCACTGGCACCACTGGGGATGCAGTGCAGTGAGTCCAGAGATCGCACTGGCTCCACTGGGGATGCAGTGCAGTGAGTCCAGAGAGTGCTCTGGCACCACTGGGGATGCAGTGCAGTGAGTCCAGAGAGTGCACTGGCACCACTGGGGATGCAGTGCAGTGAGTCCAGAGAGTGCTCTGGCACCACTGGGGATGCTGTGCAGTGAGTCCAGAGAGTGCAGTGGCACCACTGGTGATGCACTGCAGTTACTCCAGAGAGTGCACTGGCACCACTGGGGATGCGGTGCGGTGAGTCCAGAGAGTGCACTGGCACCACTGGGGATGCCCTGCAGTGAGTCCAGAGAGTGCACTGGCACCACTGGGGATGCACTACAGTGAGTCCAGGGATAGCACTGGCACCACTGGGGATGCAGTGCAGTGAGCCCAGAGAGTGCTCTGGCACCACTGGGGATGCCCTGCAGTGAGCCCAGAGAGTGCACTGGCACCACTGGGGATGCAGTGCAGTGAGTCCACAGAGTGCACTGGCACCACTGGGGATGCACTGCAGTGAGTCCAGAGAGTGCACTGGCACCACAGAGAATGCACTTCAGTGAGTCCAGAGAGTGTACTGGCACCACTGGGGATGCACTGCAGTGAGTCCAGAGAGTGCACTGGCACCACTGGGGATGCACTACAGTGAGTCCAGGGATAGCACTGGCACCACTGGGGATGCAGTGCAGTGAGTCCAGAGAGTGCACTGGCACCACTGGGGATGCAGTGCAGTGAGTCCAGAGAGTGCACTGGCACCACTGATGATGCAGTACAGTGAGTCCAGTGAGTGCACTGGCACAACTGGGGATGTAGTGCAGTGACTCGAGAGAGTGCACTGGAACCACTGGGGATGCAGTGCCGCGAGTCCAGAGAGTGCACTGGCTCCACTGGGGATGCGGTGCCGGAGGTCCAGAGAGTGCATTGGCACCACTGGGGATGCAGTGCAGTGACTCCAGAGAGTGCACTGGCACCACTGGGGATGCACTGCAGTGAGCCCAGAGAGTGCACTGGCACCACTGGGTATGCGGTGCCGGGAGTCCAGAGAGTGCTTTGGCACCGCTGGGGATGCACTGCAGTTACTCCAGAGAGTGCACAGGCACCACTGGGGATGCACATCAGTGAGTCCAGAGAGTGCACTGGCACCACTGGGGATGCAGTGCAGCAAGTCCAGAGAGTTCACTGGCACCACTGGGGATGCAGTGCAGTGAGTCCAGTGAGTGTACTGGCACCACTGGGGATGCACTGCAGTGAGTCCAGAGAGTGCACTGGCACCACTGGGGATGCAGTGCAATGAGTCCACAGAGTGCACTGGCACCACTGGGGATGCAGCGCAGTGAGTCCAGAGAGTGCTCTGGCACCACTGGAGATGCAGTGCAGTGAGTCCAGAGAGTGCACTGGCAACACTGGGGATGCAGTGCAGTGAGTCCAGAGAGTGCACTGGCAACACTGGGGATGCAGTGCAGTGAGTCCAGAGAGTGCACTGGCACCACTGGGGATGCAGCGCTGTGAGTCCAGAGAGTGCTCTGGCACCACTGGAGATGCAGTGCAGTGAGTCCAGAGAGTGCACTAGCACCACTGGGGATGCAGTGCAGTCAGTCCAGTGAGTGTACTGGCACCACTGGGGATGCCCTTCAGTGAGTCCAGAGAGTGCACTGGCTCCACTGGGGATGCACTGCAGTGAGTCCACAGAGTGCACGGGCTCCACTGGGGATGCACTGCAGTGAGTCCACAGAGTGCACTGGCACCACTGGGGATGCAGTGCAGTGAGTCCAGAGATCGCACTGGCTCCACTGGGGATGCAGTGCAGTGAGTCCAGAGAGTGTTCTGGCACCACTGGGGATGCAGTGCAGTGAGTCCAGAGAGTGCACTGGCACCACTGGGGATGCAGTGCAGTGAGTCCAGAGAGTGCACTGGCACCACTGGGGAATGCTGTGCAGTGAGTCCAGAGAGTGCAGTGGCACCACTGGTGATGCACTGCAGTTACTCCAGAGAGTGCACTGGCACCACTGGGGATGCGGTGCGGTGAGTCCAGAGAGTGCACTGGCACCACTGGGGATGCACTGCAGTGAGTCCAGAGAGTGCACTGGCACCACTGAGAATGCCCTTCAGTGAGTCCAGAGAGTGTACTGGCACCACTGGGGATGCACTTCAGTGAGTCCAGAGAGCGCACTGGCACCACTGGGGATGCAGTGCAGTGTGTCCAGAGAGTGCACTTGCACCACTGAGAATGCACTTCAGTGAGTCCAAAGAGTGCACTGGCACCACTGGGGATGCACTGCAGTGAGTCCAGAGAGTGCACTGGCACCACTGGGGATGCAGTGCAGTGAGTCCAGAGAGTGCACGGGCTCCACTGGGGATGCAGTGCAGTGAGTCCAGAGAGTGCACTGGCAACACTGGGGATGCAGTGCAGTGAGTCCAGAGAGTGCACTGGCACCACTGGGGATGCAGTGCAGCAAGTCCAGAGAGTGCACTGGCACCACTGGGGATGCAGTGCAGTGAGTCCAGAGAGTGCACTGGCACCACTGGGGATGCAGTGCAGTGAGTCCAGAGAGTGCACTGGCACCAATGGGGATGCAGTGCAGTGATTCCAGAGAGTGCACTGGCACCAATGGGGATGCACTTCAGTGAGTCCAGAGAGTGCACTGGCACCACTGGGGATGCACAGCAGTGAGTCCAGAGAGTGCATTGGCACCACTGGGGATGCAGTGCAGTGAGTCCAGAGAGTGCACTGGCACCATTGGAGATGCAGTGCAGTGAGTCCAGAGAGTGCACTGGCACCACTGGGGATGCAGTGCAGTGAGTCCAGAGAGTGCACTGGCACCACTGGGGATGCACTGCAGTGAGTCCAGAGAGATCACTGGCACCACTGGAGATGCACTTCAGTGAGTGCAGAGACTGCACTGGCACCACTGGGGATGCACTGCAGTGAGTCCAGTGAGTGTACTGGCACCACTGCGGATGCACTGCAGTGAGTCCAGAGAGTGCATTGGCACCACTTGGGATGCACTGCAGTGAGTCCAGAGAGTGCACTTGCACCACTGGGGATGCAGTGCAGTGAGTCCAGAGAGTGCACTGACACCACTGGGGATGCAGTGCAGTGAGTCCAGAGAGTGCACTGGCACCAATGGGGATGCACAGCAGTGAGTCCACAGAGTGCACTGGCACCACTGGGGATGCAGTGCAGTGAGTCCAGAGAGTGCACTGGCACCACTGGGGATGCAGTACAGTGAGTCCAGAGAGTGCACTTGCACCACTGGGGATGCACAGCAGTGAGTCCAGAGAGTGCATTGGCACCACTGGGGATGCAGTGCAGTGAGTCCAGAGAGTGCACTGGCACCCTTGGAGATGCAGTGCAGTGAGTCCAGAGAGTGCACTGGCACCACTGGGGATGCAGTGCAGTGAGTCCAGAGAGTGCACTGGCACCCTTGGAGATGCAGTGCAGTGAGTCCAGAGAGTGCACTGGCACCACTGGGGATGCACTGCAGTGAGTCCAGAGAGTTCACTGGCACCACTGGAGATGCACTTCAGTGAGTGCAGAGACTGCACTGGCACCACTGGTGATGCACTGCAGTGAGTCCAGAGAGTGCACTGGCACCACTGTGGATGCAGTGCAGTGAGTCCAGAGAGTGCACTGGCAACACTGGGGATGCACTGCAGTGAGTCCAGAGAGTGCACTGGCACCACTGGGGATGCAGTGCAGTGAGTCCAGAGTGTGCACTGGCACCACTGGGAATGCAGTGCAGTGAGTCCAGAGATCGCACTGGCACCACGGGGGATGCACATCAGTGAGTCCAGAGAGTGCACTGGCACTACTGGGGATGCACTGCAGTGAGTCCAGAGAGTGCACTGGCACCACTGGGGATGCACTGCATTGAGTCCAGAGAGTGCACTGGCAGCACTGGGGATGCAGTGCAGTGAGTCCAGAGAGTGCACTGGCACCAGAGGGAATGCACTGCAGTGAGTCCAGAGAGTGCACTGGCACCACTGGGGATGCAGTGCAGTGAGTGCAGGGAGTGCACTGGCACCACTGGGGATGCACTGCAGTGAGTCCAGTGAGTGTACTGGCACCACTGCGGATGCACTGCAGTGAGTCCAGAGAGTGCATTGGCACCACTTGGGATGCACTGCAGTGAGTCCAGAGAGTGCACTTGCACCACTGGGGATGCAGTGCAGTGAGTCCAGAGAGTGCACTGGCACCACTGCGGATGCAGTACAGTGAGTCCAGAGTGTGCACTGGCACCACTGGGAATGCAGTGCAGTGAGTCCAGAGTGTGCACAGGCACCACTGGGAATGCAGTGCAGTGAGTCCAGAGATCGCACTGGCACCATGGGGGATGCACTTCAGTGAGTCCAGCGAGTGCACTGGCACCACTGGGGATGCAGTGCAGTGAGTCCAGTGAGTGTACTGGCACCACTGGGGATGCAGCGCAGTGAGTCCAGAGAGTGCACTGGCACCACTGAGAATGCACTTCAGTGTGTCCAGAGAGTGTACTGGCACCACTGGTGATGCACTGCAGTGAGTCCAGAGAGTGCACTGGCACCACTGTGGATGCAGTGCAGTGAGTCCAGAGAGTGCACTGGCAACACTGGGGATGCACTGCAGTGAGTCCAGAGAGTTCACTGGCACCACTGGAGATGCACTTCAGTGAGTGCAGAGAGTGCACTGGCACCACTGGGGATGCAGTGCAGTGAGTCCAGTGAGTGTACTGGCACCACTGGGGATGCAGCGCAGTGAGTCCAGAGAGTGCACTGGCACCACTGAGAATGCACTTCAGTGTGTCCAGAGAGTGTACTGGCACCACTGGTGATGCACTGCAGTGAGTCCAGAGAGTGCACTGGCACCACTGTGGATGCAGTGCAGTGAGTCCAGAGAGTGCACTGGCAACACTGGGGATGCACTGCAGTGAGTCCAGAGAGTGCACTGGCACCACTGGGGATGCAGTGCAGTGAGTCCAGAGTGTGCACTGGCACCACTGGGAATGCAGTGCAGTGAGTCCAGAGATCGCACTGGCACCACGGGGGATGCACTTCAGTGAGTCCAGAGAGTGCACTGGCACCACTGGGGATGCACTGCAGTGAGTCCAGAGAGTGCACTGGCACCACTGGGGATGCACTGCATTGAGTCCAGAGAGTGCACTGGCAGCACTGGGGATGCAGTGCAGTGAGTCCAGAGAGTGCACTGGCACCAGAGGGAATGCACTGCAGTGAGTCCAGAGAGTGCACTGGCACCACTGGGGATGCAGTGCAGTGAGTGCAGGGAGTGCACTGGCACCACTGGGGATGCACTGCAGTGAGTCCAGTGAGTGTACTGGCACCACTGCGGATGCACTGCAGTGAGTCCAGAGAGTGCATTGGCACCACTTGGGATGCACTGCAGTGAGTCCAGAGAGTGCACTGGCACCACTGGTGATGCAGTGCAGTGAGTCCAGAGAGTGCACTGGCACCACTGGGGATGCAGTGCAGTGAGTCCAGAGAGTGCACTGGCACCACTGGTGATGCACTGCAGTTACTCCAGAGAGTGCACTGGCACCACTGGGGATGCGGTGCGGTGAGTCCAGAGAGTGCACTGGCACCACTGGGGATGCAGTGCAGTGAGTCCAGAGAGTGCACTGGCACCACTGAGAATGCCCTTCAGTGAGTCCAGAGAGTGCACTGGCACCACTGGGCATGCACTGCAGAGAGTCCACAGAGTGCACTAGCACCACTGGGGATGCACTGCAGTGAGTCCAGAGAGTTTACTGGCACCACTGGGGATGCACTGAAGTGAGTCCAGAGAGTGCACTGGCACCACTGAGAATACACTTCAGTGAGTCCAGAGAGCGCACTGGCACCACTGGGGATGCAGTGCAGTGAGTCCAGAGAGTGCACTGGCACCACTGAGAATGCACTTCAGTGAGTCCAAAGAGTGCACTGGCACCACTGGGGATGCACTGCAGTGAGTCCAGAGAGTGCACTAGCACCACTGGGAATGTAGTGTAGTGAATCCAGTGAGTGCACTGGCACCAGTGGGGATGCACTGCAGTGAGTCCAGAGAGTTCACTGGCACCACTGGAGATGCACTTCAGTGAGTGCAGAGAGTGCACTGGCACCACTGGGGATGCAGTGCCGTGAGTCCAGTGAGTGTACTGGCACCACTGGGGATGCAGCGCAGTGAGTCCAGAGAGTGCACTGGCACCACTGAGAATGCACTTCAGTGTGTCCAGAGAGTGTACTGGCACCACTGGTGATGCACTGCAGTGAGTCCAGAGAGTGCACTGGCACCACTGTGGATGCAGTGCAGTGAGTCCAGAGAGTGCACTGGCAACACTGGGGATGCACTGCAGTGAGTCCAGAGAGTGCACTGGCACCACTGGGGATGCAGTGCAGTGAGTCCAGAGTGTGCACTGGCACCACTGGGAATGCAGTGCAGTGAGTCCAGAGATCGCACTGGCACCACGGGGGATGCACTTCAGTGAGTCCAGAGAGTGCACTGGCACCACTGGGGATGCACTGCAGTGAGTCAAGAGAGTGCACTGGCACCACTGGGGATGCACTGCATTGAGTCCAGAGAGTGCACTGGCAGCACTGGGGATGCAGTGCAGTGAGTCCAGAGAGTGCACTGACACCAGAGGGAATGCACTGCAGTGAGTCCAGAGAGTGCACTGGCACCACTGGGGATGCAGTGCAGTGAGTGCAGGGAGTGCACTGGCACCACTGGGGATGCACTGCAGTGAGTCCAGTGAGTGTACTGGCACCACTGCGGATGCACTGCAGTGAGTCCAGAGAGTGCATTGGCACCACTTGGGATGCACTGCAGTGAGTCCAGAGAGTGCACTTGCACCACTGGGGATGCAGTGCAGTGAGTCCAGAGAGTGCACTGACACCACTGGGGATGCAGTGCAGTGAGTCCAGAGAGTGCACTGGCACCAATGGGGATGCACAGCAGTGAGTCCACAGAGTGCACTGGCACCACTGGGGATGCACTGCAGTGAGTCCAGAGAGTGCACTGGCACCACTGGGGATGCAGTACAGTGAGTCCAGAGAGTGCACTGGCACCACTGGGGATGCACAGCAGTGAGTCCAGAGAGTGCATTGGCACCACTGGGGATGCAGTGCAGTGAGTCCAGAGAGTGCACTGGCACCCTTGGAGATGCAGTGCAGTGAGTCCAGAGAGTGCACTGACACCACTGGGGATGCAGTGCAGTGAGTCCAGAGAGTGCACTGGCACCACTGCGGATGCAGTGCAGTGAGTCCAGAGAGTGCACTGGCACCACTGGGGATGCACTGCAGTGAGTCCAGAGAGTTCACTGGCACCACTGGAGATGCACTTCAGTGAGTGCAGAGACTGCACTGGCACCACTGGGGATGCAGTGCAGTGAGTCCAGTGAGTGTACTGGCACCACTGGGGATGCAGCGCAGTGAGTCCAGAGAGTGCACTGGCACCACTGAGAATGCACTTCAGTGTGTCCAGAGAGTGTACTGGCACCACTGGTGATGCACTGCAGTGAGTCCAGAGAGTGCACTGGCACCACTGTGGATGCAGTGCATTGAGTCCAGAGAGTGCACTGGCAACACTGGGGATGCACTGCAGTGAGTCCAGAGAGTGCACTGGCACCACTGGGGATGCAGTGCAGTGAGTCCAGAGTGTGCACTGGCACCACTGGGAATGCAGTGCAGTGAGTCCAGAGATCGCACTGGCACCACGGGGGATGCACTTCAGTGAGTCCAGAGAGTGCACTGGCACCACTGGGGATGCACTGCAGTGAGTCCAGAGAGTGCACTGGCACCACTGGGCATGCACTGCATTGAGTCCAGAGAGTGCACTGGCAGCACTGGGGATGCAGTGCAGTGAGTCCAGAGAGTGCACTGGCACCAGAGGGAATGCACTGCAGTGAGT
Organism: Anser brachyrhynchus; assembly: GCF_964034855.1. Classification (NCBI taxonomy): domain Eukaryota; kingdom Metazoa; phylum Chordata; class Aves; order Anseriformes; family Anatidae; genus Anser; species Anser brachyrhynchus. The sequence goes on from NC_137703.1 coordinate 27,875,592, forward strand.
CCAGAGAGTGCACTGGCACCACTGGGGATGCAGTGCAGTGAGTGCAGGGAGTGCACTGGCACCACTGGGGATGCAGTGCAGTGAGTCCAGAGAGTGCACTGGCACCACTGGGGATGCAGTGCAGTGAGTCCAGAGAGTGCACAGGCAGCACTGGGGATGCAGTGCAGTGAGTCCAGAGAGTGCTCTGGCACCACTGGTGATGCAGTGCAGTGAGTCCAGAGAGTGCACTGGCACCACTGGGGATGCAGTGCAGTGAGTCCAGAGAGTGCACTGGCACCACTGGGTATGCGGTGCCGGGAGTCCAGAGAGTGCTTTGGCACCGCTGGGGATGCACTGCAGTTACTCCAGAGAGTGCACAGGCACCACTGGGGATGCACATCAGTGAGTCCAGAGAGTGCACTGGCACCACTGGGGATGCAGTGCAGCAAGTCCAGAGAGTTCACTGGCACCACTGGGGATGCAGTGCAGTGAGTCCAGTGAGTGTACTGGCACCACTGGGGATGCACTGCAGTGAGTCCAGAGAGTGCACTGGCACCACTGGGGATGCAGTGCAATGAGTCCACAGAGTGCACTGGCACCACTGGGGATGCAGCGCAGTGAGTCCAGAGAGTGCTCTGGCACCACTGGAGATGCAGTGCAGTGAGTCCAGAGAGTGCACTGGCAACACTGGGGATGCAGTGCAGTGAGTCCAGAGAGTGCACTGGCAACACTGGGGATGCAGTGCAGTGAGTCCAGAGAGTGCACTGGCACCACTGGGGATGCAGCGCTGTGAGTCCAGAGAGTGCTCTGGCACCACTGGAGATGCAGTGCAGTGAGTCCAGAGAGTGCACTAGCACCACTGGGGATGCAGTGCAGTCAGTCCAGTGAGTGTACTGGCACCACTGGGGATGCCCTTCAGTGAGTCCAGAGAGTGCACTGGCACCACTGGGGATGCACTGCAGTGAGTCCACAGAGTGCACGGGCTCCACTGGGGATGCACTGCAGTGAGTCCACAGAGTGCACTGGCACCACTGGGGATGCAGTGCAGTGAGTCCAGAGATCGCACTGGCTCCACTGGGGATGCAGTGCAGTGAGTCCAGAGAGTGTTCTGGCACCACTGGGGATGCAGTGCAGTGAGTCCAGAGAGTGCACTGGCACCACTGGGGATGCAGTGCAGTGAGTCCAGAGAGTGCACTGGCACCACTGGGGAATGCTGTGCAGTGAGTCCAGAGAGTGCAGTGGCACCACTGGTGATGCACTGCAGTTACTCCAGAGAGTGCACTGGCACCACTGGGGATGCGGTGCGGTGAGTCCAGAGAGTGCACTGGCACCACTGGGGATGCACTGCAGTGAGTCCAGAGAGTGCACTGGCACCACTGAGAATGCCCTTCAGTGAGTCCAGAGAGTGTACTGGCACCACTGGGGATGCACTTCAGTGAGTCCAGAGAGCGCACTGGCACCACTGGGGATGCAGTGCAGTGTGTCCAGAGAGTGCACTTGCACCACTGAGAATGCACTTCAGTGAGTCCAAAGAGTGCACTGGCACCACTGGGGATGCACTGCAGTGAGTCCAGAGAGTGCACTGGCACCACTGGGGATGCAGTGCAGTGAGTCCAGAGAGTGCACGGGCTCCACTGGGGATGCAGTGCAGTGAGTCCAGAGAGTGCACTGGCAACACTGGGGATGCAGTGCAGTGAGTCCAGAGAGTGCACTGGCACCACTGGGGATGCAGTGCAGCAAGTCCAGAGAGTGCACTGGCACCACTGGGGATGCAGTGCAGTGAGTCCAGAGAGTGCACTGGCACCACTGGGGATGCAGTGCAGTGAGTCCAGAGAGTGCACTGGCACCAATGGGGATGCAGTGCAGTGATTCCAGAGAGTGCACTGGCACCAATGGGGATGCACTTCAGTGAGTCCAGAGAGTGCACTGGCACCACTGGGGATGCACAGCAGTGAGTCCAGAGAGTGCATTGGCACCACTGGGGATGCAGTGCAGTGAGTCCAGAGAGTGCACTGGCACCATTGGAGATGCAGTGCAGTGAGTCCAGAGAGTGCACTGGCACCACTGGGGATGCAGTGCAGTGAGTCCAGAGAGTGCACTGGCACCACTGGGGATGCACTGCAGTGAGTCCAGAGAGATCACTGGCACCACTGGAGATGCACTTCAGTGAGTGCAGAGACTGCACTGGCACCACTGGGGATGCACTGCAGTGAGTCCAGTGAGTGTACTGGCACCACTGCGGATGCACTGCAGTGAGTCCAGAGAGTGCATTGGCACCACTTGGGATGCACTGCAGTGAGTCCAGAGAGTGCACTTGCACCACTGGGGATGCAGTGCAGTGAGTCCAGAGAGTGCACTGACACCACTGGGGATGCAGTGCAGTGAGTCCAGAGAGTGCACTGGCACCAATGGGGATGCACAGCAGTGAGTCCACAGAGTGCACTGGCACCACTGGGGATGCAGTGCAGTGAGTCCAGAGAGTGCACTGGCACCACTGGGGATGCAGTACAGTGAGTCCAGAGAGTGCACTTGCACCACTGGGGATGCACAGCAGTGAGTCCAGAGAGTGCATTGGCACCACTGGGGATGCAGTGCAGTGAGTCCAGAGAGTGCACTGGCACCCTTGGAGATGCAGTGCAGTGAGTCCAGAGAGTGCACTGGCACCACTGGGGATGCAGTGCAGTGAGTCCAGAGAGTGCACTGGCACCCTTGGAGATGCAGTGCAGTGAGTCCAGAGAGTGCACTGGCACCACTGGGGATGCACTGCAGTGAGTCCAGAGAGTTCACTGGCACCACTGGAGATGCACTTCAGTGAGTGCAGAGACTGCACTGGCACCACTGGTGATGCACTGCAGTGAGTCCAGAGAGTGCACTGGCACCACTGTGGATGCAGTGCAGTGAGTCCAGAGAGTGCACTGGCAACACTGGGGATGCACTGCAGTGAGTCCAGAGAGTGCACTGGCACCACTGGGGATGCAGTGCAGTGAGTCCAGAGTGTGCACTGGCACCACTGGGAATGCAGTGCAGTGAGTCCAGAGATCGCACTGGCACCACTGGTGATGCACATCAGTGAGTCCAGAGAGTGCACTGGCACTACTGGGGATGCACTGCAGTGAGTCCAGAGAGTGCACTGGCACCACTGGGGATGCACTGCATTGAGTCCAGAGAGTGCACTGGCAGCACTGGGGATGCAGTGCAGTGAGTCCAGAGAGTGCACTGGCACCAGAGGGAATGCACTGCAGTGAGTCCAGAGAGTGCACTGGCACCACTGGGGATGCAGTGCAGTGAGTGCAGGGAGTGCACTGGCACCACTGGGGATGCACTGCAGTGAGTCCAGTGAGTGTACTGGCACCACTGCGGATGCACTGCAGTGAGTCCAGAGAGTGCATTGGCACCACTTGGGATGCACTGCAGTGAGTCCAGAGAGTGCACTTGCACCACTGGGGATGCAGTGCAGTGAGTCCAGAGAGTGCACTGGCACCACTGCGGATGCAGTACAGTGAGTCCAGAGTGTGCACTGGCACCACTGGGAATGCAGTGCAGTGAGTCCAGAGTGTGCACTGGCACCACTGGGAATGCAGTGCAGTGAGTCCAGAGATCGCACTGGCACCATGGGGGATGCACTTCAGTGAGTCCAGAGAGTGCACTGGCACCACTGGGGATGCAGTGCAGTGAGTCCAGTGAGTGTACTGGCACCACTGGGGATGCAGCGCAGTGAGTCCAGAGAGTGCACTGGCACCACTGAGAATGCACTTCAGTGTGTCCAGAGAGTGTACTGGCACCACTGGTGATGCACTGCAGTGAGTCCAGAGAGTGCACTGGCACCACTGTGGATGCAGTGCAGTGAGTCCAGAGAGTGCACTGGCAACACTGGGGATGCACTGCAGTGAGTCCAGAGAGTTCACTGGCACCACTGGAGATGCACTTCAGTGAGTGCAGAGAGTGCACTGGCACCACTGGGGATGCAGTGCAGTGAGTCCAGTGAGTGTACTGGCACCACTGGGGATGCAGCGCAGTGAGTCCAGAGAGTGCACTGGCACCACTGAGAATGCACTTCAGTGTGTCCAGAGAGTGTACTGGCACCACTGGTGATGCACTGCAGTGAGTCCAGAGAGTGCACTGGCACCACTGTGGATGCAGTGCAGTGAGTCCAGAGAGTGCACTGGCAACACTGGGGATGCACTGCAGTGAGTCCAGAGAGTGCACTGGCACCACTGGGGATGCAGTGCAGTGAGTCCAGAGTGTGCACTGGCACCACTGGGAATGCAGTGCAGTGAGTCCAGAGATCGCACTGGCACCACGGGGGATGCACTTCAGTGAGTCCAGAGAGTGCACTGGCACCACTGGGGATGCACTGCAGTGAGTCCAGAGAGTGCACTGGCACCACTGGGGATGCACTGCATTGAGTCCAGAGAGTGCACTGGCAGCACTGGGGATGCAGTGCAGTGAGTCCAGAGAGTGCACTGGCACCAGAGGGAATGCACTGCAGTGAGTCCAGAGAGTGCACTGGCACCACTGGGGATGCAGTGCAGTGAGTGCAGGGAGTGCACTGGCACCACTGGGGATGCACTGCAGTGAGTCCAGTGAGTGTACTGGCACCACTGCGGATGCACTGCAGTGAGTCCAGAGAGTGCATTGGCACCACTTGGGATGCACTGCAGTGAGTCCAGAGAGTGCACTGGCACCACTGGTGATGCAGTGCAGTGAGTCCAGAGAGTGCACTGGCACCACTGGGGATGCAGTGCAGTGAGTCCAGAGAGTGCACTGGCACCACTGGTGATGCACTGCAGTTACTCCAGAGAGTGCACTGGCACCACTGGGGATGCGGTGCGGTGAGTCCAGAGAGTGCACTGGCACCACTGGGGATGCAGTGCAGTGAGTCCAGAGAGTGCACTGGCACCACTGAGAATGCCCTTCAGTGAGTCCAGAGAGTGCACTGGCACCACTGGGCATGCACTGCAGAGAGTCCACAGAGTGCACTAGCACCACTGGGGATGCACTGCAGTGAGTCCAGAGAGTTTACTGGCACCACTGGGGATGCACTGAAGTGAGTCCAGAGAGTGCACTGGCACCACTGAGAATACACTTCAGTGAGTCCAGAGAGCGCACTGGCACCACTGGGGATGCAGTGCAGTGAGTCCAGAGAGTGCACTGGCACCACTGAGAATGCACTTCAGTGAGTCCAAAGAGTGCACTGGCACCACTGGGGATGCACTGCAGTGAGTCCAGAGAGTGCACTAGCACCACTGGGAATGTAGTGTAGTGAATCCAGTGAGTGCACTGGCACCAGTGGGGATGCACTGCAGTGAGTCCAGAGAGTTCACTGGCACCACTGGAGATGCACTTCAGTGAGTGCAGAGAGTGCACTGGCACCACTGGGGATGCAGTGCCGTGAGTCCAGTGAGTGTACTGGCACCACTGGGGATGCAGCGCAGTGAGTCCAGAGAGTGCACTGGCACCACTGAGAATGCACTTCAGTGTGTCCAGAGAGTGTACTGGCACCACTGGTGATGCACTGCAGTGAGTCCAGAGAGTGCACTGGCACCACTGTGGATGCAGTGCAGTGAGTCCAGAGAGTGCACTGGCAACACTGGGGATGCACTGCAGTGAGTCCAGAGAGTGCACTGGCACCACTGGGGATGCAGTGCAGTGAGTCCAGAGTGTGCACTGGCACCACTGGGAATGCAGTGCAGTGAGTCCAGAGATCGCACTGGCACCACGGGGGATGCACTTCAGTGAGTCCAGAGAGTGCACTGGCACCACTGGGGATGCACTGCAGTGAGTCAAGAGAGTGCACTGGCACCACTGGGGATGCACTGCATTGAGTCCAGAGAGTGCACTGGCAGCACTGGGGATGCAGTGCAGTGAGTCCAGAGAGTGCACTGACACCAGAGGGAATGCACTGCAGTGAGTCCAGAGAGTGCACTGGCACCACTGGGGATGCAGTGCAGTGAGTGCAGGGAGTGCACTGGCACCACTGGGGATGCACTGCAGTGAGTCCAGTGAGTGTACTGGCACCACTGCGGATGCACTGCAGTGAGTCCAGAGAGTGCATTGGCACCACTTGGGATGCACTGCAGTGAGTCCAGAGAGTGCACTTGCACCACTGGGGATGCAGTGCAGTGAGTCCAGAGAGTGCACTGACACCACTGGGGATGCAGTGCAGTGAGTCCAGAGAGTGCACTGGCACCAATGGGGATGCACAGCAGTGAGTCCACAGAGTGCACTGGCACCACTGGGGATGCACTGCAGTGAGTCCAGAGAGTGCACTGGCACCACTGGGGATGCAGTACAGTGAGTCCAGAGAGTGCACTGGCACCACTGGGGATGCACAGCAGTGAGTCCAGAGAGTGCATTGGCACCACTGGGGATGCAGTGCAGTGAGTCCAGAGAGTGCACTGGCACCCTTGGAGATGCAGTGCAGTGAGTCCAGAGAGTGCACTGACACCACTGGGGATGCAGTGCAGTGAGTCCAGAGAGTGCACTGGCACCACTGCGGATGCAGTGCAGTGAGTCCAGAGAGTGCACTGGCACCACTGGGGATGCACTGCAGTGAGTCCAGAGAGTTCACTGGCACCACTGGAGATGCACTTCAGTGAGTGCAGAGACTGCACTGGCACCACTGGGGATGCAGTGCAGTGAGTCCAGTGAGTGTACTGGCACCACTGGGGATGCAGCGCAGTGAGTCCAGAGAGTGCACTGGCACCACTGAGAATGCACTTCAGTGTGTCCAGAGAGTGTACTGGCACCACTGGTGATGCACTGCAGTGAGTCCAGAGAGTGCACTGGCACCACTGTGGATGCAGTGCAGTGAGTCCAGAGAGTGCACTGGCAACACTGGGGATGCACTGCAGTGAGTCCAGAGAGTGCACTGGCACCACTGGGGATGCAGTGCAGTGAGTCCAGAGTGTGCACTGGCACCACTGGGAATGCAGTGCAGTGAGTCCAGAGATCGCACTGGCACCACGGGGGATGCACTTCAGTGAGTCCAGAGAGTGCACTGGCACCACTGGGGATGCACTGCAGTGAGTCCAGAGAGTGCACTGGCACCACTGGGCATGCACTGCATTGAGTCCAGAGAGTGCACTGGCAGCACTGGGGATGCAGTGCAGTGAGTCCAGAGAGTGCACTGGCACCAGAGGGAATGCACTGCAGTGAGTCCAGAGAGTGCACTGGCACCACTGGGGATGCAGTGCAGTGAGTGCAGGGAGTGCACTGGCACCACTGGGGATGCAGTGCAGTGAGTCCAGAGAGTGCACTGGCACCACTGGGGATGCAGTGCAGTGAGTCCAGAGAGTGCACAGGCAGCACTGGGGATGCAGTGCAGTGAGTCCAGAGAGTGCTCTGGCACCACTGGTGATGCAGTGCAGTGAGTCCAGAGAGTGCACTGGCACCACTGGGGATGCAGTGCAGTGAGTCCAGAGAGTGCACTGGCACCACTGGTGATGCACTGCAGTTACTCCAGAGAGTGCACTGGCACCACTGGGGATGCGGTGCGGTGAGTCCAGAGAGTGCACTGGCACCACTGGGGATGCAGTGCAGTGAGTCCAGAGAGTGCACTGGCACCACTGAGAATGCCCTTCAGTGAGTCCAGAGAGTGCACTGGCACCACTGGGCATGCACTGCAGTGAGTCCACAGAGTGCACTAGCACCACTGGGGATGCAGTGCAGTGAGTCCAGAGAGTGTACTGGCACCACTGGGGATGCACTGAAGTGAGTCCAGAGAGTGCACTGGCACCACTGAGAATACACTTCAGTGAGTCCAGAGAGCGAACTGGCACCACTGGGGATGCAGTGCAGTGAGTCCAGAGAGTGCACTGGCACCACTGAGAATGCACTTCAGTGAGTCCAAAGAGTGCACTGGCACCACTGGGGATGCACTGCAGTGAGTCCAGAGAGTGCACTAGCACCACTGGGAATGTAGTGTAGTGAATCCAGTGAGTGCACTGGCACCAGTGGGGATGCACTGCAGTGAGTCCAGAGAGTGCACTGGCAGCACTGGGGATGCACTGCAGTGAGCCCAGAGAGTGCACTGGCACCACTGGAGATACAGTACAGTGAGTCCAGTGAATGCACTGGCAACACTGGGGATGCAGTGCAGTGAGTCCAGAGAGTGCACTGGCACCACTGATGATGCAGTACAGTGAGTCCAGTGAGTGCACTGGCACCACTGGGGATGTAGTGCAGTGACTCGAGAGAGTGCACTGGCACCACTGGGGATGCAGTGCAGTGACTCCAGAGAGTGCACTGGCACCACTTGGGATGCAGTGCAGTGAGTCCAGAGAGTGCACTGGCACCACTGGGGATGCACTGCAGTGAGTCCAGAGAGTGCATTGCCACCACTGGGGATGCAGTGCAGTGAGTCCAGAGAGTGCACTGGCACCACTGGGGATGCACTGCAGTGAGTCCACAGAGTGCACTGGTACCACTGGGGATGCAGTGCAGTGAGTCCAGAGAGTGCACTGGCACCACTGGGGATGCACTGCAGTGAGTCCAGAGAGTGCACTGGCACCACTGGGGATGCAGTGCAGTGAGTCCAGAGAGTGCACTGGCACCACTGGGGATGCACTGCAGAGTCCAGAGAGTGCACTGGCAGCACTGGGGATGCAGTGCAGTGAGTCCAGAGAGTGCACTGGCACCACTGGGGATGCAGTGCAGTGACTCCAGAGAGTGCAGTGGCACCACTGGGGATGCAGTGCAGTGAGTCCACAGAGTGCACTGGCAGGACTGGGGATGCAGTGCAGTGAGTCCAGAGAGTGCACTGGCAATACTGGGGATGCAGTGCAGTGAGTCCAGAGAGTGCACTGGCACCACTGGGGCTGCAGTGCAGTGAGTCCAGAGAGTGCACTGACACCACTGGGGATGCAGTGCAGTGAGTCCAGAGAGTGCTCTGGCACCACTGGGGATGCAGTGCAGTGAGTCCAGAGAGTGCACTGGCAACACTGGGGTTGCAGTGCAGTGAGTCCAGAGAGTGCACTGGCACCACTGGGGATGCAGTGCAGTGAGTCCAGAGTGTGCACTGGCACGACTGGGAATGCAGTGCAGTGAGTCCAGAGATTGCACTGGCACCACTGGGGATGCACTGCAGTGAGTCAAGAGAGTGCACTGGCACCACAGGTGATGCACTGCAGTGAGTCCAGAGAGTGCACTGGCACCACTGGGGATGCACTGCAGTGAGTCCAGAGAAAGCACTGGCACCACTGGGGATGCAGTGCAGTGAGTCCAGAGAGTGCACTGGCACAACTGGGGATGCAGTGCAGTGAGTCCAGAGAGTGCAGTGACACCACTGGGGATGCACTGCAGTTACTCCAGAGAGTGCACAGGCACCACTGGGGATGCACATCAGTGAGTCCAGAGAGTGCACTTGCACCACTGGGGATGCACTGCAGTGAGTCCACAGAGTGCACTGGCACCACTGGGGATGCAGTGCAGTGAGTCCAGAGAGTGCACTGGCACCACTGGGGATGCACTGCAGTGAGTCCAGAGAGTGCACTGGCACCACAGGTGATGCACTCCAGTGAGTCCAGAGAGTGCACTTGCACCACGGGGGATGCAGTGCAGGGACGCCAGAGAGTGCACTGGCACCACTGGGGATGCAGTGCAGTGAGTCCAGAGAGTGCACTGGCACCACTGGGGATGCACTGCAGTGAGTCCTGAGAGTACACTGGCTCCACCGGGGATGCCCTGCAGTGAGTCCAGAGAGTGCACTGGCAGCACTGGGGATGCAGTGCAGTGAGTCCAGAGAGAGCACTGGCACCACTGGGGATGCCCTGCAGTGAGTCCAGAGAGTGCACTGGCACCACTGGGGATGCACTACAGTGAGTCCAGGGATAGCACTGGCACCACTGGGGATGCAGTGCAGTGAGCCCAGAGAGTGCTCTGGCACCACTGGGGATGCCCTGCAGTGAGTTCAGAGAGTGCACTGGCACCACTGGGGATGCAGTGCAGCAAGTCCAGAGAGTGCACTGGCACCACTGGGGATGCAGTGCAGTGAGTCCAGAGAGTGCACTGGCACCAATGGGGATGCAGTGCAGTGAGTCCAGAGAGTGCACTGGCTCCACTGGGGATGCGGTGCCGGAGGTCCAGAGAGTGCATTGGCACCACTGGGGATGCAGTGCAGTGACTCCAGAGAGTGCACTGGCACCACTGGGGATGCACTGCAGTGAGCCCAGAGAGTGCACTGGCACCACTGGCGATGCAGTGCAGCAAGTCCAGAGAGTTCACTGGCACCACTGGGGATGCAGTGCAGTGAGTCCAGTGAGTGTACTGGCACCACTGGGGATGCACTGCAGTGAGTCCAGAGGGTGCATTGGCACCATTTGGGATGCACTGCAGTGAGTCCAGAGAGTGCACTTGCACCACTGCGGATGCACTGCAGTGAGTCCACAGAGTGCACTGGCACCACTGGGGATGCAGTGCAGTGAGTCCAGAGAGTGCACTGGCACCACTGGGGATGCAGTGCAATGAGTCCACAGAGTGCACTGGCACCACTGGGGATGCAGCACAGTGAGTCCAGAGAGTGCTCTGGCACCACTGGAGATGCAGTGCAGTGAGTCCAGAGAGTGCACTAGCACCATTGGGGATGCAGTGCAGTCAGTCCAGTGAGTGTACTGGCACCACTGGGGATGCCCTTCAGTGAGTCCAGAGAGTGCACTGGCACCACTGGGGATGCACTGCAGTGAGTCCACAGAGTGCACTGTCACCTTTGGGGATGCACTGCAGTGTCTGCAGAGAGTGCCCTGGCATCACTAGGGATGCAGTGCAGTGAGTCCAGAGAGTACACTAGCACCACTGGGGATGCAGTGCAGTGAGTCCAGAGAGTTCACTGGCACCACTGGAGATGCACTTCAGTGAGTGTAGAGACTGAACTGGCACCACTGGGGATGCAGTGCAGTGAGTCCAGTGAGTGTACTGGCAACACTGGGGATGCAGCGCAGTGAGTCCAGAGAGTGCACTGGCACCACTGGGGATGCACTGCAGTGAGTCCAGAGAGTGCACTGGCACCACTGGGGATGCACTGCATTGAGTGCAGAGAGTGCACTGGCAGCACTGGGGATGCAGTGCAGTGAGTCCAGAGAGTGCACTGGCACCACTGGGGATGCACTGCAGTGAGTCCAGAGAGTGCACTGGCACCACTCGGGATGCACTGCAGTGAGTCCAGAGAGTGCATTAGCACCACTGGGGATGCATTGACGCGAGTCCAGAGAGTGCACTGGCACCACTGGGGATGCACTGCAGTCACTCCAGAGAGTGCACTGGCACCACTGGGGATGCGGTGCAGTGAGTCCAGAGAGTGCACTGGCACCACTGGGGATGCAGTGCAGTGAGTCCAGAGAGTGCACTGGAACCACTGGGGATGCGGTGGCGGGAGTCCAGAGAGTGCTTTGGCACCACTGGGGATGCAGTACAGTGAGTCCAGAGAGTGCACTGGCACCACTGGGGATGCAGCGCAGTGACTCTAGAGAGTGCACTGGCACCACTGCGGATGCGGTGCAGTGAGTCCAGAGAGTGCACTGGCACCACTCAGGGTGCAGTGCGGTGAGTCCAGAGAGTGCACTGGCACCACTGGGGATGCAGTACAGTGAGTCCAGAGAGTGCACTGGCACCACTGGGGATGCAGTGCAGTGAGTCCAGAGAGTGCACTGGCACCACTGGGGTGCACTGCAGTGAGTCCAGAGAGTGCACTGGCACCACCGGGAATGCACTGCAGTGAGACCAGAGAGTGCACTGGCACCACTGGGGATGCACTTCAGTGAGTCCAGAGAGTGCACTGGCACCACTGGGGATGCAGTGACGCGAGTCCAGAGAGTGCACTGGCACCACTGGGGATGCAGTGACGCGAGTCCAGAGAGTGCACTGGCACCACTGGGGATTCACTGCAGTCACTCCAGAGTGTGCACTGGCACCACTGGGGATGCACTGCAGTGAGTCCAGAGAGTGCACTGGCACAACTGGGGATGCAGCGCAGTGAATCTAGAGAGTGCACTGGCAACACTGCAATTGCGGTGTAGTGAGTCCAGAGAGTGCACTGGCACCACAGGTGATGCAGTGCAGTGAGTCCAGAGAGTGCACTGGCAGCACTGGGGATGCAGTGCAGTGAGTCCAGGGATAGCACTGGCACCACTGGGGATGCAGTGCAGTGAGTCCAGAGAGTGCACTGGCACCACTGGGGATGCAGTGCAGTGAGTCCAGAGAGTGCACTGGCACCACTGATGATGCAGTACAGTGAGTCCAGTGAGTGCACTGGCACAACTGGGGATGTAGTGCAGTGACTCGAGAGAGTGCACTGGAACCACTGGGGATGCAGTGCCGCGAGTCCAGAGAGTGCACTGGCTCCACTGGGGATGCGGTGCCGGAGGTCCAGAGAGTGCATTGGCACCACTGGGAATGCAGTGCAGTGACTCCAGAGAGTGCACTGGCACCACTGGGGATGCACTGCAGTGAGCCCAGAGAGTGCACTGGCACCACTGGGTATGCGGTGCCGGGAGTCCAGAGAGTGCACTGGCAGCACTGGGGATGCAGTGCAGTGAGTCCAGAGAGTGCACTGGCACCACTGGGGATGCACATCAGTGAGTCCAGAGAGTGCACTTGCACCACTGGGGATGCACTGCAGTGAGTCCACAGAGTGCACTGGCACCACTGGGGATGCAGTGCAGTGAGTCCAGAGAGTGCACTGGCAGCACTGGGGATGCAGTGCAGTGAGTCCAGAGAGTGCACTGGCACCACAGGTGATGCACTCCAGTGAGTCCAGAGAGTGCACTTGCACCACGGGGGATGCAGTGCAGGGACGCCAGAGAGTGCACTGGCACCACTGGGGATGCAGTGCAGTGAGTCCAGAGAGTGCACTGGCACCACTGGGGATGCACTGCAGTGAGTCCTGAGAGTACACTGGCTCCACCGGGGATGCCCTGCAGTGAGTCCAGAGAGTGCACTGGCACCACTGGGGATGCAGTGCAGTGAGTCCAGAGAGAGCACTGGCACCACTGGGGATGCAGCGCAGTGAGTCCAGAGAGTGCACTGGCACCACTGGGGATGCCCTGCAGTGAGTCCAGAGAGTGCACTGGCACCACTGGGGATGCACTACAGTGAGTCCAGGGATAGCACTGGCACCACTGGGGATGCAGTGCAGTGAGCCCAGAGAGTGCTCTGGCACCACTGGGGATGCCCTGCAGTGAGCCCAGAGAGTGCACTGGCACCACTGGGGATGCAGTGCAGTGAGTCCAGTGAGTGCACTGGCACCACTGGGGATGCACTGCAGTGAGTCCAGAGAGTGCACTGGCACCACAGAGAATGCACTTCAGTGAGTCCAGAGAGTGTACTGGCACCACTGGGGATGCACTGCAGTGAGTCCAGAGAGTGCACTGGCACCACTGATGATGCAGTACAGTGAGTCCAGTGAGTGCACTGGCACAACTGGGGATGTAGTGCAGTGACTCGAGAGAGTGCACTGGAACCACTGGGGATGCAGTGCCGCGAGTCCAGAGAGTGCACTGGCTCCACTGGGGATGCGGTGCCGGAGGTCCAGAGAGTGCATTGGCACCACTGGGGATGCAGTGCAGTGACTCCAGAGAGTGCACTGGCACCACTGGGGATGCACTGCAGTGAGCCCAGAGAGTGCACTGGCACCACTGGGTATGCGGTGCCGGGAGTCCAGAGAGTGCTTTGGCACCGCTGGGGATGCACTGCAGTTACTCCAGAGAGTGCACAGGCACCACTGGGGATGCACATCAGTGAGTCCAGAGAGTGCACTGGCACCACTGGGGATGCAGTGCAGCAAGTCCAGAGAGTTCACTGGCACCACTGGGGATGCAGTGCAGTGAGTCCAGTGAGTGTACTGGCACCACTGGGGATGCACTGCAGTGAGTCCAGAGGGTGCATTGGCACCATTTGGGATGCACTGCAGTGAGTCCAGAGAGTGCACTTGCACCACTGGGGATGCACTGCAGTGAGTCCACAGAGTGCACTGGCACCACTGGGGATGCAGTGCAGTGAGTCCAGAGAGTGCACTGGCACCACTGGGGATGCAGTGCAATGAGTCCACAGAGTGCACTGGCACCACTGGGGATGCAGCGCAGTGAGTCCAGAGAGTGCTCTGGCACCACTGGGGATGCAGTGCAGTCAGTCCAGTGAGTGTACTGGCACCACTGGGGATGCCCTTCAGTGAGTCCAGAGAGTGCTCTGGCACCACTGGGGATGCACTGCAGTGAGTCCACAGAGTGCACTGGCACCACTGGGGATGCAGTGCAGTGAGTCCAGAGATCGCACTGGCTCCACTGGGGATGCAGTGCAGTGAGTCCAGAGAGTGCTCTGGCACCACTGGGGATGCAGTGCAGTGAGTCCAGAGAGTGCACTGGCACCACTGGGGATGCAGTGCAGTGAGTCCAGAGAGTGCTCTGGCACCACTGGGGATGCTGTGCAGTGAGTCCAGAGAGTGCAGTGGCACCACTGGTGATGCACTGCAGTTACTCCAGAGAGTGCACTGGCACCACTGGGGATGCGGTGCGGTGAGTCCAGAGAGTGCACTGGCACCACTGGGGATGCCCTGCAGTGAGTCCAGAGAGTGCACTGGCACCACTGGGGATGCACTACAGTGAGTCCAGGGATAGCACTGGCACCACTGGGGATGCAGTGCAGTGAGCCCAGAGAGTGCTCTGGCACCACTGGGGATGCCCTGCAGTGAGCCCAGAGAGTGCACTGGCACCACTGGGGATGCAGTGCAGTGAGTCCAGTGAGTGCACTGGCACCACTGGGGATGCACTGCAGTGAGTCCAGAGAGTGCACTGGCACCACAGAGAATGCACTTCAGTGAGTCCAGAGAGTGTACTGGCACCACTGGGGATGCACTGCAGTGAGTCCAGAGAGTGCACTGGCACCACTGGGGATGCACTACAGTGAGTCCAGGGATAGCACTGGCACCACTGGGGATGCAGTGCAGTGAGTCCAGAGAGTGCACTGGCACCACTGGGGATGCAGTGCAGTGAGTCCAGAGAGTGCACTGGCACCACTGATGATGAAGTACAGTGAGTCCAGTGAGTGCACTGGCACAACTGGGGATGTAGTGCAGTGACTCGAGAGAGTGCACTGGAACCACTGGGGATGCAGTGCCGCGAGTCCAGAGAGTGCACTGGCTCCACTGGGGATGCGGTGCCGGAGGTCCAGAGAGTGCATTGGCACCACTGGGGATGCAGTGCAGTGACTCCAGAGAGTGCACTGGCACCACTGGGGATGCACTGCAGTGAGCCCAGAGAGTGCACTGGCACCACTGGGTATGCGGTGCCGGGAGTCCAGAGAGTGCTTTGGCACCGCTGGGGATGCACTGCAGTTACTCCAGAGAGTGCACAGGCACCACTGGGGATGCACATCAGTGAGTCCAGAGAGTGCACTGGCACCACTGGGGATGCAGTGCAGCAAGTCCAGAGAGTTCACTGGCACCACTGGGGATGCAGTGCAGTGAGTCCAGTGAGTGTACTGGCACCACTGGGGATGCACTGCAGTGAGTCCAGAGGGTGCATTGGCACCATTTGAGATGCACTGCAGTGAGTCCAGAGAGTGCACTTGCACCACTGGGGATGCACTGCAGTGAGTCCACAGAGTGCACTGGCACCACTGGGGATGCAGTGCAGTGAGTCCAGAGAGTGCACTGGCACCACTGGGGATGCAGTGCAATGAGTCCACAGAGTGCACTGGCACCACTGGGGATGCAGCGCAGTGAGTCCAGAGAGTGCTCTGGCACCACTGGAGATGCAGTGCAGTGAGTCCAGAGAGTGCACTGGCAACACTGGGGATGCAGTGCAGTGAGTCCAGAGAGTGCACTGGCAACACTGGGGATGCAGTGCAGTGAGTCCAGAGAGTGCACTGGCACCACTGGGGATGCAGCGCTGTGAGTCCAGAGAGTGCTCTGGCACCACTGGAGATGCAGTGCAGTGAGTCCAGAGAGTGCACTAGCACCACTTGGGGATGCAGTGCAGTCAGTCCAGTGAGTGTACTGGCACCACTGGGGATGCCCTTCAGTGAGTCCAGAGAGTGCACTGGCACCACTGGGGATGCACTGCAGTGAGTCCACAGAGTGCACGGGCTCCACTGGGGATGCACTGCAGTGAGTCCACAGAGTGCACTGGCACCACTGGGGATGCAGTGCAGTGAGTCCAGAGATCGCACTGGCTCCACTGGGGATGCAGTGCAGTGAGTCCAGAGAGTGTTCTGGCACCACTGGGGATGCAGTGCAGTGAGTCCAGAGAGTGCACTGGCACCACTGGGGATGCAGTGCAGTGAGTCCAGAGAGTGCACTGGCACCACTGGGGAATGCTGTGCAGTGAGTCCAGAGAGTGCAGTGGCACCACTGGTGATGCACTGCAGTTACTCCAGAGAGTGCACTGGCACCACTGGGGATGCGGTGCGGTGAGTCCAGAGAGTGCACTGGCACCACTGGGGATGCACTGCAGTGAGTCCAGAGAGTGCACTGGCACCACTGAGAATGCCCTTCAGTGAGTCCAGAGAGTGTACTGGCACCACTGGGGATGCACTTCAGTGAGTCCAGAGAGCGCACTGGCACCACTGGGGATGCAGTGCAGTGAGTCCAGAGAGTGCACTTGCACCACTGAGAATGCACTTCAGTGAGTCCAAAGAGTGCACTGGCACCACTGGGGATGCACTGCAGTGAGTCCAGAGAGTGCACTGGCACCACTGGGGATGCAGTGCAGTGAGTCCAGAGAGTGCACGGGCTCCACTGGGGATGCAGTGCAGTGAGTCCAGAGAGTGCACTGGCAACACTGGGGATGCAGTGCAGTGAGTCCAGAGAGTGCACTGGCACCACTGGGGATGCAGTGCAGCAAGTCCAGAGAGTGCACTGGCTCCACTGGGGATGCAGTGCAGTGAGTCCAGAGAGTGCACTGGCACCAATGGGGATGCAGTGCAGTGAGTCCAGAGAGTGCACTGGCACCAATGGGGATGCACTTCAGTGAGTCCAGAGAGTGCACTGGCACCACTGGGGATGCACAGCAGTGAGTCCAGAGAGTGCATTGGCACCACTGGGGATGCAGTGCAGTGAGTCCAGAGAGTGCACTGGCACCATTGGAGATGCAGTGCAGTGAGTCCAGAGAGTGCACTGGCACCACTGGGGATGCAGTGCAGTGAGTCCAGAGAGTGCACTGGCACCACTGGGGATGCACTGCAGTGAGTCCAGAGAGATCACTGGCACCACTGGAGATGCACTTCAGTGAGTGCAGAGACTGCACTGGCACCACTGGGGATGCACTGCAGTGAGTCCAGTGAGTGTACTGGCACCACTGCGGATGCACTGCAGTGAGTCCAGAGAGTGCATTGGCACCACTTGGGATGCACTGCAGTGAGTCCAGAGAGTGCACTTGCACCACTGGGGATGCAGTGCAGTGAGTCCAGAGAGTGCACAGGCAGCACTGGGGATGCAGTGCAGTGAGTCCAGAGAGTGCACTGGCACCAATGGGGATGCACAGCAGTGAGTCCACAGAGTGCACTGGCACCACTGGGGATGCACTGCAGTGAGTCCAGAGAGTGCACTGGCACCACTGGGGATGCAGTACAGTGAGTCCAGAGAGTGCACTTGCACCACTGGGGATGCACAGCAGTGAGTCCAGAGAGTGCATTGGCACCACTGGGGATGCAGTGCAGTGAGTCCAGAGAGTGCACTGGCACCCTTGGAGATGCAGTGCAGTGAGTCCAGAGAGTGCACTGGCACCACTGGGGATGCAGTGCAGTGAGTCCAGAGAGTGCACTGGCACCACTGGTGATGCACTGCAGTGAGTCCAGAGAGTTCACTGGCACCACTGGAGATGCTCTTCAGTGAGTGCAGAGACTGCACTGGCACCACTGGGGATGCAGTGCAGTGAGTCCAGTGAGTGTACTGGCACCACTGGGGATGCAGCGCAGTGAGTCCAGAGAGTGCACTGGCACCACTGAGAATGCACTTCAGTGTGTCCAGAGAGTGTACTGGCACCACTGGTGATGCACTGCAGTGAGTCCAGAGAGTGCACTGGCACCACTTTGGATGCAGTGCAGTGAGTCCAGAGAGTGCACTGGCAACACTGGGGATGCACTGCAGTGAGTCCAGAGAGTGCACTGGCACCACTGGGGATGCAGTGCAGTGAGTCCAGAGTGTGCACTGGCACCACTGGGAATGCAGTGCAGTGAGTCCAGAGATCGCACTGGCACCACGGGGGATGCACATCAGTGAGTCCAGAGAGTGCACTGGCACTACTGGGGATGCACTGCAGTGAGTCCAGAGAGTGCACTGGCACCACTGGGGATGCACTGCATTGAGTCCAGAGAGTGCAGTGGCACCACTGGGGATGCAGTGCAGTGAGTCCAGAGAGTGCACTAGCACCAGAGGGAATGCACTGCAGTGAGTCCAGAGAGTGCACTGGCACCACTGGGGATGCAGTGCAGTGAGTGCAGGGAGTGCACTGGCACCACTGGGGATGCACTGCAGTGAGTCCAGTGAGTGTACTGGCACCACTGCGGATGCACTGCAGTGAGTCCAGAGAGTGCATTGGCACCACTTGGGATGCACTGCAGTGAGTCCAGAGAGTGCACTTGCACCACTGGGGAGGCAGTGCAGTGAGTCCAGAGAGTGCACTGGCACCACTGGAGATGCACTTCAGTGAGTGCAGAGACTGCACTGGCACCACTGGGGATGCACTGCAGTGAGTCCAGTGAGTGTACTGGCACCACTGCGGATGCACTGCAGTGAGTCCAGAGAGTGCATTGGCACCACTTGGGATGCAGTGCAGTGAGTCCAGAGAGTGCACTTGCACCACTGGGGATGCAGTGCAGTGAGTCCAGAGAGTGCACTGACACCACTGGGGATGCAGTGCAGTGAGTCCAGAGAGTGCACTGGCACCAATGGGGATGCACAGCAGTGAGTCCACAGAGTGCACTGGCACCACTGGGGATGCACTGCAGTGAGTCCAGAGAGTGCACTGGCACCACTGGGGATGCAGTACAGTGAGTCCAGAGAGTGCACTGGCACCACTGGGGATGCACAGCAGTGAGTCCAGAGAGTGCATTGGCACCACTGGGGATGCAGTGCAGTGAGTCCAGAGAGTGCACTGGCACCCTTGGAGATGCAGTGCAGTGAGTCCAGAGAGTGCACTGGCACCACTGGGGATGCAGTGCAGTGAGTCCAGAGAGTGCACTGGCACCACTGGGGATGCACTGCAGTGAGTCCAGAGAGTTCACTGGCACCACTGGAGATGCACTTCAGTGAGTGCAGAGAGTGCACTGGCACCACTGGGGATGCAGTGCAGTGAGTCCAGTGAGTGTACTGGCACCACTGGGGATGCAGCGCAGTGAGTCCAGAGAGTGCACTGGCACCACTGAGAATGCACTTCAGTGTGTCCAGAGAGTGTACTGGCACCACTGGTGATGCACTGCAGTGAGTCCAGAGAGTGCACTGGCACCACTGTGGATGCAGTGCAGTGAGTCCAGAGAGTGCACTGGCAACACTGGGGATGCACTGCAGTGAGTCCAAAGAGTGCACTGGCACCACTGGGGATGCAGTGCAGTGAGTCCAGAGTGTGCACTGGCACCACTGGGAATGCAGTGCAGTGAGTCCAGAGATCGCACTGGCACCATGGGGGATGCACTTCAGTGAGTCCAGAGAGTGCACTGGCACCACTGGGGATGCAGTGCAGTGAGTCCAGTGAGTGTACTGGCACCACTGGGGATGCAGCGCAGTGAGTCCAGAGAGTGCACTGGCACCACTGAGAATGCACTTCAGTGTGTCCAGAGAGTGTACTGGCACCACTGGTGATGCACTGCAGTGAGTCCAGAGAGTGCACTGGCACCACTGTGGATGCAGTGCAGTGAGTCCAGAGAGTGCACTGGCAACACTGGGGATGCACTGCAGTGAGTCCAGAGAGTTCACTGGCACCACTGGAGATGCACTTCAGTGAGTGCAGAGAGTGCACTGGCACCACTGGGGATGCAGTGCAGTGAGTCCAGTGAGTGTACTGGCACCACTGGGGATGCAGCGCAGTGAGTCCAGAGAGTGCACTGGCACCACTGAGAATGCACTTCAGTGTGTCCAGAGAGTGTACTGGCACCACTGGTGATGCACTGCAGTGAGTCCAGAGAGTGCACTGGCACCACTGTGGATGCAGTGCAGTGAGTCCAGAGAGTGCACTGGCAACACTGGGGATGCACTGCAGTGAGTCCAGAGAGTGCACTGGCACCACTGTGGATGCAGTGCAGTGAGTCCAGAGTGTGCACTGGCACCACTGGGAATGCAGTGCAGTGAGTCCAGAGATCGCACTGGCACCACGGGGGATGCACTTCAGTGAGTCCAGAGAGTGCACTGGCACCACTGGGGATGCACTGCAGTGAGTCCAGAGAGTGCACTGGCACCACTGGGGATGCACTGCATTGAGTCCAGAGAGTGCACTGGCAGCACTGGGGATGCAGTGCAGTGAGTCCAGAGAGTGCACTGGCACCAGAGGGAATGCACTGCAGTGAGTCCAGAGAGTGCACTGGCACCACTGGGGATGCAGTGCAGTGAGTGCAGGGAGTGCACTGGCACCACTGGGGATGCACTGCACTGAGTCCAGTGAGTGTACTGGCACCACTGCGGATGCAGTGCAGTGAGTCCAGAGAGTGCATTGGCACCACTTGGGATGCACTGCAGTGAGTCCAGAGAGTGCACTTGCACCACTGGGGATGCAGTGCAGTGAGTCCAGAGAGTGCACTGACACCACTGGGGATGCAGTGCAGTGAGTCCAGAGAGTGCACTGGCACCAATGGGGATGCACAGCAGTGAGTCCACAGAGTGCACTGGCACCACTGGGGATGCACTGCAGTGAGTCCAGAGAGTGCACTGGCACCACTGGGGATGCAGTACAGTGAGTCCAGAGAGTGCACTGGCACCACTGGGGATGCACAGCAGTGAGTCCAGAGAGTGCATTGGCACCACTGGGGATGCAGTGCAGTGAGTCCAGAGAGTGCACTGGCACCCTTGGAGATGCAGTGCAGTGAGTCCAGAGAGTGCACTGACACCACTGGGTATGCAGTGCAGTGAGTCCAGAGAGTGCACTGGCACCACTGGGGATGCAGTGCAGTGAGTCCAGAGAGTGCACTGGCACCACTGGGGATGCAGTGCAGTGAGTCCAGAGAGTTCACTGGCACCACTGGAGATGCACTTCAGTGAGTGCAGAGACTGCACTGGCACCACTGGGGATGCAGTGCAGTGAGTCCAGTGAGTGTACTGGCACCACTGGGGATGCAGCGCAGTGAGTCCAGAGAGTGCACTGGCACCACTGAGAATGCACTTCAGTGTGTCCAGAGAGTGTACTGGCACCACTGGTGATGCACTGCAGTGAGTCCAGAGAGTGCACTGGCACCACTGTGGATGCAGTGCAGTGAGTCCAGAGAGTGCACTGGCAACACTGGGGATGCACTGCAGTGAGTCCAGAGAGTGCACTGGCACCACTGGGGATGCAGTGCAGTGAGTCCAGAGTGTGCACTGGCACCACTGGGAATGCAGTGCAGTGAGTCCAGAGATCGCACTGGCACCACGGGGGATGCACTTCAGTGAGTCCAGAGAGTGCACTGGCACCACTGGGGATGCACTGCAGTGAGTCCAGAGAGTGCACTGGCACCACTGGGGATGCACTGCATTGAGTCCAGAGAGTGCACTGGCAGCACTGGGGATGCAGTGCAGTGAGTCCAGAGAGTGCACTGGCACCAGAGGGAATGCACTGCAGTGAGTCCAGAGAGTGCACTGGCACCACTGGGGATGCAGTGGAGTGAGTGCAGGGAGTGCACTGGCACCACTGGGGATGCAGTGCAGTGAGTCCAGAGAGTGCACTGGCACCACTTGGGATGCAGTGCAGTGAGTCCAGAGAGTGCACAGGCAGCACTGGGGATGCAGTGCAGTGAGTCCAGAGAGTGCTCTGGCACCACTGGTGATGCAGTGCAGTGAGTCCAGAGAGTGCACTGGCACCACTGGGGATGCAGTGCAGTGAGTCCAGAGAGTGCACTGGCACCACTGGTGATGCACTGCAGTTACTCCAGAGAGTGCACTGGCACCACTGGGGATGCGGTGCGGTGAGTCCAGAGAGTGCACTGGCACCACTGGGGATGCAGTGCAGTGAGTCCAGAGAGTGCACTGGCACCACTGAGAATGCCCTTCAGTGAGTCCAGAGAGTGCACTGGCACCACTGGGCATGCACTGCAGTGAGTCCACAGAGTGCACTAGCACCACTGGGGATGCACTGCAGTGAGTCCAGAGAGTTTACTGGCACCACTGGGGATGCACTGAAGTGAGTCCAGAGAGTGCACTGGCACCACTGAGAATACACTTCAGTGAGTCCAGAGAGCGCACTGGCACCACTGGGGATGCAGTGCAGTGAGTCCAGAGAGTGCACTGGCACCACTGAGAATGCACTTCAGTGAGTCCAAAGAGTGCACTGGCACCACTGGGGATGCACTGCAGTGAGTCCAGAGAGTGCACTAGCACCACTGGGAATGTAGTGTAGTGAATCCAGTGAGTGCACTGGCACCAGTGGGGATGCACTGCAGTGAGTCCAGAGAGTTCACTGGCACCACTGGAGATGCACTTCAGTGAGTGCAGAGAGTGCACTGGCACCACTGGGGATGCAGTGCAGTGAGTCCAGTGAGTGTACTGGCACCACTGGGGATGCAGCGCAGTGAGTCCAGAGAGTGCACTGGCACCACTGAGAATGCACTTCAGTGTGTCCAGAGAGTGTACTGGCACCACTGGTGATGCACTGCAGTGAGTCCAGAGAGTGCACTGGCACCACTGTGGATGCAGTGCAGTGAGTCCAGAGAGTGCACTGGCAACACTGGGGATGCACTGCAGTGAGTCCAGAGAGTGCACTGGCACCACTGGGGATGCAGTGCAGTGAGTCCAGAGTGTGCACTGGCACCACTGGGAATGCAGTGCAGTGAGTCCAGAGATCGCACTGGCACCACGGGGGATGCACTTCAGTGAGTCCAGAGAGTGCACTGGCACCACTGGGGATGCACTGCAGTGAGTCCAGAGAGTGCACTGGCACCACTGGGGATGCACTGCATTGAGTCCAGAGAGTGCACTGGCAGCACTGGGGATGCAGTGCAGTGAGTCCAGAGAGTGCACTGGCACCAGAGGGAATGCACTGCAGTGAGTCCAGAGAGTGCACTGGCACCACTGGGGATGCAGTGGAGTGAGTGCAGGGAGTGCACTGGCACCACTGGGGATGCAGTGCAGTGAGTCCAGAGAGTGCACTGGCACCACTGGGGATGCAGTGCAGTGAGTCCAGAGAGTGCACAGGCAGCACTGGGGATGCAGTGCAGTGAGTCCAGAGAGTGCTCTGGCACCACTGGTGATGCAGTGCAGTGAGTCCAGAGAGTGCACTGGCACCACTGGGGATGCAGTGCAGTGAGTCCAGAGAGTGCACTGGCACCACTGGTGATGCACTGCAGTTACTCCAGAGAGTGCACTGGCACCACTGGGGATGCGGTGCGGTGAGTCCAGAGAGTGCACTGGCACCACTGGGGATGCAGTGCAGTGAGTCCAGAGAGTGCACTGGCACCACTGAGAATGCCCTTCAGTGAGTCCAGAGAGTGCACTGGCACCACTGGGCATGCACTGCAGTGAGTCCACAGAGTGCACTAGCACCACTGGGGATGCACTGCAGTGAGTCCAGACAGTTTACTGGCACCACTGGGGATGCACTGAAGTGAGTCCAGAGAGTGCACTGGCACCACTGAGAATACACTTCAGTGAGTCCAGAGAGCGCACTGGCACCACTGGGGATGCAGTGCAGTGAGTCCAGAGAGTGCACTGGCACCACTGAGAATGCACTTCAGTGAGTCCAAAGAGTGCACTGGCACCACTGGGGATGCACTGCAGTGAGTCCAGAGAGTGCACTAGCACCACTGGGAATGTAGTGTAGTGAATCCAGTGAGTGCACTGGCACCAGTGGGGATGCACTGCAGTGAGTCCAGAGAGTTCACTGGCACCACTGGAGATGCACTTCAGTGAGTGCAGAGAGTGCACTGGCACCACTGGGGATGCAGTGCAGTGAGTCCAGTGAGTGTACTGGCACCACTGGGGATGCAGCGCAGTGAGTCCAGAGAGTGCACTGGCACCACTGAGAATGCACTTCAGTGTGTCCAGAGAGTGTACTGGCACCACTGGTGATGCACTGCAGTGAGTCCAGAGAGTGCACTGGCACCACTGTGGATGCAGTGCAGTGAGTCCAGAGAGTGCACTGGCAACACTGGGGATGCACTGCAGTGAGTGCAGAGAGTGCACTGGCACCACTGGGGATGCAGTGCAGTGAGTCCAGAGTGTGCACTGGCACCACTGGGAATGCAGTGCAGTGAGTCCAGAGATCGCACTGGCACCACGGGGGATGCACTTCAGTGAGTCCAGAGAGTGCACTGGCACCACTGGGGATGCACTGCAGTGAGTCAAGAGAGTGCACTGGCACCACTGGGGATGCACTGCATTGAGTCCAGAGAGTGCACTGGCAGCACTGGGGATGCAGTGCAGTGAGTCCAGAGAGTGCACTGACACCAGAGGGAATGCACTGCAGTGAGTCCAGAGAGTGCACTGGCACCACTGGGGATGCAGTGCAGTGAGTGCAGGGAGTGCACTGGCACCACTGGGGATGCACTGCAGTGAGTCCAGTGAGTGTACTGGCACCACTGCGGATGCACTGCAGTGAGTCCAGAGAGTGCATTGGCACCACTTGGGATGCACTGCAGTGAGTCCAGAGAGTGCACTTGCACCACTGGGGATGCAGTGCAGTGAGTCCAGAGAGTGCACTGACACCACTGGGGATGCAGTGCAGTGAGTCCAGAGAGTGCACTGGCACCAATGGGGATGCACAGCAGTGAGTCCACAGAGTGCACTGGCACCACTGGGGATGCACTGCAGTGAGTCCAGAGAGTGCACTGGCACCACTGGGGATGCAGTACAGTGAGTCCAGAGAGTGCACTGGCACCACTGGGGATGCACAGCAGTGAGTCCAGAGAGTGCATTGGCACCACTGGGGATGCAGTGCAGTGAGTCCAGAGAGTGCACTGGCACCCTTGGAGATGCAGTGCAGTGAGTCCAGAGAGTGCACTGACACCACTGGGGATGCAGTGCAGTGAGTCCAGAGAGTGCACTGGCACCACTGGGGATGCAGTGCAGTGAGTCCAGAGAGTGCACTGGCACCACTGGGGATGCACTGCAGTGAGTCCAGAGAGTTCACTGGCACCACTGGAGATGCACTTCAGTGAGTGCAGAGACTGCACTGGCACCACTGGGGATGCAGTGCAGTGAGTCCAGTGAGTGTACTGGCACCACTGGGGATGCAGCGCAGTGAGTCCAGAGAGTGCACTGGCACCACTGAGAATGCACTTCAGTGTGTCCAGAGAGTGTACTGGCACCACTGGTGATGCACTGCAGTGAGTCCAGAGAGTGCACTGGCACCACTGTGGATGCAGTGCAGTGAGTCCAGAGAGTGCACTGGCAACACTGGGGATGCACTGCAGTGAGTCCAGAGAGTGCACTGGCACCACTGGGGATGCAGTGCAGTGAGTCCAGAGTGTGCACTGGCACCACTGGGAATGCAGTGCAGTGAGTCCAGAGATCGCACTGGCACCACGGGGGATGCACTTCAGTGAGTCCAGAGAGTGCACTGGCACCACTGGGGATGCACTGCAGTGAGTCCAGAGAGTGCACTGGCACCACTGGGCATGCACTGCATTGAGTCCAGAGAGTGCACTGGCAGCACTGGGGATGCAGTGCAGTGAGTCCAGAGAGTGCACTGGCACCAGAGGGAATGCACTGCAGTGAGTCCAGAGAGTGCACTGGCACCACTGGGGATGCAGTGCAGTGAGTGCAGGGAGTGCACTGGCACCACTGGGGATGCAGTGCAGTGAGTCCAGAGAGTGCACTGGCACCACTGGGGATGCAGTGCAGTGAGTCCAGAGAGTGCACAGGCAGCACTGGGGATGCAGTGCAGTGAGTCCAGAGAGTGCTCTGGCACCACTGGTGATGCAGTGCAGTGAGTCCAGAGAGTGCACTGGCACCACTGGGGATGCAGTGCAGTGAGTCCAGAGAGTGCACTGGCACCACTGGTGATGCACTGCAGTTACTCCAGAGAGTGCACTGGCACCACTGGGGATGCGGTGCGGTGAGTCCAGAGAGTGCACTGGCACCACTGGGGATGCAGTGCAGTAAGTCCAGAGAGTGCACTGGCACCACTGAGAATGCCCTTCAGTGAGTCCAGAGAGTGCACTGGCACCACTGGGCATGCACTGCAGTGAGTCCACAGAGTGCACTAGCACCACTGGGGATGCAGTGCAGTGAGTCCAGAGAGTGTACTGGCACCACTGGGGATGCACTGAAGTGAGTCCAGAGAGTGCACTGGCACCACTGAGAATACACTTCAGTGAGTCCAGAGAGCGCACTGGCACCACTGGGGATGCAGTGCAGTGAGTCCAGAGAGTGCACTGGCACCACTGAGAATGCACTTCAGTGAGTCCAAAGAGTGCACTGGCACCACTGGGGATGCACTGCAGTGAGTCCAGAGAGTGCACTAGCACCACTGGGAATGTAGTGTAGTGAATCCAGTGAGTGCACTGGCACCAGTGGGGATGCACTGCAGTGAGTCCAGAGAGTGCACTGGCAGCACTGGGGATGCACTGCAGTGAGCCCAGAGAGTGCACTGGCACCACTGGGGATGCAGTGCAGTGAGTCCAGAGAGTGCATTGGCACCACTGGGGATGCAGTGCAGTGAGTCCAGAGAGTGCACTGGCACCACTGATGATGCAGTACAGTGAGTCCAGTGAGTGCACTGGCACCACTGGGGATGTAGTGCAGTGACTCGAGAGAGTGCACTGGCACCACTGGGGATGCAGTGCAGTGACTCCAGAGAGTGCACTGGCACCACTTGGGATGCAGTGCAGTGAGTCCAGAGAGTGCACTGGCACCACTGGGGATGCACTGCAGTGAGTCCAGAGAGTGCATTGCCACCACTGGGGATGCAGTGCAGTGAGTCCAGAGAGTGCACTGGCACCACTGGGGATGCACTGCAGTGAGTCCACAGAGTGCACTGGTACCACTGGGGATGCAGTGCAGTGAGTCCAGAGAGTGCACTGGCACCACTGGGGATGCACTGCAGTGAGTCCAGAGAGTGCACTGGCACCACTGGGGATGCAGTGCAGTGAGTCCAGAGAGTGCACTGGCACCACTGGGGATGCACTGCAGAGTCCAGAGAGTGCACTGGCAGCACTGGGGATGCAGTGCAGTGAGTCCAGAGAGTGCACTGGCACCACTGGGGATGCAGTGCAGTGACTCCAGAGAGTGCACTGGCACCACTGGGGATGCACTGCAGTGAGTCCACAGAGTGCACTGGCACCACTGAGAATGCACTTCAGTGAGTCCAGAGAGTGCACTGGTACCACTGGGGATGCACTGCAGTGAGTCCAGAGAGTGCACTAGCACCACTGGGGATGCAGTGCAGTGAATCCAGTGAGTGCACTGGCACCACTGGGGATGCAGTGCAGTGAGTCAAGAGAGTGCACTGGCACCACTGGGGATGCACTGCAGTGAGCCCAGAGAGTGCACTGGCACCACTGGGGATGCGGTGCCGGGAGTCCAGAGAGTGCACTGGCACCACTGGGGATGCCGTGCAGTGAGTCCAGAGAGTGCACTGGCACCACTGGGGATGCAGTGCAGTGAGTCCAGAGAGTGCACTGGCTCCACTGGGGATGCACTGCAGTGAGTCCAGAGAGTGCTCTGGCACCACCGGGGATGCAGTTCAGTGAGTCCAGAGAGTGCACTGGCACCACTGGCGATGCAGTGCAGTGAGTCCAGAGAGTGCACTGGCACCACTGGTGATGCACTGCAGTTACTCCAGAGAGTGCACTGGCACCATTGGGGATGCGGTGCGGTGAGTCCAGAGAGTGCACTGGCACCACTGGAGATGCAGTGCAGTCAGTCCAGTGAGTGTACTGGCACCACTGGGGAAACACTGCAGTGAGTCCAGAGAGTGCACTGGCACCACTGGGGATGCACTTCAGTGAGTCCAGAGAGTGCACGCGCTCCACTGGGGATGCAGTACAGTGAGTCCAGAGAGTGCACTGGCACCACTGGGGATGCAGTGCAGTGAGTCCAGAGAGTGCACTGGCAGCACAGAGGATGCAGTGCAGTGAGTCCAGAGAGTGCTCTGGCACCACTGGGGATGCAGTGCAGTGAGTCCAGAGAGTGCACTGGCACCCCTGGGGATGCAGTGCAGTGAGTCCAGAGAGTGCACTGGCACCACTGGGGATGCACTTCAGTGAGTCCAGAGAGTGCACTGGCACCACTGGGGATGCACATCAGTGAGTCCAGAGAGTGCACTGGCACCACTGGGGATGCAGTGCAGTGAGTCCAGAGAGTGCACTGGCACCAGAGTGAATGCTTTTCAGTGAGTCCAGTGAGTGCACTGCCACCACTGGGGATGCACTGCAGTGAGTCCACAGAGTGCACTGGCACCACTGGGGATGCAGTGCAGTGAGTCCAGAGAGTGCAGTGGCACCACTGGGGATGCAGTGCAGTGAGTACAGAGAGTGCACTGGCAGCACTGGGGATGCAGTGCAGTGAGTTCAGAGAGTGCACTGGCAATACTGGGGATGCAGTGCAGAGAGTCCAGAGAGTGCACTGGCACCACTGGGGCTGCAGTGCAGTGAGTCCAGAGAGTGCACTGGCACCACTGGGGATGCAGTGCAGTGAGTCCAGAGAGTGCTCTGGCACCACTGGGGATGCACTGAAGTGAGTCCACAGAGTGCACTGGCACCACTGGGGATGCAGTGCAGTGAGTCCAGAGAGTGCACTGGCAACACTGGGGTTGCAGTGCAGTGAGTCCAGAGAGTGCACTGGCACCACTGGGGATGCAGTGCAGTGAGTCCAGAGAGTGCACTGGCACCACTGGGGATGCAGTGCAGTGAGTCCAGAGAGTGCCCTGGCACCAGAAAGAATGCACTGCAGTGAGTCCAGTGAGTGCACTGGCACCACTGGGTATGCAGTGCAGTGAGTGCAGAGAGTGCACTGGCACAACGGGGGATGCAGTGCAGTGAGTCCAGAGAGTGCAGTGACACCACTGGGGATGCAGTGCAGTGAGTCCAGAAAGTGCACAGGCAGCACTGGGGATGCAGTGCAGTGAGTCCAGAGAGTGCACTGGCACCACTGGGGATGCAGTGCAGTGAGTCCAGAGAGTGCACTGGCTCCACTGGGGATGCACTGCAGTGAGTCCAGAGAGTGCTCTGGCACCACTGGGGATGCAGTGCAGTGAGTCCAGAGAGTGCACTGGCACCACTGGCGATGCAGTGCAGTGAGTCCAGAGAGTGCACTGGCACCACTGGTGATGCACTGCAGTTACTCCAGAGAGTGCGCTGGCACCACTGGGGATGCAGTGCGGTGAGTCCAGAGAGTGCACTGGCACCACTGGGGATGCACTTCAGTGAGTCCAGAGAGTGCACTGGCACCACTGGGGATGCAGTACAGTGAGACCAGAGAGTGCACTGGCACCACAGGGGATGCAGTGCTGTGAGTCCAGAGAGTGCACTGGCAGCAGAGAGGATGCAGTGCAGTGAGTCTAGAGAGTGCTCTGGCACCACTGGGGATGCAGTGCAGTGAGTCCAGAGAGTGCACTGGCACCACTGGGGATGCAGTGCAGTGAGTTCAGAGAGTGCACTGGCACCACTGGGGATGCACTTCAGTGAGTCCTGAGAGTGCACTGGCACCACTGGTGATGCACTGCAGTGAGTCCAGAGAGTGCACTGGCACCACTGAGGATGCACTGCAGTGAGTCCAGAGAGTGCACTGACACCACTGGGGATGCAGTGCAGTGAGTCCAGAGAGTGCAGTGGCACCACTGGGGATGCAGTGCAGTGAGTCCACAGAGTGCACTGGCAGGACTGGGGATGCAGTGCAGTGAGTCCAGAGAGTGCACTGGCAATACTGGGGATGCAGTGCAGTGAGTCCAGAGAGTGCACTGGCACCACTGGGGCTGCAGTGCAGTGAGTCCACAGAGTGCACTGGCACCACTGGGGATGCAGTGCAGTGAGTCCAGAGAGTGCTCTGGCACCACTGGGGATGCAGTACAGTGAGTCCAGAGAGTGCACTGGCACCACTGGGGATGCACTGCAGTGAGTCCAGAGAGTGCACTGGCAACACTGGGGTTGCAGTGCAGTGAGTCCAGAGAGTGCACTGGCACCACTGGGGATGCAGTGCAGTGAGTCCAGAGTGTGCACTGGCACGACTGGGAATGCAGTGCAGTGAGTCCAGAGATTGCACTGGCACCACTGGGGATGCACTGCAGTCACTCCAGAGAGTGCACTGGCACCACAGGTGATGCACTGCAGTGAGTCCAGAGAGTGCACTGGCACCACTGGGGATGCACTGCAGTGAGTCCAGAGAAAGCACTGGCACCACTGGGGATGCAGTGCAGTGAGTCCAGAGAGTGCACTGGCACAACTGGGGATGCAGTGCAGTGAGTCCAGAGAGTGCAGTGACACCACTGGGGATGCAGTGCAGTGAGTCCAGAGAGTGCACAGGCAGCACTGGGGATGTAGTGCAGTGAGTCCAGAGAGTGCACTGGCACCACTGGGGATGCAGTGCAGTGAGTCCAGAGAGTGCACTGGCACCACTGGGGATGCAGTGCAGTGAGTGCAGTGAGTGTACTGGCACCACTGGGGATGCAGTGCAGTGAGTCCAGAGAGTGCACTGGCACCACTGAGAATGCACTTCAGTGAGTCCAGAGAGTACACTGGCACCACTGGGGATGCAGTGCAGTGAGTCCAGAGAGTGCACTGGTACCACTTGGGATGCAGTGCAGTGAGTCCAGTGAGTGCACTGGCACCACTGGGGATGCAGTGCAGTGAGTCCAGTGAGTTTACTGGCACCACTGGGGATGCAGTGCAGTGAGTCCAGAGAGTGCACTGGCACCACTGAGAATGCACTTCAGTGAGTCCAGAGAGTGCACTGGCACCACTGGGGATGCAGTGCAGTGAGTCCAGAGAGTGCACTGGTACCACTTGGGATGCAGTGCAGTGAGTCCAGTGATTGCACTGGCACCACTGGGGATGCAGTGCAGTGAGTCCAGAGAGTGCATTGGCACCACTGGGGATGCAGTGCAGTGAGTCCAGAGAGTGCACTGGCACCACTGGGGATGCACTGCAGTCACTCCAGAGAGTGCACTGGCACCACTGATGATGCAGTACAGTGAGTCCAGTGAGCGCACTGGCACCACTGGCGATGTAGTGCAGTGACTCGAGAGAGTGCACTGGCACCACTGGGGATGCAGTGCAGTGAGTCCAGAGAGTGCACTGGCACCACTTGGGATGCAGTGCAGTGAGTCCAGAGAGTGCACTGGCACCACTGGGGATGCAGTGCAGTGAGTCCAGAGAGTGCATTAGCACCACTGGGGATGCAGTGCAGTGAGTCCAGAGAGTGCACTGGCACCACTGGAGATGCACTGCTGTGAGTCCAGAGAGTGCACTGGCAGCAGTGGGGATGCACTGCAGTGAGTCCAGAGAGTGCACTGGCACCACTGGGGATGCACTGCAGTGAGTCCAGAGAGTGCACTGGCAGCACTGGGGATGCAGTGCAGTGAGTCCAGAGAGTGCACTGGCACCACTGGGGATGCACTGCAGTGAGTCCAGAGAGCGCACTGGCACCACTGGGGATGCACTGCAGTGAGTCCACAGAGTGCACTGGAACCACTGAGAATGCACTTCAGTGAGTCCAGAGAGTGCACTGGCACCACTGGGGATGCACTGCAGTGAGTCCAGAGAGTGCACTAACACCACTGGGGAATGCAGTGCAGTGAGTCCAGTGAGTACACTGGCACCACTGGGGATGCAGTGCAGTATGTCAAGAGAGTGCACTGGCACCACTGGCGATGCACTGCAGTGAGCCCAGAGAGTGCACTGGCACCACTGGGGATGCGGTGCCGGGAGTCCAGAGAGTGCTTTGGCACCACTGGGGATGCACTGCAGTTACTCCAGAGAGTGCACTGGCAACACTGGGGATGCAGTACAGTGAGTCCAGAGAGTGCACTGGCACCACTGGGGATGCACTGCAGTGAGTCCAGAGAGTGCACTGGCACCACTCAGGGTGCAGTGCGGTGAGTCCAGAGAATGCACTGGCACCAATGGGGATGCAGTGCAGTGAGTCCAGAGAGCGCACTGGCTCCACTGGGGATGCAGTGCAGTCAGTCCTGTGAGTGTACTGGCACCACTGGGGATGCAGTGCAGTGAGTCCAGAGAGTGCACTGGCACCACTGAGAATGCACTTCAGTGAGTCCAGAGAGTGCACTTGCACCACTGGGGATGCACTGCAGTGAGTCCAGAGAGTGCACTGGCACCAACGGGGATGCACTGCAGTGAGTCCAGAGAGTGCACTGGCACCGACGGGGATGCACTGCAGTGAGTCCAGAGAGTGCACTGGCACCACTGGGGATGCAGTGCAGTGAGTCCAGAGAGTGCACTGGCACCACTGGGGAAGCAGTGTAGTGAGTGCAGAGAGTGCACTGTGAACACTGGGGATGCAGTGCAGTGAGTCCAGAGAGTGCACTGGCACCTCTGGGGATGCAGTGCAGTGAGTCCAGAGATTGCACTGGCACCACTGGGGATGCACCTCAGTGAGTCCAGATAGTGCACTGGCACCACTGGTGATGCACTGCAGTGAGTCCAGAGAAGGCACTGGCACCACTGGGGATGCACTTCAGTGAGTCCAGAGAGTGCACTGGCACCACTGGGGATGCAGTGCAGTGAGTCCAGAGAGTGCACTGGCACTAGAGGGAATGCACTGCAGTGAGTCCAGTCAGTGCACTGGCACCACTGTGGATGCACTGCAGTGAGTCCAGAGAGTGCACTGGAACCACTGGGGATGCAGTGCAGTGAGTCCAGAGAGTGCACTGGCACCACTGGGGATGCAGTGCAGTGAGTCCAGAGATTGCACTGGCACCACCGGGGCTACAGTGCAGTGAGTCCAGAGAGTGCACTGGCACCACTGGGGATGCACTGCAGTGAGTCCAGAGAGTGCACTGGCACCACTGGGGATGCAGTGCAGTGAGTCCAGAGAGTGCACTGGCACCACTGGGGATGCAGTGCAGTGAGTCCAGAGAGTGCACTGGCACCACTTGGGATGCAGTGCAGTGAGTCCAGTGAGTGTACTGGCACCACTGGGGATGCAGTGCAGTGAGTCCAGAGAGTGCACAGGCAGCACTGGGGATGCAGTGCAGTGAGTCCAGAGAGTGCACTGGCACCACTGGGGATGCAGTGCAGTGAGTCCACATAGTGCACTGGCACCACTTGGGATGCAGTGCAGTGAGTCCAGTGAGTGTACTGGCACCACTGGGGATGCAGTGCAGTGAGTCCAGAGAGTGCACTGGCACCACTGAGAATGCACTTCAGTGAGTCCAGAGAGTGCACTGGCACCACTGGGGATGCAGTGCAGTGAGTCCAGAGAGTGCACTGGTACCACTTGGGATGCAGTGCAGTGAGTCCAGTGAGTGCACTGGCACCACTGGGGATGCAGTGCAGTGAGTCCAGTGAGTGTACTGGCACCACTGGGGATGCAGTGCAGTGAGTCCAGAGAGTGCACTGGCACCACTGAGAATGCACTTCAGTGAGTCCAGAGAGTGCACTGGCACCACTGGGGATGCACTGCAGTGAGTCCAGAGAGTGCACTGGCACCACTTGGGATGCAGTGCAGTGAGTCCAGTGAGTGCACTGGCACCACTGGGGATGCACTGCAGTGAGTCCAGAGAGTGCATTGGCACCACTGGGGATGCAGTGCAGTGAGTCCAGAGAGTGCACTGGCACCACTGGGGATGCACTGCAGTCACTCCAGAGAGTGCACTGGCACCACTGATGATGCAGTACAGTGAGTCCAGTGAGCGCACTGGCACCACTGGCGATGTAGTGCAGTGAGTCCAGAGAGTGCACTGGCACCACTGGGGATGCACTGCTGTGAGTCCAGAGAGTGCACTGGCAGCAGTGGGGATGCACTTCAGTGAGTCCAGAGAGTGCACTGGCACCACTGGGGATGCACTGCAGTGAGTCCAGAGAGTGCAGTGGCACCACTGGGGATGCAGTGCAGTGAGTCCAGAGAGTGCACTGGCACCACTGGGGATGCACTGCAGTGAGTCCAGAGAGTGCACTGGCACCACTGGGGATGCAGTGCAGTGAGTCCAGAGAGTGCACTGGCAGCACTGGGGATGCAGTGCAGTGAGTCCAGAGAGTGCACTGGCACCACTGGGGATGCACTGCAGTGAGTCCAGAGAGCGCACTGGCACCACTGGGGATGCACTGCAGTGAGTCCACAGAGTGCACTGGAACCACTGAGAATACACTTCAGTGAGTCCAGAGAGTGCACTGGCACCACTGGGGATGCACTGCAGTGAGTCCAGAGAGTGCACTAGCACCACTGGGGAATGCAGTGCAGTGAGTCCAGTGAGTACACTGGCACCACTGGGGATGCAGTGCAGTATGTCAAGAGAGTGCACTGGCACCACTGGGGATGCACTGCAGTGAGCCCAGAGAGTGCACTGGCACAACTGGGGATGCGGTGCCGGGAGTCCAGAGAGTGCTTTGGCACCACTGGGGATGCACTGCAGTTACTCCAGAGAGTGCACTGGCAACACTGGGATGCAGTACAGTGAGTCCAGAGAGTGCACTGGCACCACTGGGGATGCACTGCAGTGAGTCCAGAGAGTGCACTGGCACCACTCAGGGTGCAGTGCGGTGAGTCCAGAGAATGCACTGGCACCAATGGGGATGCAGTGCAGTGAGTCCAGAGAGCGCACTGGCTCCACTGGGGATGCAGTGCAGTCAGTCCTGTGAGTGTACTGGCACCACTGGGGATGCAGTGCAGTGAGTCCAGAGAGTGCACTGGCACCACTGAGAATGCACTTCAGTGAGTCCAGAGAGTGCACTGGCACCACTGGGGATGCACTGCAGTGAGTCCAGAGAGTGCACTGGCACCACTGGGGATGCAGTGCAGTGAGTCCAGAGAGTGCACTGGCACCACTGGGGATGCAGTGCAGTGAGTCCAGAGAGTGCACTGGCACCACTGGGGATGCAGTGTAGTGAGTGCAGAGAGTGCACTGTGAACACTGGGGATGCAGTGCAGTGAGTCCAGAGAGTGCACTGGCACCTCTGGGGATGCAGTGCAGTGAGTCCAGAGTGTGCACTGGCACCACTGGGGATGCACTGCAGTGAGTCCAGAGATTGCACTGGCACCATTGGGGATGCACCTCAGTGAGTCCAGAGAGTGCACTGGCACCACTGGGGATGCACTGCAGTGAGTCCAGAGAATGCACTGGCACCACTGGGGATGCAGTGCAGTGAGTCCAGAGAGTGCACTGGCACCACTGGGGATGCAGTGCAGTGAGTCCAGAGAGTGCACTGGCACCAGAGGGAATGCACTGCAGTGAGTCCAGTGAGTGCACTGGCACCACTGTGGATGCACTGCAGTGAGTCCAGAGAGTGCACTGGAACCACTGGTGATGCAGTGCAGTGAGTCCAGAGAGTGCACTGGCACCACTGGGGATGCAGTGCAGTGAGTCCAGAGAGTGCACTGGCACCACTGGGGATGCAGTGCAGTGAGTCCAGAGAGTGCACTGTCACCACTGGGGATGCAGTACAGTGGGTCCACAGAGTGCACTGGTACCAGTGGGGATGCAGTACAGTGAGTCCAGAGAGTGCAGTGGCACCACTGGGGATGCAGTGCAGTGAGTCCAGAGAGTGCTCTGGCACCACTGGGGATGCACTTCAGTGACTCCAGAGAGTGCACTGGCACCACTGGGGAATGCAGTGCAGTGAGTCCAAAGACTTCACTGACAAAACTGGAGATGCAGTGCAGTGAGTCCAGAGAGTGCACTGGCACCACTGGGGATGCAGTTCAGTGAGTCCAGAGATTGCACTGGCACCACCGGGGCTACAGTGCAGTGAGTCCAGAGAGTGCACTGGCACCACTGGGGATGCACTGCAGTGAGTCCAGAGAGTGCACTGGCACCACTGGTGATGCAGTACAGTGAGTCCAGAGAGTGCACTGGCACCACTGGGGATGCACTGCAGTGAGTCCAGAGAGTGCACTGGCACCTCTGGGGATGCACTACAGTGAATCCAGAGATTGCACTGTCACCACTGGGGATGCAGTGCACTGAGTCCAGAGAGTGCTCTGGCACCACTGGGGATGCACTGCAGTGAGTCCAGAGAGTACACTGACACCACTGGGGATGCAGTGCAGTGAGTCCAGAGAGTTCACTGGCAGCACTGGGGATGCAGTCCAGTGAGTCCAGTGAGTGCACTGGCACCACTGGGGATGCAGTGCAGTGACTGCAGAGAGTACACTGGCACCACCGGGGATTCACTGCAGTGAGTCCAGAGAGTGCACTGGCACCACCTGTGATGCAGTGCAGTGAGTCCAGTGAGTGCACTGGCACCACTGGGGATGCAGTGCTGTGACGCCAGAGAGCGCACTGGCACCACTGGGGATGCAGTGCAGTCAGTCCAGTGAGTGCACTGGCACCACTGGGGGTGCAGTACAGTGAGTCCAGAGAGTGCACTGACACCACTGGGGATGCACTGCAGTGAGTCCAGACAGTGCACTGGCAGCACTGGGGATGCAGTGCAGTGAGTCCAGAGACTGCACTGGCACCACAGAGGATGCAGTGCAGTGAGACCAGAGAGTGCACTGGCACCACTGGGGATGCACTGCAGTGAGTCCAGAGAGTGCACTGGCACCACTGGGGATGCACTTCAGTGAGTCCAGAGAGTGCACTGGCACCACTGGGGATGCAGTGCAGTGAGTCCAGAGAGTGCACTGGCACAACTGGGGATGCAGTGCAGTGAGTCCAGAGAGTGCAGTGACACCAGTGGGGATGCAGTGCAGTGAGTCCGAGAGTGCACAGGCAGCACTGGGGCTGCAGTGCAGTGAGTCCAGAGAGTGCACTGGCACCACTGGGGATGCAGTGCAGTGAGTCCAGAGAGTGCACTGGCACCACTGGGGATGCAGTGCAGTGAGTCCAGTGAGTGTACTGGCACCACTGGGGATGCAGTGCAGTGAGTCCAGAGAGTGCACTGGCACCACTGAGAATGCACTTCAGTGAGTCCAGAGAGTGCACTGGCACCACTGGGGATGCAGTGCAGTGAGTCCAGAGAGTGCACTGGCACCTCTGAGAATGCACTTCAGTGAGTCCAAAGAGTGCACTGGCACCACTGGGGATGCACTGCAGTGAGTCCAGAGAGTGCACTAGCACCACTGGGAATGCAGTACAGTGAGTCCAGTGAGTGCACTGGCACCACTGGGGATGCAGTGCAGTGAGTCCAGTGAGTGCACTGGCACCACTGGGGATGCAGTGCAGTGAGTCCAGAGAGTGCATTGGCACCACTGGGGATGCAGTGCAGTGAGTCCACATAGTGCAGTGGCACCAGTGGGGATGCAGTACAGTGAGTCCAGAGAGTGCACTGGCACCACTGGACATGCAGTGCAGTGAGTCCAGAGAGTGCACTGGCACCACTGGGGATGCACTTGAGTGACTCCACAGAGTGCACTGGCACCACTGGGGATGCACTGCAGTCACTCCAGAGAGTGCACTGGCACCACTGGCAATGCAGTACAGTGAGTCCAGTGAGCGCACTGGCACCACTGGCGATGTAGTGCAGTGACTCGAGAGAGTGCACTGGCACCACTGGGGATGCACTGCAGTGAGTCCAGAGAGTGCACTGGCACCACTGGGGATGCAGTGCAGTGAGTCCAGAGAGTGCACTGGCACCACTGGGGATGCAGTGTAGTGAGTGCAGAGAGTGCACTGTGAACACTGGGTATGCAGTGCAGTGAGTCCAGAGAGTGCACTGGCACCACTGGGGATGCACTGCAGTGAGTCCAGAGTGTGCACTGGCACCACTGGGGATGCACTGCAGTGAGTCCAGAGATTGCACTGGCACCACTGGGGATGCACCTCAGTGAGTCCAGAGAGTGCACTGGCACCACTGGTGATGCACTGCAGTGAGTCCAGAGAATGCACTGGCACCACTGGGGATGCAGTGCAGTGAGTCCAGAGAGTGCACTGGCACCACTGGGGATGCAGTGCAGTGAGTCCAGAGAGTGCACTGGCACCAGAGGGAATGCACTGCAGTGAGTCTAGTGAGTGCACTGGCACCACTGTGGATGCATTGCAGTGAGTCCAGAGAGTGCACTGGCACCACTGGGGATGCAGTGCAGTGAGTCCAGAGAGTGCACTGGCACCACTGGGAATGCACAGCAGTGAGTCCAGAGAGTGCACTGGCACCACTGGGGATGCAGTGCAGTGAGTCCAGAGAGTGCACTGTCACCACTGGGGATGCAGTACAGTGAGTCCACAGAGTGCACTGGTACCAGTGGGGATGCAGTACAGTGAGTCCAGAGAGTGCAGTGGCACCACTGGGCATGCAGTGCAGTGAGTCCAGAGAGTGCACTGGCACCAGTGGGGATGCACTTCAGTGACTCCAGAGAGTGCACTGGCACCACTGGTGATGCAGTGCAGTGAGTCCAAAGACTTCACTGGCAAAACTGGAGATGCAGTGCAGTGAGTCCAGAGAGTGCACTGGCACCACTGGGGATGCAGTGCAGTGAGTCCAGAGATTGCACTGGCACCACCGGGGCTGCAGTGCAGTGAGTCCAGAGAGTGCACTGGCACCACTGGGGATGCACTGCAGTGAGTCCAGAGAGTGCACTGGCACCTCTGGTGATGCAGTACAGTGAGTCCAGAGAGTGCACTGGCACCACTGGGGATGCACTGCAGTGAGTCCAGAGAGTGCACTGGCACCTCTGGGGATGCACTACAGTGAGTCCAGAGATTGCACTGGCACCACTGGGGATGCAGTGCACTGAGTCCAGAGAGTGCACTGGCACCACTGGGGATGCAGTGCAGTGAGTTCAGGGAGTGCTCTGGCACCACTGGGGATGCACTGCAGTGAGTCCAGAGATTGCACTGGCACCACTGGGGATGCACCTCAGTGAGTCCAGAGAGTGCACTGGCACCACTGGTGATGCACTGCAGTGAGTCCAGAGAATGCACTGGCACCACTGGGGATGCAGTGCAGTGAGTCCAGAGAGTGCACTGGCACCACTGGGGATGCAGTGCAGTGAGTCCAGAGAGTGCACTGGCACCAGAGGGAATGCACTGCAGTGAGTCTAGTGAGTGCACTGGCACCACTGTGGATGCATTGCAGTGAGTCCAGAGAGTGCACTGGCACCACTGGGGATGCAGTGCAGTGAGTCCAGAGAGTGCACTGGCACCACTGGGAATGCACAGCAGTGAGTCCAGAGAGTGCACTGGCACCACTGGGGATGCAGTGCAGTGAGTCCAGAGAGTGCACTGTCACCACTGGGGATGCAGTACAGTGAGTCCACAGAGTGCACTGGTACCAGTGGGGATGCAGTACAGTGAGTCCAGAGAGTGCAGTGGCACCACTGGGCATGCAGTGCAGTGAGTCCAGAGAGTGCACTGGCACCACTGGGGATGCACTTCAGTGACTCCAGAGAGTGCACTGGCACCACTGGGGATGCAGTGCAGTGAGTCCAAAGACTTCACTGGCAAAACTGGAGATGCAGTGCAGTGAGTCCAGAGAGTGCACTGGCACCACCTGGGATGCAGTGCAGTGAGTCCAGAGATTGCACTGGCACCACCGGGGCTGCAGTGCAGTGAGTCCAGAGAGTGCACTGGCACCACTGGGGATGCACTGCAGTGAGTCCAGAGAGTGCACTGGCACCTCTGGTGATGCAGTACAGTGAGTCCAGAGAGTGCACTGGCACCACTGGGGATGCACTGCAGTGAGTCCAGAGAGTGCACTGGCACCTCTGGGGATGCACTACAGTGAGTCCAGAGATTGCACTGGCACCACTGGGGATGCAGTGCACTGAGTCCAGAGAGTGCACTGGCACCACTGGGGATGCAGTGCAGTGAGTTCAGGGAGTGCTCTGGCACCACTGGGGATGCAGTGCAGTGAGTCCAGAGAGTTCACTGGCAGCACTGGGGATGCAGTCCAGTGAGTCCAGTGAGTGCACTGGCTCCACTGGGGATGCAGTGCAGTGACTGCAGAGAGTACACTGGCACCACCGGGGATTCACTGCAGTGAGTCCAGAGAGTGCACTGGCACCACCTGTGATGCAGTGCAGTGAGTCCAGTGAGTGCACTGGCACCACTGGGGATGCAGTGCTGTGACGCCAGAGAGCGCACTGGCACCACTGGAGATGCAGTGCAGTCAGTCCAGTGAGTGCACTGGCACCACTGGGGGTGCAGTACAGTGAGTCCAGAGAGTGCACTGACACCACTGGGGATGCACTGCAGTGAGTCCAGACAGTGCACTGGCAGCACTGGGGATGCAGTGCAGTGAGTCCAGAGACTGCACTGGCACCACTGGGGATGCAGTGCAGTGAGACCAGAGAGTGCACTGGCACCACTGGGGATGCACTGCAGTGAGTCCAGAGAGTGCACTGGCACCACTGGGGATGCACTGCAGTGAGTCCAGAGAGTGCACTGGCACCACTGGGGATGCAGTGCAGTGAGTCCAGAGAGTGCACTGGCACAACTGGGGATGCAGTGCAGTGAGTCCAGAGAGTGCAGTGACACCAGTGGGGATGCAGTGCAGTGAGTCCGAGAGTGCACAGGCAGCACTGGGGCTGCAGTGCAGTGAGTCCAGAGAGTGCACTGGCACCACTGGGGATGCAGTGCAGTGAGTCCAGAGAGTGCACTGGCACCACTGGGGATGCAGTGCAGTGAGTCCAGTGAGTGTACTGGCACCACTGGGGATGCAGTGCAGTGAGTCCAGAGAGTGCACTGGCACCACTGAGAATGCACTTCAGTGAGTCCAGAGAGTGCACTGGCACCACTGGGGATGCAGTGCAGTGAGTCCAGAGAGTGCACTGGCACCTCTGAGAATGCACTTCAGTGAGTCCAAAGAGTGCACTGGCACCACTGGGGATGCACTGCAGTGAGTCCAGAGAGTGCACTAGCACCACTGGGAATGCAGTACAGTGAGTCCAGTGAGTGCACTGGCACCACTGGGGATGCAGTGCAGTGAGTCCAGAGAGTGCATTGGCACCACTGGGGATGCAGTGCAGTGAGTCCACATAGTGCAGTGGCACCAGTGGGGATGCAGTACAGTGAGTCCAGAGAGTGCACTGGCACCACTGGACATGCAGTGCAGTGAGTCCAGTGAGCGCACTGGCACCACTGGCGATGTAGTGCAGTGACTCGAGAGAGTGCACTGGCACCACTGGGGATGCACTGCAGTGAGTCCAGAGAGTGCACTGGCACCACTGGGGATGCAGTGCAGTGAGTCCAGAGAGTGCACTGGCACCACTGGGGATGCAGTGTAGTGAGTGCAGAGAGTGCACTGTGAACACTGGGTATGCAGTGCAGTGAATCCAGAGAGTGCACTGGCACCACTGGGGATGCAGTGCAGTGAGTCCAGAGTGTGCACTGGCACCACTGGGGATGCACTGCAGTGAGTCCAGAGATTGCACTGGCACCACTGGGGATGCACCTCAGTGAGTCCAGAGAGTGCACTGGCACCACTGGTGATGCACTGCAGTGAGTCCAGAGAATGCACTGGCACCACTGGGGATGCAGTGCAGTGAGTCCAGAGAGTGCACTGGCACCACTGGGGATGCAGTGCAGTGAGTCCAGAGAGTGCACTGGCACCAGAGGGAATGCACTGCAGTGAGTCTAGTGAGTGCACTGGCACCACTGTGGATGCATTGCAGTGAGTCCAGAGAGTGCACTGGCACCACTGGGGATGCAGTGCAGTGAGTCCAGAGAGTGCACTGGCACCACTGGGAATGCACAGCAGTGAGTCCAGAGAGTGCACTGGCACCACTGGGGATGCAGTGCAGTGAGTCCAGAGAGTGCACTGTCACCACTGGGGATGCAGTACAGTGAGTCCACAGAGTGCACTGGTACCAGTGGGGATGCAGTACAGTGAGTCCAGAGAGTGCAGTGGCACCACTGGGCATGCAGTGCAGTGAGTCCAGAGAGTGCACTGGCACCACTGGGGATGCAGTGCAGTGAGTCCAGAGATTGCACTGGCACCACCGGGGCTGCAGTGCAGTGAGTCCAGAGAGTGCACTGGCACCACTGGGGATGCACTGCAGTGAGTCCAGAGAGTGCACTGGCACCACTGGTGATGCAGTACAGTGAGTCCAGAGAGTGCACTGGCACCACTGGGGATGCACTGCAGTGAGTCCAGAGAGTGCACTGGCACCTCTGGGGATGCACTACAGTGAGTCCAGAGATTGCACTGGCACCACTGGGGATGCAGTGCACTGAGTCCAGAGAGTGCACTGGCACCACTGGGGATGCAGTGCAGTGAGTTCAGGGAGTGCTCTGGCACCACTGGGGATGCACTGCAGTGAGTCCAGAGAGTACACTGGCACCACTGGGGATGCAGTGCAGTGAGTCCAGAGAGTTCACTGGCACCACTGGGGATGCAGTGCAGTGAGTCCAGTGAGTGCACTGGCACCACTGGGGATGCAGTGCAGTGACTGCAGAGAGTACACTGGCACCACCGGGGATTCACTGCAGTGAGTCCAGAGAGTGCACTGGCACCACCTGTGATGCAGTGCAGTGAGTCCAGTGAGTGCACTGGCACCACTGGGGATGCAGTGCTGTGACTCCAGAGAGCGCACTGGCACCACTGGGGATGCAGTGCAGTCAGTCCAGTGAGTGCACTGGCACCAGTGGGGGTGCAGTACAGTGAGTCCAGAGAGTGCACTGACACCACTGGGGATGCACTGCAGTGAGTCCAGACAGTGCACTGGCACCACTGGGGATGCAGTGCAGTGAGTCCAGAGACTGCACTGGCACCACTGGGGATGCA
Organism: Anser brachyrhynchus; assembly: GCF_964034855.1. Classification (NCBI taxonomy): domain Eukaryota; kingdom Metazoa; phylum Chordata; class Aves; order Anseriformes; family Anatidae; genus Anser; species Anser brachyrhynchus. Next base: position 27,918,450 of record NC_137703.1, read on the forward strand.
GTGCAGTGAGACCAGAGAGTGCACTGGCACCACAGGGGATGCACTGCAGTGAGTCCAGAGAGTGCACTGGCACCACTGGGGATGCACTGCAGTTAGTCCAGAGAGTGCACTGTCACCACTGGGGATGCAGTACAGTGAGTCCACATAGTGCACTGGCACCAGTGGGGATGCAGTACAGTGAGTCCAGAGAGTGCACTGGCACCACTGGACATGCAGTGCAGTGAGTCCAGAGAGTGCACTGGCAGCACTGGGGATGCACTTGAGTGACTCCACAGAGTGCACTGGCAACACTGGGGATGCAGTGCAGTGAGTCCAAAGACTTCACTGGCACCACTGGGGATGCAGTGCAGTGAGTCCAGAGAGTGCACTGGCACCACTGGGGATGCAGTGAAGTGAGTGCAGAGAGTGCACTGGCACCACTGGGGATGCACTGCAGTGAGTCCAGAGAGTGCACTGGCACCACTGGGGATGCACTACAGTGAGTCCAGAGAGTGCACTGGCACCACTGGGGAGGCAGTGCAGTGAGTCCAGAGAGTGCACTGGCACCACTGGGGATGCAGTGCAGTGAGTCCAGTGAGTGTACTGGCACCACTGGAGATGCACTTCAGTGAGCCCAGAGAGTGCACTGGCACCACTGAGAATGCACTTCAGTGAGTCCAGAGAGTGCACTGGCACCACTGGGGATGCACTGCAGTGAGTCCAGAGAGTGCACTAGCACCACTGGGGATGCAGTGCAGTGAATCCTGTGAGTACACTGGCACCACTGGGGATGCAGAGCAGTGAGTCCAGAGAGCTCACTGGCACCACTGGGGATGCAGTGCAGTGAGTCCAGAGAGTGCACTGGCACCACTGGAGATGCAGTACAGTGAGTCCAGTGAATGCACTGGAACCACTGGGGATGCAGTGCAGTGAGTCCAGAGAGTGCACTGGCACCACTGGTGATGCAGTACAGTGAGTCCAGTGAGTGCACTGGTACCACTGGGCCTGCAGTGCAGTGAGTCCAGAGAGTGCACTGGCACCACTGGGGATGCAGTGAAGTGAGTCCAGAGAGTGCACTGGCACCACCGATGATGCAGTACAGTGAGTCCAGTGAGTGCACTGGCACCACTGGGGATGTAGTGCAGTGACTCGAGAGAGTGCACTGGCACCACTGGGGATGCAATGCAGTGAGTCCAGAGAGTGCACTGGCACCACTGGGGATGCACTGCAGTGAGTCCAGAGAGTGCACTGGCAGCACTGGGGATGCAGTGCAGTGAGTCCAGAGAGTGCACTGGCACCACTGGGGATGCAGTGCAGTGAGTCCAGAGACTTCACTGGCACCACTGGGAATGCAGTGCAGTGAGTGCAGAGAGTGCACTGGCACCACTGGGGATGCAGTGCAGTGAGTCCAGAGAGTGCACTGGCACCACTGGAGATGCACTGCGGTGACTCCAGAGAGTGCACTGGCACCACTGGGGATGCACTGCGGTGAGTCCAGAGAGTGCACTGGCACCACTGGGGATGCACTACAGTGAGTCCAGAGATTGCACTGGCAGCACTGGGGATGCAGTGCAGTGAGTCCAGAGAGTGCACTGCCACCACTGGGGATGCACTGCAGTGAGTCCAGAGAGTGCACTGGCACCACTGGGGATGCACTTCAGTGAGTCCAGAGAGTGTACTGACACCACTGGGGATGCGGTGCAGTGAGTCCAGAGAGTGCACTGGCACCACTGGGGATGCAGTGCAGTGAGTCCAGAGAGTGCTCTGGCACCACTGGGGATGCACTGCAGTGAGTCCAGAGACTGCACTGGCACCACTGGGGATGCAGTGCAGTGAGTCCAGAGAGTGCACTGGCACCACTGGGGATGCAGTGCAGTGAGTCCAGAGAGTGCACTGGCACCACTGGTGATGCAGTGCAGTGAGTCCAGTGAATGCACTGGCACCACTGGGGATGCTGTGCAGTGAGTGCAGAGAGTGCACTGGCACCACCTGTGATGCAGCACAGTGTGTCCAGTGAGTGCACTGGCACCACTGGGGATGCAGTGCTGTGACTCCGGAGAGCGCACTGGCACCACTGGGGATGCAGTGCAGTGAGTCCAGAGAGTGCACTGGCACCACTGGGGATGCACTGCAGTGAGTCCAGAGAGTGCACTGGCACCACTGGGGCTGCAGTGCAGTGAGTCCAGAGAGTGCACTGGCACCACTGGGGATGCACTGCAGTGAGTCCAGAGATTGCACTGGCACCACTGGGGATGCAGTGCAGTGAGTCCAGAGAGTGCACTGGCACCACTGGGGATGCACTACAGTGAGTCCACAGAGTGCACTGGCACCACTGGGCATGCTCTGCAGTGAGTCCAGAGATTGCACTGGCACCACTGGGGATGCAGTGCAGTGAGTGCAGAGAGTGCACTGGCACCACTGGGGATGCACTTCAGTGAGTTCAGAGAGTGCACTTGCACCACTGGGGATGGGTTTCAAGCCAACTGCATTAACCGCTCATGCTTCTTTCTTATGAGACGTTAGTAAACCAATTATATAGCCTTGTCAAGACTAAATCACAGGTAAAAATCCTGTACATCTCATGTGGCCAACCACTCCCAACTAGGATTCCAAGAACCAGGAGTTTCGGTGAAAATAGGGCTAGTGCTATTAGAGGGGTGATTATTAGGGTAAGCCCTAAGCTGTCTTTAATGGAGAAGTATGGGTGGAATGGGATTTTGTCGCAGTCTGATACGATTCCTAGTGGGTTATTTGAGCCTGATTCGTGTAGGAAGGTTAGGTGGACTAGGGTGATTCCTGCAATTAGGAAGGGCAGTAGGAAGTGGATGGCGAAGAATCGGGTTAAGGTTGGATTGTCTACTGAGAATCCTCCTCAGGCTCATTCTACTAGAGTTTGCCCAATGTACGGGATGGCTGAGAATAGGTTGGTGATTACGGTGGCCCCTCAGAATGACATTTGTCCTCATGGTAGGACATACCCTACGAAGGCAGTTGCTATTAGGGTGAGTAGGAGGATTACTCCTGTGTTTCAGGTTTCTTTGTATAGGTAGGAGCCGTAGTAGAGGCCTCGTCCGATGTGTAAGTAGATGCAGATAAAGAAGAGCGAAGCACCGTTGGCGTGGAGGTTGCGGATGAGCCATCCGTACTGGACGTCTCGGCATGTGTGAGCTACTGAGGAGAAGGCGAGTGAAGTGTCTGCGGTGTAGTGTATGGCTAGTAGCAGGCCTGTTAGGATTTGTGTGGCTAAGCAGATGGCTAGAAGGGAGCCGAAGTTTCATCAGGCAGAGATGTTGGAGGGGGCGGGTAGGTCGATTAGGGAGTTGTTGATTATTTTTAGTAGGGGATGGGATTTGCGGATGTTAGGGGCCATTAGTGAGTCTGTGTGTTATTAGGATTATTACCAGGATGGAGAGGGCGAAGGATCCTAGGTAGGCCTTAATTAGCCCTGTGTGTATTGAGGTTGCGGCTTTGCTTGCGGCTACTTGTAGTTCAGCAAGGCCCTCTGGCCCTATTTTTTTGAGTCAGGAGAGGTCGATCAAGTGTAGGGCAATGTTTTGTCCCTTTTCTAGTAGGTTTTTGGAGAAGAATCGGTGTACTAGGGGGTTGAAGTACCCTAATGCAGAGGAGAAGTTTATGAGGGGGTTTGGTTTGGGGTGAGTGAGGGTGTGTGTTATGTTCGATAGTTCTAGGGCTAGGATGATTCCTAGGATTGTTATGAGGATGGCAGCGGTTTTGGTGATAAGGGGTATGGTTATTGGGGGGGTTTTGGTTGGTGTGATGAAAGAGGTAATGATTATTCCTGCTGTAATGCTGCCTAGGGCGAGTCGGGTTAGGGGGGCGGTGATTAGTGGGTTGTTTTCGTTTATTGATACTATTGGGGGGATTCGGGTTTGTCCAGCTTGGACTAGGATGGTTATGCGGATGCTGTAGGTTGCGGTGAATGCTGTGGCTATAAGGGTTAGGAGTAGGGCTCAAGTATTTAGGTATGATGTGTTTAAGCTTTCGATGATGAGGTCTTTTGAGTAGAATCCGGCTAGGAATGGGGTTCCTATCAGCGCCAGGTTTCCGATGGTTAGGCAGGAAGTAGTGACTGGGAGTATTTTCTGTAGGCCTCCTATCTTTCGGATATCTTGTTCTCCGTTTAGGTTGTGGATGATAGACCCTGAGCATAGGAATAGTATGGCTTTAAAGAAGGCATGGGTTGAGATGTGTAGGAAGGCTAGTTGTGGGAGGTTTAGTCCGATAGTGACTATTATTAGTCCTAGTTGGCTGGATGTTGAGAAAGCAATGATTTTTTTGATGTCATTTTGGGTTAGGGCGCATGTGGCAGCGAATAGGGTTGATAGAGCACCTAGGCATAGGCAGGCAGTTAGGGCTGTCTGGTTGGTGGCTAGCAGGGGGTGCATGCGGATGAGCAGGAAGATTCCGGCTACTACTATGGTACTGGAGTGCAGTAGGGCTGATACTGGGGTGGGGCCTTCTATTGCTGCGGGCAGTCATGGGTGGAGTCCAAATTGGGCGGATTTTCCTGCGGCTGCGAGGATTAATCCTATGAGGGGGAGGATTGGGGTTTGGTGGGGGTGTACGGCTTGTTGGATCTCTCAGGTGTTGAATGTTGAAGCTAGTCATGCTATGCTCAGGATCAGTCCGACGTCTCCGATTCGGTTGTAGATTACGGCTCGTAGGGCGGCGGTGTTGGCATCTGCTCGGCCTTGTCATCAGCCGATGAGAAGGAAGGACATGATTCGTACTCCTTCCCAGCCTACGAATAGGAGGAATATGTTGTTTGCGGTTGTTAGGAGGAGTATGGCGACTAGGAATGTCAGTAGGTAGGTGAAAAATTTTGTTACGTATGGCTCTGAGGCCATGTATCATATGGCGAATTGTAGGATTGATCATGTTACAAATAGGGCGATTGGAAGAAATGTTATTGAGTATTGGTCTATTTTTAGGCTCAGGGGGATTTTAAAGTTTATAATGAATTTTCACTCCCAGTGGCAGGTGACAGATTCTACTCCCGAGTAGATGAATGCGGTTGTAGGGGCTAGGCTAATTAGGAATGCGGTTTTAACAGCGCGGGTGGTGGCTTGTGGGGTGTTTTTAAAGTTTTTAAATAGAAATGGCAGGATGATTGGGGTTAGGAGGATTGTCAGCGTGAGTAGTGTGAGGGAGTTGATTAGTAGTGTGGGGTTCACTCCTTTTACTTGGATTTGCACCAAGATGGGTGGTTCCTAAGACCAGTGGATTGCTGTTATCCTTTAAAAGTAAGGGGGCTGAGGTTTTAGGCTCAGATGTAAGAGTTAGCAGCTCTTGTTGGTTAAACCCTCCCCTCGGCAGGTAAGAAGGTTTGAACTTCTATTCTTAGAATCACAGTCTAATGTTTGGTTTAAACTATACTTGCATGAGGGGATTCCGGAGATCAGTTCGGGTTTGAGGATTAGGAGGAATATTGGGATAATGTGGAGTGTTATGAGCAGGTGTTCTCGCGTGGTTGAGTTTTGCATAGATGTGATGTGGGAGGGGATTGAGCCTCGTTGGGTCATTAGTAGTATGAATAAGGTGTAGGAGGCGGTTAGTAGGGTTGCGATTCCTGTTAGGATGATCGTGAAGGCAGATCAGTTGAATAAGGTGATTATAATGGTTAGCTCTGCTATGAGGTTTGTTGTTGGGGGTAAGGCTATGTTTGTTAGATTGGCCAGCAATCATCAGGTAGCTATGAGTGGTAGGAGAGGTTGTAGGCCTCGTGTGAGTAGTAGAATTCGGCTGTGCGTACGTTCATAGTTTGTGTTGGCTAGGCAGAATAGTATGGAGGAAGTTAGTCCATGGGAAATTATTAGGATCATTGCCCCTGAGAATGATCAGTGGGTTTGGATTATTCCTGCGGCGATAACTAGGCCTATGTGGCTAACGGATGAATAAGCGATTAGTGATTTTAGGTCTGTCTGTCGTAGGCAGATTGAGCTAGTCATTAGGGCGCCTCATAGGGCCAGGGTTAGGAAGGGGTAGTGCAGGAGGTTGGACAGTGGGCCCATAAATAGAGTGACTCGTATAATTCCGTATCCTCCTAGCTTTAGTAGTAGGGCGGCGAGGAGTATTGAGCCTGCGATGGGTGCTTCTACGTGGGCTTTTGGCAGTCAGAGGTGTAGGCCGTATAGTGGGGCTTTTACTATGAATGCTATGAGCAGTGCTAGACCTGATAGTATTCCTGTCCATGAGGTGGATAGGGTTGGGTGGGTTAGTTGTAGGGTTGGCAGGTGCAGGGTGCCAATTTTCACGTATAGGTGTATGATTGTGATTAGCAGGGGTAGAGAGCTTACTGGCGTGTAGAATAGCAGGTAGATGCCAGCGCTTAGGCGTTCTGGTTGGTTCCCCCATCGGGTGATTAAGATTAGGGTGGGAATGAGGGTTGCTTCAAATGAGATGTAAAATAGTGCTAGTTCTGTGGTGGAAAAGGCTAGTAGGATGAATGGCTGGACTGCGACTAAGGTTGAGATAAAGATTCGTTTGCATTGTAGGGGTTCTTGTTGCAGGTGGTTTTGGCTTGCTATGATTATGAGTGGGAGTAGTCAGCAGGATAGTACTAGGAGGGGGGATGAGATTTGGTCAATTCCTGTTCAGTTGGATAAAAATTTGTAGGGGTAGTAGGTTGGGATTAATCACTGTAGGCTTAGGGCAGCGATTAGGAGGCTGTATAAGGTGGTGTTAGTCCATAGAAATTTTGGTGGAGACAGCAGGGCTGTTGGAAGAAGTATGATTGTGGGTAGGATGATTTTTAGCATTGCAGGAGGTTTAGGTTGTGTAGATGGTCGGAGCCATGTGTGCGGGTGGAGGCTACTAGGATGGCCAGGCCTGTGCCCGCCTCACACGCTGAGAAGGTTAGCATGAGAATTGGTACCATGGTGAATGAGGAGACTTGGTTTTCGATGGATCATATTGATAGGCCTACGAATATCGATAATATTATGCTTTCAAGGCATAGTAGGGCGGATACTAGGTGGGTTCGGTGGAAGGCTAGTCCTAGTCCGCTGAAAATGAAGGCTGAGTAGAAGCTTAAATGTAGGGGCGACATAAGAAAGTTACAGGGTTGGCTGTAATCTGCTGGGTCGAAACCAGCTATCTTTTTGGTTAGACTAACTTTCTGTTATTCTGCTCATTCTAGGCCCCCTTGAATTCACTCGTAGGCCAGTCCGAGTGTTAGGAGAAGGAGGATCACTACAGTTCAGGTGAGGGTCATTAGGGGGGATTGGAGTTGGACGGCTCATGGCAGGGGGAGTAGGAGGGCGATTTCTAGGTCGAATAGGATGAACAGGATGGCTACTGAGGAAGAATCGGACTGAGAATGGTAATCGAGCAGATCCAAGTGGGTCGAATCCACATTCGTACGGTGAGAGTTTCTCTGAGTCGGGGTTTATTTGGGCGAGTCAGAAGTTTAATGCGGTTAGGGCGGCGCTTAGGATTGATGATAGGGCGAATATGAACATGAGTGCGTTCATTGCTCTCCTCTGGGTTTATACCAGATTCTAGAGATTGGAAGTCAATTGTAATTAATATACTAGAAGAGCAAGATCCTCATCAGTAGATGGTTATGTAGAGGAATAGTCAGATGACGTCTACGAAGTGTCAGTATCAGGCTGCTGCCTCGAATCCGAAGTGGTGGTCTGATGTAAAGTGGAACTTGATCAGTCGGAAGAGGCAGACGGTCAGGAAGGAGGATCCGATGATTACGTGGAGTCCGTGGAATCCAGTGGCAACGAAGAAGGTAGATCCGTAGACGCTATCGGCGATTGAGAATGGGGCTTCGTGGTATTCTATTGCTTGTAGGGCTGTGAAGTAGAATCCCAGGAGGATCGTTAGGGTTAGGGCGTGGATGGCGTGTTTTCGGTTTCCTTCTGTGATGCTGTGATGGGCTCACGTTACGGTAACGCCTGAGGCTAGTAGGATGGCTGTGTTTAGTAGGGGGACTTCTATCGGGTTGAGTGGTTTAATTCCTGTTGGGGGTCATTGGCCTCCTAGTTCTGGGGTTGGGGCCAGGCTCGAGTGGAAGAACGCTCAGAAGAACCCTAAGAAGAAGAATGCTTCGGATGTGATGAAAAGGATTATGCCGTATCGTAGGCCTTTTTGGACTGTGGGAGTGTGATGGCCTTGGAAGGTGCTTTCTCGTACAATGTCTCGTCATCATTGGAGTATTACTAGGAGTATTGAGATGAGGCCTAGGGTTAGTAGTATGGATGAGTTGTAGTGGAATCACATGATTAATCCTGAGGTTGTGAGTAGGGCGGCGGCTGCCCCGAAGATTGGTCAAGGGCTTGGGTCAACTATGTGGTATGAGTGTGCTTGGTGTGCCATTAGATGTTTTCTTGTAAGTATAGGCTTAGAAGGAGCACGAAGACGTAGGCCTGGATTATGGCTACTGCTACTTCTAGGATGGTTAGGAGTAGTAGGATGATTATTGTTAGGATGGATACTGCAGGAAGGGTGGGTATTAATGCAATGGAGGCTGTAGAGATGAGTTGGATGAGTAAGTGTCCTGCTGTAAGGTTGGCTGTAAGGCGGACTCCGAGGGCTAGGGGGCGGATTAGTAGGCTGGTTGTTTCGATCAGGATTAGTGCGGGGATTAGGGGTGTAGGGGTACCTTCGGGTAATAGGTGGGCTAAAGAGGCTGATGGTTGGTTTCGTAGGCCTGTTAGTAGTGTGGCGAGCCATAGTGGGAAGGCTAGGGCTATGTTCATAGATAGTTGGGTGGTTGGGGTGAATGTATATGGAAGGAGGCCTAGAAGGTTGATTGTAAGAAGTATGATTATTAGGGATGTAAATATTATGGCTCATTTGTGGCCATTTTTGTTGAGTGGGACTATTAGTTGTTTTGTGATTAGGTGAAGGAGTCATGTTTGGATAGTAGAAAGGCGGTTGTTGATTCATCGGTTGTTTGGGGACGGGAATAGTAGGGCTGGGAAGAGTAGGGATAGTAGGATTAAGGGGATGCCGAATAGATTGGGGCTGGAAAATTGGTCAAAGAAGCTTAGGTTCATGGTCAGGATCATGGTGTGGGTTTGGTAGTGAGGGAGGTCTTATTTGATGGGGGGTTGGTTGTGGTGAAGGCTAGTAGTTTTGGTTGGATGAGGAGTGCTAGGGTTAATCAGGTTATAATTATGATTGAAAATCATGGTGCGGGGTTAAGCTGTGGCATATCATTAAGGAGGGGGAAGTCCCTCTTTGGCTAGCTTAAAAGGCTAGTGCTGTTGCATAGCTTCTTAATGATTAGGATGATGATAGAAGGGACGATCAGGCCTCGAAATGTGGGAGTGGGGTTGATTCTACTACAATGGGTATGTAGCTGTGATTAGCCCCGCAAATTTCTGAGCATTGTCCGTAAAAAATCCCAGGCCGGGTGGTAATGAATGAAGTTTGGTTTAGTCGGCCTGGGATTGCGTCTGTTTTAACTCCGAGCGTTGGGACTGCTCAGGAGTGGAGTACGTCTCCTGCAGTAATGATCACGCGGATGGGGGATTCTATTGGGATAACTACGCGGTGGTCAACTTCTAGCAGTCGGAAGTGGCCGTTGGGTAAGTCTGGGGTGGGCACTATGTAGGAGTCGAATGATAGGTCTTTGAAGTCTGTGTATTCGTAGCTTCAGTATCATTGGTGGCCGATGGCTTTTAGGGTGAGGTCTGGTTCATCGATTTTGTCCATTATGTAGAGGATTTGTAGGGATGGGAGGGCGAGGAGTACCAGGACGATAGCAGGTAGGATTGTCCAGATCAGCTCTACTTCTTGGGCGTCTACAGCATTGGACGAGAGTTTTTCTGTTAGTATGTGGGCTAAAAGGTAGAGAACTAGGCTGCAGATAGCTAGGGCAACGATTAGGGCGTGGTCGTGGAATTCAACGAGTTCTTCTATGATGGGTGATGAGGCGTCTTGGAATCCTAGTTGGGAGTGGTTGGCCACATGAGATGTACAGGATTTTTACCTGTGATTTAGTCTTGACAAGGCTATGTAATTGGTTTACTAACGTCTCATAAGAAAGAAGCATGAGCGGTTAATGCAGTTGGCTTGAAACCAGCATGTGAGGGTTCGATTCCTTCCTTTCTTGTACTTGGACGAAGGCCGGTTCCTCGAAAGTATGGTATGGGGGAGGGCAGCCGTGGATTCATTCAACGTTTGTGGTAGTTAGTTCTGGTTGTAGGACTTTTCGTTTGGCCGGAAAGGCTTCTCAGATGATGAATATTAGTATGATTACGGCTACTATTGAGATTAGGGAGCCGATGGAGGAAATGGTGTTTCATAGTGTGTAGGCGTCGGGATAGTCCGAGTATCGTCGGGGTATTCCTGCTAGGCCTAGGAAGTGCTGGGGGAAGAACGTTAGGTTTACTGCTGTAAATATTACCCCGAAGTGGGCTTTTGCTCATGTTTGGTGTAGGGTAAACCCAGTGAGTAGTGGGAATCAGTGAGTAAATCCTGCTAGAATGGCAAAGACGGCGCCTATGGATAGGACGTAGTGGAAGTGGGCAACTACGTAGTACGTGTCGTGCAGGGCGATGTCTAGGGAAGAGTTTGCAAGAACGATTCCTGTTAATCCTCCGATGGTAAATAGGAAGATAAATCCTAGAGCTCATAGTATTGGGGGGGGTCTCATTTGATTGTTCCTCCGTGCAGGGTGGCTAGTCAGCTAAATACTTTGATTCCGGTAGGGATGGCAATGATTATAGTGGCTGATGTAAAGTAGGCTCGGGTATCAACGTCTATTCCTACTGTAAACATGTGGTGAGCTCAGACGATGAATCCTAGGAAGCCGATGGATAGTATGGCTCAGACTATTCCCATGTAGCCGAAGGGCTCCTTTTTGCCTGAGTAGTACGTGACTACGTGTGAGATGATTCCGAACCCCGGTAGGATCAGAATATAGACTTCTGGGTGTCCGAAGAATCAGAATAGGTGTTGGTACAGGATTGGGTCTCCTCCTCCAGCGGGGTCGAAGAATGTGGTGTTTAGGTTTCGATCAGTTAGTAATATTGTAATACCGGCGGCGAGTACGGGGAGTGATAGAAGGAGTAGGATGGCGGTAATTAGTACGGATCAGACAAATAGTGGGGTTTGGTATTGTGAGAGTGCGGGGGGTTTTATGTTGATGGCTGTGGTGATAAAGTTGATGGCCCCAAGGATGGAGGAGATACCGGCTAAGTGGAGTGAGAAGATAGCCAGGTCTACTGAAGCTCCGGCGTGGGCAAGGTCACCTGCTAGGGGAGGGTAGACAGTTCAGCCTGTGCCGGCGCCAGCTTCTACAGTGGATGAGGCTAGTAGGAGGAGGAATGATGGGGGGAGGAGTCAAAAGCTTATGTTGTTTATTCGCGGGAATGCTATGTCGGGGGCACCGATTATGAGGGGGACTAATCAGTTGCCGAATCCTCCGATCATGATGGGTATGACTATAAAGAAGCTTATTACAAAGGCGTGAGCGGTAACGATTACATTGTAAATTTGGTCGTCGCCTAGGAGAGTTCCTGGTTGTCCTAGTTCTGCGCGGATTAATAGGCTGAGTGCGGTGCCGACTATTCCTGCTCATGCCCCGAAGATGAGGTACAGGGTGCCAATATCCTTATGGTTAGTGGAAAATAGTCATCGGTTGATGAAGGTGACGGGTAAGATGGCTGAGTGTTGAAGCGTTAGGCTGTAGTCCTTTTTACAGAGGTTTAATTCCTCTTCTTATCGGCTCTGTAGTGAAATTCATGTTGAGTTGCAAGCTCATCGATGCGCACTAGGGTGCGTCAGGGTCTTTGTAGGCAGAAGCCAATTGGTTTAGGCATTTAGCTGTTAACTAGAGTTTTGTGGGATCGAAGCCCATCTGTCTAGGGAGGCTTTAGCTTAATTAAAGCGTCTGACTTGCATTCAGAAGATACAGGTTAATATTCTGTAAGTCTTAATGTGCAGAAACTAAGAGGGTTTAACTCTTATTTAAGGCTTTGAAGGCCTTCGGTTTGGGGTGTTATCCTAAGTTTCTAGACAATGGCATGTATTATTGGGGACAGGGGAAGTAAGAGGATTGATAGTGAGGCAAGGACCGCAGTAGGTGTGCTTGGGGCTTTGCTAGTGTATCATTGTTTTATGTGGTTAGAGGAGTTGGGGGGAAGGGTAATTGTTGAGTGGTATGCGAGGCGTAGGTAGAAGAAGAGGCTGAGCAGTGATAGCATGGCAATTGCCATGGCTGCTGGTGTTATTTCCTGTTTAGTTAGTTCTTGGATGATAAGTCACTTTGGTATAAAGCCTGTTAATGGGGGGAGGCCTGCTAGGGATAAAAGTACTAGTATTAGGGTGGCGTTTAGCACTGGGGTTTTTGTTCATGAGGTTGTGATCATGGATAGGTTAAGGGCTTTGATTTTGTTAAGGGCTAGGAATACGGCTGATGTTATGATTGTGTATAGGTAGAAGGTAAGTAAGGCCAATTTGGGGCTGTAAACTAGGATGATGGCGATTCAGCCTAAGTGGGAGATGGACGAGAAGGCTAGGATTTTGCGTGTTTGTGTTTGGTTCAGTCCTATTCAGCCTCCCAGTGCTGTTGAGGCTAGGGCCATGGCGGTGAGTAGAGCTGGGTCGAGGGATTTGGATGTTAGTAGGAGCAGGGTTAGTGGGGGGAATTTTATGAGGGTCGAGAGTAGCAGGGCTGTTATTAGTGGCGATCCTTGTAGTACTTCTGGGAATCAGAAGTGAAATGGCACTAGGCCCAGTTTAATAGCGATTGCTGCTGTCAGTAGTAGACAGGAGGTTGGGTGGTTTATTTGTGTGATGTCTCATTGGCCGGTGACTCAGGCATTGGTTATGCTAGAGAATAGGACCAGGGCGGAAGCAGCTGCTTGGGTTAGGAAGTATTTCGTTGCGGCTTCTACTGCTCGTGGGTGGTGGGATTTGGCAATTAGGGGAATGATGGCTAGTGCGTTGATCTCCAGTCCTGTCCAGGCCAGAACTCAGTGGTTGCTGGAAATTGTGATTGTGGTGCCCAAGATGAGGCTGAAGGTTATGATTGGGGTCGCGTAAGGGTTCATTAGTAGAGGAGGGGGTTAAACCATCATTTTCGGGGTATGGGCCCGATAGCTTGATTAGCTGACTCTACTAGAAAAGAATATAAGGGAAGTATGGAGAATTTTGATTTCTCTTGTGTGGGTTCAATTCCTACTTTTCTAAGGTCAACAGGAAATGAGAGGGCTGTTATACCTCTATGTTCACTTTATCATAGTGACCCTTTGTAGTTCAGGCACATTTCCTTATGTAAGGAGGTAGGCCTGCATAGCAGATAGGTATGCTGATGTGTCAGAGGCACAGAGCTAGTGTGAGGGGTAGGAAGTTTTTTCATAGTAGGTGCATTAGTTGGTCATATCGGAATCGTGGGTATGAAGCTCGGACCCATAAGAAACCAGAAGATAGTAGGAGGACTTTTGTGGCTAGGATGACGGGGAATAGTTCTGTGGGTGGCCCTAGGGCGCTTGGGTTTAGGAATATGATGGCTGTAAGTGTATTTATTAGCATAATGTTCGCATATTCAGCTAGGAAGAATAAGGCGAAGGGTCCTGCGGCGTATTCAACGTTAAACCCTGAGACTAGCTCAGATTCACCCTCTGTGAGGTCAAAAGGAGCTCGGTTTGTCTCTGCTAGGGTGGATACGTATCATATTATTGCTAGGGGTCATGAGGAGAAAATGAAGTATAGAGGCTCCTGTGCGACGGCAAAGGAGCTGAGTGTGTAGCTTCCGCTTAGTATGATTATTGATAGCAGGATTATGGCCAGTGTCACTTCGTATGAAATGGTCTGTGCTACTGCCCGTAGGGCTCCGATTAGTGCGTATTTTGAGTTCGAGGCTCAGCCTGATCATAGGACTGAGTAGACGGCTAGGCTTGACATGGCTATTAGGAAGAGAACTCCGAGGTTTAGATCTGCTAGGGGAAATGGGAGTGGTAGTGGTGCTCAAGTGGTGAGGGCTAGGACAAGGGCTAGTATTGGTATCAGAATGAATAGAAGTGGGGAAGAGGTAGAGGGTCGGATGGGCTCTTTGGTAAATAGTTTCAGTCCGTCCGCAAATGGTTGAAGTAGGCCAAAAGGCCCGACAACGTTAGGGCCTTTGCGGGATTGTATGTAGCTTAGGATTTTCCGTTCTACTAGGGTTAGGAAGGCTACGGCAATCAGGATTGGGATGATGTATAGGAGGGATATAACGAGGCAGCTTAGTGTTGTTATTTGAATCATGGGTGAAGCTAGGGAGAGGATTTGAACCTCTGGGGAAAGGGCTTAAGCCTTCTGCACTTGCCGGGCTCTGCCACTCTAGCTGGTCCTTTTCTAGGATTGAAAGTGGTGGGGGAAGGCCCTCTTCACGGTTTAGTTGGTTTCACTGCTTAGAGGGGGGGGGCGTGCTTGTGGTATTGGCCCCACTTTCCCGGTCCTTTCGTACTGGGGAGAGTGTGTCATAGATAGAAACCGACCTGGATTGCTCCGGTCTGAACTCAGATCACGTAGGACTGTTAATCGTTGAACAAACGAACCCTTAATAGCGGCTGCACCATTAGGATGTCCTGATCCAACATCGAGGTCGTAAACCCCCCTGTCGATATGGGCTCTTGAGGGGGATTGCGCTGTTATCCCTGGGGTAGCTTGGTCCATTAATCAATTATATTGGGTCTGGTCACTGTTAGCACTTTGAGGGGTAGCTCTAGGTAAAGAGGTATGGTCTTGTTTTTGGAGGATTTGTTCTCCTCCAAGGTCGCCCCAACCGAAAAATATCGACCAGGCTCTGCGATGGTAGTGGCCCCAGTGGGGTTGATTGAGGATTCGCGGTGGTCGTTGATTTTTAAGTTCCACAGGGTCTTCTCGTCTTATGTTCACATCCCCGCTTTTGCACGGGGAGATCAATTTCACTGATTATCTGTGAGAGACAGTTAAGACCTCGTTTAGCCATTCATACAAGTCTCGATTTATGGGACAATTGATTGCGCTACCTTTGCACGGTTAGGATACCGCGGCCGTTAAACCTAAGTCACCGGGCAGGCATCACCTTCAATACTTGTTTAATTTGCTGAAGGCTATGTTTTTGGTAAACAGTCGGGCCTTATTAATTTGCCGAGTTCCTTTCACAGATTTTAATCGCTCTTATAGGCGCTCCTGAGTCGGGTTAACAGGGTTAGTTAATACGTGGTCTTGTAGGGGTTTTTGTATCTGTCTAGGTCTGTTAATAATGTTTCTATGTAAGCTTGCGCCGTTAGAGGGGTGTGGCCCTGAGTTACTTATTTTAGCATTAATTCTCCTATATTCATAGGTTGACCTGTTTGTGATAAGGGAATCATCTTATTTTGGTATTTTTAGGTGGTGGAGCTTTGACGCACTCTTTTTTGATGGCTGCTTTAGGGCCCACGGTAGGATCAGTAGTAAGAATTATCCGCTAGTCGAGGTTGTGTCCTTTTTTAATGGAGCTGTCCCTCCATTAAATAGCTCTTAATCATCTCATTAGGGTTCAGGATGTCCGGTAGGGAGGATTAAGGGGGAACTTAGATTCGTTTCACAGGTAACCAGCTATCACCCAGCTCGGTTGGCTTTTCACCTCTACTGACAAGTCATCCCACTCTTTTGCAACAGAGACGGGTTCGCTCTCTTTAACTGCTTGAAAGTAGCTCGCTTGGGTTTCGGGGGGGCAAACTTTAGTTCACTTTGCTTGGTTGTTCTCGCTAAACCATGATGCAAAAGGTACAAGGGTTGATCTTTGCTGTCTGTCGCTTTGATTGTTTCACTGCTATTTCATCTTTCCCTTACGGTACTGGGGTCTCTATCGCGTCTAAGTGTCTTTTCTATCGCCTATACTAAGACTGTAAAATGCTTTAGTTTAATTAGTTTAGTAAATTCTTTAGTTTTGGTGTACTATTTGTGTGGTTGAGCTAGAGGGGGGGCTTCAAGACGATCCGGTCTAGTAGATATCTTTCAGGTGTAAGCTGAGTGCTTTGGTGTTATAGCTACGTCTTGATATTCTAAGTACACCTTCCGGTACACTTACCTTGTTACGACTTACCTCATCTTCAGCGTATTTATGGTATTAGTTATGTGGGATGTGGCTTTTGAGGAGGGTGACGGGCGGTATGTACGTGCCCCAGGGCCGGCTTAAAGTAGGCTCTATTGTCCCACTTTACTGCTAAATCCGCCTTCCAGAAGTGGTTTCACGCTTCTTTCCGTGTGCCCTATGAATAGGGAATGTAGCCCATTTCTTCCACTCCATAGGCTATACCTTGACCTGTCTTATTAGCGGGGTGCTATTGTGTCCACTGTTGTGCTCTCATTCGAGGTGGGCTGGCGACGGCGGTATGTAGGCTGTGTTGGCAAGGGGTGGTTGGGTTAATCGGGGATTATCGATTGTAGAACAGGCTCCTCTAGGTGGGTTTGGGGCACCGCCAAGTCCTTAGAGTTTTAAGTGTTTGTGCTCGTAGTTCTCTGGCGGATACTTCGGTAAAGTAAGTATCAAGATTTAGGGCCAGGCATAGTGGGGTATCTAATCCCAGTTTGGGCCCTGGCTTTCGTGGGTTTAAATCAGTCGTTAGTTCCTAAGATCATCTTAATGGTGTGTTTAGGTGCATCTTGGGCTTATGACAGCTCAGTTGCATTTTGATCTTAGTTAGCTAGGATAGGCATTTTACCACTCTTTACGCCGTGTCAATAGGACGGTTGATTTGGGTTTCTTGTATGACCGCGGTGGCTGGCACAAGATTTACCAACCCTTGAAGTTAGGCTGTTGCTATAACTAAGTCAAGTTTGCACTCATTGCTTAATGTTAATTACTGCTGAATACCTGTGGGGGCGTGGCTTAGCGAGGCGTCTTGGGCTACTACTTGGGTGTGCCTGATACCCGCTCCTCAAGGCCTGTATGGGGGTAGGTGGTCGAGGGCGTTTACACTGGGGCGCGGATACTTGCATGTATATATTTAGCAAAAACCAACCGTAAGGTTAGGACTAAGTCTTTTGTCCGCAGGCATGTTTTATGCCATCTTGGCAACTTCAGTGCCATGCTTTGTGTTAAGCTATGTGGACGGGGGTGTGGTTAGCTGATAGTTGAGTGGTGAGTGAGAGTGAAGTATATGAAATTATTGCTTGTGTTTACTATTTTTAGTACTGGAGTTTCTCTAAGTCCTAGGACTAGGAGGAAATGGTGTTTCATAGTGTGTAGGCGTCGGGATAGTCTGAGTATCGTCGGGGTATTCCTGCTAGGCCTAGGAAGTGCTGGGGGAAGAACGTTAGGTTTACTCCTGTAAATATTACCCCGAAGTGGGCTTTTGCTCATGTTTGGTGTAGGGTAAACCCAGTGAGTAGTGGGAATCAGTGAGTAAATCCTGCTAGAATGGCAAAGACGGCGCCTATGGATAGGACGTAGTGGAAGTGGACACTATTTGTCTGATCCGTACTAATTACCGCCATCCTACTCCTTCTATCACTCCCCGTACTCGCCACCGGTATTACAATATTACTAACTGATCGAAACCTAAACACCACATTCTTCGACCCCGCTGGAGGAGGAGACCCAATCCTGTACCAACACCTATTCTGATTCTTCGGACACCCAGAAGTCTATATTCTGATCCTACCGGGGTTCGGAATCATCTCACACGTAGTCACGTACTACTCAGGCAAAAAGGAGCCCTTCGGCTACATGGGAATAGTCTGAGCCATACTATCCATCGGCTTCCTAGGATTCATCGTCTGAGCTCACCACATGTTTACAGTAGGAATAGACGTTGATACCCGAGCCTACTTTACATCAGCCACTAT
Organism: Anser brachyrhynchus; assembly: GCF_964034855.1. NCBI lineage: Eukaryota > Metazoa > Chordata > Aves > Anseriformes > Anatidae > Anser > Anser brachyrhynchus. The sequence goes on from NC_137703.1 coordinate 27,936,210, forward strand.
AATCATTGCCATCCCTACCGGAATCAAAGTATTTAGCTGACTAGCCACCCTGCACGGAGGAACAATCAAATGAGACCCCCCCAATACTATGAGCTCTAGGATTTATCTTCCTATTTACCATCGGAGGATTAACAGGAATCGTTCTTGCAAACTCTTCCCTAGACATCGCCCTGCACGACACGTACTACGTAGTTGCCCACTTCCACTACGTCCTATCCATAGGCGCCGTCTTTGCCATTCTAGCAGGATTTACTCACTGATTCCCACTACTCACTGGGTTTACCCTACACCAAACATGAGCAAAAGCCCACTTCGGGGTAATATTTACAAGAGTAAACCTAACGTTCTTCCCCCAGCACTTCCTAGGCCTAGCAGGAATACCCCGACGATACTCGGACTATCCCGACGCCTACACACTATGAAACACCATTTCCTCCATCGGCTCCCTAATCTCAATAGTAGCCGTAATCATACTAATATTCATCATCTGAGAAGCCTTTCCGGCCAAACGAAAAGTCCTACAACCAGAACTAACTACCACAAACGTTGAATGAATCCACGGCTGCCCGCCCCCATACCATACTTTCGAGGAACCGGCCTTCGTCCAAGTACAAGAAAGGAAGGAATCGAACCCTCACATGCTGGTTTCAAGCCAACTGCATTAACCGCTCATGCTTCTTTCTTATGAGACGTTAGTAAACCAATTACATAGCCTTGTCAAGACTAAATCACAGGTAAAAATCCTGTACATCTCATGTGGCCAACCACTCCCAACTAGGATTCCAAGACGCCTCATCACCCATCATAGAAGAACTCGTTGAATTCCACGACCACGCCCTAATCGTTGCCCTAGCTATCTGCAGCCTAGTTCTCTACCTTTTAGCCCACATACTAACAGAAAAACTCTCGTCCAATGCTGTAGACGCCCAAGAAGTAGAGCTGATCTGGACAATCCTACCTGCTATCGTCCTGGTACTCCTCGCCCTCCCATCCCTACAAATCCTCTACATAATGGACAAAATCGATGAACCAGACCTCACCCTAAAAGCCATCGGCCACCAATGATACTGAAGCTACGAATACACAGACTTCAAAGACCTATCATTCGACTCCTACATAGTGCCCACCCCAGACTTACCCAACGGCCACTTCCGACTGCTAGAAGTTGACCACCGCGTAGTTATCCCAATAGAATCCCCCATCCGCGTGATCATTACTGCAGGAGACGTACTCCACTCCTGAGCAGTCCCAACGCTCGGAGTTAAAACAGACGCAATCCCAGGCCGACTAAACCAAACTTCATTCATTACCACCCGGCCTGGGATTTTTTACGGACAATGCTCAGAAATTTGCGGGGCTAATCACAGCTACATACCCATTGTAGTAGAATCAACCCCACTCCCACATTTCGAGGCCTGATCGTCCCTTCTATCATCATCCTAATCATTAAGAAGCTATGCAACAGCACTAGCCTTTTAAGCTAGCCAAAGAGGGACTTCCCCCTCCTTAATGATATGCCACAGCTTAACCCCGCACCATGATTTTCAATCATAATTATAACCTGATTAACCCTAGCACTCCTCATCCAACCAAAACTACTAGCCTTCACCACAACCAACCCCCCATCAAATAAGACCTCCCTCACTACCAAACCCACACCATGATCCTGACCATGAACCTAAGCTTCTTTGACCAATTTTCCAGCCCCAATCTATTTGGCATCCCCTTAATCCTACTATCCCTACTCTTCCCAGCCCTACTATTCCCGTCCCCAAACAACCGATGAATCAACAACCGCCTTTCTACTATCCAAACATGACTCCTTCACCTAATCACAAAACAACTAATAGTCCCACTCAACAAAAATGGCCACAAATGAGCCATAATATTTACATCCCTAATAATCATACTTCTTACAATCAACCTTCTAGGCCTCCTTCCATATACATTCACCCCAACCACCCAACTATCTATGAACATAGCCCTAGCCTTCCCACTATGGCTCGCCACACTACTAACAGGCCTACGAAACCAACCATCAGCCTCTTTAGCCCACCTATTACCCGAAGGTACCCCTACACCCCTAATCCCCGCACTAATCCTGATCGAAACAACCAGCCTACTAATCCGCCCCCTAGCCCTCGGAGTCCGCCTTACAGCCAACCTTACAGCAGGACACTTACTCATCCAACTCATCTCTACAGCCTCCATTGCATTAATACCCACCCTTCCTGCAGTATCCATCCTAACAATAATCATCCTACTACTCCTAACCATCCTAGAAGTAGCAGTAGCCATAATCCAGGCCTACGTCTTCGTGCTCCTTCTAAGCCTATACTTACAAGAAAACATCTAATGGCACACCAAGCACACTCATACCACATAGTTGACCCAAGCCCTTGACCAATCTTCGGGGCAGCCGCCGCCCTACTCACAACCTCAGGATTAATCATGTGATTCCACTACAACTCATCCATACTACTAACCCTAGGCCTCATCTCAATACTCCTAGTAATACTCCAATGATGACGAGACATTGTACGAGAAAGCACCTTCCAAGGCCATCACACTCCCACAGTCCAAAAAGGCCTACGATACGGCATAATCCTTTTCATCACATCCGAAGCATTCTTCTTCTTAGGGTTCTTCTGAGCGTTCTTCCACTCGAGCCTGGCCCCAACCCCAGAACTAGGAGGCCAATGACCCCCAACAGGAATTAAACCACTCAACCCGATAGAAGTCCCCCTACTAAACACAGCCATCCTACTAGCCTCAGGCGTTACCGTAACGTGAGCCCATCACAGCATCACAGAAGGAAACCGAAAACACGCCATCCACGCCCTAACCCTAACGATCCTCCTGGGATTCTACTTCACAGCCCTACAAGCAATAGAATACCACGAAGCCCCATTCTCAATCGCCGATAGCGTCTACGGATCTACCTTCTTCGTTGCCACTGGATTCCACGGACTCCACGTAATCATCGGATCCTCCTTCCTGACCGTCTGCCTCTTCCGACTGATCAAGTTCCACTTTACATCAGACCACCACTTCGGATTCGAGGCAGCAGCCTGATACTGACACTTCGTAGACGTCATCTGACTATTCCTCTACATAACCATCTACTGATGAGGATCTTGCTCTTCTAGTATATTAATTACAATTGACTTCCAATCTCTAGAATCTGGTATAAACCCAGAGGAGAGCAATGAACGCACTCATGTTCATATTCGCCCTATCATCAATCCTAAGCGCCGCCCAAACCGCATTAAACTTCTGACTCGCCCAAATAAACCCCGACTCAGAGAAACTCTCACCGTACGAATGTGGATTCGACCCACTTGGATCTGCTCGATTACCATTCTCAGTCCGATTCTTCCTCAGTAGCCATCCTGTTCATCCTATTCGACCTAGAAATCGCCCTCCTACTCCCCCTGCCATGAGCCGTCCAACTCCAATCCCCCCTAATGACCCTCACCTGAACTGTAGTGATCCTCCTTCTCCTAACACTCGGACTGGCCTACGAGTGAATTCAAGGGGGCCTAGAATGAGCAGAATAACAGAAAGTTAGTCTAACCAAAAAGATAGCTGGTTTCGACCCAGCAGATTACAGCCAACCCTGTAACTTTCTTATGTCGCCCCTACATTTAAGCTTCTACTCAGCCTTCATTTTCAGCGGACTAGGACTAGCCTTCCACCGAACCCACCTAGTATCCGCCCTACTATGCCTTGAAAGCATAATATTATCGATATTCGTAGGCCTATCAATATGATCCATCGAAAACCAAGTCTCCTCATTCACCATGGTACCAATTCTCATGCTAACCTTCTCAGCGTGTGAGGCGGGCACAGGCCTGGCCATCCTAGTAGCCTCCACCCGCACACATGGCTCCGACCATCTACACAACCTAAACCTCCTGCAATGCTAAAAATCATCCTACCCACAATCATACTTCTTCCAACAGCCCTGCTGTCTCCACCAAAATTTCTATGGACTAACACCACCTTATACAGCCTCCTAATCGCTGCCCTAAGCCTACAGTGATTAATCCCAACCTACTACCCCTACAAATTTTTATCCAACTGAACAGGAATTGACCAAATCTCATCCCCCCTCCTAGTACTATCCTGCTGACTACTCCCACTCATAATCATAGCAAGCCAAAACCACCTGCAACAAGAACCCCTACAACGCAAACGAATCTTTATCTCAACCTTAGTCGCAGTCCAGCCATTCATCCTACTAGCCTTTTCCACCACAGAACTAGCACTATTTTACATCTCATTTGAAGCAACCCTCATTCCCACCCTAATCTTAATCACCCGATGGGGGAACCAACCAGAACGCCTAAGCGCTGGCATCTACCTGCTATTCTACACGCCAGTAAGCTCTCTACCCCTGCTAATCACAATCATACACCTATACGTGAAAATTGGCACCCTGCACCTGCCAACCCTACAACTAACCCACCCAACCCTATCCACCTCATGGACAGGAATACTATCAGGTCTAGCACTGCTCATAGCATTCATAGTAAAAGCCCCACTATACGGCCTACACCTCTGACTGCCAAAAGCCCACGTAGAAGCACCCATCGCAGGCTCAATACTCCTCGCCGCCCTACTACTAAAGCTAGGAGGATACGGAATTATACGAGTCACTCTATTTATGGGCCCACTGTCCAACCTCCTGCACTACCCCTTCCTAACCCTGGCCCTATGAGGCGCCCTAATGACTAGCTCAATCTGCCTACGACAGACAGACCTAAAATCACTAATCGCTTATTCATCCGTTAGCCACATAGGCCTAGTTATCGCCGCAGGAATAATCCAAACCCACTGATCATTCTCAGGGGCAATGATCCTAATAATTTCCCATGGACTAACTTCCTCCATACTATTCTGCCTAGCCAACACAAACTATGAACGTACGCACAGCCGAATTCTACTACTCACACGAGGCCTACAACCTCTCCTACCACTCATAGCTACCTGATGATTGCTGGCCAATCTAACAAACATAGCCTTACCCCCAACAACAAACCTCATAGCAGAGCTAACCATTATAATCACCTTATTCAACTGATCTGCCTTCACGATCATCCTAACAGGAATCGCAACCCTACTAACCGCCTCCTACACCTTATTCATACTACTAATGACCCAACGAGGCTCAATCCCCTCCCACATCACATCTATGCAAAACTCAACCACGCGAGAACACCTGCTCATAACACTCCACATTATCCCAATATTCCTCCTAATCCTCAAACCCGAACTGATCTCCGGAATCCCCTCATGCAAGTATAGTTTAAACCAAACATTAGACTGTGATTCTAAGAATAGAAGTTCAAACCTTCTTACCTGCCGAGGGGAGGGTTTAACCAACAAGAGCTGCTAACTCTTACATCTGAGCCTAAAACCTCAGCCCCCTTACTTTTAAAGGATAACAGCAATCCACTGGTCTTAGGAACCACCCATCTTGGTGCAAATCCAAGTAAAAGGAGTGAACCCCACACTACTAATCAACTCCCTCACACTACTCACGCTGACAATCCTCCTAACCCCAATCATCCTGCCATTTCTATTTAAAAACTTTAAAAACACCCCACAAGCCACCACCCGCGCTGTTAAAACCGCATTCCTAATTAGCCTAGCCCCTACAACCGCATTCATCTACTCGGGAGTAGAATCTGTCACCTGCCACTGGGAGTGAAAATTCATTATAAACTTTAAAATCCCCCTGAGCCTAAAAATAGACCAATACTCAATAACATTTCTTCCAATCGCCCTATTTGTAACATGATCAATCCTACAATTCGCCATATGATACATGGCCTCAGAGCCATACGTAACAAAATTTTTCACCTACCTACTGACATTCCTAGTCGCCATACTCCTCCTAACAACCGCAAACAACATATTCCTCCTATTCGTAGGCTGGGAAGGAGTACGAATCATGTCCTTCCTTCTCATCGGCTGATGACAAGGCCGAGCAGATGCCAACACCGCCGCCCTACGAGCCGTAATCTACAACCGAATCGGAGACGTCGGACTGATCCTGAGCATAGCATGACTAGCTTCAACATTCAACACCTGAGAGATCCAACAAGCCGTACACCCCCACCAAACCCCAATCCTCCCCCTCATAGGATTAATCCTCGCAGCCGCAGGAAAATCCGCCCAATTTGGACTCCACCCATGACTGCCCGCAGCAATAGAAGGCCCCACCCCAGTATCAGCCCTACTGCACTCCAGTACCATAGTAGTAGCCGGAATCTTCCTGCTCATCCGCATGCACCCCCTGCTAGCCACCAACCAGACAGCCCTAACTGCCTGCCTATGCCTAGGTGCTCTATCAACCCTATTCGCTGCCACATGCGCCCTAACCCAAAATGACATCAAAAAAATCATTGCTTTCTCAACATCCGGCCAACTAGGACTAATAATAGTCACTATCGGACTAAACCTCCCACAACTAGCCTTCCTACACATCTCAACCCATGCCTTCTTTAAAGCCATACTATTCCTATGCTCAGGGTCTATCATCCACAACCTAAACGGAGAACAAGATATCCGAAAGATAGGAGGCCTACAGAAAATACTCCCAGTCACTACTTCCTGCCTAACCATCGGAAACCTGGCGCTGATAGGAACCCCATTCCTAGCCGGATTCTACTCAAAAGACCTCATCATCGAAAGCTTAAACACATCATACCTAAATACTTGAGCCCTACTCCTAACCCTTATAGCCACAGCATTCACCGCAACCTACAGCATCCGCATAACCATCCTAGTCCAAGCTGGACAAACCCGAATCCCCCCAATAGTATCAATAAACGAAAACAACCCACTAATCACCGCCCCCCTAACCCGACTCGCCCTAGGCAGCATTACAGCAGGAATAATCATTACCTCTTTCATCACACCAACCAAAACCCCCCCAATAACCATACCCCTTATCACCAAAACCGCTGCCATCCTCATAACAATCCTAGGAATCATCCTAGCCCTAGAACTATCGAACATAACACACACCCTCACTCACCCCAAACCAAACCCCCTCATAAACTTCTCCTCTGCATTAGGGTACTTCAACCCCCTAGTACACCGATTCTTCTCCAAAAACCTACTAGAAAAGGGACAAAACATTGCCCTACACTTGATCGACCTCTCCTGACTCAAAAAAATAGGGCCAGAGGGCCTTGCTGAACTACAAGTAGCCGCAAGCAAAGCCGCAACCTCAATACACACAGGGCTAATTAAGGCCTACCTAGGATCCTTCGCCCTCTCCATCCTGGTAATAATCCTAATAACACACAGACTCACTAATGGCCCCTAACATCCGCAAATCCCATCCCCTACTAAAAATAATCAACAACTCCCTAATCGACCTACCCGCCCCCTCCAACATCTCTGCCTGATGAAACTTCGGCTCCCTTCTAGCCATCTGCTTAGCCACACAAATCCTAACAGGCCTGCTACTAGCCATACACTACACCGCAGACACTTCACTCGCCTTCTCCTCAGTAGCTCACACATGCCGAGACGTCCAGTACGGATGGCTCATCCGCAACCTCCACGCCAACGGTGCTTCGCTCTTCTTTATCTGCATCTACTTACACATCGGACGAGGCCTCTACTACGGCTCCTACCTATACAAAGAAACCTGAAACACAGGAGTAATCCTCCTACTCACCCTAATAGCAACTGCCTTCGTAGGGTATGTCCTACCATGAGGACAAATGTCATTCTGAGGGGCCACCGTAATCACCAACCTATTCTCAGCCATCCCGTACATTGGGCAAACTCTAGTAGAATGAGCCTGAGGAGGATTCTCAGTAGACAATCCAACCTTAACCCGATTCTTCGCCATCCACTTCCTACTGCCCTTCCTAATTGCAGGAATCACCCTAGTCCACCTAACCTTCCTACACGAATCAGGCTCAAATAACCCACTAGGAATCGTATCAGACTGCGACAAAATCCCATTCCACCCATACTTCTCCATTAAAGACAGCTTAGGGCTTACCCTAATAATCACCCCTCTAATAGCACTAGCCCTATTTTCACCGAACCTCCTGGTTCTTGGAATCCTAGTTGGGAGTGGTTGGCCACATGAGATGTACAGGATTTTTACCTGTGATTTAGTCTTGACAAGGCTATGTAATTGGTTTACTAACGTCTCATAAGAAAGAAGCATGAGCGGTTAATGCAGTTGGCTTGAAACCCATCCCCAGTGGTGCCAGTGCACTCTCTGAACTCACTGAAGTGCATCCCCAGTGGTGCCAGTGCACTCTCTGCACTCACTGCACTGCATCCCCAGTGGTGCCAGTGCGCTCTCTGGAGTCACAGCACTGCATCCCCAGTGGTGCCAGTGCACTCTCTGGACTCACTGCAGTGCATCCCCAGTGGTGCCAGTGCACTCTCTGGACTCACTGCACTGCATCCCCAGTGGTGCCAGTGCACTCTCTGGACTCACTGCAGTGCATCCCCAGTGGTGCCAGTGCACTCTCTGGACTCACTGCAGTGCATCCCCAGTGGTGCCAGTGCACTCTCTGGACTCACTGAAGTGCATCCCCAGTGGTGCCAGTGCACTCTCTGCACTCACTGCACTGCATCCACAGTGGTGCCAGTGCGCTCTCTGGAGTCACAGCACTGCATCCCAAGTGGTGCCAGTGCAATCTCTGGACTCACTGCACTGCATCCCCAGTGGTGCCAGTGCACTCTCTGGACTCACTGAAGTGCATCACCAGTGGTGCCATTGCACTCTCTGCACTCACTGCACTGCATCCCCAGTGGTGCCAGTGCACTCTTTGGACTGACTGCACTGCATCCCCAGTGGTGCCAGTGCGCTCTCCGGAGTCACAGCACTGCATCCCCAGTGGTGCCAGTGCACTCACTGGACACACTGTACTGCAACACAGGTGGTGCCAGTGCACTCTCTGCACTCACTGCACAGCATCCCCAGTGGTGCCAGTGCATTCACTGGACTCACTGGACTGCATCACCAGTTGTGCCAGTGCACTCTCTGGACTCAATGCAGTGCATCCCCAGTGGTGCCAGTGCACTCTCTGGACTCACTGCACTGCAACACAGGTGGTGCCAGTGCACTCTCTGCACTCACTGCACAGCATCCCCAGTGGTGCCAGTGCATTCACTGGACTCACTGCACTGCATCCCCAGTGGTGCCAGTGCACTCGCTGGACTCACTGCAGTGCATCCCCAGTGGTGCCAGTGCACTCTCTGGACTCACTGCACTGCATCACCAGTGGTGCCAGTGCACTCTCTGGACTCACTGCACTGCATCCCCAGTGGTGCCAGTGCACTCTCTGGACTCACTGCAGTGCATCCCCAGTGGTGCCAGTGCACTCTCTGGACTCACTGAAGTGCATCCCCAGTGGTGCCAGTGCACTCTCTGCACTCACTGCACTGCATCCACAGTGGTGCCAGTGCGCTCTCTGGAGTCACAGCACTGCATCCCCAGTGGTGCCAGTGCAATCTCTGGACTCACTGCACTGCATCCCCAGTGGTGCCAGAGCACTCTCTGGACTCACTGAAGTGCATCACCAGTGGTGCCATTGCACTCTCTGCACTCACTGCACTGCATCCCCAGTGGTGCCAGTGCACTCTTTGGACTGACTGCACTGCATCCCCAGTGGTGCCAGTGCGCTCTCCGGAGTCACAGCACTGCATCCCCAGTGGTGCCAGTGCACTCACTGGACACACTGTACTGCAACACAGGTGGTGCCAGTGCACTCTCTGCACTCACTGCACAGCATCCCCAGTGGTGCCAGTGCATTCACTGGACTCACTGGACTGCATCACCAGTGGTGCCAGTGCACTCTCTGGACTCAATGCACTACATCCCCTGTGGTGCCAGTGCACTCTCTGGACTCACTGCACTGCATCCCCAGTGGTGCCAGTGTACTCTCTGGACTCACTGCACTGCATCCCCAGTGGTGCCAGAGCACTCTCTGGACTCACTGCACTGCATCCCCAGTGGTGCCAGTGCACTCTCTGGACTCACTGCACTGTATCCGCAGTGGTGTCAGTGCACTCTCTGTACTCACTGAAGTGCATCCCCAGTGGTGCCAGTGCACTCTCTGGACTCACTGCAGTGCATCCCCAGTGGTGCCAGTGCACTCTCTGGACTCACTGCACTGCATCCCCAGTGGTGCCAGTGCAATCTCTGGACTCACTGTAGTGCATCCCCAGTGGTGTCAGTGCACTCTCTGGACTCACTGCAGTGCATCCCCAGTGGTGCCAGTGCACTCTCTGGACTCACTGTACTGCATCACCAGTGGTGCCAGTGCACTCTCTGGACTCACAGCAGTGCATCCCCAGTGGTGCCAGTGCACTCTCTGGACTCACTGCACTGCATCCCCAGTGGAGCCAATGCACTCTCTGGACTCACTGCACTGCATCCCCAGTGGTGCCAGTGAAGTCTCTGGACTCACTGCACTGCATCCCCAGTGGTGCCAGTGCACTCTCTGGACTCACTGCACTGCATCCCCAGTGGTGCCAGTGAAGTCTCTGGACTCACTGTACTGCATCTCCAGTGGTGCCAGTGCACTCTCTGGACTCACTGCACTGCATCCCCAGTGGTGCCAGTGAGCTCTCTGGACTCACTGCACTGCATCCCCAGTGGTGCCAGTGTACTCACAGGATTCACTGCACTGCATCCCCAGTGGTGCTAGTGCACTCTCTGGACTCACTGCAGTGCATCCCCAGTGGTGCCAGTGCACTCTCTGGACTGACGAAGTGCATTCTCAGTGGTGCCAGTGCACTCTCTGGGCTCATTGAAGTGCATCCCCAGTGGTGCCAGTACACTCTGTGGACTCACTGCACTGCATCCCCAGTGGTGCCAGTGAAGTCTTTGGACTCACTGCACTGCATCCCCAGTGGTGCCAGTGCACTCTCTGGAGTCACTGAAGTGCATCCCCAGTGGTGCCAGTGCACTCTCTGGACTCACTGCACTGCATGTCCAGTGGTGCCAGTGCACTCTGTGGACTCACTGTACTGCATCCCCACTGGTGCCAGTGCACTCTCTGGACTCACTGTACTGCATCCCCAGTGGTGACAGTGTACTCTCTGGACTAACTGCAGTGCATCCCCAGTGGTGCCAGTGCACTCTCTGGACTCACTGCAGTGCATCCCCAGTGGTGCCAGTGCACTCTCTGGTCTCACTGCACTGAAGCCCCAGTGGTGCCAGTGCACTCTCTGGACTCACTGCACTGCATCCCCAGTGGTGCCAGTGCACTGTCTGGACTCACTGCACTGCATCCCCAGTGGTGTCAGTGCACTCTCTGGACTTACTGTACTGCACCCCCAGTGGTGCCAGTGCCCTCACTGGACTGACTGCACTGCATCCCCAGTGGTGCCAGTGCGCTCTCTGGAATCACAGCACTGCATCCCCAGTGGTGCCAGTGCACTCACTGGACTCACTGCACTGCATCACAGGTGGTGTCAGTGCACTCTCTGGACGCACTGCAGTGAATCCCCGGTGGTGCCAGTGTACTCTCTGCAGTCACTGCGCTGCATCCCCAGTGGTGCCAGTGCACTCACTGGACTCACTGGACTGCATCCCCAGTGGTGCCAGTGCACTCTCTGGACTCACTGCACTGCATCCCCAGTGGTGCCAGTGCACTCTCTGGACTCACTGCACTGCATCCCCAGTGGTGCCAGAGCACTCTCTGGACTCACTGCAGTGTTTCCCCAGTGGTGCCAGTGCACTCTCTGGACTCACTGCACTGCATCCCCAGTCATGTCAGTGCACTCTCTGGACTCACTGAAGTGCATCCCCAGTTGTGCCAGTGCACTCTCTGGACTCAATGCACTGCATCCCCAGTGGTGCCAGTGCAATCTCTGGACTCACTGTAGTGCATCCCCAGTGGTGCCAGTGCACTCTCTGGACTCACTGCAGTGCATCCCCAGTGGTGCCAGTGCACTCTCTGGACTCACTGTACTGCATCACCAGTGGTGCCAGTGCACTCTCTGGACTCACTGCAGTGCATCCCCAGTGGTGCCAGTGCACTCTCTGGACTCACTGCACTGCATCCCCAGTTTTGCCAGTGAAGTCTTTGGACTCACTGCACTGCATCCCCAGTGGTGCCAGTGCACTCTCTGGAGTCACTGAAGTGCATCCCCAGTGGTGCCAGTGCACTCTCTGGACTCACTGCACTGCATGCCCTGTGGTGCCAGTGCACTCTCTGGACTCACTGCACTGCATCCGCTCATGATCGGAGGATTCGGCAACTGATTAGTCCCCCTCATAATCGGTGCCCCCGACATAGCATTCCCGCGAATAAACAACATAAGCTTTTGACTCCTCCCCCCATCATTCCTCCTACTACTAGTCTCATCCACTGTAGAAGCTGGCGCCGGCACAGGCTGAACTGTCTACCCTCCCCTAGCAGGTAACCTTGCCCACGCCGGAGCTTCAGTAGACCTGGCTATCTTCTCACTCCACTTAGCCGGTATCTCCTCCATCCTTGGGGCCATCAACTTTATCACCACAGCCATCAACATAAAACCCCCCGCACTCTCACAATACCAAACCCCACTATTTGTCTGATCCGTACTAATTACCGCCATCCTACTCCTTCTATCACTCCCCGTACTCGCCGCCGTTATTACAATATTACTAACTGATCGAAACCTAAACACCACATTCTTCGACCCCGCTGGAGGAGGAGACCCAATCCTGTACCAACACCTATTCTGATTCTTCGGACACCCAGAAGTCTATATTCTGATCCTACCGGGGTTCGGAATCATCTCACACGTAGTCACGTACTACTCAGGCAAAAAGGAGCCCTTCGGCTACATGGGAATAGTCTGAGCCATACTATCCATCGGCTTCCTAGGATTCATCGTCTGAGCTCACCACATGTTTACAGTAGGAATAGACGTTGATACCCGAGCCTACTTTACATCAGCCACTATAATCATTGCCATCCCTACCGGAATCAAAGTATTTAGCTGACTAGCCACCCTGCACGGAGGAACAATCAAATGAGACCCCCCCAATACTATGAGCTCTAGGATTTATCTTCCTATTTACCATCGGAGGATTAACAGGAATCGTTCTTGCAAACTCTTCCCTAGACATCGCCCTGCACGACACGTACTACGTAGTTGCCCACTTCCACTACGTCCTATCCATAGGCGCCGTCTTTGCCATTCTAGCAGGATTTACTCACTGATTCCCACTACTCACTGGGTTTACCCTACACCAAACATGAGCAAAAGCCCACTTCGGGGTAATATTTACAAGAGTAAACCTAACGTTCTTCCCCCAGCACTTCCTAGGCCTAGCAGGAATACCCCGACGATACTCGGACTATCCCGACGCCTACACACTATGAAACACCATTTCCTCCATCGGCTCCCTAATCTCAATAGTAGCCGTAATCATACTAATATTCATCATCTGAGAAGCCTTTCCGGCCAAACGAAAAGTCCTACAACCAGAACTAACTACCACAAACGTTGAATGAATCCACGGCTGCCCTCCCCCATACCATACTTTCGAGGAACCGGCCTTCGTCCAAGTACAAGAAAGGAAGGAATCGAACCCTCACATGCTGGTTTCAAGCCAACTGCATTAACCGCTCATGCTTCTTTCTTATGAGACGTTAGTAAACCAATTACATAGCCTTGTCAAGACTAAATCACAGGTAAAAATCCTGTACATCTCATGTGGCCAACCACTCCCAACTAGGATTCCAAGACGCCTCATCACCCATCATAGAAGAACTCGTTGAATTCCACGACCACGCCCTAATCGTTGCCCTAGCTATCTGCAGCCTAGTTCTCTACCTTTTAGCCCACATACTAACAGAAAAACTCTCGTCCAATGCTGTAGACGCCCAAGAAGTAGAGCTGATCTGGACAATCCTACCTGCTATCGTCCTGGTACTCCTCGCCCTCCCATCCCTACAAATCCTCTACATAATGGACAAAATCGATGAACCAGACCTCACCCTAAAAGCCATCGGCCACCAATGATACTGAAGCTACGAATACACAGACTTCAAAGACCTATCATTCGACTCCTACATAGTGCCCACCCCAGACTTACCCAACGGCCACTTCCGACTGCTAGAAGTTGACCACCGCGTAGTTATCCCAATAGAATCCCCCATCCGCGTGATCATTACTGCAGGAGACGTACTCCACTCCTGAGCAGTCCCAACGCTCGGAGTTAAAACAGACGCAATCCCAGGCCGACTAAACCAAACTTCATTCATTACCACCCGGCCTGGGATTTTTTACGGACAATGCTCAGAAATTTGCGGGGCTAATCACAGCTACATACCCATTGTAGTAGAATCAACCCCACTCCCACATTTCGAGGCCTGATCGTCCCTTCTATCATCATCCTAATCATTAAGAAGCTATGCAACAGCACTAGCCTTTTAAGCTAGCCAAAGAGGGACTTCCCCCTCCTTAATGATATGCCACAGCTTAACCCCGCACCATGATTTTCAATCATAATTATAACCTGATTAACCCTAGCACTCCTCATCCAACCAAAACTACTAGCCTTCACCACAACCAACCCCCCATCAAATAAGACCTCCCTCACTACCAAACCCACACCATGATCCTGACCATGAACCTAAGCTTCTTTGACCAATTTTCCAGCCCCAATCTATTTGGCATCCCCTTAATCCTACTATCCCTACTCTTCCCAGCCCTACTATTCCCGTCCCCAAACAACCGATGAATCAACAACCGCCTTTCTACTATCCAAACATGACTCCTTCACCTAATCACAAAACAACTAATAGTCCCACTCAACAAAAATGGCCACAAATGAGCCATAATATTTACATCCCTAATAATCATACTTCTTACAATCAACCTTCTAGGCCTCCTTCCATATACATTCACCCCAACCACCCAACTATCTATGAACATAGCCCTAGCCTTCCCACTATGGCTCGCCACACTACTAACAGGCCTACGAAACCAACCATCAGCCTCTTTAGCCCACCTATTACCCGAAGGTACCCCTACACCCCTAATCCCCGCACTAATCCTGATCGAAACAACCAGCCTACTAATCCGCCCCCTAGCCCTCGGAGTCCGCCTTACAGCCAACCTTACAGCAGGACACTTACTCATCCAACTCATCTCTACAGCCTCCATTGCATTAATACCCACCCTTCCTGCAGTATCCATCCTAACAATAATCATCCTACTACTCCTAACCATCCTAGAAGTAGCAGTAGCCATAATCCAGGCCTACGTCTTCGTGCTCCTTCTAAGCCTATACTTACAAGAAAACATCTAATGGCACACCAAGCACACTCATACCACATAGTTGACCCAAGCCCTTGACCAATCTTCGGGGCAGCCGCCGCCCTACTCACAACCTCAGGATTAATCATGTGATTCCACTACAACTCATCCATACTACTAACCCTAGGCCTCATCTCAATACTCCTAGTAATACTCCAATGATGACGAGACATTGTACGAGAAAGCACCTTCCAAGGCCATCACACTCCCACAGTCCAAAAAGGCCTACGATACGGCATAATCCTTTTCATCACATCCGAAGCATTCTTCTTCTTAGGGTTCTTCTGAGCGTTCTTCCACTCGAGCCTGGCCCCAACCCCAGAACTAGGAGGCCAATGACCCCCAACAGGAATTAAACCACTCAACCCGATAGAAGTCCCCCTACTAAACACAGCCATCCTACTAGCCTCAGGCGTTACCGTAACGTGAGCCCATCACAGCATCACAGAAGGAAACCGAAAACACGCCATCCACGCCCTAACCCTAACGATCCTCCTGGGATTCTACTTCACAGCCCTACAAGCAATAGAATACCACGAAGCCCCATTCTCAATCGCCGATAGCGTCTACGGATCTACCTTCTTCGTTGCCACTGGATTCCACGGACTCCACGTAATCATCGGATCCTCCTTCCTGACCGTCTGCCTCTTCCGACTGATCAAGTTCCACTTTACATCAGACCACCACTTCGGATTCGAGGCAGCAGCCTGATACTGACACTTCGTAGACGTCATCTGACTATTCCTCTACATAACCATCTACTGATGAGGATCTTGCTCTTCTAGTATATTAATTACAATTGACTTCCAATCTCTAGAATCTGGTATAAACCCAGAGGAGAGCAATGAACGCACTCATGTTCATATTCGCCCTATCATCAATCCTAAGCGCCGCCCTAACCGCATTAAACTTCTGACTCGCCCAAATAAACCCCGACTCAGAGAAACTCTCACTGTACGAATGTGGATTCGACACACTTGGATCTGCTCGATTACCATTCTCAGTCCGATTCTTCCTCAGTAGCCATCCTGTTCATCCTATTCGACCTAGAAATCGCCCTCCTACTCCCCCTGCCATGAGCCGTCCAACTCCAATCCCCCCTAATGACCCTCACCTGAACTGTAGTGATCCTCCTTCTCCTAACACTCGGACTGGCCTACGAGTGAATTCAAGGGGGCCTAGAATGAGCAGAATAACAGAAAGTTAGTCTAACCAAAAAGATAGCTGGTTTCGACCCAGCAGATTACAGCCAACCCTGTAACTTTCTTATGTCGCCCCTACATTTAAGCTTCTACTCAGCCTTCATTTTCAGCGGACTAGGACTAGCCTTCCACCGAACCCACCTAGTATCCGCCCTACTATGCCTTGAAAGCATAATATTATCGATATTCGTAGGCCTATCAATATGATCCATCGAAAACCAAGTCTCCTCATTCACCATGGTACCAATTCTCATGCTAACCTTCTCAGCGTGTGAGGCGGGCACAGGCCTGGCCATCCTAGTAGCCTCCACCCGCACACATGGCTCCGACCATCTACACAACCTAAACCTCCTGCAATGCTAAAAATCATCCTACCCACAATCATACGTCTTCCAACAGCCCTGCTGTCTCCACCAAAATTTCTATGGACTAACACCACCTTATACAGCCTCCTAATCGCTGCCCTAAGCCTACAGTGATTAATCCCAACCTACTACCCCTACAAATTTTTATCCAACTGAACAGGAATTGACCAAATCTCATCCCCCCTCCTAGTACTATCCTGCTGACTACTCCCACTCATAATCATAGCAAGCCAAAACCACCTGCAACAAGAACCCCTACAACGCAAACGAATCTTTATCTCAACCTTAGTCGCAGTCCAGCCATTCATCCTACTAGCCTTTTCCACCACAGAACTAGCACTATTTTACATCTCATTTGAAGCAACCCTCATTCCCACCCTAATCTTAATCACCCGATGGGGGAACCAACCAGAACGCCTAAGCGCTGGCATCTACCTGCTATTCTACACGCTAGTAAGCTCTCTACCCCTGCTAATCACAATCATACACCTATACGTGAAAATTGGCACCCTGCACCTGCCAACCCTACAACTAACCCACCCAACCCTATCCACCTCATGGACAGGAATACTATCAGGTCTAGCACTGCTCATAGCATTCATAGTAAAAGCCCCACTATACGGCCTACACCTCTGACTGCCAAAAGCCCACGTAGAAGCACCCATCGCAGGCTCAATACTCCTCGCCGCCCTACTACTAAAGCTAGGAGGATACGGAATTATACGAGTCACTCTATTTATGGGCCCACTGTCCAACCTCCTGCACTACCCCTTCCTAACCCTGGCCCTATGAGGCGCCCTAATGACTAGCTCAATCTGCCTACGACAGACAGACCTAAAATCACTAATCGCTTATTCATCCGTTAGCCACATAGGCCTAGTTATCGCCGCAGGAATAATCCAAACCCACTGATCATTCTCAGGGGCAATGATCCTAATAATTTCCCATGGACTAACTTCCTCCATACTATTCTGCCTAGCCAACACAAACTATGAACGTACGCACAGCCGAATTCTACTACTCACACGAGGCCTACAACCTCTCCTACCACTCATAGCTACCTGATGATTGCTGGCCAATCTAACAAACATAGCCCCAACAACAAACCTCATAGCAGAGCTAACCATTATAATCACCTTATTCAACTGATCTGCCTTCACGATCATCCTAACAGGAATCGCAACCCTACTAACCGCCTCCTACACCTTATTCATACTACTAATGACCCAACGAGGCTCAATCCCCTCCCACATCACATCTATGCAAAACTCAACCACGCGAGAACACCTGCTCATAACACTCCACATTATCCCAATATTCCTCCTAATCCTCAAACCCGAACTGATCTCCGGAATCCCCTCATGCAAGTATAGTTTAAACCAAACATTAGACTGTGATTCTAAGAATAGAAGTTCAAACCTTCTTACCTGCCGAGGGGAGGGTTTAACCAACAAGAGCTGCTAACTCTTACATCTGAGCCTAAAACCTCAGCCCCCTTACTTTTAAAGGATAACAGCAATCCACTGGTCTTAGGAACCACCCATCTTGGTGCAAATCCAAGTAAAAGGAGTGAACCCCACACTACTAATCAACTCCCTCACACTACTCACGCTGACAATCCTCCTAACCCCAATCATCCTGCCATTTCTATTTAAAAACTTTAAAAACACCCCACAAGCCACCACCCGCGCTGTTAAAACCGCATTCCTAATTAGCCTAGCCCCTACAACCGCATTCATCTACTCGGGAGTAGAATCTGTCACCTGCCACTGGGAGTGAAAATTCATTATAAACTTTAAAATCCCCCTGAGCCTAAAAATAGACCAATACTCAATAACATTTCTTCCAATCGCCCTATTTGTAACATGATCAATCCTACAATTCGCCATATGATACATGGCCTCAGAGCCATACGTAACAAAATTTTTCACCTACCTACTGACATTCCTAGTCGCCATACTCCTCCTAACAACCGCAAACAACATATTCCTCCTATTCGTAGGCTGGGAAGGAGTACGAATCATGTCCTTCCTTCTCATCGGCTGATGACAAGGCCGAGCAGATGCCAACACCGCCGCCCTACGAGCCGTAATCTACAACCGAATCGGAGACGTCGGACTGATCCTGAGCATAGCATGACTAGCTTCAACATTCAACACCTGAGAGATCCAACAAGCCGTACACCCCCACCAAACCCCAATCCTCCCCCTCATAGGATTAATCCTCGCAGCCGCAGGAAAATCCGCCCAATTTGGACTCCACCCATGACTGCCCGCAGCAATAGAAGGCCCCACCCCAGTATCAGCCCTACTGCACTCCAGTACCATAGTAGTAGCCGGAATCTTCCTGCTCATCCGCATGCACCCCCTGCTAGCCACCAACCAGACAGCCCTAACTGCCTGCCTATGCCTAGGTGCTCTATCAACCCTATTCGCTGCCACATGCGCCCTAACCCAAAATGACATCAAAAAAATCATTGCTTTCTCAACATCCGGCCAACTAGGACTAATAATAGTCACTATCGGACTAAACCTCCCACAACTAGCCTTCCTACACATCTCAACCCATGCCTTCTTTAAAGCCATACTATTCCTATGCTCAGGGTCTATCATCCACAACCTAAACGGAGAACAAGATATCCGAAAGATAGGAGGCCTACAGAAAATACTCCCAGTCACTACTTCCTGCCTAACCATCGGAAACCTGGCGCTGATAGGAACCCCATTCCTAGCCGGATTCTACTCAAAAGACCTCATCATCGAAAGCTTAAACACATCATACCTAAATACTTGAGCCCTACTCCTAACCCTTATAGCCACAGCATTCACCGCAACCTACAGCATCCGCATAACCATCCTAGTCCAAGCTGGACAAACCCGAATCCCCCCAATAGTATCAATAAACGAAAACAACCCACTAATCACCGCCCCCCTAACCCGACTCGCCCTAGGCAGCATTACAGCAGGAATAATCATTACCTCTTTCATCACACCAACCAAAACCCCCCCAATAACCATACCCCTTATCACCAAAACCGCTGCCATCCTCATAACAATCCTAGGAATCATCCTAGCCCTAGAACTATCGAACATAACACACACCCTCACTCACCCCAAACCAAACCCCCTCATAAACTTCTCCTCTGCATTAGGGTACTTCAACCCCCTAGTACACCGATTCTTCTCCAAAAACCTACTAGAAAAGGGACAAAACATTGCCCTACACTTGATCGACCTCTCCTGACTCAAAAAAATAGGGCCAGAGGGCCTTGCTGAACTACAAGTAGCCGCAAGCAAAGCCGCAACCTCAATACACACAGGGCTAATTAAGGCCTACCTAGGATCCTTCGCCCTCTCCATCCTGGTAATAATCCTAATAACACACAGACTCACTAATGGCCCCTAACATCCGCAAATCCCATCCCCTACTAAAAATAATCAACAACTCCCTAATCGACCTACCCGCCCCCTCCAACATCTCTGCCTGATGAAACTTCGGCTCCCTTCTAGCCATCTGCTTAGCCACACAAATCCTAACAGGCCTGCTACTAGCCATACACTACACCGCAGACACTTCACTCGCCTTCTCCTCAGTAGCTCACACATGCCGAGACGTCCAGTACGGATGGCTCATCCGCAACCTCCACGCCAACGGTGCTTCGCTCTTCTTTATCTGCATCTACTTACACATCGGACGAGGCCTCTACTACGGCTCCTACCTATACAAAGAAACCTGAAACACAGGAGTAATCCTCCTACTCACCCTAATAGCAACTGCCTTCGTAGGGTATGTCCTACCATGAGGACAAATGTCATTCTGAGGGGCCACCGTAATCACCAACCTATTCTCAGCCATCCCGTACATTGGGCAAACTCTAGTAGAATGAGCCTGAGGAGGATTCTCAGTAGACAATCCAACCTTAACCCGATTCTTCGCCATCCACTTCCTACTGCCCTTCCTAATTGCAGGAATCACCCTAGTCCACCTAACCTTCCTACACGAATCAGGCTCAAATAACCCACTAGGAATCGTATCAGACTGCGACAAAATCCCATTCCACCCATACTTCTCCATTAAAGACAGCTTAGGGCTTACCCTAATAATCACCCCTCTAATAGCACTAGCCCTATTTTCACCGAACCTCCTGGTTCTTGGAATCCTAGTTGGGAGTGGTTGGCCACATGAGATGTACAGGATTTTTACCTGTGATTTAGTCTTGACAAGGCTATGTAATTGGTTTACTAACGTCTCATAAGAAAGAAGAATGAGCGGTTAATGCAGTTGGCTTGAAACCCATCCCCAGTGGTGCAAGTGCACTCTCTGAACTCACTGAAGTGCATCCCCAGTGGTGCCAGTGCACTCTCTGCACTCACTGCACTGCATCCCCAGTGGTGCCAGTGCAATCTCTGGACTCACTGCAGAGCATCCCCAGTGGTGCCAGTGCACTCTGTGGACTCACTGTAGTGCATCCCCAGTGGTGCCAGTGCACTCTCTGGACTCACTGCACTGCATTTCCAGTGCTGCCAGTGCAATCTCTGGACTCACTGCAGTGCATCCCCAGTGGTGCCAGTGCACTCTCTGGACTCACTGCACTGCAGCCCCAGTGGTGCCAGTGCACTCTCTGGACTCACTGAAGTGCATCCCCAGTGGTGCCAGTGCACTCTCTGGACTCACTGAAGTGCATCCCCATTGGTGCCATTGCACTCTCTGCACTCACTGCACTGCATACCCAGTGGTGCCAGTGCACTCACTGGACTGACTGCACTGCATCCCCAGTGGTGCCAGTGCGCTCTCCGGAGTCACAGCACTGCACCCCCAGTGGTGCCAGTGCACTCACTGGACACACTGTACTGCATCACAGGTGGTGCCAGTGCACTCTCTGCACTCACTGCACAGCATCCCCAGTGGTGCCAGTACATTCACTGGACTCACTGGACTGCATCACCAGTGGTGCCAGTGCACTCTCTGGACTCACTGCACTGCATCCCCAGTGGTGCCAGTGCACTCTCTGGACTCACTGCACTGCATCCCCAGTGGTGCCAGTGCACTCTCTGGACTCACTGCACAGCATCCCCAGTGGTGCCAGAGCACTCTCTGGACTCACTGCACCGCATCCCCAGTGGTGCCAGTACACTCTCTGGACTCACTGCACCGCATCCCCAGTGGTGTCAGTACACTCTCTGGACTCACTGTAGTGCATCCCCAGTGGTGCCAGTGCACTCTCTGGACTCACTGCAGTGCATCCCCAGTGGTGACAGTGCACTCTCTGGACTCACTGCACTGCATCCCCAGTGGTGCCAGTGCACTCTCTGGACTCACTGCACTGCATCCCCAGTGGTGCCAGTGCACTCTCTGCACTCAATGCACTGCATTCCCAGTGGTGCCAGTGAAGTCTCTGGACTCACTGCACTGCATCCCCAGTGGTGCCAGTGCACTCTCTGGACTCACTGCACTGCATGTCCAGTGGTGCCAGTGCACTCTCTGGACTCACTGCACTGCATCCCCAGTGGTGCCAGTGCACTCTCTGGACTCACTGCACTGCATCCCCAGTGGTTCCAGTGCATTCACTGGACTCACTGTACTGCATCATTGGTGGTGCCAGTGCACTCTCTGGACTCACTTCACTGCATCCCCAGTGGTGCCAGTGCACTCTCTGGACTCACTGCACTGCAGGCCCAGTGGTACCAGTGCACTCACTGGACTCACTGTACTGCATCACCAGTGGTGCCAGTGCACTCTCTGGACTCACTGCACTGCATCCCCAGTGGTTCCAGTGCATTCACTGGACTCACTGTACTGCATCTCCAGTGGTGCCAGTGCACTCACTGGACTCACTGCACTGCATCCCCAGTGGTGCCAGTGAGCTCTCTGGACTCACTGCTCTGCATCCCCAGTGGTGCCAGTGTACTCACAGGATTCACTGCACTGCATCCCCAGTGGTGCTAGTGCACTCTCTGGACTCACTGCAGTGCATCCCCAGTGGTGCCAGTGCACTCTCTGGACTCACTGAAGTGCATTCTCAGTGGTGCCAGTGCACTCTCTGGGCTCACTGAAGCGCATCCCCAGTGGTGCCAGTACACTCACTGGACTCACTGCACTGCATCCCCAGTGGTGCCAGTGCACTCTCTCGACTCATTGAAGTGCATTCTCAGTGGTGCCAGTGCACTCTCTGGACTCACTGTAGTGCATCCCCAGTGGTGCCAGTGCACTCTCTGGACTCACTGCAGTGCATCCCCAGTGGTGCCAGTGCACTCTCTGCACTCACTTCACTGCATCCCCAGTGGTGCCAGTGCACTCTCTGGACTCTCTGCACTGCATCCACAGTGGTGCCAGTGCACTCTCTGGACTCACTGCACTGCATCCCCAGTGTTGCCAGTGCACTCTGTGGAGTCACTCAAGTGCATCCCCAGTGGTGCCAGTGCACTCTCTGGACTCACTGCACTGCATGTCCAGTGGTGCCAGTGCACTCTCTGGACTCACTGTACTGCATCCCCACTGGTGCCAGTGCACTCTCTGGACTCACTGTACTGCGTCCCCAGTGGTGACAGTGCACTCTCTGGACTAACTGCAGTGCATCCCCAGTGGTGCCAGTGCACTCTCTGGACTAACTGCAGTGCATCCCCAGTGGTGCCAATGCACTCTCTGGACTCACTGCAGTGCATCCCCAGTGGTGTCAGTGCACTCTCTGGACTCACTGTACTGCACCCCCAGTGGTGCCAGTGCACTCACTGGACTGACTGCACTGCATCCCCAGTGGTGCCAGTGCGCTCTCTGGAGTCACAGCACTGCATCCCCAGTGGTGCCAGTGCACTCACTTAACTCACTGCACTGCATCACAGGTGGTGCCAGTGCACTCTCTGGACTCACTGCAGTGAATCCCCGGTGGTGCCAGTGTACTCTCTGCACTCACTGCACTGCATCCCGTGTGGTGCCAGTGCACTCACTGGACTCACTGGACTGCATCCCCAGTGGTGCCAGTGAACTCTCTGGACTCACTGCACTGCATCCCCAGTGGTGCCAGTGTACTCTCTGGACTCACTGCAGTGCATCCCCAGTGGTGCCAGAGCACTCTCTGGACTCACTGCACTGCATCCCCAGTGGTCCCAGTGCACTCTCTGGACTCACTGCACTGCATCCCCAGTGGTGACAGTGCACTCTCTGGACTCACTGCAGTGCATCCCCAGTGGTGCCAGTGCACTCACTGGACTCACTGCAGTGCATTCCCTCTGGTGCCAGTGCACTCTCTGGACTCACTGCACTGCATCCCCAGTGGTGCCAGTGCACTCTCTGGACTCACTGCACTGCATCCCAAGTGGTGCCAGTGCATTCTCTGGACTCACTGCAGTGCATCCCCAGTGGTGCCACTGCAATCTCTGGACTCACTGCAGTGCATCCCCAGTGGTGCCAGTGCACACTCTGGACTCACTGCACTGCATCCCCAGTGGTGCCAGTGCACTCTCTGGACTCACTGCACTGCATCCCCAGTGTTCACAGTGCACTCTCTGCACTCACTACACTGCATCCCCAGTAGTGCCAGTGCACTCTCTGGACTCACTGCACTGCATCCCCAGTGGTGCCAGTGCACTCTGTGGACTCACTGCACTGCATCCCCAGTGGTGTCAGTGCACTCTCTGGACTCACTGCACTGCATCCCCAGTGGTGCCAGTGCACTCTCTGGACTCACTGTACTGCATCCCCAGTGTTGCCAGTGCACTCTCTGGACTCACTGCAGTGCATCCCCAGTGGTGCCAAAGCACTCTCTGGACTCCCGGCACCGCATCCCTAGTGGTGCCAGTGCACTCTCTGGGCTCACTGCAGTGCATCCCCAGTGGTGCCTGTGCACTCTCTTGACACTGCACTGCATCCCCAGTGGTGCCAGTGTACTCACTGGACTCAGTGCACTGCATTCCCCAGTGGTGTTAGTGCACTCTCTGGACTCACTGCAGTGCATCCCCAGTGGTGCCAGTGCACTCTCTGGTCTCACTGAAGTGCATTCTCAGTGGTTCCAGTGCACTGTGTGGACTCACTGCAGTGCATCCCCAGTGGTGCCAGTGCGCTCTCTGGACTCACTGCAGTGCATCCCCAGTGGTGCCAGTGCACTCTCTGGACTCACTGCACTGCATCCCCAGTGCTGCCAGTGCACTCTCTGGACTCACTGCACTGCATCCCCAGTGGTGCCAGTGCACTCTCTGGACTCACTGCAGTGCATTCCCAGTGGTGCCAGTGCACTCTCTGGACTCACTGCACTGCATCCCCAGTGGTGCCACTGCACTCTCTGGACTCACTGCAGTGCATCCCCAGTGGTGCCAGTGCACTCTCTGGACTCACTGCAGTGCATCCCCACTGCTGCCAGTGCACTCTCTGGACTCACAGCAGTGCATCCCCAGTGGTGCCAGTGCACTCTCTGGACTCACTGCACTGCATCCCCAGTGGTGCCAATGCACTCTCTGGACTCACTGCACTGCATCCCCAGTGGTGCCAGTGCACTCTCTGGACTCACTGCACTGCATCCCAAGTGGTGCCAGTGCACTCTCTGGACTCACTGCACTGCATCCCCAGTGGTGCCAGTGCACTCTCTCGAGTCACTGCACTACATCCCCAGTGGTGCCAGTGCGCTCACTGGACTCACTGTACTGCATCATCAGTGGTGCCAGTGCACTCTCTGGAGTGACTGCAGTGCATCCCCAGTGGTGCCAGTGCACCCTCTGGACTCACTGCACTGCATCCCCAGTGGTGCCAATGCACTCTCTGGACTCACTGCACTGCATCCCCAGTGGTGCCAGTGCACTCACTGGACTCACTGCACTGCATCCCAAGTGGTACCAGTGCACTCTCTGGACTCACTGCACTGCATCCCCAGTGGTGCCAGTGCACTCTCTCGAGTCACTGCACTACATCCCCAGTGGTGGCAGTGCACTCACTGGACTCACTGCAGTGCATTCCCTCTGGTGCCAGTGCACTCTCTGGACTCACTGCAGTGCATCCCCAGTGGTGCCAGTGCACTCTCTGGACTCACTGCACTGCATCCCCAGTGGTGCCAGTGCACTCTCTGGACTCACTGCAGTGCATCACCTGTGGTGCCAGTGCACTCTCTGGACTCACTGAAGTGCATCCCCAGTGGTGCCAGTGCAATCTCGGGACTCACTGCACTGCATTCCCAGTCGTGCCAGTGCACACTCTGGACTCACTGCACCGCATCCCCAGTGGTGCCAGTGCACTCTCTGGACTCACTGCACTGCAACCCCAGTGTTGCCAGTGCACTCTCTGGACTCACTGCACTGCATCCCCAGTGGTGCCAGTGCACTCTCTGGACTCACTTCAGTGCATCCCCAGTGGTGCCAGAGCACTCTCTGGACTCACTGCACTGCATCCCCAGTGGTGCCAGTGCACTCTCTGGACTCACTGCACTGCAGCCCCAGTGGTGCCAGTGCACTCTCTGGGCTCACTGCACTGCATCCCCAGTATTGCCAGTGCACTCTCTGGACTCACTGCACTGCATCCCCAGTGCTGCCAGTGCACTCTCTGGACTCACTGCACTGCATCCCCAGTGGTGCCAGTGCACTCTCTGGACTCACTGCACTGCATCCCCAGTGGTGACAGTGCACTCTCTGCACTCACTGCACTGCACCCCAGTGGTGCCAGTGCACTCTCTGTACTCACTGTACTGCATCCCCAGTGGAGCGCGTGCACTCTCTGGACTCACTGCAGTGCATCCCCAGTGGTGGCAGTGCACTCTGTGGACTCACTGCACTGCATCCCCAGTGGTGCCAGTGCACTCTCTGGACTCACTGCACTGCATCCCCAGTGGTGCCAGAGCACTCTCTGGACTCACTACACTGCATCCTCTGTGCCTCCAGTGCACTCTCTGGACTCACTGCACTGCATCCCCAGTGGTGACAGTGCACTCTCTGGACTCACTGCACTGCATCCCCAGTGGTGCTAGTGCACTCTGTGGACTCACTGCAGTGCATCCCCAGTGGTACCAGTGCACTCTGTGGACTCACTGCAGTGCATCCCCAGTGGTGCCAGTGCACTATCTGGACTCACTGCACTGCATCCCCAGTGGTGCCAATGCACTCTCTGGACTCACTGCACTGCATCCCCAGTGGTGCCAGTGCACTCTCTGGACTCACTGAAGTGCATCCCCAGTGGTGCCAGTGCACTCTCTGGAGTCACTGCACTGCATCCCCAGTGGTGCTAGTGCACTCTGTGGACTCACTGCAGTGCATCTCCAGTGGTGCCAGAGCACTCTCTGGACTCACTGCAGTGCATCCCCAGTGGTGCCAGTGCACTCTCTGGACTCACTGCACTGCATCCCCAGTGGTGCCAGTGCACTCTCTGGACTCACTGCACTGCATCCCCAGTGGTGCCAGTACACTCTCCGGACTCCCGGCACCGCATCCCCAGTGGTGCCAGTGTACTCTCTGGGCTCACTGCAGTGCATCCCCAGTGGTGCCAGTGCACTCTCTTGACTCACTGCACTGCATCCCCAGTGGTGCCAGTGCACTCACTGGATTCACTGCACTGCATCCCCAGGGGTGCTAGTGCACTCTCTGGACTCACTGCAGTGCATCCCCAGTGGTACCAGTGCACTCTCTGGACTCACTGAAGTGCATTCTCAGTGGTGCCAGTGCACTCTGTGGACTCACTGCAGTGCATCCCCAGTGGTGCCAGTGCGCTCTCTGGACTCACTGCAGTGCATCCCCAGTGGTGCCAGTGCACTCTCTGGACTCACTGCACTGCATCCCCAGTGCTGCCAGTGCACTCTCTGGACTCACTGCACTGCATCCCCAGTGGTGCCAGTGCACTCTCTGGACTCACTGCACTGCATCCCCAGTGGTGCCAGTGCACTCTCTGGACTCACTGCAGTGCATCCCCAGTGGTGCCAGTGCACTCTCTGGACTCACTGCACTGCATCCCCAGTGGTACCAGTGCACTCTGTGGACTCACTGCAGTGCATCCCCAGTGGTGCCAGTGCACTCTCTGGACTCACTGCACTGCATCCCCAGTGGTGCCAATGCACTCTCTGGACTCACTGCACTGCATCCCCAGTGGTGACAGTGCACTCTCTGGACTCACTGCACTGCATCCCAAGTGGTGCCAGTGCACTCTCTGGAGTCACTGCACTGCATCCCCAGTGGTGCCAGTGCACTCTCTCGAGTCACTGCACTACATCCCCAGTGGTGCCAGTGCACTCACTGGACTCACTGTACTGCATCATCAGTGGTGCCAGTGCACTCTCTGGACTCACTGCAGTGCATCCCCAGTGGTGGCAGTGCACTCTCTGGACTCACTGCACTGCATCCCCAGTGGTGCCAGTGCACTCACTGGACTCACTATACTGCATCACCAGTGGTGCCAGTGCACTCTCTGGACTCACTGCACTGCATCCCCAGTGTTGCCAGTGCATTCACTGGACTCACTGTACTGCATCTCCAGTGGTGCCAGTGCACTCTCTGGGCTCACTGCAGTGCATCCCCAGTGGTGCCAGTGCACTCTCTGGACTCACTGCAGTGCATCCCCACTGGTGCCAGTGCACTCACTGGATTCACTGCACTACATTCCCAGTGGTGCTAGTGCACTCTCTGGACTCACTGCAGTGCATCCCCAGTGGTGCCAGTGCACTCTTTGGACTCACTGAAGTGCATTCTCAGTGGTGCCAGTGCACTCTCTGGACTCACTGCACTGCATCCCCAGTGGTGCCAGTGCGCTCTCTGGACTCACTGAAGCGCATTCTCAGTGGTGCCAGTGCACTCTCTGGACTCACTGCAGTGCATCACCAGTGGTGCCAGTGCACTCTCTGGACTCACCGCACCGCATCCCCAGTGGTGCCAGTGCACTCTCTGGAGTAACTGCAGTGCATCACCAGTTGTGCCAGTGCACTCTCTGGACTCACTGCAGTGCAACCACAGTGGTGCCAGTGCACTCACTGGACTCACTGCAGTGCATTCCCTCTGGTGCCAGTGCACTCTCTGGACTCACTGCACTGCATCCCCAGTGGTGCCAGTGCACTCTCTGGACTCACTGCACTGCATCCCCAGTGGTGCCAGTGCATTCTCTGGACTCACTGCAGTGCATCCCCAGTGGTGCCAGTGCAATCTCTGGACTCACTGCAGTGCATCCCCTGTGGTGCCAGTGCACACTCTGGACTCACTGCACTGCATCCCCAGTGGTGCCAGTGCACTCTCTGGACTCACTGCACTGCATCCCCAGTGTTCACAGTGCACTCTCTGCACTCACTACACTGCATCCCCAGTGGTGCCAGTGCACTCTCTGGACTCACTGCACTGCATCCCCATTGGTGCCAGTGCACTCTCTGGACTCACTGCACTGCATCCCCAGTGGTGCCAGTGCACTCTCTGGACTCACTGCACTGCATCCCCAGTGGAGCCCGTGCACTCTCTGGACTCACTGTACTGCATCCCCAGTGTTGCCAGTGCACTCTCTCGAGTAACTGCAGTGCATCCCCAGTGGTGCCAAAGCACTCTCTGGACTCACGGCACCGCATCCCCAGTGGTGCCAGTGCACTCTCTGGGCTCACTGCAGTGCATCCCCAGTGGTGCCAGTGCACTCTCTTGACTCAATGCACTGCATCCCCACTGGTGCCAGTGTACTCACTGGACTCACTGCACTGCATTCCCCAGTGGTGTTAGTGCACTCTCTGGACTCACTGCAGTGCATCCCCAGTGGTGCCAGTGCACTCTCTGGACTCACTGCACTGCATCCCCAGTGCTGCCAGTGCACTCTCTGGACTCACTGCACTGCATCCCCAGTGGTGCCAGTGCACTCTCTGCACTCACTGCAGTGCATCCCCAGTGGTGCCAGTGCACTCTCTGGACTCACTGCACTGCATCCCCAGTGGTGCCACTGCACTCTCTGGACTCACTGCAGTGCATCCCCAGTGGTGCCAGTGCACTCTCTTGACTCACTGCAGTGCATCCCCACTGCTGCCAGTGCACTCTCTGGACTCACAGCAGTGCATCCCCAGTGGTGCCAGTGCACTCTCTGGACTTACTGCACTGCATCCCCAGTGGTGCCAATGCACTCTCTGGACTCACTGCACTGCATCCCCAGTGGTGCCAGTACACTCTCTGGACTCACTGCACTGCATCCCAAGTGGTGCCAGTGCACTCTCTGGACTCACTGCCCTGCATCCCCAGTGGTGCCAGTGCACTCTCTCGAGTCACTGCACTACATCCCCAGTGGTGCCAGTGCGCTCACTGGACTCACTGTACTGCATCATCAGTGGTGCCAGTGCACTCTCTGGAGTGACTGCAGTGCATCCCCAGTGGTGCCAGTGCACTGTCTGGACTCACTGCACTGCATCCCCAGTGGTGCCAGTGCGCTCTCTGGACTCACTGAAGGGCATTCTCAGTGGTGCCAGTGCACTCTCTGGACTCACTGCAGTGCATCACCAGTGGTGCCAGTGCACTCTCTGGACTCACCGCACCGCATCCCCAGTGGTGCCAGTGCACTCTCTGGAGTAACTGCAGTGCATCACCAGTGGTGCCAGTGCACTCTCTGGACTCACTGCACTGCATCCCCAGTGGTGCTAGTGCACTCTCTGGACTCACTGCACTGCATCTCCAGTGGTGCCAGAGCACTCTCTGGACTCACTGCACTGCATCCCCAGTGCTGCCTGTGCACTGTCTGGACTCACTGCACTGCATCCCCAGTGGTGCCACTGCACTCTCTGGACTCACTGCACTGCATCCCCAGTGGTGCCAGTGCACTCCCTGCACTCACTGCACTGCATCCCCAGTGGTGCCAGTGCACTCTGTGGACTCACTGCAGTGCATCCCCAGTGGTGCCAGTGCACTCTCTGGACTCACTGCAGTGCATCCCCAGTGGTGCCAGTGCACTCTCTGGACTCACTGAAGTGCATCCCCCGTGGTGCCAGTGCACTCTCTGGACTCACTGCACTGCATCCCCAGTGGTGCCAGTGCACTCTGTGGACTCACTGTAGTGCATCCCCAGTGGAGCCCGTGCACTCTCTGGACTCACTGCAGTGCATTCCCTCTGGTGCCAGTGCACTCTCTGGACTCACTGTACTGCATCCCCACTGGTACCAGTGCACTCTATGGACTCACTGTACTGCATCCCCAGTGGTGACAGTGCACTCTCTGGACTCACTGCAGTGCAACCACAGTGGTGCCAGTGCACTCACTGGACTCACTGCAGTGCATTCCCTCTGGTGCCAGTGCACTCTCTGGACTCACTGCACTGCATCCCCAGTGGTGCCAGTGCACTCTCTGGACTCACTGCACTGCATCCCCAGTGGTGCCAGTGCATTCTCTGGACTCACTGCAGTGCATCCCCAGTGGTGCCAGTGCAATCTCTGGACTCACTGCAGTGCATCCCCAGTGGTGCCAGTGCACACTCTGGACTCACTGCACTGCATCCCCAGTGGTGCCAGTGCACTCTCTGGACTCACTGCACTGCATCCCCAGTGTTCACAGTGCACTCTCTGCACTCACTACACTGCATCCCCAGTGGTGCCAGTGCACTCTCTGGACTCACTGCACTGCATCCCCAGTGGTGCCAGTGCACTCTGTGGACTCACTGCACTGCATCCCCATTGGTGCCAGTGCACTCTCTGGACTCACTGCACTGCATCCCCAGTGGTGCCAGTGCACTCTCTGGACTCACTGCACTGCATCCCCAGTGGAGCCCGTGCACTCTCTGGACTCACTGTACTGCATCCCCAGTGTTGCCAGTGCACTCTCTGGAGTAACTGCAGTGCATCCCCAGTGGTGCCAAAGCACTCTCTGGACTCCCGGCACCGCATCCCCAGTGGTGCCAGTGCACTCTCTGGGCTCACTGCAGTGCATCCCCAGTGGTGCCAGTGCACTCTCTTGACTCACTGCACTGCATCCCCACTGGTGCCAGTGTACTCACTGGACTCACTGCACTGCATTCCCCAGTGGTGTTAGTGCACTCTCTGGACTCACTGCAGTGCATCCCCAGTGGTGCCAGTGCACTCTCTGGACTCACTGCACTGCATCCCCAGTGCTGCCAGTGCACTCTCTGGACTCACTGCACTGCATCCCCAGTGGTGCCAGTGCACTCTCTGCACTCACTGCAGTGCATCCCCAGTGGTGCCAGTGCACTCTCTGGACTCACTGCACTGCATCCCCAGTGGTGCCACTGCACTCTCTGGACTCACTGCAGTGCATCCCCAGTGGTGCCAGTGCACTCTCTTGACTCACTGCAGTGCATCCCCACTGCTGCCAGTGCACTCTCTGGACTCACAGCAGTGCATCCCCAGTGGTGCCAGTGCACTCTCTGGACTTACTGCACTGCATCCCCAGTGGTGCCAATGCACTCTCTGGACTCACTGCACTGCATCCCCAGTGGTGCCAGTACACTCTCTGGACTCACTGCACTGCATCCCAAGTGGTGCCAGTGCACTCTCTGGACTCACTGCCCTGCATCCCCAGTGGTGCCAGTGCACTCTCTCGAGTCACTGCACTACATCCCCAGTGGTGCCAGTGCGCTCACTGGACTCACTGTACTGCATCATCAGTGGTGCCAGTGCACTCTCTGGAGTGACTGCAGTGCATCCCCAGTGGTGCCAGTGCACTGTCTGGACTCACTGCACTGCATCCCCAGTGGTGCCAGTGCGCTCTCTGGACTCACTGAAGGGCATTCTCAGTGGTGCCAGTGCACTCTCTGGACTCACTGCAGTGCATCACCAGTGGTGCCAGTGCACTCTCTGGACTCACCGCACCGCATCCCCAGTGGTGCCAGTGCACTCTCTGGAGTAACTGCAGTGCATCACCAGTGGTGCCAGTGCACTCTCTGGACTCACTGCACTGCATCCCCAGTGGTGCTAGTGCACTCTCTGGACTCACTGCACTGCATCTCCAGTGGTGCCAGAGCACTCTCTGGACTCACTGCACTGCATCCCCAGTGCTGCCTGTGCACTGTCTGGACTCACTGCACTGCATCCCCAGTGGTGCCACTGCACTCTCTGGACTCACTGCACTGCATCCCCAGTGGTGCCAGTGCACTCCCTGCACTCACTGCACTGCATCCCCAGTGGTGCCAGTGCACTCTGTGGACTCACTGCAGTGCATCCCCAGTGGTGCCAGTGCACTCTCTGGACTCACTGCAGTGCATCCCCAGTGGTGCCAGTGCACTCTCTGGACTCACTGAAGTGCATCCCCCGTGGTGCCAGTGCGATCTCTGGACTCACTGCACTGCATTCCCAGTGGTGTCAGTGCACACTCTGGACTCATTGCACTGCATCCCCAGTGGTGCCAGTGCACTCTCTGGACTCACTGCAGTGCATCCCCAGTGTTGCCAGTGCACTCTCTGGACTCACTGCACTGCATCCCCAGTGGTGCCAGTGCACTCTCTGGACTCACTGCACTGCATCCCCAGTGGTGCCAGAGCACTCTCTGGACTCACTGCACTGCATCCCCAGTGGAGCCAGTGCACTCTCTGGACTCACTGCACTGCATCCCCAGTGGTGCCAGTGCACTCTGTGGACTCACTGCAGTGCATCCCCAGTGGAGCCCGTGCACTCTCTGGACTCACTGCAGTGCATTCCCTCTGGTGCCAGTGCACTCTCTGGACTCACTGCAGTGCATCCCCAGTGGTGCCAGTGCACTCTCTGGACTCACTGCACTGCATCCCCAGTGGTGCCAGTGAAGTCTTTGGACTCACTGCACTGCATCCCCAGTGGTGCCAGTGCACTCTCTGGAGTCACTGAAGTGCATCCCCAGTGGTGCCAGTGCACTCTCTGGACTCACTGCACTGCATGCCCAGTGGTGCCAGTGCACTCTCTGGACTCACTGTACTGCATCCCCACTGGTACCAGTGCACTCTATGGACTCACTGTACTGCATCCCCAGTGGTGACAGTGCACTCTCTGGACTCACTGCAGTGCAACCACAGTGGTGCCAGTGCACTCACTGGACTCACTGCAGTGCATTCCCTCTGGTGCCAGTGCACTCTCTGGACTCACTGCACTGCATCCCCAGTGGTGCCAGTGCATTCTCTGGACTCACTGCAGTGCATCCCCAGTGGTGCCAGT
The DNA here is from genome assembly GCF_964034855.1 of Anser brachyrhynchus. Taxonomy (NCBI): domain Eukaryota; kingdom Metazoa; phylum Chordata; class Aves; order Anseriformes; family Anatidae; genus Anser; species Anser brachyrhynchus. Next base: position 27,970,130 of record NC_137703.1, read on the forward strand.
GCAATCTCTGGACTCACTGCAGTGCATCCCCAGTGGTGCCAGTGCACACTCTGGACTCACTGCACTGCATCCCCAGTGGTGCCAGTGCACTCTCTGGACTCACTGCACTGCATCCCCAGTGTTCACAGTGCACTCTCTGCACTCACTACACTGCATCCCCAGTGGTGCCAGTGCACTCTCTGGACTCACTGCACTGCATCCCCAGTGGTGCCAGTGCACTCTGTGGACTCACTGCACTGCATCCCCATTGGTGCCAGTGCACTCTCTGGACTCACTGCACTGCATCCCCAGTGGTGCCAGTGCACTCTCTGGACTCACTGCACTGCATCCCCAGTGGAGCCCATGCACTCTCTGGACTCACTGTACTGCATCCCCAGTGTTGCCAGTGCACTCTCTGGAGTAACTGCAGTGCATCCCCAGTGGTGCCAAAGCACTCTCTGGACTCCCGGCACCGCATCCCCAGTGGTGCCAGTGCACTCTCTGGGCTCACTGCAGTGAATCCCCAGTGGTGCCAGTGCACTCTCTTGACTCACTGCACTGCATCCCCAGTGGTGCCAGTGTACTCACTGGACTCACTGCACTGCATTCCCCAGTGGTGTTAGTGCACTCTCTGGACTCACTGCAGTGCATCCCCAGTGGTGCCAGTGCACTCTCTGGACTCAATGCACTGCATCCCCAGTGGTGCCAGTGCACTCTCTGCACTCACTGCAGTGCATCCCCAGTGGTGCCAGTGCACTCTCTGGACTCACTGCACTGCATCCCCAGTGGTGCCACTGCACTCTCTGGACTCACTGCAGTGCATCCCCAGTGGTGCCAGTGCACTCTCTTGACTCACTGCAGTGCATCCCCACTGCTGCCAGTGCACTCTCTGGACTCACAGCAGTGCATCCCCAGTGGTGCCAGTGCACTCTCTGGACTTACTGCACTGCATCCCCAGTGGTGCCAATTCACTCTCTGGACTCACTGCACTGCATCCCCAGTGGTGCCAGTACACTCTCTGGACTCACTGCACTGCATCCCAAGTGGTGCCAGTGCACTCTCTGGACTCACTGCCCTGCATCCCCAGTGGTGCCAGTGCACTCTCTCGAGTCACTGCACTACATCCCCAGTGGTGCCAGTGCGCTCACTGGACTCACTGTACTGCATCATCAGTGGTGCCAGTGCACTCTCTGTAGTGACTGCACTGCATCCCCAGTGGTGCCAGTGCACTGTCTGGACTCACTGCACTGCATCCCCAGTGGTGCCAATGCACTCACTGGACTCACTGCACTGCATTCCCAGTGGTGCCTGTGCACTCTCTGGACTCACTGCAGTGCATCCCCAGTGGTGCCAGTGCACTCTTTGGACTCACTGAAGTGCATTCTCAGTGGTGCCAGTGCACTCTCTGGACTCACTGCACTGCATCCCCAGTGGTGCCAGTGCACTCTTTGGACTCACAGCAGTGCATCACCAGTGGTGCCAGTGCACTCTCTGGACTCACTGCACTGCATCCCCAGTGGTGCCAGTGCGCTCTCTGGACTCACTGAAGCGCATTCTCAGTGGTGCCAGTGCACTCTCTGGACTCACTGCAGTGCATCACCAGTGGTGCCAGTGCACTCTCTGGACTCACCGCACCGCATCCCCAGTGGTGCCAGTGCACTCTCTGGAGTAACTGCAGTGCATCACCAGTTGTGCCAGTGCACTCTCTGGACTCACTGCAGTGCAACCACAGTGGTGCCAGTGCACTCACTGGACTCACTGCAGTGCATTCCCTCTGGTGCCAGTGCACTCTCTGGACTCACTGCACTGCATCCCCAGTGGTGCCAGTGCACTCTCTGGACTCACTGCACTGCATCCCCAGTGGTGCCAGTGCACTCTCTGGACTCACTGCAGTGCATCCCCAGTGGTGCCAGTACACTCACTGGACTCACTGCACTGCATCCCCAGTGGTGCCAGTGCACTCTCTGGACTCACTGCACTGCATCCCCAGTGGTGCCAGTGCACTCTGTGGACTCACTGCACTGCATCCCCATTGGTGCCAGTGCACTCTCTGGACTCACTGCACTGCATCCCCAGTGGTGCCAGTGCACTCTCTGGACTCACTGCACTGCATCCCCAGTGGAGCCCATGCACTCTCTGGACTCACTGTACTGCATCCCCAGTGTTGCCAGTGCACTCTCTGGAGTAACTGCAGTGCATCCCCAGTGGTGCCAAAGCACTCTCTGGACTCCCGGCACCGCATCCCCAGTGGTGCCAGTGCACTCTCTGGGCTCACTGCAGTGAATCCCCAGTGGTGCCAGTGCACTCTCTTGACTCACTGCACTGCATCCCCAGTGGTGCCAGTGTACTCACTGGACTCACTGCACTGCATTCCCCAGTGGTGTTAGTGCACTCTCTGGACTCACTGCAGTGCATCCCCAGTGGTGCCAGTGCACTCTCTGGACTCAATGCACTGCATCCCCAGTGGTGCCAGTGCACTCTCTGCACTCACTGCAGTGCATCCCCAGTGGTGCCAGTGCACTCTCTGGACTCACTGCACTGCATCCCCAGTGGTGCCACTGCACTCTCTGGACTCACTGCAGTGCATCCCCAGTGGTGCCAGTGCACTCTCTTGACTCACTGCAGTGCATCCCCACTGCTGCCAGTGCACTCTCTGGACTCACAGCAGTGCATCCCCAGTGGTGCCAGTGCACTCTCTGGACTTACTGCACTGCATCCCCAGTGGTGCCAATTCACTCTCTGGACTCACTGCACTGCATCCCCAGTGGTGCCAGTACACTCTCTGGACTCACTGCACTGCATCCCAAGTGGTGCCAGTGCACTCTCTGGACTCACTGCCCTGCATCCCCAGTGGTGCCAGTGCACTCTCTCGAGTCACTGCACTACATCCCCAGTGGTGCCAGTGCGCTCACTGGACTCACTGTACTGCATCATCAGTGGTGCCAGTGCACTCTCTGTAGTGACTGCACTGCATCCCCAGTGGTGCCAGTGCACTGTCTGGACTCACTGCACTGCATCCCCAGTGGTGCCAATGCACTCACTGGACTCACTGCACTGCATTCCCAGTGGTGCCTGTGCACTCTCTGGACTCACTGCAGTGCATCCCCAGTGGTGCCAGTGCACTCTTTGGACTCACTGAAGTGCATTCTCAGTGGTGCCAGTGCACTCTCTGGACTCACTGCACTGCATCCCCAGTGGTGCCAGTGCACTCTCTGGACTCACTGAAGTGCATTCTCAGTGGTGCCAGTGCACTCTCTGGACTCACTGCAGTGCATCCCCAGTGGTGCCAGTACACTCACTGGACTCACTGCACTGCATCCCCAGTGGTGCCAGTGCACTCTCTGGACTCACTGCACTGCATCCCCAGTGGTGCCAGTGCACTCTCTGGACTCACTGCACTGCATCCCCAGTGCTGCCAGTGCACTCTCTGGACTCACTGCACTGCATTCCCAGTGGTGCCAGTGCACTCTCTGGACTCACTGCAGTGCATCCCCAGTGGTGCCAGTGCACTCTCTGGACTCACTGCACTGCATCCCCAGTGGTGCCACTGCACTCTCTGGACTCACTGCAGTGCATCCCCAGTGGTGCCAGTGCACTCTCTGGACTCACTGCAGTGCATCCCCACTGCTGCCAGTGCACTCTCTGGACTCACAGCAGTGCATCCCCAGTGGTGCCAGTGCACTCTCAGGACTCACTGCACTGCATCTCCAGTGGTGCCAATGCACTCTCTGGACTCACTGCACTGCATCCCCAGTGGTGCCAGTGCACTCTCTGGACTCACTGCACTGCATCCCCAGTGGTGCCAGTGCACTCTCTGGACTCACTGCACTGCATCCCAAGTGGTGCCAGTGCACTCTCTGGACTCACTGCACTGCATCCAAAGTGGTGCCAGTGCACTCTCTCGAGTCACTGCACTGCATCCCCAGTGGTGCCAGTGCACTCTCTGTACTCACTGTACTGCATCCCCAGTGGAGCGCGTGCACTCTCTGGACTCACTGAAGTGCATCCCCAGTGGTGCCAGTGCACTCTCTGGACTCACTGCACTGCATCCCCAGTGGTGCTAGTGCACTCTGTGGACTCACTGCAGTGCATCCCCAGTGGTGCCAGTGCACTCTCTGGACTCACTGAAGGGCATTCTCTGTGGTGCCAGTGCAGTCTCTGGACTCACTGCAGTGTTTCCCCAGTGGTGCCAGTACACTCACTGGACTCACTGCACTGCAGCCCCAGTGGTGCCAGTGCACTCTCTGGACTCACCGCACCGCATCCCCAGTGGTGCCAGTGCACTCTCTGGAGTAACTGCAGTGCATCCCCAGTGGTGCCAGTGCACTCTCTGGACTCACTGCACTGCAGCCCCAGTGGTGCCAGAGCACTCTCTGGACTCACTGCACTGCATCCCCAGTGGTGCCAGTGCACTCTCTGCACTCACTGCACTGCATCCCCAGTGGTGCCAGTGCACTCACTGGACTCACTGCACTGCATCCCCAGTGGTACCAGTGCACTCTCTGGACTCACTGCACTGCATCCCAAGTGGTGCCAGTGCACTCTCTCGAGTCACTGCACTACATCCCCAGTGGTGCCAGTGCACTCACTGGACTCACTGTACTGCATTCCCAGTGGTGCTAGTGCACTCTCTGGACTCACTGCAGTGCATCCCCAGTGGTGCCAGTGCACTCTTTGGACTCACTGAAGTGCATTCTCAGTGGTGCCTGTGCACTCTCTGGACTCACTGCACTGCATCCCCAGTGGTGCCAGTGCACTCTCTGGACTCACTGAAGTGCATTCTCAGTGGTGCCAGTGCACTCTCTGGACTCACTGCAGTGCATCCCCAGTGGTGCCAGTACACTCACTGGACTCACTGCACTGCATCCCCAGTGGTGCCAGTGCACTCTCTGGACTCACTGCACTGCATCCCCAGTGGTGCCAGTGCACTCTCTGGACTCACTGCACTGCATCCCCAGTGCTGCCTGTGCACTCTCTGGACTCACTGCACTGCATGCCCAGTGGTGTCACTGCACTCTCTGGACTCACTGCACTGCATCCCCAGTTGTGCCAGTGCACTCTCTGCACTGACTGCACTGCATACCCAGTGGTGCCAGTGCACTCACTGGACTCACTGCAGTGCATTCCCTCTGGTGCCAGTGCACTCTCTGGACTCACTGCAGTGCATCCCCAGTGGTGCCAGTGCACTCTCTGGACTCACTGCACTGCATCCCCAGTGGTGCCAGTGCACTCTCTGGACTCACTGCAGTGCATCCCCAGTGGTGCCAGTGCACTCTCTGGACTCACTGCACTGCATCTCCAGTTTTGCCAGTGAAGTCTTTGGACTCACTGCACTGCATCCCCAGTGGTGCCAGTGCACTCTCTGGAGTCACTGAAGTGCATCCCCAGTGGTGCCAGTGCACTCTCTGGACTCACTGCACTGCATGCCCAGTGGTGCCAGTGCACTCGCTGGACTCACTGTACTGCATCCCCACTGGTACCAGTGCACTCTGTGGACTCACTGTACTGCATCCCCAGTGGTGACAGTGCACTCTCTGGACTCACTGCAGTGCATCCACAGTGGTGCCAGTGCACTCACTGGACTCACTGCAGTGCATTCCCTCTGGTGCCAGTGCACTCTCTGGACTCACTGCTCTGCATCCCCAGTGGTGCCAGTGCACTCTCTGGACTCACTGCACTGCATCCCCAGTGGTGCCAGTGCATTCTCTGGACTCACTGCAGTGCATCCCCAGTGGTGCCAGTGCAATCTCTGGACTCACTGCAGTGCATCCCCAGTGGTGCCAGTGCACACTCTGGACTCACTGCACTGCATCCCCAGTGGTGCCAGTGCACTCTCTGGACTCACTGCACTGCATCCCCAGTGTTCACAGTGCACTCTCTGCACTCACTACACTGCATCCCCAGTGGTGCCAGTGCACTCTCTGGACTCACTGCACTGCATACCCAGTGGTGCCAGTGCACTCTGTGGACTCACTGCACTGCATCCCCAGTGGTGTCAGTGCACTCTCTGGACTCACTGCACTGCATCCCCAGTGGTGCCAGTGCACTCTCTGGACTCACTGCACTGCATCCCCAGTGGAGCCCGTGCACTCTCTGGACTCACTGTACTGCATCCCCAGTGTTGCCAGTGCACTCTCTGGAGTAACTGCAGTGCATCCCCAGTGGTGCCAAAGCACTCTCTGGACTCCCGGCACCGCATCCCCAGTGGTGCCAGTGCACTCTCTGGGCTCACTGCAGTGCATCCCCAGTGGTGCCAGTGCACTCTCTTGACTCACTGCACTGCATCCGCAGTGGTGCCAGTGTACTCACTGGACTCACTGCACTGCATTCCCCAGTGGTGTTAGTGCACTCTCTGGACTCACTGCAGTGCATTCTCAGTGGTTCCAGTGCACTCTGTGGACTCACTGCAGTGCATCCCCAGTGGTGCCAGTGCGTTCTCTGGACTCACTGCAGTGCATCCCCAGTGGTGCCAGTGCACTCTCTGGACTCACTGCACTGCATCCCCAGTGCTGCCAGTGCACTCTCTGGACTCACTGCACTGCATCCCCAGTGGTGCCAGTGCACTCTCTGGACTCACTGCAGTGCATCCCCAGTGGTGCCAGTGCACTCTCTGAACTCACTGCACTGCATCCCCAGTGGTGCCACTGCACTCTCTGGACTCACTGCAGTACATCCCCAGTGGTGCCAGTGCACTCTCTGGACTCACTGCAGTGCATCCCCACTGCTGCCAGTGCACTCTCTGGACTCACAGCAGTGCATCCCCAGTGGTGCCAGTGCACTCTCTGGACTCACTGCACTGCATCCCCAGTGGTGCCAATGCACTCTCTGGACTCACTGCACTGCATCCCCAGTGGTGCCAGTGCACTCTCTGGACTCACTGCACTGCATCCCAAGTGGAGCCAGTGCACTCTCTGGACTCACTGCACTGCATCCCCAGTGGTGCCAGTGCACTCTCTCGAGTCACTGCACTACATCCCCAGTGGTGCCAGTGCGCTCACTGGACTCACTGTACTGCATCATCAGTGGTGCCAGTGCACTCTCTGGAGTGACTGCAGTGCATCCCCAGTGGTGTCAGTGCACTCTCTGGACTCACTGCACTGCATCTCCAGTGGTGCCAATGCACTCTCTGGACTCACTGCACTGCATCCCCAGTGGTGCCAGTGCACTCACTGGACTCACTGCACTGCATCCCAATTGGTACCAGTGCACTCTCTGGACTCACTGCACTGCATCCCCAGTGGTGCCAGTGCACTCTCTCGAGTAACTGCACTACATCCCCAGTGGTGCCAGTGCACTCACTGGACTCACTGTACTGCATTCCCAGTGGTGCTAGTGCACTCTCTGGACTCACTGCAGTGCATCCCCAGTGGTGCCAGTGCACTCTTTGGACTCAATGAAGTGCATTCTCAGTGGTGCCTGTGCACTCTCTGGACTCACTGCACTGCATCCCCAGTGGTGCCAGTGCACTCTCTGGACTCACTGCACTGCATCCCCAGTGCTGCCTGTGCACTCTCTGGACTCAGTGCACTGCATCCCCAGTGGTGTCACTGCACTCTCTGGACTCACTGCACTGCATCCCCAGTTGTGCCAGTGCACTCTCTGGACTCACTGCACTGCGTACCCAGTGGTGCCAGTGCACTCACTGGACTCACTGCAGTGCATTCCCTCTGGTGCCAGTGCACTCTCTGGACTCACTGCAGTGCATCCCCAGTGGTGCCAGTGCACTCTCTGGACTCACTGCACTACATCCCCAGTGGTGCCAGTGCACTCTCTGGACTCACTGCAGTGCATCACCTGTGGTGCCAGTGCACTCTCTGGACTCACTGAAGGGCATTCTCAGTGGTGCCAGTGCACTCTCTGGACTCACTGCAGTGTTTCCCCAGTGGTGCCAGTACACTCACTGGACTGACTGCACTGCATCCCCAGTGGTGCCAGTGCACTCTCTGGACTCACCGCACCGCATCCCCAGTGGTGCCAGTGCACTCTCTGGAGTAACTGCAGTGCATCACCAGTGGTGCCAGTGCACTCTCTGGACTCACTGCACTGCATCCCCAGTGGTGCCAGTGCACTCTCTGGACTCACTGCACTGCAGCCCCAGTGGTGCCAGAGCACTCTCTGGACTCACTGCAGTGCATCCCCAGTGGTGCCAGTGCACTCTCTGGACTCACTGCACTGCATCCCCAGTGGTGCCAGTGCACTCTCTGGACTCACTGCAGTGCATCCCCAGTGGTGCCAGTGCACTCTCTGGACTCCCGGCACCGCATCCCCAGTGGTGCCAGTGCACTCTCTGGGCTCACTGCAGTGCATCCCCAGTGGTGCCAGTGCACTCTCTGGACTCACTGCACTGCATCCCCAGTGGTGCCAGTGCACTCACTGGATTCACTACACTACATCCCCAGTGGTGCTAGTGCACTCTCTGGACTCACTGCAGTGCATCCCCAGTGGTACCAGTGCACTCTCTGGACTCACTGAAGTGCATTCTCAGTGGTGCCAGTGCACTCTGTGGACTCACTGCAGTGCATCCCCAGTGGTGCCAGTGCGCTCTCTGGACTCACTGCAGTGCATCCCCAGTGGTGCCAGTGCACTCTCTGGACTCACTGCACTGCATCCCCAGTGCTGCCAGTGCGCTCTCTGGACTCACTGCACTGCATCCCCAGTGGTGCCAGTGCACTCTCTGGACTCACTGCAGTGCATCCCCAGTGGTGCCAGTGCACTCTCTGGACTCACTGCACTGCATCCCCAGTGCTGCCTGTGCACTCTCTGGACTCACTGCAGTGCATCCCCAGTGGTGCCAGTGCACTCTCTGGACTCACTGCAGTGCATCCCCAGTGGTGCCAGTGCACTCTCTGGACTCACTGCACTGCATCCCCAGTGGTACGAGTGCACTCTGTGGACTCACTGCAGTGCATCCCCAGTGGTGCCAGTGCACTCTCTGGACTCACTGCACTGCATCCCCAGTGGTGCCAATGCACTCTCTGGACTCACTGCACTGCATCCCCAGTGGTGCCAGTGCACTCTCTGGACTCACTGAAGTGCATCCCCAGTGGTGCCAGTGCACTCTCTGGACTCACTGCAGTGCATCACCAGTGGTGCCAGTGCACTCTCTGGACTCACTGAAGTGCATCCCCAGTGGTGCCAGTGCACTCTCTGGACTCACTGCACTGCATCCCCAGTGCTGCCAGTGCACTCTCTGGACTCACTGCACTGCATCCCCAGTGGTGCCAGTGCACTCTCTGGACTCACTGCAGTGCATCCCCAGTGGTGCCAGTGCACTCTCTGGACTCACTGCAGTGCATCCCCAGTGGTGCCAATGCACTCTCTGGACTCACTGCACTGCATCCCCAGTGGTGCCAGTGCACTCTCTGGACTCACTGAAGTGCATCCCCAGTGGTGCCAGTGCACTCTCTGGACTCACTGCAGTGCATCCCCAGTGGTGCCAGTGCGCTCTCTGGACTCACTGCAGTGCATCCCCAGTGGTGCCAGTGCACTCTCTGGACTCACTGCACTGCATCCCCAGTGCTGCCAGTGCACTCTCTGGACTCACTGCACTGCATCCCCAGTGGTGCCAGTGTACTCTCTGGACTCACTGCAGTGCATCCCCAGTGGTGCCAGTGCACTCTCTGGACTCACTGCAGTGCATCCCCAGTGGTGCCAGTGCACTCTCTGGACTCACTGCACTGCATCCCCAGTGGTACCAGTGCAGTCTGTGGACTCACTGCAGTGCATCCCCAGTGGTGCCAGTGCACTCTCTGGACTCACTGCACTGCATCCCCAGTGGTGCCAATGCACTCTCTGGACTCACTGCACTGCATCCCCAGTGGTGCCAGTGCACTCTCTGGACTCACTGCACTGCATCCCAAGTGGTGCCAGTGCACTCTCTGGACTCACTGCACTGCATCCCCAGTGGTGCCAGTGCACTCTCTCGAGTCACTGCACTACATCCCCAGTGGTGCCAGTGCACTCACTGGACTCACTGTACTGCATCATCAGTGGTGCCAGTGCACTCTCTGGACTCACTGCAGTGCATCCCCAGTGGTGGCAGTGCACTCTCTGGACTCACTGCACTGCATCCCCAGTGGTGCCAGTGCACTCACTGGACTCACTATACTGCATCACCAGTGGTGCCAGTGCACTCTCTGGACTCACTGCACTGCATCCCCAGTGTTGCCAGTGCATTCACTGGACTCACTGTACTGCATCTCCAGTGGTGCCAGTGCACTCTCTGGGCTCACTGCAGTGCATCCCCAGTGGTGCCAGTGCACTCTCTGGACTCACTGCACTGCATCCCCACTGGTGCCAGTGCACTCACTGGATTCACTGCACTACATTCCCAGTGGTGCTAGTGCACTCTCTGGACTCACTGCAGTGCATCCCCAGTGGTGCCAGTGCACTCTTTGGACTCACTGAAGTGCATTCTCAGTGGTGCCAGTGCACTCTCTGGACTCACTGCACTGCATCGCCAGTGGTGCCAGTGCGCTCTCTGGACTCACTGAAGTGCATCCCCAGTGGTGCCAGTACACTCTCTGGACTCACTGCACTGCATCCCCAGTGGTGCTAGTGCACTCTGTGGACTCACTGCAGTGCATCCCCAGTGGTGCCAGTGCACTCTCTGGACTCACTGAAGGGCGTTCTCAGTGGTGCCAGTGCACTCTCTGGACTCACTGCAGTGCATCACCAGTGGTGCCAGTGCACTCTCTGGACTCACCGCACCGCATCCCCAGTGGTGCCAGTGCACTCTCTGGAGTAACTGCAGTGCATCACCAGTGGTGCCAGTCCGCTCTCTGGACTCACTGCACTGCATCCCCAGTGGTGCTAGTGCACTCTCTGGACTCACTGCACTGCATCTCCAGTGGTGCCAGAGCACTCTCTGGACTCACTGCACTGCATCCCCAGTGCTGCCTGTGCACTGTCTGGACTCACTGCACTGCATCCCCAGTGGTGCCACTGCACTCTCTGGACTAACTGCACTGCATCCCCAGTGGTGCCAGTGCACTCCCTGCACTCACTGCACTGCATCCCCAGTGGTGCCAGTGCACTCACTGGACTCACTGCAGTGCATTCCCTCTGGTGCCAGTGCACTCTCTGGACTCACTGCACTGCATCCCCAGTGGTGCCAGTGCACTCTCTGGACTCACTGCAGTGCATCCCCAGTGGTGCCAGTGCACTCTCTGGACTCACTGCAGTGCATCCCCAGTGGTGCCAGTGCACTCTCTGGACTCACTGAAGTGCATCCCCCGTGGTGCCAGTGCGATCTCTGGACTCACTGCACTGCATTCCCAGTGGTGCCAGTGCACACTCTGGACTCACTGCACTGCATCCCCAGTGCTGCCAGTGCACTCTCTGGACTCACTGCAGTGCATCCCCAGTGTTGCCAGTGCACTCTCTGGACTCACTGCACTGCATCCCCAGTGGTGCCAGTGCACTCTGTGGACTCACTGCACTGCATCCCCAGTGGTGCCAGAGCACTCTCTGGACTCACTGCACTGCATCCCCAGTGGAGCCAGTGCACTCTCTGGACTCACTGCACTGCATCCCCAGTGGTGCCAGTGCACTCTGTGGACTCACTGCAGTGCATCCCCAGTGGAGCCCGTGCACTCTCTGGAATCAGTGAAGTGCATCCCCAGTGGTGCCAGTGCACTCTCTGGACTCACTGCACTGCATCCCCAGTGCTGCCAGAGCACTCTGTGGACTCACTGCAGTGCATCCCCAGTGGTGCCAGTGCACTCTCTGGACTCACTGAAGTGCATTCTCAGTGGTGCCAGTGCACTCTCTGGACTCACTGCAGTGCATCCCCAGTGGTGCCAGTACACTCACTGGACTGACTGCACTGCATCCCCAGTGGTGCTAGTGCACTCTCTGGACTCACTGCACTGCATCGCCAGTGGTGCAAGAGCACTCTCTGGACTCACTGCAGTGCATCCCCAGTGGTGCCACTGCACTCTCTGGACTCACTGTACTGCATCCCCAGTGGTGCCAGTGCACTCTCTGGACTCACTGCACTGCATCCCCAGTGGTGCCAGTGCACTCTCTGGACTCACTGCACTGCATCTCCAATGGTGCCAGTGCACTCTCTGGACTCACTGCACTGCATCCCCAGTGGTGCCAGTGCACTCTGTGGACTCACTGAAGTGCATCCCCATTGGTGCCAGTGCACTCTCTGGACTCACTGCACTGCATCCCCAGTGGTGCCAGTGCACTCTCTGGACTCACTGCACTGCATCCCCAGTGGTGCAAGTGCACTCTCTGGACTCACAGCAGTGCATCCCAAGTGGTGCCAATGCACTCTCTGGACTCACTGCACTGCATCCCCAGTGGTGTCAGTGCACTCTCTGGACTCACTGCACTGCATCCCCAGTGGTGCCAATGCACTCTCTGGACTCACTGCACTGCATCCCCAGTGGTGCCAGTGCACTCTCTGGACTCACTGCACTGCATCCCCAGTGGTGCCAGTGCACTCTCTGGACTCACTGCACTGCATCCCCAGTGGTGCCAGTGCACTCTCTCGAGTCACTGCACTACATCCCCAGTGGTGCCAGTGCACACACTGGACTCACTGTACTGCATCATCAGTGGTGCCAGTGCACTCTCTGGACTCACTGCAGTGCATCCCCAGTGGTGGCAGTGCACTCTCTGGACTCACTGCAGTGCATCCCCAGTGGTGCCAGTGCACTCTCTGGACTCACTATACTGCATCACCAGTGGTGCCAGTGCACTCTCTGGACTCACTGCACTGCATCCCCAGTGTTGCCAGTGCATTCACTGGACTCACTGTACTGCATCTCCAGTGGTGCCAGTGCACTCTCTGGGCTCACTGCAGTGCATCCCCAGTGGTGCCAGTGCACTCTCTGGACTCACTGCATTGCATCCCCACTAGTGCCAGTGCACTCACTGGATTCACTGAAGTGCATTCTCAGTGGTGCCAGTACACTCTCTGGACTCACTGCACTGCATCCACAGTGGTGCTAGTGCACTCTGTGGACTCACTGCAGTGCATCCCCAGTGGTGCCAGTGCACTCTCTGGAGTAACTGCAATGCATCCCCAGTGGTGCCAGTGCACTCTCTGGACTCACTGCACTGCATCTCCAGTGGTGCCAGAGCACTCTCTGGACTCACTGCACTGCATCCCCAGTGGTGCCAGTGCACTCCCGGCACTCACTGCACTGCATCCCCAGTGGTGCCAGTGCACTCACTGGACTCACTGCAGTGCATTCCCTCTGGTGCCAGTGCACTCTCTGGACTCACTGCACTGCATCCCCAGTGGTGCCAGTGCACTCTCTGGACTCACTGCAGTGCATCCCCAGTGGTGCCAGTGCACTCTCTGGACTCACTGCAGTGCATTCCCAGTGGTGCCAGTGCACTCTCTGGACTCACTGAAGTGCATCCCCCGTGGTGCCAGTGCGATCTCTGGACTCACTGCACTGCATTCCCAGTGGTGCCAGTGCACACTCTGGACTCACTGCAGTGCATCCCCAGTGGTGCTAGTGCACTCTCTGGACTCACTGCACTGCATCGCCAGTGGTGCAAGAGCACTCTCTGGACTCACTGCAGTGCATCCCCAGTGGTGCCAGTGCACTCTCTGGACTCACTGTACTGCATCCCCAGTGGTGCCAGTGCACTCTGTGGACTCACTGCTGTGCATCCCCATTGGTGCCAGTGCACTCTCTGGACTCACTGCAGTGCATCCCCAGTGGTGCCAGTGCACTCTCTGGACTCACTGCACTGCATCCCCAGTGGTGCAAGTGCACTCTCTGGACTCACTGCAGTGCATCCCAAGTGGTGCCAATGCACTCTCTGGACTCACTGCAGTGCATCCCCAGTGGTGCCAGTACACTCACTGGACTCACTGCACTGCATCCCCAGTGGTGCCAGTACAGTCTCTGCACTCACTGAAGTGCATCCCCAGTGGTGCCAGTGAACTCTCTGGACTCACTGCAGTGCATCCCCAGTGGTGCCAGTGCACTCTCTGGACTCACTGCACTGCATCCCCAGTGGTGCCAGTGCACTCTCTGGACTCACTGCACTGCATCCCCAGTGGTGCCAGTGCACTCTCTGGACTCACTGCACTGCATCTCCAATGGTGCCAGTGCACTCTCTGGACTCACTGCACTGCATACCCAGTGGTGCCAGTGCACTCTGTGGACTCACTGAAGTGCATCCCGATTGGTGCCTGTGCACTCTCTGGACTCACTGCACTGCATCCCCAGTGGTGCCAGTGCATTCTCTGGACTCACTGCACTGCATCCCCAGTGGTGCAAGTGCACTCTCTGGACTCACTGCAGTGCATCCCAAGTGGTGCCAATGCACTCTCTGGACTCACTGCAGTGCATCCCCAGTGGTGCCAGTGCAGTCTCTGCACTCACTGAAGTGCATCTCCAGTGGTGCCAGTGAACTCTCTGGACTCACTGCAGTGCATCCCCAGTGGTGCCAGTGCACTCTCTGGACTCACTGCACTGCATCCCCAGTGGTGCCAGTGCACTCTCTGGAGTCACTGCACTGCATCCCCAGTGGTGCCAGTGCACTCTCTGGACTCACTGCACTGCATCTCCAATGGTGCCAGTGCACTCTCTGGACTCACTGCACTGCATCCCCAGTGGTGCCAGTGCACTCTCTGGACTCACTGCACTGCATCCCCAGTGGTGCCAGTGCACTCTCTGGACTCACTGAAGTGCATTCTCAGTGGAGCCAGTGCACTCTCTGGACTCACTGCAGTGCATCCCCAGTGGTGCCAGTACACTCACTGGACTGACTGCACTGCATCCCCAGTGGTGCTAGTGCACTCTCTGGACTCACTGCACTGCATCGCCAGTGGTGCAAGAGCACTCTCTGGACTCACTGCAGTGCATCCCCAGTGGTGCCAGTGCACTCTCTGGACTCACTGTACTGCATCCCCAGTGGTGCCAGTGCACTCTGTGGACTCACTGCTGTGCATCCCCATTGGTGCCAGTGCACTCTCTGGACTCACTGCACTGCATCCCCAGTGGTGCCAGTGCACTCTCTGGACTCACTGCACTGCATCCCCAGTGGTGCAAGTGCACTCTCTGGACTCACTGCAGTGCATCCCAAGTGGTGCCAATGCACTCTCTGGACTCACTGCAGTGCATCCCCAGTGGTGCCAGTACACTCACTGGACTCACTGCACTGCATCCCCAGTGGTGCCAGTGCAGTCTCTGCACTCACTGAAGTGCATCCCCAGTGGTGCCAGTGAACTCTCTGGACTCACTGCAGTGCATCCCCAGTGGTGCCAGTGCACTCTCTGGACTCACTGCACTGCATCCCCAGTGGTGCCAGTGCACTCTCTGGACTCACTGCACTGCATCCCCAGTGGTGCCAGTGCACTCTGTGGACTCACTGATGTGCATCCCGATTGGTGCCAGTGCACTCTCTGGACTCACAGCACTGCATCCCCAGTGGTGCCAGTGCACTCTCTGGACTCACTGCACTGCATCCCCAGTGGTGCCAGGGCACTCTCTGGACTCACTGCACTGCATCTCCAATGGTGCCAGTGCACTCTCTGGACTCACTGCACTGCATCCCCAGTGGTGCCAGTGCACTCTCTGGACTCACTGCACTGCATCCCCAGTGGTGCCAGTGCACTCTCTGGACTCACTGAAGTGCATTCTCAGTGGTGCCAGTGCACTCTCTGGACTCACTGCAGTGCATCCCCAGTGGTGCCAGTACACTCACTGGACTGACTGCACTGCATCCCCAGTGGTGCTAGTGCACTCTCTGGACTCACTGCAGTGCATCCCCAGTGGTGCAAGAGCACTCTCTGGACTCACTGCAGTGCATCCCCAGTGGTGCCAGTGCACTCTCTGGACTCACTGTATTGCATCACCAGTGGTGCCAGTGCACTCTGTGGACTCACTGCTGTGCATCCCCATTGGTGCCAGTGCACTCTCTGGACTCACTGCACTGCATCCCCAGTGGTGCAAGTGCACTCTCTGGACTCACTGCAGTGCATCCCAAGTGGTGCCAATGCACTCTCTGGACTCACTGCAGTGCATCCCCAGTGGTGCCAGTACACTCACTGGACTCACTGCACTGCATCCCCAGTGGTGCCAGTGCAGTCTCTGCACTCACTGAAGTGCATCCCCAGTGGTGCCAGTGAACTCTCTGGACTCACTGCAGTGCATCCCCAGTGGTGCCAGTGCACTCTCTGGACTCACTGCACTGCATCCCCAGTGGTGCCAGTGCACTCTCTGGACTCACTGCACTGCATCCCCAGTGGTGCCAGTGCACTCTCTGGACTCACTGCACTGCATCTCCAATGGTGCCAGTGCACTCTCTGGACTCACTGCACTGCATCCCCAGTGGTGCCAGTGCACTCTGTGGACTCACTGAAGTGCATCCCGATTGGTGCCAGTGCACTCTCTGGACTCACTGCACTGCATCCCCAGTGGTGCCAGTGCACTCTCTGGACTCACTGCACTGCATCCCCAGTGGTGCAAGTGCACTCTCTGGACTCACTGCAGTGCATCCCAAGTGGTGCCAATGCACTCTCTGGACTCACTGCACTGCATCCCCAGTGGTGCCAGTACACTCACTGGACTCACTGCACTGCATCCCCAGTGGTGCCAGTGCACTCTCTGCACTCACTGAAGTGCATCTCCAGTGGTGCCAGTGAACTCTCTGGACTCACTGCAGTGCATCCCCAGTGGTGCCAGTGCACTCTCTGGACTCACTGCACTGCAGCCCCAGTGGTGCCAGTGCACTCTCTGGACTCACTGCACTGCATCCCCAGTGGTGCCAGGGCACTATCTGGACTCACTGCACTGCATCTCCAATGGTGCCAGTGCACTCTCTGGACTCACTGCACTGCATCCCCAGTGGTGCCAATGCACTCTCTGGACTCACTGCACTGCATCCCCAGTGGTGCCAGTGCACTCTCTGGACTCACTGTACTGCATCCCCAGTGGTGCCAGTGCACTCTCTGGACTCACTGCACTGCATCTCCAGTGGTGCCAGTGCACTCTGTGGACTCACTGCTGTGCATCCCCATTGGTGCCAGTGCACTCTCTGGACTCACTGCACTGCATCCCCAGTGGTGTCAGTGCACTCTCTGGACTCACTGCACTGCATCCCCAGTGGTGCCAGTGCACTCTCTGGACTCACTGCAGTGCATCCCCAGTGGTGCCAATGCACTCTCTGGACTCACTGCAGTGCATCCCCAGTGGTGCCAGTACACTCACTGGACTCACTGCACTGCATCCCCAGTGGTGCCAGTGCAGTCTCTGCACTCACTGAAGTGCATCTCCAGTGGTGCCAGTGAACTCTCTGGACTCACTGCAGTGCATCCCCAGTGGTGCCAGTGCACTCTCTGGACTCACTGCACTGCATCCCCACTGCTGCCAGTGCACTCTCTGGACTCACTGCACTGCATCCCCAGTGGTGCCAGTGCACTTTCTGGACTCACTGCACTGCATCTCCAATGGTGCCAGTGTACTCTCTGTACTCACTGCACTGCATCCCCAGTGGTGCCAATGCACTCTCTGGACTCACTGCTGTGCATCCCCAGTGGTGCCAGTGCACTCTCTGGACTCACTGTACTGCATCCCCAGTGGTGCCAGTGCACTCTCTGGACTCACTGCACCGCATCCCCAGTGGTGCCAGTGCACTGTCTGGAGTGACTGCACTGCATCCCCAGTGGTGCCAGTGCACTCTCTGGACTCACTGCACTGCATCCCCAGTGGTGCCAATGCACTCTCTGGACTCACTGCACTGCATCCCCAGTGGTGCCAGTGCACTCACTGGACTCACTGCACTGCATCCCAAGTGGTACCAGTGCACTCTCTGGACTCACTGCACTGCATCCCCAGTGGTGCCAGTGCACTCTCTCGAGTCACTGCACTACATCCCCAGTGGTGCCAGTGCACTCACTGGACTCAATGTACTGCATTCCCAGTGGTGCTAGTGCACTCTCTGGACTCACTCTAGTGCATCCCCAGTGGTGCCAGTGCACTCTTTGGACTCACTGAAGTGCATTCTCAGTGGTGCCTGTGCACTCTCTGGACTCACTGCACTGCATCCCCAGTGGTGCCAGGGCACTCTCTGGACTCACTGAAGTGCATTCTCAGTGGTGCCAGTGCACTCTCTGGACTCACTGCAGTGCATCCCCAGTGGTGCCAGTACACTCACTGGACTCACTGAAGTGCATCCCCAGTGGTGCCAGTGCACTCTCTGGACTCACTGCACTGCATCCCCAGTGGTGCCAGTGCACTCTCTGGACTCACTGCACTGCATCCCCAGTGGTGCCAGTGCACTCTCTGGACTCACTGCACTGCATCTCCAATGGTGCCAGTGGACTCTCTGGACTCACTGCACTGCTTCCCCAGTGGTGCCAGTGCACTCTGTGGACTCACTGAAGTGCATCCCGATTGGTGCCAGTGCACTCTCTGGACTCACTGCACTGCATCCCCAGTGGTGCCAGTGCACTCTCTGGACTCACTGCACTGCATCCCCAGTGGTGCAAGTGCACTCTCTGGACTCACTGCAGTGCATCCCCAGTGGTGCCAATGCACTCTCTGGACTCACTGCAGTGCATCCCCAGTGGTGCCAGTACACTCACTGGACTCACTGCACTGCATCCCCAGTGGTGCCAGTGCACTCTCTGCACTCACTGAAGTGCATCTCCAGTGGTGCCAGTGAACTCTCTGGACTCACTGCAGTGCATCCCCAGTGGTGCCAGTGCACTCTCTGGACTCACTGCACTGCAGCCCCAGTGGTGCCAGGGCACTCTCTGGACTCACTGCACTGCATCTCCAATGGTGCCAGTGCACTCTCTGGACTCACTGCACTGCATCCCCAGTGGTGCCAATGCACTCTCTGGACTCACTGCTGTGCATCCCCAGTGGTGCCTGTGCACTCTCTGGACTCACTGTACTGCATCCCCAGTGGTGCCAGTGCACTCTCTGGACTCACTGCACTGCATCCCCAGTGGTGCCAGTGCACTCTGTGGACTCACTGCTGTGCATCCCCATTGGTGCCAGTGCACTCTCTGGACTCACTGCACTGCATCCCCAGTGGTGTCAGTGCACTCTCTGGACTCACTGCACTGCATCCCCAGTGGTGCAAGTGCACTCTGTGGACTCACTGCAGTGCATCCCCAGTGGTGCCAATGCACTCTCTGGACTCACTGCAGTGCATCCCCAGTGGTGCCAGTACACTCACTGGACTCACTGCACTGCATCCCCAGTGGTGCCAGTGCAGTCTCTGCACTCACTGCACTGCATCCCCAGTGGTGCCAGTGCACTCTCTGGACTCACTGCACTGCATCTCCAATGGTGCCAGTGCACTCTCTGTACTCACTGCACTGCATCCCCAGTGGTGCCAATGCACTCTCTGGACTCACTGCACTGCATCTCCAATGGTGCCAGTGCACTCTCTGTACTCACTGCACTGCATCCCCAGTGGTGCCAGTGCACTCTCTGGACTCAATGCACTGCATCTCCAATGGTGCCAGTGCACTCTCTGTACTCACTGCACTGCATCCCCAGTGGTGCCAATGCACTCTCTGGACTCACTGCTGTGCATCCCCAGTGGTGCCAGTGCACTCTCTGGACTCACTGTACTGCATCCCCAGTGGTGCCAGTGCACTCTCTGGACTCACTGCACCGCATCCCCAGTGGTGCCAGTGCACTCTCTGGAGTGACTGCACTGCATCCCCAGTGGTGCCAGTGCACTCTCTGGACTCACTGCACTGCATCCCCAGTGGTGCCAATGCACTCTCTGGACTCACTGCACTGCATCCCCAGTGGTGCCAGTGCACTCACTGGACTCACTGCACTGCATCCCAAGTGGTACCAGTGCACTCTCTGGACTCACTGCACTGCATCCCCAGTGGTGCCAGTGCACTCTCTCGAGTCACTGCACTACATCCCCAGTGGTGCCAGTGCACTCACTGGACTCACTGTACTGCATTCCCAGTGGTGCTAGTGCACTCTCTGGACTCACTCTAGTGCATCCCCAGTGGTGCCAGTGCACTCTCTGGACTCACTGCACTGCATTCTCAGTGGTGCCAGGGCACTCTCTGGACTCACTGAAGTGCATTCTCAGTGGTGCCAGTGCACTCTCTGGACTCCCGGCACCGCATCCCCAGTGGTGCCAGTGCACTCTCTGGGCTCACTGCAGTGCATCCCCAGTGCTGCCAGTGCACTCTCTTGACTCACTGTACTGCATCCCCAGTGGTGCCAGTGCACTCACTGGATTCACTGCACTGCATTCCCAGTGGTGCTAGTGCACTCTCTGGACTCACTGCACTGCATCCCCAGTGGTACCAGTGCACTCTCTGGACTCACTGAAGTGCATTCTCAGTGGTGCCAGTGCACTCTGTGGACTCACTGCAGTGCATCCCCAGTGGTGCCAGTGCGCTCTCTGGAGTCACTGCAGTGCATCCCCAGTGGTGCCAGTGCACTCTCTGGACTCACTGCACTGCATCACCAGTGCTGCCAGTGCACTCTCTGGACTCACTGCACTGCATCCCCAGTGGTGCCAGTGCACTCTCTGGACTCACTGCACTGCATCCCCAGTGGTGCCAGTGCACTCTCTGGACTCACTGCAGTGCATCCCCAGTGGTGCCAGTGCACTCTCTGGACTCACTGCACTGCATCCCCAGTGGTACCAGTGCACTCTGTGGACTCACTGCAGTGCATCCCCAGTGGTGCCAGTGCACTCTCTGGACTCACTGCACTGCATCCCCAGTGGTGCCAATGCACTCTCTGGACTCACTGCACTGCATCCCCAGTGGTGCCAGTGCACTCTCTGGACTCACTGCACTGCATCCCAAGTGGTGCCAGTGCACTCTCTGGAGTCACTGCACTGCATCCCCAGTGGTGCCAGTGCACTCTCTCGAGTCACTGCACTACATCCCCAGTGGTGCCAGTGCACTCACTGGACTCACTGTACTGCATCATCAGTGGTGCCAGTGCACTCTGTGGACTCACTGCAGTGCATCCCCAGTGGTGGCAGTGCACTCTCTGGACTCACTGCACTGCATCCCCAGTGGTGCCAGTGCACTCACTGGACTCACTATACTGCATCACCAGTGGTGCCAGTGCACTCTCTGGGCTCACTGCAGTGCATCCCCAGTGGTGCCAGTGCACTCTCTGGACTCACTGCAGTGCATCCCCACTGGTGCCAGTGCACTCAATGGATTCACTGCACTACATTCCCAGTGGTGCTAGTGCACTCTCTGGACTCACTGCAGTGCATCCCCAGTGGTGCCAGTGCACTCTTTGGACTCACTGAAGTGCATTCTCAGTGGTGCCAGTGCACTCTCTGGACTCACTGCACTGCATCCCCAGTGGTGCCAGTGCGCTCTCTGGACTCACTGAAGTGCATTCTCAGTGGTGCCAGTGCACACTCTGGACTCACTGCAGTGCATCCCCAGTAGTGCCAGTACACTCTCTGGACTCACTGCACTGCATCCCCAGTGGTGCTAGTGCACTCTGTGGACTCACTGCAGTGCATCCCCAGTGGTGCCAGTGCACTCTCTGGACTCACTGAAGGGCATTCTCAGTGGTGCCAGTGCACTCTCTGGACTCACTGCAGTGCATCACCCGTGGTGCCAGTGCACTCTCTGGACTCACCGCACCGCATCCCCAGTGGTGCCAGTGCACTCTCTGGACTCACTGCAGTGCATCCCCAGTGGTGCCAGTGCACTCTCTGGACTCACTGCACTGCATCTCCAGTGGTGCCAGAGCACTCTGTGGACTCACTGCACTGCATCCCCAGTGCTGCCTGTGCACTGTCTGGACTCACTGCACTGCATCCCCAGTGGTGCCACTGCACTCTCTGGACTCACTGCACTGCATCCCCAGTGGTGCCAGTGCACTCCCTGCACTCACTGCACTGCATCCCCAGTGGTGCCAGTGCACTCACTGGACTCACTGCAGTGCATTCCCTCTGGTGCCAGTGCACTCTCTGGACTCACTGCACTGCATCCCCAGTGGTGCCAGTGCACTCTCTGGACTCACTGCAGTGCATCCCCAGTGGTGCCAGTGCACTCTCTGGACTCACTGCAGTGCATCCCCAGTGGTGCCAGTGCACTCTCTGGACTCACTGAAGTGCATCCCCCGTGGTGCCAGTGCGATCTCTGGACTCACTGCACTGCATTCCCAGTGGTGC
This sequence comes from Anser brachyrhynchus, assembly GCF_964034855.1. Taxonomy (NCBI): domain Eukaryota; kingdom Metazoa; phylum Chordata; class Aves; order Anseriformes; family Anatidae; genus Anser; species Anser brachyrhynchus. Next base: position 27,992,231 of record NC_137703.1, read on the forward strand.
CAGTGCACACTCTGGACTCACTGCACTGCATCCCCAGTGGTGCCAGTGCACTCTCTGGACTCACTGCAGTGCATCCCCAGTGTTGCCAGTGCACTCTCTGGACTCACTGCACTGCATCCCCAGTGGTGCTAGTGCACTCTGTGGACTCACTGCACTGCATCCCCAGTGGTGCCAGAGCACTCTCTGGACTCACTGCACTGCATCCCCAGTGGAGCCAGTGCACTCTCTGGACTCACTGCACTGCATCCCCAGTGGTGCCAGTGCACTCTGTGGACTCACTGCAGTGCATCCCCAGTGGAGCCCGTGCACTCTCTGGACTCAGTGAAGTGCATCCCCAGTGGTGCCAGTGCACTCTCTAGACTCACTGCACTGCATCCCCAGTGGTGCCAGTGCACTCTCTGGAGTCACTGCAGTGCATCCCCAGTGGTGCCAGTGCAGTCTCTGCTCTCACTGAAGTGCATCCCCCGTGGTGCCAGTGAACTCTCTGGACTCACTGCAGTGCATCCCCAGTGGTGCCAGTGCACTCTCTGGACTCACTGCACTGCATCCCCAGTGGTGCCAGTGCACTCTCTGGACTCACTGCACTGCATCCCCAGTGGTGCCAGTGCACTCTCTGGACTCACTGCACTGCATCTCCAATGGTGCCAGTGCACTCTCTGGACTCACTGCACTGCATCCCCAGTGGTGCCAGTGCACTCTGTGGACTCACTGAAGTGCATCCCCATTGGTGCCAGTGCACTCTCTGGACTCACTGCAGTGCATCCCCAGTGGTGCCAGTGCACTCTCTGGACTCACTGCACTGCATCCCCAGTGGTGCAAGTGCACTCTCTGGACTCACTGCAGTGCATCCCAAGTGGTGCCAATGCACTCTCTGGACTCACTGCAGTGCATCCCCAGTGGTGCCAGTACACTCACTGGACTCACTGCACTGCATCCCCAGTGGTGCCAGTGCAGTCTCTGCACTCACTGAAGTGCATCTCCAGTGGTGCCAGTGAACTCTCTGGACTCACTGCAGTGCATCCCCAGTGGTGCCAGTGCACTCTCTGGACTCACTGCACTGCATCCCCAGTGGTGCCAGTGCACTCTCTGGACTCACTGCACTGCATCCCCAGTGGTGCCAGTGCACTCTCTGGACTCACTGCACTGCATCTCCAATGGTGCCAGTGCACTCTCTGGACTCACTGCAGTGCATCCCCAGTGGTGCCAGTGCACTCTCTGGACTCACTGAAGTGCATCCCCAGTGGTGCCAGAGCACTCTATGGACTCACTGCACTGCATCCCCAGTGGTGCCAGTGCTACCCCTGGACTCACTGTAGTGCAACCCCAGTGGTGCCAGTGCACTCTCTGGACTCACTGCAGGGCATCCCCAGTGGTGCCAGTGCACTCTCTGGACTCACTGCGCTGCATCCCCAGTGGTGCCAGTGCACTCTCTGGACTCACTGCACTGCATCCCCAGTGCTGCCAGTGCACTCTCTGGACTCACTGCAGGGCATCCCCGGTGGAGCCAGTGTACTCTCAGGACTCACTGTAGTGCAACCCCAGTGGTGCCAGTGCACTCTCTGGACTCACTGCACTGCATCCCCAGTGGTGCCAGTGCACTCTCTGGCGTCACTGCACTGCATCCCCCGTGGTGCAAGTGCACTCTCTGGACTCACTGGAGTGCATCACCAGTGGTGCCAGTGCACTCTCTGGACTCACTGCACTGCATCCCCAGTGCTGCCAGTGCACTCTCTGGACTCACTGCACTGCATCACCTGTGGTGCCAGTGCACTCCCTGGACTCACTGCACCGCATCCGCAGTGGTGCCTGTGCACTCTCTAGAGTCACTGCGCTGCATCCCCAGTTGTGCCAGTGCACTCTCTGGACTCACTGCAGTGCATCCCCAGTGGTGCCAGTGCACTCTCTGGAGTGACTGCAGTGCATCCCCAGTGGTGCCAGTGCACTCTCTGGACTCGCGTCACTGCATCCCCAGTGGAGCCAGTGCACTCTCTGGACTCGCGTCACTGCATCCGCAGTGGTGCCAGTGCACTCTCTGGACTCACTGAAGTGCATCCCCAGTGGTGCCAGTGCACTCTCTGGACTCACTGCAGTGTATTCCCGGTGGTGCCAGTGCACTCTCTGGACTCACTGCAGTGCATCCCCCAGTGGTGCTAGTGTACTCTGGACTCACTGCAGTGCATCCCCAGTGGTGCCAGTGCACTCTCTGGACTCACTGCACTGCATCCCCAGTGGTGCCAGTGCACTCTCTGGACTCACTATACTGCATCCCCAGTGGTGCCAGTGCACTCTCTGGACTCACCGCACTGCACCCTGAGTGGTGCCAGTGCACTCTCTGGACTCACTGCACCGCATCCCCAGTGGTGCCAGTGCACTCTCTAGAGTCACTGCACTGCATCCCCAGTGGTGCCAGTGCACTCTCTGGACTCACTGTACTGCATCCCCAGTGGTGCCAAAGCACTCTCTGGACTCCCGCCACCGCATCCCCAGTGGTTCCAGTACACTCTCTGGACTCACTGCACTGCATCCCCACTGGTGCCAGTGCACTCTCTGGACTCAGTGCACCGCATCCCCGGTGGTGCCAGTGCACTCTCTGGAGTGACTGCAGTGCATCCCCAGTGGTGCCAGTGCACTCTCTGGACTCGCGTCAATGCATCCCCAGTGGTGCTAGTGCACTCTGTGGACACACTGAAGGGCATTCTCAGTGGTGCCAGTGCACTCTCTGGACTCACTGAAGGGCATTCTCAGTGGTGCCAGTGCACTCTCTGGACTCACTGCAGTGCATCACCAGTGGTGCCAGTGCACTCTCTGGACTCACCGCACCGCATCCCCAGTGGTGCCAGTGCACTCTCTGGACTCACTGCAGTGTATCCCCAGTGGTGCTAGTGCACTCTCTGGAATCACTGCACTGCATCTCCAGTGGTGCCAGAGCACTCTGTGGACTCACTGCACTGCATCCCCAGTGCTGCCTGTGCACTGTCTGGACTCACTGCACTGCATCCCCAGTGGTGCCACTGCACTCTCTGGACTCACTGCACTGCATCCCCAGTGGTGCCAGTGCACTCTCTGGACTCACTGCACTGCATCCCCAGTGGTGCCAGTGCACTCACTGGACTCACTGCAGTGCATTCCCTCTGGTGCCAGTGCACTCTCTGGACTCACTGCACTGCATCCCCAGTGGTGCCAGTGCACTCTCTGGACTCACTGCAATGCATCCCCAGTGGTGCCAGTGCACTCTCTGGACTCACTGCAGGGCATCCCCGGTGGAGCCAGTGTACTCTCAGGACTCACTGTAGTGCAACCCCAGTGGTGCCAGTGCACTCTCTGGACTCACTGCACTGCATCCCCAGTGGTGCCAGTGCACTCTCTGGCGTCACTGCACTGCATCCCCCGTGGTGCAAGTGCACTCTCTGGACTCACTGGAGTGCATCACCTGTGGTGCCAGTGCACTCTCTGGACTCACTGCACTGCATCCCCAGTGCTGCCAGTGCACTCTCTGGACTCACTGCACTGCATCACCTGTGGTGCCAGTGCACTCTCTGGACTCACTGCACCGCATCCGCAGTGGTGCCTGTGCACTCTCTAGAGTCACTGCGCTGCATCCCCAGTTGTGCCAGTGCACTCTCTGGACTCACTGCAGTGCATCCCCAGTGGTGCCAGTGCACTCTCTGGAGTGACTGCAGTGCATCCCCAGTGGTGCCAGTGCACTCTCTGGACTCGCGTCACTGCATCCCCAGTGGAGCCAGTGCACTCTCTGGACTCGCGTCACTGCATCCGCAGTGGTGCCAGTGCACTCTCTGGACTCACTGAAGTGCATCCCCAGTGGAGCCAGTGCACTCTCTGGACTCACTGCAGTGTATTCCCGGTGGTGCCAGTGCACTCTCTGGACTCACTGCAGTGCATCCCCAGTGGTGCTAGTGCACTCTGGACTCACTGCAGTGCATCCCCAGTGGTGCCAGTGCACTCTCTGGACTCACTGCACTGCATCCCCAGTGGTGCCAGTGCACTCTCTGGACTCACTATACTGCATCCCCAGTGGTGCCAGTGCACTCTCTGGACTCACCGCACTGCACCCTGAGTAGTGCCAGTGCACTCTCTGGACTCACTGCACCGCATCCCCAGTGGTGCCAGTGCACTCTCTAGAGTCACTGCACTGCATCCCCAGTGGTGCCAGTGCACTCTCTGGACTCACTGTACTGCATCCCCAGTGGTGCCAAAGCACTCTCTGGACTCCCGCCACCGCATCCCCAGTGGTTCCAGTTCACTCTCTGGACTCACTGCACTGCATCCCCACTGGTGCCAGTGCACTCTCTGGACTCAGTGCAGCGCATCCCCGGTGATGCCAGTGCACTCTCTGGAGTGACTGCAGTGCATCCCCAGTGGTGCCAGTGCACTCTCTGGACTCGCGTCAATGCATCCCCAGTGGTGCTAGTGCACTCTGTGGACTCACTGCAGTGCATCCCCAGTGGGTCCAGTGCACTCTCTGGACTCACTGAAGGGCATTCTCAGTGGTGCCAGTGCACTCTCTGGACTCACTGCAGTGCATCCCCAGTGGTGCCAGTGCACTCTCTGGACTCACAGCAGTGCATCCCAAGTGGTGCTAGTGCACTCTCTGGACTCACTGCACTGCATCTCCAGTGGTGCCAGAGCACTCTGTGGACTCACAGCCCTGCATCCCCAGTGCTGCCTGTGCACTGTCTGGACTCACTGCACTGCATCCCCAGTGGTGCCACTGCACTCTCTGGACTCACTGCACTGCATCCCCAGTGGTGCCAGTGCACTCCCTGCACTCACTGCACTGCATCCCCAGTGGTGCCAGTGCACTCACTGGACTCACTGCAGTGCATTCCCTCTGGTGCCAGTGCACTCTCTGGACTCACTGCACTGCATCCCCAGTGGTGCCAGTGCACTCTCTGGACTCACTGCAGTGCATCCCCAGTGGTGCCAGTGCACTCTCTGGACTCACTGCAGTGCATCCCCAGTGGTGCCAGTGCACTCTCTGGACTCACTGAAGTGCATCCCCCGTGGTGCCAGTGCGATCTCTGGACTCACTGCACTGCATTCCCAGTGGTGCCAGTGCACACTCTGGACTCACTGCACTGCATCCCCAGTGGCGCCAGTGCACTCTCTGGACTCACTGCAGTGCATCCCCAGTGTTGCCAGTGCACTCTCTGGACTCACTGCACTGCATCCCCAGTGGTGCTAGTGCACTCTGTGGACTCACTGCACTGCATCCCCAGTGGTGCCAGAGCACTCTCTGGACTCACTGCACTGCATCCCCAGTGGAGCCAGTGCACTCTCTGGACTCACTGCACTGCATCCCCAGTGGTGCCAGTGCACTCTGTGGACTCACTGCAGTGCATCCCCAGTGGAGCCCGTGCACTCTCTGGACTCAGTGAAGTGCATCCCCAGTGGTGCCAGTGCACTCTCTAGACTCACTGCACTGCATCCCCAGTGGTGCCAGTGCACTCTGTGGACTCACTGCAGTGCATCCCCAGTGGTGCCAGTGCACTCTCTGGACTCACTGAAGTGCATTCTCAGTGGTGCCAGTGCACTCTCTGGACTCACTGCAGTGCATCCCCAGTGGTGCCAGTACACTCACTGGACTGACTGCACTGCATCCCCAGTGGTGCTAGTGCACTCTCTGGACTCACTGCACTGCATCGCCAGTGGTGCAAGAGCACTCTCTGGACTCACTGCATTGCATCCCCAGTGGTGCCAGTGCACTCTCTGGACTCACTGTACTGCATCCCCAGTGGTGCCAGTGCACTCTGTGGACTCACTGCTGTGCATCCCCATTGGTGCCAGTGCACTCTCTGGACTCACTGCACTGCATCCCCAGTGGTGCCAGTGCACTCTCTGGACTCACTGCACTGCATCCCCAGTGGTGCCAGTGCACTCTGTGGACTCACTGCAGTGCATCCCAAGTGGTGCCAGTGCACTCTCTGGACTCACTGCAGTGCATCCCCAGTGGTGCCAGTACACTCACTGGACTCACTGCACTGCATCCCCAGTGGTGCCAGTGCACTCTCTGGAGTGACTGCAGTGCATCCCCAGTGGTGCCAGTGCACTCTCTGGACTCACTGCAGTGCATCCCCAGTGGTGCCAGTGCACTCTCTGGAGTGACTGCAGTGCATCCCCAGTGGTGCCAGTGCACTCTCTGGACTCGCGTCACTGCATCCCCAGTGGAGCCAGTGCACTCTCTGGACTCGCGTCACTGCATCCGCAGTGGTGCCAGTGCACTCTCTGTACTCACTGAAGTGCATCCCCAGTGGTGCCAGTGCACTCTCTGGACTCACTGCAGTGTATTCCCGGTGGTGCCAGTGCACTCTCTGGACTCACTGCAGTGCATCCCCAGTGGTGCCAGTGCACTTTCTGGACTCACTGCACTGCATCCCCAGTGGTGCCAGTGCACTCTCTGGACTCACCGCACTGCACCCTGAGTGGTGCCAGTGCACTCTCTGGACTCACTGCACCGCATCCCCAGTGGTGCCAGTGCACTCTCTAGAGTCACTGCACTGCATCCCCAGTGGTGCCAGTGCACTCTCTGGACTCACTGTACTGCATCCCCAGTGGTGCCAAAGCACTCTCTGGACTCCCGCCACCGCATCCCCAGTGGTTCCAGTTCACTCTCTGGACTCACTGCACTGCATCCCCAGTGGTGCCAGTGCACTCTCTGGACTCAGTGCACCGCATCCCCGGTGGTGCCAGTGCACTCTCTGGAGTGACTGCAGTGCATCCCCAGTGGTGCCAGTGCACTCTCTGGACTCGCGTCAATGCATCCCCAGTGGTGCTAATGCACTCTCTGGACTCACTGCACTGCACTCCGAGTGGTGCCAGTGCACTCTCTGGACTCACTGCAGTGCATCCTCAGTGGTGCCAGTGCACTCTCTGGACTCACTGCAGTGCATCCCTAGTGGTGCCAGTGCACTCTCTGGACTCACTGCACTGCATCCCCAGTGCTGCCAGTGCTCTCTCTGGACCCACTGCACTGCATCCACAGTGGTGCCAGTGCACTCACTGGACTCACTGCAGTGCATCACCAGTGGTGCCAGTGCACTCTCTGGACACACTGAAGTGCATTCTCAGTGGTGCCAGTGCACTCTCTGGACTCACTGCACTGCATCCCCAGTGGTGCCAGTACACTCACTGGACTCACTGCACTGCATCCCCAGTGGTGCCAGTGCAGTCTCTACACTCACTGAAGTGCATCTCCAGTGGTGCCAGTGAACTCTCTGGACTCACTGCACTGCATCCCCAGTGGTGCCAGTGCACTCTCTGGACTCACTGCACTGCATCCCTAGTGGTGCCAGGGCACTCTGCAGACACTGCAGTTCATCCCCAAAGGTGACAGTGCACTCTCTGGACTCACTGCAGTGCATCCCCAGTGGTGCCAGTGCACTCTCTGGACTCACTGCACTACTCCAGCCGCGGCAGTCGCTCCAGCCGCGGTAGCCCTCCAGCCTCGGCAGCCGCGGCAGCCGCGGCAGCCGCTCCAGCCGCGGCAGCCGCTCCGTCCGCGGCACACGCGGCAGCCGCTCCAAACGCGGCAGGCGCTCCAACCGCGGCAACCGCTCCAGCCGTGGCAGCCGCTCCACTCGGTAGCGGCTGGAGCTCCTGCCGCGTTTGGAGCGGTTACCGCGGCTGGAGCGGCTGGAGCGGCTGCCGCGGCTGGAGCGGCTGCCGTGGCTGGAGGGGCTAACGCGGCTGGAGAGGCTGACGCGGTTGGAGCGTCTAGAGCGTCTGCCGCGGCTGGAGGTGCTACCGCGGCTGGAGCGGTTGACGCGGCTGGATCGGAAACCGAGGCTGGAGCGCCACTCTCTGGACTCACTGCACTGCATCACCAGTGGTGCCAGTGCACTCTCTGGACTCACTGCACTGCATCACCAGTGGTGCCAGTGCACTCACTGGACTCACTGCACTGCATCCCCAGTGGTGCCAGTGCACTCTCTGGACTCACTGCACTGCATCCCCAGTGGCGCTAGTGCACTCTCTGGACACACTGAAGTGCATTTTCAGTGGTGCCAGTGCACTCTCTGGACTCACTGCACTGCATCCCCAGTGGTGCCAGTGCACTCTCTGGACTCACTGCACTGCATCCCCAGTGGTGCCAGTGCACTCTCTGGACTCACTGCAGTGCATCCCCAGTGGTGCCAGTGCACTCTGTGGACTCACTGCAGTGCATCCCCAGTGGTGCCAGTGCACTCTCTGGACTCACTGCAGTGCATCCCCAGTGGTGCCAGTGACCTCTCTGGACTCACTGCAGTGCATCCCCCGTGGTGCAAGTGCACTCTCTGGACTCATTGGAGTGCATCACCTGTGGTGCCAGTGCACTCTCTGGACTCACTGCAGTGCATCCCCAGTGCTGCCAGTGCACTCTCTGGACTCACTGCACTGCATCCCCAGTGGTGCCAGTGCACTCTCTGGACTCACTGCAGGGCATCCCCAGTGGTGCCAGTGCGCTCTCTGGACTCACTGCAGGGCATCCCCAGTGGTGCCAGTGCACTCTCTGGACTCACTGCACTGCATCCCCAGTCCTGCCAGTGCACTCTCTGGACTCACTGCACTGCATCCCCAGTGGTGCCAGTGCACTCTCTGGACACACTGAAGTGCATTTTCAGTGGTGCCAGTGCACTCTCTGGACTCACTGCACTGCATCCCCAGTGGTGCCAGTGCACTCTCTGGACTCACTGCAGTGCATCCCCAGTGGTGCCAGTGCACTCTGTGGACTCACTGCACCGCATCCCCAGTGGTGCCAGTGCACTCTGTGGACTCACTGCACCGCATCCCCAGTGGTGCCAGTGCACTCTCTGGACTCACTGCAGTGCATCCCCAGTGGTGCCAGTGCGCTCTCTGGACTCACTGCAGTGCATCCCCCGTGGTGCAAGTGCACTCTCTGGACTCACTGGAGTGCATCACCTGTGGTGCCAGTGAACTCTCTGGACTCACTGCAGTGCATCCCCAGTGCTGCCAGTGCACTCTCTGGACTCACTGCACTGCATCCCCAGTGGTGCCAGTGCGCTCTCTGGACTCACTGCAGGGCATCCCCAGTGGTGCCAGTGAACTCTCTGGACTCACTGCAGGGCATCCCCAGTGGTGCCAGTGCACTCTCTGGACTCACTGCACTGCATCCCCAGTCCTGCCAGTGCACTCTCTGGACTCACTGCACTGCATCGCCAGTGGTGCCAGTGCACTCTCTGGACTCACTGCACTGCATTCCCAGTGGTTACAGTGAAGTCTTTGGACTCACTGCACTCCATCCCCACTGGTGCCTTTGCACTCCCTGGACTCACTGCACTGCTCCAGCCGCGGCAGCCGCTCCAGCCGCGGTAGCCCTCCAGCCGTGGCAGCCGCTCCACTCGGTAGCGGCTGGAGCGGCTGCCGCGGCTGGAGCGGCTGGAGCGGCTGCCGCGGCTGGAGCGGCTGGAGCAGATGCCGCGGCTGGAGCGGCTGGAGCGGCTGCCGCGGCTGGAGCGGCTGGCGCGGCTGGAGGAGCTACCGCGGCTGGAGCGGATGCCGAGGCTGGAGCGGATGCCGCGGCTGGAGCGGATGCCGAGGCTGGAGCGGATGCCGCGGCTGGTGCGGCTGGAGAGGCTGCCGCGGCTGGAGCAGTGCAGTGAGTCCAGAGAGTGCACTGGCACCTTGGGGATGCAGTGCAGTGAGTAAAGAGAGTGCACTGGCACCACTGGGGATGCAGTGCAGTGAGTCCAGAGAGTGCACTGGCACCACTGGGGATGCAGTGCAGTGAGTCCAGAGAGTGCACTGGCACCACTGGGGATGCAATGCAGTGAGTCCAGAGAGTGCACTGGCACCACTGGGCATGCAGTGCTGTGAGTCCAGAGAGTGCCCCGGCAACACTGGAAATGCACTGCAGTTAGTCCAGAGAGTGCACTGGCACCACTGGGGATGCAGTGCCGTGAGTCCAGAGAATGCACTGGCACCACTGGGGATACGGTGCCGGGAGTCCAGAGAGTGCACTGACACCACTGGGGATGCGGTGCCTGGAGTCCAGAGAGTGCTTTGGCTCCACTGGGGTTGCAGTGCTGTGAGTCCACAGAGTGCACTGACACCAGTGGGAATGCGGTGCAGTGAGTCCAGAGAGTGCAATGGCACCACTGGGGATGCACTGCAGTGAGTCCAGAGTGCACTAGCACCACTGGGGATGCAGAGCAGTGAGTCCAGAGAGTGCACTGGCACCACTGAGAATGCATTTCAGTGAGTCCAGAGAGTGCCGCTCCAGGCTCGGCATCCGCTCCAGCCGAGTCAACCCCGCGGTAGCCCCTCCAGCCGCGGTAGACGCTCCAGCCGCGGCAGCCGCTCCAGCCGCTCCAGCCGCGGCAGCCGCTCCAGCCCCTCCAGCCGCGCCAGCCTCTCCATCCGCGGCAGCCGCTCCAGCCTCGGCAGGCGCTCCAGCCGCTCCAGCCGCGGCAGCCGCTCCAGCCGCTACCGAGTGGAGCGGCTGCCACGGCTGGAGGGCTACCGCGGCTGGAGCGGCTGCCGCGGCTGTAGCAGTGCAGTAGTCCAGGGAGTGCACTGGCACCACTGGGGATGCACTGCTGTGAGTCCAGAGAGTGCACTGACACCACTGGGGATGCACTTCAGTCAGTCCAGTGAGTGTACTGGCACCAATGGGGATGCAGTGCAGTGAGTCAAGAGAGTGCACTGGCAGGTCTGGGGATGCAGTGCAGTGAGTCCAGAGAGTGCACTGGCACCACTGGGGATGCCCTGCAGTGAGTCCAGAGAGCGCACTGGCACCACTGGGGATGCAGTGCAGTAAGTCCAGAGAGTGCACTGGCAGCACTGGGGATGCAGTGCAGTGAGTCCAGAGTGTGCACTGGCACCACAGGTGATGCACTCCAGTGAGTCCAGAGAGTGCACTTGCACCACGGGGGATGCACTGCAGTGAGTCCAGAGAGCGCACTGGCACCACTGGGGATGCACTGCAGTGAGTCCACAGAGTGCACTGGCACCACTGGGGATGCAGTGCAGTGAGTCCAGAGAGTGCACTGGCACCACTGGGGATGCAGTGCAGTGAGTCCAGAGAGTGCACTGGCACCACTGTGGATGCAGTGCAGTGAGTCCAGAGAGTGCACTGGCACCACTGAAAATGCACTTCAGTGTGTCCAGAGAGTGCACTGGCACCACTGGGGATGCACTGCAGTGAGCCCAGAGAGTGCACTAGCGCCACTGGGGATGCAGTGCAGTGAGTCCAGAGAGTGCACTGGCACCACTGGTGATGCAGTGCAGTGAGTCCAGTGAGTGCACTGGCACCACTGGTGATGCAGTGCAGTGAGTCCAGAGAGTGGCGCTCCAGCCTCGGTTTCCGCTCCAGCCGCGTCAACCGCTCCAGCCGCGGTAGCCCCTCCAGCCGCGGCAGACCTTCTAGACGCTTCAACCGCGTCAGCTCTCCAGCCGCGTTAGCCCCTCCAGCCGCGGCAGCCGCTCCAGCCGAGGCAGACGCTCCAGCCGCTACCGAGTGGAGCGCCTGCCGCGTTTGGAGCGGCTGCCGCGGCTTCCGCGGCTGGTGCGGCTGCTGCGGTTGGAGAGTCTGCCGCGTATGCCGCGGACGGAGCGGCTGCCGCGGCTGGAGCGGCTGCCGCGGCTGCCGCGGCTGCCGAGGCTGGAGGGCTACCGCGGCTGGAGCGACTGCCGCGGCTGGAGTAGTGCAGTGAGTCCAGAGAGTGCACTGGCACCACCGGGGATGCAAAGCAGTGAGTCCAGAGAGTGCACTGTCACCTTTGGGGATGCACTGCAATGTCTGCAGAGAGTGCCCTGGCACCACGGGGGATGCAGTGCAGTGAGTCCAGTGAGTGTACTGGCACCACTGGGGATGCAGCGCAGTGAGTCCAGAGAGTGCACTGGCACCACTGAGAATGCACTTCAGTGTGTCCAGAGAGTGTACTGGCACCACTGGTGATGCACTGCAGTGAGTCCAGAGAGTGCACTGGGAGCACTGGGGATGCAGTGCAGTGAGTCCAGAAAGAGCACTGGCAGCAAAGGGGATGCAGTGCAGTGAGTCCAGAGAGTGCACTGGCACCACTGGGGATGCAGTGCAGTGAGTCCAGAGAGTGCACTGTCACCTTTTGGGATGCACTGCAATGTCTGCAGAGAGTGCCCTGGCACCACTGGGGATGCAGTGCAGTGAGTCCAGAGAGTGCACTGGAACCACCGGGGATGCGGTGGCGGGATTCCAGAGAGTGCTTTGGCACCACTGGGGATGCAGTACAGTGAGTCCAGAGAGTGCACTGGCACCAGTGGGGATGCAGCGCATGACTCTAGAGAGTGCACTGGCACCACTGGGAATGCGGTGCAGTGAGTCCAGAGAGTGCAGTGGCACCACTGGGGATGCAGTTTAGTGAGTCCAGAGAGTGCACTGGCACCACTGGGGATGCAGTGCATTGAGTCCACTGAGTGTACTGGCACCACTGGGGATGCACTGCAGTGAGTCCAGAGAGTGCACTGGCACTACTGAGAATGCACTTCAATGAGTCCAGAGAGTGCACTGGCACCACTGGGGATGCACTGCAGTGAGTCCAGAGAGTGCAGTGGAACCACTGGGGATGCACTGCAGTGAGTCCAGAGAGTGCTTTGGCACCGGTGGGGGTGCACTGCAGTTACTCTAGAGACTGCACTGGCACCACTGGTGATGCAGTGCAGTGAGTCCAGAGAGTGCACTGGCACCAGTGGGGATGCACTGCAGTGAGTCCAGAGAGTGCACTGGCACCAATGGGGATGCACTGCAGTGAGTCCAGAGAGTGCACTGTCACCACTGGGGATGCAGTACAGTCAGTCCACAGAGTGCACTGGCACCACTGGGGATGCAGTGCAGTGAGTCCAGAGAGTGCACTGGCACCACTGGGGATGCAGTGCAGTGACTCAAGAGAGTGCACTGGCAGCACTGGGGATGCAGTGCAGTGAGTCCAGAGAGTGCACTGGCACTACTGGGGATGCACTGCAGTGAGTCCAGAGAGTGCACTGTCACTACGGGGGATGCAGTGCAGTGAGTCCAGAGAGTGCACTGGCACCACTGGGGATGCAGTGCAGTGAATCCAGTGAGTGCACTGGCAGCACTAGGGATGCAGTGCAGTGAGTCCAGAGAGTGCACTGGCACCACTGGGGATGCACTGCAGTGAGTCCAGAGAGTGCACTGTCACTACGGGGGATGCAGTGCAGTGAGTCCAGAGAGTGCACTGGCCCCACTGGGGATGCAGTGCAGTGAGTCCTGAGAGAGCACTGGCACCACTGGGGATGCACTGCAGTGAGTCCAGAGATTGCACTGGCACCACTGGGGATGCAGTACAGTGAGTCCACACAGTGCACTAGCACCACTGGGGATGCAGTGCATTGAGTCCAGAGAGTGCACTGGCACCACTGGAGATGCAGTGCAGTGAGTCCAGAGAGTGCAATGGCACCACTGCGGATGCACTGCAGTTACTCCAGAGAGTGCACTGGCTGCACTGGGGATGCACTGCAGTGAGTCCAGAGAGTGCACTGGCACCACACTGGATGCACTGCAGTGAGTCCAGAGAGTGGACTGGCACCACTGGGGATGCAGTGAAGTGTGTCCCGATAGTGCACTGGCACCACTGAGAATGCACTTCAGTGAGTCCAGAGAGTGCACTGGCACCACTGGGGATGCAGTGCAGTGAGTCCACAGAGTGCACTGGCACCAGTGGGGATGCACTGCAGTGAGTCCATTGAGTGCACTGGCACCACTGGGGATGCAGTGCAGTGAGTCCAGAGAGTGCACTGGCACCACTGGGGAAGCGGTGCAGTGAGTCCAGAGAGTGCAGTGGCACCACTAGGGATGCAGTGCAGTGAGTCCAGAGAGTGCACTGGCAGCACTGGGGATGCAGTGCAGTGAGTCCAGAGAGTGCACTGGCACCACTGGTGATGCACTGCTGTGAGTCCAGAGAGTGCTCTTGCACCACAGGGGATGCAGTGCAGTGACTCAAGAGAGTGCACTGGCAGCACTGGGGATGCAGTGCAGTGAGTCCAGAGAGTGCACTGGCACCACTGGAGATGCAGTGCAGTGAGTCCAGAGAGTGCAATGGCACCACTGCGGATGCACTGCAGTTACTCCAGAGAGTGCACTGGCTGCACTGGGGATGCACTGCAGTGAGTCCAGAGAGTGCACTGGCACCACTGGGGATGCACTGCAGTGAGTCCAGAGAGTGTACTGGCACCACTGGGGATGCACTGAAGTGTGTCCCGATAGTGCACTGGCACCACTGAGAATGCACTTCAGTGAGTCCAGAGAGTGCACTGGCACCACTGGGGATGCACTGCAGTGAGTCCACAGAGTGCACTGGCACCAGTGGGGATGCACTGCAGTGAGTCCAGTGAGTGCACTGGCACCACTGGGGATGCAGTGCAGTGAGTCCAGAGAGTGCACTGGCACCACTGGGGAAGCGGTGCAGTGAGTCCAGAGAGTGCAGTGGCACCACTAGGGATGCAGTGCAGTGAGTCCAGAGAGTGCACTGGCAGCAGTGGGGATGCAGTGCAGTGAATCCAGTGAGTGCACTGGCACCACTGGTGATGCACTGCTGTGAGTCCAGAGAGTGCATTTGCACCACTGGGGATGCAGTGCAGTGACTCAAGAGAGTGCACTGGCAGCACTGGGGATGCAGTGCAGTGAGTCCAGAGAGTGCACTGGCACCACTGGAGATGCAGTGCAGTGAGTCCAGAGAGTGCAATGGCACCACTGCGGATGCACTGCAGTGAGTCGAGAGAGTGCACTGGCTGCAATGGGGATGCACTGCAGTGAGTCCAGAGAGTGCACTGGCACCACTGGGGATGCACTGCAGTGAGTCCACAGAGTGCACTAGCACCACTGGGGATGCAGTGCAGTGAGTCCAGAGAGTGCGCTGGAACCACTGGGGATGCAGTGCAGTGAGTCCAGAGAGTGCACTGGCACCACTGGGGATGCAGTGCAGTGAGTCCAGAGAGTGCACTGGCACCAGTGGGGATGCACTGCAGTGAGTCCAGTGAGTGCACTGGCACCACTGGGGATGCAGTGCAGTGAGTCCAGAGAGTGCACTGGCACCACTGGGGAAGCAGTGCAGTGAGTCCAGAGAGTGCAGTGGCACCACTAGGGATGCAGTGCAGTGAGTCCAGAGAGTGCACTGGCAGCACTGGGGATGCACTGCAGTGAGTCCAGAGAGTGCACTGGCACCACTGGGGATGCAGTGCAGTGAGTCCAGAGAGTGCACTGGCACCACTGAGAATGCACTTCAGTGAGTCCAGAGAGTGCACTGGCACCACTGGGGATGCACTGCAGTGAGTCCAGAGAGTGCACTGGCACCACTGGGGATGCAGGGCTGTGACTCCAGAGAGCGCACAGGCACCACTGGGGATGCAGTGCAGTGAGTCCAGAGAGTGCACTGGCACCACTGGGGATGCACTGCAGTGAGCCCAGAGAGTGCATTGGCACCAGTGGGGATGCACTGCAGTGAGTCCAGTGAGTGCGCTGGCACCACTGGGGAAGCAGTGCAGTGAGTCCAGAGAGTGCAGAGGCACCACTGGTGATGCAGTTTAGTGAGTCCAGAGAGTGCACTGGCACCACTGGGGATGCAGTGCAGTGAGTCCAGAGAGTGCACTGGCACCACTGGGGATGCAGTGCAGTGAGTCCAGAGAGTGCACTGGCACTACTGGGGATGCAGTTTAGTGAGTCCAGAGAGTGCACTGGCACCACTGGGGATGCAGTTTAGTGAGTCCAGAGAGTGCACTGGCACCACTGGGGATGCAGTGCAGTGAGTCCAGAGAGTGCACTGGCACTACTGGGGATGCAGTGCAGTGAGTCCAGAGAGTGCACTGGCACCACTGGGGATGCACTGCAGTGAGTCCAGAGAGTGCACTGTCACTACTGGGAATGCAGTGCAGTAAGTCCAGAGAGTGCACTGGCCCCACTGGGGATGCAGTGCAGTGAGTCCTGAGAGTGCACTGGCACCACTGGGGATGCAGTGCAGTGACTCAAGAGAGTGCACTGGCAGCACTGGGGATGCAGTGCAGTGAGTCCAGAGAGTGCACTGGCACCACTGGAGATGCAGTGCAGTGAGTCCAGAGAGTGCAATGGCACCACTGCGGATGCACTGAAGTTACTCCAGAGAGTGCACTGGCTGCACTGGGGATGCACTGCAGTGAGTCCAGAGAGTGCACTGGCACCACACTGGATGCACTGCAGTGAGTCCAGAGAGTGGACTGGCACCACTGGGGATGCACTGAAGTGTGTCCCGATAGTGCACTGGCACCACTGAGAATGCACTTCAGTGAGTCCAGAGAGTGCACTGGCACCACTGGGGATGCAGTGCAGTGAGTCCACAGAGTGCACTGGCACCAGTGGGGATGCACTGCAGTGAGTCCATTGAGTGCACTGGCACCACTGGGGATGCAGTGCAGTGAGTCCAGAGAGTGCACTGGCACCACTGGGGAAGCGGTGCAGTGAGTCCAGAGAGTGCAGTGGCACCACTAGGGATGCAGTGCAGTGAGTCCAGAGAGTGCACTGGCAGCACTGGGGATGCAGTGAAGTGAGTCCAGAGAGTGCACTGGCACCACTGGTGATGCACTGCTGTGAGTCCAGAGAGTGCTCTTGCACCACAGGGGATGCAGTGCAGTGACTCAAGAGAGTGCACTGGCAGCACTGGGGATGCAGTGCAGTGAGTCCAGAGAGTGCACTGGCACCACTGGAGATGCAGTGCAGTGAGTCCAGAGAGTGCAATGGCACCACTGGGGATGCACTGCAGTTACTCCAGAGAGTGCACTGGCTGCACTGGGGATGCACTGCAGTGAGTCCAGAGAGTGCACTGGCACCACTGGGGATGCACTGCAGTGAGTCCAGAGAGTGTACTGGCACCACTGGGGATGCACTGAAGTGTGTCCCGATAGTTCACTGGCACCACTGAGAATGCACTTCAGTGAGTCCAGAGAGTGCACTGGCACCACTGGGGATGCACTGCAGTGAGTCCACAGAGTGCACTGGCACCAGTGGGGATGCACTGCAGTGAGTCCAGTGAGTGCACTGGCACCACTGGGGATGCAGTGCAGTGAGTCCAGAGAGTGCACTGGCACCACTGGGGAAGCGGTGCAGTGAGTCCAGAGAGTGCAGTGGCACCACTAGGGATGCAGTGCAGTGAGTCCAGAGAGTGCACTGGCAGCAGTGGGGATGCAGTGCAGTGAGTCCAGAGAGTGCACTGGCACCACTGGTGATGCAGTTCAGTGAGTCCTGAGAGTGCACTGGCACCACTGGGGATGCAGTGCAGTGAGTCCAGAGAGTGCACTGGCACCACTGAGAATGCACTTCAGTGAGTCCAGAGAGTGCACTGGCACCACTGGGGATGCAGTGCAGTGAGTCCAGAGAGTGCACTGGCACTACTTGGGATGCAGTGCTGTGACTCCAGAGAGCGCACAGGCACCACTGGGGATGCACTTCAGTGAGTCCAGAGAGTGCACTGGCACCACTGGGGATGCAGTGCAGTGAGTCCAGAGAGTGCACTGGCACCACTGGTGATGCACTGCTGTGAGTCCAGAGAGTGCTCTTGCACCACAGGGGATGCAGTGCAGTGTCTCAAGAGAGTGCACTGGCACCACTGGGGATGCAGTGCAGTGAGTCCAGAGAGTGCACTGGCACCACTGGAGATGCAGTGCAGTGAGTCCAGAGAGTGCACTGGCACCACTGCGGATGCACTGCAGTGAGTCCAGAGAGTGCACTGGCTGCACTGGGGATGCACTGCAGTGAGTCCAGAGAGTGCACTGGCACCACTGGGGATGCACTGCAGTGAGTCCAGAGAGTGTACTGGCACCACTGGGGATGCAGTGCAGTGAGTCCAGAGAGTGCGCTGGAACCACTGGGGATGCAGTGCAGTGAGTCCAGAGAGTGCACTGGCACCACTGGGGATGCAGTGCAGTGAGTCCAGAGAGTGCACTGGCACCAGTGGGGATGCACTGCAGTGAGTCCAGTGAGTGCACTGGCACCACTGGGGATGCAGTGCAGTGAGTCCAGAGAGTGCACTGGCACCACTAGGGATGCAGTGCAGTGAGTCCAGAGAGTGCACTGGCAGCACTGGGGATGCAGTGCAGTGAGTCCAGAGAGTGCACTGGCACCACTGGGGATGCAGTGCAGTGAGTCCAGAGAGTGCACTGGCACCACTGAGAATGCACTTCAGTGACTCGAGAGAGTGCACTGGCACCACTGGGGATGCAGTGCAGTGAGTCCAGAGATTGCACTGGCACCACTGGGGATGCAGTGCTGTGACTCCAGAGAGCGCACAGGCACCACTGGGGATGCAGTGCAGTGAGTCCAGAGAGTGCACTGGCACCACTGGGGATGCACTGCAGTGAGCCCAGAGAGTGCACTGGCACCAGTGGGGATGCACTGCAGTGAGTCCAGTGAGTGCACTGGCACCACTGGGGAAGCAGTGCAGTGAGTCCAGAGAGTGCAGAGGCACCACTGGTGATGCAGTTTAGTGAGTCCAGAGAGTGCACTGGCACCACTGGGGATGCAGTGCAGTGAGTCCAGTGAGTGTACTGGCACCACTGGGGATGCACTGCAGTGAGTCCAGAGAGTGTACTGGCACCACTGAGAATGCACTTCAGTGAGTCCAGAGAGTGCACTGGCACCACTGGGGATGCACTTCAGTGAGTCCAGAGAGTGCACTGGCACCACTGGGGATGCAGTGCAGTGACTCCAGAGAGTGCACTGGCACCACTGGGGATGCAGTGCAGTGAGTCCAGAGAGTGCTCTGGCACCACTGGGGATGCGGTGCCGGGAGTCCAGAGAGTGCTTTGGCACCAGTGGGAATGCACTGCAGTTACTCCAGAGACTGCACTGGCACCACTGGGGATGCAGTGCAGTGAGTCCAGAGAGTGCACTGTCACTACTGGGGATGCAGTGCAGTGAGTCCAGAGAGTGCACTGGCCCCACTGGGGATGCAGTGCAGTGAGTCCTGAGAGTGCACTGGCACCACTGGGGATGCACTGCAGTGAGTCCAGAGAGTGCACTGGCACCACTGGGGATGCACTGCAGTGAGTCCACACAGTGCACTAGCACCACTGGGGATGCAGTGCAGTGAGTCCAGAGAGTGCACTGGCACCACTGGGGATGCAGTGCAGTGAGTCCAGAGAGTGCACTGGCACCACTGGTGATGCACTGCTGTGAGTCCAGAGAGTGCTATTGCACCACAGGGGATGCAGTGCAGTGACTCAAGAGAGTGCACTGGCAGCACTGGGGATGCAGTGCAGTGAGTCCAGAGAGTGCACTGGCACCACTGGAGATGCAGTGCAGTGAGTCCAGAGAGTGCAATGGCACCACTGCGGATGCACTGCAGTTACTCCAGAGAGTGCACTGGCTGCACTGGGGATGCACTGCAGTGAGTCCAGAGAGTGCACTGGCACCACTGGGGATGCACTGCAGTGAGTCCAGAGAGTGTACTGGCACCACTGGGGATGCACTGAAGTGTGTCCCGATAGTGCACTGGCACCACTGAGAATGCACTTCAGTGAGTCCAGAGAGTGCACTGGCACCACTGGGGATGCACTGCAGTGAGTCCACAGAGTGCACTGGCACCACTGGGGATGCACTGCAGTGAGTTCAGTGAGTGCACTGGCACCACTGGGGATGCACTTCAGTGAGTCCAGAGAGTGCACTGGCACCACTGGGGATGCACTGCAGTGAGTCCAGAGAGTGCACTGGCACCACCGGGAATGCACTGCAGTGAGTCCAGAGAGTGCACTGGCACCACTGGGGATGCACTGCAGTGAGTCCAGAGAGTGCACTGGCACCACTGGGGATGCAGTGACGCGAGTCCAGAGAGTGCACTGGCACCACTGGGGATGCAGTGACGCGAGTCCAGAGAGTGCACTGGCACCACTGGGGATGCACTGCAGTCACTCCAGAGAGTGCACTGGCACCACTGGGGATGCGCTGCAGTGAGTCCAGAGAGTGCACTGGCACAACTGGGGATGCAGCGCAGTGACTCTAGAGAGTGCACTGGCACTACTGCGGATGCGGTGCAGTGAGTCCAGAGAGTGCACTGTCACCACAGGTGATGCAGTGCAGTGAGTCCAGAGAGTGCACTGGCAGCACTGGGGATGCAGTGCAGTGAGTCCAGAGAGTGCACTGGCACCACAGGTGATGCACTCCAGTGAGTCCAGAGAGTGCACTTGCACCACGGGGGATGCAGTGCAGTGACGCCAGAGAGTGCACTGGCAGCATTGGGGTGCAGAGCAGTGAGTCCAGAGAGTGCACTGGCACCACTGGGGATGCAGTGCAGTGAGTCCAGAGAGTGCACTGGCACCACTGGGGATGCACTGCAGTGAGTCCTGAGAGTACACTGGCTCCACCGGGGATGCCCTGCAGTGAGTCCAGAGAGTGCACTGGCGATGCAGTGCAGTGAGTCCAGAGAGTGCACTGGCACCACTGGGGATGCAGCGCAGTGAGTCCAGAGAGTGCACTGGCCCCACTGGGGATGCACTGCAGTGAGTCTAGAGAGTGCACTGTCACTACTGGGGATGCAGTGCAGTGAGTCCAGAGAGTGCACTGGCACCACTGGGGATGCAGTTTAGTGAGTCCAGAGAGTGCACTGGCACCACTGGGGATGCACTGCAGTGAGTCCAGAGATTGCCCTGGCACCACTGGGGGTGCAGTTCAGTGAGTCCAGAGAGTGCACTGGCACCACTGGGGATGCAGTGCAGTGAGTCCAGAGAGTGCACTGGCACCACTGGAGATGCAGTGCAGTGAGTCCAGAGAGTGCAATGGCACCACTGCGGATGCACTGCAGTGAGTCCAGAGAGTGCACTGGCTGCACTGGGGATGCACTGCAGTGAGTCCAGAGAGTGCACTGGCACCACTGGGGATGCACTGCAGTGAGTACAGAGAGTGCACTGGCACCACTGGGGATGCACTGCAGTGACTCGAAAGAGTGCACTGGCACCACTGGGGAAGCAGTGCAGTGAGTCCAGAGAGTGCACTGGCACCACTGGGGATGCACTGCAGTGAGTCCAGAGAGTGCACTGTCACTACTGGGGATGCAGTGCAGTGAGTCCAGAGAGTGCACTGGCACCACTGAGAATGCACTTCAGTGAGTCCAGAGAGTGCACTGGCACCACTGGGGATGCACTGCAGTGAGTCCAGAGATTGCACTGGCACCACTGGGGATGCAGTACAGTGAGTCTACACAGTGCACTAGCACCACTGGGGATGCAGTGCAGTGAGTCCAGAGAGTGCACTGGCTCCACTGGGGATGCAGTGCAGTGAGTCCAGAGAGTGCACTGGCACCACTGGTGATGCACTGCTGTGAGTCCAGAGAGTGCTCTTGCACCACAGGGGATGCAGCGCAGTGACTCAAGAGAGTGCACTGGCAGCACTGGCGATGCAGTGCAGTGAGTCCAGAGAGTGCACTGGCACCACTGGTGATGCAGTGCGATGAGTCCAGAGAGTGCAATGGCACCACTGCGGATGCACTGCAGTGAGTCCAGAGAGTGCACTGGCTCCACTGGGGATGCAGTGCAGTGAGTCCAGAGAGTGCACTGGCACCACTGGGGATGCACTGCAGTGAGTCCAGAGATTGTACTGGCACCACTGGGGATGCACTGAAGTGAGTCCAGAGAGTGCAGTGGCACCACTGAGAATGCACTTCAGTGAGTCCAGAGAGTGCACTGGCACCACTGGGGATGCAGTGCAGTGAGTCCACAGAGTGCACTAGCACTACTGGGGATGCAGTGCAGTGAGTCCAGAGAGTGCGCTGGAACCACTGGGGATGCAGTGCAGTGAGTCCAGAGAGTGCACTGGCACCACTGGGGATGCAGTGCAGTGACTCCAGAGAGTGCACTGGCACCACTGGGGATGCACTGCAGTGAGTCCAGTGAGTGCACTGGCACCACTGGGGATGCAGTGCAGTGAGTCCAGAGAGTGCACTGGCACCACTGGGGAAGCAGTGCAGTGAGTCCAGAGAGTGCAGTGGCACCACTGGGGATGCAGTGCAGTGAGTCCAGAGAGTGCACTGGCAGCACTGGGGATGCAGTGCAGTGAGTCCAGAGAGTGCACTGGCACCACTGGGGATGCAGTTCAGTGAGTCCAGAGAGTGCACTGGCACCACTGGGGATGCAGTGCAGTGAGTCCAGAGAGTGCACTGGCACCACTGAGAATGCAGTGCTGTGACTCCAGAGAGCGCACAGGCACCACTGGGGATGCAGTGCAGTGAGTCCAGAGAGTGCACTGGCACCACTGGGGATGCACTGCAGTGAGCCCAGAGAGTGCACTGGCACCAGTGAGGATGCACTGCAGTCAGTCCAGTGAGTGCACTGGCACCACTGGGGAAGCAGTGCAGTGAGTCCAGAGAGTGCAGTGGCACCACTGGTGATGCCGTGCAGTGAGTCCAGAGAGTGCACTGGCACCACTGGGGATGCGGTGCTGGGAGTCCAGAGAGTGCTTTGGCACCAGTGGGGATGCAGTGCAGTTACTCCAGAGACTGCACTGGCACCACCGGGGATGCAGTGCAGTGAGTCCAGAGAGTGCACTGGCACCACTGGAGATGCACTGCAGTGAGTCCAGAGAGTGCACTGGCACCACTGGGGATGCAGTGCTGTGACTCCAGAGAGCGCACTGGCACCACTGGGGATGCAGTGCAGTGAGTCCAGAGAGTGCACTGGCACCACTGGGGATGCACTGGAGTGAGCCCAGAGAGTGCACTGGCACCAGTGGGGATGCACTGCAGTGAGTCCAGTGAGTGCACTGGCACCACTGGGGAAGCAGTGCAGTGAGTCCAGAGAGTGCAGTGGCACCACTGGGGATGCAGTTTAGTGAGTCCAGAGAGTGCACTGGCACCACTGGGGATGCAGTGCAGTGAGTCCAGTGAGTGTACTGGCACCACTGGGGATGCACTGCAATGAGTCCAGAGAGTGCACTGGCACCACTGAGAATGCACTTCAATGAGTCCAGAGAGTGCACTGGCACCACTGGGGATGCACTGCAGTGAGTCCAGAGAGTGCAGTGGCACCACTGGGGATGCCCTGCAGTGAGTCCAGAGAGTGCTTTGGCACCAGTGTGGATGCACTGCAGTTACTCTAGAGACTGCACTGGCACCACTGGGGATGCACTGCAGTGAGTCCAGAGAGTGCACTGGCACCAGTGGGGATGCACTGCAGTGAGTCCAGAGAGTGCACTGGCACCACTGGGGATGCACTGAAGTGTGTCCCGATAGTGCACTGGCACCACTGAGAATGCACTTCAGTGAGTCCAGAGAGTGCACTGGCACCACTGGGGATGCAGTGCAGTGAGTCCACAGAGTGCACTGGCACCAGTGGGGATGCACTGCAGTGAGTCCATTGAGTGCACTGGCACCACTGGGGATGCAGTGCAGTGAGTCCAGAGAGTGCACTGGCACCACTGGGGAAGCGGTGCAGTGAGTCCAGAGAGTGCAGTGGCACCACTAGGGATGCAGTGCAGTGAGTCCAGAGAGTGCACTGGCAGCACTGGGGATGCAGTGCAGTGAGTCCAGAGAGTGCACTGGCACCACTGGTGATGCACTGCTGTGAGTCCAGAGAGTGCTCTTGCACCACAGGGGATGCAGTGCAGTGACTCAAGAGAGTGCACTGGCAGCACTGGGGATGCAGTGCAGTGAGTCCAGAGAGTGCACTGGCACCACTGGAGATGCAGTGCAGTGAGTCCAGAGAGTGCAATGGCACCACTGCGGATGCACTGCAGTTACTCCAGAGAGTGCACTGGCTGCACTGGGGATGCACTGCAGTGAGTCCAGAGAGTGCACTGGCACCACTGGGGATGCACTGCAGTGAGTCCAGAGAGTGTACTGGCACCACTGGGGATGCACTGAAGTGTGTCCCGATAGTGCACTGGCACCACTGAGAATGCACTTCAGTGAGTCCAGAGAGTGCACTGGCACCACTGGGGATGCACTGCAGTGAGTCCACAGAGTGCACTGGCACCAGTGGGGATGCACTGCAGTGAGTCCAGTGAGTGCACTGGCACCACTGGGGATGCAGTGCAGTGAGTCCAGAGAGTGCACTGGCACCACTGGGGAAGCGGTGCAGTGAGTCCAGAGAGTGCAGTGGCACCACTAGGGATGCAGTGCAGTGAGTCCAGAGAGTGCACTGGCAGCAGTGGGGATGCAGTGCAGTGAATCCAGTGAGTGCACTGGCACCACTGGTGATGCACTGCTGTGAGTCCAGAGAGTGCATTTGCACCACTGGGGATGCAGTGCAGTGACTCAAGAGAGTGCACTGGCAGCACTGGGGATGCAGTGCAGTGAGTCCAGAGAGTGCACTGGCACCACTGGAGATGCAGTGCAGTGAGTCCAGAGAGTGCAATGGCACCACTGCGGATGCACTGCAGTGAGTCGAGAGAGTGCACTGGCTGCACTGGGGATGCACTGCAGTGAGTCCAGAGAGTGCACTGGCACCACTGGGGATGCACTGCAGTGAGTCCACAGAGTGCACTAGCACCACTGGGGATGCAGTGCAGTGAGTCCAGAGAGTGCGCTGGCACCACTGGGGATGCAGTGCAGTGAGTCCAGAGAGTGCACTGGCACCACTGGGGATGCAGTGCAGTGAGTCCAGAGAGTGCACTGGCACCAGTGGGGATGCACTGCAGTGAGTCCAGTGAGTGCACTGGCACCACTGGGGATGCAGTGCAGTGAGTCCAGAGAGTGCACTGGCACCACTGGGGAAGCAGTGCAGTGAGTCCAGAGAGTGCAGTGGCACCACTAGGGATGCAGTGCAGTGAGTCCAGAGAGTGCACTGGCAGCACTGGGGATGCACTGCAGTGAGTCCAGAGAGTGCACTGGCACCACTGGGGATGCAGTGCAGTGAGTCCAGAGAGTGCACTGGCACCACTGAGAATGCACTTCAGTGAGTCCAGAGAGTGCACTGGCACCACTGGGGATGCACTGCAGTGAGTCCAGAGAGTGCACTGGCACCACTGGGGATGCAGGGCTGTGACTCCAGAGAGCGCACAGGCACCACTGGGGATGCAGTGCAGTGAGTCCAGAGAGTGCACTGGCACCACTGGGGATGCAGTGCAGTGAGCCCAGAGAGTGCATTGGCACCAGTGGGGATGCACTGCAGTGAGTCCAGTGAGTGCGCTGGCACCACTGGGGAAGCAGTGCAGTGAGTCCAGAGAGTGCAGAGGCACCACTGGTGATGCAGTTTAGTGAGTCCAGAGAGTGCACTGGCACCACTGGGGATGCAGTGCAGTGAGTCCAGAGAGTGCACTGGCACTACTGGGGATGCAGTGCAGTGAGTCCAGAGAGTGCACTGGCACCACTGGGGATGCACTGCAGTGAGTCCAGAGAGTGCACTGTCACTACTGGGAATGCAGTGCAGTAAGTCCAGAGAGTGCACTGGCCCCACTGGGGATGCAGTGCAGTGAGTCCTGAGAGTGCACTGGCACCACTGGGGATGCAGTGCAGTGACTCAAGAGAGTGCACTGGCAGCACTGGGGATGCAGTGCAGTGAGTCCAGAGAGTGCACTGGCACCACTGGAGATGCAGTGCAGTGAGTCCAGAGAGTGCAATGGCACCACTGCGGATGCACTGCAGTTACTCCAGAGAGTGCACTGGCTGCACTGGGGATGCACTGCAGTGAGTCCAGAGAGTGCACTGGCACCACACTGGATGCACTGCAGTGAGTCCAGAGAGTGGACTGGCACCACTGGGGATGCACTGAAGTGTGTCCCGATAGTGCACTGGCACCAGTGAGAATGCACTTCAGTGAGTCCAGAGAGTGCACTGGCACCACTGGGGATGCAGTGCAGTGAGTCCACAGAGTGCACTGGCACCAGTGGGGATGCACTGCAGTGAGTCCATTGAGTGCACTGGCACCACTGGGGATGCAGTGCAGTGAGTCCAGAGAGTGCACTGGCACCACTGGGGAAGCGGTGCAGTGAGTCCAGAGAGTGCAGTGGCACCACTAGGGATGCAGTGCAGTGAGTCCAGAGAGTGCACTGGCAGCACTGGGGATGCAGTGCAGTGAGTCCAGAGAGTGCACTGGCACCACTGGTGATGCACTGCTGTGAGTCCAGAGAGTGCTCTTGCACCACAGGGGATGCAGTGCAGTGACTCAAGAGAGTGCACTGGCAGCACTGGGGATGCAGTGCAGTGAGTCCAGAGAGTGCACTGGCACCACTGGAGATGCAGTGCAGTGAGTCCAGAGAGTGCAATGGCACCACTGCGGATGCACTGCAGTTACTCCAGAGAGTGCACTGGCTGCACTGGGGATGCACTGCAGTGAGTCCAGAGAGTGCACTGGCACCACTGGGGATGCACTGCAGTGAGTCCAGAGAGTGCACTGGCACCACTGGGGATGCAGTGCAGTGAGTCCAGAGAGTGCACTGGCACCACTGGGGAAGCGGTGCAGTGAGTCCAGAGAGTGCAGTGGCACCACTAGGGATGCAGTGCAGTGAGTCCAGAGAGTGCACTGGCAGCAGTGGGGATGCAGTGCAGTGAGTCCAGAGAGTGCACTGGCACCACTGGTGATGCAGTTCAGTGAGTCCTGAGAGTGCACTGGCACCACTGGGGATGCAGTGCAGTGAGTCCAGAGAGTGCACTGGCACCACTGAGAATGCACTTCAGTGAGTCCAGAGAGTGCACTGGCACCACTGGGGATGCAGTGCAGTGAGTCCAGAGAGTGCACTGGCACTACTTGGGATGCAGTGCTGTGACTCCAGAGAGCGCACAGGCACCACTGGGGATGCACTTCAGTGAGTCCAGAGAGTGCACTGGCACCACTGGGGATGCAGTGCAGTGAGTCCAGAGAGTGCACTGGCACCACTGGTGATGCACTGCTGTGAGTCCAGAGAGTGCTCTTGCACCACAGGGGATGCAGTGCAGTGTCTCAAGAGAGTGCACTGGCACCACTGGGGATGCAGTGCAGTGAGTCCAGAGAGTGCACTGGCACCACTGGAGATGCAGTGCAGTGAGTCCAGAGAGTGCACTGGCACCACTGCGGATGCACTGCAGTGAGTCCAGAGAGTGCACTGGCTGCACTGGGGATGCACTGCAGTGAGTCCAGAGAGTGCACTGGCACCACTGGGGATGCACTGCAGTGAGTCCAGAGAGTGTACTGGCACCACTGGGGATGCAGTGCAGTGAGTCCAGAGAGTGCGCTGGAACCACTGGGGATGCAGTGCAGTGAGTCCAGAGAGTGCACTGGCACCACTGGGGATGCAGTGCAGTGAGTCCAGAGAGTGCACTGGCACCAGTGGGGATGCACTGCAGTGAGTCCAGTGAGTGCACTGGCACCACTGGGGATGCAGTGCAGTGAGTCCAGAGAGTGCACTGGCACCACTAGGGATGCAGTGCAGTGAGTCCAGAGAGTGCACTGGCAGCACTGGGGATGCAGTGCAGTGAGTCCAGAGAGTGCACTGGCACCACTGGGGATGCAGTGCAGTGAGTCCAGAGAGTGCACTGGCACCACTGAGAATGCACTTCAGTGACTCGAGAGAGTGCACTGGCACCACTGGGGATGCAGTGCAGTGAGTCCAGAGATTGCACTGGCACCACTGGGGATGCAGTGCTGTGACTCCAGAGAGCTCACAGGCACCACTGGGGATGCAGTGCAGTGAGTCCAGAGAGTGCACTGGCACCACTGGGGATGCACTGCAGTGAGCCCAGAGAGTGCACTGGCACCAGTGGGGATGCACTGCAGTGAGTCCAGTGAGTGCACTGGCACCACTGGGGAAGCAGTGCAGTGAGTCCAGAGAGTGCAGAGGCACCACTGGTGATGCAGTTTAGTGAGTCCAGAGAGTGCACTGGCACCACTGGGGATGCAGTGCAGTGAGTCCAGTGAGTGTACTGGCACCACTGGGGATGCACTGCAGTGAGTCCAGAGAGTGCACTGGCACCACTGAGAATGCACTTCAGTGAGTCCAGAGAGTGCACTGGCACCACTGGGGATGCACTTCAGTGAGTCCAGAGAGTGCACTGGCACCACTGGGGATGCAGTGCAGTGACTCCAGAGAGTGCACTGGCACCACTGGGGATGCAGTGCAGTGAGTCCAGAGAGTGCTCTGGCACCACTGGGGATGCGGTGCCGGGAGTCCAGAGAGTGCTTTGGCACCAGTGGGAATGCACTGCAGTTACTCCAGAGACTGCACTGGCACCACTGGGGATGCAGTGCAGTGAGTCCAGAGAGTGCACTGTCACTACTGGGGATGCAGTGCAGTGAGTCCAGAGAGTGCACTGGCCCCACTGGGGATGCAGTGCAGTGAGTCCTGAGAGTGCACTGGCACCACTGGGGATGCACTGCAGTGAGTCCAGAGAGTGCACTGGCACCACTGGGGATGCACTGCAGTGAGTCCACACAGTGCACTAGCACCACTGGGGATGCAGTGCAGTGAGTCCAGAGAGTGCACTGGCACCACTGGGGATGCAGTGCAGTGAGTCCAGAGAGTGCACTGGCACCACTGGTGATGCACTGCTGTGAGTCCAGAGAGTGCTCTTGCACCACAGGGGATGCAGTGCAGTGACTCAAGAGAGTGCACTGGCAGCACTGGGGATGCAGTGCAGTGAGTCCAGAGAGTGCACTGGCACCACTGGAGATGCAGTGCAGTGAGTCAATAGAGTGCAATGGCACCACTGCGGATGCACTGCAGTTACTCCAGAGAGTGCACTGGCTGCACTGGGGATGCACTGCAGTGAGTCCAGAGAGTGCACTGGCACCACTGGGGATGCACTGCAGTGAGTCCAGAGAGTGTACTGGCACCACTGGGGATGCACTGAAGTGTGTCCCTATAGTGCACTGGCACCACTGAGAATGCACTTCAGTGAGTCCAGAGAGTGCACTGGCACCACTGGGGATGCACTGCAGTGAGTCCACAGAGTGCACTGGCACCAGTGGGGATGCACTGCAGTGAGTCCAGTGAGTGCACTGGCACCACTGGGGATGCAGTGCAGTGAGTCCAGAGAGTGCACTGGCACCACTGTGGATGCAGTGCAGTGAGTCCAGAGAGAGCACTGGCAGCACAGGGGATGCAGTGCAGTGAGTCCAGAGAGTGCACTGGCACCACTAGGGATGCACTGCAGTGAGTCCAGAGAGTGCACTGGCACCACTGGGGATGCAGTGCAGTGAGTCCAGAGAGTGCACTGGCACCATTCGGGATGCAGTGCAGTGAGTCCAGAGTGCATTAGCACCAATGGGGATGCATTGACGCGAGTCCAGAGAGTGCACTGGCACCACTGGGGATGCACTGCAGTCACTCCAGAGAGTGCACTGGCACCACTGGGGATGCGGTGCAGTGAGTCCAGAGAGTGCACTGGCACCACTGGGGATGCACTGCAGTGAGTCCAGAGAGTGCACTGGAACCACTGGGGATGCGGTGGCGGGAGTCCAGAGAGTGCTTTGGCACCACTGGGGATGCAGTACAGTGAGTCCAGAGAGTGCACTGGCACCACTGGGGATGCAGCGCAGTGACTCTAGAGAGTGCACTGGCACCACTGGGGATGCGGTGCAGTGAGTCCAGAGAGTGCACTGGCACCACTCAGGTTGCAGTGCGGTGAGTCCAGAGAGTGCACTGGCACCACTGGGGATGCAGTACAGTGACTCTAGAGAGTGCACTGGCACCACTGGGTATGCAGTGCAGTGAGTCCAGAGAGTGCACTGTCACCACTGGGGATGCAGTGCAGTGAGTCCAGAGAGTGCACTGGCACCACTGGGGATGCACTGCAGTGAGTCCAGAGAGTGCACTGGCACCACCGGGAATGCACTGCAGTGAGTCCAGAGAGTGCACTGGCACCACTGGGGATGCACTTCAGTGAGTCCAGAGAGTGCACTGGCACCACTGGGGATGCAGTGACGCGAGTCCAGAGAGTGCACTGGCACCACTGGGGATGCAGTGACGCGAGTCCAGAGAGTGCACTGGCACCACTGGGGATGCACTGCAGTCACTCCAGAGAGTGCACTGGCACCACTGGGGATGCGCTGCAGTGAGTCCAGAGAGTGCACTGGCACAACTGGGGATGCAGCGCAGTGACTCTAGAGAGTGCACTGGCACTACTGCGGATGCGGTGCAGTGAGTCCAGAGAGTGCACTGTCACCACAGGTGATGCAGTGCAGTGAGTCCAGAGAGTGCACTGGCAGCACTGGGGATGCAGTGCAGTGAGTCCAGAGAGTGCACTGGCACCACAGGTGATGCACTCCAGTGAGTCCAGAGAGTGCACTTGCACCACGGGGGATGCAGTGCAGTGAGGCCAGAGAGTGCACTGGCAGCATTGGGGTGCAGAGCAGTGCGTCCAGAGAGTGCACTGGCACCACTGGGGATGCAGTGCAGTGAGTCCAGAGAGTGCACTGGCACCACTGGGGATGCACTGCAGTGAGTCCTGAGAGTACACTGGCTCCACCGGGGATGCCCTGCAGTGAGTCCAGAGAGTGCACTGGCGATGCAGTGCAGTGAGTCCAGAGATTGCACTGGCACCACTGGGGATGCAGTGCTGTGACTCCAGAGAGCGCACTGGCACCACTGGGGATGCACTGCAGTGAGTACAGAGAGTGCACTGGCACCACTGGGGATGCACTGCAGTGACTCGAAAGAGTGCACTGGCACCACTGGGGAAGCAGTGCAGTGAGTCCAGAGAGTGCACTGGCACCACTGGGGATGCACTGCAGTGAGTCCAGAGAGTGCACTGTCACTACTGGGGATGCAGTGCAGTGAGTCCAGAGAGTGCACTGGCACCACTGAGAATGCACTTCAGTGAGTCCAGAGAGTGCACTGGCACCACTGGGGATGCACTGCAGTGAGTCCAGAGATTGCACTGGCACCACTGGGGATGCAGTACAGTGAGTCTACACAGTGCACTAGCACCACTGGGGATGCAGTGCAGTGAGTCCAGAGAGTGCACTGGCTCCACTGGGGATGCAGTGCAGTGAGTCCAGAGAGTGCACTGGCACCACTGGTGATGCACTGCTGTGAGTCCAGAGAGTGCTCTTGCACCACAGGGGATGCAGCGCAGTGACTCAAGAGAGTGCACTGGCAGCACTGGCGATGCAGTGCAGTGAGTCCAGAGAGTGCACTGGCACCACTGGTGATGCAGTGCGATGAGTCCAGAGAGTGCAATGGCACCACTGCGGATGCACTGCAGTGAGTCCAGAGAGTGCACTGGCTCCACTGGGGATGCAGTGCAGTGAGTCCAGAGAGTGCACTGGCACCACTGGGGATGCACTGCAGTGAGTCCAGAGATTGTACTGGCACCACTGGGGATGCACTGAAGTGAGTCCAGAGAGTGCAGTGGCACCACTGAGAATGCACTTCAGTGAGTCCAGAGAGTGCACTGGCACCACTGGGGATGCACTGCAGTGAGTCCAGAGAGTGC
Organism: Anser brachyrhynchus; assembly: GCF_964034855.1. Lineage (NCBI taxonomy): Eukaryota > Metazoa > Chordata > Aves > Anseriformes > Anatidae > Anser > Anser brachyrhynchus. Next base: position 28,023,541 of record NC_137703.1, read on the forward strand.
ACTGGCACCACCGGGAATGCACTGCAGTGAGTCCAGAGAGTGCACTGGCACCACTGGGGATGCACTTCAGTGAGTCCAGAGAGTGCACTGGCACCACTGGGGATGCAGTGACGCGAGTCCAGAGAGTGCACTGGCACCACTGGGGATGCAGTGACGCGAGTCCAGAGAGTGCACTGGCACCACTGGGGATGCACTGCAGTCACTCCAGAGAGTGCACTGGCACCACTGGGGATGCGCTGCAGTGAGTCCAGAGAGTGCACTGGCACAACTGGGGATGCAGCGCAGTGACTCTAGAGAGTGCACTGGCACTACTGCGGATGCGGTGCAGTGAGTCCAGAGAGTGCACTGTCACCACAGGTGATGCAGTGCAGTGAGTCCAGAGAGTGCACTGGCAGCACTGGGGATGCAGTGCAGTGAGTCCAGAGAGTGCACTGGCACCACAGGTGATGCACTCCAGTGAGTCCAGAGAGTGCACTTGCACCACGGGGGATGCAGTGCAGTGACGCCAGAGAGTGCACTGGCAGCATTGGGGTGCAGAGCAGTGAGTCCAGAGAGTGCACTGGCACCACTGGGGATGCAGTGCAGTGAGTCCAGAGAGTGCACTGGCACCACTGGGGATGCACTGCAGTGAGTCCTGAGAGTACACTGGCTCCACCGGGGATGCCCTGCAGTGAGTCCAGAGAGTGCACTGGCGATGCAGTGCAGTGAGTCCAGAGAGTGCACTGGCACCACTGGGGATGCAGCGCAGTGAGTCCAGAGAGTGCACTGGCCCCACTGGGGATGCACTGCAGTGAGTCTAGAGAGTGCACTGTCACTACTGGGGATGCAGTGCAGTGAGTCCAGAGAGTGCACTGGCACCACTGGGGATGCAGTTTAGTGAGTCCAGAGAGTGCACTGGCACCACTGGGGATGCACTGCAGTGAGTCCAGAGATTGCCCTGGCACCACTGGGGGTGCAGTTCAGTGAGTCCAGAGAGTGCACTGGCACCACTGGGGATGCAGTGCAGTGAGTCCAGAGAGTGCACTGGCACCACTGGAGATGCAGTGCAGTGAGTCCAGAGAGTGCAATGGCACCACTGCGGATGCACTGCAGTGAGTCCAGAGAGTGCACTGGCTGCACTGGGGATGCACTGCAGTGAGTCCAGAGAGTGCACTGGCACCACTGGGGATGCACTGCAGTGAGTACAGAGAGTGCACTGGCACCACTGGGGATGCACTGCAGTGACTCGAAAGAGTGCACTGGCACCACTGGGGAAGCAGTGCAGTGAGTCCAGAGAGTGCACTGGCACCACTGGGGATGCACTGCAGTGAGTCCAGAGAGTGCACTGTCACTACTGGGGATGCAGTGCAGTGAGTCCAGAGAGTGCGCTGGAACCACTGGGGATGCAGTGCAGTGAGTCCAGAGAGTGCACTGGCACCACTGGGGATGCACTGCAGTGAGTCCAGAGATTGCACTGGCACCACTGGGGATGCAGTACAGTGAGTCTACACAGTGCACTAGCACCACTGGGGATGCAGTGCAGTGAGTCCAGAGAGTGCACTGGCTCCACTGGGGATGCAGTGCAGTGAGTCCAGAGAGTGCACTGGCACCACTGGTGATGCACTGCTGTGAGTCCAGAGAGTGCTCTTGCACCACAGGGGATGCAGCGCAGTGACTCAAGAGAGTGCACTGGCAGCACTGGCGATGCAGTGCAGTGAGTCCAGAGAGTGCACTGGCACCACTGGTGATGCAGTGCGATGAGTCCAGAGAGTGCAATGGCACCACTGCGGATGCACTGCAGTGAGTCCAGAGAGTGCACTGGCTCCACTGGGGATGCAGTGCAGTGAGTCCAGAGAGTGCACTGGCACCACTGGGGATGCACTGCAGTGAGTCCAGAGATTGTACTGGCACCACTGGGGATGCACTGAAGTGAGTCCAGAGAGTGCAGTGGCACCACTGAGAATGCACTTCAGTGAGTCCAGAGAGTGCACTGGCACCACTGGGGATGCAGTGCAGTGAGTCCAGAGAGTGCACTAGCACTACTGGGGATGCAGTGCAGTGAGTCCAGAGAGTGCGCTGGAACCACTGGGGATGCAGTGCAGTGAGTCCAGAGAGTGCACTGGCACCACTGGGGATGCAGTGCAGTGACTCCAGAGAGTGCACTGGCACCACTGGGGATGCACTGCAGTGAGTCCAGTGAGTGCACTGGCACCACTGGGGATGCAGTGCAGTGAGTCCAGAGAGTGCACTGGCACCACTGGGGAAGCAGTGCAGTGAGTCCAGAGAGTGCAGTGGCACCACTGGGGATGCAGTGCAGTGAGTCCAGAGAGTGCACTGGCACCACTGGGGATGCACTGCAGTGAGTCCAGAGAGTGCACTGGCACCACTGGGGATGCAGTTCAGTGAGTCCAGAGAGTGCACTGGCACCACTGGGGATGCAGTGCAGTGAGTCCAGAGAGTGCACTGGCACCACTGAGAATGCAGTGCTGTGACTCCAGAGAGCGCACAGGCACCACTGGGGATGCAGTGCAGTGAGTCCAGAGAGTGCACTGGCACCACTGGGGATGCACTGCAGTGAGCCCAGAGAGTGCACTGGCACCAGTGAGGATGCACTGCAGTCAGTCCAGTGAGTGCACTGGCACCACTGGGGAAGCAGTGCAGTGAGTCCAGAGAGTGCAGTGGCACCACTGGTGATGCAGTGCAGTGAGTCCAGAGAGTGCACTGGCACCACTGGGGATGCGGTGCTGGGAGTCCAGAGAGTGCTTTGGCACCAGTGGGGATGCAGTGCAGTTACTCCAGAGACTGCACTGGCACCACCGGGGATGCAGTGCAGTGAGTCCAGAGAGTGCACTGGCACCACTGGAGATGCACTGCAGTGAGTCCAGAGAGTGCACTGGCACCACTGGGGATGCAGTGCTGTGACTCCAGAGAGCGCACTGGCACCACTGGGGATGCAGTGCAGTGAGTCCAGAGAGTGCACTGGCACCACTGGGGATGCACTGGAGTGAGCCCAGAGAGTGCACTGGCACCAGTGGGGATGCACTGCAGTGAGTCCAGTGAGTGCACTGGCACCACTGGGGAAGCAGTGCAGTGAGTCCAGAGAGTGCAGTGGCACCACTGGGGATGCAGTTTAGTGAGTCCAGAGAGTGCACTGGCACCACTGGGGATGCAGTGCAGTGAGTCCAGTGAGTGTACTGGCACCACTGGGGATGCACTGCAATGAGTCCAGAGAGTGCACTGGCACCACTGAGAATGCACTTCAATGAGTCCAGAGAGTGCACTGGCACCACTGGGGATGCACTGCAGTGAGTCCAGAGAGTGCAGTGGCACCACTGGGGATGCCCTGCAGTGAGTCCAGAGAGTGCTGATGCACCAGTGTGGATGCACTGCAGTTACTCTAGAGACTGCACTGGCACCACTGGGGATGCACTGCAGTGAGTCCAGAGAGTGCACTGGCACCAGTGGGGATGCACTGCAGTGAGTCCAGAGAGTGCACTGGCACCACTGGGGATGCACTGAAGTGTGTCCCGATAGTGCACTGGCACCACTGAGAATGCACTTCAGTGAGTCCAGAGAGTGCACTGGCACCACTGGGGATGCAGTGCAGTGAGTCCACAGAGTGCACTGGCACCAGTGGGGATGCACTGCAGTGAGTCCATTGAGTGCACTGGCACCACTGGGGATGCAGTGCAGTGAGTCCAGAGAGTGCACTGGCACCACTGGGGAAGCGGTGCAGTGAGTCCAGAGAGTGCAGTGGCACCACTAGGGATGCAGTGCAGTGAGTCCAGAGAGTGCACTGGCAGCACTGGGGATGCAGTGCAGTGAGTCCAGAGAGTGCACTGGCACCACTGGTGATGCACTGCTGTGAGTCCAGAGAGTGCTCTTGCACCACAGGGGATGCAGTGCAGTGACTCAAGAGAGTGCACTGGCAGCACTGGGGATGCAGTGCAGTGAGTCCAGAGAGTGCACTGGCACCACTGGAGATGCAGTGCAGTGAGTCCAGAGAGTGCAATGGCACCACTGCGGATGCACTGCAGTTACTCCAGAGAGTGCACTGGCTGCACTGGGGATGCACTGCAGTGAGTCCAGAGAGTGCACTGGCACCACTGGGGATGCACTGCAGTGAGTCCAGAGAGTGTACTGGCACCACTGGGGATGCACTGAAGTGTGTCCCGATAGTGCACTGGCACCACTGAGAATGCACTTCAGTGAGTCCAGAGAGTGCACTGGCACCACTGGGGATGCACTGCAGTGAGTCCACAGAGTGCACTGGCACCAGTGGGGATGCACTGCAGTGAGTCCAGTGAGTGCACTGGCACCACTGGGGATGCAGTGCAGTGAGTCCAGAGAGTGCACTGGCACCACTGGGGAAGCGGTGCAGTGAGTCCAGAGAGTGCAGTGGCACCACTAGGGATGCAGTGCAGTGAGTCCAGAGAGTGCACTGGCAGCAGTGGGGATGCAGTGCAGTGAATCCAGTGAGTGCACTGGCACCACTGGTGATGCACTGCTGTGAGTCCAGAGAGTGCATTTGCACCACTGGGGATGCAGTGCAGTGACTCAAGAGAGTGCACTGGCAGCACTGGGGATGCAGTGCAGTGAGTCCAGAGAGTGCACTGGCACCACTGGAGATGCAGTGCAGTGAGTCCAGAGAGTGCAATGGCACCACTGCGGATGCACTGCAGTGAGTCGAGAGAGTGCACTGGCTGCACTGGGGATGCACTGCAGTGAGTCCAGAGAGTGCACTGGCACCACTGGGGATGCACTGCAGTGAGTCCACAGAGTGCACTAGCACCACTGGGGATGCAGTGCAGTGAGTCCAGAGAGTGCGCTGGCACCACTGGGGATGCAGTGCAGTGAGTCCAGAGAGTGCACTGGCACCACTGGGGATGCAGTGCAGTGAGTCCAGAGAGTGCACTGGCACCAGTGGGGATGCACTGCAGTGAGTCCAGTGAGTGCACTGGCACCACTGGGGATGCAGTGCAGTGAGTCCAGAGAGTGCACTGGCACCACTGGGGAAGCAGTGCAGTGAGTCCAGAGAGTGCACTGGCACCACTAGGGATGCAGTGCAGTGAGTCCAGAGAGTGCACTGGCAGCACTGGGGATGCACTGCAGTGAGTCCAGAGAGTGCACTGGCACCACTGGGGATGCAGTGCAGTGAGTCCAGAGAGTGCACTGGCACCACTGAGAATGCACTTCAGTGAGTCCAGAGAGTGCACTGGCACCACTGGGGATGCACTGCAGTGAGTCCAGAGAGTGCATTGGCACCAGTGGGGATGCACTGCAGTGAGTCCAGTGAGTGCGCTGGCACCACTGGGGAAGCAGTGCAGTGAGTCCAGAGAGTGCAGAGGCACCACTGGTGATGCAGTTTAGTGAGTCCAGAGAGTGCACTGGCACCACTGGGGATGCAGTGCAGTGAGTCCAGAGAGTGCACTGGCACCACTGGGGATGCAGGGCTGTGACTCCAGAGAGCGCACAGGCACCACTGGGGATGCAGTGCAGTGAGTCCAGAGAGTGCACTGGCACCACTGGGGATGCACTGCAGTGAGCCCAGAGAGTGCATTGGCACCAGTGGGGATGCACTGCAGTGAGTCCAGTGAGTGCGCTGGCACCACTGGGGAAGCAGTGCAGTGAGTCCAGAGAGTGCAGAGGCACCACTGGTGATGCAGTTTAGTGAGTCCAGAGAGTGCACTGGCACCACTGGGGATGCAGTGCAGTGAGTCCAGAGAGTGCACTGGCACTACTGGGGATGCAGTGCAGTGAGTCCAGAGAGTGCACTGGCACCACTGGGGATGCACTGCAGTGAGTCCAGAGAGTGCACTGGCACTACTGGGAATGCAGTGCAGTAAGTCCAGAGAGTGCACTGGCCCCACTGGGGATGCAGTGCAGTGAGTCCTGAGAGTGCACTGGCACCACTGGGGATGCAGTGCAGTGACTCAAGAGAGTGCACTGGCAGCACTGGGGATGCAGTGCAGTGAGTCCAGAGAGTGCACTGGCACCACTGGAGATGCAGTGCAGTGAGTCCAGAGAGTGCAATGGCACCACTGCGGATGCACTGCAGTTACTCCAGAGAGTGCACTGGCTGCACTGGGGATGCACTGCAGTGAGTCCAGAGAGTGCACTGGCACCACACTGGATGCACTGCAGTGAGTCCAGAGAGTGGACTGGCACCACTGGGGATGCACTGAAGTGTGTCCCGATAGTGCACTGGCACCACTGAGAATGCACTTCAGTGAGTCCAGAGAGTGCACTGGCACCACTGGGGATGCAGTGCAGTGAGTCCACAGAGTGCACTGGCACCAGTGGGGATGCACTGCAGTGAGTCCATTGAGTGCACTGGCACCACTGGGGATGCAGTGCAGTGAGTCCAGAGAGTGCACTGGCACCACTGGGGAAGCGGTGCAGTGAGTCCAGAGAGTGCAGTGGCACCACTAGGGATGCAGTGCAGTGAGTCCAGAGAGTGCACTGGCAGCACTGGGGATGCAGTGCAGTGAGTCCAGAGAGTGCACTGGCACCACTGGTGATGCACTGCTGTGAGTCCAGAGAGTGCATTTGCACCACAGGGGATGCAGTGCAGTGACTCAAGAGAGTGCACTGGCAGCACTGGGGATGCAGTGCAGTGAGTCCAGAGAGTGCACTGGCACCACTGGAGATGCAGTGCAGTGAGTCCAGAGAGTGCAATGGCACCACTGCGGATGCACTGCAGTTACTCCAGAGAGTGCACTGGCTGCACTGGGGATGCACTGCAGTGAGTCCAGAGAGTGCACTGGCACCACTGGGGATGCACTGCAGTGAGTCCAGAGAGTGTACTGGCACCACTGGGGATGCACTTCAGTGTGTCCCGATAGTGCACTGGCACCACTGAGAATGCACTTCAGTGAGTCCAGAGAGTGCACTGGCACCACTGGGGATGCACTGCAGTGAGTCCACAGAGTGCACTGGCACCAGTGGGGATGCACTGCAGTGAGTCCAGTGAGTGCACTGGCACCACTGGGGATGCAGTGCAGTGAGTCCAGAGAGTGCACTGGCACCACTGGGGAAGCGGTGCAGTGAGTCCAGAGAGTGCAGTGGCACCACTAGGGATGCAGTGCAGTGAGTCCAGAGAGTGCACTGGCAGCAGTGGGGATGCAGTGCAGTGAGTCCAGAGAGTGCACTGGCACCACTGGTGATGCAGTTCAGTGAGTCCTGAGAGTGCACTGGCACCACTGGGGATGCAGTGCAGTGAGTCCAGAGAGTGCACTGGCACCACTGAGAATGCACTTCAGTGAGTCCAGAGAGTGCACTGGCACCACTGGGGATGCAGTGCAGTGAGTCCAGAGAGTGCACTGGCACTACTTGGGATGCAGTGCTGTGACTCCAGAGAGCGCACAGGCACCACTGGGGATGCACTTCAGTGAGTCCAGAGAGTGCACTGGCACCACTGGGGATGCAGTGCAGTGAGTCCAGAGAGTGCACTGGCACCACTGGTGATGCACTGCTGTGAGTCCAGAGAGTGCTCTTGCACCACAGGGGATGCAGTGCAGTGTCTCAAGAGAGTGCACTGGCACCACTGGGGATGCAGTGCAGTGAGTCCAGAGAGTGCACTGGCACCACTGGAGATGCAGTGCAGTGAGTCCAGAGAGTGCACTGGCACCACTGCGGATGCACTGCAGTGAGTCCAGAGAGTGCACTGGCTGCACTGGGGATGCACTGCAGTGAGTCCAGAGAGTGCACTGGCACCACTGGGGATGCACTGCAGTGAGTCCAGAGAGTGTACTGGCACCACTGGGGATGCAGTGCAGTGAGTCCAGAGAGTGCGCTGGAACCACTGGGGATGCAGTGCAGTGAGTCCAGAGAGTGCACTGGCACCACTGGGGATGCAGTGCAGTGAGTCCAGAGAGTGCACTGGCACCACTGGGGATGCACTGCAGTGAGTCCAGTGAGTGCACTGGCACCACTGGGGATGCAGTGCAGTGAGTCCAGAGAGTGCACTGGCACCACTAGGGATGCAGTGCAGTGAGTCCAGAGAGTGCACTGGCAGCACTGGGGATGCAGTGCAGTGAGTCCAGAGAGTGCACTGGCACCACTGGGGATGCAGTGCAGTGAGTCCAGAGAGTGCACTGGCACCACTGAGAATGCACTTCAGTGACTCGAGAGAGTGCACTGGCACCACTGGGGATGCAGTGCAGTGAGTCCAGAGATTGCACTGGCACCACTGGGGATGCAGTGCTGTGACTCCAGAGAGCGCACAGGCACCACTGGGGATGCAGTGCAGTGAGTCCAGAGAGTGCACTGGCACCACTGGGGATGCACTGCAGTGAGCCCAGAGAGTGCACTGGCACCAGTGGGGATGCACTGCAGTGAGTCCAGTGAGTGCACTGGCACCACTGGGGAAGCAGTGCAGTGAGTCCAGAGAGTGCAGAGGCACCACTGGTGATGCAGTTTAGTGAGTCCAGAGAGTGCACTGGCACCACTGGGGATGCAGTGCAGTGAGTCCAGTGAGTGTACTGGCACCACTGGGGATGCACTGCAGTGAGTCCAGAGAGTGCACTGGCACCACTGAGAATGCACTTCAGTGAGTCCAGAGAGTGCACTGGCACCACTGGGGATGCACTTCAGTGAGTCCAGAGAGTGCACTGGCACCACTGGGGATGCAGTGCAGTGACTCCAGAGAGTGCACTGGCACCACTGGGGATGCAGTGCAGTGAGTCCAGAGAGTGCTCTGGCACCACTGGGGATGCGGTGCCGGGAGTCCAGAGAGTGCTTTGGCACCAGTGGGAATGCACTGCAGTTACTCCAGAGACTGCACTGGCACCACTGGGGATGCAGTGCAGTGAGTCCAGAGAGTGCACTGTCACTACTGGGGATGCAGTGCAGTGAGTCCAGAGAGTGCACTGGCCCCACTGGGGATGCAGTGCAGTGAGTCCTGAGAGTGCACTGGCACCACTGGGGATGCACTGCAGTGAGTCCAGAGAGTGCACTGGCACCACTGGGGATGCACTGCAGTGAGTCCACACAGTGCACTAGCACCACTGGGGATGCAGTGCAGTGAGTCCAGAGAGTGCACTGGCACCACTGGGGATGCAGTGCAGTGAGTCCAGAGAGTGCACTGGCACCACTGGTGATGCACTGCTGTGAGTCCAGAGAGTGCTCTTGCACCACAGGGGATGCAGTGCAGTGACTCAAGAGAGTGCACTGGCAGCACTGGGGATGCAGTGCAGTGAGTCCAGAGAGTGCACTGGCACCACTGGAGATGCAGTGCAGTGAGTCCAGAGAGTGCAATGGCACCACTGCGGATGCACTGCAGTTACTCCAGAGAGTGCACTGGCTGCACTGGGGATGCACTGCAGTGAGTCCAGAGAGTGCACTGGCACCACTGGGGATGCACTGCAGTGAGTCCAGAGAGTGTACTGGCACCACTGGGGATGCACTGAAGTGTGTCCCGATAGTGCACTGGCACCACTGAGAATGCACTTCAGTGAGTCCAGAGAGTGCACTGGCACCACTGGGGATGCACTGCAGTGAGTCCACAGAGTGCACTGGCACCAGTGGGGATGCACTGCAGTGAGTCCAGTGAGTGCACTGGCACCACTGGGGATGCAGTGCAGTGAGTCCAGAGAGTGCACTGGCACCACTGTGGATGCAGTGCAGTGAGTCCAGAGAGAGCACTGGCAGCACAGGGGATGCAGTGCAGTGAGTCCAGAGAGTGCACTGGCACCACTAGGGATGCACTGCAGTGAGTCCAGAGAGTGCACTGGCACCACTGGGGATGCAGTGCAGTGAGTCCAGAGAGTGCACTGGCACCATTCGGGATGCAGTGCAGTGAGTCCAGAGTGCATTAGCACCAATGGGGATGCATTGACGCGAGTCCAGAGAGTGCACTGGCACCACTGGGGATGCACTGCAGTCACTCCAGAGAGTGCACTGGCACCACTGGGGATGCGGTGCAGTGAGTCCAGAGAGTGCACTGGCACCACTGGGGATGCACTGCAGTGAGTCCAGAGAGTGCACTGGAACCACTGGGGATGCGGTGGCGGGAGTCCAGAGAGTGCTTTGGCACCACTGGGGATGCAGTACAGTGAGTCCAGAGAGTGCACTGGCACCACTGGGGATGCAGCGCAGTGACTCTAGAGAGTGCACTGGCACCACTGGGGATGCGGTGCAGTGAGTCCAGAGAGTGCACTGGCACCACTCAGGTTGCAGTGCGGTGAGTCCAGAGAGTGCACTGGCACCACTGGGGATGCAGTACAGTGACTCTAGAGAGTGCACTGGCACCACTGGGTATGCAGTGCAGTGAGTCCAGAGAGTGCACTGTCACCACTGGGGATGCAGTGCAGTGAGTCCAGAGAGTGCACTGGCACCACTGGGGATGCACTGCAGTGAGTCCAGAGAGTGCACTGGCACCACCGGGAATGCACTGCAGTGAGTCCAGAGAGTGCACTGGCACCACTGGGGATGCACTTCAGTGAGTCCAGAGAGTGCACTGGCACCACTGGGGATGCAGTGACGCGAGTCCAGAGAGTGCACTGGCACCACTGGGGATGCAGTGACGCGAGTCCAGAGAGTGCACTGGCACCACTGGGGATGCACTGCAGTCACTCCAGAGAGTGCACTGGCACCACTGGGGATGCGCTGCAGTGAGTCCAGAGAGTGCACTGGCACAACTGGGGATGCAGCGCAGTGACTCTAGAGAGTGCACTGGCACTACTGTGGATGCGGTGCAGTGAGTCCAGAGAGTGCACTGTCACCACTGGGGATGCAGTGCAGTGAGTCCAGAGAGTGCACTGGCACCACTGGTGATGCACTGCTGTGAGTCCAGAGAGTGCTCTTGCACCACAGGGGATGCAGTGCAGTGACTCAAGAGAGTGCACTGGCAGCACTGGGGATGCAGTGCAGTGAGTCCAGAGAGTGCACTGGCACCACTGGAGATGCAGTGCAGTGAGTCCAGAGAGTGCAATGGCACCACTGCGGATGCACTGCAGTTACTCCAGAGAGTGCACTGGCTGCACTGGGGATGCACTGCAGTGAGTCCAGAGAGTGCACTGGCACCACTGGGGATGCACTGCAGTGAGTCCAGAGAGTGTACTGGCACCACTGGGGATGCACTGAAGTGTGTCCCGATAGTGCACTGGCACCACTGAGAATGCACTTCAGTGAGTCCAGAGAGTGCACTGGCACCACTGGGGATGCACTGCAGTGAGTCCACAGAGTGCACTGGCACCAGTGGGGATGCACTGCAGTGAGTCCAGTGAGTGCACTGGCACCACTGGGGATGCAGTGCAGTGAGTCCAGAGAGTGCACTGGCACCACTGTGGATGCAGTGCAGTGAGTCCAGAGAGAGCACTGGCAGCACAGGGGATGCAGTGCAGTGAGTCCAGAGAGTGCACTGGCACCACTAGGGATGCACTGCAGTGAGTCCAGAGAGTGCACTGGCACCACTGGGGATGCAGTGCAGTGAGTCCAGAGAGTGCACTGGCACCATTCGGGATGCAGTGCAGTGAGTCCAGAGTGCATTAGCACCAATGGGGATGCATTGACGCGAGTCCAGAGAGTGCACTGGCACCACTGGGGATGCACTGCAGTCACTCCAGAGAGTGCACTGGCACCACTGGGGATGCGGTGCAGTGAGTCCAGAGAGTGCACTGGCACCACTGGGGGTGCACTGCAGTGAGTCCAGAGAGTGCACTGGAACCACTGGGGATGCGGTGGCGGGAGTCCAGAGAGTGCTTTGGCACCACTGGGGATGCAGTACAGTGAGTCCAGAGAGTGCACTGGCACCACTGGGGATGCAGCGCAGTGACTCTAGAGAGTGCACTGGCACCACTGGGGATGCGGTGCAGTGAGTCCAGAGAGTGCACTGGCACCACTCAGGTTGCAGTGCGGTGAGTCCAGAGAGTGCACTGGCACCACTGGGGATGCAGTACAGTGACTCTAGAGAGTGCACTGGCACCACTGGGTATGCAGTGCAGTGAGTCCAGAGAGTGCACTGTCACCACTGGGGATGCAGTGCAGTGAGTCCAGAGAGTGCACTGGCACCACTGGGGATGCACTGCAGTGAGTCCAGAGAGTGCACTGGCACCACCGGGAATGCACTGCAGTGAGTCCAGAGAGTGCACTGGCACCACTGGGGATGCACTTCAGTGAGTCCAGAGAGTGCACTGGCACCACTGGGGATGCAGTGACGCGAGTCCAGAGAGTGCACTGGCACCACTGGGGATGCAGTGACGCGAGTCCAGAGAGTGCACTGGCACCACTGGGGATGCACTGCAGTCACTCCAGAGAGTGCACTGGCACCACTGGGGATGCGCTGCAGTGAGTCCAGAGAGTGCACTGGCACAACTGGGGATGCAGCGCAGTGACTCTAGAGAGTGCACTGGCACTACTGCGGATGCGGTGCAGTGAGTCCAGAGAGTGCACTGTCACCACAGGTGATGCAGTGCAGTGAGTCCAGAGAGTGCACTGGCAGCACTGGGGATGCAGTGCAGTGAGTCCAGAGAGTGCACTGGCACCACAGGTGATGCACTCCAGTGAGTCCAGAGAGTGCACTTGCACCACGGGGGATGCAGTGCAGTGACGCCAGAGAGTGCACTGGCAGCATTGGGGTGCAGAGCAGTGAGTCCAGAGAGTGCACTGGCACCACTGGGGATGCAGTGCAGTGAGTCCAGAGAGTGCACTGGCACCACTGGGGATGCACTGCAGTGAGTCCTGAGAGTACACTGGCTCCACCGGGGATGCCCTGCAGTGAGTCCAGAGAGTGCACTGGCGATGCAGTGCAGTGAGTCCAGAGATTGCACTGGCACCACTGGGGATGCAGTGCTGTGACTCCAGAGAGCGCACTGGCACCACTGGGGATGCACTGCAGTGAGTACAGAGAGTGCACTGGCACCACTGGGGATGCACTGCAGTGACTCGAAAGAGTGCACTGGCACCACTGGGGAAGCAGTGCAGTGAGTCCAGAGAGTGCACTGGCACCACTGGGGATGCACTGCAGTGAGTCCAGAGAGTGCACTGTCACTACTGGGGATGCAGTGCAGTGAGTCCAGAGAGTGCACTGGCACCACTGAGAATGCACTTCAGTGAGTCCAGAGAGTGCACTGGCACCACTGGGGATGCACTGCAGTGAGTCCAGAGATTGCACTGGCACCACTGGGGATGCAGTACAGTGAGTCTACACAGTGCACTAGCACCACTGGGGATGCAGTGCAGTGAGTCCAGAGAGTGCACTGGCTCCACTGGGGATGCAGTGCAGTGAGTCCAGAGAGTGCACTGGCACCACTGGTGATGCACTGCTGTGAGTCCAGAGAGTGCTCTTGCACCACAGGGGATGCAGCGCAGTGACTCAAGAGAGTGCACTGGCAGCACTGGCGATGCAGTGCAGTGAGTCCAGAGAGTGCACTGGCACCACTGGTGATGCAGTGCGATGAGTCCAGAGAGTGCAATGGCACCACTGCGGATGCACTGCAGTGAGTCCAGAGAGTGCACTGGCTCCACTGGGGATGCAGTGCAGTGAGTCCAGAGAGTGCACTGGCACCACTGGGGATGCACTGCAGTGAGTCCAGAGATTGTACTGGCACCACTGGGGATGCACTGAAGTGAGTCCAGAGAGTGCAGTGGCACCACTGAGAATGCACTTCAGTGAGTCCAGAGAGTGCACTGGCACCACTGGGGATGCACTGCAGTGAGTCCAGAGAGTGCACTGGCACCACCGGGAATGCACTGCAGTGAGTCCAGAGAGTGCACTGGCACCACTGGGGATGCACTTCAGTGAGTCCAGAGAGTGCACTGGCACCACTGGGGATGCAGTGACGCGAGTCCAGAGAGTGCACTGGCACCACTGGGGATGCAGTGACGCGAGTCCAGAGAGTGCACTGGCACCACTGGGGATGCACTGCAGTCACTCCAGAGAGTGCACTGGCACCACTGGGGATGCGCTGCAGTGAGTCCAGAGAGTGCACTGGCACAACTGGGGATGCAGCGCAGTGACTCTAGAGAGTGCACTGGCACTACTGCGGATGCGGTGCAGTGAGTCCACAGAGTGCACTGTCACCACAGGTGATGCAGTGCAGTGAGTCCAGAGAGTGCACTGGCAGCACTGGGGATGCAGTGCAGTGAGTCCAGAGAGTGCACTGGCACCACAGGTGATGCACTCCAGTGAGTCCAGAGAGTGCACTTGCACCACGGGGGATGCAGTGCAGTGACGCCAGAGAGTGCACTGGCAGCATTGGGGTGCAGAGCAGTGAGTCCAGAGAGTGCACTGGCACCACTGGGGATGCAGTGCAGTGAGTCCAGAGAGTGCACTGGCACCACTGGGGATGCACTGCAGTGAGTCCTGAGAGTACACTGGCTCCACCGGGGATGCCCTGCAGTGAGTCCAGAGAGTGCACTGGCGATGCAGTGCAGTGAGTCCAGAGAGTGCACTGGCACCACTGGGGATGCAGCGCAGTGAGTCCAGAGAGTGCACTGGCCCCACTGGGGATGCACTGCAGTGAGTCTAGAGAGTGCACTGTCACTACTGGGGATGCAGTGCAGTGAGTCCAGAGAGTGCACTGGCACCACTGGGGATGCAGTTTAGTGAGTCCAGAGAGTGCACTGGCACCACTGGGGATGCACTGCAGTGAGTCCAGAGATTGCCCTGGCACCACTGGGGGTGCAGTTCAGTGAGTCCAGAGAGTGCACTGGCACCACTGGGGATGCAGTGCAGTGAGTCCAGAGAGTGCACTGGCACCACTGGAGATGCAGTGCAGTGAGTCCAGAGAGTGCAATGGCACCACTGCGGATGCACTGCAGTGAGTCCAGAGAGTGCACTGGCTGCACTGGGGATGCACTGCAGTGAGTCCAGAGAGTGCACTGGCACCACTGGGGATGCACTGCAGTGAGTACAGAGAGTGCACTGGCACCACTGGGGATGCACTGCAGTGACTCGAAAGAGTGCACTGGCACCACTGGGGAAGCAGTGCAGTGAGTCCAGAGAGTGCACTGGCACCACTGGGGATGCACTGCAGTGAGTCCAGAGAGTGCACTGTCACTACTGGGGATGCAGTGCAGTGAGTCCAGAGAGTGCACTGGCACCACTGAGAATGCACTTCAGTGAGTCCAGAGAGTGCACTGGCACCACTGGGGATGCACTGCAGTGAGTCCAGAGATTGCACTGGCACCACTGGGGATGCAGTACAGTGAGTCTACACAGTGCACTAGCACCACTGGGGATGCAGTGCAGTGAGTCCAGAGAGTGCACTGGCTCCACTGGGGATGCAGTGCAGTGAGTCCAGAGAGTGCACTGGCACCACTGGTGATGCACTGCTGTGAGTCCAGAGAGTGCTCTTGCACCACAGGGGATGCAGCGCAGTGACTCAAGAGAGTGCACTGGCAGCACTGGCGATGCAGTGCAGTGAGTCCAGAGAGTGCACTGGCACCACTGGTGATGCAGTGCGATGAGTCCAGAGAGTGCAATGGCACCACTGCGGATGCACTGCAGTGAGTCCAGAGAGTGCACTGGCTCCACTGGGGATGCAGTGCAGTGAGTCCAGAGAGTGCACTGGCACCACTGGGGATGCACTGCAGTGAGTCCAGAGATTGTACTGGCACCACTGGGGATGCACTGAAGTGAGTCCAGAGAGTGCAGTGGCACCACTGAGAATGCACTTCAGTGAGTCCAGAGAGTGCACTGGCACCACTGGGGATGCAGTGCAGTGAGTCCACAGAGTGCACTAGCACTACTGGGGATGCAGTGCAGTGAGTCCAGAGAGTGCGCTGGAACCACTGGGGATGCAGTGCAGTGAGTCCAGAGAGTGCACTGGCACCACTGGGGATGCAGTGCAGTGACTCCAGAGAGTGCACTGGCACCACTGGGGATGCACTGCAGTGAGTCCAGTGAGTGCACTGGCACCACTGGGGATGCAGTGCAGTGAGTCCAGAGAGTGCACTGGCACCACTGGGGAAGCAGTGCAGTGAGTCCAGAGAGTGCAGTGGCACCACTGGGGATGCAGTGCAGTGAGTCCAGAGAGTGCACTGGCAGCACTGGGGATGCAGTGCAGTGAGTCCAGAGAGTGCACTGGCACCACTGGGGATGCAGTTCAGTGAGTCCAGAGAGTGCACTGGCACCACTGGGGATGCAGTGCAGTGAGTCCAGAGAGTGCACTGGCACCACTGAGAATGCAGTGCTGTGACTCCAGAGAGCGCACAGGCACCACTGGGGATGCAGTGCAGTGAGTCCAGAGAGTGCACTGGCACCACTGGGGATGCACTGCAGTGAGCCCAGAGAGTGCACTGGCACCAGTGAGGATGCACTGCAGTCAGTCCAGTGAGTGCACTGGCACCACTGGGGATGCAGTGCAGTGAGTCCAGAGAGTGCAGTGGCACCACTGGTGATGCAGTGCAGTGAGTCCAGAGAGTGCACTGGCACCACTGGGGATGCGGTGCTGGGAGTCCAGAGAGTGCTTTGGCACCAGTGGGGATGCAGTGCAGTTACTCCAGAGACTGCACTGGCACCACCGGGGATGCAGTGCAGTGAGTCCAGAGAGTGCACTGGCACCACTGGAGATGCACTGCAGTGAGTCCAGAGAGTGCACTGGCACCACTGGGGATGCAGTGCTGTGACTCCAGAGAGCGCACTGGCACCACTGGGGATGCAGTGCAGTGAGTCTAGAGAGTGCACTGGCACCACTGGGGATGCACTGGAGTGAGCCCAGAGAGTGCACTGGCACCAGTGGGGATGCACTGCAGTGAGTCCAGTGAGTGCACTGGCACCACTGGGGAAGCAGTGCAGTGAGTCCAGAGAGTGCAGTGGCACCACTGGGGATGCAGTTTAGTGAGTCCAGAGAGTGCACTGGCACCACTGGGGATGCAGTGCAGTGAGTCCAGTGAGTGTACTGGCACCACTGGGGATGCACTGCAATGAGTCCAGAGAGTGCACTGGCACCACTGAGAATGCACTTCAATGAGTCCAGAGAGTGCACTGGCACCACTGGGGATGCACTGCAGTGAGTCCAGAGAGTGCAGTGGCACCACTGGGGATGCCCTGCAGTGAGTCCAGAGAGTGCTTTGGCACCAGTGTGGATGCACTGCAGTTACTCTAGAGACTGCACTGGCACCACTGGGGATGCACTGCAGTGAGTCCAGAGAGTGCACTGGCACCAGTGGGGATGCACTGCAGTGAGTCCAGAGAGTGCACTGGCACCACTGGGGATGCACTGCAGTGAGTCCAGAGAGTGCACTGTCACCACTGGGGATGCAGTACAGTGAGTCCACAGAGTGCACTGGCACCACTGGGGATGCAGTGCAGTGAGTCCAGAGAGTGCACTGGCACCACTGGGGATGCAGTGCAGTGAATCCAGTGAGTGCACTGGCAGCACTGGGGATGCAGTGCAGTGAGTCCAGAGAGTGCACTGGCACTACTGGGGATGCAGTGCAGTGAGTCCAGAGAGTGCACTGGCACCACTGGGGATGCACTGCAGTGAGTCCAGAGAGTGCACTGTCACTACTGGGGATGCAGTGCAGTGAGTCCAGAGAGTGCACTGGCCCCACTGGGGATGCAGTGCAGTGAGTCCTGAGAGTGCACTGGCACCACTGGGGATGCACTGCAGTGAGTCCAGAGATTGCACTGGCACCACTGGGGATGCAGTACAGTGAGTCCACACAGTGCACTAGCACCACTGGGGATGCAGTGCAGTGAGTCCAGAGAGTGCACTGGCACCACTGGGGATGCAGTGCAGTGAGTCCAGAGAGTGCACTGGCACCACTGGTGATGCACTGCTGTGAGTCCAGAGAGTGCTCTTGCACCACAGGGGGTGCAGTGCAGTGACTCAAGAGAGTGCACTGGCAGCACTGGGGATGCAGTGCAGTGAGTCCAGAGAGTGCACTGGCACCACTGGAGATGCAGTGCAGTGAGTCCAGAGAGTGCAATGGCACCACTGCGGATGCACTGCAGTGAGTCCAGAGAGTGCACTGGCTGCACTGGGGATGCACTGCAGTGAGTCCAGAGAGTGCACTGGCACCACTGGGGATGCACTGCCGTGAGTCCAGAGAGTGTACTGGCACCACTGGGGATGCACTGAAGTGAGTCCAAAGAGTGCACTGGCACCACTGAGAATGCACTTCAGTGAGTCCAGAGAGTGCACTGGCACCACTGGGGATGCAGTGCAGTGAGTCCACAGAGTGCACTAGCACTACTGGGGATGCAGTGCAGTGAGTCCAGAGAGTGCGCTGGAACCACTGGGGATGCAGTGCAGTGAGTCCAGAGAGTGCACTGGCACCACTGGGGATGCAGTGCAGTGACTCCAGAGAGTGCACTGGCACCACTGGGGATGCAGTGCAGTGAGTCCAGAGAGTGCACTGGCACCACTGGGGATGCAGTGCAGTCAGTCCAGTGAGTGCACTGGCACCACTGGGGGTGCAGTACAGTGAGTCCAGAGAGTGCACTGGCACCACTGGGGATGCACTGCAGTGAGTCCAGACAGTGCACTGGCACCACTGGGGATGCCCTGCAGTGAGTCCAGAGAGTGCACTGGCACCACTGGGGATG
The DNA here is from genome assembly GCF_964034855.1 of Anser brachyrhynchus. Classification (NCBI taxonomy): domain Eukaryota; kingdom Metazoa; phylum Chordata; class Aves; order Anseriformes; family Anatidae; genus Anser; species Anser brachyrhynchus. Next base: position 28,042,016 of record NC_137703.1, read on the forward strand.
CAGTGCAGTGAGTCCAGAGAGTGCACTGGCACCACTGGTGATGCAGTGCAGTGAGTCCAGAGAGTGCACTGGCACCACTGAGAATGCAGTGCTGTGACTCCAGAGAGCGCACAGGCACCACTGGGGATTCAGTGCAGTGAGTCCAGAGAGTGCACTGGCACCACTGGGGATGCACTGCAGTGAGCCCAGAGAGTGCACTGGCACCAGTGGGGATGCACTGCAGTCAGTCCAGTGAGTGCACTGGCACCACTGGGGAAGCAGTGCAGTGAGTCCAGAGAGTGCAGTGGCACCACTGGTGATGCAGTGCAGTGAGTCCAGAGAGTGCACTGGCACCACTGGGGATGCGGTGCTGGGAGTCCAGAGAGTGCTTTGGCACCAGTGGGGATGCAGTGCAGTTACTCCAGAGACTGCACAGGCACCACCGGGGATGCAGTGCAGTGAGTCCAGAGAGTGCACTGGCACCACTGGGGATGCACTGCAGTGAGTCCAGAGATTGCACTGGCACCACTGGGGATGCATTGCTGTGACTCCAGAGAGCGCACTGGCACCACTGGGGATGCAGTGCAGTGAGTCCAGAGAGTGCACTGGCACCACTGGGGATGCACTGCATTGAGCCCAGAGAGTGCACTGGCACCAGTGGGGATGCACTTCAGTGAGTCCAGAGAGTGCACTGGCACCACTGGGGAAGCAGTGCAGTGAGTCCAGAGAGTGCAGTGGCACCACTGGGGATGCAGTTTAGTGAGTCCAGAGAGTGCACTGGCAGCACTGGGGATGCAGTGCAGTGAGTCCAGTGAGTGTACTGGCACCACTGGGGATGCACTGCAGTGAGTCCAGAGAGTGCACTGGCACCACTGGGGATGCACTGCAGTGAGTCCAGAGAGTGCACTGGCACCACTGGGGATGCACTGCAGTGAGTCCAGAGAGTGCTTTGGCACCACTGGGGATGCACTGCAGTTACTCCAGAGACTGCCCTGGCACCACTGGGGATGCACTGCAGTGAGTCCAGAGAGTGCACTGGCACCAGTGGGGATGCACTGCAGTGAGTCCAGAGAGTGCACTGGCACCACTGGGGATGCACTGCAGTGAGTCCAGAGAATGCACTGTCACCACTGGGGATGCAGTACAGTGAGTCCACAGAGTGCACTGGCACCACTGGGGATGCAGTGCAGTGAGTCCAGAGAGTGCACTGACACCACTGGGGATGCAGTGCAGTGAATCCAGTGAGTGCACTGGCAGCACTGGGGATGCAGTGCAGTGAGTCCAGAGAGTGCACTGGCACTACTGGGGATGCAGTGCAGTGAGTCCAGAGAGTGCACTGGCACCACTGGGGATGCACTGCAGTGAGTCCAGAGAGTGCACTGGCACCACTGAGAATGCACTTCAATGAGTACAGAGAGTGCACTGGCACCACTGGGGATGCACTGCAGTGAGTCCAGAGAGTGCACTGGCACCACTTGGGATGCACTGCAGTGAGTCCAGAGATTGCACTGGCACCACTGGGTATGCAGTACAGTGAGTCCACACAGTGCACTAGCACCACTGGGGATGCAGTGCAGTGAGTCCAGAGAGTGCACTGGCACCACTGGGGATGCAGTGCAGTGAGTCCAGAGAGTGCACTGGCACCACTGGTGATGCACTGCTGTGAGTCCAGAGAGTGCTCTTGCACCACAGGGGATGCAGTGCAGTGACTCAAGAGAGTGCACTGGCAGCACTGGGGATGCAGTGCAGTGAGTCCAGAGAGTGCACTGGCACCACTGGAGATGCAGTGCAGTGAGTCCAGAGAGTGCAATGGCACCACTGCGGATGCACTGCAGTGAGTCCAGAGAGTGCACTGGCTGCACTGGGGATGCACTGCAGTGAGTCCAGAGAGTGCACTGGCACCACTGGGGATGCACTGCAGTGAGTCCAGAGAGTGTACTGGCACCACTTGGGATGCACTGAAGTGAGTCCAGAGAGTGCACTGGCACCACTGAGAATGCAGTGCAGTGAGTCCAGAGAGTGCACTGGCACCACTGGGGATGCACTGCAGTGAGTCCACAGAGTGCACTAGCACCACTGGGGATGCAGTGCAGTGAGTCCAGAGAGTGCGCTGGAACCACTGGGGATGCAGTGCAGTGAGTCCAGAGAGTGCACTGGCACCACTGGGGATGCAGTGCAGTGAGTCCAGAGAGTGCACTGGCACCAGTGGGGATGCACTGCAGTGAGTCCAGTGAGTGCACTGGCACCACTGGGGATGCAGTGCAGTGAGTCCAGAGAGTGCACTGGCACCACTGGGGAAGCAGTGCAGTGAGTCCAGAGAGTGCAGTGGCACCACTAGGGATGCAGTGCAGTGAGTCCAGAGAGTGCACTGGCAGCACTGGGGATGCACTGCAGTGAGTCCAGAGAGTGCACTGGCACCACTGGGGATGCAGTTCAGTGAGTCCAGAGAGTGCACTGGCACCACTGGGGATGCAGTGCAGTGAGTCCAGAGAGTGCACTGGCACCACTGGAGATGAAGTGCAGTGAGTCCAGAGAGTGCACTGGCACCACTGGGGATGCAGTGCAGTGAGTCCAGAGATTGCACTGGCACCACTGGGGATGCAGGGCTGTGACTCCAGAGAGCGCACAGGCACCACTGGGGATGCAGTGCAGTGAGTCCAGAGAGTGCACTGGCACCACTGGGGATGCACTGCAGTGAGCCCAGAGAGTGCACTGGCACCAGTGGGGATGCACTGCAGTGAGTCCAGTGAGTGCACTGGCACCACTGGGGAAGCAGTGCAGTGAGTCCAGAGAGTGCAGAGGCACCACTGGTGATGCAGTTTAGTGAGTCCAGAGAGTGCACTGGCACCACTGGGGATGCAGTGCAGTGAGTCCAGAGAGTGCACTGTCACTACTGGGGATGCAGTGCAGTGAGTCCAGAGAGTGCACTGGCCCCACTGGGGATGCAGTGCAGTGAGTCCTGAGAGTGCACTGGCACCACTGGGGATGCACTGCAGTGAGTCCAGAGATTGCACTGGCACCACTGGGGATGCAGTACAGTGAGTCCACACAGTGCACTAGCACCACTGGGGATGCAGTGCAGTGAGTCCAGAGAGTGCACTGGCACCACTGGGGATGCAGTGCAGTGAGTCCAGAGAGTGCACTGGCACCACTGGTGATGCACTGCTGTGAGTCCAGAGAGTGCTCTTGCACCACAGGGGATGCAGTGCAGTGACTCAAGAGAGTGCACTGGCAGCACTGGGGATGCAGTGCAGTGAGTCCAGAGAGTGCACTGGCACCACTGGAGATGCAGTGCAGTGAGTACAGAGAGTGCAATGGCACCACTGCGGATGCACTGCAGTTAGTCCAGAGAGTGCACTGGCTGCACTGGGGATGCACTGCAGTGAGTCCAGAGAGTGCACTGGCACCACTGGGGATGCACTGCAGTGAGTCCAGAGAGTGTACTGGCACCACTGGGGATGCACTGAAGTGAGTCCCGAGAGTGCACTGACACCACTGAGAATGCACTTCAGTGAGTCCAGAGAGTGCACTGGCACCACTGGGGATGCACTGCAGTGAGTCCACAGAGTGCACTGGCGCCAGTGGGGATGCACTGCAGTGAGTCCAGGGAGTGCACTGGCACCACTGGGGATGCAGTGCAGTGAGTCCAGAGAGTGCACTGGCACCACTGGGGAAGCAGTGCAGTGAGTCCAGAGAGTGCAGTGGCACCACTAGGGATGCAGTGCAGTGAGTCCAGAGAGTGCACTGGCACCACTGGGCATGCACTGCTGTGAGTCCAGAGAGTGCTCTTGCACCACAGGGGATGCAGTGCAGTGACTCAAGAGAGTGCACTGGCAGCACTGGGGATGCAGTGCAGTGAGTCCAGAGAGTGCACTGGCACCACTGGAGATGCAGTGCAGTGAGTCCAGAGAGTGCAATGGCACCACTGCGGATGCACTGCAGTGAGTCCAGAGAGTGGACTGGCTCCACTGGGGATGCACTGCAGTGAGTCCAGAGAGTGTACTGGCACCACTGGGGATGCACTGAAGTGAGTCCAGAGAGTGCACTGGCACCATTGAGAATGCACTTCAGTGAGTCCAGAGAGTGCACTGGCACCACTGGGGATGCACTGCAGTGAGTCACAGAGTGCACTAGCACCACTGGGGATGCAGTGCAGTGAGTCCAGAGAGTGCGCTGGAACCACTGGGGATGCAGTGCAGTGAGTCCAGAGAGTGCACTGGCACCACTGGGGATGCAGTGCAGTGAGTCCAGAGAGTGCACTGGCACCAGTGGGGATGCACTGCAGTGAGTCCAGTGAGTGCACTGGCACCACTGGGGATGCAGTGCAGTGAGTCCAGAGAGTGCACTGGCAGCACTGGGGAAGCAGTGCAGTGAGTCCAGAGAGTGCAGTGGCACCACTAGGGATGCAGTGCAGTGAGTCCAGAGAGTGCACTGGCAGCACTGGGGATGCAGTGCAGTGAGACCAGAGAGTGCACTGGCACCACTGGGGATGCAGTGCAGTGAGTCCAGAGAGTGCACTGGCACCACTGGGGATGCAGTGCAGTGAGTCCAGAGAGTGCACTGCCACCACTGAGAATGCACTTCAGTGAGTCCAGAGAGTGCACTGGCACCACTGGGGATGCAGTGCAGTGAGTCCAGAGATTGCACTGGCACCACTGGGGATGCAGTGCTGTGACTCCAGAGAGCGCACAGGCACCACTGGGGATGCACTGCAGTGAGTCCAGAGAGTGCACTGGCACCACTGGGGATGCACTGCAGTGAGCCCAGAGAGTGCACTGGCACCAGTGGGGATGCACTGCAGTGAGTCCAGTGAGTGCACTGGCACCACTGGGGAAGCAGTGCAGTCAGTCCAGAGAGTGCAGAGGCACCACTGGTGATGCAGTGCAGTGAGTCCAGAGAGTGCACTGGCACCCCTGGGGATGCACTGCAGTGAGTCCAGTGAGTGTACTGGCACCACTGGGGATGCACTGCAGTGAGTCCAGAGAGTGCACTGGCACCACTGAGAATGCACTTCAGTGAGTCCAGAGAGTGCACTGGCACCACTGGGGATGCACTTCAGTGAGTCCAGAGAGTGCACTGGCACCACTGGGGATGCAGTGCTGTGACTCCAGAAGGTGCACTGGCACCACTGGGGATGCAGTGCAGTGAGTCCAGAGAGTGCACTGGCACCACTGGGGCTGCGGTGCCGGGAGTCCAGAGAGTGCTTTGGCACCAGTGGGGATGCACTGCAGTAACTCCAGAGACTGCACTGGCACCACTGGGGATGCAGTGCAGTGAGTCCAGAGAGTGCACTGGCACCACTGGGGATGCAGTGCAGTGAGTCCAGAGAGTGCACTGTCACCACTGGGGATGCACTGCAGTGAGTCCAGAGAGTGCACTGTCACCACTGGGGATGCAGTGCAGTGAGTCCACAGAGTGCACTGGCACCACTGGGGATGCAGTGCAGTGAGTCCAGAGAGTGCACTGGCACCACTGGGGATGCACTGCAGTGAATCCAGTGAGTGCACTGGCACCACTGGGGATACAGTGCAGTGAGTCCAGAGAGTGCACTGGCACCACTGGGGATGCAGTGCAGTGAGTCCAGAGAGTGCACTGGCACCACTGGGGATGCATTGCAGTGAGTCCAGAGAGTGCACTGGCACCACAGATGATGCAGTACAGTGAGTCCAGTGAGTGCACTGGCACCACTGGGGATGCAGCGCAGTGACTCTAGAGAGTGCACTGGCTCCACTGGGGATGCGGTGCAGTGAGTCCAGAGAGTGCACTGGCACCACTGGGGATGCGGTGCAGTGAGTCCAGAGAGTGCACTGGCACCACTCAGGTTGCAGTGCGGTGAGTCCAGAGAGTGCACTGGCACCACTGGGGATGCAGTACAGTGACTCTAGAGAGTGCACTGGCACCACTGGGTATGCAGTGCAGTGAGTCCAGAGAGTGCACTGTCACCACTGGGGATGCACTGCAGTGAGTCCAGAGTGCACTAGCACCACTGGGGATGCACTGCAGTGAGTCCAGAGAGTGCACTGGCACCACCGGGAATGCACTGCAGTGAGTCCAGAGAGTGCACTGGCACCACTGGGGATGCACTTCAGTGAGTCCAGAGAGTGCACTGGCACCACTGGGGATGCAGTGACGCGAGTCCAGAGAGTGCACTGGCACCACTGGGGATGCAGTGACGCGAGTCCAGAGAGTGCACTGGCACCACTGGGGATGCACTGCAGTCACTCCAGAGAGTGCACTGGCACCACTGGGGATGCGCTGCAGTGAGTCCAGAGAGTGCACTGGCACAACTGGGGATGCAGCGCAGTGACTCTAGAGAGTGCACTGGCACTACTGCGGATGCGGTGCATTGAGTCCAGAGAGTGCACTGTCACCACAGGTGATGCAGTGCAGTGAGTCCAGAGAGTGCACTGGCAGCACTGGGGATGCAGTGCAGTGAGTCCAGAGAGTGCACTGGCACCACAGGTGATGCACTCCAGTGAGTCCAGAGAGTGCACTTGCACCACGGGGGATGCAGTGCAGTGACGCCAGAGAGTGCACTGGCAGCATTGGGGTGCAGTGCAGTGAGTCCAGAGAGTGCACTGGCACCACTGGGGGTGCACTGCAGTGAGTCCAGAGAGTGCACTGGCGCCAGTGGGGATGCACTGCAGTGAGTCCAGGGAGTGCACTGGCACCACTGGGGATGCAGTGCAGTGAGTCCAGAGAGTGCACTGGCACCACTGGGGAAGCAGTGCAGTGAGTCCAGAGAGTGCAGTGGCACCACTAGGGATGCAGTGCAGTGAGTCCAGAGAGTGCACTGGCACCACTGGGCATGCACTGCTGTGAGTCCAGAGAGTGCTCTTGCACCACAGGGGATGCAGTGCAGTGACTCAAGAGAGTGCACTGGCAGCACTGGGGATGCAGTGCAGTGAGTCCAGAGAGTGCACTGGCACCACTGGAGATGCAGTGCAGTGAGTCCAGAGAGTGCAATGGCACCACTGCGGATGCACTGCAGTGAGTCCAGAGAGTGGACTGGCTCCACTGGGTATGCAGTGCAGTGAGTCCAGAGAGTGCACTGTCACCACTGGGGATGCACTGAAGTGAGTCCAGAGAGTGCACTGGCACCATTGAGAATGCACTTCAGTGAGTCCAGAGAGTGCACTGGCACCACTGGGGATGCACTGCAGTGAGTCACAGAGTGCACTAGCACCACTGGGGATGCAGTGCAGTGAGTCCAGAGAGTGCGCTGGAACCACTGGGGATGCAGTGCAGTGAGTCCAGAGAGTGCAGTGGCACCACTAGGGATGCAGTGCAGTGAGTCCAGAGAGTGCACTGGCACCACTGGGGATGCAGTGCAGTGAGACCAGAGAGTGCACTGGCACCACTGGGGATGCAGTGCAGTGAGTCCAGAGAGTGCACTGGCACCACTGGGGATGCAGTGCAGTGAGTCCAGAGAGTGCACTGCCACCACTGAGAATGCACTTCAGTGAGTCCAGAGAGTGCACTGGCACCACTGGGGATGCAGTGCAGTGAGTCCAGAGATTGCACTGGCACCACTGGGGATGCAGTGCTGTGACTCCAGAGTGCGCACAGGCACCACTGGGGATGCACTGCAGTGAGTCCAGAGAGTGCACTGGCACCACTGGGGATGCACTGCAGTGAGCCCAGAGAGTGCACTGGCACCAGTGGGGATGCACTGCAGTGAGTCCAGTGAGTGCACTGGCACCACTGGGGAAGCAGTGCAGTCAGTCCAGAGAGTGCAGAGGCACCACTGGTGATGCAGTGCAGTGAGTCCAGAGAGTGCACTGGCACCCCTGGGGATGCACTGCACTGAGTCCAGTGAGTGTACTGGCACCACTGGGGATGCACTGCAGTGAGTCCAGAGAGTGCACTGGCACCACTGAGAATGCACTTCAGTGAGTCCAGAGAGTGCACTGGCACCACTGGGGATGCACTGCAGTGAGTCCAGAGAGTGCACTGGCACCACTGGGGATGCAGTGCCGGGAGTCCAGAGAGTGCTTTGGCACCAGTGGGGATGCACTGCAGTAACTCCAGAGACTGCACTGGCACCACTGGGGATGCAGTGCAGTGAGTCCAGAGAGTGCACTGGCACCACTGGGGATGCACTGCAGTGAGTCCAGAGAGTGCACTGTCACCACTGGGGATGCACTGCAGTGAGTCCAGAGAGTGCACTGTCACCACTGGGGATGCAGTGCAGTGAGTCCACAGAGTGCACTGGCACCACTGGGGATGCAGTGCAGTGAGTCCAGAGAGTGCACTGGCACCACTGGGGATGCAGTGCAGTGAGTCCAGAGAGTGCACTGGCACCACTGGGGATGCAGTGCAGTGAGTCCAGAGAGTGCACTGGCACCACTGGGGATGCATTGCAGTGAGTCCAGAGAGTGCACTGGCACCACAGATGATGCAGTACAGTGAGTCCAGTGAGTGCACTGGCACCACTGGGGATGCAGCGCAGTGACTCTAGAGAGTGCACTGGCTCCACTGGGGATGCGGTGCAGTGAGTCCAGAGACTGCACTGGCACCACTGGGGATGCGGTGCAGTGAGTCCAGAGAGTGCACTGGCACCACTCAGGTTGCAGTGCGGTGAGTCCAGAGAGTGCACTGGCACCACTGGGGATGCAGTACAGTGACTCTAGAGAGTGCACTGGCACCACTGGGTATGCAGTGCAGTGAGTCCAGAGAGTGCACTGTCACCACTGGGGATGCACTGCAGTGAGTCCAGAGTGCACTAGCACCACTGGGGATGCACTGCAGTGAGTCCAGAGAGTGCACTGGCACCACCGGGAATGCACTGCAGTGAGTCCAGAGAGTGCACTGGCACCACTGGGGATGCACTTCAGTGAGTCCAGAGAGTGCACTGGCACCACTGGGGATGCAGTGACGCGAGTCCAGAGAGTGCACTGGCACCACTGGGGATGCAGTGACGCGAGTCCAGAGAGTGCACTGGCACCACTGGGGATGCACTGCAGTCACTCCAGAGAGTGCACTGGCACCACTGGGGATGCGCTGCAGTGAGTCCAGAGAGTGCACTGGCACAAGTGGGGATGCAGCGCAGTGACTCTAGAGAGTGCACTGGCACTACTGCGGATGCGGTGCAGTGAGTCCAGAGAGTGCACTGTCACCACAGGTGATGCAGTGCAGTGAGTCCAGAGAGTGCACTGGCAGCACTGGGGATGCAGTGCAGTGAGTCCAGAGAGTGCACTGGCACCACAGGTGATGCACTCCAGTGAGTCCAGAGAGTGCACTTGCACCACGGGGGATGCAGTGCAGTGACGCCAGAGAGTGCACTGGCAGCATTGGGGTGCAGTGCAGTGAGTCCAGAGAGTGCACTGGCACCACTGGGGATGCAGTGCAGTGAGTCCAGAGAGTGCACTGGCACCACTGGGGATGCACTGCAGTGAGTCCTGAGAGTACACTGGCTCCACCAGGGATGCCCTGCAGTGAGTCCAGAGAGTGCACTGGCGATGCAGTGCAGTGAGTCCAGAGAGTGCACTGGCACCACTGGGGATGCAGCGCAGTGAGTCCAGAGAGTGCACTGGCCCCACTGGTGATGCACTGCAGTGAGTCTAGAGAGTGCACTGTCACTACTGGGGATGCAGTGCAGTGAGTCCAGAGAGTGCACTGGCACCACTGGGGATGCAGTTCAGTGAGTCCAGAGAGTGCACTGGCACCACTGGGGATGCACTGCAGTGAGTCCAGAGATTGCCCTGGCACCACTGGGGGTGCAGTTCAGTGAGTCCAGAGAGTGCACTGGCACCACTGGGGATGCACTGCAGTGAGTCCAGTGAGTGCACTGGCACCACTGAGAATGCACTTCAGTGAGTCCAGAGAGTGCACTGGCACCACTGGGGATGCAGTGCAGTGAGTCCAGAGATTGCACTGGCACCACTGGGGATGCAGTGCTGTGACTCCAGAGAGCGCACTGGCACCACTGGGGATGCAGTGCAGTGAGTACAGAGAGTGCACTGGCACCACTGGGGATGCACTGCAGTGACTTGAAAGAGTGCACTGGCACCACTGAGAATGCACTTCAGTGAGTCCAGAGAGTGCACTGGCACCACTGGGGATGCACTGCAGTGAGTCCAGAGATTGCACTGGCACCACTGGGGATGCAGTACAGTGAGTCTACACAGTGCACTAGCACCACTGGGGATGCAGTGCAGTGAGTCCAGAGAGTGCACTGGCTCCACTGGGGATGCAGTGCAGTGAGTCCAGAGAGTGCACTGGCACCACTGGTGATGCACTGCTGTGAGTCCAGAGAGTGCTCTTGCACGACAGGGGATGCAGCGCAGTGACTCAAGAGAGTGCACTGGCAGCACTGGCGATGCAGTGCAGTGAGTCCAGAGAGTGCACTGGCACCACTGGGGATGCAGTGCGATGAGTCCAGAGAGTGCAATGGCACCACTGCGGATGCACTGCAGTGAGTCCAGAGAGTGCACTGGCTCCACTGGGGATGCAGTGCAGTGAGTCCAGAGAGTGCACTGGCACCACTGGGGATGCACTGCAGTGAGTCCAGAGATTGTACTGGCACCACTGGGGATGCACTGAAGTGAGTCCAGAGAGTGCAGTGGCACCACTGAGAATGCACTTCAGTGAGTCCAGAGAGTGCACTGGCACCACTGGGGATGCAGTGCAGTGAGTCCACAGAGTGCACTAGCACTACTGGGGATGCAGTGCAGTGAGTCCAGAGAGTGCGCTAGAACCACTGGGGATGCAGTGCAGTGAGTCCAGAGAGTGCACTGGCACCATTGGGGATGCAGTGCAGTGAGTCCAGAGAGTGCACTGGCACCACTGGGGATGCACTGCAGTGAGTCCAGTGAGTGCACTGGCACCACTGGGGATGCAGTGCAGTGAGTCCAGAGAGTGCACTGGCACCACTGGGGAAGCAGTGCAGTGAGTCCAGAGAGTGCAGTGGCACCACTGGGGATGCAGTGCAGTGAGTCCAGAGAGTGCACTGGCAGCACTGGGGATGCAGTGCAGTGAGTCCAGAGAGTGCACTGGCACCACTGGGGATGCAGTTCAGTGAGTCCAGAGAGTGCACTGGCACCACTGGGGATGCACTGCAGTGAGTCCAGAGAGTGCAGTGGCACCACTGGGGATGCACTGCAGTGAGTCCAGAGAGTGCTTTGGCACCAGTGGGGATGCACTGCAGTTACTCTAGAGACTGCACTGGCACCACTGGGGATGCACTGCAGTGAGTCCAGAGAGTGCACTGGCACCAGTGGGGATGCACTGCAGTGAGTCCAGAGAGTGCACTGGCACCACTGGGGATGCACTGCAGTGAGTCCAGAGAGTGCACTGTCACCACTGGGGATGCAGTACAGTGAGTCCACAGAGTGCACTGGCACCACTGGGGATGCAGTGCAGTGAGTCCAGAGAGTGCACTGGCACCACTGGGGATGCAGTGCAGTGAATCCAGTGAGTGCACTGGCAGCACTGGGGATGCAGTGCAGTGAGTCCAGAGAGTGCACTGGCACTACTGGGGTGCAGTGCAGTGAGTCCAGAGAGTGCACTGGCACCACTGGGGATGCAGTGCAGTGAGTCCTGAGAGTGCACTGGCACCACTGGGGATGCACTGCAGTGAGTCCAGAGATTGCAGTGGCACCACTGGGGATGCAGTACAGTGAGTCCACACAGTGCACTAGCACCACTGGGGATGCAGTGCAGTGAGTCCAGAGAGTGCACTGGCACCACTGGGGATGCACTGCTGTGAGTCCAGAGAGTGCACTGGCACCACTGGTGATGCACTGCTGTGAGTCCAGAGAGTGCTCTTGCACCACAGGGGATGCAGTGCAGTGACTCAAGAGAGTGCACTGGCAGCACTGGGGATGCAGTGCAGTGAGTCCAGAGAGTGCACTGGCACCACTGGAGATGCAGTGCAGTGAGTCCAGAGAGTGCAATGGCACCACTGCGGATGCACTGCAGTGAGTCCAGAGAGTGCACTGGCTGCACTGGGGATGCACTGCAGTGAGTCCAGAGAGTGCACTGGCACCACTGGGGATGCACTGCCGTGAGTCCAGAGAGTGTACTGGCACCACTGGGGATGCACTGAAGTGAGTCCAGAGAGTGCACTGGCACCACTGAGAATGCACTTCAGTGAGTCCAGAGAGTGCACTGGCACCACTGGGGATGCACTGCAGTGAGTCCAGAGAGTGCACTGGCACCACTGGGGATGCAGTGCAGTGAGTCCAGAGAGTGCGCTGGAACCACTGGCGATGCACTGAAGTGAGTCCAGAGAGTGCACTGGCACCACTGAGAATGCACTTCAGTGAGTCCAGAGAGTGCACTGGCACCACTGGGGATGCAGTGTAATGAGTCCACAGAGTGCACTAGCACTACTGGGGATGCAGTGCAGTGAGTCCAGAGAGTGCGCTGGAACCACTGGGGATGCAGTGCAGTGAGTCCAGAGAGTGCACTGGCACCACTGGGGATGCAGTGCAGTGACTCCAGAGAGTGCACTGGCACCACTGGGGATGCACTGCAGTGAGTCCAGTGAGTGCACTGGCACCACTGGGGATGCAGTGCAGTGAGTCCAGAGAGTGCACTGGCACCACTGGGGAAGCAGTGCAGTGAGTCCAGAGAGTGCAGTGGCACCACTGGGGATGCAGTGCAGTGAGTCCAGAGAGTGCACTGGCACCACTGGGGATGCAGTGCAGTGAGTCCAGAGAGTGCACTGGCACCACTGGGGATGCAGTTCAGTGAGTCCAGAGAGTGCACTGGCACCACTGGGGATGCAGTGCAGTGAGTCCAGAGAGTGCACTGGCACCACTGAGAATGCAGTGCTGTGACTCCAGAGAGCGCACAGGCACCACTGGGGATGCAGTGCAGTGAGTCCAGAGAGTGCACTGGCACCACTGGGGATGCACTGCAGTGAGCCAAGAGAGTGCACTGGCACCAGTGGGGATGCACTGCAGTCAGTCCAGTGAGTGCACTGGCACCACTGGGGAAGCAGTGCAGTGAGTCCAGAGAGTGCACTGGCACCACTGGGGATGCGGTGCTGGGAGTCCAGAGAGTGCTTTGGCACCAGTGGGGATGCAGTGCAGTTACTCCAGAGACTGCACAGGCACCACCGGGGATGCAGTGCAGTGAGTCCAGAGAGTGCACTGGCACCACTGGGGATGCACTGCAGTGAGTCCAGAGATTGCACTGGCACCACTGGGGATGCAGTGCTGTGACTCCAGAGAGCGCACTGGCCCCACTGGGGATGCAGTGCAGTGAGTCCAGAGAGTGCACTGGCACCACTGGGGATGCACTGCAGTGAGCCCAGAGAGTGCACTGGCACCAGTGGGGATGCACTGCAGTGAGTCCAGTGAGTGCACTGGCACCACTGGGGAAGCAGTGCAGTGAGTCCAGAGAGTGCAGTGGCACCACTGGGTATGCAGTTTAGTGAGTCCAGAGAGTGCACTGGCAGCACTGGGGATGCAGTGCAGTGAGTCCAGTGAGTGTACTGGCACCACTGGGGATGCACTGCAGTGAGTCCAGAGAGTGCACTGGCACCACTGGGGATGCACTGCAGTGAGTCCAGAGAGTGCACTGGCACCACTGGGGATGCACTGCAGTGAGTCCAGAGAGTGCAGTGGCACCACTGGGGATGCACTGCAGTGAGTCCAGAGAGTGCTTTGGCACCAGTGGGGATGCACTGCAGTTACTCCAGAGAGTGCACTGGCTGCACTGGGGATGCACTGCAGTGAGTCCAGAGAGTGCACTGGCACCAGTGGGGATGCACTGCAGTCAGTCCAGAGAGTGCACTGGCACCACTGGGGATGCACTGCAGTGAGTCCAGAGAGTGCACTGTCACCACTGGGGATGCAGTACAGTGAGTCCACAGAGTGCACTGGCACCACTGGTGATGCAGTGCAGTGAGTCCAGAGAGTGCACTGGCACCACTGGGGATGCAGTGCAGTGAATCCAGTGAGTGCACTGGCAGCACTGGGGATGCAGTGCAGTGAGTCCAGAGAGTGCACTGGCACTACTGGGGATGCAGTGCAGTGAGTCCAGAGAGTGCACTGGCACCACTGAGAATGCACTTCAATGAGTCCAGAGAGTGCACTGGCACCACTGGGGATGCACTGCAGTGAGTCCAGAGAGTGCACTGGCACCACTGGGGATGCACTGCAGTGAGTCCAGAGATTGCACTGGCACCACTGGGTATGCAGTACAGTGAGTCCACACAGTGCACTAGCACCACTGGGGATGCAGTGCAGTGAGTCCAGAGAGTGCACTGGCACCACTGGGGATGCAGTGCAGTGAGTCCAGAGAGTGCACTGGCACCACTGGTGATTCACTGCTGTGAGTCCAGAGAGTGCTCTTGCACCACAGGGGATGCAGTGCAGTGACTCAAGAGAGTGCACTGGCAGCACTGGGGATGCAGTGCAGTGAGTCCAGAGAGTGCACTGGCACCACTGGAGATGCAGTGCAGTGAGTCCAGAGAGTTCAATGGCACCACTGCGGATGCACTGCAGTGAGTCCAGAGAGTGCACTGGCTGCACTGGGGATGCACTGCAGTGAGTCCAGAGAGTGCACTGGCACCACTGGGGATGCAGTGCAGTGAGTCCAGAGAGTGCACTGGCACCACTGGGGATGCACTGAAGTGAGTCCAGAGAGTGCACTGGCACCACTGAGAATGCACTTCAGTGAGTCCAGAGAGTGCACTGGCACCACTGGGGATGCACTGCAGTGAGTCCACAGAGTGCACTAGCACCACTGGGCATGCAGTGCAGTGAGTCCAGAGACTGCACTGGCACCACTGGGGATGCAGTGCAGTGAGTCCAGAGAGTGCACTGGCACCAGTGGGGATGCACTGCAGTGAGTCCAGTGAGTGCACTGGCACCACTGGGGATGCAGTGCAGTGACTCCAGAGAGTGCACTGGCACCACTGGGGAAGCAGTGCAGTGAGTCCAGAGAGTGCAGTGGCACCACTAGGGATGCAGTGCAGTGAGTCCAGAGAGTGCACTGGCAGCACTGGGGATGCACTGCAGTGAGTCCAGAGAGTGCACTGGCACCACTGGGGATGCAGTTCAGTGAGTCCAGAGAGTGCACTGGCACCACTGGGGATGCAGTGCAGTGAGTCCAGAGAGTGCACTGGCAGCACTGAGAATGCACTTCAGTGAGTCCAGAGAGTGCACTGGCACCACTGGGGATGCAGTGCAGTGAGTCCAGAGATTGTACTGGCACCACTGGGGATGCAGGGCTGTGACTCCAGAGAGCGCACAGGCACCACTGCGGATGCAGTGCAGTGAGTCC
Source organism: Anser brachyrhynchus (assembly GCF_964034855.1). Lineage (NCBI taxonomy): Eukaryota > Metazoa > Chordata > Aves > Anseriformes > Anatidae > Anser > Anser brachyrhynchus. The sequence continues at coordinate 28,057,235 of NC_137703.1, forward strand.
AGAGAGTGCACTGGCACCACTGGGGATGCACTGCAGTGAGCCCAGAGAGTGCACTGGCACCAGTGGGGATGCACTGCAGTGAGTCCAGTGAGTGCACTGGCACCACTGGGGAAGCAGTGCAGTGAGTCCAGAGAGTGCAGAGGCACCACTGGTGATGCAGTTTAGTGAGTCCAGAGAGTGCACTGGCACCACTGGGGATGCAGTGCAGTGAGTCCAGAGAGTGCACTGGCACTACTGGGGATGCAGTGCAGTGAGTCCAGAGAGTGCACTGGCACCACTGGGGATGCACTGCAGTGAGTCCAGAGAGTGCACTGTCACTACTGGGGATGCAGTGCAGTGAGTCCAGAGAGTGCACTGGCCCCACTGGGGATGCAGTGCAGTGAGTCCTGAGAGTGCACTGGCACCACTGGGGATGCACTGCAGTGAGTCCAGAGATTGCACTGGCACCACTGGGGATGCAGTACAGTGAGTCCACACAGTGCACTAGCACCACTGGGGATGCAGTGCAGTGAGTCCAGAGAGTGCACTGGCACCACTGGGGATGCAGTGCAGTGAGTCCAGAGAGTGCACTGGCACCACTGGTGATGCACTGCTGTGAGTCCAGAGAGTGCTCTTGCACCACAGGGGATGCAGTGCAGTGACTCAAGAGAGTGCACTGGTAGCACTGGGGATGCAGTGCAGTGAGTCCAGAGAGTGCACTGGCACCACTGGAGATACAGTACAGTGAGTCCAGAGAGTGCAATGGCACCACTGCGGATGCACTGCAGTTAGTCCAGAGAGTGCACTGGCTGCACTGGTGATGCAGTGCAGTGAGTCCAGAGAGTGCACTGGCACCACTGGGGATGCACTGCAGTGAGTCCAGAGAGTGTACTGGCACCACTGGGGATGCACTGAAGTGAGTCCCGAGAGTGCACTGGCACCACTGAGAATGCACTTCAGTGAGTCCAGAGAGTGCACTGGCACCACTGGGGATGCACTGCAGTGAGTCCAGAGAGTGCACTGGCGCCAGTGGGGATGCACTGCAGTGAGTCCAGGGAGTGCACTGGCACCACTGGGGATGCAGTGCAGTGAGTCCAGAGAGTGCACTGGCACCACTGGGGAAGCAGTGCAGTGAGTCCAGAGAGTGCAGTGGCACCACTAGGGATGCAGTGCAGTGAGTCCAGAGAGTGCACTGGCACCACTGGAGATGCAGTGCAGTGAGTCCAGAGAGTGCAATGGCACCACTGCGGATGCACTGCAGTGAGTCCAGAGAGTGGACTGGCTCCACTGGGGATGCACTGCAGTGAGTCCAGAGAGTGCTCTGGCACCACTGGGGATGCACTGAAGTGAGTCCAGAGAGTGCACTGGCACCACTGAGAATGCACTTCAGTGAGTCCAGAGAGTGCACTGGCACCACTGGGGATGCACTGCAGTGAGTCACAGAGTGCACTAGCACCACTGGGGATGCAGTGCAGTGAGTCCAGAGAGTGCGCTGGAACCACTGGGGATGCAGTGCAGTGAGTCCAGAGAGTGCACTGGCACCAATGGGGATGCAGTGCAGTGAGTCCAGAGAGTGCACTGGCACCAGTGGGGATGCACTGCAGTGAGTCCAGTGAGTGCACTGGCACCACTGGGGATGCAGTGCAGTGAGTCCAGAGAGTGCACTGGCAGCACTGGGGAAGCAGTGCAATGAGTCCAGAGAGTGCAGTGGCACCACTAGGGATGCAGTGCAGTGAGTCCAGAGAGTGCACTGGCAGCACTGGTGATGCAGTGCAGTGAGTCCAGAGAGTGCACTGGCACCACTGGGGATGCAGTGCAGTGAGTCCAGAGAGTGCACTGCCACCACTGAGAATGCACTTCAGTGAGTCCAGAGAGTGCACTGGCACCACTGGGGATGCAGTGCAGTGAGTCCAGAGAGTGCAGAGGCACCACTGGTGATGCAGTGCAGTGAGTCCAGAGAGTGCACTGGCACCCCTGGGGATGCACTGCAGTGAGTCCAGTGAGTGTACTGGCACCACTGGGGATGCACTGCAGTGAGTCCAGAGAGTGCACTGGCACCACTGAGAATGCACTTCAGTGAGTCCAGAGAGTGCACTGGCACCACTGGGGATGCACTTCAGTGAGTCCAGAGAGTGCACTGGCACCACTGGGGATGCAGTGCTGTGACTCCAGAAGGTGCACTGGCACCACTGGGGATGCAGTGCAGTGAGTCCAGAGAGTGCACTGGCACCACTGGTGATGCGGTGCCGGGAGTCCAGAGAGTGCTTTGGCACCACTGGGGATGCACTGCAGTTACTCCAGAGACTGCACTGGCACCACTGGGGATGCAGTGCAGTGAGTCCAGAGAGTGCACTGGCACCACTGGGGATGCACTGCAGTGAGTCCAGAGAGTGCACTGTCACCACTGGGGATGCACTGCAGTGAGTCCAGAGAGTGCACTGTCACCACTGGGGATGCAGTGCAGTGAGTCTACAGAGTGCACTGGCACCACTGGGGATGCAGTGCAGTGAGTCCAGAGAGTGCACTGGCACCACTGGGGATGCACTGCAGTGAATCCAGTGAGTGCACTGGCACCACTGGGGATACAGTGCAGTGAGTCCAGAGAGTGCACTGGCACCACTGGGGATGCAGTGCAGTGAGTCCAGAGAGTGCACTGGCACCACTGGGGATGCATTGCAGTGAGTCCAGAGAGTGCACTGGCACCACTGGGGAAGCAGTGCAGTGAGTCCAGAGAGTGCAGAGGCACCACTGGTGATGCAGTGCAGTGAGTCCAGAGAGTGCACTGGCACCCCTGGGGATGCACTGCAGTGAGTCCAGTGAGTGTACTGGCACCACTGGGGATGCACTGCAGTGAGTCCAGAGAGTGCACTGGCACCACTGAGAATGCACTTCAGTGAGTCCAGAGAGTGCACTGGCACCACTGGGGATGCACTTCAGTGAGTCCAGAGAGTGCACTGGCACCACTGGGGATGCAGTGCTGTGACTCCAGAAGGTGCACTGGCACCACTGGGGATGCAGTGCAGTGAGTCCAGAGAGTGCACTGGCACCACTGGTGATGCGGTGCCGGGAGTCCAGAGAGTGCTTTGGCACCACTGGGGATGCACTGCAGTTACTCCAGAGACTGCACTGGCACCACTGGGGATGCAGTGCAGTGAGTCCAGAGAGTGCACTGGCACCACTGGGGATGCACTGCAGTGAGTCCAGAGAGTGCACTGTCACCACTGGGGATGCACTGCAGTGAGTCCAGAGAGTGCACTGTCACCACTGGGGATGCAGTGCAGTGAGTCTACAGAGTGCACTGGCACCACTGGGGATGCAGTGCAGTGAGTCCAGAGAGTGCACTGGCACCACTGGGGATGCACTGCAGTGAATCCAGTGAGTGCACTGGCACCACTGGGGATACAGTGCAGTGAGTCCAGAGAGTGCACTGGCACCACTGGGGATGCAGTGCAGTGAGTCCAGAGAGTGCACTGGCACCACTGGGGATGCATTGCAGTGAGTCCAGAGAGTGCACTGGCACCACAGATGATGCAGTACAGTGAGTCCAGTGAGTGCACTGGCACCACTGGGGATGTAGTGCCGTGACTCGAGAGAGTGCACTTGCACCACTGGGGATGCAGTGCAGTGAGTCCAGAGAGTGCACTGGCACCACTGGGGATGCACTGCAGTGAGTCCAGAGAGTGCACTGGCACCACTGGGGTTGCAGTGCAGTGAGTCCAGAGAGTGCACTGGCACCACTGGGGATGCACTGCAGTGAGTCCAGAGATTGCACTGGCACCACTGTGGATGCAGTGCAGTGAGTCCAGAGACTTCACTGGCACCACTGGGAATGCAGAGAAGTGAGTGCAGAGAGTGCACTGGCACCACTGGGGATGCAGTGCAGTGAGTCCAGAGAGTGCACTGGCACCACTGGGGATGCAGTGCAGTGAGTCCAGAGAGTGCACTGGCACCACCTGTGATGCAGTGCAGTGAGTCCAGAGAGTGCACTGGCACCAATGGGGCTGCAGTGCAGTGAGTCCAAAGAGTGCACTGGCACCACTGGGAATGCACTGCAGTGAGTCCAGAGAGCGCACTGGCACCACTGGTGATGCAGTACAGTGAGTCCAGAGAGTGCACTGGCACCAATGGGGCTGCAGTTCAGTGAGTCCAAAGAGTGTACTGGCACCACTGGGAATGCACTGCAGTGAGTCCAGAGAGTGCACTGGCACCACTGGGGATGCACTGCAGTGAGTCCAGAGAGTGCACTGTCACTACTGGGGATGCAGTGCAGTGAGTCCAGAGAGTGCACTGGCCCCACTGGGGATGCAGTGCAGTGAGTCCTGAGAGTGCACTGGCACCACTGGGGATGCACTGCAGTGAGTCCAGAGATTGCACTGGCACCACTGGGGATGCAGTACAGTGAGTCCACACAGTGCACTAGCACCACTGGGGATGCAGTGCAGTGAGTCCAGAGAGTGCACTGGCAGCACTGGGGATGCAGTGCAGTGAGTCCAGAGAGTGCACTGGCACCACTGGTGATGCACTGCTGTGAGTCCAGAGAGTGCTCTTGCACCACAGGGGATGCAGTGCAGTGACTCAAGAGAGTGCACTGGCAGCACTGGGGATGCAGTGCAGTGAGTCCAGAGAGTGCACTGGCACCACTGGAGATGCAGTGCAGTGAGTCCAGAGAGTGCAATGGCACCACTGCGGATGCACTGCAGTTAGTCCAGAGAGTGCACTGGCACCACTGGGGATGCACTGCAGTGAGTCCAGAGAGTGCACTGGCACCACTGGGGATGCACTGCAGTGAGTCCAGAGAGTGTACTGGCACCACTGGGGATGCACTGAAGTGAGTCCCGAGAGTGCACTGGCACCACTGAGAATGCACTTCAGTGAGTCCAGAGAGTGCACTGGCACCACTGGGGATGCAGTGCAGTGAGTCCAGAGAGTGCACTGGCACCACTGGGGATGCACTGCAGTGAGTCCAGGGAGTGCACTGGCACCACTGGGGATGAAGTGCAGTGAGTCCAGAGAGTGCACTGGCACCACTGGGGAAGCAGTGCAGTGAGTCCAGAGAGTGCAATGGCACCACTGCGGATGCACTGCAGTGAGTCCAGAGAGTGGACTGGCTCCACTGGGGATGCACTGCAGTGAGTCCAGAGAGTGCTCTGGCACCACTGGGGATGCACTGAAGTGAGTCCAGAGAGTGCACTGGCACCACTGAGAATGCACTTCAGTGAGTCCAGAGAGTGCACTGGCACCACTGGGGATGCACTGCAGTGAGTCACAGAGTGCACTAGCACCACTGGGGATGCAGTGCAGTGAGTCCAGAGAGTGCGCTGGAACCACTGGGGATGCAGTGCAGTGAGTCCAGAGAGTGCACTGGCACCACTGGGGATGCAGTGCAGTGAGTCCAGAGAGTGCACTGGCACCAGTGGGGATGCACTGCAGTGAGTCCAGTGAGTGCACTGGCACCACTGGGGATGCAGTGCAGTGAGTCCAGAGAGTGCACTGGCAGCACTGGGGAAGCAGTGCAGTGAGTCCAGAGAGTGCAGTGGCACCACTAGGGATGCAGTGCAGTGAGTCCAGAGAGTGCACTGGCAGCACTGGGGATGCAGTGCAGTGAGTCCAGAGAGTGCACTGGCACCACTGGGGATGCAGTGCAGTGAGTCCAGAGAGTGCACTGGCACCACTGGGGATGCAGTGCAGTGAGTCCAGAGAGTGCACTGCCACCACTGAGAATGCACTTCAGTGAGTCCAGAGAGTGCACTGGCACCACTGGGGATGCAGTGCAGTGAGTCCAGAGATTGCACTGGCACCACTGGGGATGCAGTGCTGTGACTCCAGAGAGCGCACAGGCACCACTGGGGATGCACTGCAGTGAGTCCAGAGAGTGCACTGGCACCACTGGGGATGCAGTGCAGTGAGCCCAGAGAGTGCACTGGCACCACTGGGGATGCACTGCAGTGAGTCCAGTGAGTGCACTGGCACCACTGGGGAAGCAGTGCAGTCAGTCCAGAGAGTGCAGAGGCACCACTGGTGATGCAGTGCAGTGAGTCCAGAGAGTGCACTGGCACCCCTGGGGATGCACTGCAGTGAGTCCAGTGAGTGTACTGGCACCACTGGGGATGCACTGCAGTGAGTCCAGAGAGTGCACTGGCACCACTGAGAATGCACTTCAGTGAGTCCAGAGAGTGCACTGGCACCACTGGGGATGCACTTCAGTGAGTCCAGAGAGTGCACTGGCACCACTGGGGATGCAGTGCTGTGACTCCAGAAGGTGCACTGGCACCACTGGGGATGCAGTGCAGTGAGTCCAGAGAGTGCACTGGCACCACTGGGGATGCGGTGCCGGGAGTCCAGAGAGTGCTTTGGCACCAGTGGGGATGCACTGCAGTTACTCCAGAGACTGCACTGGCACCACTGGGGATGCAGTGCAGTGAGTCCAGAGAGTGCACTGGCACCACTGGGGATGCACTGCAGTGAGTCCAGAGAGTGCACTGTCACCACTGGGGATGCACTGCAGTGAGTCCAGAGAGTGCACTGTCACCACTGGGGATGCAGTGCAGTGAGTCCAGAGAGTGCACTGGCACCACTGGGGATGCAGTGCAGTGAGTCCAGAGAGTGCACTGGCACCACTGGGGATGCACTGCAGTGAATCCAGTGAGTGCACTGGCACCACTGGGGATACAGTGCAGTGAGTCCAGAGAGTGCACTGGCACCACTGGGGATGCAGTGCAGTGAGTCCAGAGAGTGCACTGGCACCACTGGGGATGCATTGCAGTGAGTCCAGAGAGTGCACTGGCACCACAGATGATGCAGTACAGTGAGTCCAGTGAGTGCACTGGCACCACTGGGGATGTAGTGCCGTGACTCGAGAGAGTGCACTTGCACCACTGGGGATGCAGTGCAGTGAGTCCAGAGAGTGCACTGGCACCACTGGGGATGCACTGCAGTGAGTCCAGAGAGTGCACTGGCACCACTGGGGTTGCAGTGCAGTGAGTCCAGAGAGTGCACTGGCACCACTGGGAATGCAGAGAAGTGAGTGCAGAGAGTGCACTGGCACCACTGGGGATGCAGTGCAGTGAGTCCAGAGAGTGCACTGGCACCACTGGGGATGCAGTGCAGTGAGTCCAGAGAGTGCACTGGCACCACCTGTGATGCAGTGCAGTGAGTCCAGAGAGTGCACTGGCACCAATGGGGCTGCAGTGCAGTGAGTCCAAAGAGTGCACTGGCACCACTGGGAATGCACTGCAGTGAGTCCAGAGAGCGCACTGGCACCACTGGTGATGCAGTACAGTGAGTCCAGAGAGTGCACTGGCACCAATGGGGCTGCAGTTCAGTGAGTCCAAAGAGTGCACTGGCACCACTGGGAATGCACTGCAGTGAGTCCAGAGAGTGCACTGGCACCACTGGGGATGCAGTGCAGTGAGTCCAGAGAGTGCACTGGCACCACTGGGGATGCACTGCAGTGAATCCAGTGAGTGCACTGGCACCACTGGGGATACAGTGCAGTGAGTCCAGAGAGTGCACTGGCACCACTGGGGATGCAGTGCAGTGAGTCCAGAGAGTGCACTGGCACCACTGGGGATGCATTGCAGTGAGTCCAGAGAGTGCACTGGCACCACAGATGATGCAGTACAGTGAGTCCAGTGAGTGCACGGGCACCACTGGGGATGTAGTGCCGTGACTCGAGAGAGTGCACTTGCACCACTGGGGATGCAGTGCAGTGAGTCCAGAGAGTGCACTGGCACCACTGGGGATGCACTGCAGTGAGTCCAGAGAGTGCACTGGCACCACTGGGGATGCAGTGCAGTGAGTCCAGAGAGTGCACTGGCACCACTGGTGATGCACTGCAGTGAGTCCAGAGAGTGCACTGGCACCACTGGAGATGCAGTGCAGTGAGTCCAGAGAGTGCACTGGCACCACTGCGGATGCACTGCAGTGAGTCCAGAGAGTGGACTGGCTCCACTGGGGATGCACTGCAGTGAGTCCAGAGAGTGCACTGGCACCACTGGGGATGCACTGAAGTGAGTCCAGAGAGTGCACTGGCACCACTGAGAATGCACTTCAGTGAGTCCAGAGAGTGCACTGGCACCACTGGGGATGCACTGCAGTGAGTCACAGAGTGCACTAGCACCACTGGGGATGCAGTGCAGTGAGTCCAGAGAGTGCACTGGCACCACTGGGGATGCAGTGCAGTGAGTCCAGAGAGTGCACTGGCACCAGTGGGGATGCACTGCAGTGAGTCCAGTGAGTGCACTGGCACCACTGGGGATGCAGTGCAGTGAGTCCAGAGAGTGCACTGGCAGCACTGGGGAAGCAGTGCAGTGAGTCCAGAGAGTGCACTGGCACCACTAGGGATGCAGTGCAGTGAGTCCAGAGAGTGCACTGGCAGCACTGGGGATGCAGTGCAGTGAGTCCAGAGAGTGCACTGGCACCACTGGGGATGCAGTGCAGTGAGTCCAGAGAGTGCACTGGCACCACTGGGGATGCAGTGCAGTGAGTCCAGAGAGTGCACTGCCACCACTGAGAATGCACTTCAGTGAGTCCAGAGAGTGCACTGGCACCACTGGGGATGCAGTGCAGTGAGTCCAGAGATTGCACTGGCACCACTGGGGATGCAGTGCTGTGACTCCAGAGAGCGCACAGGCACCACTGGGGATGCACAGCAGTGAGTCCAGAGAGTGCACTGGCACCACTGGGGATGCAGTGCAGTGAGCCCAGAGAGTGCACTGGCACCACTGGGGATGCACTGCAGTGAGTCCAGTGAGTGCACTGGCACCACTGGGGAAGCAGTGCAGTCAGTCCAGAGAGTGCAGAGGCACCACTGGTGATGCAGTGCAGTGAGTCCAGAGAGTGCACTGGCACCCCTGGGGATGCACTGCAGTGAGTCCAGTGAGTGTACTGGCACCACTGGGGATGCACTGCAGTGAGTCCAGTGAGTGCACTGGCACCACTGGGGATGCAGTGCAGTGAGTCCAGAGAGTGCACTGGCAGCACTGGGGAAGCAGTGCAGTGAGTCCAGAGAGTGCACTGGCACCACTGGGGATGCAGTGCTGTGACTCCAGAAGGTGCACTGGCACCACTGGGGATCCAGTGCAGTGAGTCCAGAGAGTGCACTGGCACCACTGGGGATGCGGTGCCGGGAGTCCAGAGAGTGCTTTGGCACCAGTGGGGATGCACTGCAGTTACTCCAGAGACTGCACTGGCACCACTGGGGATGCAGTGCAGTGAGTCCAGAGAGTGCACTGGCACCACTGGGGATGCACTGCAGTGAGTCCAGAGAGTGCACTGTCACCACTGGGGATGCACTGCAGTGAGTCCAGAGAGTGCACTGTCACCACTGGGGATGCAGTGCAGTGAGTCCACAGAGTGCACTGGCACCACTGGGGATGCAGTGCAGTGAGTCCAGAGAGTGCACTGGCACCACTGGGGATGCACTGCAGTGAATCCAGTGAGTGCACTGGCACCACTGGGGATACAGTGCAGTGAGTCCAGAGAGTGCACTGGCACCACTGGGGATGCAGTGCAGTGAGTCCAGAGAGTGCACTGGCACCACTGGGGATGCATTGCAGTGAGTCCAGAGAGTGCACTGGCACCACAGATGATGCAGTACAGTGAGTCCAGTGAGTGCACTGGCACCACTGGGGATGTAGTGCCGTGACTCGAGAGAGTGCACTTGCACCACTGGGGATGCAGTGCAGTGAGTCCAGAGAGTGCACTGGCACCACTGGGGATGCACTGCAGTGAGTCCAGAGAGTGCACTGGCACCACTGGGGTTGCAGTGCAGTGAGTCCAGAGAGTGCACTGGCACCACTGGGGATGCACTGCAGTGAGTCCAGAGATTGCACTGGCACCACTGGGGATGCACTGCAGTGAGTCCAGAGACTTCACTGGCACCACTGGGAATGCAGAGAAGTGAGTGCAGAGAGTGCACTGGCACCACTGGGGATGCAGTGCAGTGAGTCCAGAGAGTGCACTGGCACCACTGGGGATGCAGTGCAGTGAGTCCAGAGAGTGCACTGGCACCACCTGTGATGCAGTGCAGTGAGTCCAGAGAGTGCACTGGCACCAATGGGGCTGCAGTGCAGTGAGTCCACAGAGTGCACTGGCACCACTGGGAATGCACTGCAGTGAGTCCAGAGAGCGCACTGGCACCACTGGTGATGCAGTACAGTGAGTCCAGAGAGTGCACTGGCACCAATGGGGCTGCAGTTCAGTGAGTCCAAAGAGTGCACTGGCACCACTGGGAATGCACTGCAGTGAGTCCAGAGAGTGCACTGGCACCACTGGGGATGCAGTGCAGTGAGTCCAGAGAGTGCACTGGCACCACTGGGGATGCACTGCAGTGAATCCAGAGAGTGCACTGGCACCACTGGGGATACAGTGCAGTGAGTCCAGAGAGTGCACTGGCACCACTGGGGATGCAGTGCAGTGAGTCCAGAGCGTGCACTGGCACCACTGGGGATGCATTGCAGTGAGTCCAGAGAGTGCACTGGCACCACAGATGATGCAGTACAGTGAGTCCAGTGAGTGCACTGGCACCACTGGGGATGTAGTGCCGTGACTCGAGAGAGTGCACTTGCACCACTGGGGATGCAGTGCAGTGAGTCCAGAGAGTGCACTGGCACCACTGGGGATGCACTGCAGTGAGTCCAGAGAGTGCACTGGCACCACTGGGGATGCAGTGCAGTGAGTCCAGAGAGTGCACTGACACCACTGGTGATGCACTGCAGTGAGTCCAGAGATTGCACTGGCACCACTGTGGATGCAGTGCAGTGAGTCCAGAGACTTCACTGGCACCACTGGGAATGCAGAGAAGTGAGTGCAGAGAGTGCACTGGCACCACTGGGAATGCAGTGCAGTGAGTCCAGAGAGTGCACTGGCACCACTGGGGATGCAGTGCAGTGAGTCCAGAGAGTGCACTGGCACCACCTGTGATGCAGTGCAGTGAGTCCAGAGAGTGCACTGGCACCAATGGGGCTGCAGTGCAGTGAGTCCAAAGAGTGCACTGGCACCACTGGGAATGCACTGCAGTGAGTCCAGAGAGTGCACTGGCACCACTGGTGATGCAGTACAGTGAGTCCAGAGAGTGCACTGGCACCACTGGGGATGCACTGCAGTGAGTCCAGAGAGTGCACTGGCACCACTGGGGATGCACTTCAGTGAGTCCAGAGATTGCACTGGCACCACTGGGGATGCAGTGCATTGAGTCCAGAGAGTGCACTGGCACAACTGGGGATGCACTTCAGTGAGTCCAGAGAGTGCACTGGCACCACCGATGATGCAGTACAGTGAGTCCAGAGAGTGCACTGGCACCACTGGGGATGCACTGCAGTGAGTCCAGAGAGTACACTGGCACCAGTGGGGATGCAGTGCAGTGAGTCCAGAGAGTGCACTGGCACCACTGGGGATGCACTGCAGTGAGTCCAGAGAGTGCACTGGCACCACTGGGGATGTGTCCAGTGAGTCCAGTGAGTGCACTGGCACCACTGGGGATGCAGTGCAGTGAGTCCAGAGAGTACACTGGCACCAGTGGGGATGCAGTGCAGTGAGTCCAGAGAGTGCACTGGCACCACTGGGGATGCAGTGCAGTCAGTCCAGTGAGTGCACTGGCACCACTGGGGGTGCAGTACAGTGAGTCCAGAGAGTGCACTGGCACCACTGGGGAGGCACTGCAGTGAGTCCACAGAGTGCACTAGCACCACTGGGGATGCAGTGCAGTGAGTCCAGAGAGTGCGCTGGAACCACTGGGGATGCAGTGCAGTGAGTCCAGAGAGTGCACTGGCACCACTGGGGATGCAGTGCAGTGAGTCCAGAGAGTGCACTGGCACCAGTGGGGATGCACTGCAGTGAGTCCAGTGAGTGCACTGGCACCACTGGGGATGCAGTGCAGTGAGTCCAGAGAGTGCACTGGCACCACTGGGGAAGCAGTGCAGTGAGTCCAGAGAGTGCAGTGGCACCACTAGGGATGCAGTGCAGTGAGTCCAGAGAGTGCACTGGCAGCACTGGGGATGCAGTGCAGTGAGTCCAGAGAGTGCACTGGCACCACTGGGGATGCACTTCAGTGAGTCCAGAGAGTGCACTGGCACCACTGTGGATGCACTGCAGTGAGTCCAGAGAGTGCACTGGCACCACTGGGGATGCAGTGCAGTGAGTCCAGAGAGTGCACTGGCACCACTGGGGATGCACTGCAGTGAATCCAGTGAGTGCACTGGCACCACTGGGGATGCACTGCAGTGAGTCCAGAGAGTGCACTGGCACCACTGGGGATGCAGTGCAGTGAGTCCAGAGAGTGCACTGGCACCACTGGTGATGCACTGCAGTGAGTCCAGAGAGTGCACTGGCACCACTGGAGATGCAGTGCAGTGAGTCCAGAGAGTGCAATGGCACCACTGCGGATGCACTGCAGTGAGTCCAGAGAGTGGACTGGCTCCACTGGGGATGCACTGCAGTGAGTCCAGAGAGTGCTCTGGCACCACTGGGGATGCACTGAAGTGAGTCCAGAGAGTGCACTGGCACCACTGAGAATGCACTTCAGTGAGTCCAGAGAGTGCACTGGCACCACTGGGGATGCACTGCAGTGAGTCACAGAGTGCACTAGCACCACTGGGGATGCAGTGCAGTGAGTCCAGAGAGTGCGCTGGAACCACTGGGGATGCAGTGCAGTGAGTCCAGAGAGTGCACTGGCACCACTGGGGATGCAGTGCAGTGAGTCCAGAGAGTGCACTGGCACCAGTGGGGATGCACTGCAGTGAGTCCAGTGAGTGCACTGGCACCACTGGGGATGCAGTGCAGTGAGTCCAGAGAGTGCACTGGCAGCACTGGGGAAGCAGTGCAGTGAGTCCAGAGAGTGCAGTGGCACCACTAGGGATGCAGTGCAGTGAGTCCAGAGAGTGCACTGGCAGCACTGGGGATGCAGTGCAGGGAGTCCAGAGAGTGCACTGGCACCACTGGGGATGCAGTGCAGTGAGTCCAGAGAGTGCACTGGCACCACTGGGGATGCAGTGCAGTGAGTCCAGAGAGTGCACTGCCACCACTGAGAATGCACTTCAGTGAGTCCAGAGAGTGCACTGGCACCACTGGGGATGCAGTGCAGTGAGTCCAGAGATTGCACTGGCACCACTGGGGATGCAGTGCTGTGACTCCAGAGAGCGCACAGGCACCACTGGGGATGCACTGCAGTGAGTCCAGAGAGTGCACTGGCACCACTGGGGATGCAGTGCAGTGAGCCCAGAGAGTGCACTGGCACCACTGGGGATGCACTGCAGTGAGTCCAGTGAGTGCACTGGCACCACTGGGGAAGCAGTGCAGTCAGTCCAGAGAGTGCAGAGGCACCACTGGTGATGCAGTGCAGTGAGTCCAGAGAGTGCACTGGCACCCCTGGGGATGCACTGCAGTGAGTCCAGTGAGTGTACTGGCACCACTGGGGATGCACTGCAGTGAGTCCAGAGAGTGCACTGGCACCACTGGGGATGCACTTCAGTGAGTCCAGAGAGTGCACTGGCACCACTGGGGATGCACTTCAGTGAGTCCAGAGAGTGCACTGGCACCACTGGGGATGCAGTGCTGTGACTCCAGAAGGTGCACTGGCACCACTGGGGATCCAGTGCAGTGAGTCCAGAGAGTGCACTGGCACCACTGGGGATGCGGTGCCGGGAGTCCAGAGAGTGTTTTGGCACCAGTGGGGATGCACTGCAGTTACTCCAGAGACTGCACTCGCACCACTGGGGATGCAGTGCAGTGAGTCCAGAGAGTGCACTGGCACCACTGGGGATGCACTGCAGTGAGTCCAGAGAGTGCACTGTCACCACTGGGGATGCACTGCAGTGAGTCCAGAGAGTGCACTGTCACCACTGGGGATGCAGTGCAGTGAGTCCACAGAGTGCACTGGCACCACTGGGGATGCAGTGCAGTGAGTCCAGAGAGTGCACTGGCACCACTGGGGATGCACTGCAGTGAATCCAGTGAGTGCACTGGCACCACTGGGGATACAGTGCAGTGAGTCCAGAGAGTGCACTGGCACCACTGGGGATGCAGTGCAGTGAGTCCAGAGAGTGCACTGGCACCACTGGAGATGCAGTGCAGTGAGTCCAGAGAGTGCACTGGCACCACAGATGATGCAGTACAGTGAGTCCAGTGAGTGCACTGGCACCACTGGGGATGTAGTGCCGTGACTCGAGAGAGTGCACTTGCACCACTGGGGATGCAGTGCAGTGAGTCCAGAGAGCGCACTGGCACCACTGGTGATGCAGTACAGTGAGTCCAGAGAGTGCACTGGCACCAATGGGGCTGCAGTTCAGTGAGTCCAGAGAGTGCACTGGCACCACTGGGGATGCACTTCAGTGAGTCCAGAGAGTGCACTGGCACCACTGGGGATGCAGTGCATTGAGTCCAGAGAGTGCACTGGCACAACTGGGGATGCAGTGCAGTGAGTCCAGAGAGTGCACTGGCACCACCGATGATGCAGTACAGTGAGTCCAGAGAGTGCACTGGCACCACTGGGGATGCACTGCAGTGAGTCCAGAGAGTACACTGGCACCACTGGGGTTGCAGTGCAGTGAGTCCAGAGAGTGCACTGGCACCACTGGGGTTGCAGTGCAGTGAGTCCAGAGAGTGCACTGGCACCACTGGGGATGCACTGCAGTGAGTCCAGAGATTGCACTGGCACCACTGTGGATGCAGTGCAGTGAGTCCAGAGACTTCACTGGCACCACTGGGAATGCAGAGAAGTGAGTGCAGAGAGTGCACTGGCACCACTGGGGATGCAGTGCAGTGAGTCCAGAGAGTGCACTGGCACCACTGGGGATGCAGTGCAGTGAGTCCAGAGAGTGCACTGGCACCACCTGTGATGCAGTGCAGTGAGTCCAGAGAGTGCACTGGCACCAATGGGGCTGCAGTGCAGTGAGTCCAAAGAGTGCACTGGCACCACTGGGAATGCACTGCAGTGAGTCCAGAGAGCGCACTGGCACCACTGGTGATGCAGTACAGTGAGTCCAGAGAGTGCACTGGCACCAATGGGGCTGCAGTTCAGTGAGTCCAAAGAGTGCACTGGCACCACTGGGAATGCACTGCAGTGAGTCCAGAGAGTGCACTGGCACCACTGGGGATGCAGTGCAGTGAGTCCAGAGAGTGCACTGGCACCACTGGGGATGCACTGCAGTGAATCCAGTGAGTGCACTGGCACCACTGGGGATACAGTGCAGTGAGTCCAGAGAGTGCACTGGCACCACTGGGGATGCAGTGCAGTGAGTCCAGAGAGTGCACTGGCACCACTGGGGATGCATTGCAGTGAGTCCAGAGAGTGCACTGGCACCACAGATGATGCAGTACAGTGAGTCCAGTGAGTGCACTGGCACCACTGGGGATGTAGTGCCGTGACTCGAGAGAGTGCACTTGCACCACTGGGGATGCAGTGCAGTGAGTCCAGAGAGTGCACTGGCACCACTGGGGATGCACTGCAGTGAGTCCAGAGAGTGCACTGGCACCACTGGGGATGCAGTGCAGTGAGTCCAGAGAGTGCACTGGCACCACTGGTGATGCACTGCAGTGAGTCCAGAGATTGCACTGGCACCACTGGGGATGCAGTGCAGTGAGTCCAGAGACTTCACTGGCACCACTGGGAATGCAGAGAAGTGAGTGCAGAGAGTGCACTGGCACCACTGGGAATGCAGTGCAGTGAGTCCAGAGAGTGCACTGGCACCACTGGGGATGCAGTGCAGTGAGTCCAGAGAGTGCACTGGCACCACCTGTGATGCAGTGCAGTGAGTCCAGAGAGTGCACTGGCACCAATGGGGCTGCAGTGCAGTGAGTCCAAAGAGTGCACTGGCACCACTGGGAATGCACTGCAGTGAGTCCAGAGAGTGCACTGGCACCACTGGTGATGCAGTACAGTGAGTCCAGAGAGTGCACTGGCACCACTGGGGATGCACTGCAGTGAGTCCAGAGAGTGCACTGGCACCACTGGGGATGCACTTCAGTGAGTCCAGAGATTGCACTGGCACCACTGGGGATGCAGTGCATTGAGTCCAGAGAGTGCACCTGCACAACTGGGGATGCACTTCAGTGAGTCCAGAGAGTGCACTGGCACCACCGATGATGCAGTACAGTGAGTCCAGAGAGTGCACTGGCACCACTGGGGATGCACTGCAGTGAGTCCAGAGAGTACACTGGCACCAGTGGGGATGCAGTGCAGTGAGTCCAGAGAGTGCACTGGCACCACTGGGGATGCACTGCAGTGAGTCCAGAGAGTGCACTGGCACCACTGGGGATGTGTCCAGTGAGTCCAGTGAGTGCACTGGCACCACTGG
Organism: Anser brachyrhynchus; assembly: GCF_964034855.1. Lineage (NCBI taxonomy): Eukaryota > Metazoa > Chordata > Aves > Anseriformes > Anatidae > Anser > Anser brachyrhynchus. The sequence goes on from NC_137703.1 coordinate 28,073,506, forward strand.
GGATGCAGTGCAGTGAGTCCAGAGAGTACACTGGCACCAGTGGGGATGCAGTGCAGTGAGTCCAGAGAGTGCACTGGCACCACTGGGGATGCAGTGCAGTCAGTCCAGAGAGTGCACTGGCACCACTGGGGGTGCAGTACAGTGAGTCCAGAGAGTGCACTGGCACCACTGGGGAGGCACTGCAGTGAGTCCACAGAGTGCACTAGCACCACTGGGGATGCAGTGCAGTGAGTCCAGTGAGTGCGCTGGAACCACTGGGGATGCAGTGCAGTGAGTCCAGAGAGTGCACTGGCACCACTGGGGATGCAGTGCAGTGAGTCCAGAGAGTGCACTGGCACCAGTGGGGATGCACTGCAGTGAGTCCAGTGAGTGCACTGGCACCACTGGGGATGCAGTGCAGTGAGTCCAGAGAGTGCACTGGCACCACTGGGGAAGCAGTGCAGTGAGTCCAGAGAGTGCAGTGGCACCACTAGGGATGCAGTGCAGTGAGTCCAGAGAGTGCACTGGCAGCACTGGGGATGCAGTGCAGTGAGTCCAGAGAGTGCACTGGCACCACTGGGGATGCAGTGCTGTGACTCCAGAGAGCGCACAGGCACCACTGGGGATGCAGTGCAGTGAGTCCCGAGAGTGCACTGGCACCACTGGGGATGCACTGCAGTGAGCCCAGAGAGTGCACTGGCACCAGTGGGGATGCACTGCAGTGAGTCCAGTGAGTGCACTGGCACCACTGGGGAAGCAGTGCAGTCAGTCCAGAGAGTGCAGAGGCACGACTGGTGATGCAGTGCAGTGAGTCCAGAGAGTGCACTGGCACCACTGGGGATGCACTGCAGTGAGTCCAGTGAGTGTACTGGCACCACTGGGGATGCACTGCAGTGAGTCCAGAGAGTGTACTGGCACCAGTGAGAATGCACTTCAGTGAGTCCAGAGAGTGCACTGGCACCACTGGGGATGCACTTCAGTGAGTCCAGAGAGTGCACTGGCACCACTGGGGATGCACTGCAGTGAGTCCAGAGAGTGCACTGGCACCACTGGGGATGCAGTGCTGTGACTCCAGAGAGTGCACTGGCACCACTGGGGATGCAGTGCAGTGAGTCCAGAGAGCGCACTGGCACCACTGGGGATGCGGTGCCGGGAGTCCAGAGAGTGCTTTGGCACCAGTGGGGATGCACTGCAGTTACTCCAGAGAGTGTACTGGCACCACTGGGGATGCAGTGCAGTGAGTCCAGAGAGTGCACTGGCACCACTGGGGATGCACTGCAGTGAGTCCAGAGAGTGCACTGTCAACACTGGGGATGCACTGGAGTGAGTCCAGAGAGTGCACTGTCACCACTGGGGATGCAGTGCAGTGAGTCCAGAGAGTACACTGGCACCAGTGGGGATGCAGTGCAGTGAGTCCAGAGAGTGCACTGGCACCACTGGGGATGCACTGCAGTGAATCCAGTGAGTGCACTGGCACCACTGGGGATACAGTGCAGTGAGTCCAGAGAGTGCACTGGCACCACTGGGGATGCAGTGCAGTGAGTCCAGAGAGTGCACTGGCACCACTGGGGATGCACTGGAGTGAGTCCAGAGAGTGCACTGGCACCACAGATGATGCAGTACAGTGAGTCCAGTGAGTGCACTGGCACCACTGGGGATGTAGTGCCGTGACTCGAGAAGGTGCACTTGCACCACTGGGGATGCAGTGCAGTGAGTCCAGAGAGTGCACTGGCACCACTGGGGATGCACTGCAGTGAGTCCAGACAGTGCACTGGCAGCAGTGGGGATGCACTGCAGTGAGTCCAGAGAGTGCACTGGCACCACTGGTGATGCACTGCAGTGAGTCCAGAGATTGCACTGGCACCACTGTGGATGCAGTGCAGTGAGTCCAGAGACTTCACTGGCACCACTGGGAATGCAGAGAAGTGAGTGCAGAGAGTGCACTGGCACCACTGGGGATGCAGTGCAGTGAGTCCAGAGAGTGCACTGGCACCACTGGGGATGCAGTGCAGTGAGTCCAGAGAGTGCACTGGCACCAATGGGGCTGCAGTGCAGTGAGTCCAAAGACTGCACTGGCACCACTGGGAATGCACTGCAGTGAGTCCAGAGAGTGCACTGGCACCACTGGTGATGCAGTACAGTGAGTCCAGAGAGTGCACTCGCACCACTGGGGATGCACTGCAGTGAGTCCAGAGAGTGCACTGGCACCACTGGGGATGCACTGCAGTGAGTCCAGAGATTGCACTGGCACCACTGGGGATGCAGTGCAGTGAGTCCAGAGAGTGCACTGGCACCACTGGGGATGCAGTGCATTGAGTCCAGAGAGTGCACTGGCACAACTGGGGATGCACTTCAGTGAGTCCAGAGAGTGCACTGGCACCACTGGGGATGCACTGCAGTGAGTCCAGAGAGTACACTGGCACCAGGGTGATGCAGTGCAGTGAGTCCAGAGAGTGCACTGGCACCACTGGGGAAGCAGTGCAGTGAGTCCAGAGAGTGCAGTGGCACCACTAGGGATGCAGTGCAGTGAGTCCAGAGAGTGCACTGGCAGCACTGGGGATGCAGTGCAGTGAGTCCAGAGAGTGCACTGGCACCACTGGGGATGCAGTTCAGTGAGTCCAGAGAGTGCACTGGCACCACTGGGGATGCAGTGCAGTGAGTCCAGAGAGTGCACTGGCACCACTGAGAATGCACTTCAGTGAGTCCAGAGAGTGCACTGGCACCACTGGGGATGCAGTGCAGTGAGTCCAGAGATTGCACTGGCACCACTGGGGATGCAGTGCTGTGACTCCAGAGAGCGCACAGGCACCACTGGGGATGCACTGCAGTGAGTCCAGTGAGTGCACTGGCACCACTGGGGAAGCAGTGCAGTGAGTCCAGGGAGTGCAGAGGCACCACTGGTGATGCAGTTTAGTGAGTCCAGAGAGTGCACTGGCACCACTGGGGATGCAGTGCAGTGAGTCCAGTGAGTGTACTGGCACCACTGGGGATGCACTGCAGTGAGTCCAGAGAGTGCACTGGCACCACTGAGAATGCACTTCAGTGAGTCCAGAGAGTGCACTGGCACCACTGGGGATGCACTGCAGTGAGTCCAGTGAGTGCACTGGCACCACTGGGGATGCAGTGCAGTGAGTCCAGAGAGTGCACTGGCACCACTGGGGAAGCAGTGCAGTGAGTCCAGAGAGTGCAGTGGCACCACTAGGGATGCAGTGCAGTGAGTCCAGAGAGTGCACTGGCAGCACTGGGGATGCAGTGCAGTGAGTCCAGAGAGTGCACTGGCACCACTGGGAATGCAGTGCAGTGAGTCCAGAGAGTGCACTGGCACCACTGAGAATGCACTTCAGTGAGTCCAGAGAGTGCACTGGCACCACTGGGGATGCAGTGCAGTGAGTCCAGAGGTATCACTGGCACCACTGGGGATGCAGTGCTGTGACTCCAGAGAGCGCACAGGCACCACTGGGGATGCAGTGCAGTGAGTCCAGAGAGTGCACTGGCACCACTGGGGATGCAGTGCAGTGAGTCCAGAGAGTGCACTGGCACCACTGGGGATGCAGTGCATTGAGTCCAGAGAGTGCACTGGCACAACTGGGGATGCACTTCAGTGAGTCCAGAGAGTGCACTGGCACCACTGGGGATGCACTGCAGTGAGTCCAGAGAGTACACTGGCACCAGGGTGATGCAGTGCAGTGAGTCCAGAGAGTGCACTGGCACCACTGGGGATGCAGTGCAGTGAGTCCAGAGAGTGCACTGGCACCACTGGGGAAGCAGTGCAGTGAGTCCAGAGAGTGCAGTGGCACCACTAGGGATGCAGTGCAGTGAGTCCAGAGAGTGCACTGGCAGCACTGGGGATGCAGTGCAGTGAGTCCAGAGAGTGCACTGGCACCACTGGGGATGCAGTTCAGTGAGTCCAGAGAGTGCACTGGCACCACTGGGGATGCACTGCAGTGAGTCCAGAGAGTGCACTGGCACCACTGAGAATGCACTTCAGTGAGTCCAGAGAGTGCACTGGCACCACTGGGGATGCAGTGCAGTGAGTCCAGAGATTGCACTGGCACCACTGGGGATGCAGTGCTGTGACTCCAGAGAGCGCACAGGCACCACTGGGGATGCACTGCAGTGAGTCCAGTGAGTGCACTGGCACCACTGGGGAAGCAGTGCAGTGAGTCCAGGGAGTGCAGAGGTACCACTGGTGATGCAGTTTAGTGAGTCCAGAGAGTGCACTGGCACCACTGGGGATGCAGTGCAGTGAGTCCAGTGAGTGTACTGGCACCACTGGGGATGCACTGCAGTGAGTCCAGAGAGTGCACTGGCACCACTGAGAATGCACTTCAGTGAGTCCAGAGAGTGCACTGGCACCACTGGGGATGCACTTCAGTGCGTCCAGTGAGTGCACTGGCACCACTGGGGATGCAGTGCAGTGAGTCCAGAGAGTGCACTGGCACCACTGGGGAAGCAGTGCAGTGAGTCCAGAGAGTGCAGTGGCACCACCAGGGATGCAGTGCAGTGAGTCCAGAGAGTGCACTGGCAGCACTGGGGATGCAGTGCAGTGAGTCCAGAGAGTGCACTGGCACCACTGGAAATGCAGTGCAGTGAGTCCAGAGAGTGCACTGGCACCACTGAGAATGCACTTCAGTGAGTCCAGAGAGTACACTGGCACCACTGGGGATGCAGTGCAGTGAGTCCAGAGATTGCACTGGCACCACTGGGGATGCAGTGCTGTGACTCCAGAGAGCGCACAGGCACCACTGGGGATGCAGTGCAGTGAGTCCAGAGAGTGCACTGGCACCACTGGGGATGCAGTGCAGTGAGTCCAGAGAGTGCACTGGCACCACTGGGGGTGCACTGCAGTGAGTCCAGAGAGTGCACTGGCACCACTGGGGGTGCACTGCAGTGAGTCCAGAGAGTGCACTGGCACCACTGGTGATGCACTGCAGTGAGTCCAGAGATTGCACTGGCACCACTGGGGATGCAGTGCAGTGAGTCCAGAGAGTGCACTGGCACCACTGAGAATGCACTTCAGTGAGTCCAGAGAGTGCACTGGCACCACTGGGGATGCAGTGCAGTGAGTCCAGAGATTGCACTGGCACCACTGGGGATGCAGTGCTGTGACTCCAGAGAGCGCACAGGCACCACTGGGGATGCACTGCAGTGAGTCCAGTGAGTGCACTGGCACCACTGGGGAAGCAGCGCAGTGAGTCCAGGGAGTGCAGAGGCACCACTGGTGATGCAGTTTAGTGAGTCCAGAGAGTGCACTGGCACCACTGGGGATGCAGTGCAGTGAGTCCAGTGAGTGTACTGGCACCACTGGGGATGCACTGCAGTGAGTCCAGAGAGTGCACTGGCACCACTGAGAATGCACTTCAGTGAGTCCAGAGAGTGCACTGGCACCACTGGGGATGCACTTCAGTGAGTCCAGTGAGTGCACTGGCAGCACTGGGGATGCAGTGCAGTGAGTCCAGAGAGTGCACTGGCACCACTGGGAATGCAGTGCAGTGAGTCCAGAGAGTGCACTGGCACCACTGAGAATGCACTTCAGTGAGTCCAGAGACTGCACTGGCACCACTGGGGATGCAGTGCAGTGAGTCCAGAGATTGCACTGGCACCACTGGGGATGCAGTGCTGTGACTCCAGAGAGCGCACAGGCACCACTGGGGATGCAGTGCAGTGAGTCCAGAGAGTGCACTGGCACCACTGGGGATGCAGTGCAGTGAGTCCAGAGAGTGCACTGGCACCACTGGGGATGCAGTGCAGTGAGTCCAGAGAGTGCACTGGCACCACTGGGGATGCAGTGCAGTGAGTCCAGAGAGTGCACTGGCACCACTGGTGATGCACTGCAGTGAGTCCAGAGATTGCACTGGCACCACTGTGGATGCAGTGCAGTGAGTCCAGAGACTTCACTGGCACCACTGGGAATGCAGAGAAGTGAGTGCAGAGAGTGCACTGGCACCACTGGGGATGCAGTGCAGTGAGTCCAGAGAGTGCACTGGCACCACTGGGATGCAGTGCAGTGAATCCAGAGGGTGCACTGGCACCACCTGTGATGCACTGCAGTGAGTCCAGAGAGTGCACTGGCACCAATGGGGCTGCAGTGCAGTGAGTCCAGAGAGTGCACTGGCACCACTGGGGATGCACTTCAGTGAGTCCAGAGATTGCACTGGCACCACTGGGGATGCAGTGCATTGAGTCCAGAGAGTGCACTGGCACAACTGGGGATGCACTTCAGTGAGTCCAGAGAGTGCACTGACACCACTGGGGATGCAGTGCAGTGAGTCCAGAGAGTGCACTGGCACCACTGGGGATGCACTGCAGTGAGTCCAGAGAGTACACTGGCACCAGTGGGGATGCAGTGCAGTGAGTCCAGAGAGTGCACTGGCACCACTGGGGATGCACTGCAGTGAGTCCAGAGAGTGCACTGGCACCACTGGGGATGCACTGCAGTGAGTCCAGAGATTGCACTGGCACCACTGGGGATGTGTCCAGTGAGTCCAGTGAGTGCACTGGCACCACTGGGGATGCAGTGCAGTGAGTCCAGAGAGTGCACTGGCACCACTGGGGATGCACTTCAGTGAGTTCAGAGAGTGCACTTGCACCACTGGGGATGGGTTTCAAGCCAACTGCATTAACCGCTCATGCTTCTTTCTTATGAGACGTTAGTAAACCAATTACATAGCCTTGTCAAGACTAAATCACAGGTAAAAATCCTGTACATCTCATGTGGCCAACCACTCCCAACTAGGATTCCAAGAACCAGGAGGTTCGGTGAAAATAGGGCTAGTGCTATTAGAGGGGTGATTATTAGGGTAAGCCCTAAGCTGTCTTTAATGGAGAAGTATGGGTGGAATGGGATTTTGTCGCAGTCTGATACGATTCCTAGTGGGTTATTTGAGCCTGATTCGTGTAGGAAGGTTAGGTGGACTAGGGTGATTCCTGCAATTAGGAAGGGCAGTAGGAAGTGGATGGCGAAGAATCGGGTTAAGGTTGGATTGTCTACTGAGAATCCTCCTCAGGCTCATTCTACTAGAGTTTGCCCAATGTACGGGATGGCTGAGAATAGGTTGGTGATTACGGTGGCCCCTCAGAATGACATTTGTCCTCATGGTAGGACATACCCTACGAAGGCAGTTGCTATTAGGGTGAGTAGGAGGATTACTCCTGTGTTTCAGGTTTCTTTGTATAGGTAGGAGCCGTAGTAGAGGCCTCGTCCGATGTGTAAGTAGATGCAGATAAAGAAGAGCGAAGCACCGTTGGCGTGGAGGTTGCGGATGAGCCATCCGTACTGGACGTCTCGGCATGTGTGAGCTACTGAGGAGAAGGCGAGTGAAGTGTCTGCGGTGTAGTGTATGGCTAGTAGCAGGCCTGTTAGGATTTGTGTGGCTAAGCAGATGGCTAGAAGGGAGCCGAAGTTTCATCAGGCAGAGATGTTGGAGGGGGCGGGTAGGTCGATTAGGGAGTTGTTGATTATTTTTAGTAGGGGATGGGATTTGCGGATGTTAGGGGCCATTAGTGAGTCTGTGTGTTATTAGGATTATTACCAGGATGGAGAGGGCGAAGGATCCTAGGTAGGCCTTAATTAGCCCTGTGTGTATTGAGGTTGCGGCTTTGCTTGCGGCTACTTGTAGTTCAGCAAGGCCCTCTGGCCCTATTTTTTTGAGTCAGGAGAGGTCGATCAAGTGTAGGGCAATGTTTTGTCCCTTTTCTAGTAGGTTTTTGGAGAAGAATCGGTGTACTAGGGGGTTGAAGTACCCTAATGCAGAGGAGAAGTTTATGAGGGGGTTTGGTTTGGGGTGAGTGAGGGTGTGTGTTATGTTCGATAGTTCTAGGGCTAGGATGATTCCTAGGATTGTTATGAGGATGGCAGCGGTTTTGGTGATAAGGGGTATGGTTATTGGGGGGGTTTTGGTTGGTGTGATGAAAGAGGTAATGATTATTCCTGCTGTAATGCTGCCTAGGGCGAGTCGGGTTAGGGGGGCGGTGATTAGTGGGTTGTTTTCGTTTATTGATACTATTGGGGGGATTCGGGTTTGTCCAGCTTGGACTAGGATGGTTATGCGGATGCTGTAGGTTGCGGTGAATGCTGTGGCTATAAGGGTTAGGAGTAGGGCTCAAGTATTTAGGTATGATGTGTTTAAGCTTTCGATGATGAGGTCTTTTGAGTAGAATCCGGCTAGGAATGGGGTTCCTATCAGCGCCAGGTTTCCGATGGTTAGGCAGGAAGTAGTGACTGGGAGTATTTTCTGTAGGCCTCCTATCTTTCGGATATCTTGTTCTCCGTTTAGGTTGTGGATGATAGACCCTGAGCATAGGAATAGTATGGCTTTAAAGAAGGCATGGGTTGAGATGTGTAGGAAGGCTAGTTGTGGGAGGTTTAGTCCGATAGTGACTATTATTAGTCCTAGTTGGCCGGATGTTGAGAAAGCAATGATTTTTTTGATGTCATTTTGGGTTAGGGCGCATGTGGCAGCGAATAGGGTTGATAGAGCACCTAGGCATAGGCAGGCAGTTAGGGCTGTCTGGTTGGTGGCTAGCAGGGGGTGCATGCGGATGAGCAGGAAGATTCCGGCTACTACTATGGTACTGGAGTGCAGTAGGGCTGATACTGGGGTGGGGCCTTCTATTGCTGCGGGCAGTCATGGGTGGAGTCCAAATTGGGCGGATTTTCCTGCGGCTGCGAGGATTAATCCTATGAGGGGGAGGATTGGGGTTTGGTGGGGGTGTACGGCTTGTTGGATCTCTCAGGTGTTGAATGTTGAAGCTAGTCATGCTATGCTCAGGATCAGTCCGATGTCTCCGATTCGGTTGTAGATTACGGCTTGTAGGGCGGCGGTGTTGGCATCTGCTCGGCCTTGTCATCAGCCGATGAGAAGGAAGGACATGATTCGTACTCCTTCCCAGCCTACGAATAGGAGGAATATGTTGTTTGCGGTTGTTAGGAGGAGTATGGCGACTAGGAATGTCAGTAGGTAGGTGAAAAATTTTGTTACGTATGGCTCTGAGGCCATGTATCATATGGCGAATTGTAGGATTGATCATGTTACAAATAGGGCGATTGGAAGAAATGTTATTGAGTATTGGTCTATTTTTAGGCTCAGGGGGATTTTAAAGTTTATAATGAATTTTCACTCCCAGTGGCAGGTGACAGATTCTACTCCCGAGTAGATGAATGCGGTTGTAGGGGCTAGGCTAATTAGGAATGCGGTTTTAACAGCGCGGGTGGTGGCTTGTGGGGTGTTTTTAAAGTTTTTAAATAGAAATGGCAGGATGATTGGGGTTAGGAGGATTGTCAGCGTGAGTAGTGTGAGGGAGTTGATTAGTAGTGTGGGGTTCACTCCTTTTACTTGGATTTGCACCAAGATGGGTGGTTCCTAAGACCAGTGGATTGCTGTTATCCTTTAAAAGTAAGGGGGCTGAGGTTTTAGGCTCAGATGTAAGAGTTAGCAGCTCTTGTTGGTTAAACCCTCCCCTCGGCAGGTAAGAAGGTTTGAACTTCTATTCTTAGAATCACAGTCTAATGTTTGGTTTAAACTATACTTGCATGAGGGGATTCCGGAGATCAGTTCGGGTTTGAGGATTAGGAGGAATATTGGGATAATGTGGAGTGTTATGAGCAGGTGTTCTCGCGTGGTTGAGTTTTGCATAGATGTGATGTGGGAGGGGATTGAGCCTCGTTGGGTCATTAGTAGTATGAATAAGGTGTAGGAGGCGGTTAGTAGGGTTGCGATTCCTGTTAGGATGATCGTGAAGGCAGATCAGTTGAATAAGGTGATTATAATGGTTAGCTCTGCTATGAGGTTTGTTGTTGGGGGTAAGGCTATGTTTGTTAGATTGGCCAGCAATCATCAGGTAGCTATGAGTGGTAGGAGAGGTTGTAGGCCTCGTGTGAGTAGTAGAATTCGGCTGTGCGTACGTTCATAGTTTGTGTTGGCTAGGCAGAATAGTATGGAGGAAGTTAGTCCATGGGAAATTATTAGGATCATTGCCCCTGAGAATGATCAGTGGGTTTGGATTATTCCTGCGGCGATAACTAGGCCTATGTGGCTAACGGATGAATAAGCGATTAGTGATTTTAGGTCTGTCTGTCGTAGGCAGATTGAGCTAGTCATTAGGGCGCCTCATAGGGCCAGGGTTAGGAAGGGGTAGTGCAGGAGGTTGGACAGTGGGCCCATAAATAGAGTGACTCGTATAATTCCGTATCCTCCTAGCTTTAGTAGTAGGGCGGCGAGGAGTATTGAGCCTGCGATGGGTGCTTCTACGTGGGCTTTTGGCAGTCAGAGGTGTAGGCCGTATAGTGGGGCTTTTACTATGAATGCTATGAGCAGTGCTAGACCTGATAGTATTCCTGTCCATGAGGTGGATAGGGTTGGGTGGGTTAGTTGTAGGGTTGGCAGGTGCAGGGTGCCAATTTTCACGTATAGGTGTATGATTGTGATTAGCAGGGGTAGAGAGCTTACTGGCGTGTAGAATAGCAGGTAGATGCCAGCGCTTAGGCGTTCTGGTTGGTTCCCCCATCGGGTGATTAAGATTAGGGTGGGAATGAGGGTTGCTTCAAATGAGATGTAAAATAGTGCTAGTTCTGTGGTGGAAAAGGCTAGTAGGATGAATGGCTGGACTGCGACTAAGGTTGAGATAAAGATTCGTTTGCGTTGTAGGGGTTCTTGTTGCAGGTGGTTTTGGCTTGCTATGATTATGAGTGGGAGTAGTCAGCAGGATAGTACTAGGAGGGGGGATGAGATTTGGTCAATTCCTGTTCAGTTGGATAAAAATTTGTAGGGGTAGTAGGTTGGGATTAATCACTGTAGGCTTAGGGCAGCGATTAGGAGGCTGTATAAGGTGGTGTTAGTCCATAGAAATTTTGGTGGAGACAGCAGGGCTGTTGGAAGAAGTATGATTGTGGGTAGGATGATTTTTAGCATTGCAGGAGGTTTAGGTTGTGTAGATGGTCGGAGCCATGTGTGCGGGTGGAGGCTACTAGGATGGCCAGGCCTGTGCCCGCCTCACACGCTGAGAAGGTTAGCATGAGAATTGGTACCATGGTGAATGAGGAGACTTGGTTTTCGATGGATCATATTGATAGGCCTACGAATATCGATAATATTATGCTTTCAAGGCATAGTAGGGCGGATACTAGGTGGGTTCGGTGGAAGGCTAGTCCTAGTCCGCTGAAAATGAAGGCTGAGTAGAAGCTTAAATGTAGGGGCGACATAAGAAAGTTACAGGGTTGGCTGTAATCTGCTGGGTCGAAACCAGCTATCTTTTTGGTTAGACTAACTTTCTGTTATTCTGCTCATTCTAGGCCCCCTTGAATTCACTCGTAGGCCAGTCCGAGTGTTAGGAGAAGGAGGATCGCTACAGTTCAGGTGAGGGTCATTAGGGGGGATTGGAGTTGGACGGCTCATGGCAGGGGGAGTAGGAGGGCGATTTCTAGGTCGAATAGGACGAACAGGATGGCTACTGAGGAAGAATCGGACTGAGAATGGTAATCGAGCAGATCCAAGTGGGTCGAATCCACATTCGTACGGTGAGAGTTTCTCTGAGTCGGGGTTTATTTGGGCGAGTCAGAAGTTTAATGCGGTTAGGGCGGCGCTTAGGATTGATGATAGGGCGAATATGAACATGAGTGCGTTCATTGCTCTCCTCTGGGTTTATACCAGATTCTAGAGATTGGAAGTCAATTGTAATTAATATACTAGAAGAGCAAGATCCTCATCAGTAGATGGTTATGTAGAGGAATAGTCAGATGACGTCTACGAAGTGTCAGTATCAGGCTGCTGCCTCGAATCCGAAGTGGTGGTCTGATGTAAAGTGGAACTTGACCAGTCGGAAGAGGCAGACGGTCAGGAAGGAGGATCCGATGATTACGTGGAGTCCGTGGAATCCAGTGGCAACGAAGAAGGTAGATCCGTAGACGCTATCGGCGATTGAGAATGGGGCTTCGTGGTATTCTATTGCTTGTAGGGCTGTGAAGTAGAATCCCAGGAGGATCGTTAGGGTTAGGGCGTGGATGGCGTGTTTTCGGTTTCCTTCTGTGATGCTGTGATGGGCTCACGTTACGGTAACGCCTGAGGCTAGTAGGATGGCTGTGTTTAGTAGGGGGACTTCTATCGGGTTGAGTGGTTTAATTCCTGTTGGGGGTCATTGGCCTCCTAGTTCTGGGGTTGGGGCCAGGCTCGAGTGGAAGAACGCTCAGAAGAACCCTAAGAAGAAGAATGCTTCGGATGTGATGAAAAGGATTATGCCGTATCGTAGGCCTTTTTGGACTGTGGGAGTGTGATGGCCTTGGAAGGTGCTTTCTCGTACAATGTCTCGTCATCATTGGAGTATTACTAGGAGTATTGAGATGAGGCCTAGGGTTAGTAGTATGGATGAGTTGTAGTGGAATCACATGATTAATCCTGAGGTTGTGAGTAGGGCGGCGGCTGCCCCGAAGATTGGTCAAGGGCTTGGGTCAACTATGTGGTATGAGTGTGCTTGGTGTGCCATTAGATGTTTTCTTGTAAGTATAGGCTTAGAAGGAGCACGAAGACGTAGGCCTGGATTATGGCTACTGCTACTTCTAGGATGGTTAGGAGTAGTAGGATGATTATTGTTAGGATGGATACTGCAGGAAGGGTGGGTATTAATGCAATGGAGGCTGTAGAGATGAGTTGGATGAGTAAGTGTCCTGCTGTAAGGTTGGCTGTAAGGCGGACTCCGAGGGCTAGGGGGCGGATTAGTAGGCTGGTTGTTTCGATCAGGATTAGTGCGGGGATTAGGGGTGTAGGGGTACCTTCGGGTAATAGGTGGGCTAAAGAGGCTGATGGTTGGTTTCGTAGGCCTGTTAGTAGTGTGGCGAGCCATAGTGGGAAGGCTAGGGCTATGTTCATAGATAGTTGGGTGGTTGGGGTGAATGTATATGGAAGGAGGCCTAGAAGGTTGATTGTAAGAAGTATGATTATTAGGGATGTAAATATTATGGCTCATTTGTGGCCATTTTTGTTGAGTGGGACTATTAGTTGTTTTGTGATTAGGTGAAGGAGTCATGTTTGGATAGTAGAAAGGCGGTTGTTGATTCATCGGTTGTTTGGGGACGGGAATAGTAGGGCTGGGATGAGTAGGGATAGTAGGATTAAGGGGATGCCAAATAGATTGGGGCTGGAAAATTGGTCAAAGAAGCTTAGGTTCATGGTCAGGATCATGGTGTGGGTTTGGTAGTGAGGGAGGTCTTATTTGATGGGGGGTTGGTTGTGGTGAAGGCTAGTAGTTTTGGTTGGATGAGGAGTGCTAGGGTTAATCAGGTTATAATTATGATTGAAAATCATGGTGCGGGGTTAAGCTGTGGCATATCATTAAGGAGGGGGAAGTCCCTCTTTGGCTAGCTTAAAAGGCTAGTGCTGTTGCATAGCTTCTTAATGATTAGGATGATGATAGAAGGGACGATCAGGCCTCGAAATGTGGGAGTGGGGTTGATTCTACTACAATGGGTATGTAGCTGTGATTAGCCCCGCAAATTTCTGAGCATTGTCCGTAAAAAATCCCAGGCCGGGTGGTAATGAATGAAGTTTGGTTTAGTCGGCCTGGGATTGCGTCTGTTTTAACTCCGAGCGTTGGGACTGCTCAGGAGTGGAGTACGTCTCCTGCAGTAATGATCACGCGGATGGGGGATTCTATTGGGATAACTACGCGGTGGTCAACTTCTAGCAGTCGGAAGTGGCCGTTGGGTAAGTCTGGGGTGGGCACTATGTAGGAGTCGAATGATAGGTCTTTGAAGTCTGTGTATTCGTAGCTTCAGTATCATTGGTGGCCGATGGCTTTTAGGGTGAGGTCTGGTTCATCGATTTTGTCCATTATGTAGAGGATTTGTAGGGATGGGAGGGCGAGGAGTACCAGGACGATAGCAGGTAGGATTGTCCAGATCAGCTCTACTTCTTGGGCGTCTACAGCATTGGATGAGAGTTTTTCTGTTAGTATGTGGGCTAAAAGGTAGAGAACTAGGCTGCAGATAGCTAGGGCAACGATTAGGGCGTGGTCGTGGAATTCAACGAGTTCTTCTATGATGGGTGATGAGGCGTCTTGGAATCCTAGTTGGGAGTGGTTGGCCACATGAGATGTACAGGATTTTTACCTGTGATTTAGTCTTGACAAGGCTATGTAATTGGTTTACTAACGTCTCATAAGAAAGAAGCATGAGCGGTGAATGCAGTTGGCTTGAAACCAGCATGTGAGGGTTCGATTCCTTCCTTTCTTGTACTTGGACGAAGGCCGGTTCCTCGAAAGTATGGTATGGGGGAGGGCAGCCGTGGATTCATTCAACGTTTGTGGTAGTTAGTTCTGGTTGTAGGACTTTTCGTTTGGCCGGAAAGGCTTCTCAGATGATGAATATTAGTATGATTACGGCTACTATTGAGATTAGGGAGCCGATGGAGGAAATGGTGTTTCATAGTGTGTAGGCGTCGGGATAGTCCGAGTATCGTCGGGGTATTCCTGCTAGGCCTAGGAAGTGCTGGGGGAAGAACGTTAGGTTTACTCTTGTAAATATTACCCCGAAGTGGGCTTTTGCTCATGTTTGGTGTAGGGTAAACCCAGTGAGTAGTGGGAATCAGTGAGTAAATCCTGCTAGAATGGCAAAGACGGCGCCTATGGATAGGACGTAGTGGAAGTGGGCAACTACGTAGTACGTGTCGTGCAGGGCGATGTCTAGGGAAGAGTTTGCAAGAACGATTCCTGTTAATCCTCCGATGGTAAATAGGAAGATAAATCCTAGAGCTCATAGTATTGGGGGGGTCTCATTTGATTGTTCCTCCGTGCAGGGTGGCTAGTCAGCTAAATACTTTGATTCCGGTAGGGATGGCAATGATTATAGTGGCTGATGTAAAGTAGGCTCGGGTATCAACGTCTATTCCTACTGTAAACATGTGGTGAGCTCAGACGATGAATCCTAGGAAGCCGATGGATAGTATGGCTCAGACTATTCCCATGTAGCCGAAGGGCTCCTTTTTGCCTGAGTAGTACGTGACTACGTGTGAGATGATTCCGAACCCCGGTAGGATCAGAATATAAACTTCTGGGTGTCCGAAGAATCAGAATAGGTGTTGGTACAGGATTGGGTCTCCTCCTCCAGCGGGGTCGAAGAATGTGGTGTTTAGGTTTCGATCAGTTAGTAATATTGTAATACCGGCGGCGAGTACGGGGAGTGATAGAAGGAGTAGGATGGCGGTAATTAGTACGGATCAGACAAATAGTGTCCACTTCCACTACGTCCTATCCATAGGCGCCGTCTTTGCCATTCTAGCAGGATTTACTCACTGATTCCCACTACTCACTGGGTTTACCCTACACCAAACATGAGCAAAAGCCCACTTCGGGGTAATATTTACAGGAGTAAACCTAACGTTCTTCCCCCAGCACTTCCTAGGCCTAGCAGGAATACCCCGACGATACTCGGACTATCCCGACGCCTACACACTATGAAACACCATTTCCTCCTAGTCCTAGGACTTAGAGAAACTCCAGTACTAAAAATAGTAAACACAAGCAATAATTTCATATACTTCACTCTCACTCACCACTCAACTATCAGCTAACCACACCCCCGTCCACATAGCTTAACACAAAGCATGGCACTGAAGTTGCCAAGATGGCATAAAACATGCCTGCGGACAAAAGACTTAGTCCTAACCTTACGGTTGGTTTTTGCTAAATATATACATGCAAGTATCCGCGCCCCAGTGTAAACGCCCTCGACCACCTACCCCCATACAGGCCTTGAGGAGCGGGTATCAGGCACACCCAAGTAGTAGCCCAAGACGCCTCGCTAAGCCACGCCCCCACGGGTATTCAGCAGTAATTAACATTAAGCAATGAGTGCAAACTTGACTTAGTTATAGCAACAGCCTAACTTCAAGGGTTGGTAAATCTTGTGCCAGCCACCGCGGTCATACAAGAAACCCAAATCAACCGTCCTATTGACACGGCGTAAAGAGTGGTAAAATGCCTATCCTAGCTAACTAAGATCAAAATGCAACTGAGCTGTCATAAGCCCAAGATGCACCTAAACACACCATTAAGATGATCTTAGGAACTAACGACTGATTTAAACCCACGAAAGCCAGGGCCCAAACTGGGATTAGATACCCCACTATGCCTGGCCCTAAATCTTGATACTTACTTTACCGAAGTATCCGCCAGAGAACTACGAGCACAAACGCTTAAAACTCTAAGGACTTGGCGGTGCCCCAAACCCACCTAGAGGAGCCTGTTCTACAATCGATAATCCCCGATTAACCCAACCACCCCTTGCCAACACAGCCTACATACCGCCGTCGCCAGCCCACCTCGAATGAGAGCACAACAGTGGACACAATAGCACCCCGCTAATAAGACAGGTCAAGGTATAGCCTATGGAGTGGAAGAAATGGGCTACATTCCCTATTCATAGGGCACACGGAAAGAAGCGTGAAACCACTTCTGGAAGGCGGATTTAGCAGTAAAGTGGGACAATAGAGCCTACTTTAAGCCGGCCCTGGGGCACGTACATACCGCCCGTCACCCTCCTCAAAAGCCACATCCCACATAACTAATACCATAAATACGCTGAAGATGAGGTAAGTCGTAACAAGGTAAGTGTACCGGAAGGTGTACTTAGAATATCAAGACGTAGCTATAACACCAAAGCACTCAGCTTACACCTGAAAGATATCTACTAGACCGGATCGTCTTGAAGCCCCCCCTCTAGCTCAACCACACAAATAGTACACCAAAACTAAAGAATTTACTAAACTAATTAAACTAAAGCATTTTACAGTCTTAGTATAGGCGATAGAAAAGACACTTAGACGCGATAGAGACCCCAGTACCGTAAGGGAAAGATGAAATAGCAGTGAAACAATCAAAGCGACAGACAGCAAAGATCAACCCTTGTACCTTTTGCATCATGGTTTAGCGAGAACAACCAAGCAAAGTGAACTAAAGTTTGCCCCCCCGAAACCCAAGCGAGCTACTTTCAAGCAGTTAAAGAGAGCGAACCCGTCTCTGTTGCAAAAGAGTGGGATGACTTGTCAGTAGAGGTGAAAAGCCAACCGAGCTGGGTGATAGCTGGTTACCTGTGAAACGAATCTAAGTTCCCCCTTAATCCTCCCTACCGGACATCCTGAACCCTAATGAGATGATTAAGAGCTATTTAATGGAGGGACAGCTCCATTAAAAAAGGACACAACCTCGACTAGCGGATAATTCTTACTACTGATCCTACCGTGGGCCCTAAAGCAGCCATCAAAAAAGAGTGCGTCAAAGCTCCACCACCTAAAAATACCAAAATAAGATGATTCCCTTATCACAAACAGGTCAACCTATGAATATAGGAGAATTAATGCTAAAATAAGTAACTCAGGGCCACACCCCTCTAACGGCGCAAGCTTACATAGAAACATTATTAACAGACCTAGACAGATACAAAAACCCCTACAAGACCACGTATTAACTAACCCTGTTAACCCGACTCAGGAGCGCCTATAAGAGCGATTAAAATCTGTGAAAGGAACTCGGCAAATTAATAAGGCCCGACTGTTTACCAAAAACATAGCCTTCAGCAAATTAAACAAGTATTGAAGGTGATGCCTGCCCGGTGACTTAGGTTTAACGGCCGCGGTATCCTAACCGTGCAAAGGTAGCGCAATCAATTGTCCCATAAATCGAGACTTGTATGAATGGCTAAACGAGGTCTTAACTGTCTCTCACAGATAATCAGTGAAATTGATCTCCCCGTGCAAAAGCGGGGATGTGAACATAAGACGAGAAGACCCTGTGGAACTTAAAAATCAACGACCACCGCGAATCCTCAATCAACCCCACTGGGGCCACTACCATCGCAGAGCCTGGTCGATATTTTTCGGTTGGGGCGACCTTGGAGGAGAACAAATCCTCCAAAAACAAGACCATACCTCTTTACCTAGAGCTACCCCTCAAAGTGCTAACAGTGACCAGACCCAATATAATTGATTAATGGACCAAGCTACCCCAGGGATAACAGCGCAATCCCCCTCAAGAGCCCATATCGACAGGGGGGTTTACGACCTCGATGTTGGATCAGGACATCCTAATGGTGCAGCCGCTATTAAGGGTTCGTTTGTTCAACGATTAACAGTCCTACGTGATCTGAGTTCAGACCGGAGCAATCCAGGTCGGTTTCTATCTATGACACACTCTCCCCAGTACGAAAGGACCGGGAAAGTGGGGCCAATACCACAAGCACGCCCCCCCCCTCTAAGCAGTGAAACCAACTAAACCGTGAAGAGGGCCTTCCCCCACCACTTTCAATCCTAGAAAAGGACCAGCTAGAGTGGCAGAGCCCGGCAAGTGCAGAAGGCTTAAGCCCTTTCCCCAGAGGTTCAAATCCTCTCCCTAGCTTCACCCATGATTCAAATAACAACACTAAGCTGCCTCGTTATATCCCTCCTATACATCATCCCAATCCTGATTGCCGTAGCCTTCCTAACCCTAGTAGAACGGAAAATCCTAAGCTACATACAATCCCGCAAAGGCCCTAACGTTGTCGGGCCTTTTGGCCTACTTCAACCATTTGCGGACGGACTGAAACTATTTACCAAAGAGCCCATCCGACCCTCTACCTCTTCCCCACTTCTATTCATTCTGATACCAATACTAGCCCTTGTCCTAGCCCTCACCACTTGAGCACCACTACCACTCCCATTTCCCCTAGCAGATCTAAACCTCGGAGTTCTCTTCCTAATAGCCATGTCAAGCCTAGCCGTCTACTCAGTCCTATGATCAGGCTGAGCCTCGAACTCAAAATACGCACTAATCGGAGCCCTACGGGCAGTAGCACAGACCATTTCATACGAAGTGACACTGGCCATAATCCTGCTATCAATAATCATACTAAGCGGAAGCTACACACTCAGCTCCTTTGCCGTCGCACAGGAGCCTCTATACTTCATTTTCTCCTCATGACCCCTAGCAATAATATGATACGTATCCACCCTAGCAGAGACAAACCGAGCTCCTTTTGACCTCACAGAGGGTGAATCTGAGCTAGTCTCAGGGTTTAACGTTGAATACGCCGCAGGACCCTTCGCCTTATTCTTCCTAGCTGAATATGCGAACATTATGCTAATAAATACACTTACAGCCATCATATTCCTAAACCCAAGCGCCCTAGGGCCACCCACAGAACTATTCCCCGTCATCCTAGCCACAAAAGTCCTCCTACTATCTTCTGGTTTCTTATGGGTCCGAGCTTCATACCCACGATTCCGATATGACCAACTAATGCACCTACTATGAAAAAACTTCCTACCCCTCACACTAGCTCTGTGCCTCTGACACATCAGCATACCTATCTGCTATGCAGGCCTACCTCCTTACATAAGGAAATGTGCCTGAACTACAAAGGGTCACTATGATAAAGTGAACATAGAGGTATAACAGCCCTCTCATTTCCTGTTGACCTTAGAAAAGTAGGAATTGAACCCACACAAGAGAAATCAAAATTCTCCATACTTCCCTTATATTCTTTTCTAGTAGAGTCAGCTAATCAAGCTATCGGGCCCATACCCCGAAAATGATGGTTTAACCCCCTCCTCTACTAATGAACCCTTACGCGACCCCAATCATAACCTTCAGCCTCATCTTGGGCACCACAATCACAATTTCCAGCAACCACTGAGTTCTGGCCTGGACAGGACTGGAGATCAACGCACTAGCCATCATTCCCCTAATTGCCAAATCCCACCACCCACGAGCAGTAGAAGCCGCAACGAAATACTTCCTAACCCAAGCAGCTGCTTCCGCCCTGGTCCTATTCTCTAGCATAACCAATGCCTGAGTCACCGGCCAATGAGACATCGCACAAATAAACCACCCAACCTCCTGTCTACTACTGACAGCAGCAATCGCTATTAAACTGGGCCTAGTGCCATTTCACTTCTGATTCCCAGAAGTACTACAAGGATCGCCACTAATAACAGCCCTGCTACTCTCGACCCACATAAAATTCCCCCCACTAACCCTGCTCCTACTAACATCCAAATCCCTCGACCCAGCTCTACTCACCGCCATGGCCCTAGCCTCAACAGCACTAGGAGGCTGAATAGGACTGAACCAAACACAAACACGCAAAATCCTAGCCTTCTCGTCCATCTCCCACTTAGGCTGAATCGCCATCATCCTAGTTTACAGCCCCAAATTGGCCTTACTTACCTTCTACCTATACACAATCATAACATCAGCCGTATTCCTAGCCCTTAACAAAATCAAAGCCCTTAACCTATCCATGATCACAACCTCATGAACAAAAACCCCAGTGCTAAACGCCACCCTAATACTAGTACTTTTATCCCTAGCAGGCCTCCCCCCATTAACAGGCTTTATACCAAAGTGACTTATCATCCAAGAACTAACTAAACAGGAAATAACACCAGCAGCCATGGCAATTGCCATGCTATCACTGCTCAGCCTCTTCTTCTACCTACGCCTCGCATACCACTCAACAATTACCCTTCCCCCCAACTCCTCTAACCACATAAAACAATGATACACTAGCAAAGCCCCAAGCACACCTACTGCGGTCCTTGCCTCACTATCAATCCTCTTACTTCCCCTGTCCCCAATAATACATGCCATTGTCTAGAAACTTAGGATAACACCCCAAACCGAAGGCCTTCAAAGCCTTAAATAAGAGTTAAACCCTCTTAGTTTCTGCACATTAAGACTTACAGAATATTAACCTGTATCTTCTGAATGCAAGTCAGACGCTTTAATTAAGCTAAAGCCTCCCTAGACAGATGGGCTTCGATCCCACAAAACTCTAGTTAACAGCTAAATGCCTAAACCAATTGGCTTCTGCCTACAAAGACCCTGACGCACCCTAGTGCGCATCGATGAGCTTGCAACTCAACATGAATTTCACTACAGAGCCGATAAGAAGAGGAATTAAACCTCTGTAAAAAGGACTACAGCCTAACGCTTCAACACTCAGCCATCTTACCCGTCACCTTCATCAACCGATGACTATTTTCCACTAACCATAAGGATATTGGCACCCTGTACCTCATCTTCGGGGCATGAGCAGGAATAGTCGGCACCGCACTCAGCCTATTAATCCGCGCAGAACTAGGACAACCAGGAACTCTCCTAGGCGACGACCAAATTTACAATGTAATCGTTACCGCTCACGCCTTTGTAATAAGCTTTTTATAGTCATACCCATCATGATCGGAGGATTCGGCAACTGATTAGTCCCCCTCATAATCGGTGCCCCCGACATAGCATTCCCGCGAATAAACAACATAAGCTTTTGACTCCTCCCCCCATCATTCCTCCTCCTACTAGCCTCATCCACTGTAGAAGCTGGCGCCGGCACAGGCTGAACTGTCTACCCTCCCCTAGCAGGTGACCTTGCCCACGCCGGAGCTTCAGTAGACCTGGCTATCTTCTCACTCCACTTAGCCGGTATCTCCTCCATCCTTGGGGCCATCAACTTTATCACCACAGCCATCAACATAAAACCCCCCGCACTCTCACAATACCAAACCCCACTATTTGTCTGATCCGTACTAATTACCGCCATCCTACTCCTTCTATCACTCCCCGTACTCGCCGCCGGTATTACAATATTACTAACTGATCGAAACCTAAACACCACATTCTTCGACCCCGCTGGAGGAGGAGACCCAATCCTGTACCAACACCTATTCTGATTCTTCAGACACCCAGAAGTCTATATTCTGATCCTACCGGGGTTCGGAATCATCTCACACGTAGTCACGTACTACTCAGGCAAAAAGGAGCCCTTCGGCTACATGGGAATAGTCTGAGCCATACTATCCATCGGCTTCCTAGGATTCATCGTCTGAGCTCACCACATGTTTACAGTAGGAATAGACGTTGATACCCGAGCCTACTTTACATCAGCCACTATAATCATTGCCATCCCTACCGGAATCAAAGTATTTAGCTGACTAGCCACCCTGCACGGAGGAACAATCAAATGAGACCCCCCCCAATACTATGAGCTCTAGGATTTATCTTCCTATTTACCATCGGAGGATTAACAGGAATCGTTCTTGCAAACTCTTCCCTAGACATCGCCCTGCACGACACGTACTACGTAGTTGCCCACTTCCACTACGTCCTATCCATAGGCGCCGTCTTTGCCATTCTAGCAGGATTTACTCACTGATTCCCACTACTCACTGGGTTTACCCTACACCAAACATGAGCAAAAGCCCACTTCGGGGTAATATTTACAGCAGTAAACCTAACGTTCTTCCCCCAGCACTTCCTAGGCCTAGCAGGAATACCCCGACGATACTCGGACTATCCCGACGCCTACACACTATGAAACACCATTTCCTCCATCGGCTCCCTAATCTCAATAGTAGCCGTAATCATACTAATATTCATCATCTGAGAAGCCTTTTCGGCCAAACGAAAAGTCCTACAACCAGAACTAACTACCACAAACGTTGAATGAATCCACGGCTGCCCTCCCCCATACCATACTTTCGAGGAACCGGCCTTCGTCCAAGTACAAGAAAGGAAGGAATCGAACCCTCACATGCTGGTTTCAAGCCAACTGCATTCACCGCTCATGCTTCTTTCTTATGAGACGTTAGTAAACCAATTACATAGCCTTGTCAAGACTAAATCACAGGTAAAAATCCTGTACATCTCATGTGGCCAACCACTCCCAACTAGGATTCCAAGACGCCTCATCACCCATCATAGAAGAACTCGTTGAATTCCACGACCACGCCCTAATCGTTGCCCTAGCTATCTGCAGCCTAGTTCTCTACCTTTTAGCCCACATACTAACAGAAAAACTCTCGTCCAATGCTGTAGACGCCCAAGAAGTAGAGCTGATCTGGACAATCCTACCTGCTATCGTCCTGGTACTCCTCGCCCTCCCATCCCTACAAATCCTCTACATAATGGACAAAATCGATGAACCAGACCTCACCCTAAAAGCCATCGGCCACCAATGATACTGAAGCTACGAATACACAGACTTCAAAGACCTATCATTCGACTCCTACATAGTGCCCACCCCAGACTTACCCAACGGCCACTTCCGACTGCTAGAAGTTGACCACCGCGTAGTTATCCCAATAGAATCCCCCATCCGCGTGATCATTACTGCAGGAGACGTACTCCACTCCTGAGCAGTCCCAACGCTCGGAGTTAAAACAGACGCAATCCCAGGCCGACTAAACCAAACTTCATTCATTACCACCCGGCCTGGGATTTTTTACGGACAATGCTCAGAAATTTGCGGGGCTAATCACAGCTACATACCCATTGTAGTAGAATCAACCCCACTCCCACATTTCGAGGCCTGATCGTCCCTTCTATCATCATCCTAATCATTAAGAAGCTATGCAACAGCACTAGCCTTTTAAGCTAGCCAAAGAGGGACTTCCCCCTCCTTAATGATATGCCACAGCTTAACCCCGCACCATGATTTTCAATCATAATTATAACCTGATTAACCCTAGCACTCCTCATCCAACCAAAACTACTAGCCTTCACCACAACCAACCCCCCATCAAATAAGACCTCCCTCACTACCAAACCCACACCATGATCCTGACCATGAACCTAAGCTTCTTTGACCAATTTTCCAGCCCCAATCTATTCGGCATCCCCTTAATCCTACTATCCCTACTCTTCCCAGCCCTACTATTCCCGTCCCCAAACAACCGATGAATCAACAACCGCCTTTCTACTATCCAAACATGACTCCTTCACCTAATCACAAAACAACTAATAGTCCCACTCAACAAAAATGGCCACAAATGAGCCATAATATTTACATCCCTAATAATCATACTTCTTACAATCAACCTTCTAGGCCTCCTTCCATATACATTCACCCCAACCACCCAACTATCTATGAACATAGCCCTAGCCTTCCCACTATGGCTCGCCACACTACTAACAGGCCTACGAAACCAACCATCAGCCTCTTTAGCCCACCTATTACCCGAAGGTACCCCTACACCCCTAATCCCCGCACTATTCCTGATCGAAACAACCAGCCTACTAATCCGCCCCCTAGCCCTCGGAGTCCGCCTTACAGCCAACCTTACAGCAGGACACTTACTCATCCAACTCATCTCTACAGCCTCCATTGCATTAATACCCACCCTTCCTGCAGTATCCATCCTAACAATAATCATCCTACTACTCCTAACCATCCTAGAAGTAGCAGTAGCCATAATCCAGGCCTACGTCTTCGTGCTCCTTCTAAGCCTATACTTACAAGAAAACATCTAATGGCACACCAAGCACACTCATACCACATAGTTGACCCAAGCCCTTGACCAATCTTCGGGGCAGCCGCCGCCCTACTCACAACCTCAGGATTAATCATGTGATTCCACTACAACTCATCCATACTACTAACCCTAGGCCTCATCTCAATACTCCTAGTAATACTCCAATGATGACGAGACATTGTACGAGAAAGCACCTTCCAAGGCCATCACACTCCCACAGTCCAAAAAGGCCTACGATACGGCATAATCCTTTTCATCACATCCGAAGCATTCTTCTTCTTAGGGTTCTTCTGAGCGTTCTTCCACTCGAGCCTGGCCCCAACCCCAGAACTAGGAGGCCAATGACCCCCAACAGGAATTAAACCACTCAACCCGATAGAAGTCCCCCTACTAAACACAGCCATCCTACTAGCCTCAGGCGTTACCGTAACGTGAGCCCATCACAGCATCACAGAAGGAAACCGAAAACACGCCATCCACGCCCTAACCCTAACGATCCTCCTGGGATTCTACTTCACAGCCCTACAAGCAATAGAATACCACGAAGCCCCATTCTCAATCGCCGATAGCGTCTACGGATCTACCTTCTTCGTTGCCACTGGATTCCACGGACTCCACGTAATCATCGGATCCTCCTTCCTGACCGTCTGCCTCTTCCGACTGATCAAGTTCCACTTTACATCAGACCACCACTTCGGATTCGAGGCAGCAGCCTGATACTGACACTTCGTAGACGTCATCTGACTATTCCTCTACATAACCATCTACTGATGAGGATCTTGCTCTTCTAGTATATTAATTACAATTGACTTCCAATCTCTAGAATCTGGTATAAACCCAGAGGAGAGCAATGAACGCACTCATGTTCATATTCGCCCTATCATCAATCCTAAGCGCCGCCCTAACCGCATTAAACTTCTGACTCGCCCAAATAAACCCCGACTCAGAGAAACTCTCACCGTACGAATGTGGATTCGACCCACTTGGATCTGCTCGATTACCATTCTCAGTCCGATTCTTCCTCAGTAGCCATCCTGTTCGTCCTATTCGACCTAGAAATCGCCCTCCTACTCCCCCTGCCATGAGCCGTCCAACTCCAATCCCCCCTAATGACCCTCACCTGAACTGTAGCGATCCTCCTTCTCCTAACACTCGGACTGGCCTACGAGTGAATTCAAGGGGGCCTAGAATGAGCAGAATAACAGAAAGTTAGTCTAACCAAAAAGATAGCTGGTTTCGACCCAGCAGATTACAGCCAACCCTGTAACTTTCTTATGTCGCCCCTACATTTAAGCTTCTACTCAGCCTTCATTTTCAGCGGACTAGGACTAGCCTTCCACCGAACCCACCTAGTATCCGCCCTACTATGCCTTGAAAGCATAATATTATCGATATTCGTAGGCCTATCAATATGATCCATCGAAAACCAAGTCTCCTCATTCACCATGGTACCAATTCTCATGCTAACCTTCTCAGCGTGTGAGGCGGGCACAGGCCTGGCCATCCTAGTAGCCTCCACCCGCACACATGGCTCCGACCATCTACACAACCTAAACCTCCTGCAATGCTAAAAATCATCCTACCCACAATCATACTTCTTCCAACAGCCCTGCTGTCTCCACCAAAATTTCTATGGACTAACACCACCTTATACAGCCTCCTAATCGCTGCCCTAAGCCTACAGTGATTAATCCCAACCTACTACCCCTACAAATTTTTATCCAACTGAACAGGAATTGACCAAATCTCATCCCCCCTCCTAGTACTATCCTGCTGACTACTCCCACTCATAATCATAGCAAGCCAAAACCACCTGCAACAAGAACCCCTACAACGCAAACGAATCTTTATCTCAACCTTAGTCGCAGTCCAGCCATTCATCCTACTAGCCTTTTCCACCACAGAACTAGCACTATTTTACATCTCATTTGAAGCAACCCTCATTCCCACCCTAATCTTAATCACCCGATGGGGGAACCAACCAGAACGCCTAAGCGCTGGCATCTACCTGCTATTCTACACGCCAGTAAGCTCTCTACCCCTGCTAATCACAATCATACACCTATACGTGAAAATTGGCACCCTGCACCTGCCAACCCTACAACTAACCCACCCAACCCTATCCACCTCATGGACAGGAATACTATCAGGTCTAGCACTGCTCATAGCATTCATAGTAAAAGCCCCACTATACGGCCTACACCTCTGACTGCCAAAAGCCCACGTAGAAGCACCCATCGCAGGCTCAATACTCCTCGCCGCCCTACTACTAAAGCTAGGAGGATACGGAATTATACGAGTCACTCTATTTATGGGCCCACTGTCCAACCTCCTGCACTACCCCTTCCTAACCCTGGCCCTATGAGGCGCCCTAATGACTAGCTCAATCTGCCTACGACAGACAGACCTAAAATCACTAATCGCTT
This sequence comes from Anser brachyrhynchus, assembly GCF_964034855.1. Lineage (NCBI taxonomy): Eukaryota > Metazoa > Chordata > Aves > Anseriformes > Anatidae > Anser > Anser brachyrhynchus. The sequence continues at coordinate 28,100,180 of NC_137703.1, forward strand.
ATTCATCCGTTAGCCACATAGGCCTAGTTATCGCCGCAGGAATAATCCAAACCCACTGATCATTCTCAGGGGCAATGATCCTAATAATTTCCCATGGACTAACTTCCTCCATACTATTCTGCCTAGCCAACACAAACTATGAACGTACGCACAGCCGAATTCTACTACTCACACGAGGCCTACAACCTCTCCTACCACTCATAGCTACCTGATGATTGCTGGCCAATCTAACAAACATAGCCTTACCCCCAACAACAAACCTCATAGCAGAGCTAACCATTATAATCACCTTATTCAACTGATCTGCCTTCACGATCATCCTAACAGGAATCGCAACCCTACTAACCGCCTCCTACACCTTATTCATACTACTAATGACCCAACGAGGCTCAATCCCCTCCCACATCACATCTATGCAAAACTCAACCACGCGAGAACACCTGCTCATAACACTCCACATTATCCCAATATTCCTCCTAATCCTCAAACCCGAACTGATCTCCGGAATCCCCTCATGCAAGTATAGTTTAAACCAAACATTAGACTGTGATTCTAAGAATAGAAGTTCAAACCTTCTTACCTGCCGAGGGGAGGGTTTAACCAACAAGAGCTGCTAACTCTTACATCTGAGCCTAAAACCTCAGCCCCCTTACTTTTAAAGGATAACAGCAATCCACTGGTCTTAGGAACCACCCATCTTGGTGCAAATCCAAGTAAAAGGAGTGAACCCCACACTACTAATCAACTCCCTCACACTACTCACGCTGACAATCCTCCTAACCCCAATCATCCTGCCATTTCTATTTAAAAACTTTAAAAACACCCCACAAGCCACCACCCGCGCTGTTAAAACCGCATTCCTAATTAGCCTAGCCCCTACAACCGCATTCATCTACTCGGGAGTAGAATCTGTCACCTGCCACTGGGAGTGAAAATTCATTATAAACTTTAAAATCCCCCTGAGCCTAAAAATAGACCAATACTCAATAACATTTCTTCCAATCGCCCTATTTGTAACATGATCAATCCTACAATTCGCCATATGATACATGGCCTCAGAGCCATACGTAACAAAATTTTTCACCTACCTACTGACATTCCTAGTCGCCATACTCCTCCTAACAACCGCAAACAACATATTCCTCCTATTCGTAGGCTGGGAAGGAGTACGAATCATGTCCTTCCTTCTCATCGGCTGATGACAAGGCCGAGCAGATGCCAACACCGCCGCCCTACAAGCCGTAATCTACAACCGAATCGGAGACATCGGACTGATCCTGAGCATAGCATGACTAGCTTCAACATTCAACACCTGAGAGATCCAACAAGCCGTACACCCCCACCAAACCCCAATCCTCCCCCTCATAGGATTAATCCTCGCAGCCGCAGGAAAATCCGCCCAATTTGGACTCCACCCATGACTGCCCGCAGCAATAGAAGGCCCCACCCCAGTATCAGCCCTACTGCACTCCAGTACCATAGTAGTAGCCGGAATCTTCCTGCTCATCCGCATGCACCCCCTGCTAGCCACCAACCAGACAGCCCTAACTGCCTGCCTATGCCTAGGTGCTCTATCAACCCTATTCGCTGCCACATGCGCCCTAACCCAAAATGACATCAAAAAAATCATTGCTTTCTCAACATCCAGCCAACTAGGACTAATAATAGTCACTATCGGACTAAACCTCCCACAACTAGCCTTCCTACACATCTCAACCCATGCCTTCTTTAAAGCCATACTATTCCTATGCTCAGGGTCTATCATCCACAACCTAAACGGAGAACAAGATATCCGAAAGATAGGAGGCCTACAGAAAATACTCCCAGTCACTACTTCCTGCCTAACCATCGGAAACCTGGCGCTGATAGGAACCCCATTCCTAGCCGGATTCTACTCAAAAGACCTCATCATCGAAAGCTTAAACACATCATACCTAAATACTTGAGCCCTACTCCTAACCCTTATAGCCACAGCATTCACCGCAACCTACAGCATCCGCATAACCATCCTAGTCCAAGCTGGACAAACCCGAATCCCCCCAATAGTATCAATAAACGAAAACAACCCACTAATCACCGCCCCCCTAACCCGACTCGCCCTAGGCAGCATTACAGCAGGAATAATCATTACCTCTTTCATCACACCAACCAAAACCCCCCCAATAACCATACCCCTTATCACCAAAACCGCTGCCATCCTCATAACAATCCTAGGAATCATCCTAGCCCTAGAACTATCGAACATAACACACACCCTCACTCACCCCAAACCAAACCCCCTCATAAACTTCTCCTCTGCATTAGGGTACTTCAACCCCCTAGTACACCGATTCTTCTCCAAAAACCTACTAGAAAAGGGACAAAACATTGCCCTACACTTGATCGACCTCTCCTGACTCAAAAAAATAGGGCCAGAGGGCCTTGCTGAACTACAAGTAGCCGCAAGCAAAGCCGCAACCTCAATACACACAGGGCTAATTAAGGCCTACCTAGGATCCTTCGCCCTCTCCATCCTGGTAATAATCCTAATAACACACAGACTCACTAATGGCCCCTAACATCCGCAAATCCCATCCCCTACTAAAAATAATCAACAACTCCCTAATCGACCTACCCGCCCCCTCCAACATCTCTGCCTGATGAAACTTCGGCTCCCTTCTAGCCATCTGCTTAGCCACACAAATCCTAACAGGCCTGCTACTAGCCATACACTACACCGCAGACACTTCACTCGCCTTCTCCTCAGTAGCTCACACATGCCGAGACGTCCAGTACGGATGGCTCATCCGCAACCTCCACGCCAACGGTGCTTCGCTCTTCTTTATCTGCATCTACTTACACATCGGACGAGGCCTCTACTACGGCTCCTACCTATACAAAGAAACCTGAAACACAGGAGTAATCCTCCTACTCACCCTAATAGCAACTGCCTTCGTAGGGTATGTCCTACCATGAGGACAAATGTCATTCTGAGGGGCCACCGTAATCACCAACCTATTCTCAGCCATCCCGTACATTGGGCAAACTCTAGTAGAATGAGCCTGAGGAGGATTCTCAGTAGACAATCCAACCTTAACCCGATTCTTCGCCATCCACTTCCTACTGCCCTTCCTAATTGCAGGAATCACCCTAGTCCACCTAACCTTCCTACACGAATCAGGCTCAAATAACCCACTAGGAATCGTATCAGACTGCGACAAAATCCCATTCCACCCATACTTCTCCATTAAAGACAGCTTAGGGCTTACCCTAATAATCACCCCTCTAATAGCACTAGCCCTATTTTCACCGAACCTCCTGGTTCTTGGAATCCTAGTTGGGAGTGGTTGGCCACATGAGATGTACAGGATTTTTACCTGTGATTTAGTCTTGACAAGGCTATGTAAATGGTTTACTAACGTCTCATAAGAAAGAAGCATGAGCGGTTAATGCAGTTGGCTTGAAACCCATCCCCAGTGGTGCAAGTGCACTCTCTGAACTCACTGAAGTGCATCCCCAGTGGTGCCAGTGCACTCTCTGCACTCACTGCACTGCATCCCCAGTGGTGCCAGTGCAATCTCTGGACTCACTGCACTGCATCCCCAGTGGTGCCAGTGCACTCTCTGGACTCACTGCAGTGCATCCCCAGTGGTGCCAGTGCACTCTCTGGACTCACTGCAGTGCATCCCCAGTGGTGCCAGTGCACTCTCTGGACTCACTGCACTGCATCCCCAGTGGTGCCAGTGCGCTCTCTGGAGTCACAGCACTGCATCCCTAGTGGTGCCAGTGCAATCTCTGGACTCACTGAAGTGCATCCCCAGTGGTGCCAGTGCACTCTCTGGACTCACTGAAGTGCATCCCCATTGGTGCCATTGCACTCTCTGCACACACTGCACTGCATCCCCAGTGGTGCCAGTGCACTCTCTCGACTCACTGCACTGCATCCCCAGTGGTGCCAGTGTGCTCTCCGGAGTCACAGCACTGCATCCCCAGTGGTGCCAGTGCACTCACTGGACACACTGTACTGCATCACAGGTGGTGCCAGTGCACTCTCTGCACTCACTGCACAGCATCCCCAGTGGTGCCAGTGCATTCACTGGACTCACTGGACTGCATCCCCAGTGGTGCCAGTGCACTCTCTGGACTCACTGCACTGCATCCCCAGTGGTGCCAGTGCACTCTCTGGACTCACTGCACTGCATCCCCACTGGTGCCAGTGCAGTCTCTGGACTCACTGCAGTGCATCCCCAGTGGTGCCAGAGCACTCTCTGGACTCACTGTACTGCATCCCCAGTGGTGCCAGTGCACTCTCTGGACTCACTGCACCGCATCCCCAGTGGTGTCAGTACACTCTCTGGACTCACTGAAGTGCATCCCCAGTGGTGCCAGTGCACTCTCTGGACTCACTAAACTGCATCACCAGTGGTGCCAGTGCACTCTCTGGACTCACTGCACTGCATCCCCAGTGGTGCCAGTGCAATCTCTGGACTCACTATAGTGCATCCCCGGTGGTGCCAGTGCACTCTCTGGACTCACTGCAGTGCATCCCCAGTGGTGCCAGTGCACTCTCTGGACTCACTGCAGTGCATCCCCAGTGGTGCCAGTGCACTCTCTGGACTCACTGCACTGCATCCCCAGTGGTGCCAGTGCACTCTCTGCACTCACTGCACTGCATTCCCAGTGGTGCCAGTGAAGTCTCTGGACTCACTGCACTGCATCCCCAGTGGTGCCAGTGCACTCTCTGGACTCACTGCACTGCATCCCCACTGCTGCCAGTGCACTCTCTGGACTCACTGCACTGCATCCCCAGTGGTGCCAGTGCACTCTCTGGACTCACTGCACTGCATCCCCAGTGGTGCCAGTGCACTCTCTCGAGTCACTGCACTACATCCCCAGTAGTGCCAGTGCACTCACTGGACTCACTGTACTGCATCATCGGTGGTGCCAGTGCACTCTCTGGACTCACTTCACTGCATCCCCAGTGGTGCCAGTGCACTCTCTGGACTCACTGCACTGCAGGCCCAGTGGTACCAGTGCACTCACTGGACTCACTGTACTGCATCACCAGTGGTGCCAGTGCACTCTCTGGACTCACTGCACTGCATCCCCAGTGGTTCCAGTGCATTCACTGGACTCACTGTACTGCATCTCCAGTGGTGCCAGTGCACTCTCTGGACTCACTGCACTGCATCCCCAGTGGTGCCAGTGACCTCTCTGGACTCACTGCTCTGCATCCCCAGTGGTGCCAGTGTACTCACAGGATTCACTGCACTGCATCCCCAGTGGTGCTAGTGCACTCTCTGGACTCACTGCAGTGCATCCCCAGTGGTGCCAGTGCACTCTCTGGACTCACTGAAGTGCATTCTCAGTGGTGCCAGTGCACTCTCTGGGCTCACTGAAGTGCATCCCCAGTGGTGCCAGTACACTCACTGGACTCACTGACTGCATCCCCAGTGGTGCCAGTGCACTCTCTGGACTCACTGCACTGCATCCCCAGTGGTGCCAGTGCACTCTCTGGACTCACTGTAGTGCATCCCCAGTGGTGCCAGTGCACTCTCTGGACTCACTGCAGTGCTTCCCCAGTGGTGCCAGTGCACTCTCTGCACTCACTTCACTGCATCCCCAGTGGTGCCAGTGCACTCTCTGGACTCACTGCACTGCATCCACAGTGGTGCCAGTGAAGTCTTTGGACTCACTGCACTGCATCCCCAGTGTTGCCAGTGCACTCTGTGGAGTCACTGCAGTGCATCCCCAGTGGTGCCAGTGCACTCTCTGGACTCACTGCACTGCATGTCCAGTGGTGCCAGTGCACTCTCTGGACTGACTGTACTGCATCCCCACTGGTGCCAGTGCACTATGTGGGCTCACTGTACTGCATCCCCAGTGGTGACAGTGCACTCTCTGGACTAACTGCAGTGCATCCCCAGTGGTGCCAGTGCACTCTCTGGACTCACTGCAGTGCATCCCCAGTGGTGCCAGTGCACTCTCTGGTCTCACTGCACTGCATCCCCAGTGGTGCCAGTGCAGTCTCTGGACTCACTGCACTGCATCCCCAGTGGTGCCAGTGCACTGTCTGGACTCACTGCAGTGCATCCCCAGTGGTGTCAGTGCACTCTCTGGACTCACTGTACTGCACCCCCAGTGGTGCCAGTGCACTCACTGGACTGACTGCACTGCATCCCCAGTGGTGCCAGTGCGCTCTCTGGAGTCACAGCACTGCATCCCCAGTGGTGCCAGTGCACTCACTGGACTCACTGCACTGCATCACAGGTGGTGCCAGTGCACTCTCTGGACTCACTGCAGTGAATCCCCGGTGGTGCCAGTGTACTCTCTGCAGTCACTGCACTGCATCCCCAGTGGTGCCAGTGCACTCACTGGACTCACTGGACCGCATCCCCAGTGGTGCCAGTGAACTCTCTGGACTCACTGCACTGCATCCCCAGTGGTGCCAGTGTACTCTCTGGACTCACTGCAGTGCATCACCAGTGGTGCCAGAGCACTCTCTGGACTCACTGCACTGCATCCCCAGTGGTGCCAGTGCACTCTCTGGACTCACTGCACTGCATCCCCAGTGGTGTCAGTGCACTCTCTGGACTCACTGAAGTGCATCCCCAGTTGTGCCAGTGCACTCTCTGGACTCACTGCACTGCATCCCCAGTTGTGCCAGTGCACTCTCTGGACTCAATGCACTGCATCCCCAGTGGTGCCAGTGCACTCTCTGGACTCAGTGCACTGCATCCCCAGTGGTGCCAGTGCAATCTCTGGACTCACTGTAGTGCATCCCCAGTGGTGCCAGTGCACTCTCTGGACTCACTGCAGTGCATCCCCAGTGGTGCCAGTGCACTCTCTGGACTCACTGTACTGCATCACCAGTGGTGCCAGTGCACTCTCTGGTCTCACTGCAGTGCATCCCCAGTGGTGCCAGTGCACTCTCTGGACTCACTGCACTGCAGCCCCGGTGGTGCCAGTGCACTCACTGGACTCACTGCACTGCATGTCCAGTGGTGCCAGTGCAATCTCTGGACTCACTGCACTGCATCTCCAGTTTTGCCAGTGAAGTCTTTGGACTCACTGCACTGCATCCCCAGTGGTGCCAGTGCACTCTCTGGACTCACTGTACTGCATCCCCACTGGTACCAGTGCACTCTGTGGACTCACTGTACTGCATCCCCAGTGGTGACAGTGCACTCTCTGGACTCACTGCAGTGCATCCCCAGTGGTGCCAGTGCACTCTCTGGACTGACTGCAGTGCATTCCCAGTGGTGCCAGTGCACTCTCTGGACTCACTGCACTGCATCCCCAGTGGTGCCAGTGCACTCTCTGGACTCACTGCAGTGCATCCACAGTGGTGCCAGTGCACTCACTGGACTCACTGCAGTGCATTCCCTCTGGTGCCAGTGCACTCTCTGGACTCACTGCACTGCATCCCCAGTGCTGCCAGTGCACTCTCTGGACTCACTGCACTGCATCCCCAGTGGTGCCAGTGCACTCTCTGGACTCATTGCAGTGCATCCCCAGTGGTGCCAGTGCAATCTCTGGACTCACTGCAGTGCATCCCCAGTGGTGCCAGTGCACACTCTGGACTCACTGCACTGCATCCCCAGTGGTGCCAGTGCACTCTCTGGACTCATTGCACTGCATCCCCAGTGTTCACAGTGCACTCTCTGCACTCACTACACTGCATCCCCAGTGGTGCCAGTGCACTCTCTGGACTCACTGCACTGCATCCCCAGTGGTGCCAGTGCACTCTGTGGACTCACTGCACTGCATCCCCAGTGGTGTCAGTGCACTCTCTGGACTCACTGCACTGCATCCCCAGTGGTGCCAGTGCACTCTCTGGACTCACTGCACTGCATCCCCAGTGGAGCCCGTGCACTCTCTGGACTCACTGTACTGCATCCCCAGTGTTGCCAGTGCACTCTCTGGAGTAACTGCAGTGCATCCCCAGTGGTGCCAAACCACTCTCTGGACTCCCGGCACCGCATCCCCAGTGGTGCCAGTGCACTCTCTGGGCTCACTGCAGTGCATCCCCAGTGGTGCCAGTGCACTCTCTTGACTCACTGCACTGCATCCCCAGTGGTGCCAGTGTACTCACTGGACTCACTGCACTGCATTCCCCAGTGGTGCTAGTGCACTCTCAGGACTCACTGCAGTGCATCCCCAGTGGTGCCAGTGCACTCTCTGGACTCACTGAAGTGCATTCTCAGTGGTTCCAGTGCACTCTGTGGACTCACTGCAGTGCATCCCCAGTGGTGCCAGTGCGCTCTCTGGACTCACTGCAGTGCATCCCCAGTGGTGCCAGTGCACTCTCTGGACTCACTGCACTGCATCCCCAGTGCTGCCAGTGCACTCTCTGGACTCACTGCACTGCATCCCCAGTGGTGCCAGTGCACTCTCTGGACTCACTGCACTGCATCCCCAGTGGTACCGGTGCACTCTCTGGACTCACTGCACTGCATCCCCAGTGGTGCCACTGCACTCTCTGGACTCACTGCAGTGCATCCCCAGTGGTGCCAGTGCACTCTCTGGACTCACTGCAGTGCATCCCCACTGCTGCCAGTGCACTCTCTGGACTCACAGCAGTGCATCCCCAGTGGTGCCAGTGCACTCTCTGGACTCACTGCACTGCATCCCCAGTGGTGCCAATGCACTCTCTGGACTCACTGCACTGCATCCCCAGTGGTGCCAGTGCACTCTCTGGACTCACTGCACTGCATCCAAAGTGGTGCCAGTGCACTCTCTGGACTCACTGCACTGCATCCCCAGTGGTGCCAGTGCACTCTCTCGAGTCACTGCACTACATCCCCAGTGGTGCCAGTGCGCTCACTGGACTCACTGTACTGCATCATCAGTGGTGCCAGTGCACTCTCTGGAGTGACTGCAGTGCATCCCCAGTGGTGCCAGTGCACTCTCTGGACTCACTGCACTGCATCCCCAGTGGTGCCAATGCACTCTCTGGACTCACTGCACTGCATCCCCAGTGGTGCCAGTGCACTCTCTGGACTCACTGAAGTGCATTCTCAGTGGTGCCAGTGCACTCTCTGGACTCACTGCAGTGCATCCCCAGTGGTGCCAGTACACTCACTGGACTCACTGCACTGCATCCCCAGTGGTGCCAGTGCACTCTCTGGACTCACTGCACTGCATCCCCAGTGGTGCCAGTGCACTCTCTGGACTCACTGCACTGCATCCCCAGTGCTGCCTGTGCACTCTCTGGACTCACTGCACTGCATCCCCAGTGGTGTCACTGCACTCTCTGGACTCACTGCACTGCATCCCCAGTTGTGCCAGTGCACTCTCTGGACTCACTGAAGTGCATCCCCAGTGGTGCCAGTGCAATCTCTGGACTCACTGCACTGCATCCCCAGTGCTGCCAGTGCACTCTCTGGACTCACTGCACTGCATCCCCAGTGGTGCCAGTGCACTCTCTGGACTCACTGCACTGCATGTCCAGTGGTGCCAGTGCACTCTCTGCACTCACTGCACTGCATCCCCAGTGCTGCCAGTGCACTCACTGGACTCACTGCAGTGCATTCCCTCTGGAGCCAGTGCACTCTCTGGACTCACTGCAGTGCATCCCCAGTGGTGCCAGTGCACTCTCTGGACTCACTGCAGTGCATCACCAGTGGTGCCAGTGCACTCTCTGGACTCACTGAAGTGCATCCCCAGTGGTGCCAGTGCACTCTCTGGACTCACTGCACTGCATCCCCAGTGGTGCCAGTGCACTCTCTGGACTCACTGCAGTGCATCCCCAGTGTTGCCAGTGCACTCTCTGGACTCACTGCACTGCATCCCCAGTGGTGCTAGTGCACTCTGTGGACTCACTGCACTGCATCCCCAGTGGTGCCGGAGCACTCTCTGGACTCACTGCACTGCATCCCCAGTGGAGCCAGTGCACTCTCTGGACTCACTGCACTGCATCCCCAGTGGTGCCAATGCACTCTGTGGACTCACTGCACTGCATCCCCAGTGGTGCTAGTGCACTCTGTGGACTCACTGCAGTGCATCCCCAGTGGTGCCAGTGCACTCTCTGGACTCACTGAAGGGCATTCTCAGTGGTGCCAGTACACTCTCTGGACTCACTGCAGTGTTTCCCCAGTGGTGCCAGTACACTCACTGGACTGACTGCAGTGCATCCCCAGTGGTGCCAGTGCACTCTCTGGACTCACCGCACCGCATCCCCAGTGGTGCCAGTGCACTCTCTGGAGTAACTGCAGTGCATCCCCAGTGGTGCCAGTGCACTCTCTGGACTCACTGCACTGCATCCCCAGTGGTGCCAGTGCACTCTCTGGACTCACTGCACTGCATCCCCAGTGGTGCCAGTGCACTCTCTGGACTCCCGGCACCGCATCCCCAGTGGTGCCAGTGCACTCTCTGGGCTCACTGCAGTGCATCCCCAGTGGTGCCAGTGCACTCTCTTCACTCACTGCACTGCATCCCCAGTGGTGCCAGTGCACTCACTGGATTCACTGCACTGCATCCCCAGTGGTGCTAGTGCACTCTCTGGACTCACTGCAGTGCATCCCCAGTGGTACCAGTGCACTCTCTGGACTAACTGAAGTGCATTCTCAGTGGTGCCAGTGCGCTCTCTGGACTCACTGCAGTGCATCCCCAGTGGTGCCAGTGCACTCTCTGGACTCACTGCACTGCATCCCCAGTGCTGCCAGTGCACTCTCTGGACTCACTGCACTGCATTCCCAGTGGTGCCAGTGCACTCTCTGGACTCACTGCACTGCATCCCCCGTGGTGCCAGTGCACTCTCTGGACTCACTGCACCGCATCCCCAGTGGTGCCAGTGCACTCTCTGGACTCACTGCACTGCATCCCCAGTGGTACCAGTGCACTCTCTGGACTCACTGCAGTGCATCCCCAGTGGTGCCAGTGCACTCTCTGGACTCACTGCACTGCATCCCCAGTGGTGCCAATGCACTCTCTGGACTCACTGCACTGCATCCCCAGTGGTGCCAGTGCACTCTCTGGACTCACTGAAGTGCATCCCCAGTGGTGCCAGTGCACTCTCTGGAGTCACTGCACTGCATCCCCAGTGGTGCTAGTGCACTCTGTGGACTCACTGCAGTGCATCCCCAGTGGTGCCAGTGCACTCTCTGGACTCACTGAAGGGCATTCTCAGTGGTGCCAGTGCACTCTCTGGACTCACTGCAGTGCATCCCCAGTGGTGCCAGTACACTCACTGGACTCACTGCACTGCATCCCCAGTGGTGCCAGTGCACTCTCTGGACTCACCGCACCGCATCCCCAGTGGTGCCAGTGCACTCTCTGGAGTAACTGCAGTGCATCCCCAGTGGTGCCAGGGTACTCTCTGGACTCACTGCAGTGCATCCCCAGTGGTGCCAGTGCACTCTCTGGACTCACTGCAGTGCATCCCCAGTGGTGCCAGAGCACTCTCTGGACTCACTGCAGTGCATCCCCAGTGGTGCCAGTGCACTCTCTGGACTCACTGCACTGCATCCCCAGTGGTGCCAGTGCACTCTCTGGACTCACTGCACTGCATCCCCAGTGGTGCCAGTGCACTCTCTGGACTCCCGGCACCGCATCCCCAGTGGTGCCAGTGCACTCTCTGGGCTCACTGCAGTGCATCCCCAGTGGTGCCAGTGCACTCTCTTGACTCACTGAACTGCATCCCCAGTGGTGCCAGTGCACTCACTGGATTCACTGCACTGCATCCCCAGTGGTGCTAGTGCACTCTCTGGACTCACTGAACTGCATCCCCAGTGGTACCAGTGCACTCTCTGGACTCACTGAAGTGCATTCTCAGTGGTGCCAGTGCACTCTGTGGACTCACTGCAGTGCATCCCCAGTGGTGCCAGTGCGCTCTCTGGACTCACTGCAGTGCATCCCCAGTGGTGCCAGTGCACTCTCTGGACTCACTGCACTGCATCCCCAGTGCTGCCAGTGCACTCTCTGGACTCACTGCACTGCATCCCCAGTGGTGCCAGTGCACTCTCTGGACTCACTGCACTGCATCCCCAGTGGTGCCAGTGCACTCTCTGGACTCACTGCAGTGCATCCCCAGTGGTGCCAGTGCACTCTCTGGACTCACTGCACTGCATCCCCAGTGGTACCAGTGCACTCTGTGGACTCACTGCAGTGCATCCCCAGTGGTGCCAGTGCACTCTCTGGACTCACTGCACTGCATCCCCAGTGGTGCCAGTGCACTCTCTGGACTCACTGCACTGCATCCCCAGTGGTGCCAGTGCACTCTCTGGACTCACTGCACTGCATCCCAAGTGGTGCCAGTGCACTCTCTGGAGTCACTGCACTGCATCCCCAGTGGTGCCAGTGCACTCTCTCGAGTCACTGCACTACATCCCCAGTGGTGCCAGTGCACTCACTGGACTCACTGTACTGCATCATCAGTGGTGCCAGTGCACTCTCTGGACTCACTGCACTACATCCCCAGTGGTGCCAGTGCACTCACTGGACTCACTGTACTGCATCATCAGTGGTGCCAGTGCACTCTCTGGACTCACTGCAGTGCATCACCAGTGGTGGCAGTGCACTCACTGGACTCACTGTACTGCATCATCAGTGGTGCCAGTGCACTCTCTGGACTCACTGCACTGCATCCCCAGTGGTGCCAGTGCACTCTCTGGACTCACTAAACTGCATCCCCAGTGGTGCCAGTGCATTCACTGGACTCACTGTACTGCATCTCCAGTGGTGCCAGTGCACTCTCTGGGCTCACTGCAGTGCATCCCCAGTGGTGCCAGTGCACTCTCTGGACTCACTGCAGTGCATCCCCACTGGTGCCAGTGCACTCACTGGATTCACTGCACTACATTCCCAGTGGTGCTAGTGCACTCTCTGGACTCACTGCAGTGCATCCCCAGTGGTGCCAGTGCACTCTTTGGACTCACTGAATTGCATTCTCAGTGGTGCCAGTGCACTCTCTGGACTCACTGCACTGCATCCCCAGTGGTGCCAGTGCGCTCTCTGGACTCACTGAAGTGCATTCTCAGTGGTGCCAGTGCACTCTCTGGACTCACTGCAGTGCATCCCCAGTGGTGCCAGTACACTCTCTGGACTCACTGCACTGCATCCCCAGTGGTGCTAGTGCACTCTGTGGACTCACTGCAGTGCATCCCCAGTGGTGCCAGTGCACTCTCTGGACTCACTGAAGGGCATTCTCAGTGGTGCCAGTGCACTCTCTGGACTCACTGCAGTGCATCACCAGTGGTGCCAGTGCACTCTCTGGACTCACCGCACCGCATCCCCAGTGGTGCCAGTGCACTCTCTGGAGTAACTGCAGTGCATCACCAGTGGTGCCAGTGCACTCTCTGGACTCACTGCACTGCATCCCCAGTGGTGCCAGTGCACTCTCTGGACTCACTGCACTGCATCTCCAGTTTTGCCAGTGAAGTCTTTGGACTCACTGCACTGCTTCCCCAGTGGTGCCAGTGCACTCTCTGGAGTCACTGAAGTGCATCCCCAGTGGTGCCAGTGCACTCTCTGGACTCACTGTACTGCATGCCCAGTGGTGCCACTGCACTCTCTGGACTCACTGTACTGCATCCCCACTGGTACCAGTGCACTCTGTGGACTCACTGTACTGCATCCCCAGTGGTGCCAGTGCACTCTCTGGACTCACTGCAGTGCATCCCCAGTGGTGCCAGTGCACTCTCTGGACTGACTGCAGTGCATCCCCAGTGGTGCCAGTGCACTCTCTGGACTCACTGCACTGCATCCCCAGTGGTGCCAGTGCACTCTCTGGACTCACTGCAGTGCATCCACAGTGGTGCCAGTGCACTCACTGGACTCACTGCAGTGCATTCCCTCTGGTGCCAGTGCACTCTCTGGACTCACTGTACTGCATCCCCAGTGGTGCCAGTGCACTCTCTGGACTCACTGCACTGCATCCCCAGTGGTGCCAGTGCATTCTCTGGACTCACTGCAGTGCATCCCCAGTGGTGCCAGTGCAATCTCTGGACTCACTGCAGTGCATCCCCAGTGGTGCTAGTGCACTCTCTGGACTCACTGAACTGCATCCCCAGTGGTACCAGTGCACTCTCTGGACTCACTGAAGTGCATTCTCAGTGGTGCCAGTGCACTCTGTGGACTCACTGCAGTGCATCCCCAGTGGTGCCAGTGCGCTCTCTGGACTCACTGCAGTGCATCCCCAGTGGTGCCAGTGCACTCTCTGGACTCACTGCACTGCATCCCCAGTGCTGCCAGTGCACTCTCTGGACTCACTGCACTGCATCCCCAGTGGTGCCAGTGCACTCTCTGGACTCACTGCACTGCATCCCCAGTGGTGCCAGTGCACTCTCTGGACTCACTGCAGTGCATCCCCAGTGGTGCCAGTGCACTCTCTGGACTCACTGCACTGCATCCCCAGTGGTACCAGTGCACTCTGTGGACTCACTGCAGTGCATCCCCAGTGGTGCCAGTGCACTCTCTGGACTCACTGCACTGCATCCCCAGTGGTGCCAGTGCACTCTCTGGACTCACTGCACTGCATCCCCAGTGGTGCCAGTGCACTCTCTGGACTCACTGCACTGCATTCCAAGTGGTGCCAGTGCACTCTCTGGAGTCACTGCACTGCATCCCCAGTGGTGCCAGTGCACTCTCTCGAGTCACTGCACTACATCCCCAGTGGTGCCAGTGCACTCACTGGACTCACTGTACTGCATCATCAGTGGTGCCAGTGCACTCTCTGGACTCACTGCACTACATCCCCAGTGGTGCCAGTGCACTCACTGGACTCACTGTACTGCATCATCAGTGGTGCCAGTGCACTCTCTGGACTCACTGCAGTGCATCACCACTGGTGGCAGTGCACTCACTGGACTCACTGTACTGCATCTCCAGTGGTGCCAGTGCACTCTCTGGGCTCACTGCAGTGCATCCCCAGTGGTGCCAGTGCACTCTCTGGACTCACTGCAGTGCATCCCCACTGGTGCCAGTGCACTCACTGGATTCACTGCACTACATTCCCAGTGGTGCTAGTGCACTCTCTGGACTCACTGCAGTGCATCCCCAGTGGTGCCAGTGCACTCTTTGGACTCACTGAAGTGCATTCTCAGTGGTGCCAGTGCACTCTCTGGACTCACTGCACTGCATCCCCAGTGGTGCCAGTGCGCTCTCTGGACTCACTGAAGTGCATTCTCAGTGGTGCCAGTGCACTCTCTGGACTCACTGCAGTGCATCCCCAGTGGTGCAAGTACACTCTCTGGACTCACTGCACTGCATCCCCAGTGGTGCTAGTGCACTCTGTGGACTCACTGCAGTGCATCCCCAGTGGTGCCAGTGCACTCTCTGGACTCACTGAAGGGCATTCTCAGTGGTGCCAGTGCACTCTCTGGACTCACTGCAGTGCATCACCAGTGGTGCCAGTGCACTCTCTGGACTCACCGCACCGCATCCCCAGTGGTGCCAGTGCACTCTCTGGAGTAACTGCAGTGCATCACCAGTGGTGCCAGTGCACTCTCAGAACTCACTGCACTGCATCCCCAGTGGTGCCAGTGCACTCTCTGGACTCACTGCACTGCATCTCCACTTTTGCCAGTGAAGTCTTTGGACTCACTGCACTGCTTCCCCAGTGGTGCCAGTGCACTCTCTGGAGTCACTGAAGTGCATCCCCAGTGGTGCCAGTGCACTCTCTGGACTCACTGTACTGCATGCCCAGTGGTGCCACTGCACTCTCTGGACTCACTGTACTGCATCCCCACTGGTACCAGTGCACTCTGTGGACTCACTGTACTGCATCCCCAGTGGTGACAGTGCACTCTCTGGACTCACTGCAGTGCATCCCCAGTGGTGCCAGTGCACTCTCTGGACTGACTGCAGTGCATCCCCAGTGGTGCCAGTGCACTCTCTGGACTCACTGCACTGCATCCCCAGTGGTGCCAGTGCACTCTCTGGACTCACTGCAGTGCATCCACAGTGGTGCCAGTGCACTCACTGGACTCACTGCAGTGCATCCCCAGTGGTGCCAGTGCACACTCTGGACTCACTGCACTGCATCACCAGTGGTGCCAGTGCACTCTCTGGACTCACTGCACTGCATCCCCAGTGTTCACAGTGCACTCTCTGCACTCACTACACTGCATCCCCAGTGGTGCCAGTGCACTCTCTGGACTCACTGCACTGCATCCCCAGTGGTGCCAGTGCACTCTGTGGACTCACTGCACTGCATCCCCAGTGGTGTCAGTGCACTCTCTGGACTCACTGCACTGCATCCCCAGTGGTGCCAGTGCACTCTCTGGACTCACTGCACTGCATCCCCAGTGGAGCCCGTGCACTCTCTGGACTCACTGTACTGCATCCCCAGTGTTGCCAGTGCACTCTCTGGAGTAACTGCACTGCATCCCCAGTGGTGCCAAAGCACTCTCTGGACTCCCGGCACCGCATCCCCAGTGGTGCCAGTGCACTCTCTGGGCTCACTGCAGTGCATCCCCAGTGGTGCCAGTGCACTCTCTTGACTCACTGTACTGCATCCCCAGTGGTGCTAGTGTACTCACTGGACTCACTGCACTGCATTCCCCAGTGGTGCTAGTGCACTCTCTGGACTCACTGCAGTGCATCCCCAGTGGTGCCAGTGCACTCTCTGGACTCACTGAAGTGCATTCTCAGTGGTTCCAGTGCACTCTGTGGACTCACTGCAGTGCATCCCCAGTGGTGCCAGTGCGCTCTCTGGACTCACTGCAGTGCATCCCCAGTGGTGCCAGTGCACTCTCTGGACTCACTGCACTGCATCCCCAGTGCTGCCAGTGCACTCTCTGGACTCACTGCACTGCATCCCCAGTGGTGCCAGTGCACTCTCTGGACTCACTGCACTGCATCCCCAGTGGTGCCACTGCACTCTCTGGACTCACTGCAGTGCATCCCCAGTGGTGCCAGTGCACTCTCTGGACTCACTGCACTGCATCCCCAGTGGTGCCAGTGCACTCTCTGGACTCACAGCAGTGCATCCCCAGTGGTGCCAGTGCACTCTCTGGACTCACTGCACTGCATCCCCAGTGGTGCCAATGCACTCTCTGGACTCACTGCACTGCATCCCCAGTGGTGCCAGTGCACTCTCTGGACTCACTGCACTGCATCCAAAGTGGTGCCAGTGCACTCTCTGGACTCACTGCACTGCATCCCCAGTGGTGCCAGTGCACTCTCTCGAGTCACTGCACTACATCCCCAGTGGTGCCAGTGCGCTCACTGGACTCACTGTACTGCATCATCAGTGGTGCCAGTGCACTCTCTGGAGTGACTGCAGTGCATCCCCAGTGGTGCCAGTGCACTCTCTGGACTCACTGCACTGCATCCCCAGTGGTGCCAATGCACTCTCTGGACTCACTGCACTGCATCCCCAGTGGTGCCAGTGCACTCTCTGGACTCACTGAAGTGCATTCTCAGTGGTGCCAGTGCACTCTCTGGACTCACTGCAGTGCATCCCCAGTGGTGCCAGTACACTCACTGGACTCACTGCACTGCATCCCCAGTGGTGCCAGTGCACTCTCTGGACTCACTGCACTGCATCCCCAGTGGTGCCAGTGCACTCTCTGGACTCACTGCACTGCATCCCCAGTGCTGCCTGTGCACTCTCTGGACTCACTGCACTGCATCCCCAGTGGTGTCACTGCACTCTCTGGACTCACTGCACTGCATCCCCAGTTGTGCCAGTGCACTCTCTGGACTCACTGAAGTGCATCCCCAGTGGTGCCAGTGCACTCTCTGGACTCACTGCACTGCATTCCCAGTCGTGCCAGTGCACACTCTGGACTCACTGCACTGCATGCCCAGTGGTGCCAGTGCACTCTCTGGACTCACTGCATTGCAACCCCAGTGTTGCCAGTGCACTCTCTGGACTCACTGCACTGCATCCCCAGTGGTGCCAGTGCACTCTCTGGACTCACTTCAGTGCATCCCCAGTGGTGCCAGAGCACTCTCTGGACTCACTGCACTGCATCCCCAGTGGTGCCAGTGCACTCTCTGGACTCACTGCACTGCATCCCCAGTGGTGCCAGTGCACTCTCTGGACTCACTGCACTGCATCCCCAGTATTGCCAGTGCACTCTCTGGACTCACTGCACTGCATCCCCAGTGCTGCCAGTGCACTCTCTGGACTCACTGCACTGCATCCCCAGTGGTGCCAGTGCACTCTCTGGACTCACTGCAGTGCATCACCAGTGGTGCCAGTGCACTCTCTGGACTCACTGCACTGCATCCCCAGTGGTGCCAGTGCACTCTCTGGACTCACTGCACTGCATCCCCAGTGGTGCCAGTGCACTCTCTGGAATCACTGCAGTGCATCCCCAGTGTTGCCAGTGCACTCTCTGGACTCACTGCACTGCATCCCCAGTGGTGCTAGTGCACTCTCTGGACTCACTGCACTGCATCCCCAGTGGTGCCGGAGCACTCTCTGGACTCACTGCAGTGCATCCCCAGTGGTGCCAGTGCACTCTCTGGACTCACTGAAGGGCATTCTCAGTGGTGCCAGTGCACTCTCTGGACTCACTGCAGTGTTTCCCCAGTGGTGCCAGTACACTCACTGGACTGACTGCAGTGCATCCCCAGTGGTGCCAGTGCACTCTCTGGACTCACCGCACCGCATCCCCAGTGGTGCCAGTGCACTCTCTGGAGTAACTGCAGTGCATCCCCAGTGGTGCCAGTGCACTCTCTGGACTCACTGCACTGCATCCCCAGTGGTGCCAGTGCACTCTCTGGACTCACTGCACTGCATCCCCAGTGGTGCCAGTGCACTCTCTGGACTCCCGGCACCGCATCCCCAGTGGTGCCAGTGCACTCTCTGGACTCACTGCAGTGCATCCCCAGTGGTGCCAGTGCACTCTCTTGACTCACTGAACTGCATCCCCAGTGGTGCCAGTGCACTCACTGGATTCACTGCACTGCATCCCCAGTGGTGCTAGTGCACTCTCTGGACTCACTGAACTGCATCCCCAGTGGTACCAGTGCACTCTCTGGACTCACTGAAGTGCATTCTCAGTGGTGCCAGTGCACTCTGTGGACTCACTGCAGTGCATCCCCAGTGCTGCCAGTGCGCTCTCTGGACTCACTGCAGTGCATCCCCAGTGGTGCCAGTGCACTCTCTGGACTCACTGCAATGCATCCCCAGTGCTGCCAGTGCACTCTCTGGACTCACTGCACTGCATCCCCAGTGGTGCCAGTGCACTCTCTGGACTCACTGCACTGCATCCCCAGTGGTGCCAGTGCACTCTCTGGACTCACTGCAGTGCATCCCCAGTGGTGCCAGTGCACTCTCTGGACTCACTGCACTGCATCCCCAGTGGTACCAGTGCACTCTGTGGACTCACTGCAGTGCATCCCCAGTGGTGCCAGTGCACTCTCTGGACTCACTGCACTGCATCCCCAGTGGTGCCAGTGCACTCTCTGGACTCACTGCACTGCATCCCCAGTGGTGCCAGTGCACTCTCTGGACTCACTGCACTGCATCCCAAGTGGTGCCAGTGCACTCTCTGGAGACACTGCACTGCATCCCCAGTGGTGCCAGTGCACTCTCTCGAGTCACTGCACTACATCCCCAGTGGTGCCAGTGCACTCACTGGACTCACTGTACTGCATCATCAGTGGTGCCAGTGCACTCTCTGGACTCACTGCACTACATCCCCAGTGGTGCCAGTGCACTCACTGGAATCACTGTACTGCATCATCAGTGGTGCCAGTGCACTCTCTGGACTCACTGCAGTGCATACCCAGTGGTGGCAGTGCACTCACTGGACTCACTGTACTGCATCATCAGTGGTGCCAGTGCACTCTCTGGACTCACTGCAGTGCATCCCCAGTGGTGCCAGTGCACTCTCTGGACTCACTGCACTGCATCCCCAGTGGTGCCAGTGCATTCACTGGACTCACTGTACTGCATCTCCAGTGGTGCCAGTGCACTCTCTGGACTCACTGCACTGCATCCCCAGTGGTGCCAGTGCGCTCTCTGGACTCACTGAAGTGCATTCTCAGTGGTGCCAGTGCACTCTCTGGACTCACTGCAGTGCATCCCCAGTGGTGCCAGTGCACTCTCTGGACTCACTGCACTGCATCCCCAGTGGTGCTAGTGCACTCTGTGGACTCACTGCAGTGCATCCCCAGTGGTGCCAGTGCACTCTCTGGACTCACTGAAGGGCATTCTCAGTGGTGCCAGTGCACTCTCTGGACTCACTGCAGTGCATCACCAGTGGTGCCAGTGCACTCTCTGGACTCACCGCACCGCATCCCCAGTGGTGCCAGTGCACTCTCTGGAGTAACTGCAGTGCATCACCAGTGGTGCCAGTGCACTCTCTGGACTCACTGCACTGCTTCCCCAGTGGTGCCAGTGCACTCTCTGGACTCACTGCACTGCATCCCCAGTGGTGCCAGAGCACTCTCTGGACTCACTGCACTGCATCCCCAGTGCTGCCTGTGCACTGTCTGGACTCACTGCACTGCATCCCCAGTGGTGCCACTGCACTCTCTGGACTCACTGCACTGCATCCCCAGTGGTGCCAGTGCACTCCCTGCACTCACTGCAGTGCATCCCCAGTGGTGCCAGTGCACTCTCTGGACTCACTGCAGTGCATTCCCTCTGGTGCCAGTGCACTCTCTGGACTCACTGCACTGCATCCCCAGTGGTGCCAGTGCACTCTCTGGACTCACTGCAGTGCATCCCCAGTGGTGCCAGTGCACTCTCTGGACTCACTGAAGTGCATCCCCCGTGGTGCCAGTGCGATCTCTGGACTCACTGCACTGCATTCCCAGTGGTGCCAGTGCACACTCTGGACTCACTGCACTGCATCCCCAGTGGTGCCAGTGCACTCTCTGGACTCACTGCAGTGCATCCCCAGTGTTGCCAGTGCACTCTCTGGACTCACTGCACTGCATCTCCAGTTTTGCCAGTGAAGTCTTTGGACTCACTGCACTGCATGCCCAGTGGTGCCACTGCACTCTCTGGACTCACTGTACTGCATCCCCACTGGTACCAGTGCACTCTGTGGACTCACTGTACTGCATCCCCAGTGGTGACAGTGCACTCTCTGGACTCACTGCAGTGCATCCCCAGTGGTGCCAGTGCACTCTCTGGACTGACTGCAGTGCATCCCCAGTGGTGCCAGTGCACTCTCTGGACTCACTGCACTGCATCCCCAGTGGTGCCAGTGCACTCTCTGGACTCACTGCAGTGCATCCACAGTGGTGCCAGTGCACTCACTGGACTCACTGCAGTGCATTCCCTCTGGTGCCAGTGCACTCTCTGGACTCACTGCACCGCATCCCCAGTGGTGCCAGTGCACTCTCTGGACTCACTGCACTGCATCCCCAGTGGTGCCAGTGCATTCTCTGGACTCACTGCAGTGCATCCCCAGTGGTGCCAGTGCAATCTCTGGACTCACTGCAGTGCATCCCCAGTGGTGCCAGTGCACACTCTGGACTCACTGCACTGCATCACCAGTGGTGCCAGTGCACTCTCTGGACTCACTGCACTGCATCCCCAGTGTTCACAGTGCACTCTCTGCACTCACTACACTGCATCCCCAGTGGTGCCAGTGCACTCTCTGGACTCACTGCACTGCATCCCCAGTGGTGCCAGTGCACTCTGTGGACTCACTGCACTGCATCCCCAGTGGTGTCAGTGCACTCTCTGGACTCACTGTACTGCATCCCCAGTGTTTCCAGTGCACTCTCTGGAGTAACTGCACTGCATCCCCAGTGGTGCCAAAGCACTCTCTGGACTCCCGGCACCGCATCCCCAGTGGTGCCAGTGCACTCTCTGGGCTCACTGCAGTGCATCCCCAGTGGTGCCAGTGCACTCTCTTGACTCACTGTACTGCATCCCCAGTGGTGCTAGTGTACTCACTGGACTCACTGCACTGCATTCCCCAGTGGTGCTAGTGCACTCTCTGGACTCACTGCAGTGCATCCCCAGTGGTGCCAGTGCACTCTCTGGACTCACTGAAGTGCATTCTCAGTGGTTCCAGTGCACTCTGTGGACTCACTGCAGTGCATCCCCAGTGGTGCCAGTGCGCTCTCTGGACTCACTGCAGTGCATCCCCAGTGGTGCCAGTGCACTCTCTGGACTCACTGCACTGCATCCCCAGTGCTGCCAGTGCACTCTCTGGACTCACTGCACTGCATCCCCAGTGGTGCCAGTGCACTCTCTGGACTCACTGCACTGCATCCCCAGTGGTGCCACTGCACTCTCTGGACTCACTGCAGTGCATCCCCAGTGGTGCCAGTGCACTCTCTGGACTCACTGCACTGCATCCCCAGTGGTGCCAGTGCACTCTCCGGACTCACAGCAGTGCATCCCCAGTGGTGCCAGTGCACTCTCTGGACTCACTGCACTGCATCCCCAGTGGTGCCAATGCACTCTCTGGACTCACTGCACTGCATCCCCAGTGGTGCCAGTGCACTCTCTGGACTCACTGCACTGCATCCAAAGTGGTGCCAGTGCACTCTCTGGACTCACTGCACTGCATCCCCAGTGGTGCCAGTGCACTCTCTCGAGTCACTGCACTACATCCCCAGTGGTGCCAGTGCGCTCACTGGACTCACTGTACTGCATCATCAGTGGTGCCAGTGCACTCTCTGGAGTGACTGCAGTGCATCCCCAGTGGTGCCAGTGCACTCTCTGGACTCACTGCACTGCATCCCCAGTGGTGCCAATGCACTCTCTGGACTCACTGCACTGCATCCCCAGTGGTGCCAGTGCACTCTCTGGACTCACTGAAGTGCATTCTCAGTGGTGCCAGTGCACTCTCTGGACTCACTGCAGTGCATCCCCAGTGGTGCCAGTACACTCACTGGACTCACTGCACTGCATCCCCAGTGGTGCCAGTGCACTCTCTGGACTCACTGCACTGCATCCCCAGTGGTGCCAGTGCACTCTCTGGACTCACTGCACTGCATCCCCAGTGCTGCCTGTGCACTCTCTGGACTCACTGCACTGCATCCCCAGTGGTGTCACTGCACTCTCTGGACTCACTGCACTGCATCCCCAGTTGTGCCAGTGCACTCTCTGGACTCACTGAAGTGCATCCCCAGTGGTGCCAGTGCACTCTCTGGACTCACTGCACTGCATTCCCAGTCGTGCCAGTGCACACTCTGGACTCACTGCACTGCATGCCCAGTGGTGCCAGTGCACTCTCTGGACTCACTGCACTGCAACCCCAGTGTTGCCAGTGCACTCTCTGGACTCACTGCACTGCATCCCCAGTGGTGCCAGTGCACTCTCTGGACTCACTTCAGTGCATCCCCAGTGGTGCCAGAGCACTCTCTGGACTCACTGCACTGCATCCCCAGTGGTGCCAGTGCACTCTCTGGACTCACTGCACTGCATCCCCAGTGGTGCCAGTGCACTCTCTGGACTCACTGCACTGCATCCCCAGTATTGCCAGTGCACTCTCTGGACTCACTGCACTGCATCCCCAGTGCTGCCAGTGCACTCTCTGGACTCACTGCACTGCATCCCCAGTGGTGCCAGTGCACTCTCTGGACTCACTGCAGTGCATCACCAGTGGTGCCAGTGCACTCTCTGGACTCACTGCACTGCATCCCCAGTGGTGCCAGTGCACTCTCTGGACTCACTGCACTGCATCCCCAGTGGTGCCAGTGCACTCTCTGGAATCACTGCAGTGCATCCCCAGTGTTGCCAGTGCACTCTCTGGACTCACTGCACTGCATCCCCAGTGGTGCTAGTGCACTCTCTGGACTCACTGCACTGCATCCCCAGTGGTGCCGGAGCACTCTCTGGACTCACTGCAGTGCATCCCCAGTGGTGCCAGTGCACTCTCTGGACTCACTGAAGGGCATTCTCAGTGGTGCCAGTGCACTCTCTGGACTCACTGCAGTGTTTCCCCAGTGGTGCCAGTACACTCACTGGACTGACTGCAGTGCATCCCCAGTGGTGCCAGTGCACTCTCTGGACTCACCGCACCGCATCCCCAGTGGTGCCAGTGCACTCTCTGGAGTAACTGCAGTGCATCCCCAGTGGTGCCAGTGCACTCTCTGGACTCACTGCACTGCATCCCCAGTGGTGCCAGTGCACTCTCTGGACTCACTGCACTGCATCCCCAGTGGTGCCAGTGCACTCTCTGGACTCCCGGCACCGCATCCCCAGTGGTGCCAGTGCACTCTCTGGACTCACTGCAGTGCATCCCCAGTGGTGCCAGTGCACTCTCTTGACTCACTGAACTGCATCCCCAGTGGTGCCAGTGCACTCACTGGATTCACTGCACTGCATCCCCAGTGGTGCTAGTGCACTCTCTGGACTCACTGAACTGCATCCCCAGTGGTACCAGTGCACTCTCTGGACTCACTGAAGTGCATTCTCAGTGGTGCCAGTGCACTCTGTGGACTCACTGCAGTGCATCCCCACTGCTGCCAGTGCGCTCTCTGGACTCACTGCAGTGCATCCCCAGTGGTGCCAGTGCACTCTCTGGACTCACTGCAATGCATCCCCAGTGCTGCCAGTGCACTCTCTGGACTCACTGCACTGCATCCCCAGTGGTGCCAGTGCACTCTCTGGACTCACTGCACTGCATCCCCAGTGGTGCCAGTGCACTCTCTGGACTCACTGCAGTGCATCCCCAGTGGTGCCAGTGCACTCTCTGGACTCACTGCACTGCATCCCCAGTGGTACCAGTGCACTCTGTGGACTCACTGCAGTGCATCCCCAGTGGTGCCAGTGCACTCTCTGGACTCACTGCACTGCATCCCCAGTGGTGCCAGTGCACTCTCTGGACTCACTGCACTGCATCCCCAGTGGTGCCAGTGCACTCTCTGGACTCACTGCACTGCATCCCAAGTGGTGCCAGTGCACTCTCTGGAGACACTGCACTGCATCCCCAGTGGTGCCAGTGCACTCTCTCGAGTCACTGCACTACATCCCCAGTGGTGCCAGTGCACTCACTGGACTCACTGTACTGCATCATCAGTGGTGCCAGTGCACTCTCTGGACTCACTGCACTACATCCCCAGTGGTGCCAGTGCACTCACTGGAATCACTGTACTGCATCATCAGTGGTGCCAGTGCACTCTCTGGACTCACTGCAGTGCATACCCAGTGGTGGCAGTGCACTCACTGGACTCACTGTACTGCATCATCAGTGGTGCCAGTGCACTCTCTGGACTCACTGCAGTGCATCCCCAGTGGTGCCAGTGCACTCTCTGGACTCACTGCACTGCATCCCCAGTGGTGCCAGTGCATTCACTGGACTCACTGTACTGCATCTCCAGTGGTGCCAGTGCACTCTCTGGACTCACTGCACTGCATCCCCAGTGGTGCCAGTGCGCTCTCTGGACTCACTGAAGTGCATTCTCAGTGGTGCCAGTGCACTCTCTGGACTCACTGCAGTGCATCCCCAGTGGTGCCAGTACACTCTCTGGACTCACTGCACTGCATCCCCAGTGGTGCTAGTGCACTCTGTGGACTCACTGCAGTGCATCCCCAGTGGTGCCAGTGCACTCTCTGGACTCACTGAAGGGCATTCTCAGTGGTGCCAGTGCACTCTCTGGACTCACTGCAGTGCATCACCAGTGCTGCCAGTGCACTCTCTGGACTCACCGCACCGCATCCCCAGTGGTGCCAGTGCACTCTCTGGAGTAACTGCAGTGCATCACCAGTGGTGCCAGTGCACTCTCTGGACTCACTGCACTGCTTCCCCAGTGGTGCCAGTGCACTCTCTGGACTCACTGCACTGCATCCCCAGTGGTGCCAGAGCACTCTCTGGACTCACTGCACTGCATCCCCAGTGCTGCCTGTGCACTGTCTGGACTCACTGCACTGCATCCCCAGTGGTGCCACTGCACTCTCTGGACTCACTGCACTGCATCCCCAGTGGTGCCAGTGCACTCCCTGCACTCACTGCAGTGCATCCCCAGTGGTGCCAGTGCACTCTCTGGACTCACTGCAGTGCATTCCCTCTGGTGCCAGTGCACTCTCTGGACTCACTGCACTGCATCCCCAGTGGTGCCAGTGCACTCTCTGGACTCACTGCAGTGCATCCCCAGTGGTGCCAGTGCACTCTCTGGACTCACTGAAGTGCATCCCCCGTGGTGCCAGTGCGATCTCTGGACTCACTGCACTGCATTCCCAGTGGTGCCAGTGCACACTCTGGACTCACTGCACTGCATCCCCAGTGGTGCCAGTGCACTCTCTGGACTCACTGCAGTGCATCCCCAGTGTTGCCAGTGCACTCTCTGGACTCACTGCACTGCATCTCCAGTTTTGCCAGTGAAGTCTTTGGACTCACTGCACTGCTTCCCCAGTGGTGCCAGTGCACTCTCTGGAGTCACTGAAGTGCATCCCCAGTGGTGCCAGTGCACTCTCTGGACTCACTGTACTGCATGCCCAGTGGTGCCACTGCACTCTCTGGACTCACTGTACTGCATCCCCAGTGGTGACAGTGCACTCTCTGGACTCACTGCAGTGCATCCCCAGTGGTGCCAGTGCACTCTCTGGACTGACTGCAGTGCATCCCCAGTGGTGCCAGTGCACTCTCTGGACTCACTGCACTGCATCCCCAGTGGTGCCAGTGCACTCTCTGGACTCACTGCAGTGCATCCACAGTGGTGCCAGTGCACTCACTGGACTCACTGCAGTGCATTGCCTCTGGTGCCAGTGCACTCTCTGGACTCACTGCACTGCATCCCCAGTGGTGCCAGTGCACTCTCTGGACTCACTGCACTGCATCCCCAGTGGTGCCAGTGCATTCTCTGGACTCACTGCAGTGCATCCCCAGTGGTGCCAGTGCAATCTCTGGACTCACTGCAGTGCATCCCCAGTGGTGCCAGTGCACACTCTGGACTCACTGCACTGCATCCCCAGTGGTGCCAGTGCACTCTCTGGACTCACTGCACTGCATCCCCAGTGTTCACAGTGCACTCTCTGCACTCACTACACTGCATCCCCAGTGGTGCCAGTGCACTCTCTGGACTCACTGCACTACTTCCCCA
The DNA here is from genome assembly GCF_964034855.1 of Anser brachyrhynchus. Taxonomy (NCBI): domain Eukaryota; kingdom Metazoa; phylum Chordata; class Aves; order Anseriformes; family Anatidae; genus Anser; species Anser brachyrhynchus. The sequence continues at coordinate 28,127,072 of NC_137703.1, forward strand.
GTGGTGCCAGTGCACTCTGTGGACTCACTGCACTGCATCCCCAGTGGTGTCAGTGCACTCTCTGGACTCACTGCACTGCATCCCCAGTGGTGCCAGTGCACTCTCTGGACTCACTGCACTGCATCCCCAGTGGAGCCCGTGCACTCTCTGGACTCACTGTACTGCATCCCCAGTGTTGCCAGTGCACTCTCTGGAGTAACTGCAGTGCATCCCCAGTGGTGCCAAAGCACTCTCTGGACTCCCGGCACCGCATCCCCAGTGGTGCTAGTGCACTCTCTGGGCTCACTGCAGTGCATCCCCAGTGGTGCCAGTGCACTCTCTTGACTCACTGTACTGCATCCCCAGTGGTGCTAGTGTACTCACTGGACTCACTGCACTGCATTCCCCAGTGGTGCTAGTGCACTCTCTGGACTCACTGCAGTGCATCCCCAGTGGTGCCAGTGCACTCTCTGGACTCACTGAAGTGCATTCTCAGTGGTTCCAGTGCACTCTGTGGACTCACTGCAGTGCATCCCCAGTGGTGCCAGTGCAGTCTCTGGACTCACTGCAGTGCATCCCCAGTGTTGCCAGTGCACTCTCTGGACTCACTGCACTGCATCCCCAGTGCTTCCAGTGCACTCTCTGGACTCACTGCACTGCATCCCCAGTGGTGCCAGTGCACTCTCTGGACTCACTGCACTGCATCCCCAGTGGTGCCACTGCACTCTCTGGACTCACTGCAGTGCATCCCCAGTGGTGCCAGTGCACTCTCTGGACTCACTGCAGTGCATCCCCAGTGGTGCCAGTGCACTCTCTGGACTCACAGCAGTGCATCCCCAGTGGTGCCAGTGCACTCTCTGGACTCACTGCACTGCATCCCCAGTGGTGCCAATGCACTCTCTGGACTCACTGCACTGCATCCCCAGTGGTGCCAGTGCACTCTCTGGACTCACTGCACTGCATCCAAAGTGGTGCCAGTGCACTCTCTGGACTCACTGCACTGCATCCCCAGTGGTGCCAGTGCACTCTCTCGAGTCACTGCACTACATCCCCAGTGGTGCCAGTGCGCTCACTGGACTCACTGTACTGCATCATCAGTGGTGCCAGTGCACTCTCTGGACTCACTGCAGTGCATACCCAGTGGTGGCAGTGCACTCACTGGACTCACTGTACTGCATCATCAGTGGTGCCAGTGCACTCTCTGGACTCACTGCAGTGCATCCCCAGTGGTGCCAGTGCACTCTCTGGACTCACTGCACTGCATCCCCAGTGGTGCCAGTGCATTCACTGGACTCACTGCACTGCATCCCCAGTGGTGCCAGTGCGCTCTCTGGACTCACTGAAGTGCATTCTCAGTGGTGCCAGTGCACTCTCTGGACTCACTGCAGTGCATCCCCAGTGGTGCCAGTACACTCTCTGGACTCACTGCACTGCATCCCCAGTGGTGCTAGTGCACTCTGTGGACTCACTGCAGTGCATCCCCAGTGGTGCCAGTGCACTCTCTGGACTCACTGAAGGGCATTCTCAGTGGTGCCAGTGCACTCTCTGGACTCACTGCAGTGCATCACCAGTGGTGCCAGTGCACTCTCTGGACTCACCGCACCGCATCCCCAGTGGTGCCAGTGCACTCTCTGGAGTAACTGCAGTGCATCACCAGTGGTGCCAGTGCACTCTCTGGACTCACTGCACTGCTTCCCCAGTGGTGCCAGTGCACTCTCTGGACTCACTGCACTGCATCCCCAGTGGTGCCAGAGCACTCTCTGGACTCACTGCACTGCATCCCCAGTGCTGCCTGTGCACTGTCTGGACTCACTGCACTGCATCCCCAGTGGTGCCACTGCACTCTCTGGACTCACTGCACTGCATCCCCAGTGGTGCCAGTGCACTCCCTGCACTCACTGAAGTGCATTCTCAGTGGTGCCAGTGCACTCTCTGGACTCACTGCAGTGTTTCCCCAGTGGTGCCAGTACACTCACTGGACTGACTGCAGTGCATCCCCAGTGGTGCCAGTGCACTCTCTGGACTCACCGCACCGCATCCCCAGTGGTGCCAGTGCACTCTCTGGAGTAACTGCAGTGCATCCCCAGTGGTGCCAGTGCACTCTCTGGACTCACTGCACTGCATCCCCAGTGGTGCCAGTGCACTCTCTGGACTCACTGCACTGCATCCCCAGTGGTGCCAGTGCACTCTCTGGACTCCCGGCACCGCATCCCCAGTGGTGCCAGTGCACTCTCTGGACTCACTGCAGTGCATCCCCAGTGGTGCCAGTGCACTCTCTTGACTCACTGAACTGCATCCCCAGTGGTGCCAGTGCACTCACTGGATTCACTGCACTGCATCCCCAGTGGTGCTAGTGCACTCTCTGGACTCACTGAACTGCATCCCCAGTGGTACCAGTGCACTCTCTGGACTCACTGAAGTGCATTCTCAGTGGTGCCAGTGCACCCTGTGGACTCACTGCAGTGCATCACCAGTGCTGCCAGTGCGCTCTCTGGACTCACTGCAGTGCATCCCCAGTGGTGCCAGTGCACTCTCTGGACTCACTGCAATGCATCCCCAGTGCTGCCAGTGCACTCTCTGGACTCACTGCACTGCATCCCCAGTGGTGCCAGTGCACTCTCTGGACTCACTGCACTGCATCCCCAGTGGTGCCAGTGCACTCTCTGGACTCACTGCAGTGCATCCCCAGTGGTGCCAGTGCACTCTCTGGACGCACTGCACTGCATCCCCAGTGGTACCAGTGCACTCTGTGGACTCACTGCAGTGCATCCCCAGTGGTGCCAGTGCACTCTGTGGACTCACTGCACTGCATCCCCAGTGGTGCCAGTGCACTCTCTGGACTCACTGCACTGCATCCCCAGTGGTGCCAGTGCACTCTCTGGACTCACTGCACTGCATCCCAAGTGGTGCCAGTGCACTCTCTGGAGACACTGCACTGCATCCCCAGTGGTGCCAGTGCACTCTCTCGAGTCACTGCACTACATCCCCAGTGGTGCCAGTGCACTCACTGGAATCACTGTACTGCATCATCAGTGCTGCCAGTGCACTCTCTGGACTCACTGCAGTGCATCCCCAGTGGTGGCAGTGCACTCACTGGACTCACTGTACTGCATCATCAGTGGTGCCAGTGCACTCTCTGGACTCACTGCAGTGCATCCCCAGTGGTGCCAGTGCACTCTCTGGACTCACTGCACTGCATCCCCAGTGGTGCCAGTGCATTCACTGGACTCACTGTAGTGCATCTCCAGTGGTGCCAGTGCACTCTCTGGACTCACTGCACTGCATCCCCAGTGGTGCCAGTGCGCTCTCTGGACTCACTGAAGTGCATTCTCAGTGGTGCCAGTGCACTCTCTGGACTCACTGCAGTGCATCCCCAGTGGTGCCAGTACACTCTCTGGACTCACTGCACTGCATCCCCAGTGGTGCTAGTGCACTCTGTGGACTCACTGCAGTGCATCCCCAGTGGTGCCAGTGAACTCTCTGGACTCACTGAAGGGCAGTCTCAGTGGTGCCAGTGCACTCTCTGGACTCACTGCAGTGCATCACCAGTGGTGCCAGTGCACTCTCTGGACTCACCGCACCGCATCCCCAGTGGTGCCAGTGCACTCTCTGGAGTAACTGCAGTGCATCCCCAGTGGTGCCAGTGCACTCTCTGGACTCACTGCACTGCTTCCCCAGTGGTGCCAGTGCACTCTCTGGACTCACTGCACTGCATCCCCAGTGGTGCCAGAGCACTCTCTGGACTCACTGCACTGCATCCCCAGTGGTGCCAGTGCACTCTCTGGACTCACTGCAGTGCATCCCCAGTGGTGCCAGTGCACTCTCTGGACTCACAGCAGTGCATCCCCAGTGGTGCCAGTGCACTCTCTGGACTCACTGCACTGCATCCCCAGTGGTGCCAATGCACTCTCTGGACTCACTGCACTGCATCCCCAGTGGTGCCAGTGCACTCTCTGGACTCACTGCACTGCATCCAAAGTGGTGCCAGTGCACTCTCTGGACTCACTGCACTGCATCCCCAGTGGTGCCAGTGCACTCTCTCGAGTCACTGCACTACATCCCCAGTGGTGCCAGTGCGCTCACTGGACTCACTGTACTGCATCATCAGTGGTGCCAGTGCACTCTCTGGAGTGACTGCAGTGCATCCCCAGTGGTGCCAGTGCACTCTCTGGACTCACTGCACTGCATCCCCAGTGGTGCCAATGCACTCTCTGGACTCACTGCACTGCATCCCCAGTGGTGCCAGTGCACTCTCTGGACTCACTGAAGTGCATTCTCAGTGGTGCCAGTGCACTCTCTGGACTCACTGCAGTGCATCCCCAGTGGTGCCAGTACACTCACTGGACTCACTGCACTGCATCCCCAGTGGTGCCAGTGCACTCTCTGGACTCACTGCACTGCATCCCCAGTGGTGCCAGTGCACTCTCTGGACTCACTGCACTGCATCCCCAGTGCTGCCTGTGCACTCACTGGAATCACTGTACTGCATCATCAGTGGTGCCAGTGCACTCTCTGGACTCACTGCAGTGCATACCCAGTGGTGGCAGTGCACTCACTGGACTCACTGTACTGCATCATCAGTGGTGCCAGTCCACTCTCTGGACTCACTGCAGTGCATCCCCAGTGGTGCCAGTGCACTCTCTGGACTCACTGCACTGCATCCCCAGTGGTGCCAGTGCATTCACTGGACTCACTGTACTGCATCTCCAGTGGTGCCAGTGCACTCTCTGGACTCACTGCACTGCATCCCCAGTGGTGCCAGTGCGCTCTCTGGACTCACTGAAGTGCTTTCTCAGTGGTGCCAGTGCACTCTCTGGACTCACTGCAGTGCATCCCCAGTGGTGCCAGTACACTCTCTGGACTCACTGCACTGCATCCCCAGTGGTGCTAGTGCACTCTGTGGACTCACTGCAGTGCATCCCCAGTGGTGCCAGTGCACTCTCTGGACTCACTGAAGGGCATTCTCAGTGGTGCCAGTGCACTCTCTGGACTCACTGCAGTGCATCACCAGTGGTGCCAGTGCACTCTCTGGACTCACCGCACCGCATCCCCAGTGGTGCCAGTGCACTCTCTGGAGTAACTGCAGTGCATCACCAGTGGTGCCAGTGCACTCTCTGGACTCACTGCACTGCTTCCCCAGTGGTGCCAGTGCACTCTCTGGACTCACTGCACTGCATCCCCAGTGGTGCCAGAGCACTCTCTGGACTCACTGCACTGCATCCCCAGTGCTGCCTGTGCACTGTCTGGACTCACTGCACTGCATCCCCAGTGGTGCCACTGCACTCTCTGGACTCACTGCACTGCATCCCCAGTGGTGCCAGTGCACTCCCTGCACTCACTGAAGTGCATTCTCAGTGGTGCCAGTGCACTCTCTGGACTCACTGCAGTGTTTCCCCAGTGGTGCCAGTACACTCACTGGACTGACTGCAGTGCATCCCCAGTGGTGCCAGTGCACTCTCTGGACTCACCGCACCGCATCCCCAGTGGTGCCAGTGCACTCTCTGGAGTAACTGCAGTGCATCCCCAGTGGTGCCAGTGCACTCTCTGGACTCACTGCACTGCATCCCCAGTGGTGCCAGTGCACTCTCTGGACTCACTGCACTGCATCCCCAGTGGTGCCAGTGCACTCACTGGACTCACTGCAGTGCATTCCCTCTGGTGCCAGTGCACTCTCTGGACTCACTGCACTGCATCCCCAGTGGTGCCAGTGCACTCTCTGGACTCACTGCACTGCATCCCCAGTGGTGCCAGTGCACACTCTGGACTCACTGCACTGCATCCCCAGTGGTGCCAGTGCACTCTCTGGACTCACTGCACTGCATCCCCAGTGTTCACAGTGCACTCTCTGCACTCACTACACTGCATCCCCAGTGGTGCCAGTGCACTCTCTGGACTCACTGCACTACTTCCCCAGTGGTGCCAGTGCACTCTGTGGACTCACTGCACTGCATCCCCAGTGGTGTCAGTGCACTCTCTGGACTCACTGCACTGCATCCCCAGTGGTGCCAGTGCACTCTCTGGACTCACTGCACTGCATCCCCAGTGGAGCCCGTGCACTCTCTGGACTCACTGTACTGCATCCCCAGTGTTGCCAGTGCACTCTCTGGAGTAACTGCAGTGCATCCCCAGTGGTGCCAAAGCACTCTCTGGACTCCCGGCACCGCATCCCCAGTGGTGCTAGTGCACTCTCTGGGCTCACTGCAGTGCATCCCCAGTGGTGCCAGTGCACTCTCTTGACTCACTGTACTGCATCCCCAGTGGTGCTAGTGTACTCACTGGACTCACTGCACTGCATTCCCCAGTGGTGCTAGTGCACTCTCTGGACTCACTGCAGTGCATCCCCAGTGGTGCCAGTGCACTCTCTGGACTCACTGAAGTGCATTCTCAGTGGTTCCAGTGCACTCTGTGGACTCACTGCAGTGCATCCCCAGTGGTGCCAGTGCAGTCTCTGGACTCACTGCAGTGCATCCCCAGTGGTGCCAGTGCACTCTCTGGACTCACTGCACTGCATCCCCAGTGCTGCCAGTGCACTCTCTGGACTCACTGCACTGCATCCCCAGTGGTGCCAGTGCACTCTCTGGACTCACTGCACTGCATCCCCAGTGGTGCCACTGCACTCTCTGGACTCACTGCAGTGCATCCCCAGTGGTGCCAGTGCACTCTCTGGACTCACTGCAGTGCATCCCCAGTGGTGCCAGTGCACTCTCTGGACTCACAGCAGTGCATCCCCAGTGGTGCCAGTGCACTCTCTGGACTCACTGCACTGCATCCCCAGTGGTGCCAATGCACTCTCTGGACTCACTGCACTGCATCCCCAGTGGTGCCAGTGCACTCTCTGGACTCACTGCACTGCATCCAAAGTGGTGCCAGTGCACTCTCTGGACTCACTGCACTGCATCCCCAGTGGTGCCAGTGCACTCTCTCGAGTCACTGCACTACATCCCCAGTGGTGCCAGTGCGCTCACTGGACTCACTGTACTGCATCATCAGTGGTGCCAGTGCACTCTCTGGAGTGACTGCAGTGCATCCCCAGTGGTGCCAGTGCACTCTCTGGACTCACTGCACTGCATCCCCAGTGGTGCCAATGCACTCTCTGGACTCACTGCACTGCATCCCCAGTGGTGCCAGTGCACTCTCTGGACTCACTGAAGTGCATTCTCAGTGGTGCCAGTGCACTCTCTGGACTCACTGCAGTGCATCCCCAGTGGTGCCAGTACACTCACTGGACTCACTGCACTGCATCCCCAGTGGTGCCAGTGCAATCTCTGGACTCACTGCACTGCATCCCCAGTGGTGCCAGTGCACTCTCTGGACTCACTGCACTGCATCCCCAGTGCTGCCTGTGCACTCACTGGAATCACTGTACTGCATCATCAGTGGTGCCAGTGCACTCTCTGGACTCACTGCAGTGCATACCCAGTGGTGGCAGTGCACTCACTGGACTCACTGTACTGCATCATCAGTGGTGCCAGTGCACTCTCTGGACTCACTGCAGTGCATCCCCAGTGGTGCCAGTGCACTCTCTGGACTCACTGCACTGCATCCCCAGTGGTGCCAGTGCATTCACTGGACTCACTGTACTGCATCTCCAGTGGTGCCAGTGCACTCTCTGGACTCACTGCACTGCATCCCCAGTGGTGCCAGTGCGCTCTCTGGACTCACTGAAGTGCATTCTCAGTGGTGCCAGTGCACTCTCTGGACTCACTGCAGTGCATCCCCAGTGGTGCCAGTACACTCTCTGGACTCACTGCACTGCATCCCCAGTGGTGCTAGTGCACTCTGTGGACTCACTGCAGTGCATCCCCAGTGGTGCCAGTGCACTCTCTGGACTCACTGAAGGGCATTCTCAGTGGTGCCAGTGCACTCTCTGGACTCACTGCAGTGCATCACCAGTGGTGCCAGTGCACTCTCTGGACTCACCGCACCGCATCCCCAGTGGTGCCAGTGCACTCTCTGGAGTAACTGCAGTGCATCACCAGTGGTGCCAGTGCACTCTCTGGACTCACTGCACTGCTTCCCCAGTGGTGCCAGTGCACTCTCTGGACTCACTGCACTGCATCCCCAGTGGTGCCAGAGCACTCTCTGGACTCACTGCACTGCATCCCCAGTGCTGCCTGTGCACTGTCTGGACTCACTGCACTGCATCCCCAGTGGTGCCACTGCACTCTCTGGACTCACTGCACTGCATCCCCAGTGGTGCCAGTGCACTCCCTGCACTCACTGAAGTGCATTCTCAGTGGTGCCAGTGCACTCTCTGGACTCACTGCAGTGTTTCCCCAGTGGTGCCAGTACACTCACTGGACTGACTGCAGTGCATCCCCAGTGGTGCCAGTGCACTCTCTGGACTCACCGCACCGCATCCCCAGTGGTGCCAGTGCACTCTCTGGAGTAACTGCAGTGCATCCCCAGTGGTGCCAGTGCACTCTCTGGACTCACTGCACTGCATCCCCAGTGGTGCCAGTGCACTCTCTGGACTCACTGCACTGCATCCCCAGTGGTGCCAGTGCACTCTCTGGACTCCCGGCACCGCATCCCCAGTTGTGCCAGTGCACTCTCTGGACTCACTGCAGTGCATCCCCAGTGGTGCCAGTGCACTCTCTTGACTCACTGAACTGCATCCCCAGTGGTGCCAGTGCACTCACTGGATTCACTGCACTGCATCCCCAGTGGTGCTAGTGCACTCTCTGGACTCACTGAACTGCATCCCCAGTGGTACCAGTGCACTCTCTGGACTCACTGAAGTGCATTCTCAGTGGTGCCAGTGCACTCTGTGGACTCACTGCAGTGCATCCCCAGTGCTGCCAGTGCGCTCTCTGGACTCACTGCAGTGCATCCCCAGTGGTGCCAGTGCACTCTCTGGACTCACTGCAATGCATCCCCAGTGCTGCCAGTGCACTCTCTGGACTCACTGCACTGCATCCCCAGTGGTGCCAGTGCACTCTCTGGACTCACTGCACTGCATCCCCAGTGGTGCAAGTGCACTCTCTGGACTCACTGCAGTGCATCCCCAGTGGTGCCAGTGCACTCTCTGGACGCACTGCACTGCATCCCCAGTGGTACCAGTGCACTCTGTGGACTCACTGCAGTGCATCCCCAGTGGTGCCAGTGCACTCTGTGGACTCACTGCACTGCATCCCCAGTGGTGCCAGTGCACTCTCTGGACTCACTGCACTGCATCCCCAGTGGTGCCAGTGCACTCTCTGGACTCACTGCACTGCATCCCAAGTGGTGCCAGTGCACTCTCTGGAGACACTGCACTGCATCCCCAGTGGTGCCAGTGCACTCTCTCGAGTCACTGCACTACATCCCCAGTGGTGCCAGTGCACTCACTGGACTCACTGTACTGCATCATCAGTGGTGCCAGTGCACTCTCTGGACTCACTGCACTACATCCCCAGTGGTGCCAGTGCACTCACTGGAATCACTGTACTGCATCATCAGTGGTGCCAGTGCACTCTCTGGACTCACTGCAGTGCATCCCCAGTGGTGGCAGTGCACTCACTGGACTCACTGTACTGCATCATCAGTGGTGCCAGTGCACTCTCTGGACTCACTGCAGTGCATCCCCAGTGGTGCCAGTGCACTCTCTGGACTCACTGCACTGCATCCCCAGTGGTGCCAGTGCATTCACTGGACTCACTGTAGTGCATCTCCAGTGGTGCCAGTGCACTCTCTGGACTCACTGCACTGCATCCCCAGTGGTGCCAGTGTGCTCTCTGGACTCACTGAAGTGCATTCTCAGTGGTGCCAGTGCACTCTCTGGACTCACTGCAGTGCATCCCCAGTGGTGCCAGTACACTCTCTGGACTCACTGCACTGCATCCCCAGTGGTGCTAGTGCACTCTGTGGACTCACTGCAGTGCATCCCCAGTGGTGCCAGTGCACTCTCTGGACTCACTGAAGGGCATTCTCAGTGGTGCCAGTGCACTCTCTGGACTCACTGCAGTGCATCACCAGTGGTGCCAGTGCACTCTCTGGACTCACCGCACCGCATCCCCAGTGGTGCCAGTGCACTCTCTGGAGTAACTGCAGTGCATCACCAGTGGTGCCAGTGCACTCTCTGGACTCACTGCACTGCTTCCCCAGTGGTGCCAGTGCACTCTCTGGACTCACTGCACTGCATCCCCTCTGGTGCCAGAGCACTCTCTGGACTCACTGCACTGCATCCCCAGTGCTGCCTGTGCACTGTCTGGACTCACTGCACTGCATCCCCAGTGGTGCCACTGCACTCTCTGGACTCACTGCACTGCATCCCCAGTGGTGCCAGTGCACTCCCTGCACTCACTGCAGTGCATCCCTAGTGGTGCCAGTGCACTCACTGGACTCACTGCAGTGCATTCCCTCTGGTGCCAGTGCACTCTCTGGACTCACTGCACTGCATCCCCAGTGGTGCCAGTGCACTCTCTGGACTCACTGCAGTGCATCCCCAGTGGTGCCAGTGCACTCTCTGGACTCACTGAAGTGCATCCCCCGTGGTGCCAGTGCGATCTCTGGACTCACTGCACTGCATTCCCAGTGGTGCCAGTGCACACTCTGGACTCACTGCACTGCATCCCCAGTGGTGCCAGTGCACTCTCTGGACTCACTGCAGTGCATCCCCAGTGTTGCCAGTGCACTCTCTGGACTCACTGCACTGCATCCCCAGTGGTGCTAGTGCACTCTGTGGACTCACTGCACTGCATCCCCAGTGGTGCCGGAGCACTCTCTCGACTCACTGCACTGCATCCCCAGTGGAGCCAGTGCACTCTCTGGACTCACTGCACTGCATCCCCAGTGGTGCCAATGCACTCTGTGGACTTACTGCAGTGCATCCCCAGTGGAGCCCGTGCACTCTCTGGACTCAGTGAAGTGCATCCCCAGTGGTGCCAGTGCACTCTCTGGACTCACTGCACTGCATCCCCAGTGGTGCCAGTACACTCTCTGGACTCACTGAAGGGCATTCTCAGTGGTGCCAGTGCACTCTCTGGACTCACTGCAGTGCATCCCCAGTGGTGCCAGTGCACTCTCTGGACTCACCGCACCGCATCCCCAGTGGTGCCAGTGCACTCTCTGGAGTAACTGCAGTGCATCACCAGTGGTGCCACTGCACTCTCTGGACTCACTGCACAGCATCCCCAGTGGTGCCAGAGCACTCTATGGACTCACTGCACTGCATCCCTAGTGGTGCCAGTGTACTCTCTGGACTCACTGCACTGCATCCCCAGTGGAGCCAGTGCGATCTCTGGACTCACTGCACTGCATCCCCAGTGGTGCCAGTGCACTCTGTGGACTCACTGCAGTGCATCCCCAGTGGTGCCAGTGCAGTCTCTGCACTCACTGAAGTGCATCCCCAGTGGTGCCAGTGAACTCTCTGGACTCACTGCAGTGCATCCCCAGTGGTGCCAGTGCACTCTCTGGACTCACTGCACTGCATCCCCAGTGGTGCCAGTGCACTCTCTGGACTCACTGCACTGCATCCCCAGTGGTGCCAGTGCACTCTCTGGACTCACTGCACTGCATCTCCAATGGTGCCAGTGCACTCTCTGGACTCACTGCACTACATGCCCAGTGGTGCCAGTGCACTCTGTGGACTCACTGCACTGCATCCCCAGTGGTGCCAGTGCACTCTCTGGACTCACTGCAGTGCATTCCCAGTGGTGCCAGTGCACTCTCTGGACTCACTGCACTACATGCCCAGTGGTGCCAGTGCACTCTGTGGACTCACTGAAGTGCATCCCCATTGGTGCCAGTGCACTCTCTGGACTCACTGCACTGCATCCCCAGTGGTGCCAGTGCACTCTCTGGACTCACTGCACTGCATCCCCAGTGGTGCAAGTGCACTCTCTGGACTCACTGCAGTGCATCCCAAGTGGTGCCAATGCACTCTCTGGACTCACTGCAGTGCATCCCCAGTGGTGCCAGTGCACTCTCTGGACTCACTGCACTGCATCCCCAGTGGTGCCATTGCAGTCTCTGCACTCACTGAAGTGCATCTCCAGTGGTGCCAGTGAACTCTCTGGACTCACTGCAGTGCATCCCCAGTGGTGCCAGTGCACTCTCTGGACTCACTGCAGTGCATCCCCAGTGGTGCCAGTGTACTCTCTGGACTCACTGCACTGCATCCCCAGTGGTGCCAGTGCACTCTCTGGACTCACTGCACTGCATCCCCAGTGGTGCCACTGCACTCTCTGGACTCACTGCACTGCATCCCCAGTGGTGCCAGTGCACTCTCTGGACTCACTGCACTGCATCCTCAGTGGTGCCAGTGCACTCTCTGGACTCACTGCACTGCATCCCCAGTGGTGCCAGTGCACTCTGTGGACTCACTGCTGTGCATCCCCATTGGTGCCAGTGCACTCTCTGGACTCACTGCACTGCATCCCCAGTGGTGTCAGTGCACTCTCTGGACTCACTGCACTGCATCCCCAGTGGTGCAAGTGTACTCTCTGGACTCACTGCAGTGCATCCCAAGTGGTGCCAATGCACTCTCTGGACTCACTGCAGTGCATTCTCAGTGGTGCCAGTACACTCACTGGACTCACTGCACTGCATCCCCAGTGGTGCCAGTGCAGTCTCTGCACTCACTGAAGTGCATCTCCAGTGGTGCCAGTGAACTCTCTGGACTCACTGCAGTGCATCCCCAGTGGTGCCAGTGCACTCTCTGGACTCACTGCACTGCATCCCCAGTGGTGCCAGTGCACTCTCTGGACTCACTGCACTGCATCTCCAATGGTGCCAGTGCACTCTCTGGACACACTGCACTGCACTCCAGTGGTGCCAATGCACTCTCTGGAGTAACTGCACTGCATCCCCAGTGGTGCTAGTGCACTCTGTGGACTCACTGCAGTGCATCCCCAGTGGTGCCAGTGCACTCTCTGGACTCACTGAAGGGCATTCTCAGTGGTGCCAGTGCACTCTCTGGACTCACTGCAGTGCATCACCAGTGGTGCCAGTGCACTCTCTGGACTCACCGCACCGCATCCCCAGTGGTGCCAGTGCACTCTCTGGAGTAACTGCAGTGCATCACCAGTGGTGCCAGTGCACTCTCTGGACTCACTGCACTGCTTCCCCAGTGGTGCCAGTGCACTCTCTGGACTCACTGCACTGCATCCCCAGTGGTGCCAGAGCACTCTCTGGACTCACTGCACTGCATCCCCAGTGCTGCCTGTGCACTGTCTGGACTCACTGCACTGCATCCCCAGTGGTGCCACTGCACTCTCTGGACTCACTGCACTGCATCCCCAGTGGTGCCAGTGCACTCCCTGCACTCACTGCAGTGCATCCCCAGTGGTGCCAGTGCACTCACTGGACTCACTGCAGTGCATTCCCTCTGGTGCCAGTGCACTCTCTGGACTCACTGCACTGCATCCCCAGTGGTGCCAGTGCACTCTCTGGACTCACTGCAGTGCATCCCCAGTGGTGCCAGTGCACTCTCTGGACTCACTGAAGTGCATCCCCCGTGGTGCCAGTGCGATCTCTGGACTCACTGCACTGCATTCCCAGTGGTGCCAGTGCACACTCTGGACTCACTGCACTGCATCCCCAGTGGTGCCAGTGCACTCTCTGGACTCACTGCAGTGCATCCCCAGTGTTGCCAGTGCACTCTCTGGACTCACTGCACTGCATCCCCAGTGGTGCTAGTGCACTCTGTGGACTCACTGCACTGCATCCCCAGTGGTGCCGGAGCACTCTCTCGACTCACTGCACTGCATCCCCAGTGGAGCCAGTGCACTCTCTGGACTCACTGCACTGCATCCCCAGTGGTGCCAATGCACTCTGTGGACTTACTGCAGTGCATCCCCAGTGGAGCCCGTGCACTCTCTGGACTCAGTGAAGTGCATCCCCAGTGGTGCCAGTGCACTCTCTGGACTCACTGCACTGCATCCCCAGTGGTGCCAGTACACTCTCTGGACTCACTGAAGGGCATTCTCAGTGGTGCCAGTGCACTCTCTGGACTCACTGCAGTGCATCCCCAGTGGTGCCAGTGCACTCTCTGGACTCACCGCACCGCATCCCCAGTGGTGCCAGTGCACTCTCTGGAGTAACTGCAGTGCATCACCAGTGGTGCCACTGCACTCTCTGGACTCACTGCACAGCATCCCCAGTGGTGCCAGAGCACTCTATGGACTCACTGCACTGCATCCCTAGTGGTGCCAGTGTACTCTCTGGACTCACTGCACTGCATCCCCAGTGGAGCCAGTGCGATCTCTGGACTCACTGCACTGCATCCCCAGTGGTGCCAGTGCACTCTGTGGACTCACTGCAGTGCATCCCCAGTGGTGCCAGTGCAGTCTCTGCACTCACTGAAGTGCATCCCCAGTGGTGCCAGTGAACTCTCTGGACTCACTGCAGTGCATCCCCAGTGGTGCCAGTGCACTCTCTGGACTCACTGCACTGCATCCCCAGTGGTGCCAGTGCACTCTCTGGACTCACTGCACTGCATCTCCAATGGTGCCAGTGCACTCTCTGGACTCACTGCACTACATGCCCAGTGGTGCCAGTGCACTCTGTGGACTCACTGCACTGCATCCCCAGTGGTGCCAGTGCACTCTCTGGACTCACTGCACTGCATCTCCAATGGTGCCAGTGCACTCTCTGGACTCACTGCACTACATGCCCAGTGGTGCCAGTGCACTCTGTGGACTCACTGAAGTGCATCCCCATTGGTGCCAGTGCACTCTCTGGACTCACTGCACTGCATCCCCAGTGGTGCCAGTGCACTCTCTGGACTCACTGCACTGCATCCCCAGTGGTGCAAGTGCACTCTCTGGACTCACTGCAGTGCATCCCAAGTGGTGCCAATGCACTCTCTGGACTCACTGCAGTGCATCCCCAGTGGTGCCAGTGCACTCTCTGGACTCACTGCACTGCATCCCCAGTGGTGCCATTGCAGTCTCTGCACTCACTGAAGTGCATCTCCAGTGGTGCCAGTGAACTCTCTGGACTCACTGCAGTGCATCCCCAGTGGTGCCAGTGCACTCTCTGGACTCACTGCAGTGCATCCCCAGTGGTGCCAGTGTACTCTCTGGACTCACTGCACTGCATCCCCAGTGGTGCCAGTGCACTCTCTGGACTCACTGCACTGCATCCCCAGTGGTGCCACTGCACTCTCTGGACTCACTGCACTGCATCCCCAGTGGTGCCAGTGCACTCTCTGGACTCACTGCACTGCATCCTCAGTGGTGCCAGTGCACTCTCTGGACTCACTGCACTGCATCCCCAGTGGTGCCAGTGCACTCTGTGGACTCACTGCTGTGCATCCCCATTGGTGCCAGTGCACTCTCTGGACTCACTGCACTGCATCCCCAGTGGTGTCAGTGCACTCTCTGGACTCACTGCACTGCATCCCCAGTGGTGCAAGTGTACTCTCTGGACTCACTGCAGTGCATCCCAAGTGGTGCCAATGCACTCTCTGGACTCACTGCAGTGCATTCTCAGTGGTGCCAGTACACTCACTGGACTCACTGCACTGCATCCCCAGTGGTGCCAGTTTAGTCTCTGCACTCACTGAAGTGCATCTCCAGTGGTGCCAGTGAACTCTCTGGACTCACTGCAGTGCATCCCCAGTGGTGCCAGTGCACTCTCTGGACTCACTGCACTGCATCCCCAGTGGTGCCAGTGCACTCTCTGGACTCACTGCACTGCATCTCCAATGGTGCCAGTGCACTCTCTGGACACACTGCACTGCACTCCAGTGGTGCCAATGCACTCTCTGGAGTAACTGCACTGCATCCCCAGTGGTGCCAGTGCGCTCTCTGGACTCACTGAAGTGCATCCCCAGTGGTGCCAGTACACTCTCTGGACTCACTGAAGGGCATTCTCAGTGGTGCCAGTGCACTCTCTGGACTCACCGCACCGCATCCCCAGTGGTGCCAGTGCACTCTCTGGAGTAACTGCAGTGCATCCCCAGTGGTGCCACTGCACTCTCTGGACTCACTGCACAGCATCCCCAGTGGTGCCAGAGCACTCTATGGACTCACTGCACTGCATCCCCAGTGGTGCCAGTGCACTCTCTGGACTCACCGCACCGCATCCCCAGTGGTGCCAGTGCACTCTCTGGAGTAACTGCAGTGCATCACCAGTGGTGCCACTGCACTCTATGGACTCACTGCACTGCATCCCTAGTGGTGCCAGTGTACTCTCTGGACTCACTGCACTGCATCCCCAGTGGAGCCAGTGCGATCTCTGGACTCACTGCACTGCATCCCCAGTGGTGCCAGTGCACTCTGTGGACTCACTGCAGTGCATCCCCAATGGAGCCCTTGCACTCTGTGGACTCACTGCAGTGCATCCCCAGTGGTGCCAGTGCACTCTCTGGACTCACTGAAGGGCATCCCCAGTGGTGCCAGTACACTCACTGGACTGACTGCACTGTATCCCCAGTGGTGCTAGTGCACTCTCTGGACTCACTGCACTGCATCTCCATTGGTGCCAGAGCACTCTCTGGACTCACTGCGCTGCATCCCCAGTGGTGCCAGTGCACTCTCTGGACTCACTGCTGTGCATCCCCAGCGGTGCCAAAGCACTCTCTGGACTCCCGGCACCGCATCCCCAGTGGTGCCAGTGCACTCTCTGGGCTCACTGCAGTGCATCCCCAGTGGTGCCAGTGCACTCTCTGGAGTCACTGCACTGCATCCCCAGTGGTGCCAATGCACTCTCTGGACCTCCGGCACCGCATCCCCAGTGGAGCCAGTGCACTCACTGGACTCACTGCAGTGCATCTCCATTGGTGCCAGAGCACTCTCTGGACTCACTGTAGTGCATCCCCAGTGGTGCCAGTGCACTCTCTGGACTCACTGCAGTGCATCCCCAGTGGTGCCAGTGCACTCTCTGGACTCACTGCAGTGTATCCCCAGTGGTGCCAGTGCACTCTCTTGACTCACTGAACTGCATCCCCAGTGGTGCCAGTGCACTCTCTGGGCTCACTGCACTGCATCCCCAGTGGTGCCAGTGCACTCTCTAGAGTCACTGCGCTGCATCCCCAGTTGTGCCAGTGCACTCTCTGGACTCACTGCAGTGCATCCCCAGTGGTGCCAGTGCACTCTCTGGACTCGCGTCACTGCATCCCCAGTGGAGCCAGTGCACTCTCTGGACTCGCGTCACTGCATCCCCAGTGGTGCCAGTGCACTCTCTGGACTCACTGCAGTGCATCCCCAGTGGTGCCAGTGCACTCTCTGGACTCACTGCAGTGCATTCCCGGTGGTGCCAGTGCACTCTCTGGACTCACTGCAGTGCATCCCCAGTGGTGCTAGTGCACTCTGGACTCACTGCAGTGCATCCCCAGTGGTGCCAGTGCACTCTCTGGACTCACTGCACTGCATCCCCAGTGGTGCCAGTGCACTCTCTGGACTCACTGCAGTGCATTCCCGGTGGTGCAAGTGCACTCTCTGGACTCACTGCAGTGCATCCCCAGTGGTGCTAGTGCACTCTGGACTCACTGCAGTGCATCCCCAGTGGTGACAGTGCACTCTCTGGACTCACTGCACTGCATCCCCAGTGGTGCCAGTGCACTCTCTGGACTCACTGTACTGCATCCCCAGTGGTGCCAGTGCACTCTCTGGACTCACCGCACTGCACCCTTAGTGGTGCCAGTGCACTCTCTGGACTCACTGTACTGCATCCCCAGTGGTGCCAGTGCACTCTCTAGAGTCACTGCACTGCATCCCCAGTGGTGCCAGTGCACTCTCTGGACTCACTGTACTGCATCCCCAGTGGTGCCAAAGCACTCTCTGGACTCCCGCCACCGCATCCCCAGTGGTTCCAGTGCACTCTCTGGACTCACTGCACTGCATCCCCAGTGGTGCCAGTGCACTCTCTGGACTCACTGCACCGCATCCCCGGTGGTGCCAGTGCACTCTCTGGAGTGACTGCAGTGCATCCCCAGTGGTGCCAGTGCACTCTCTGGACTCGCGTCAATGCATCCCCAGTGGTACCAGTGCACTCTCTGGACTCACTGCACTGCATCCCCAGTGGTGCCACTGCACTCTCTGGACTCACTGCAGTGCATCCCCAGTGGTGCCAGTGCACTCTCTGGACTCACTGCAGTGCATCCCCACTGCTGCCAGTGCACTCTCTGGACTCACAGCAGTGCATCCCCAGTGGTGCCAGTGCAATCTCTGGACTCACTGCACTGCATCCCCAGTGGTGCCAATGCACTCTCTGGACTCACTGCACTGCATCCCCAGTGGTGCCAGTGCACTCTCTGGACTCACTGCACTGCATCCAAAGTGGTGCCAGTGCACTCTCTGGACTCACTGCACTGCATCCCCAGTGGTGCCAGTGCACTCTCTCCAGTCACTGCACTACATCCCCAGTGGTGCCAGTGCGCTCACTGGACTCACTGTACTGCATCATCAGTGGTGCCAGTGCACTCTCTGGAGTGACTGCAGTGCATCCCCAGTGGTGCCAGTGCACTCTCTGGACTCACTGCACTGCATCCCCAGTGGTGCCAATGCACTCTCTGGACTCACTGCACTGCATCCCCAGTGGTGCCAGTGCACTCTCTGGACTCACTGAAGTGCATTCTCAGTGGTGCCAGTGCACTCTCTGGACTCACTGCAGTGCATCCCCAGTGGTGCCAGTACACTCACTGGACTCACTGCACTGCATCCCCAGTGGTGCCAGTGCACTCTCTGGACTCACTGCAGAGCATCCCCAGTGGTGCCAGTGCACTCTCTGGACTCACTGCACTGCATCCCCAGTGCTGCCTGTGCACTCTCTGGACTCACTGCACTGCATCCCCAGTGGTGTCACTGCACTCTCTGGACTCACTGCACTGCATCCCCAGTTGTGCCAGTGCACTCTCTGGACTCACTGAAGTGCATCCCCAGTGGTGCCAGTGCACTCTCTGGACTCACAGCAGTGCATCCCCAGTGGTGCCAGTGCAATCTCTGGACTCACTGCACTGCATCCCCAGTGGTGCCAATGCACTCTCTGGACTCACTGCACTGCATCCCCAGTGGTGCCAGTGCACTCTCTGGACTCACTGCAGTGCATCCCCAGTGTTGCCAGTGCACTCTCTGGACTCACTGCACTGCATCCCCAGTGGTGCTAGTGCACTCTGTGGACTCACTGCAGTGCATCCCCAGTGGTGCCGGAGCACTCTCTGGACTCACTGCAGGGCATCCCCAGTGGTGCCAGTGCACTCTCTGGACTCACTGCACTGCATCCCCAGTGGTGCCAATGCACTCTGTGGACTCACTGCACTGCATCCCCAGTGGTGCTAGTGCACTCTGTGGACTCACTGCAGTGCATCCCCAGTGGTGCCAGTGCACTCTCTGGACTCACTGAAGGGCATTCTCAGTGGTGCCAGTGCACTCTCTGGACTCACTGCAGTGTTTCCCCAGTGGTGCCAGTACACTCACTGGACTGACTGCAGTGCATACCCAGTGGTGCCAGTGCACTCTCTGGACTCACTGCACTGCATCCCCAGTGGTGCCAGTGCACTCTCTGGACTCACTGCACTGCATCCCCAGTGGTGCCAGTGCACTCTCTGGACTCCCGGCACCGCATCCCCAGTGGTGCCAGTGCACTCTCTGGGCTCACTGCAGTGCATCCCCAGTGGTGCCAGTGCACTCTCTTGACTCACTGCAGTGCATCCCCAGTGGTGCCAGTGCACTCACTGGATTCACTGCACTGCATCCCCAGTGGTGCTAGTGCACTCTCTGGACTCACTGCAGTGCATCCCCAGTGGTACCAGTGCACTCTCTGGACTAACTGAAGTGCATTCTCAGTGGTGCCAGTGCACTCACTGGACTCACTGCACTGCATTCCCAGTGGTGCCAGTGCACTCTCTGGACTCACTGCACTGCATCCCCAGTGGTGCCAGTGCACTCTCTGGACTCACTGCACCGCATCCCCAGTGGTGCCAGTGCACTCTCTGGACTCACTGCACTGCATCCCCAGTGGTACCAGTGCACTCTCTGGACTCACTGCAGTGCATCCCCAGTGGTGCCAGTGCACTCTCTGGACTCACTGCACTGCATCCCCAGTGGTGCCAATGCACTCTCTGGACTCACTGCACTGCATCCCCAGTGGTGCCAGTGCACTCTCTGGACTCACTGAAGTGCATCCCCAGTGGTGCCAGTGCACTCTCTGGAGTCACTGCACTGCATCCCCAGTGGTGCTAGTGCACTCTGTGGACTCACTGCAGTGCATCCCCAGTGGTGCCAGTGCACTCTCTGGACTCACTGAAGGGCATTCTCAGTGGTGCCAGTGCACTCTCTGGACTCACTGCAGTGCATCCCCAGTGGTGCCAGTACACTCACTGGACTGACTGCACTGCATCCCCAGTGGTGCCAGTGCACTCTCTGGACTCACCGCACCGCATCCCCAGTGGTGCCAGTGCACTCTCTGGAGTAACTGCAGTGCATCCCCAGTGGTGCCAGGGTACTCTCTGGACTCACTGCAGTGCATCCCCAGTGGTGCCAGTGCACTCTCTGGACTCACTGCAGTGCATCCCCAGTGGTGCCAGAGCACTCTCTGGACTCACTGCAGTGCATCCCCAGTGGTGCCAGTGCACTCTCTGGACTCACTGCAGTGCATCCCCAGTGGTGCCAGTGCACTCTCTGGACTCACTGCACTGCATCCCCAGTGGTGCCAGTGCACTCTCTGGACTCCCGGCACCGCATCCCCAGTGGTGCCAGTGCACTCTCTGGGCTCACTGCAGTGCATCCCCAGTGGTGACAGTGCACTCTCTTGACTCACTGAACTGCATCCCCAGTGGTGCCAGTGCACTCACTGGATTCACTGCACTGCATCCCCAGTGGTGCTAGTGCACTCTCTGGACTCACTGCACTGCATCCCCAGTGGTACCAGTGCACTCTCTGGACTCACTGAAGTGCATCCCCAGTGGTGCCAGTGCACTCTGTGGACTCACTGCAGTGCATCCCCAGTGGTGCCAGTGCGCTCTCTGGACTCACTGCAGTGCATCCCCAGTGGTGCCAGTGCACTCTCTGGACTCACTGCACTGCAATCCCAGTGGTGCCAGTGCACTCTCTGGACTCACTGCACTGCATCCCCAGTGGTGCCAGTGCACTCTCTGGACTCACTGCACTGCATCCCAAGTGGTGCCAGTGCACTCTCTGGAGTCACTGCACTGCATCCCCAGTGGTGCCAGTGCACTCTCTCGAGTCACTGCACTACATCCCCAGTGGTGCCAGTGCACTCACTGGACTCACTGTACTGCATAATCAGTGGTGCCAGTGCACTCTCTGGACTCACTGCACTACATCCCCAGTGGTGCCAGTGCACTCACTGGACTCACTGTACTGCATCATCAGTGGTGCCAGTGCACTCTCTGGACTCACTGCAGTGCATCACCAGTGGTGGCAGTGCACTCACTGGACTCACTGTACTGCATCATCAGTGGTGCCAGTGCACTCTCTGGACTCACTGCACTGCATCCCCAGTGGTGCCAGTGCACTCTCTGGACTCACTGCACTGCATCCCCAGTGGTGCCAGTGCATTCACTGGACTCACTGTACTGCATCTCCAGTGGTGCCAGTGCACTCTCTGGGCTCACTGCAGTGCATCCCCAGTGGTGCCAGTGCACTCTCTGGACTCACTGCAGTGCATCCCCACTGGTGCCAGTGCACTCACTGGATTCACTGCACTACATTCCCAGTGGTGCTAGTGCACTCTCTGGACTCACTGCAGTGCATCCCCAGTGGTGCCAGTGCACTCTTTGGACTCACTGAAGTGCATTCTCAGTGGTGCCAGTGCACTCTCTGGACTCACTGCACTGCATCCCCAGTGGTGCCAGTGCGCTCTCTGGACTCACTGAAGTGCATTCTCAGTGGTGCCAGTGCACTCTCTGGACTCACTGCAGTGCATCCCCAGTGGTGCCAGTACACTCTCTGGACTCACTGCACTGCATCCCCAGTGGTGCTAGTGCACTCTGTGGACTCACTGCAGTGCATCCCCAGTGGTGCCAGTGCACTCTCTGGACTCACTGAAGGGCATTCTCAGTGGTGCCAGTGCACTCTCTGGACTCACTGCAGTGCATCACCAGTGGTGCCAGTGCACTCTCTGGACTCACCGCACCGCATCCCCAGTGGTGCCAGTGCACTCTCTGGAGTAACTGCAGTGCATCACCAGTGGTGCCAGTGCACTCTCTGGACTCACTGCACTGCATCCCCAGTGGTGCCAGTGCACTCTCTGGACTCACTGCACTGCATCTCCAGTTTTGCCAGTGAAGTCTTTGGACTCACTGCACTGCATCCCCAGTGGTGCCAGTGCACTCTCTGGAGTCACTGAAGTGCATCCCCAGTGGTGCCAGTGCACTCTCTGCACTCACTGTACTGCATGCCCAGTGGTGCCACTGCACTCTCTGGACTCACTGTACTGCATCCGCACTGGTACCAGTGCACTCTGTGGACTCACTGTACTGCATCCCCAGTGGTGACAGTGCACTCTCTGGACTCACTGCAGTGCATCCCCAGTGGTGCCAGTGCGCTCTCTGGACTGACTGCAGTGCATCCCCAGTGGTGCCAGTGCACTCTCTGGACTCACTGCACTGCATCCCCAGTGGTGCCAGTGCACTCTCTGGACTCACTGCAGTGCATCCCCAGTGGTGCCAGTGCACTCACTGGACTCACTGCAGTGCATTCCCTCTGGTGCCAGTGCACTCTCTGGACTCACTGCACTGCATCCCCAGTGGTGCCAGTGCACTCTCTGGACTCACTGCACTGCATCCCCAGAGGTGCCAGTGCATTCTCTGGACTCACTGCAGTGCATCCCCAGTGGTGCCAGTGCAATCTCTGGACTCACTGCACTGCATCCCCAGTGGTGCCAGTGCTCACTCTGGACTCACTGCACTGCATCCCCAGTGGTGCCAGTGCACTCTCTGGACTCACTGCACTGCATCCCCAGTGTTCACAGTGCACTCTCTGCACTCACTACACTGCATCCCCAGTGGTGCCAGTGCACTCTCTGGACTCACAGCACTGCATCCCCAGTGGTGCCAGTGCACTCTGTGGACTCACTGCACTGCATCCCCAGTGGTGTCAGTGCACTCTCTGGACTCACTGCACTGAATCCCCAGTGGTGCCAGTGCACTCTCTGGACTCACTGCACTGCATCCCCAGTGGAGCCCGTGCACTCTCTGGACTCACTGTACTGCATCCCCAGTGTTGCCAGTGCACTCTCTGGAGTAACTGCAGTGCATCCCCAGTGGTGCCAAAGCACTCTCTGGACTCCCGGCACCGCATCCCCAGTGGTGACAGTGCACTCTCTGGGCTCACTGCAGTGCATCCCCAGTGGTGCCAGTGCACTCTCTTGACTCACTGCACTGCATCCCCAGTGGTGCCAGTGTACTCACTGGACTCACTGCACTGCATTCCCCAGTGGTGCTAGTGCACTCTCTGGACTCACTGCAGTGCATCCCCAGTGGTGCCAGTGCACTCTCTGGACTCACTGAAGTGCATTCTCAGTGGTTCCAGTGCACTCTGTGGACTCACTGCAGTGCATCCCCAGTGGTGCCAGTGCGCTCTCTGGACTCACTGCAGTGCATCCCCAGTGGTGCCAGTGCACTCTCTGGACTCACTGCACTGCATCCCCAGTGCTGCCAGTGCACTCTCTGGACTCACTGCACTGCATCCCCAGTGGTGCCAGTGCACTCTCTGGACTCACTGCACTGCATCCCCAGTGGTGCCACTGCACTCTCTGGACTCACTGCAGTGCATCCCCAGTGGTGCCAGTGCACTCTCTGGACTCACTGCAGTGCATCCCCAGTGGTGCCAGTGCACTCTCTGGACTCACTGCACTGCATCCCCAGTGGAGCCCGTGCACTCTCTGGACTCACTGTACTGCATCCCCAGTGTTGCCAGTGCACTCTCTGGAGTAACTGCAGTGCATCCCCAGTGGTGCCAAAGCACTCTCTGGACTCCCGGCACCGCATCCCCAGTGGTGCCAGTGCACTCTCTGGGCTCACTGCAGTGCATCCCCAGTGGTGCCAGTGCACTCTCTTGACTCACTGCACTGCATCCCCAGTGGTGCCAGTGTACTCACTGGACTCACTGCACTGCATTCCCCAGTGGTGCTAGTGCACTCTCTGGACTCACTGCAGTGCATCCCCAGTGGTGCCAGTGCACTCTCTGGACTCACTGAAGTGCATTCTCAGTGGTGCCAGTGCACTCTGTGGACTCACTGCAGTGCATCCCCAGTGGTGCCAGTGCGCTCTCTGGACTCACTGCAGTGCATCCCCAGTGGTGCCAGTGCACTCTCTGGACTCACTGCACTGCATCCCCAGTGCTGCCAGTGCACTCTCTGGACTCACTGCACTGCATCCCCAGTGGTGCCAGTGCACTCTCTGGACTCACTGCACTGCATCCCCAGTGGTGCCACTGCACTCTCTGGACTCACTGCAGTGCATCCCCAGTGGTGCCAGTGCACTCTCTGGACTCACTGCAGTGCATCCCCACTGCTGCCAGTGCACTCTCTGGACTCACAGCAGTGCATCCCCAGTGGTGCCAGTGCACTCTCTGGACTCACTGCACTGCATCCCCAGTGGTGCCAATGCACTCTCTGGACTCACTGCACTGCATCCCCAGTGGTGCCAGTGCACTCTCTGGGCTCACTGCACTGCATCCAAAGTGGTGCCAGTGCACTCTCTGGACTCACTGCACTGCATCCCCAGTGGTGCCAGTGCACTCTCTCGAGTCACTGCACTACATCCCCAGTGGTGCCAGTGCGCTCACTGGACTCACTGTACTGCATCATCAGTGGTGCCAGTGCACTCTCTGGAGTGACTGCAGTGCATCCCCAGTGGTGCCAGTGCACTCTCTGGACTCACTGCACTGCATCCCCAGTGGTGCCAATGCACTCTCTGGACTCACTGCAGTGCATCCCCAGTGGTGCCAGTGCACTCTCTGGACTCACTGAAGTGCATTCTCAGTGGTGCCAGTGCACTCTCTGGACTCACTGCAGTGCATCCCCAGTGGTGCCAGTACACTCACTGGACTCACTGCACTGCATCCCCAGTGGTGCCAGTGCACTCTCTGGACTCACTGCACTGCATCCCCAGTGGTGCCAGTGCACTCTCTGGACTCACTGCACTGCATCCCCAGTGCTGCCTGTGCACTCTCTGGACTCACTGCACTACATCCCCAGTGGTGTCACTGCACTCTCTGGACTCACTGCACTGCATCCCCAGTTGTGCCAGTGCACTCTCTGGACTCACTGAAGTGCATCCCCAGTGGTGCCAGTGCACTCTCTGGACTCACTGCACTGCATTCCCAGTCGTGCCAGTGCACACTCTGGACTCACTGCACTGCATGCCCAGTGGTGCCAGTGCACTCTCTGGACTCACTGCACTGCAACCCCAGTGTTGCCAGTGCACTCTCTGGACTCACTGCACTGCATCCCCAGTGGTGCCAGTGCACTCTCTGGACTCACTTCAGTGCATCCCCAGTGGTGCCAGAGCACTCTCTGGACTCACTGCACTGCATCCCCAGTGGTGCCAGTGCACTCTCTGGACTCACTGCACTGCAGCCCCAGTGGTGCCAGTGCACTCTCTGGACTCACTGCACTGCATCCCCAGTATTGCCAGTGCACTCTCTGGACTCACTGCACTGCATCCCCAGTGCTGCCAGTGCACTCTCTGGACTCACTGCACTGCATCCCCAGTGGTGCCAGTGCACTCTCTGGACTCACTGCAGTGCATCACCAGTGGTGCCAGTGCACTCTCTGGACTCACTGCACTGCATCCCCAGTGGTGCCAGTGCACTCTCTGGACTCACTGCACTGCATCCCCAGTGGTGCCAGTGCACTCTCTGGACTCACTGCAGTGCATCCCCAGTGTTGCCAATGCACTCTCTGGACTCACTGCACTGCATCCCCAGTGGTGCTAGTGCACTCTGTGGACTCACTGCACTGCATCCCCAGTGGTGCCGGAGCACTCTCTGGACTCACTGCAGTGCATCCCCAGTGGTGCCAGTGCACTCTCTGGACTCACTGAAGGGCATTCTCAGTGGTGCCAGTGCACTCTCTGGACTCACTGCAGTGTTTCCCCAGTGGTGCCAGTACACTCACTGGACTGACTGCAGTGCATCCCCAGTGGTGCCAGTGCACTCTCTGGACTCACCGCACCGCATCCCCACTGGTGCCAGTGCACTCTCTGGACTCACTGCAGTGCATCCCCAGTGGTGCCAGTGCACTCTCTTGACTCACTGAACTGCATCCCCAGTGGTGCCAGTGCACTCACTGGATTCACTGCACTGCATCCCCAGTGGTGCTAGTGCACTCTCTGGACTCACTGAACTGCATCCCCAGTGGTACCAGTGCACTCTCTGGACTCACTGAAGTGCATTCTCAGTGGTGCCAGTGCACTCTGTGGACTCACTGCAGTGCATCCCCAGTGCTGCCAGTGCGCTCTCTGGACTCACTACAGTGCATCCCCAGTGGTGCCAGTGCACTCTCTGGACTCACTGCAATGCATCCCCAGTGCTGCCAGTGCACTCTCTGGACTCACTGCACTGCATCCCCAGTGGTGCCAGTGCACTCTCTGGACTCACTGAAGGGCATTCTCAGTGGTGCCAGTGCACTCTCTGGACTCACTGCAGTGTTTCCCCAGTGGTGCCAGTACACTCACTGGACTGACTGCAGTGCATCCCCAGTGGTGCCAGTGCACTCTCTGGACTCACCGCACCGCATCCCCAGTGGTGCCAGTGCACTCTCTGGACTCACTGCAGTGCATCCCCAGTGGTGCCAGTGCACTCTCTTGACTCACTGAACTGCATCCCCAGTGGTGCCAGTGCACTCACTGGATTCACTGCACTGCATCCCCAGTGGTGCTAGTGCACTCTCTGGACTCACTGAACTGCATCCCCAGTGGTACCAGTGCACTCTCTGGACTCACTGAAGTGCATTCTCAGTGGTGCCAGTGCACTCTGTGGACTCACTGCAGTGCATCCCCAGTGCTGCCAGTGCGCTCTCTGGACTCACTGCAGTGCATCCCCAGTGGTGCCAGTGCACTCTCTGGACTCACTGCAGTGCATCCCCACTGCTGCCAGTGCACTCTCTGGACTCACAGCAGTGCATCCCCAGTGGTGCCAGTGCACTCTCTGGACTCACTGCACTGCATCCCCAGTGGTGCCAATGCACTCTCTGGACTCACTGCACTGCATCCCCAGTGGTGCCAGTGCACTCTCTGGGCTCACTGCACTGCATCCAAAGTGGTGCCAGTGCACTCTCTGGACTCACTGCACTGCATCCCCAGTGGTGCCAGTGCACTCTCTCGAGTCACTGCACTACATCCCCAGTGGTGCCAGTGCGCTCACTGGACTCACTGTACTGCATCATCAGTGGTGCCAGTGCACTCTCTGGAGTGACTGCAGTGCATCCCCAGTGGTGCCAGTGCACTCTCTGGACTCACTGCACTGCATCCCCAGTGGTGCCAATGCACTCTCTGGACTCACTGCAGTGCATCCCCAGTGGTGCCAGTGCACTCTCTGGACTCACTGAAGTGCATTCTCAGTGGTGCCAGTGCACTCTCTGGACTCACTGCAGTGCATCCCCAGTGGTGCCAGTACACTCACTGGACTCACTGCACTGCATCCCCAGTGGTGCCAGTGCACTCTCTGGACTCACTGCACTGCATCCCCAGTGGTGCCAGTGCACTCTCTGGACTCACTGCACTGCATCCCCAGTGCTGCCTGTGCACTCTCTGGACTCACTGCACTGCATCCCCAGTGGTGTCACTGCACTCTCTGGACTCACTGCACTGCATCCCCAGTTGTGCCAGTGCACTCTCTGGACTCACTGAAGTGCATCCCCAGTGGTGCCAGTGCACTCTCTGGACTCACTGCACTGCATTCCCAGTCGTGCCAGTGCACACTCTGGACTCACTGCACTGCATGCCCAGTGGTGCCAGTGCACTCTCTGGACTCACTGCACTGCAACCCCAGTGTTGCCAGTGCACTCTCTGGACTCACTGCACTGCATCCCCAGTGGTGCCAGTGCACTCTCTGGACTCACTTCAGTGCATCCCCAGTGGTGCCAGAGCACTCTCTGGACTCACTGCACTGCATCCCCAGTGGTGCCAGTGCACTCTCTGGACTCACTGCACTGCAGCCCCAGTGGTGCCAGTGCACTCTCTGGACTCACTGCACTGCATCCCCAGTATTGCCAGTGCACTCTCTGGACTCACTGCACTGCATCCCCAGTGCTGCCAGTGCACTCTCTGGACTCACTGCACTGCATCCCCAGTGGTGCCAGTGCACTCTCTGGACTCACTGCAGTGCATCACCAGTGGTGCCAGTGCACTCTCTGGACTCACTGCACTGCATCCCCAGTGGTGCCAGTGCACTCTCTGGACTCACTGCACTGCATCCCCAGTGGTGCCAGTGCACTCTCTGGACTCACTGCAGTGCATCCCCAGTGTTGCCAATGCACTCTCTGGACTCACTGCACTGCATCCCCAGTGGTGCTAGTGCACTCTGTGGACTCACTGCACTGCATCCCCAGTGGTGCCGGAGCACTCTCTGGACTCACTGCAGTGCATCCCCAGTGGTGCCAGTGCACTCTCTGGACTCACTGAAGGGCATTCTCAGTGGTGCCAGTGCACTCTCTGGACTCACTGCAGTGTTTCCCCAGTGGTGCCAGTACACTCACTGGACTGACTGCAGTGCATCCCCAGTGGTGCCAGTGCACTCTCTGGACTCACCGCACCGCATCCCCAGTGGTGCCAGTGCACTCTCTGGACTCACTGCAGTGCATCCCCAGTGGTGCCAGTGCACTCTCTTGACTCACTGAACTGCATCCCCAGTGGTGCCAGTGCACTCACTGGATTCACTGCACTGCATCCCCAGTGGTGCTAGTGCACTCTCTGGACTCACTGAACTGCATCCCCAGTGGTACCAGTGCACTCTCTGGACTCACTGAAGTGCATTCTCAGTGGTGCCAGTGCACTCTGTGGACTCACTGCAGTGCATCCCCAGTGCTGCCAGTGCGCTCTCTGGACTCACTGCAGTGCATCCCCAGTGGTGCCAGTGCACTCTCTGGACTCACTGCAATGCATCCCCAGTGCTGCCAGTGCACTCTCTGGACTCACTGCACTGCATCCCCAGTGGTACCAGTGCACTCTCTGGACTCACTGCACTGCATCCCCAGTGGTGCCAGTGCACTCTCTGGACTCACTGCAGTGCATCCCCAGTGGTGCCAGTGCACTCACTGGACTCACTGCACTGCATCCCCAGTGGTACCAGTGCACTCTGTGGACTCACTGCAGTGCATCCCCAGTGGTGCCAGTGCACTCTCTGGACTCACTGCACTGCATCCCCAGTGGTGCCAGTGCACTCTCTGGACTCACTGCACTGCATCCCCAGTGGTGCCAGTGCACTCTCTGGACTCACTGCACTGCATCCCAAGTGGTGCCAGTGCACTCTCTGGAGTCACTGCACTGCATCCCCAGTGGTGCCAGTGCACTCTCTCGAGTCACTGCACTACATCCCCAGTGGTGCCAGTGCACTCACTGGACTCACTGTACTGCATCATCAGTGGTGCCAGTGCACTCTCTGGACTCACTGCAGTGCATCCCCAGTGGTGGCAGTGCACTCACTGGACTCACTGTACTGCATCATCAGTGGTGCCAGTGCACTCTCTGGACTCACTGCAGTGCATCCCCAGTGGTGCCAGTGCACTCTCTGGACTCACTGCACTGCATCCCCAGTGGTGCCAGTGCACTCTCTGGACTCACTGCACTGCATCCCAAGTGGTGCCAGTGCACTCTCTGGAGTCACTGCACTGCATCCCCAGTGGTGCCAGTGCACTCTCTCGAGTCACTGCACTACATCCCCAGTGGTGCCAGTGCACTCACTGGACTCACTGTACTGCATCATCAGTGGTGCCAGTGCACTCTCTGGACTCACTGCAGTGCATCCCCAGTGGTGGCAGTGCACTCACTGGACTCACTGCAGTGCATCCCCAGTGGTGCCAGTGCACTCTCTGGACTCACTGCACTGCATCCCCAGTGGTGCCAGTGCACTCTCTGGACTCACTGCAGTGCATCCCCAGTGGTGCCTGTGCACTCTCTGGACTCACTGCACTGCATCCCAAGTGGTGCCAGTGCACTCTCTGGAGTCACTGCACTGCATCCCCAGTGGTGCCAGTGCACTCTCTCGAGTCACTGCACTACATCCCCAGTGGTGCCAGTGCACTCACTGGAATCACTGTACTGCATCATCAGTGGTGCCAGTGCACTCTCTGGACTCACTGCAGTGCATCCGCAGTGGTGGCAGTGCACTCACTGGACTCACTGTACTGCATCATCAGTGGTGCCAGTGCACTCTCTGGACTCACTGCAGTGCATCCCCAGTGGTGCCAGTGCACTCTCTGGACTCACTGCACTGCATCCCCAGTGGTGCCAGTGCATTCACTGGACTCACTGTACTGCATCTCCAGTGGTGCCAGTGCGCTCTCTGGGCTCACTGCAGTGCATCCCCAGTGGTGCCAGTGCACTCTCTGGACTCACTGCAGTGCATCCCCACTGGTGCCAGTGCACTCACTGGATTCACTGCACTACATTCCCAGTGGTGCTAGTGCACTCTCTGGACTCACTGCAGTGCATCCCCAGTGGTGCCAGTGCACTCTTTGGACTCACTGAAGTGCATTCTCAGTGGTGCCAGTGCACTCTCTGGACTCACTGCACTGCATCCCCAGTGGTGCCAGTGCGCTCTCTGGACTCACTGAAGTGCATTCTCAGTGGTGCCAGTGCACTCTCTGGACTCACTGCAGTGCATCCCCAGTGGTGCCAGTACACTCTCTGGACTCACTGCACTGCATCCCCAGTGGTGCTACTGCACTCTGTGGACTCACTGCAGTGCATCCCCAGTGGTGCCAGTGCACTCTCTGGACTCACTGAAGGGCATTCTCAGTGGTGCCAGTGCACTCTCTGGACTCACTGCAGTGCATCCCCAGTGGTGCCAGTGCAATCTCTGGACTCACCGCACCGCATCCCCAGTGGTGCCAGTGCACTCTCTGGAGTAACTGCAGTGCATACCCAGTGGTGCCAGTGCACTCTCTGGACTCACTGCACTGCATCCCCAGTGGTGCCAGTGCACTCTCTGGACTCACTGCACTGCATCCCCAGTGGTGCCAGAGCACTCTCTGGACTCACTGCACTGCATCCCCAGTGCTGCCTGTGCACTGTCTGGACTCACTGCACTGCATCCCCAGTGGTGCCACTGCACTCTCTGGACTCACTGCACTGCATCCCCAGTGGTGCCAGTGCACTCCCTGCACTCACTGCAGTGCATCCCCAGTGGTGCCAGTGCACTCACTGGACTCACTGCAGTGCATTCCCTCTGGTGCCAGTGCACTCTCTGGACTCACTGCACTGCATCCCCAGTGGTGCCAGTGCACTCTCTGGACTCACTGCAGTGCATCCCCAGTGGTGCCAGTGCGATCTCTGGACTCACTGCACTGCATTCCCAGTGGTGCCTCTGCACTCTCTGGACTCACTGCACTGCTTCCCTAGTGGTGCCAGTGCACTCTCTGGACTCACTGCAGTGCATTCTCAGTGGTGCCAGTGCACTCTCTGGACTCACTGCAGTGCATCCCCAGTGGTGCCAGTGCACTCACTGGACTGACTGCACTGCATCCCCAGTGGTGCCAGTGCACTCTGTGGACTCACTACTGTGCATCCCCATTGGTGCCAGTGCACTCTCTGGACTCACTGCACTGCATCCCCAGTGGTGCCAGTGCACTCTCTGGACTCACTGTACTGCATCCCCAGTGGTGCCAGTGCACTCTGTGGACTCACTACTGTGCATCCCCATTGGTGCCAGTGCACTCTCTGGACTCACTGCACTGCATCCCCAGTGGTGCCAGTGCACTCTCTGGACTCACTGCACTGCATCCCCAGTTGTGCCAGTGCACTCTCTGGACTCACTGCACTGCATCCCCAGTGGTGCCAGTGCACTCTCTGGACTCACTGCACTGCATCTCCAATGGTGCCAGTGCACTCTCTGGACTCACTGCACTACATGCCCAGTGGTGCCAGTGCACTCTGTGGACTCACTGAAGTGCATCCCCATTGGTGCCAGTGCACTCTCTGGACTCACTGCACTGCATCCCCAGTGGTGCCAGTGCACTCTCTGGACTCACTGCACTGCATCCCCAGTGGTGCAAGTGCACTCTCTGGACTCACTGCAGTGCATCCCAAGTGGTGCCAATGCACTCTCTGGACTCACTGCAGTGCATCCCCAGTGGTGCCAGTGCACTCTCTGGACTCACTGCACTGCATCCCCAGTGGTGCCAGTGCAGTCTCTGCACTCACTGAAGTGCATCTCCAGTGGTGCCAGTGAACTCTCTGGACTCACTGCAGTGCATCCCCAGTGGTGCCAGTGCACTCTCTGGAGTCACTGCAGTGCATCCTCAGTGGTGCCAGTGCACTCTCTGGACTCACTGCACTGCATCCCCAGTGGTGCCAGTGCACTCTCTGGACTCACTGCACTGCATCCCCAGTGGTGCCAGTGCACTCTCTGGACTCACTGCACTGCATCCCCAGTGGTGCCACTGCACTCTCTGGACTCACTGCACTGCATCCCCAGTGGTGCCAGTGCACTCTCTGGACTCACTGCACTGCATCCTCAGTGGTGCCAGTGCACTCTCTGGACTCACTGCACTGCATCCCCAGTGGTGCCAGTGCACTCTGTGGACTCACTGCTGTGCATCCCCATTGGTGCCAGTGCACTCTCTGGACTCACTGCACTGCATCCCCAGTGGTGTCAGTGCACTCTCTGGACTCACTGCACTGCATCCCCAGTGGTGCAAGTGCACTCTCTGGACTCACTGCAGTGCATCCCAAGTGGTGCCAATGCACTCTCTGGACTCACTGCAGTGCATTCTCAGTGGTGCCAGTACACTCACTGGACTCGCTGCACTGCATCCCCAGTGGTGCCAGTGCAGTCTCTGGACTCACTGAAGTGCATCTCCAGTGGTGCCAGTGAACTCTCTGGACTCACTGCAGTGCATCCCCAGTGGTGCCAGTGCACTCTCTGGACTCACTGCACTGCATCCCCAGTGGTGCCAGTGCACTCTCTGGACTCACTGCACTGCATCTCCAATGGTGCCAGTGCACTCTCTGGACTCACTGCACTGCACTCCAGTGGTGCCAATGCACTCTCTGGACTCACTGCACTGCATCCCCAGTGGTGCCAGTGCGCTCTCTGGACTCAGTGAAGTGCATCCCCAGTGGTGCCAGTACACTCTCTGGACTCACTGAAGGGCATTCTCAGTGGTGCCAGTGCACTCTCTGGACTCACTGCAGTGCATCCCCAGTGGTGCCAGTGCACTCTCTGGACTCACCGCACCGCATCCCCAGTGGTGCCAGTGCACTCTCTGGAGTAACTGCAGTGCATCACCAGTGGTGCCACTGCACTCTCTGGACTCACTGCACAGCATCCCCAGTGGTGCCAGAGCACTCTATGGACTCACTGCACTGCATCCCCAGTGGTGCCAGTGTACTCTCTGGACTCACTGCACTGCATCCCCAGTGGAGCCAGTGCGATCTCTGGACTCACTGCACTGCATCCCCAGTGGTGCCAGTGCACTCTGTGGACTCACTGCAGTGCATCCCCAATGGAGCCCGTGCACTCTGTGGACTCACTGCAGTGCATCCCCAGTATTGCCAGTGCACTCTCTGGACTCACTGAAGGGCATCCCCAGTGGTGCCAGTACACTCACTGGACTGACTGCACTGTATCCCCAGTGGTGCCAGTGCACTCTCTGGACTCACTGCTGTGCATCCCCAGCGGCGCCAAAGCACTCTCTGGACTCCCGGCACCGCATCCCCAGTGGTGCCAGTGCACTCTCTGGGCTCACTGCAGTGCATCCCCAGTGGTGCCAGTGCACTCTCTGGAGTCACTGCACTGCATCCCCAGTGGTGCCAATGCACTCTCTGGACCTCCGGCACCGCATCCCCAGTGGAGCCAGTGCACTCACTGGACTCACTGTACTGCATCATCAGTGGTGCCAGTGCACTCTCTGGACTCACTGCACTGCATCCCCAGTGGTGCCAGTGCACTCTCTGGACTCACTGCACTGCTTCCCAGTGGTGCCAGTGATATCCCTGGACTCACTGTAGTGCATCCCCAGTGGTGCCAGTGCACTCTCTGGACTCACTGCAATGCATCCCCAGTGGTGCCAGTGCACTCTCTGGACTCACTGCAGTGTATCCCCAGTGGTGCCAGTGCACTCACTGGACTCACTGCAGTGCATCCCCAGTGGTGCCAGTGCACTCTCTGGGCTCACTGCACTGCATCCCCAGTGGTGCCAGTGCACTCTCTAGAGTCACTGCGCTGCATCCCCAGTTGTGCCAGTGCACTCTCTGGACTCACTGCAGTGCATCCCCAGTGGTGCCAGTGCACTCTCTGGACTCGCGTCACTGCATCCCCAGTGGTGCCAGTGCACTCTCTGGACTCACTGCAGTGCATCCCCAGTGGTGCCAGTGCACTCTCTGGACTCACTGCAGTGCATTCCCGGTGGTGCCAGTGCACTCTCTGGACTCACTGCAGTGCATACCCAGTGGTGCTAGTGCACTCTGGACTCACTGCAGTGCATCCCCAGTGGTGCCAGTGCACTCTCTGGACTCACTGCACTGCATCCCCAGTGGTGCCAGTGCACTCTCTGGACTCACTGCAGTGCATTCCCGGTGGTGCAAGTGCACTCTCTGGACTCACTGCAGTGCATCCCCAGTGGTGCTAGTGCACTCTGGACTCACTGCAGTGCATCCCCAGTGGTGACAGTGCACTCTCTGGACTCACTGCACTGCATCCCCAGTGGTGCCAGTGCACTCTCTGGACTCACTGTACTGCATCCCCAGTGGTGCCAGTGCACTCTCTGGACTCACCGCACTGCACCCTGAGTGGTGCCAGTGCACTCTCTGGACTCACTGTACTGCATCCCCAGTGGTGCCAGTGCACTCTCTAGAGTCACTGCACTGCATCCCCAGTGGTGCCAGTGCACTCTCTGGACTCACTGTACTGCATCCCCAGTGGTGCCAAAGCACTCTCTGGACTCCCGCCACCGCATCCCCAGTGGTTCCAGTGCACTCTCTGGACTCACTGCACTGCATCCCCAGTGGTGCCAGTGCACTCTCTGGACTCACTGCACCGCATCCCCGGTGGTGCCCGTGCACTCTCTGGAGTGACTGCAGTGCATCCCCAGTGGTGCCAGTGCACTCTCTGGACTCGCGTCAATGCATCCCCAGTGGTGCTAATGCACTCTCTGGACTCACTGCACTGCATCCCGAGTGGTGCCAGTGTACTCTCTGGACTCACTGCAGTGCATCCCCAGTGGTGCCAGTGCACTCTCTGGACTCACTGCAGTGATCTCTAGTGGTGCCAGTGCACTCTCTGGACTCACTGCACTGCATCCCCATTGCTGCCAGTGCTCTCTCTGGACTCACTGCACTGCATCCACAGTGGTGCCAGTGCACTCTCTGGACTCACTGCAGTGCATCACCAGTGGTGCCAGTGCACTCTCTGGACACACTGAAGTGCATTCTCAGTGGTGCCAGTGCACTCTCTGGACTCACTGCGCTTCATCCCCAGTGGTGCCAGTACACTCACGGGACTCACTGCACTGCATCCCCAGTGGTGCCAGTGCAGTCTCTACACTCCCTGAAGTGCATCTCCAGTGGTGCCAGTGAACTCTCTGGACTCACTGCAGTGCATCCCCAGTGGTGCCAGTGCACTCTCTGGACTCACTGCACTGCATCCCTAGTGGTGCCAGGGCACTCTCTGCAGACACTGCAGTGCATCCCCAATGGTGACAGTGCACTCTCTGGACTCACTGCACTGCATCCCCAGTGGTGCCAGTGCACTCTCTGGACTCACTGCACTACTCCAAGTGCGGCAGTCGCTCCAGCCGCGGTAGCCCTCCAGCCTCGGCAGCCGCGGCAGCCGCGGCAGCCGCGGCAGTCGCTCCGTCCGCGGCATACGCGGCAGACTCTCCGCGGCAGCCGCTCCGGCCGCGGAAACCGCGGCAGCCGCTCCAAACGCGGCAGGCGCTCCAACCGCGGCAACCGCTCCAGCCGTGGCAGCCGCTCCACTCGGTAGCGGCTGGAGCTCCTGCCGCGTTTGGAGCGGTTACCGCGGCTGGAGCGGCTGGAGCGGCTGACGCGGCTGGAGCGGCTGCCGCGGCTGGAGGGGCTACCGCGGCTGGAGCGGTTGACGCGGCTGGAGCGGAAACCGAGGCTGGAGCGCCACTCTCTGGACTCACTGCACTGCATCACCTGTGGTGCCAGTGCACTCTCTGGACTCACTGCACTGCATCACCAGTGGTGCCAGTGCACTCACTGGACTCACTGCAGTGCATCCCCAGTGGTGCCAGTGCACTCTCTGGACTCACTGCACTGCATCCCCAGTGGCGCTAGTGCACTCTCTGGACTCACTGCAGTGCATCCCCAGTAGTGCCAGTGCACTCTCTGGACACACTGAAGTGCATTTTCAGTGGTGCCAGTGCACTCTCTGGACTCACTGCACTGAAGCCCCAGTGGTGCCAGTGCACTCTCTGGACTCACTGCAGTGCATCCCCAGTGGTGCCCGTGCACTCTCTGGACTCACTGCTCTGCATCCCCAGTGGTGCCAGTGCACTCTGTGGACTCACTGCAGTGCATCCCCAGTGGAGCCAGTGCGCTCTCTGGACTCACTGCAGTGCATCCCCCGTGGTGCAAGTGCACTCTCTGGACTCACTGGAGTGCATCCCCTGTGGTGCCAGTGCGCTCTCTGGACTCACTGCAGGGCATCCCCAGTGGTGCCAGTGCACTCTCTGGACTCACTGCACTGCATCCCCAGTCCTGCCAGTGCACTCTCTTGACTCACTGCACTGCATCCCCAGTGGTGCCAGTGCACTCTCTGGACTCACTGCACTGCATCCCCAGTGGTGCCAGTACACTCACTGGACTCACTGCACTGCATCCCCAGTGGTGCCAGTGCACTCTCTGGACTCACTGAAGTGCATTCTCAGTGGAGCCAGTGCACTCTCTGGACTCACTGCACTGCATCCCCAGTGGTGCCAGTGCACTCTCTGGACTCACTGAAGTGCATTCTCAGTGGTGCCAGTGCACTGTGTGGGCTCACTGCGGGGCATCCCCAGTGGTGCCAGTGCACTCACTGGACTGACTGCACTGCATCCCCAGTGGTGCCAGTGCTATCCCTGGACTCACTGTAGTGCATCCCCAGTGGTGCCAGTGCACTCTCTGGACTCACTGCAGGGCATCCCCAGTGGTGCCAGTGCACTCTCTGGACTCACTGCACTGCATCCCCAGTGGTGCCAGTGCACTCTCTGGACTCACTGCAGTGCATCCCCAGTAGTGCCATTGCACTCTCTGCACTCACTTCACTGCATCGCCAGTGGTGCCAGTGCACTCTCTGGACTCACTGCACTGCATTCCCAGTGGTGACAGTGAAGTCTTTGGACTCACTGCACTCCATCCCCACTGGTGCCTTTGCACTCCCTGGACTCACAGCACTGCTCCAGCCGTGGCAGCCGCTCCAGCCGCGGTAGCCCTCCAGCCGTGGCAGCCGCTCCACTCGGTAGCGGCTGGAGCGGCTGCCGCGGCTGGAGCGGCTGGAGCGGCTGCCGCGGTTGGAGCGGCTGCCGCGGCTGGAGCGGCTGCCGCGGCTGGAGCGGCTGGAGCGAATGCCGCGGCTGGAGCGGCTGGAGCGGCTGCCGCGGCTGGAGCGGCTGGCGCGGCTGGAGGAGCTACCGCGGCTGGAGCGGTTAACGCGGCTGGAGCGGATGCCGAGGCTGGAGCGGCTGGAGAGGCTGCCGCGGCTAGAGCAGTGCAGTGAGTCCAGAGAGTGCACTGGCACCTTGGGGATGCAGTGCAGTGAGTAAAGAGAGTGCACTGGCACCACTGGGGATGCAGTGCAGTGAGTCCATAGAGTGCACTGGCACCACTGGGGATGCAGTGCAGTGAGTCCAGAGAGTGCACTGGCACCACTGGGGATGCAATGCAGTGAGTCCAGAGAGTGCACTGGCACCACTGGGCATGCAGTGCTGTGAGTCCAGAGAGTGCCCCGGCAACACTGGGAATGCACTGTAGTTAGTCCAGAGAGTGCAGTGGCACCACTGGGGATGCAGTGCAGTGAGTCCAGAGAATGCACTGGCACCACTGGGGATACGGTTCCGGGAGTCCAGAGAGTGCACTGACACCACTGGGGATGCGGTGCCTGCAGTCCAGAGAGTGCTTTGGCACCACTGGGGATGCAGTGCAGTGAGTCCACAGAGTGCACTGACACCAGTGGGAATGCGGTGCAGTGAGTCCAGAGAGTGCAATGGCACCACTGGGGATGCACTGCAGTTAGTCCAGAGTGCACTAGCACCACTGGGGATGCAGAGCAGTGAGTCCAGAGAGTGCACTGGCACCACTGAGAATGCATTTCAGTGAGTCCAGAGAGTGCCGCTCCAGCCTCGGCATCCGCTCCAGCCGAGTCAACCCCGCGGTAGCCCCTTCAGCCGCGGCAGACGCTCCAGCCGCGGCAGCCGCTCCAGCCGCTCCAGCCGCGGCAGCCGCTCCAGCCGCTCCAGCCGCTCCAGCCGCTCCAACCGCGGCAGCCGCTCCAGCCGCTACCGAGTGGAGCGGCTGCCACGGCTGGAGGGCTACCGCGGCTGGAGCGGCTGCCGCGGCTGTAGCAGTGCAGTGAGTCCAGGGAGTGCACTGGCACCACTGGGGATGCACTGCAGTGAGTCCAGAGAGTGCACTGGCACCACTGGGGATGCACTGCAGTGAGTCCAGTGAGTGCACTGGCACCACTGGTGATGCAGTGCAGTGAGTCCAGAGAGTGGCGCTCCAGCCTCGGTTTCCGCTCCAGCCGCGTCAACCGCTCCAGCCGCGGTAGCCCCTCCAGCCGCGGCAGACGCTCTAGACGCTTCAACCGCGTCAGCCTCTCCAGCCGCGTTAGCCCCTCCAGCCGCGGCAGCCGCTCCAGCCGCGGCAGCCGCTCCAGCCGCTCCAGCCGCGGTAACCGCTCCAAACGCGGCAGGAGCTCCAGCCGCGGCAGCTGCTCCAGCCGCTCTAGCGGCGGCAGCCGCTCCAGCCGCTACCGAGTGGAGCGGCTGCCACGGCTGGAGCGGTTGCCGCGGATGGAGCGCCTGCCGCGTTTGGAGCGGCTGCCGCGGCTGCCGCGGCTGCCGAGGCTGGAGGGCTACCGCGGCTGGAGCGACTGCCGCGGCTGGAGTAGTGCAGTGAGTCCAGAGAGTGCACTGGCACCACTGGGGATGCAGTGCAGTGAGTTCAGAGAGTGCACTGTCACCACTGTGGATGCGGTGCAGTGAGTCCAGAGTGCATTAGCACCACTGGGGATGCATTGACGCGAGTCCAGAGAGTGCACTGGCACCAGTGGGGATGCACTGCAGTCACTCCAGAGAGTGCACTGGCACCACTGGGGATGCGGTGCAGTGAGTCCAGAGAGTGCACTGGCAGCACTGGGGATGCAGTGAAGTGAGTCCAGAGAGTGCACTGGATCCACTGGGGATGCGGTGGCGGGAGTCCAGAGAGTGCTTTGGCACCACTGGGGATGCACTGCAGTGAGTCCAGAGAGTGCACTGGCACCCCGGGGAATGCAGCGCAGTGACTCTAGAGAGTGCACTGGCACCACTGGGGATGCGGTGCAGTGAGTCCAGAGAGTGCACTGGAACCACTCAGGGTGCAGTGCGGTGAGTCCAGAGAGTGCACTGGAAACACTGGGGATGCAGTACAGTGACTATAGAGAGTGCACTGGCACCACTGGGTATGCAGTGCAGTGAGTCCAGAGAGTGCACTGTCACCACTGGGGATGCACTGCAGTGAGTCCAGAGAGTGCACTGGCACCACCGGGAATGCACTGCAGTGAGTCCAGAGAGTGCACTGGCACCACTGGGGATGCACTTCAGTGAGTCCAGAGAGTTCACTGGCACAACTGGGGATGCAGCGCAGTGACTCTAGAGAGTGCACTGGCACCACTGGGGATGCGGTGCAGTGAGTCCAGAGAGTGCGCTGGCACCACAGGTGATGCAGTGCAGTGAGTCCAGAGAGTGCACTGGCAGCACTGGGGATGCAATGCAGTGAGTCCAGAGAGTGCACTGGCACCACAGGTGATGCACTCCAGTGAGTCCAGAGAGTGCACTTGCACCACGGGGGATGCAGTGCAGTGACGCCAGAGAGTGCACTGGCAGCATTGGGGTGCAGTGCAGTGAGTCCAGAGCGTGCACTGGCACCACTGGGGATGCACTGCAGTGAGTCCTGAGAGTACACTGGCTCCAACGGGGATGCCCTGCAGTGAGTCCAGAGAGTTCACTGGCGATGCAGTGCAGTGAGTCCAGAGAGTGCACTGGCACCACTGGGGATGCACTTCAGTGAGTCCAGAGAGTGCACTGGCACCACTGGGGATGCAGTGCAGTGAGTCCAGAGAGTGCACTGGCACCACTGAGAATGCACTTCAGTGAGTCCAGAGAGTGCACTGGCACCACTGGGGATGCAGTGCAGTGAGTCCAGAGATTGCACTGGCACCACTGGGGATGGAGTGCTGTGACTCCAGAGAGCGCACTGGCACCACTGGGGATGCAGTGCAGTGAGTCCAGAGAGTGCACTGGCACCACTGGGGATGCACTGCAGTGAGTCCAGAGAGTGCACTGGCACCACTGGGGATGCACTTCAGTGAGTCCAGAGAGTGCACTGGCACCACTGGGGATGCAGTGAAGCGAGTCCAGAGAGTGCACTGGCACCACTGGGGATGCAGTGACGCGAGTCCAGAGAGTGCACTGGCACCACTGGGGATGCACTGCATTCACTCCAGAGAGTGCACTGGCCCCACTGGGGATGCACTGCAGTGAGTCCAGAGAGTGCACTGTCACTACTGGGGATGCAGCGCAGTGAGTCCAGAGAGTGCACTGGCACCACTGGGGATGCACTTCAGTGAGTCCAGAGAGTGCACTGGCACCACTGGGGATGCACTGCAGTGAGTCCAGAGATTGCACTGGCACCACTGGGGATGCAGTTCAGTGAGTCCAGAGAGTGCACTTGGCACCACTGGGGATGCAGTGCAGTGAGTCCAGAGAGTGCACTGGCACCACTGAGAATGCACTTCAGTGAGTCCAGA
Organism: Anser brachyrhynchus; assembly: GCF_964034855.1. Classification (NCBI taxonomy): domain Eukaryota; kingdom Metazoa; phylum Chordata; class Aves; order Anseriformes; family Anatidae; genus Anser; species Anser brachyrhynchus. Next base: position 28,168,114 of record NC_137703.1, read on the forward strand.
GAGTACACTGGCACCACTGGGGATGCAGTGCAGTGAGTCCAGAGATTGCACTGGCACCACTGGGGATGCAGTGCTGTGACTCCAGAGAGCGCACTGGCACCACTGGGGATGCAGTGCAGTGAGTCCAGAGAGTGCACTGGCACCACTGGGGATGCACTGCAGTGAGTCCAGAGAGTGCACTGGCACCACTGGGGATGCACTGCAGTGACTCGAAAGAGTGCACTGGCACCACTGGGGAAGCAGTGCAGTGAGTCCAGAGAGTGCACTGGCACCACTGGGGATGCACTGCAGTGAGTCCAGAGAGTGCACTGTCACTACTGGGGATGCAGTGCAGTGAGTCCAGAGAGTGCACTGGCACCACTGAGAATGCACTTCAGTGAGTCCAGAGAGTGCACTGGCACCACTGGGGATGCAGTACAGTGAGTCCACACAGTGCACTAGCACCACTGGGGATGCAGTGCAGTGAGTCCAGAGAGTGCACTGGCACCACTGGGGATGCAGTGCAGTGAGTCCAGAGAGTGCACTGGCACCACTGGTGATGCACTGCTGTGAGTCCAGAGAGTGCTCTTGCACCACAGGGGATGCAGTGCAGTGACTCAAGAGAGTGCACTGGCAGCACTGGGGATGCAGTGCAGTGAGTCCAGTGAGTGTACTGGCACCACTGGGGATGCAGTGCAGTGAGTCCAGAGAGTGCAATGGCACCACCGCGGATGCACTGCAGTGAGTCCAGAGAGTGCACTGGCTCCACTGGGGATGCAGTGCAGTGAGTCCAGAGAGTGCACTGGCACCACTGGGGATGCACTGCAGTGAGTCCAGAGAGTGCACTGGCACCACTGGGGATGCACTGAAGTGAGTCCAGAGAGTGCAGTGGCACCACTGAGAATGCACTTCAGTGAGTCCAGAGAGTGCACTGGCACCACTGGGGATGCAGTGCAGTGAGTCCACAGAGTGCACTAGCACTACTGGGGATGCAGTGCAGTGAGTCCAGAGAGTGCGCTGGAACCACTGGGGATGCAGTGCAGTGAGTCCAGAGAGTGCACTGGCACCACTGGGGATGCAGTGCAGTGAGTCCAGAGAGTGCACTGGCACCACTGGGGATGCACTGCAGTGAGTCCAGTGAGTGCACTGGCACCACTGGGGATGCAGTGCAGTGAGTCCAGAGAGTGCACTGGCACCACTGGGGAAGCAGTGCAGTGAGTCCAGAGAGTGCACTGGCACCACTGGGGATGCAGTGCAGTGAGTCCAGAGAGTGCACTGGCACCACTGGGGATGCACTGCAGTGAGTCCAGAGAGTGCACTGGCACCACTGGGGATGCAGTGCAGTGAGTCCAGAGAGTGCACTGGCACCAATGAGAATGCAGTGCTGTGACTCCAGAGAGCGCACAGGCACCACTGGGCATGCAGTGCATTGAGTCCAGAGAGTGCACTGGCACCACTGGGGATGCACTGCAGTGAGCCCAGAGAGTGCACTGGCACCAGCGGGGATGCACTGCAGTCAGTCCAGTGAGTGCACTGGCACCACTGGGGAAGCAGTGCAGTGAGTCCAGAGAGTGCACTGGCACCACTGGGGATGCAGTTTAGTGAGTCCAGAGAGTGCACTGGCACCACTGGGGATGCAGTGCAGTGAGTCCAGTGAGTGTACTGTCACCACTGGGGATGCACTGCAGTGAGTCCAGAGAGTGCACTGGCACCACTGAGAATGCACTTCAGTGAGTCCAGAGAGTGCACTGGCACCACTGGGGATGCATTGCAGTGAGTGCAGGGAGTGCACTGGCACCACTGGGGATGCAGTGCAGTGAGTCCAGAGAGTGCACTGGCACCACTGTTGATGCAGTGCAGTGAGTCCAGAGAGTGCACTGGCACCACTGGGGATGCACTGCAGTGAGTCCAGAGAGTGCTTTGGCACCAGTGGGGATGCAGTGCAGTTACTCCAGAGACTGCACTGGCACCACCGGGGATGCAGTGCAGTGAGTCCAGAGAGTGCACTGGCACCACTGGGGATGCAGTGCAGTGAGTCCAGAGATTGCACTGGCACCACTGGGGTTGCAGTGCTGTGACTCCAGAGAGCGCACTGGCACCACTGGGGATGCAGTGCAGTGAGTCCAGAGAGTGCACTGGCACCACTGGGGATGCACTGCAGTGCGTCCAGTGAGTTCACTGGCACCACTGTGGAAGCAGTGCAGTGAGTCCAGAGAGTGCAGTGGCACCACTGGGGATGCAGTTTAGTGAGTCCAGAGAGTGCACTGGCACCACTGGGGATGCACTGCAGTGAGTCCAGAGAGTGCACTGGCACCACTGAGAATGCCCTTCAGTGAGTCCAGAGAGTGCACTGGCACCACTGGGGATGCACTGCAGTGAGTCCAGAGAGTGCAGTGGCACCACTGGGGATGCACTGCAGTGAGTCCAGAGAGTGCTTTAGCACTAGTGGGGATGCACTGCAGTTACTCCAGAGACTGCACTGGCACCACTGGGGATGCACTGCAGTGAGTCCAGAGAGTGCACTGGCAGCATTGGGGTGCAATGCAGTGAGACCAGAGAGTGCACTGGCACCACTGTGGATGCAGTGCAGTGAGTCCAGAGAGTGCACTGGCACCACTGGGGATGCACTGCAGTGAGTCCTGAGAGTACACTGGCTCCACCGGGGATGCCCTGCAGTGAGTCCAGAGAGTTCACTGGCGATGCAGTGCAGTGAGTCCAGAGAGTGCACTGGCACCACTGGGGATGCAGCGCAGTGAGTCCAGAGAGTGCACTGGCCCCACTGGGGATGCACTGCAGTGAGTCCAGAGAGTGCACTGTCACTACTGGGGATGCAGTGCAGTGAGTCCAGAGAGTGCACTGGCACCACTGGGGATGCACTTCAGTGAGTCCAGAGAGTGCACTGGCACCACTGGGGATGCACTGCAGTGAGTCCAGAGATTGCACTGGCACCACTGGGGATGCAGTTCAGTGAGTCCAGAGAGTGCACTGGCACCACTGGGGATGCAGTGCAGTGAGTCCAGAGAGTGCACTGGCACCACTGAGAATGCACTTCAGTGAGTCCAGAGAGTGCACTGGCACCACTGGGGATGCAGTGCAGTGAGTCCAGAGATTGCACTGGCACCACTGGGGATGCAGAGCTGTGACTCCAGAGAGCGCACTGGCACCACTGGGGATGCACTGCAGTGAGTCCAGAGAGTGCACTGGCACCACTGAGGATGCACTGCAGTGAGTCTAGAGAGTGCACTGGCACCACTGGGGATGCACTGCAGTGACTCGAAAGAGTGCACTGGCACCACTGGGGAAGCAGTGCAGTGAGTCCAGAGAGTGCACTGGCACCAGTGGGGATGCACTGCAGTGAGTCCAGAGAGTGCACTGTCACTACTGGGGATGCAGTGCAGTGAGTCCAGAGAGTGCACTGACACCACTGAGAATGCACTTCAGTGAGTCCAGAGAGTGCACTGGCACCACTGGGGATGCACTGCAGTTAGTCCAGAGATTGCACTGGCACCACTGGGGATGCAGTACAGTGAGTCCACACAGTGCACTAGCACCACCGCGGATGCACTGCAGTGAGTCCAGAGAGTGCACTGGCACCACTGGGGATGCAGTGCAGTGAGTCCAGAGAGTGCACTGGCACCACTGGGGATGCACTGCAGTGAGTCCAGAGAGTGCACTGGCACCACTGGGGATGCAGTGCAGTGAGTCCAGAGAGTGCACTGGCACCACTGAGAATGCAGTGCTGTGACTCCAGAGAGCGCACAGGCACCACTGGGCATGCAGTGCAGTGAGTCCAGAGAGTGCACTGGCACCACTGGGGATGCACTGCAGTGAGCCCAGAGAGTGCACTGGCACCAGCGGGGATGCACTGCAGTCAGTCCAGTGAGTGCACTGGCACCACTGGGGAAGCAGTGCAGTGAGTCCAGAGAGTGCAGTGGCACCACTGGTGATGCAGTTTAGTGAGTCCAGAGAGTGCACTGGCACCACTGGGGATGCAGTGCAGTGAGTCCAGTGAGTGTACTGTCACCACTGGGGATGCACTGCAGTGAGTCCAGAGAGTGCACTGGCACCACTGAGAATGCACTTCAGTGAGTCCAGAGAGTGCACTGGCACCACTGGGGATGCACTGCAGTGAGTGCAGGGAGTGCACTGGCACCACTGGGGATGCAGTGCAGTGAGTCCAGAGAGTGCACTGGCACCACTGTTGATGCAGTGCAGTGAGTCCAGAGAGTGCACTGGCACCACTGGGGATGCACTGCAGTGAGTCCAGAGAGTGCTTTGGCACCAGTGGGGATGCAGTGCAGTTACTCCAGAGACTGCACTGGCACCACCGGGGATGCAGTGCAGTGAGTCCAGAGAGTGCACTGGCACCACTGGGGATGCAGTGCAGTGAGTCCAGAGATTGCACTGGCACCACTGGGGTTGCAGTGCTGTGACTCCAGAGAGCGCACTGGCACCACTGGGGATGCAGTGCAGTGAGTCCAGAGAGTGCACTGGCACCACTGGGGATGCACTGCAGTGCGTCCAGTGAGTTCACTGGCACCACTGGGGAAGCAGTGCAGTGAGTCCAGAGAGTGCAGTGGCACCACTGGGGATGCAGTTTAGTGAGTCCAGAGAGTGCACTGGCACCACTGGGGATGCACTGCAGTGAGTCCAGAGAGTGCACTGGCACCACTGAGAATGCACTTCAATGAGTCCAGAGAGTGCACTGGCACCACTGGGGATGCACTGCAGTGAGTCCAGAGAGTGCAGTGGCACCACTGGGGATGCACTGCAGTGAGTCCAGAGAGTGCTTTAGCACTAGTGGGGATGCACTGCAGTTACTCCAGAGACTGCACTGGCACCACTGGGGATGCACTGCAGTGAGTCCAGAGAGTGCACTGGCAGCATTGGGGTGCACTGCAGTGAGACCAGAGAGTGCACTGGCACCACTGTGGATGCAGTGCAGTGAGTCCAGAGAGTGCACTGGCACCACTGGGGATGCACTGCAGTGAGTCCTGAGAGTACACTGGCTCCACCGGGGATGCCCTGCAGTGAGTCCAGAGAGTTCACTGGCGATGCAGTGCAGTGAGTCCAGAGAGTGCACTGGCACCACTGGGGATGCAGCGCAGTGAGTCCAGAGAGTGCACTGGCCCCACTGGGGATGCACTGCAGTGAGTCCAGAGAGTGCACTGTCACTACTGGGGATGCAGTGCAGTGAGTCCAGAGAGTGCACTGGCACCACTGGGGATGCACTTCAGTGAGTCCAGAGAGTGCACTGGCACCACTGGGGATGCACTGCAGTGAGTCCAGAGATTGCACTGGCACCACTGGGGATGCAGTTCAGTGAGTCCAGAGAGTGCACTGGCACCACTGGGGATGCAGTGCAGTGAGTCCAGAGAGTGCACTGGCACCACTGAGAATGCACTTCAGTGAGTCCAGAGAGTGCACTGGCACCACTGGGGATGCAGTGCAGTGAGTCCAGAGATTGCACTGGCACCACTGGGGATGCAGAGCTGTGACTCCAGAGAGCGCACTGGCACCACTGGGGATGCACTGCAGTGAGTCCAGAGAGTGCACTGGCACCACTGAGGATGCACTGCAGTGAGTCTAGAGAGTGCACTGGCACCACTGGGGATGCACTGCAGTGACTCGAAAGAGTGCACTGGCACCACTGGGGAAGCAGTGCAGTGAGTCCAGAGAGTGCACTGGCACCAGTGGGGATGCACTGCAGTGAGTCCAGAGAGTGCACTGTCACTACTGGGGATGCAGTGCAGTGAGTCCAGAGAGTGCACTGACACCACTGAGAATGCACTTCAGTGAGTCCAGAGAGTGCACTGGCACCACTGGGGATGCACTGCAGTTAGTCCAGAGATTGCACTGGCACCACTGGGGATGCAGTACAGTGAGTCCACACAGTGCACTAGCACCACTGGGGATGCAGTGCAGTGAGTCCAGAGAGTGCACTGGCACCACTGGGGATGCAGTGCAGTGAATCCAGAGAGTGCACTGGCACCACTGGTGATGCACTGCTGTGAGTCCAGAGAGTGCTCTTGCACCACAGGGGATGCTGTGCAGTGACTCAAAAGAGTTTACTGGCAGCACTGGGGATGCAGTGCAGTGAGTCCAGTGAGTGCACTGGCACCACTGGGGATGCAGTGCAGTGAGTCCAGAGAGTGCAATGGCACCACTGCGGATGCACTGCAGTGAGTCCAGAGAGTGCACTGGCTCCACTGGGGATGCAGTGCAGTGAGTCCAGAGAGTGCACTGGCACCACTGGGGATGCACTGCAGTGAGTCCAGAGAGTGTACTGGCACCACTGGGGATGCACTGAAGTGAGTCCAGAGAGTGCAGTGGCACCACTGAGAATGCACTTCAGTGAGTCCAGAGAGTGCACTGGCACCACTGGGGATGCAGTGCAGTGAGTCCACAGAGTGCACTAGCAGTACTGGGGATGCAGTGCAGTTAGTCCAGAGAGTGCGCTGGAACCACTGGGGATGCAGTGCAGTGAGTCCAGAGAGTGCACTGGCACCACTGGGGATGCAGTGCAATGACTCCAGAGAGTGCACTGGCACCACTGGGGATGCACTGCAGTGAGTCCAGTGAGTGCACTGGCACCACTGGGGAAGCAGTGCAGTGAGTCCAGAGAGTGCACTGGCACCACTGGGGATGCACTGCAGTGAGTCCAGAGAGTGCACTGGCACCACTGGGGATGCAGTGCAGTGAGTCCAGAGAGTGCACTGGCACCACTGGGGATGCACTGCAGTGAGCCCAGAGAGTGCACTGGCACCAGCGGGGATGCACTGCAGTCAGTCCAGTGAGTGCACTGGCACCACTGGGGAAGCAGTGCAGTGAGTCCAGAGAGTGCAGTGGCACCACTGGTGATGCAGTTTAGTGAGTCCAGAGAGTGCACTGGCACCACTGGGGATGCAGTGCAGTGAGTCCAGTGAGTGTACTGGCACCACTGGGGATGCACTGCAGTGAGTCCAGAGAGTGCACTGGCACCACTGAGAATGCACTTCAGTGAGTCCAGAGAGTGCACTGGCACCACTGGGGATGCACTGCAGTGAGTGCAGGGAGTGCACTGGCACCACTGGGGATGCAGTGCAGTGAGTCCAGAGAGTGCACTGGCACCACTGTTGATGCAGGGCAGTGAGTCCAGAGAGTGCACTGGCACCACTGGGGATGCACTGCAGTGAGTCCAGAGAGTGCTTTGGCACCAGTGGGGATGCAGTGCAGTTACTCCAGAGACTGCACTGGCACCACCGGGGATGCAGTGCAGTGAGTCCAGAGAGTGCACTGGCACCACTGGGGATGCAGTGCAGTGAGTCCAGAGATTGCACTGGCACCACTGGGAATGCAGTGCTGTGACTCCATAGAGCGCACTGGCACCACTGGGGATGCAGTGCAGTGAGTCCAGAGAGTGCACTGGCACCACTGGGGAAGCACTGCAGTGAGTCCAGTGAGTGCACTGGCACCACTGGGGAAGCAGTGCAGTGAGTCCAGAGAGTGCAGTGGCACCACTGGGGATGCAGTTTAGTGAGTCCAGAGAGTGCACTGGCACCACTGGGGATGCAGTGCAGTGAGTCCAGTGAGTGTACTGGCACCACTGGGGATGCACTGCAGTGAGTCCAGAGAGTGCACTGGCACCACTGAGAATGCACTTCAATGAGTCCAGAGAGTGCACTGGCACCACTGGGGATGCACTGCAGTGAGTCCAGAGAGTGCAGTGGCACCACTGGGGATGCACTGCAGTGAGTCCAGAGAGTACACTGGCACCAGTGGGGATGCACTGCAGTTACTCCAGAGACTGCACTGGCACCACTGGGGATGCACTGCAGTGAGTCCAGAGAGTGCACTGGCACCAGTGGGGATGCACTGCAGTGAGTCCAGAGAGTGCACTGGCACCACTGGGGATGCACTGCAGTGAGTCTAGAGAGTGCACTGTCACCACTGGGGATGCAGTACAGTGAGTCCACAGAGTTTACTGGCACCACTGGGGATGCAGTGCAGTGAGTCCAGAGAGTGCACTGGCACCACTGGGGATGCAGTGCAGTGAGTCCAGAGAGTGCACTGACACCACTGAGAATGCACTTCAGTGAGTCCAGAGAGTGCACTGGCACCACTGGGGATGCACTGCAGTTAGTCCAGAGATTGCACTGGCACCACTGGGGATGCAGTACAGTGAGTCCACACAGTGCACTAGCACCACCGCGGATGCACTGCAGTGAGTCCAGAGAGTGCACTGGCACCACTGGGGATGCAGTGCAGTGAGTCCAGAGAGTGCACTGGCACCACTGGGGATGCACTGCAGTGAGTCCAGAGAGTGCACTGGCACCACTGGGGATGCAGTGCAGTGAGTCCAGAGAGTGCACTGGCACCACTGAGAATGCAGTGCTGTGACTCCAGAGAGCGCACAGGCACCACTGGGCATGCAGTGCAGTGAGTCCAGAGAGTGCACTGGCACCACTGGGGATGCACTGCAGTGAGCCCAGAGAGTGCACTGGCACCAGCGGGGATGCACTGCAGTCAGTCCAGTGAGTGCACTGGCACCACTGGGGAAGCAGTGCAGTGAGTCCAGAGAGTGCAGTGGCACCACTGGTGATGCAGTTTAGTGAGTCCAGAGAGTGCACTGGCACCACTGGGGATGCAGTGCAGTGAGTCCAGTGAGTGTACTGTCACCACTGGGGATGCACTGCAGTGAGTCCAGAGAGTGCACTGGCACCACTGAGAATGCACTTCAGTGAGTCCAGAGAGTGCACTGGCACCACTGGGGATGCACTGCAGTGAGTGCAGGGAGTGCACTGGCACCACTGGGGATGCAGTGCAGTGAGTCCAGAGAGTGCACTGGCACCACTGTTGATGCAGTGCAGTGAGTCCAGAGAGTGCACTGGCACCACTGGGGATGCACTGCAGTGAGTCCAGAGAGTGCTTTGGCACCAGTGGGGATGCAGTGCAGTTACTCCAGAGACTGCACTGGCACCACCGGGGATGCAGTGCAGTGAGTCCAGAGAGTGCACTGGCACCACTGGGGATGCAGTGCAGTGAGTCCAGAGATTGCACTGGCACCACTGGGGTTGCAGTGCTGTGACTCCAGAGAGCGCACTGGCACCACTGGGGATGCAGTGCAGTGAGTCCAGAGAGTGCACTGGCACCACTGGGGATGCACTGCAGTGCGTCCAGTGAGTTCACTGGCACCACTGTGGAAGCAGTGCAGTGAGTCCAGAGAGTGCAGTGGCACCACTGGGGATGCAGTTTAGTGAGTCCAGAGAGTGCACTGGCACCACTGGGGATGCACTGCAGTGAGTCCAGAGAGTGCACTGGCACCACTGAGAATGCACTTCAATGAGTCCAGAGAGTGCACTGGCACCACTGGGGATGCACTGCAGTGAGTCCAGAGAGTGCAGTGGCACCACTGGGGATGCACTGCAGTGAGTCCAGAGAGTGCTTTAGCACTAGTGGGGATGCACTGCAGTTACTCCACAGACTGCACTGGCACCACTGGGGATGCACTGCAGTGAGTCCAGAGAGTGCACTGGCAGCATTGGGGTGCACTGCAGTGAGACCAGAGAGTGCACTGGCACCACTGTGGATGCAGTGCAGTGAGTCCAGAGAGTGCACTGGCACCACTGGGGATGCACTGCAGTGAGTCCTGAGAGTACACTGGCTCCACCGGGGATGCCCTGCAGTGAGTCCAGAGAGTTCACTGGCGATGCAGTGCAGTGAGTCCAGAGAGTGCACTGGCACCACTGGGGATGCAGCGCAGTGAGTCCAGAGAGTGCACTGGCCCCACTGGGGATGCACTGCAGTGAGTCCAGAGAGTGCACTGTCACTACTGGGGATGCACTGCAGTGAGTCCAGAGAGTGCTTTGGCACCAGTGGGGATGCAGTGCAGTTACTCCAGAGACTGCACTGGCACCACCGGGGATGCAGTGCAGTGAGTCCAGAGATTGCACTGGCACCACTGGGGTTGCAGTGCTGTGACTCCAGAGAGCGCACTGGCACCACTGGGGATGCAGTGCAGTGAGTCCAGAGAGTGCACTGGCACCACTGGGGATGCACTGCAGTGCGTCCAGTGAGTTCACTGGCACCACTGGGGAAGCAGTGCAGTGAGTCCAGAGAGTGCAGTGGCACCACTGGGGATGCAGTTTAGTGAGTCCAGAGAGTGCACTGGCACCACTGGGGATGCACTGCAGTGAGTCCAGAGAGTGCACTGGCACCACTGAGAATGCACTTCAATGAGTCCAGAGAGTGCACTGGCACCACTGGGGATGCACTGCAGTGAGTCCAGAGAGTGCAGTGGCACCACTGGGGATGCACTGCAGTGAGTCCAGAGAGTGCTTTAGCACTAGTGGGGATGCACTGCAGTTACTCCAGAGACTGCACTGGCACCACTGGGGATGCACTGCAGTGAGTCCAGAGAGTGCACTGGCAGCATTGGGGTGCACTGCAGTGAGACCAGAGAGTGCACTGGCACCACTGTGGATGCAGTGCAGTGAGTCCAGAGAGTGCACTGGCACCACTGGGGATGCACTGCAGTGAGTCCTGAGAGTACACTGGCTCCACCGGGGATGCCCTGCAGTGAGTCCAGAGAGTTCACTGGCGATGCAGTGCAGTGAGTCCAGAGAGTGCACTGGCACCACTGGGGATGCAGCGCAGTGAGTCCAGAGAGTGCACTGGCCCCACTGGGGATGCACTGCAGTGAGTCCAGAGAGTGCACTGTCACTACTGGGGATGCAGTGCAGTGAGTCCAGAGAGTGCACTGGCACCACTGGGGATGCACTTCAGTGAGTCCAGAGAGTGCACTGGCACCACTGGGGATGCACTGCAGTGAGTCCAGAGATTGCACTGGCACCACTGGGGATGCAGTTCAGTGAGTCCAGAGAGTGCACTGGCACCACTGGGGATGCAGTGCAGTGAGTCCAGAGAGTGCACTGGCACCACTGAGAATGCACTTCAGTGAGTCCAGAGAGTGCACTGGCACCACTGGGGATGCAGTGCAGTGAGTCCAGAGATTGCACTGGCACCACTGGGGATGCAGAGCTGTGACTCCAGAGAGCGCACTGGCACCACTGGGGATGCACTGCAGTGAGTCCAGAGAGTGCACTGGCACCACTGAGGATGCACTGCAGTGAGTCTAGAGAGTGCACTGGCACCACTGGGGATGCACTGCAGTGACTCGAAAGAGTGCACTGGCACCACTGGGGAAGCAGTGCAGTGAGTCCAGAGAGTGCACTGGCACCAGTGGGGATGCACTGCAGTGAGTCCAGAGAGTGCACTGTCACTACTGGGGATGCAGTGCAGTGAGTCCAGAGAGTGCACTGACACCACTGAGAATGCACTTCAGTGAGTCCAGAGAGTGCACTGGCACCACTGGGGATGCACTGCAGTTAGTCCAGAGATTGCACTGGCACCACTGGGGATGCAGTACAGTGAGTCCACACAGTGCACTAGCACCACTGGGGATGCAGTGCAGTGAGTCCAGAGAGTGCACTGGCACCACTGGGGATGCAGTGCAGTGAATCCAGAGAGTGCACTGGCACCACTGGTGATGCACTGCTGTGAGTCCAGAGAGTGCTCTTGCACCACAGGGGATGCTGTGCAGTGACTCAAAAGAGTTTACTGGCAGCACTGGGGATGCAGTGCAGTGAGTCCAGTGAGTGCACTGGCACCACTGGGGATGCAGTGCAGTGAGTCCAGAGAGTGCAATGGCACCACTGCGGATGCACTGCAGTGAGTCCAGAGAGTGCACTGGCTCCACTGGGGATGCAGTGCAGTGAGTCCAGAGAGTGCACTGGCACCACTGGGGATGCACTGCAGTGAGTCCAGAGAGTGTACTGGCACCACTGGGGATGCACTGAAGTGAGTCCAGAGAGTGCAGTGGCACCACTGAGAATGCACTTCAGTGAGTCCAGAGAGTGCACTGGCACCACTGGGGATGCAGTGCAGTGAGTCCACAGAGTGCACTAGCAGTACTGGGGATGCAGTGCAGTTAGTCCAGAGAGTGCGCTGGAACCACTGGGGATGCAGTGCAGTGAGTCCAGAGAGTGCACTGGCACCACTGGGGATGCAGTGCAATGACTCCAGAGAGTGCACTGGCACCACTGGGGATGCACTGCAGTGAGTCCAGTGAGTGCACTGGCACCACTGGGGAAGCAGTGCAGTGAGTCCAGAGAGTGCACTGGCACCACTGGGGATGCACTGCAGTGAGTCCAGAGAGTGCACTGGCACCACTGGGGATGCAGTGCAGTGAGTCCAGAGAGTGCACTGGCACCACTGGGGATGCACTGCAGTGAGCCCAGAGAGTGCACTGGCACCAGCGGGGATGCACTGCAGTCAGTCCAGTGAGTGCACTGGCACCACTGGGGAAGCAGTGCAGTGAGTCCAGAGAGTGCAGTGGCACCACTGGTGATGCAGTTTAGTGAGTCCAGAGAGTGCACTGGCACCACTGGGGATGCAGTGCAGTGAGTCCAGTGAGTGTACTGGCACCACTGGGGATGCACTGCAGTGAGTCCAGAGAGTGCACTGGCACCACTGAGAATGCACTTCAGTGAGTCCAGAGAGTGCACTGGCACCACTGGGGATGCACTGCAGTGAGTGCAGGGAGTGCACTGGCACCACTGGGGATGCAGTGCAGTGAGTCCAGAGAGTGCACTGGCACCACTGTTGATGCAGGGCAGTGAGTCCAGAGAGTGCACTGGCACCACTGGGGATGCACTGCAGTGAGTCCAGAGAGTGCTTTGGCACCAGTGGGGATGCAGTGCAGTTACTCCAGAGACTGCACTGGCACCACCGGGGATGCAGTGCAGTGAGTCCAGAGAGTGCACTGGCACCACTGGGGATGCAGTGCAGTGAGTCCAGAGATTGCACTGGCACCACTGGGAATGCAGTGCTGTGACTCCATAGAGCGCACTGGCACCACTGGGGATGCAGTGCAGTGAGTCCAGAGAGTGCACTGGCACCACTGGGGAAGCACTGCAGTGAGTCCAGTGAGTGCACTGGCACCACTGGGGAAGCAGTGCAGTGAGTCCAGAGAGTGCAGTGGCACCACTGGGGATGCAGTTTAGTGAGTCCAGAGAGTGCACTGGCACCACTGGGGATGCAGTGCAGTGAGTCCAGTGAGTGTACTGGCACCACTGGGGATGCACTGCAGTGAGTCCAGAGAGTGCACTGGCACCACTGAGAATGCACTTCAATGAGTCCAGAGAGTGCACTGGCACCACTGGGGATGCACTGCAGTGAGTCCAGAGAGTGCAGTGGCACCACTGGGGATGCACTGCAGTGAGTCCAGAGAGTACACTGGCACCAGTGGGGATGCACTGCAGTTACTCCAGAGACTGCACTGGCACCACTGGGGATGCACTGCAGTGAGTCCAGAGAGTGCACTGGCACCAGTGGGGATGCACTGCAGTGAGTCCAGAGAGTGCACTGGCACCACTGGGGATGCACTGCAGTGAGTCTAGAGAGTGCACTGTCACCACTGGGGATGCAGTACAGTGAGTCCACAGAGTTTACTGGCACCACTGGGGATGCAGTGCAGTGAGTCCAGAGAGTGCACTGGCACCACTGGGGATGCAGTGCAGTGAGTCCAGAGAGTGCACTGACACCACTGAGAATGCACTTCAGTGAGTCCAGAGAGTGCACTGGCACCACTGGGGATGCACTGCAGTTAGTCCAGAGATTGCACTGGCACCACTGGGGATGCAGTACAGTGAGTCCACACAGTGCACTAGCACCACCGCGGATGCACTGCAGTGAGTCCAGAGAGTGCACTGGCACCACTGGGGATGCAGTGCAGTGAGTCCAGAGAGTGCACTGGCACCACTGGGGATGCACTGCAGTGAGTCCAGAGAGTGCACTGGCACCACTGGGGATGCAGTGCAGTGAGTCCAGAGAGTGCACTGGCACCACTGAGAATGCAGTGCTGTGACTCCAGAGAGCGCACAGGCACCACTGGGCATGCAGTGCAGTGAGTCCAGAGAGTGCACTGGCACCACTGGGGATGCACTGCAGTGAGCCCAGAGAGTGCACTGGCACCAGCGGGGATGCACTGCAGTCAGTCCAGTGAGTGCACTGGCACCACTGGGGAAGCAGTGCAGTGAGTCCAGAGAGTGCAGTGGCACCACTGGTGATGCAGTTTAGTGAGTCCAGAGAGTGCACTGGCACCACTGGGGATGCAGTGCAGTGAGTCCAGTGAGTGTACTGTCACCACTGGGGATGCACTGCAGTGAGTCCAGAGAGTGCACTGGCACCACTGAGAATGCACTTCAGTGAGTCCAGAGAGTGCACTGGCACCACTGGGGATGCACTGCAGTGAGTGCAGGGAGTGCACTGGCACCACTGGGGATGCAGTGCAGTGAGTCCAGAGAGTGCACTGGCACCACTGTTGATGCAGTGCAGTGAGTCCAGAGAGTGCACTGGCACCACTGGGGATGCACTGCAGTGAGTCCAGAGAGTGCTTTGGCACCAGTGGGGATGCAGTGCAGTTACTCCAGAGACTGCACTGGCACCACCGGGGATGCAGTGCAGTGAGTCCAGAGAGTGCACTGGCACCACTGGGGATGCAGTGCAGTGAGTCCAGAGATTGCACTGGCACCACTGGGGTTGCAGTGCTGTGACTCCAGAGAGCGCACTGGCACCACTGGGGATGCAGTGCAGTGAGTCCAGAGAGTGCACTGGCACCACTGGGGATGCACTGCAGTGCGTCCAGTGAGTTCACTGGCACCACTGTGGAAGCAGTGCAGTGAGTCCAGAGAGTGCAGTGGCACCACTGGGGATGCAGTTTAGTGAGTCCAGAGAGTGCACTGGCACCACTGGGGATGCACTGCAGTGAGTCCAGAGAGTGCACTGGCACCACTGAGAATGCACTTCAATGAGTCCAGAGAGTGCACTGGCACCACTGGGGATGCACTGCAGTGAGTCCAGAGAGTGCAGTGGCACCACTGGGGATGCACTGCAGTGAGTCCAGAGAGTGCTTTAGCACTAGTGGGGATGCACTGCAGTTACTCCACAGACTGCACTGGCACCACTGGGGATGCACTGCAGTGAGTCCAGAGAGTGCACTGGCAGCATTGGGGTGCACTGCAGTGAGACCAGAGAGTGCACTGGCACCACTGTGGATGCAGTGCAGTGAGTCCAGAGAGTGCACTGGCACCACTGGGGATGCACTGCAGTGAGTCCTGAGAGTACACTGGCTCCACCGGGGATGCCCTGCAGTGAGTCCAGAGAGTTCACTGGCGATGCAGTGCAGTGAGTCCAGAGAGTGCACTGGCACCACTGGGGATGCAGCGCAGTGAGTCCAGAGAGTGCACTGGCCCCACTGGGGATGCACTGCAGTGAGTCCAGAGAGTGCACTGTCACTACTGGGGATGCACTGCAGTGAGTCCAGAGAGTGCTTTGGCACCAGTGGGGATGCAGTGCAGTTACTCCAGAGACTGCACTGGCACCACCGGGGATGCAGTGCAGTGAGTCCAGAGATTGCACTGGCACCACTGGGGTTGCAGTGCTGTGACTCCAGAGAGCGCACTGGCACCACTGGGGATGCAGTGCAGTGAGTCCAGAGAGTGCACTGGCACCACTGGGGATGCACTGCAGTGCGTCCAGTGAGTTCACTGGCACCACTGTGGAAGCAGTGCAGTGAGTCCAGAGAGTGCAGTGGCACCACTGGGGATGCAGTTTAGTGAGTCCAGAGAGTGCACTGGCACCACTGGGGATGCACTGCAGTGAGTCCAGAGAGTGCACTGGCACCACTGAGAATGCACTTCAATGAGTCCAGAGAGTGCACTGGCACCACTGGGGATGCACTGCAGTGAGTCCAGAGAGTGCAGTGGCACCACTGGGGATGCACTGCAGTGAGTCCAGAGAGTGCTTTAGCACTAGTGGGGATGCACTGCAGTTACTCCAGAGACTGCACTGGCACCACTGGGGATGCACTGCAGTGAGTCCAGAGAGTGCACTGGCAGCATTGGGGTGCACTGCAGTGAGACCAGAGAGTGCACTGGCACCACTGTGGATGCAGTGCAGTGAGTCCAGAGAGTGCACTGGCACCACTGGGGATGCACTGCAGTGAGTCCTGAGAGTACACTGGCTCCACCGGGGATGCCCTGCAGTGAGTCCAGAGAGTTCACTGGCGATGCAGTGCAGTGAGTCCAGAGAGTGCACTGGCACCACTGGGGATGCAGCGCAGTGAGTCCAGAGAGTGCACTGGCCCCACTGGGGATGCACTGCAGTGAGTCCAGAGAGTGCACTGTCACTACTGGGGATGCAGTGCAGTGAGTCCAGAGAGTGCACTGGCACCACTGGGGATGCACTTCAGTGAGTCCAGAGAGTGCACTGGCACCACTGGGGATGCACTGCAGTGAGTCCAGAGATTGCACTGGCACCACTGGGGATGCAGTTCAGTGAGTCCAGAGAGTGCACTGGCACCACTGGGGATGCAGTGCAGTGAGTCCAGAGAGTGCACTGGCACCACTGAGAATGCACTTCAGTGAGTCCAGAGAGTGCACTGGCACCACTGGGGATGCAGTGCAGTGAGTCCAGAGATTGCACTGGCACCACTGGGGATGCAGAGCTGTGACTCCAGAGAGCGCACTGGCACCACTCGGGATGCACTGCAGTGAGTCCAGAGAGTGCACTGGCACCACTGAGGATGCACTGCAGTGAGTCTAGAGAGTGCACTGGCACCACTGGGGATGCACTGCAGTGACTCGAAAGAGTGCACTGGCACCACTGGGGAAGCAGTGCAGTGAGTCCAGAGAGTGCACTGGCACCAGTGGGGATGCACTGCAGTGAGTCCAGAGAGTGCACTGTCACTACTGGGGATGCAGTGCAGTGAGTCCAGAGAGTGCACTGACACCACTGAGAATGCACTTCAGTGAGTCCAGAGAGTGCACTGGCACCACTGGGGATGCACTGCAGTTAGTCCAGAGATTGCACTGGCACCACTGGGGATGCAGTACAGTGAGTCCACACAGTGCACTAGCACCACTGGGGATGCAGTGCAGTGAGTCCAGAGAGTGCACTGGCACCACTGGGGATGCAGTGCAGTGAATCCAGAGAGTGCACTGGCACCACTGGTGATGCACTGCTGTGAGTCCAGAGAGTGCTCTTGCACCACAGGGGATGCTGTGCAGTGACTCAAAAGAGTTTACTGGCAGCACTGGGGATGCAGTGCAGTGAGTCCAGTGAGTGCACTGGCACCACTGGGGATGCAGTGCAGTGAGTCCAGAGAGTGCAATGGCACCACTGCGGATGCACTGCAGTGAGTCCAGAGAGTGCACTGGCTCCACTGGGGATGCAGTGCAGTGAGTCCAGAGAGTGCACTGGCACCACTGGGGATGCACTGCAGTGAGTCCAGAGAGTGTACTGGCACCACTGGGGATGCACTGAAGTGAGTCCAGAGAGTGCAGTGGCACCACTGAGAATGCACTTCAGTGAGTCCAGAGAGTGCACTGGCACCACTGGGGATGCAGTGCAGTGAGTCCACAGAGTGCACTAGCAGTACTGGGGATGCAGTGCAGTTAGTCCAGAGAGTGCGCTGGAACCACTGGGGATGCAGTGCAGTGAGTCCAGAGAGTGCACTGGCACCACTGGGGATGCAGTGCAATGACTCCAGAGAGTGCACTGGCACCACTGGGGATGCACTGCAGTGAGTCCAGTGAGTGCACTGGCACCACTGGGGATGCAGTGCAGTGAGTCCAGAGAGTGCACTGGCACCACTGGGGAAGCAGTGCAGTGAGTCCAGAGAGTGCACTGGCACCACTGGGGATGCACTGCAGTGAGTCCAGAGAGTGCACTGGCACCACTGGGGATGCAGTGCAGTGAGTCCAGAGAGTGCACTGGCACCACTGGGGATGCACTGCAGTGAGCCCAGAGAGTGCACTGGCACCAGCGGGGATGCACTGCAGTCAGTCCAGTGAGTGCACTGGCACCACTGGGGAAGCAGTGCAGTGAGTCCAGAGAGTGCAGTGGCACCACTGGTGATGCAGTTTAGTGAGTCCAGAGAGTGCACTGGCACCACTGGGGATGCAGTGCAGTGAGTCCAGTGAGTGTACTGGCACCACTGGGGATGCACTGCAGTGAGTCCAGAGAGTGCACTGGCACCACTGAGAATGCACTTCAGTGAGTCCAGAGAGTGCACTGGCACCACTGGGGATGCACTGCAGTGAGTGCAGGGAGTGCACTGGCACCACTGGGGATGCAGTGCAGTGAGTCCAGAGAGTGCACTGGCACCACTGTTGATGCAGGGCAGTGAGTCCAGAGAGTGCACTGGCACCACTGGGGATGCACTGCAGTGAGTCCAGAGAGTGCTTTGGCACCAGTGGGGATGCAGTGCAGTTACTCCAGAGACTGCACTGGCACCACCGGGGATGCAGTGCAGTGAGTCCAGAGAGTGCACTGGCACCACTGGGGATGCAGTGCAGTGAGTCCAGAGATTGCACTGGCACCACTGGGGATGCAGTGCTGTGACTCCATAGAGCGCACTGGCACCACTGGGGATGCAGTGCAGTGAGTCCAGAGAGTGCACTGGCACTACTGGGGAAGCACTGCAGTGAGTCCAGTGAGTGCACTGGCACCACTGGGGAAGCAGTGCAGTGAGTCCAGAGAGTGCAGTGGCACCACTGGGGATGCAGTTTAGTGAGTCCAGAGAGTGCACTGGCACCACTGGGGATGCAGTGCAGTGAGTCCAGTGAGTGTACTGGCACCACTGGGGATGCACTGCAGTGAGTCCAGAGAGTGCACTGGCACCACTGAGAATTCACTTCAATGAGTCCAGAGAGTGCACTGGCACCACTGGGGATGCACTGCAGTGAGTCCAGAGAGTGCAGTGGCACCACTGGGGATGCACTGCAGTGAGTCCAGAGAGTACACTGGCACCAGTGGGGATGCACTGCAGTTACTCCAGAGACTGCACTGGCACCACTGGGGATGCACTGCAGTGAGTCCAGAGAGTGCACTGGCACCAGTGGGGATGCACTGCAGTGAGTCCAGAGAGTGCACTGGCACCACTGGGGATGCACTGCAGTGAGTCTAGAGAGTGCACTGTCACCACTGGGGATGCAGTACAGTGAGTCCACAGAGTTCACTGGCACCACTGGGGATGCAGTGCAGTGAGTCCAGAGAGTGCACTGGCACCACTGGGGATGCAGTGCAGTGAATCCAGTGAGTGCACTGGCAGCACTGGGGATGCAGTGCAGTGAGTCCAGAGAGTGCACTGGCACTACTGGGGATGCAGTGCAGTGAGTCCAGAGAGTGCACTGGCACCACTGGGGATGCACTGCAGTGAGTCCAGAGAGTGCACTGGCCCCACTGGGGATGCAGTGCAGTGAGTCCTGAGAGTGCACTGGCCCCACTGGGGATGCAGTGCAGTGAGTCCTGAGAGTGCACTGGCACCACTGGGGATGCACTGCAGTGAGTCCAGAGAGTGCACTGGCACCACTGGGGATGCAGTACAGTGAGTCCACACAGTGCACTAGCACCACTGGGGATGCAGTGCAGTGAGTCCAGAGAGTGCACTGGCACCACTGGGGATGCAGTGCAGTGAGTCCAGAGAGTGCACTGGCACCACTGGTGATGCACTGCTGTGAGTCCAGAGAGTGCTCTTGCACCACAGGGGATGCAGTGCAGTGACTCAAGAGAGTGCACTGGCAGCACTGGGGATGCAGTGCAGTGAGTCCAGAGAGTGCACTGGCACCACTGGAGATGCAGTGCAGTGAGTCCAGAGAGTGCACTGGCCGCACTGGGGATGCACTGCAGTGAGTCCAGAGAGTGCACTGGCACCACTGGGGATGCACTGCAGTGAGTCCAGAGAGTGTACTGGCACCACTGGGGATGCACTGAAGTGAGTCCAGAGAGTGCACTGGCACCACTGAGAATGCACTTCAGTGAGTCCAGAGAGTGCACTGGCACCACTGGGGATGCACTGCAGTGAGTCCACAGAGTGCACAAGCACCACTGGGGATGCAGTGCAGTGAGTCCAGAGAGTGCGCTGGAACCACTGGGGATGCAGTGCAGTGAGTCCAGAGAGTGCACTGGCACCACTGGGGATGCAGTACAGTGAGTCCAGAGAGTGCACTGGCACCACTGGGGATGCACTGCAGTGAGTCCAGAGAGTGCACTGGCACCACTGGGGATGCAGTGCAGTGAGTCCAGAGAGTGCACTGGCACCACTGGGGAAGCAGTGCAGTAAGTCCAGAGAGTGCAGTGGCACCACTAGGGATGCAGTGCAGTGAGTCCAGAGAGTGCACTGGCAGCACTGGGGATGCAGTGCAGTGAGTCCAGAGAGTGCACTGGCACCACTGGGGATGCAGTTCAGTGAGTCCAGAGAGTGCACTGGCACCTCTGGGGATGCAGTGCAGTGAGTCCAGAGAGTGCACTGGCACCACTGAGAATGCACTTCAGTGAGTCCAGAGAGTGCACTGGCACCACTGGGGATGCAGTGCAGTGAGTCCAGAGATTGCACTGGCACCACTGGGGATGCAGTGCTGTGACTCCAGAGAGCGCACAGGCACCACTGGGGATGCAGTGCAGTGAGTCCAGAGAGTGCACTGGCACCACTGGGGATGCACTGCAGTGAGCCCAGAGAGTGCACTGGCACCAGTGGGGATGCACTGCAGTGAGTCCAGTGAGTGCACTGGCACCACTGGGGAAGCAGTGCAGTGAGTCCAGAGAGTGCAGAGGCACCACTGGTGATGCAGTTTAGTGAGTCCAGAGAGTGCACTGGCACCACTGGGGATGCAGTGCAGTGAGTCCAGTGAGTGTACTGGCACCACTGGGGATGCACTGCAGTGAGTCCAGAGAGTGCACTGGCACCACTGAGAATGCACTTCAGTGAGTCCAGAGAGTGCACTGGCACCACTGGGGATGCAGTGCTGTGACTCCAGAGAGTGCAGAGGCACCACTGGGGATGCAGTGCAGTGAGTCCAGAGAGTGCACTGGCACCACTGGGGATGCAGTGCAGTGAGTGCAGAGAGTGCACTGGCACCACTGGGGATGCACTGCAGTGAGTCCAGAGAGTGCACTGTCACCACCGGGGATGCACTGCAGTGAGTCCAGAGAGTGCACTGTCACCACTGGGGATGCACTGCAGTGAGTCCAGAGAGTGAACTGGCACCACTGGGGATGCAGTGCAGTGAGTCCAGAGACTTCACTGGCACCACTGGGAATGCAGAGAAGTGAGTGCAGAGAGTGCACTGGCACCACTGGGGATGCAGTGCAGTGAGTCCAGAGAGTGCACTGGCACCACTGGGGATGCACTGCAGTGAGTCCAGAGAGTGCACTGGCACTACCTGTGATGCAGTGCAGTGAGTCCAGAGAGTGCACTGGCACCAATGAGGCTGCAGTGCAGTGAGTCCAGAGAGTGCACTGGCACCACTGGGGATGCAGTGCAGTGAGTCCAGAGAGTGCACTGGCACCAGTGGGGATGCACTGCAGTGAGTCCAGTGAGTGCACTGGCACCACTGGGGATGCACTGCAGTGAGTCCAGAGAGTGCACTGGCACCACTGGTGATGCACTACAGTGAGTCCAGAGATTGCACTGGCACCACTGGGGATGCAGTGCAGTGAGTCCAGAGAGTGCACTGGCACCACTGGGGATGCAGTGCATTGAGTCCAGAGAGTGCACTGGCACAACTGGGGATGCACTTCAGTGAGTCCAGAGAGTGCACTGGCACCAGTGGGGATGCAGTGCAGTGAGTCCAGAGAGTGCACTGGCACCACTGGGGATGCAGTGCAGTGAGTCCAGAGAGTACACTGGCACCAGTGGGGATGCAGTGCAGTGAGTCCAGAGAGTGCACTGGCACCACTGGGGATGCAGCGCAGTGAGTCCAGAGAGTGCACTGGCACCACTGGGGATGTGTCCAGTGAGTCCAGTGAGTGCACTGGCACCACTGGGGATGCAGTGCAGTGAGCCCAGAGAGTACACTGGCACCAGTGGGGATGCAGTGCAGTGAGTCCAGAGAGTGCACTGGCACCACTGGGGATGCAGTGCAGTGAGTCCAGAGAGTGCACTGGCACCACTGGGGATGCAGTCCAGTGAGTCCAGTGAATGCACTGTCACCACCGGGGATGCAGTGCAGTGAGTCCAGAGAGTGCACTGGCCCCACTGGGGATGCAGTGCAGTGAATCCAGTGAGTGCACTGGCACCACTGGGGATGCAGTGCAGTGAGTCCAGAGAGTGCACTGTCACTACTGGGGATGCAGTGCAGTGAGTCCAGAGAGTGCACTGGCACCACTGGGGATGCAGTGCAGTGAGTCCAGAGAGTGCACTGGCACCACTGGGGATGCACTGCAGTGAGTCCAGAGATTGCACTGACACCAATGGGGATGCAGTACAGTGAGTCCAAACAGTGCACTAGCACCACTGGGGATGCAGTGCAGTGAGTCCAGAGAGTGCACTGGCACCACTGGGGATGCAGTGCAGTGAGTCCAGAGAGTGCACTGGCACCACTGGTGAGCACTGCTGTGAGTCCAGAGAGTGCTCTTGCACCACAGGGGATGCAGTGCAGTGACTCAAGAGAGTGCACTGGCAGCACTGGGGATGCAGTGCAGTGAGTCCAGAGAGTGCACTGGCACCACTGGAGATGCAGTGCAGTGAGTCCAGAGAGTGCAATGGCACCACTGCGGATGCACTGCAGTGAGTCCAGAGAGTGCACTGGCACCACTGGGGATGCACAGAAGTGAGTCCAGAGAGTGCACTGGCACCACTGAGAATGCACTTCAGTGAGTCCAGAGAGTGCACTGGCACCACTGGGGATGCACTGCAGTGAGTACACAGACTGCACTAGCACCACTGGGGATGCAGTGCAGTGAGTCCAGAGAGTGCGCTGGAACCACTGGGGATGCAGTGCAGTGAGTCCAGAGAGTGCACTGGCACCACTGGGGATGCAGTGCAGTGAGTCCAGAGAGTGCACTGGCACCAGTGGGGATGCACTGCAGTGAGTCCAGTGAGTGCACTGGCACCACTGGGGATGCAGTGCAGTGAGTCCAGAGAGTGCACTGGCACCACTGGGGAAGCAGTGCAGTGAGTCCAGAGAGTGCACTGGCACCACTGGGGATGCAGTGCAGTGAGTCCAGAGAGTGCACTGGCAGCACTGGGGATGCAGTGCAGTGAGTCCAGAGAGTGCACTGGCACCACTGGGGATGCAGTGCAGTGAGTCCAGAGAGTGCACTGGCACCACTGGGGATGCACTGCAGTGACTCCAGAGAGTGCACTGGCACCAGTGGGGATGCAGTGCAGTGAGTCCAGAGAGTGCACTGGCACCACTGGTGATGCACTGCAGTGAGTCCAGAGAATGCACTCGCACCACTGGGGATGCAGTGCAGTGAGTCCAGAGAGTGCACTGGAACCACTGGGGATGCAGTGCAGTGAGTCCAGAGAGTGCACTGGCACCAGAGGGAATGCACTGCAGTGAGTCCAGTGAGTGCACTGGCACCACTGTGGATGCACTGCAGTGAGTCCAGAGAGTGCACTGGCACCACTGGGGATGCAGTGCAGTGAGTCCAGAGAGTGCACAGGCACCACTGGGGATGCACTGCAGTGAGTCCAGAGAGTGCACTGGCACCACTGGGGATGCACTGCAGTGAGTCCAGAGAGTGCACTGGCACCACTGGTGATGCAGTACAGTGAGTCCAGAGAGTGCACTGGCACCACTGGGGATGCAGTGCAGTGAGTCCAGAGAGTGCACTGGCACCACTGGGGATGCACTGCAGTTAGTCCAGAGAGTGCACTGTCACCACTGGGGATGCAGTACAGTGAGTCCACATAGTGCACTGGCACCAGTGGGGATGCAGTACAGTGAGTCCAGAGAGTGCACTGGCACCACTGGGCATGCAGTGCAGTGAGTCCAGAGAGTGCACTGGCACCACCGGGGATGCACTTCAGTGACTCCACAGAGTGCACTGGCACCACTGGGGATGCAGTGCAGTGAGTCCAAAGACTTCACTGGCACCACTGGGGATGCAGTGCAGTGAGTCCAGAGAGTGCACTGGCACCACTGGGGATGCACTGCAGTGAGTCCAGAGAGTGCACTGGCACCACTGGGGATGCACTACAGTGAGTCCAGAGAGTGCACTGGCACCACTGGGGATGCAGTGCAGTGAGTCCAGAGAGTGCACTGGCACCACTGGGGATGCAGTGCAGTGAGTCCAGTGAGTGTACTGGCACCACTGGGGATGCACTTCAGTGAGCCCAGAGAGTGCACTGGCACCACTGAGAATGCACTTCAGTGAGTCCAGAGAGTGCACTGGCACCACTGGGGATGCACTGCAGTGAGTCCAGAGACTGCACTAGCACCACTGGGGATGCAGTGCAGTGAGTCCTGTGAGTACACTGGCACCACTGGGGATGCAGTGCAGTGAGTCCAGAGAGTGCACTGGCACCACTGGAGATGCAGTACAGTGAGTCCAGGGAATGCACTGGAACCACTGGGGATGCAGTGCAGTGAGTCCAGAGAGTGCACTGGCACCACTGGGGATGCAGTGCAGTGACTCCAGAGAGTGCACTGGCACCACTTGGGATGCAGTGCAGTGAGTCCAGAGAGTACACTGGCACCACTGGGGATGCAGTGCAGTGAGTCCAGAGAGTGCACTGGCACCACCGATGATGCAGTACAGTGAGTCCAGTGAAGTGCACTGGCACTACTGGGGATGTAGTGCAGTGACTCGAGAGAGTGCACTGGCACCACTGGGGATGCAGTGCAGTGAGTCCAGAGAGTGCACTGGCACCACTGGGTATGCACTGCAGTGAGTCCAGAGAGTGCACTGGCAGCAGTGGGGATGCAGTGCAGTGAGTCCAGAGAGTGCACTGGCACCACTGGGGATGCAGTGCAGTGCGTCCAGAGACTTCACTGGCACCACTGGGAATGCAGTGCAGTGAGTCCAGAGAGTGCACTGGCACCACTGGGGATGCACTGCAGTGAGTCCAGAGAGTGCACTGGCACCACTGGGGATGCAGTGCAGTGAGTCCAGAGAGTGCACTGACACCACTGGGGATGCGGTGCAGTGAGTCCAGAGAGTGCACTGGCACCACTGGGGATGCAGTGCAGTGAGTCCAGAGAGTGCACTGGCACCACTGGTGATGCAGTCCAGTGAGTCCAGTGAATGCACTGGCACAACTGGGGATGCTGTGCAGTGAGTGCAGAGAGTGCACTGGCACCACCTGTGATGCAGTACAGTGTGTCCAGTGAGTGCACTGGCACCACTGGGATGCAGTGCTGTGACTCTGGAGAGCGCACTGGCACCACTGGGGATGCAGTGTAGTCAGTCCAGTGAGTGCACTGGCACCACTGGGGATGCAGTGCAGTGAGTGCAGAGAGTGCAATGGCACCAATGGGGATGCACTTCAGTGAGTCCAGAGAGTGCACTGGCACCACTGGGGATGCAGTGCAGTGAGTCCAGAGATTGCACTGGCACCACTGGGGATGCAGTGCTGTGACTCCAGAGAGCGCACTGGCACCACTGGACATGCAGTGCAGTGAGTGCAGAGAGTGCACTGGCACCACTGGTGATGCACTTCAGTTTGTCCAGAGAGTGCACTGGCACCACTGGGGATGCAGTGCAGTGAGTCCAGAGAGTGCACTGGCACCACTGGGGATGCACTGCAGTGAGTCCAGAGAGTGCACTGGCACCACTGGGGATGCACTGCAGTGAGTCCAGAGAGTGCACTGGCACCACTGGGGCTGCAGTGCAGTGAGTCCAGAGAGTGCACTGGCACCACTGGGGATGCAGTGCAGTGAGTCCAGAGATTGCACTGACACCACTGGGGATGCAGTGCAGTGAGTCCAGAGATTGCACTGGCACCACTGGGGATGCAGTGCAGTGAGTGCAGAGAGTGCACTGGCACCACTGGGAATGCACTTCAGTGAGTTCAGAGAGTGCACTTGCACCACTGGGGATGGGTTTCAAGCCAACTGCATTAACTGCTCATGCTTCTTTCTTATGAGACGTTAGTAAACCAATTACATAGCCTTGTCAAGACTAAATCACAGGTAAAAATCCTATACATCTCATGTGGCCAACCACTCCCAACTAGGATTCCAAGAACCAGGAGGTTTGGTGAAAATAGGGCTAGTGCTATTAGAGGGGTGATTATTAGGGTAAGCCCTAAGCTGTCTTTAATGGAGAAGTATGGGTGGAATGGGATTTTGTCGCAGTCTGATACGATTCCTAGTGGGTTATTTGAGCCTGATTCGTGTAGGAAGGTTAGGTGGACTAGGGTGATTCCTGCAATTAGGAAGGGCAGTAGGAAGTGGATGGCGAAGAATCGGGTTAAGGTTGGATTGTCTACTGAGAATCCTCCTCAGGCTCATTCTACTAGAGTTTGCCCAATGTACGGGATGGCTGAGAATAGGTTGGTGATTACGGTGGCCCCTCAGAATGACATTTGTCCTCATGGTAGGACATACCCTACGAAGGCAGTTGCTATTAGGGTGAGTAGGAGGATTACTCCTGTGTTTCAGGTTTCTTTGTATAGGTAGGAGCCGTAGTAGAGGCCTCGTCCGATGTGTAAGTAGATGCAGATAAAGAAGAGCGAAGCACCGTTGGCGTGGAGGTTGCGGATGAGCCATCCGTACTGGACGTCTCGGCATGTGTGAGCTACTGAGGAGAAGGCGAGTGAAGTGTCTGCGGTGTAGTGTATGGCTAGTAGCAGGCCTGTTAGGATTTGTGTGGCTAAGCAGATGGCTAGAAGGGAGCCGAAGTTTCATCAGGCAGAGATGTTGGAGGGGGCGGGTAGGTCGATTAGGGAGTTGTTGATTATTTTTAGTAGGGGATGGGATTTGCGGATGTTAGGGGCCATTAGTGAGTCTGTGTGTTATTAGGATTATTACCAGGATGGAGAGGGCGAAGGATCCTAGGTAGGCCTTAATTAGCCCTGTGTGTATTGAGGTTGCGGCTTTGCTTGCGGCTACTTGTAGTTCAGCAAGGCCCTCTGGCCCTATTTTTTTGAGTCAGGAGAGGTCGATCAAGTGTAGGGCAATGTTTTGTCCCTTTTCTAGTAGGTTTTTGGAGAAGAATCGGTGTACTAGGGGGTTGAAGTACCCTAATGCAGAGGAGAAGTTTATGAGGGGGTTTGGTTTGGGGTGAGTGAGGGTGTGTGTTATGTTCGATAGTTCTAGGGCTAGGATGATTCCTAGGATTGTTATGAGGATGGCAGCGGTTTTGGTGATAAGGGGTATGGTTATTGGGGGGGTTTTGGTTGGTGTGATGAAAGAGGTAATGATTATTCCTGCTGTAATGCTGCCTAGGGCGAGTCGGGTTAGGGGGGCGGTGATTAGTGGGTTGTTTTCGTTTATTGATACTATTGGGGGGATTCGGGTTTGTCCAGCTTGGACTAGGATGGTTATGCGGATGCTGTAGGTTGCGGTGAATGCTGTGGCTATAAGGGTTAGGAGTAGGGCTCAAGTATTTAGGTATGATGTGTTTAAGCTTTCGATGATGAGGTCTTTTGAGTAGAATCCGGCTAGGAATGGGGTTCCTATCAGCGCCAGGTTTCCGATGGTTAGGCAGGAAGTAGTGACTGGGAGTATTTTCTGTAGGCCTCCTATCTTTCGGATATCTTGTTCTCCGTTTAGGTTGTGGATGATAGACCCTGAGCATAGGAATAGTATGGCTTTAAAGAAGGCATGGGTTGAGATGTGTAGGAAGGCTAGTTGTGGGAGGTTTAGTCCGATAGTGACTATTATTAGTCCTAGTTGGCTGGATGTTGAGAAAGCAATGATTTTTTTGATGTCATTTTGGGTTAGGGCGCATGTGGCAGCGAATAGGGTTGATAGAGCACCTAGGCATAGGCAGGCAGTTAGGGCTGTCTGGTTGGTGGCTAGCAGGGGGTGCATGCGGATGAGCAGGAAGATTCCGGCTACTACTATGGTACTGGAGTGCAGTAGGGCTGATACTGGGGTGGGGCCTTCTATTGCTGCGGGCAGTCATGGGTGGAGTCCAAATTGGGCGGATTTTCCTGCGGCTGCGAGGATTAATCCTATGAGGGGGAGGATTGGGGTTTGGTGGGGGTGTACGGCTTGTTGGATCTCTCAGGTGTTGAATGTTGAAGCTAGTCATGCTATGCTCAGGATCAGTCCGATGTCTCCGATTCGGTTGTAGATTACGGCTTGTAGGGCGGCGGTGTTGGCATCTGCTCGGCCTTGTCATCAGCCGATGAGAAGGAAGGACATGATTCGTACTCCTTCCCAGCCTACGAATAGGAGGAATATGTTGTTTGCGGTTGTTAGGAGGAGTATGGCGACTAGGAATGTCAGTAGGTAGGTGAAAAATTTTGTTACGTATGGCTCTGAGGCCATGTATCATATGGCGAATTGTAGGATTGATCATGTTACAAATAGGGCGATTGGAAGAAATGTTATTGAGTATTGGTCTATTTTTAGGCTCAGGGGGATTTTAAAGTTTATAATGAATTTTCACTCCCAGTGGCAGGTGACAGATTCTACTCCCGAGTAGATGAATGCGGTTGTAGGGGCTAGGCTAATTAGGAATGCGGTTTTAACAGCGCGGGTGGTGGCTTGTGGGGTGTTTTTAAAGTTTTTAAATAGAAATGGCAGGATGATTGGGGTTAGGAGGATTGTCAGCGTGAGTAGTGTGAGGGAGTTGATTAGTAGTGTGGGGTTCACTCCTTTTACTTGGATTTGCACCAAGATGGGTGGTTCCTAAGACCAGTGGATTGCTGTTATCCTTTAAAAGTAAGGGGGCTGAGGTTTTAGGCTCAGATGTAAGAGTTAGCAGCTCTTGTTGGTTAAACCCTCCCCTCGGCAGGTAAGAAGGTTTGAACTTCTATTCTTAGAATCACAGTCTAATGTTTGGTTTAAACTATACTTGCATGAGGGGATTCCGGAGATCAGTTCGGGTTTGAGGATTAGGAGGAATATTGGGATAATGTGGAGCGTTATGAGCAGGTGTTCTCGCGTGGTTGAGTTTTGCATAGATGTGATGTGGGAGGGGATTGAGCCTCGTTGGGTCATTAGTAGTATGAATAAGGTGTAGGAGGCGGTTAGTAGGGTTGCGATTCCTGTTAGGATGATCGTGAAGGCAGATCAGTTGAATAAGGTGATTATAATGGTTAGCTCTGCTATGAGGTTTGTTGTTGGGGGTAAGGCTATGTTTGTTAGATTGGCCAGCAATCATCAGGTAGCTATGAGTGGTAGGAGAGGTTGTAGGCCTCGTGTGAGTAGTAGAATTCGGCTGTGCGTACGTTCATAGTTTGTGTTGGCTAGGCAGAATAGTATGGAGGAAGTTAGTCCATGGGAAATTATTAGGATCATTGCCCCTGAGAATGATCAGTGGGTTTGGATTATTCCTGCGGCGATAACTAGGCCTATGTGGCTAACGGATGAATAAGCGATTAGTGATTTTAGGTCTGTCTGTCGTAGGCAGATTGAGCTAGTCATTAGGGCGCCTCATAGGGCCAGGGTTAGGAAGGGGTAGTGCAGGAGGTTGGACAGTGGGCCCATAAATAGAGTGACTCGTATAATTCCGTATCCTCCTAGCTTTAGTAGTAGGGCGGCGAGGAGTATTGAGCCTGCGATGGGTGCTTCTACGTGGGCTTTTGGCAGTCAGAGGTGTAGGCCGTATAGTGGGGCTTTTACTATGAATGCTATGAGCAGTGCTAGACCTGATAGTATTCCTGTCCATGAGGTGGATAGGGTTGGGTGGGTTAGTTGTAGGGTTGGCAGGTGCAGGGTGCCAATTTTCACGTATAGGTGTATGATTGTGATTAGCAGGGGTAGAGAGCTTACTGGCGTGTAGAATAGCAGGTAGATGCCAGCGCTTAGGCGTTCTGGTTGGTTCCCCCATCGGGTGATTAAGATTAGGGTGGGAATGAGGGTTGCTTCAAATGAGATGTAAAATAGTGCTAGTTCTGTGGTGGAAAAGGCTAGTAGGATGAATGGCTGGACTGCGACTAAGGTTGAGATAAAGATTCGTTTGCGTTGTAGGGGTTCTTGTTGCAGGTGGTTTTGGCTTGCTATGATTATGAGTGGGAGTAGTCAGCAGGATAGTACTAGGAGGGGGGATGAGATTTGGTCAATTCCTGTTCAGTTGGATAAAAATTTGTAGGGGTAGTAGGTTGGGATTAATCACTGTAGGCTTAGGGCAGCGATTAGGAGGCTGTATAAGGTGGTGTTAGTCCATAGAAATTTTGGTGGAGACAGCAGGGCTGTTGGAAGAAGTATGATTGTGGGTAGGATGATTTTTAGCATTGCAGGAGGTTTAGGTTGTGTAGATGGTCGGAGCCATGTGTGCGGGTGGAGGCTACTAGGATGGCCAGGCCTGTGCCCGCCTCACACGCTGAGAAGGTTAGCATGAGAATTGGTACCATGGTGAATGAGGAGACTTGGTTTTCGATGGATCATATTGATAGGCCTACGAATATCGATAATATTATGCTTTCAAGGCATAGTAGGGCGGATACTAGGTGGGTTCGGTGGAAGGCTAGTCCTAGTCCGCTGAAAATGAAGGCTGAGTAGAAGCTTAAATGTAGGGGCGACATAAGAAAGTTACAGGGTTGGCTGTAATCTGCTGGGTCGAAACCAGCTATCTTTTTGGTTAGACTAACTTTCTGTTATTCTGCTCATTCTAGGCCCCCTTGAATTCACTCGTAGGCCAGTCCGAGTGTTAGGAGAAGGAGGATCGCTACAGTTCAGGTGAGGGTCATTAGGGGGGATTGGAGTTGGACGGCTCATGGCAGGGGGAGTAGGAGGGCGATTTCTAGGTCGAATAGGACGAACAGGATGGCTACTGAGGAAGAATCGGACTGAGAATGGTAATCGAGCAGATCCAAGTGGGTCGAATCCACATTCGTACGGTGAGAGTTTCTCTGAGTCGGGGTTTATTTGGGCGAGTCAGAAGTTTAATGCGGTTAGGGCGGCGCTTAGGATTGATGATAGGGCGAATATGAACATGAGTGCGTTCATTGCTCTCCTCTGGGTTTATACCAGATTCTAGAGATTGGAAGTCAATTGTAATTAATATACTAGAAGAGCAAGATCCTCATCAGTAGATGGTTATGTAGAGGAATAGTCAGATGACGTCTACGAAGTGTCAGTATCAGGCTGCTGCCTCGAATCCGAAGTGGTGGTCTGATGTAAAGTGGAACTTGATCAGTCGGAAGAGGCAGACGGTCAGGAAGGAGGATCCGATGATTACGTGGAGTCCGTGGAATCCAGTGGCAACGAAGAAGGTAGATCCGTAGACGCTATCGGCGATTGAGAATGGGGCTTCGTGGTATTCTATTGCTTGTAGGGCTGTGAAGTAGAATCCCAGGAGGATCGTTAGGGTTAGGGCGTGGATGGCGTGTTTTCGGTTTCCTTCTGTGATGCTGTGATGGGCTCACGTTACGGTAACGCCTGAGGCTAGTAGGATGGCTGTGTTTAGTAGGGGGACTTCTATCGGGTTGAGTGGTTTAATTCCTGTTGGGGGTCATTGGCCTCCTAGTTCTGGGGTTGGGGCCAGGCTCGAGTGGAAGAACGCTCAGAAGAACCCTAAGAAGAAGAATGCTTCGGATGTGATGAAAAGGATTATGCCGTATCGTAGGCCTTTTTGGACTGTGGGAGTGTGATGGCCTTGGAAGGTGCTTTCTCGTACAATGTCTCGTCATCATTGGAGTATTACTAGGAGTATTGAGATGAGGCCTAGGGTTAGTAGTATGGATGAGTTGTAGTGGAATCACATGATTAATCCTGAGGTTGTGAGTAGGGCGGCGGCTGCCCCGAAGATTGGTCAAGGGCTTGGGTCAACTATGTGGTATGAGTGTGCTTGGTGTGCCATTAGATGTTTTCTTGTAAGTATAGGCTTAGAAGGAGCACGAAGACGTAGGCCTGGATTATGGCTACTGCTACTTCTAGGATGGTTAGGAGTAGTAGGATGATTATTGTTAGGATGGATACTGCAGGAAGGGTGGGTATTAATGCAATGGAGGCTGTAGAGATGAGTTGGATGAGTAAGTGTCCTGCTGTAAGGTTGGCTGTAAGGCGGACTCCGAGGGCTAGGGGGCGGATTAGTAGGCTGGTTGTTTCGATCAGGAATAGTGCGGGGATTAGGGGTGTAGGGGTACCTTCGGGTAATAGGTGGGCTAAAGAGGCTGATGGTTGGTTTCGTAGGCCTGTTAGTAGTGTGGCGAGCCATAGTGGGAAGGCTAGGGCTATGTTCATAGATAGTTGGGTGGTTGGGGTGAATGTATATGGAAGGAGGCCTAGAAGGTTGATTGTAAGAAGTATGATTATTAGGGATGTAAATATTATGGCTCATTTGTGGCCATTTTTGTTGAGTGGGACTATTAGTTGTTTTGTGATTAGGTGAAGGAGTCATGTTTGGATAGTAGAAAGGCGGTTGTTGATTCATCGGTTGTTTGGGGACGGGAATAGTAGGGCTGGGAAGAGTAGGGATAGTAGGATTAAGGGGATGCCGAATAGATTGGGGCTGGAAAATTGGTCAAAGAAGCTTAGGTTCATGGTCAGGATCATGGTGTGGGTTTGGTAGTGAGGGAGGTCTTATTTGATGGGGGGTTGGTTGTGGTGAAGGCTAGTAGTTTTGGTTGGATGAGGAGTGCTAGGGTTAATCAGGTTATAATTATGATTGAAAATCATGGTGCGGGGTTAAGCTGTGGCATATCATTAAGGAGGGGGAAGTCCCTCTTTGGCTAGCTTAAAAGGCTAGTGCTGTTGCATAGCTTCTTAATGATTAGGATGATGATAGAAGGGACGATCAGGCCTCGAAATGTGGGAGTGGGGTTGATTCTACTACAATGGGTATGTAGCTGTGATTAGCCCCGCAAATTTCTGAGCATTGTCCGTAAAAAATCCCAGGCCGGGTGGTAATGAATGAAGTTTGGTTTAGTCGGCCTGGGATTGCGTCTGTTTTAACTCCGAGCGTTGGGACTGCTCAGGAGTGGAGTACGTCTCCTGCAGTAATGATCACGCGGATGGGGGATTCTATTGGGATAACTACGCGGTGGTCAACTTCTAGCAGTCGGAAGTGGCCGTTGGGTAAGTCTGGGGTGGGCACTATGTAGGAGTCGAATGATAGGTCTTTGAAGTCTGTGTATTCGTAGCTTCAGTATCATTGGTGGCCGATGGCTTTTAGGGTGAGGTCTGGTTCATCGATTTTGTCCATTATGTAGAGGATTTGTAGGGATGGGAGGGCGAGGAGTACCAGGACGATAGCAGGTAGGATTGTCCAGATCAGCTCTACTTCTTGGGCGTCTACAGCATTGGACGAGAGTTTTTCTGTTAGTATGTGGGCTAAAAGGTAGAGAACTAGGCTGCAGATAGCTAGGGCAACGATTAGGGCGTGGTCGTGGAATTCAACGAGTTCTTCTATGATGGGTGATGAGGCGTCTTGGAATCCTAGTTGGGAGTGGTTGGCCACATGAGATGTACAGGATTTTTACCTGTGATTTAGTCTTGACAAGGCTATGTAATTGGTTTACTAACGTCTCATAAGAAAGAAGCATGAGCGGTGAATGCAGTTGGCTTGAAACCAGCATGTGAGGGTTCGATTCCTTCCTTTCTTGTACTTGGACGAAGGCCGGTTCCTCGAAAGTATGGTATGGGGGAGGGCAGCCGTGGATTCATTCAACGTTTGTGGTAGTTAGTTCTGGTTGTAGGACTTTTCGTTTGGCCGAAAAGGCTTCTCAGATGATGAATATTTGTATGATTACGGCTACTATTGAGATTAGGGAGCCGATGGAGGAAATGGTGTTTCATAGTGTGTAGGCGTCGGGATAGTCCGAGTATCGTCGGGGTATTCCTGCTAGGCCTAGGAAGTGCTGGGGGAAGAACGTTAGGTTTACTGCTGTAAATATTACCCCGAAGTGGGCTTTTGCTCATGTTTGGTGTAGGGTAAACCCAGTGAGTAGTGGGAATCAGTGAGTAAATCCTGCTAGAATGGCAAAGACGGCGCCTATGGATAGGACGTAGTGGAAGTGGGCAACTACGTAGTACGTGTCGTGCAGGGCGATGTCTAGGGAAGAGTTTGCAAGAACGATTCCTGTTAATCCTCCGATGGTAAATAGGAAGATAAATCCTAGAGCTCATAGTATTGGGGGGGGTCTCATTTGATTGTTCCTCCGTGCAGGGTGGCTAGTCAGCTAAATACTTTGATTCCGGTAGGGATGGCAATGATTATAGTGGCTGATGTAAAGTAGGCTCGGGTATCAACGTCTATTCCTACTGTAAACATGTGGTGAGCTCAGACGATGAATCCTAGGAAGCCGATGGATAGTATGGCTCAGACTATTCCCATGTAGCCGAAGGGCTCCTTTTTGCCTGAGTAGTACGTGACTACGTGTGAGATGATTCCGAACCCCGGTAGGATCAGAATATAAACTTCTGGGTGTCCGAAGAATCAGAATAGGTGTTGGTACAGGATTGGGTCTCCTCCTCCAGCGGGGTCGAAGAATGTGGTGTTTAGGTTTCGATCAGTTAGTAATATTGTAATACCGGCGGCGAGTACGGGGAGTGATAGAAGGAGTAGGATGGCGGTAATTAGTACGGATCAGACAAATAGTGTCCACTTCCACTACGTCCTATCCATAGGCGCCGTCTTTGCCATTCTAGCAGGATTTACTCACTGATTCCCACTACTCACTGGGTTTACCCTACACCAAACATGAGCAAAAGCCCACTTCGGGGTAATATTTACAGGAGTAAACCTAACGTTCTTCCCCCAGCACTTCCTAGGCCTAGCAGGAATACCCCGACGATACTCGGACTATCCCGACGCCTACACACTATGAAACACCATTTCCTCCTAGTCCTAGGACTTAGAGAAACTCCAGTACTAAAAATAGTAAACACAAGCAATAATTTCATATACTTCACTCTCACTCACCACTCAACTATCAGCTAACCACACCCCCGTCCACATAGCTTAACACAAAGCATGGCACTGAAGTTGCCAAGATGGCATAAAACATGCCTGCGGACAAAAGACTTAGTCCTAACCTTACGGTTGGTTTTTGCTAAATATATACATGCAAGTATCCGCGCCCCAGTGTAAACGCCCTCGACCACCTACCCCCATACAGGCCTTGAGGAGCGGGTATCAGGCACACCCAAGTAGTAGCCCAAGACGCCTCGCTAAGCCACGCCCCCACGGGTATTCAGCAGTAATTAACATTAAGCAATGAGTGCAAACTTGACTTAGTTATAGCAACAGCCTAACTTCAAGGGTTGGTAAATCTTGTGCCAGCCACCGCGGTCATACAAGAAACCCAAATCAACCGTCCTATTGACACGGCGTAAAGAGTGGTAAAATGCCTATCCTAGCTAACTAAGATCAAAATGCAACTGAGCTGTCATAAGCCCAAGATGCACCTAAACACACCATTAAGATGATCTTAGGAACTAACGACTGATTTAAACCCACGAAAGCCAGGGCCCAAACTGGGATTAGATACCCCACTATGCCTGGCCCTAAATCTTGATACTTACTTTACCGAAGTATCCGCCAGAGAACTACGAGCACAAACGCTTAAAACTCTAAGGACTTGGCGGTGCCCCAAACCCACCTAGAGGAGCCTGTTCTACAATCGATAATCCCCGATTAACCCAACCACCCCTTGCCAACACAGCCTACATACCGCCGTCGCCAGCCCACCTCGAATGAGAGCACAACAGTGGACACAATAGCACCCCGCTAATAAGACAGGTCAAGGTATAGCCTATGGAGTGGAAGAAATGGGCTACATTCCCTATTCATAGGGCACACGGAAAGAAGCGTGAAACCACTTCTGGAAGGCGGATTTAGCAGTAAAGTGGGACAATAGAGCCTACTTTAAGCCGGCCCTGGGGCACGTACATACCGCCCGTCACCCTCCTCAAAAGCCACATCCCACATAACTAATACCATAAATACGCTGAAGATGAGGTAAGTCGTAACAAGGTAAGTGTACCGGAAG
Organism: Anser brachyrhynchus; assembly: GCF_964034855.1. Lineage (NCBI taxonomy): Eukaryota > Metazoa > Chordata > Aves > Anseriformes > Anatidae > Anser > Anser brachyrhynchus. Next base: position 28,203,971 of record NC_137703.1, read on the forward strand.
GTGTACTTAGAATATCAAGACGTAGCTATAACACCAAAGCACTCAGCTTACACCTGAAAGATATCTACTAGACCGGATCGTCTTGAAGCCCCCCCTCTAGCTCAACCACACAAATAGTACACCAAAACTAAAGAATTTACTAAACTAATTAAACTAAAGCATTTTACAGTCTTAGTATAGGCGATAGAAAAGACACTTAGACGCGATAGAGACCCCAGTACCGTAAGGGAAAGATGAAATAGCAGTGAAACAATCAAAGCGACAGACAGCAAAGATCAACCCTTGTACCTTTTGCATCATGGTTTAGCGAGAACAACCAAGCAAAGTGAACTAAAGTTTGCCCCCCCGAAACCCAAGCGAGCTACTTTCAAGCAGTTAAAGAGAGCGAACCCGTCTCTGTTGCAAAAGAGTGGGATGACTTGTCAGTAGAGGTGAAAAGCCAACCGAGCTGGGTGATAGCTGGTTACCTGTGAAACGAATCTAAGTTCCCCCTTAATCCTCCCTACCGGACATCCTGAACCCTAATGAGATGATTAAGAGCTATTTAATGGAGGGACAGCTCCATTAAAAAAGGACACAACCTCGACTAGCGGATAATTCTTACTACTGATCCTACCGTGGGCCCTAAAGCAGCCATCAAAAAAGAGTGCGTCAAAGCTCCACCACCTAAAAATACCAAAATAAGATGATTCCCTTATCACAAACAGGTCAACCTATGAATATAGGAGAATTAATGCTAAAATAAGTAACTCAGGGCCACACCCCTCTAACGGCGCAAGCTTACATAGAAACATTATTAACAGACCTAGACAGATACAAAAACCCCTACAAGACCACGTATTAACTAACCCTGTTAACCCGACTCAGGAGCGCCTATAAGAGCGATTAAAATCTGTGAAAGGAACTCGGCAAATTAATAAGGCCCGACTGTTTACCAAAAACATAGCCTTCAGCAAATTAAACAAGTATTGAAGGTGATGCCTGCCCGGTGACTTAGGTTTAACGGCCGCGGTATCCTAACCGTGCAAAGGTAGCGCAATCAATTGTCCCATAAATCGAGACTTGTATGAATGGCTAAACGAGGTCTTAACTGTCTCTCACAGATAATCAGTGAAATTGATCTCCCCGTGCAAAAGCGGGGATGTGAACATAAGACGAGAAGACCCTGTGGAACTTAAAAATCAACGACCACCGCGAATCCTCAATCAACCCCACTGGGGCCACTACCATCGCAGAGCCTGGTCGATATTTTTCGGTTGGGGCGACCTTGGAGGAGAACAAATCCTCCAAAAACAAGACCATACCTCTTTACCTAGAGCTACCCCTCAAAGTGCTAACAGTGACCAGACCCAATATAATTGATTAATGGACCAAGCTACCCCAGGGATAACAGCGCAATCCCCCTCAAGAGCCCATATCGACAGGGGGGTTTACGACCTCGATGTTGGATCAGGACATCCTAATGGTGCAGCCGCTATTAAGGGTTCGTTTGTTCAACGATTAACAGTCCTACGTGATCTGAGTTCAGACCGGAGCAATCCAGGTCGGTTTCTATCTATGACACACTCTCCCCAGTACGAAAGGACCGGGAAAGTGGGGCCAATACCACAAGCACGCCCCCCCCCTCTAAGCAGTGAAACCAACTAAACCGTGAAGAGGGCCTTCCCCCACCACTTTCAATCCTAGAAAAGGACCAGCTAGAGTGGCAGAGCCCGGCAAGTGCAGAAGGCTTAAGCCCTTTCCCCAGAGGTTCAAATCCTCTCCCTAGCTTCACCCATGATTCAAATAACAACACTAAGCTGCCTCATTATATCCCTCCTATACATCATCCCAATCCTGATTGCCGTAGCCTTCCTAACCCTAGTAGAACGGAAAATCCTAAGCTACATACAATCCCGCAAAGGCCCTAACGTTGTCGGGCCTTTTGGCCTACTTCAACCATTTGCGGACGGACTGAAACTATTTACCAAAGAGCCCATCCGACCCTCTACCTCTTCCCCACTTCTATTCATTCTGATACCAATACTAGCCCTTGTCCTAGCCCTCACCACTTGAGCACCACTACCACTCCCATTTCCCCTAGCAGATCTAAACCTCGGAGTTCTCTTCCTAATAGCCATGTCAAGCCTAGCCGTCTACTCAGTCCTATGATCAGGCTGAGCCTCGAACTCAAAATACGCACTAATCGGAGCCCTACGGGCAGTAGCACAGACCATTTCATACGAAGTGACACTGGCCATAATCCTGCTATCAATAATCATACTAAGCGGAAGCTACACACTCAGCTCCTTTGCCGTCGCACAGGAGCCTCTATACTTCATTTTCTCCTCATGACCCCTAGCAATAATATGATACGTATCCACCCTAGCAGAGACAAACCGAGCTCCTTTTGACCTCACAGAGGGTGAATCTGAGCTAGTCTCAGGGTTTAACGTTGAATATGCCGCAGGACCCTTCGCCTTATTCTTCCTAGCTGAATATGCGAACATTATGCTAATAAATACACTTACAGCCATCATATTCCTAAACCCAAGCGCCCTAGGGCCACCCACAGAACTATTCCCCGTCATCCTAGCCACAAAAGTCCTCCTACTATCTTCTGGTTTCTTATGGGTCCGAGCTTCATACCCACGATTCCGATATGACCAACTAATGCACCTACTATGAAAAAACTTCCTACCCCTCACACTAGCTCTGTGCCTCTGACACATCAGCATACCTATCTGCTATGCAGGCCTACCTCCTTACATAAGGAAATGTGCCTGAACTACAAAGGGTCACTATGATAAAGTGAACATAGAGGTATAACAGCCCTCTCATTTCCTGTTGACCTTAGAAAAGTAGGAATTGAACCCACACAAGAGAAATCAAAATTCTCCATACTTCCCTTATATTCTTTTCTAGTAGAGTCAGCTAATCAAGCTATCGGGCCCATACCCCGAAAATGATGGTTTAACCCCCTCCTCTACTAATGAACCCTTACGCGACCCCAATCATAACCTTCAGCCTCATCTTGGGCACCACAATCACAATTTCCAGCAATCACTGAGTTCTGGCCTGGACAGGACTGGAGATCAACGCACTAGCCATCATTCCCCTAATTGCCAAATCCCACCACCCACGAGCAGTAGAAGCCGCAACGAAATACTTCCTAACCCAAGCAGCTGCTTCCGCCCTGGTCCTATTCTCTAGCATAACCAATGCCTGAGTCACCGGCCAATGAGACATCACACAAATAAACCACCCAACCTCCTGTCTACTACTGACAGCAGCAATCGCTATTAAACTGGGCCTAGTGCCATTTCACTTCTGATTCCCAGAAGTACTACAAGGATCGCCACTAATAACAGCCCTGCTACTCTCGACCCTCATAAAATTCCCCCCACTAACCCTGCTCCTACTAACATCCAAATCCCTCGACCCAGCTCTACTCACCGCCATGGCCCTAGCCTCAACAGCACTAGGAGGCTGAATAGGACTGAACCAAACACAAACACGCAAAATCCTAGCCTTCTCGTCCATCTCCCACTTAGGCTGAATCGCCATCATCCTAGTTTACAGCCCCAAATTGGCCTTACTTACCTTCTACCTATACTAGGATGGCCTCTAGCAGGATTTACTCACTGATTCCCACTACTCACTGGGTTTACCCTACACCAAACATGAGCAAAAGCCCACTTCGGGGTAATATTTACAGGAGTAAACCTAACGTTCTTCCCCCAGCACTTCCTAGGCCTAGCAGGAATACCCCGACGATACTCGGACTATCCCGACGCCTACACACTATGAAACACCATTTCCTCCATCGGCTCCCTAATCTCAATAGTAGCCGTAATCATACAAATATTCATCATCTGAGAAGCCTTTCCGGCCAAACGAAAAGTCCTACAACCAGAACTAACTACCACAAACGTTGAATGAATCCACGGCTGCCCTCCCCCATACCATACTTTCGAGGAACCGGCCTTCGTCCAAGTACAAGAAAGGAAGGAATCGAACCCTCACATGCTGGTTTCAAGCCAACTGCATTCACCGCTCATGCTTCTTTCTTATGAGACGTTAGTAAACCAATTACATAGCCTTGTCAAGACTAAATCACAGGTAAAAATCCTGTACATCTCATGTGGCCAACCACTCCCAACTAGGATTCCAAGACGCCTCATCACCCATCATAGAAGAACTCGTTGAATTCCACGACCACGCCCTAATCGTTGCCCTAGCTATCTGCAGCCTAGTTCTCTACCTTTTAGCCCACATACTAACAGAAAAACTCTCGTCCAATGCTGTAGACGCCCAAGAAGTAGAGCTGATCTGGACAATCCTACCTGCTATCGTCCTGGTACTCCTCGCCCTCCCATCCCTACAAATCCTCTACATAATGGACAAAATCGATGAACCAGACCTCACCCTAAAAGCCATCGGCCACCAATGATACTGAAGCTACGAATACACAGACTTCAAAGACCTATCATTCGACTCCTACATAGTGCCCACCCCAGACTTACCCAACGGCCACTTCCGACTGCTAGAAGTTGACCACCGCGTAGTTATCCCAATAGAATCCCCCATCCGCGTGATCATTACTGCAGGAGACGTACTCCACTCCTGAGCAGTCCCAACGCTCGGAGTTAAAACAGACGCAATCCCAGGCCGACTAAACCAAACTTCATTCATTACCACCCGGCCTGGGATTTTTTACGGACAATGCTCAGAAATTTGCGGGGCTAATCACAGCTACATACCCATTGTAGTAGAATCAACCCCACTCCCACATTTCGAGGCCTGATCGTCCCTTCTATCATCATCCTAATCATTAAGAAGCTATGCAACAGCACTAGCCTTTTAAGCTAGCCAAAGAGGGACTTCCCCCTCCTTAATGATATGCCACAGCTTAACCCCGCACCATGATTTTCAATCATAATTATAACCTGATTAACCCTAGCACTCCTCATCCAACCAAAACTACTAGCCTTCACCACAACCAACCCCCCATCAAATAAGACCTCCCTCACTACCAAACCCACACCATGATCCTGACCATGAACCTAAGCTTCTTTGACCAATTTTCCAGCCCCAATCTATTTGGCATCCCCTTAATCCTACTATCCCTACTCTTCCCAGCCCTACTATTCCCGTCCCCAAACAACCGATGAATCAACAACCGCCTTTCTACTATCCAAACATGACTCCTTCACCTAATCACAAAACAACTAATAGTCCCACTCAACAAAAATGGCCACAAATGAGCCATAATATTTACATCCCTAATAATCATACTTCTTACAATCAACCTTCTAGGCCTCCTTCCATATACATTCACCCCAACCACCCAACTATCTATGAACATAGCCCTAGCCTTCCCACTATGGCTCGCCACACTACTAACAGGCCTACGAAACCAACCATCAGCCTCTTTAGCCCACCTATTACCCGAAGGTACCCCTACACCCCTAATCCCCGCACTAATCCTGATCGAAACAACCAGCCTACTAATCCGCCCCCTAGCCCTCGGAGTCCGCCTTACAGCCAACCTTACAGCAGGACACTTACTCATCCAACTCATCTCTACAGCCTCCATTGCATTAATACCCACCCTTCCTGCAGTATCCATCCTAACAATAATCATCCTACTACTCCTAACCATCCTAGAAGTAGCAGTAGCCATAATCCAGGCCTACGTCTTCGTGCTCCTTCTAAGCCTATACTTACAAGAAAACATCTAATGGCACACCAAGCACACTCATACCACATAGTTGACCCAAGCCCTTGACCAATCTTCGGGGCAGCCGCCGCCCTACTCACAACCTCAGGATTAATCATGTGATTCCACTACAACTCATCCATACTACTAACCCTAGGCCTCATCTCAATACTCCTAGTAATACTCCAATGATGACGAGACATTGTACGAGAAAGCACCTTCCAAGGCCATCACACTCCCACAGTCCAAAAAGGCCTACGATACGGCATAATCCTTTTCATCACATCCGAAGCATTCTTCTTCTTAGGGTTCTTCTGAGCGTTCTTCCACTCGAGCCTGGCCCCAACCCCAGAACTAGGAGGCCAATGACCCCCAACAGGAATTAAACCACTCAACCCGATAGAAGTCCCCCTACTAAACACAGCCATCCTACTAGCCTCAGGCGTTACCGTAACGTGAGCCCATCACAGCATCACAGAAGGAAACCGAAAACACGCCATCCACGCCCTAACCCTAACGATCCTCCTGGGATTCTACTTCACAGCCCTACAAGCAATAGAATACCACGAAGCCCCATTCTCAATCGCCGATAGCGTCTACGGATCTACCTTCTTCGTTGCCACTGGATTCCACGGACTCCACGTAATCATCGGATCCTCCTTCCTGACCGTCTGCCTCTTCCGACTGATCAAGTTCCACTTTACATCAGACCACCACTTCGGATTCGAGGCAGCAGCCTGATACTGACACTTCGTAGACGTCATCTGACTATTCCTCTACATAACCATCTACTGATGAGGATCTTGCTCTTCTAGTATATTAATTACAATTGACTTCCAATCTCTAGAATCTGGTATAAACCCAGAGGAGAGCAATGAACGCACTCATGTTCATATTCGCCCTATCATCAATCCTAAGCGCCGCCCTAACCGCATTAAACTTCTGACTCGCCCAAATAAACCCCGACTCAGAGAAACTCTCACCGTACGAATGTGGATTCGACCCACTTGGATCTGCTCGATTACCATTCTCAGTCCGATTCTTCCTCAGTAGCCATCCTGTTCATCCTATTCGACCTAGAAATCGCCCTCCTACTCCCCCTGCCATGAGCCGTCCAACTCCAATCCCCCCTAATGACCCTCACCTGAACTGTAGCGATCCTCCTTCTCCTAACACTCGGACTGGCCTACGAGTGAATTCAAGGGGGCCTAGAATGAGCAGAATAACAGAAAGTTAGTCTAACCAAAAAGATAGCTGGTTTCGACCCAGCAGATTACAGCCAACCCTGTAACTTTCTTATGTCGCCCCTACATTTAAGCTTCTACTCAGCCTTCATTTTCAGCGGACTAGGACTAGCCTTCCACCGAACCCACCTAGTATCCGCCCTACTATGCCTTGAAAGCATAATATTATCGATATTCGTAGGCCTATCAATATGATCCATCGAAAACCAAGTCTCCTCATTCACCATGGTACCAATTCTCATGCTAACCTTCTCAGCGTGTGAGGCGGGCACAGGCCTGGCCATCCTAGTAGCCTCCACCCGCACACATGGCTCCGACCATCTACACAACCTAAACCTCCTGCAATGCTAAAAATCATCCTACCCACAATCATACTTCTTCCAACAGCCCTGCTGTCTCCACCAAAATTTCTATGGACTAACACCACCTTATACAGCCTCCTAATCGCTGCCCTAAGCCTACAGTGATTAATCCCAACCTACTACCCCTACAAATTTTTATCCAACTGAACAGGAATTGACCAAATCTCATCCCCCCTCCTAGTACTATCCTGCTGACTACTCCCACTCATAATCATAGCAAGCCAAAACCACCTGCAACAAGAACCCCTACAACGCAAACGAATCTTTATCTCAACCTTAGTCGCAGTCCAGCCATTCATCCTACTAGCCTTTTCCACCACAGAACTAGCACTATTTTACATCTCATTTGAAGCAACCCTCATTCCCACCCTAATCTTAATCACCCGATGGGGGAACCAACCAGAACGCCTAAGCGCTGGCATCTACCTGCTATTCTACACGCCAGTAAGCTCTCTACCCCTGCTAATCACAATCATACACCTATACGTGAAAATTGGCACCCTGCACCTGCCAACCCTACAACTAACCCACCCAACCCTATCCACCTCATGGACAGGAATACTATCAGGTCTAGCACTGCTCATAGCATTCATAGTAAAAGCCCCACTATACGGCCTACACCTCTGACTGCCAAAAGCCCACGTAGAAGCACCCATCGCAGGCTCAATACTCCTCGCCGCCCTACTACTAAAGCTAGGAGGATACGGAATTATACGAGTCACTCTATTTATGGGCCCACTGTCCAACCTCCTGCACTACCCCTTCCTAACCCTGGCCCTATGAGGCGCCCTAATGACTAGCTCAATCTGCCTACGACAGACAGACCTAAAATCACTAATCGCTTATTCATCCGTTAGCCACATAGGCCTAGTTATCGCCGCAGGAATAATCCAAACCCACTGATCATTCTCAGGGGCAATGATCCTAATAATTTCCCATGGACTAACTTCCTCCATACTATTCTGCCTAGCCAACACAAACTATGAACGTACGCACAGCCGAATTCTACTACTCACACGAGGCCTACAACCTCTCCTACCACTCATAGCTACCTGATGATTGCTGGCCAATCTAACAAACATAGCCTTACCCCCAACAACAAACCTCATAGCAGAGCTAACCATTATAATCACCTTATTCAACTGATCTGCCTTCACGATCATCCTAACAGGAATCGCAACCCTACTAACCGCCTCCTACACCTTATTCATACTACTAATGACCCAACGAGGCTCAATCCCCTCCCACATCACATCTATGCAAAACTCAACCACGCGAGAACACCTGCTCATAACGCTCCACATTATCCCAATATTCCTCCTAATCCTCAAACCCGAACTGATCTCCGGAATCCCCTCATGCAAGTATAGTTTAAACCAAACATTAGACTGTGATTCTAAGAATAGAAGTTCAAACCTTCTTACCTGCCGAGGGGAGGGTTTAACCAACAAGAGCTGCTAACTCTTACATCTGAGCCTAAAACCTCAGCCCCCTTACTTTTAAAGGATAACAGCAATCCACTGGTCTTAGGAACCACCCATCTTGGTGCAAATCCAAGTAAAAGGAGTGAACCCCACACTACTAATCAACTCCCTCACACTACTCACGCTGACAATCCTCCTAACCCCAATCATCCTGCCATTTCTATTTAAAAACTTTAAAAACACCCCACAAGCCACCACCCGCGCTGTTAAAACCGCATTCCTAATTAGCCTAGCCCCTACAACCGCATTCATCTACTCGGGAGTAGAATCTGTCACCTGCCACTGGGAGTGAAAATTCATTATAAACTTTAAAATCCCCCTGAGCCTAAAAATAGACCAATACTCAATAACATTTCTTCCAATCGCCCTATTTGTAACATGATCAATCCTACAATTCGCCATATGATACATGGCCTCAGAGCCATACGTAACAAAATTTTTCACCTACCTACTGACATTCCTAGTCGCCATACTCCTCCTAACAACCGCAAACAACATATTCCTCCTATTCGTAGGCTGGGAAGGAGTACGAATCATGTCCTTCCTTCTCATCGGCTGATGACAAGGCCGAGCAGATGCCAACACCGCCGCCCTACAAGCCGTAATCTACAACCGAATCGGAGACATCGGACTGATCCTGAGCATAGCATGACTAGCTTCAACATTCAACACCTGAGAGATCCAACAAGCCGTACACCCCCACCAAACCCCAATCCTCCCCCTCATAGGATTAATCCTCGCAGCCGCAGGAAAATCCGCCCAATTTGGACTCCACCCATGACTGCCCGCAGCAATAGAAGGCCCCACCCCAGTATCAGCCCTACTGCACTCCAGTACCATAGTAGTAGCCGGAATCTTCCTGCTCATCCGCATGCACCCCCTGCTAGCCACCAACCAGACAGCCCTAACTGCCTGCCTATGCCTAGGTGCTCTATCAACCCTATTCGCTGCCACATGCGCCCTAACCCAAAATGACATCAAAAAAATCATTGCTTTCTCAACATCCAGCCAACTAGGACTAATAATAGTCACTATCGGACTAAACCTCCCACAACTAGCCTTCCTACACATCTCAACCCATGCCTTCTTTAAAGCCATACTATTCCTATGCTCAGGGTCTATCATCCACAACCTAAACGGAGAACAAGATATCCGAAAGATAGGAGGCCTACAGAAAATACTCCCAGTCACTACTTCCTGCCTAACCATCGGAAACCTGGCGCTGATAGGAACCCCATTCCTAGCCGGATTCTACTCAAAAGACCTCATCATCGAAAGCTTAAACACATCATACCTAAATACTTGAGCCCTACTCCTAACCCTTATAGCCACAGCATTCACCGCAACCTACAGCATCCGCATAACCATCCTAGTCCAAGCTGGACAAACCCGAATCCCCCCAATAGTATCAATAAACGAAAACAACCCACTAATCACCGCCCCCCTAACCCGACTCGCCCTAGGCAGCATTACAGCAGGAATAATCATTACCTCTTTCATCACACCAACCAAAACCCCCCCAATAACCATACCCCTTATCACCAAAACCGCTGCCATCCTCATAACAATCCTAGGAATCATCCTAGCCCTAGAACTATCGAACATAACACACACCCTCACTCACCCCAAACCAAACCCCCTCATAAACTTCTCCTCTGCATTAGGGTACTTCAACCCCCTAGTACACCGATTCTTCTCCAAAAACCTACTAGAAAAGGGACAAAACATTGCCCTACACTTGATCGACCTCTCCTGACTCAAAAAAATAGGGCCAGAGGGCCTTGCTGAACTACAAGTAGCCGCAAGCAAAGCCGCAACCTCAATACACACAGGGCTAATTAAGGCCTACCTAGGATCCTTCGCCCTCTCCATCCTGGTAATAATCCTAATAACACACAGACTCACTAATGGCCCCTAACATCCGCAAATCCCATCCCCTACTAAAAATAATCAACAACTCCCTAATCGACCTACCCGCCCCCTCCAACATCTCTGCCTGATGAAACTTCGGCTCCCTTCTAGCCATCTGCTTAGCCACACAAATCCTAACAGGCCTGCTACTAGCCATACACTACACCGCAGACACTTCACTCGCCTTCTCCTCAGTAGCTCACACATGCCGAGACGTCCAGTACGGATGGCTCATCCGCAACCTCCACGCCAACGGTGCTTCGCTCTTCTTTATCTGCATCTACTTACACATCGGACGAGGCCTCTACTACGGCTCCTACCTATACAAAGAAACCTGAAACACAGGAGTAATCCTCCTACTCACCCTAATAGCAACTGCCTTCGTAGGGTATGTCCTACCATGAGGACAAATGTCATTCTGAGGGGCCACCGTAATCACCAACCTATTCTCAGCCATCCCGTACATTGGGCAAACTCTAGTAGAATGAGCCTGAGGAGGATTCTCAGTAGACAATCCAACCTTAACCCGATTCTTCGCCATCCACTTCCTACTGCCCTTCCTAATTGCAGGAATCACCCTAGTCCACCTAACCTTCCTACACGAATCAGGCTCAAATAACCCACTAGGAATCGTATCAGACTGCGACAAAATCCCATTCCACCCATACTTCTCCATTAAAGACAGCTTAGGGCTTACCCTAATAATCACCCCTCTAATAGCACTAGCCCTATTTTCACCGAACCTCCTGGTTCTTGGAATCCTAGTTGGGAGTGGTTGGCCACATGAGATGTACAGGATTTTTACCTGTGATTTAGTATTGACAAGGCTATGTAATTGGTTTACTAACGTCTCATAAGAAAGAAGCATGACCGGTTAATGCAGTTGGCTTGAAACCCATCCCCAGTGGTGCCAGTGCACTCTCTGAACTCACTGAAGTGCATCCCCAGTGGTGCCAGTGCACTCTCTGCACTCACTGCACTGCATCCGCAGTGGTGCCAGTGCGCTCTCTAGAGTCACAGCACTGCATCCCCAGTGGTGCCAGTGCACTCGCTGGACTCACTGCAGTGCATCCCCAGTGGTGCCAGTGCACTCTCTGGACTCACTGCACTGCATCCCCAGTGGTGCCAGTGCAATCTCTGGACTCACTGCAGTGCATCCCCAGTGGTGCCAGTGCACTCTCTGGACTCACTGCAGTGCATCCCCAGTGGTGCCAGTGCACTCTCTGGACTCACTGCAGTGCATCCCCAGTGGTGCCAGAGCACTCTCTGGACTCACTGCACTCCATCCCCACTGGTGCCAGTGCACTCTCTGGACTCACTGCACTGCATCCCCAGTGGTGCCAGTGCGCTCTCTGGAGTCACAGCACTGCATCCCCAGTGGTGCCAGTGCAATCTCTGGACTCACTGCACTGCATCCCCAGTGGTGCCAGTGCACTCTCTGGACTCACTGAAGTGCATCACCATTGGTGCCATTGCACTCTCTGCACTCACTGCACTGCATCCCCAGTGGTGCCAGTGCACTCACTGGACTCACTGCACTGCATCCCCACTGGTGCCAGTGCGCTCTCCGGAGTCACAGCACTGCATCCCCAGTGGTGCCAGTGCACTCACTGGACACACTGTACTGCATCACAGGTGGTGCCAGTGCACTCTCTGCACTCACTGCACAGCATCCCCAGTGGTGCCAGTGCATTCACTGGACTCACTGGACTGCATCACCAGTGGTGCCAGTGCACTCGCTGGACTCACTGCACTGCATCCCCAAAGGTGCCAGTGCACTCTCTGGACTCACTGCACTGCATCCCCAGTGGTGCCAGTGCAGTCTCTGGACTCACTGCAGTGCATCCCCAGTGGTGCCAGAGCACTCTCTGGACTCACTGCACTGCATCCCCAGTGGTGCCAGTGCACTCTCTGGACTCACTGCACCGCATCCCCAGTGGTGTCAGTACACTCTCTGGACTCACTGAAGTGCATCCCCAGTGGTGCCAGTGCACTCTCTGGACTCACTAAACTGCATCACCAGTGGTGCCAGTGCACTCTCTGGACTCACTGCACTGCATCCCCAGTGGTGCCAGTGCACTCTCTGGACTCACTGCACTGCATCCCCAGTGGTGCCAGTGCACTCTCTGCACTCACTGCACTGCATTCCCAGTGGTGCCAGTGAAGTCTCTGGACTCACTGCACTGCATCCCCAGTGGTGCCAGTGCACTCTCTGGACTCACTGCACTGCATCCCCACTGCTGCCAGTGCACTCTCTGGACTCACTGCACTGCATCCCCAGTGGTGCCAGTGCACTCTCTGGACTCACTGCACTGCATCCCCAGTGGTGCCAGTGCACTCTCTCGAGTCACTGCACTACATCCCCAGTAGTGCCAGTGCACTCACTGGACTCACTGTACTGCATCATCGGTGGTGCCAGTGCACTCTCTGGACTCACTTCACTGCATCCCCAGTGGTGCCAGTGCACTCTCTGGACTCACTGCACTGCAGGCCCAGTGGTACCAGTGCACTCACTGGACTCACTGTACTGCATCACCAGTGGTGCCAGTGGACTCTCTGGACTCACTGCACTGCATCCCCAGTGGTTCCAGTACACTCACTGGACTCACTGTACTGCATCTCCAGTGGTGCCAGTGCACTCTCTGGACTCACTGCACTGCATCCCCAGTGGTGCCAGTGAGCTCTCTGGACTCACTGCTCTGCATCCCCAGTGGTGCCAGTGTACTCACAGGATTCACTGCACTGCATCCCCAGTGGTTCCAGTGCACTCTCTGGACTCACTGCACTGCATCCCCAGTGGTGCCAGTGCACTCTCTGGACTCACTGAAGTGCATTCTCAGTGGTGCCAGTGCACTCTCTGGGCTCACTGAAGTGCATCCCCAGTGGTGCCAGTACACTCACTGGACTCACTGCACTGCATCCCCAGTGGTGCCAGTGCACTCTCTGGACTCACTGCACTGCATCCCCAGTGGTGCCAGTGCACTCTCTGCACTCACTGCACTGCATTCCCAGTGGTGCCAGTGAAGTCTCTGGACTCACTGCACTGCATCCCCAGTGGTGCCAGTGCACTCTCTGGACTCACTGCACTGCATCCCCACTGCTGCCAGTGCACTCTCTGGATTCACTGCACTGCATCCCCAGTGGTTCCAGTGCACTCTCTGGACTCACTGCAGTGCATCCCCAGTGGTGCCAGTGCACTCTCTGGACTCACGGAAGTGCATTCTCAGTGGTGCCAGTGCACTCTCTGGGCTCACTGCAGTGCATCCCCAGTGGTGCCAGTACACTCACTGGACTCACTGCACTGCATCCCCAGTGGTGCCAGTGCACTCTCTGGACTCACTGCACTGCATCCCCAGTGGTGCCAGTGCACTCTCTGGACTCACTGTAGTGCATCCCCAGTGGTGCCAGTGCACTCTCTGGACTCACTGCAGTGCATCCCCAGTGGTGCCAGTGCACTCTCTGGACTCACTGCACTGCATCCACAGTGGTGCCAGTGAAGTCTTTGGACTCACTGCACTGCATCCCCAGTGTTGCCAGTGCACCCTGTGGAGTCACTCAAGTGCATCCCCAGTGGTGCCAGTGCACTCTCTGGACTCACTGCACTGCATCCCCAGTGGTGCCAGTGCAATCTCTGGACTCACTGCAGTGCATCCCCAGTGGTGCCAGTGCACTATGTGGACTCACTGTACTGCATCCCCACTGGTGACAGTGCACTCTCTGGAGTAACTGCAGTGCATCCCCAGTGGTGCCAAAGTACTCTCTGGACTCCCGGCACCGCATCCCCAGTGGTGCCAGTGCACTCTCTGGGCTCACTGCAGTGCATTCCAGAGTGGTGTTAGTGCACTCACTGGACTGACTGCACTGCATCCCCAGTGGTGCCAGTGCACTCTCTGGACTCAGTGCACTGCATCCCCAGTGGTGCCAGTGCAATCTCTGGACTCACTGTAGTGCATCCCCAGTGGTGCCAGTGCACTCTCTGGACTCACTGCAGTGCATCCCCAGTGGTGCCAGTGCACTCTCTGGACTCACTGTACTGCATCACCAGTGGTGCCAGTGCACTCTCTGGACTCACTGCAGTGCATCCCCAGTGGTGCTAGTGCACTCTCTGGACTCACTGCACTGCAGCCCCGGTGGTGCCAGTGCAATCTCTGGACTCACTGCACTGCATCCCCAGTGGTGCCAGTGCACTCTCTGGACTCACTGCACTGCATCTCCAGTTTTGCCAGTGAAGTCTTTGGACTCACTGCACTGCATCCCTAGTGGTGCCAGTGCACTCTCTGGAGTCACTGAAGTGCATCCCCAGTGGTGCCAGTGCACTCTCTGGACTCACTGCACGTCATGCCCAGTGGTGCCAGTGCACTCTCTGGACTCACTGTACTGCATCCCCACTGGTACCAGTGCACTCTGTGGACTCACTGAACTGCATCCCCAGTGGTGACAGTGCACTCTGTGGACTCACTGCAGTGCATCCCCAGTGGTGCCAGTGCACTCTCTGGACTCACTGAAGGGCATTCTCAGTGGTGCCAGAGCACTCTCTGGACTCACTGCACTGCATCCTCTGAGCTGCCAGTGCACTCTCTGGACTCACTGCACTGCATCCCCAGTGGTGCCAGTGCACTCTCTGGACTCACTGTACTGCATCCCCAGTGGAGCGCGTGCACTCTCTGGACTCACTGAAGTGCATCCCCAGTGGTGCCAGTGCACTCTCTGGACTCACTGCACTGCATCCCCAGTGGTGCTAGTGCACTCTGTGGACTCACTGCAGTGCATCCCCAGTGGTGCCAGTGCACTCTCTGGACTCACTGAAGGGCATTCTCAGTGGTGCCAGTGCACTCTCTGGACTCACTGCAATGTTTCCCCAGTGGTGCCAGTACACTCACTGGACTGACTGCACTGCATCCCCAGTGGTGCCAGTGCACTCTCTGGACTCACCGCACCGCATCCCCAGTGGTGCCAGTGCACTCTCTGGAGTAACTGCAGTGCATCACCAGTGGTGCCAGTGCACTCTCTGGACTCACTGCACTGCATCCCCAGTGGTGCCAGTGCACTCTCTGGGCTCACTGCAGTGCATCCGCAGTGGTGCCAGTGCACTCTCTGGACTCACTGCACTGCATCCCCAGTGGTGCCAGTGCACTCTCTGGACTCACTGCACTGCATCCCCAGTGGTGCCAGTGCACTCTGTGGACTCACTGCAGTGCATCCCCAGTGGTGCCAGTGCACTCTCTGGACTCACTGCACTGCATCCCCAGTGGTGCCAGTGCACTCTCTGGACTCACTGCACTGCATCCCCAGTGTTCACAGTGTACTCTCTGCACTCACTACACTGCATCCCCAGTGGTGCCAGTGCACTCTCTGCACTCACTGCACTGCATCCCCAGTGGTGCCAGTGCACTCTGTGGACTCACTGCACTGCATCCCCAGTGGTGTCACTGCACTCTCTGGACTCACTGCACTGCATCCCCAGTGGTGCCAGTGCACTCTCTGGACTCACTGCACTGCATCCCCAGTGGAGCCCGTGCACTCTCTGGACTCACTGTACTGCATCCTCAGTGGTGCCAGTGCACTCTCTGGAGTAACTGCAGTGCATCCCCAGTGGTGCCAAAGTACTCTCTGGACTCCCGGCACCGCATCCCCAGTGGTGCCAGTGCACTCTCTGGGCTCACTGTAGTGCATCCCCAGTGGTGCCAGTGCACTCTCTTGACTCACTGCACTGCATCCCCAGTGGTGCCAGTGTACTCACTGGACTCACTGCACTGCATTCCCCAGTGGTGCCAGTGCACTCTCTGGACTCACTGCAGTGCATCCCCAGTGGTGCCAGTGCACTCTCTGGACTCACTGAAGTGCATTCTCAGTGGTTCCAGTGCACTCTCTGGACTCACTGCAGTGCATCCCCAGTGGTGCCAGTGCGCTCTCTGGACTCACTGCAGTGCATCCCCAGTGGTGCCAGTGCACTCTCTGGACTCACTGCACTGCATCCCCAGTGCTGCCAGTGCACTCTCTGGACTCACTGCACTGCATCCCCAGTGGTGCCAGTGCACTCTCTGGACTCACTGCAGTGCATCCCCAGTGGTGCCAGTGCACTCTCTGGACTCACTGCACTGCATCCCCAGTGGTGCCACTGCACTCTCTGGACTCACTGCAGTGCATCCCCAGTGGTGCCAGTGCACTCTCTGGACTCACTGCAGTGCATCCCCACTGCTGCCAGTGCACTCTCTGGACTCACAGCAGTGCATCCCCAGTGGTGCCAGTGCACTCTCTGGACTCACTGCACTGCATCCCCAGTGGTGCCAATGCACTCTCTGGACTCACTGCACTGCATCCCCAGTGGTGCCAGTGCACTCTCTGGACTCACTGCACTGCATCCCAAGTGGTGCCAGTGCACTCTCTGGACTCACTGCACTGCATCCCCAGTGGTGCCAGTGCACTCTCTCGAGTCACTGCACTACATCCCCAGTGGTGCCAGTGCGCTCACTGGACTCACTGTACTGCATCATCAGTGGTGCCAGTGCACTCTCTGGAGTGACTGCAGTGCATCCCCAGTGGTGCCAGTGCACTCTCTGGACTCACTGCACTGCATCCCCAGTGGTGCCAATGCACTCTCTGGACTCACTGCACTGCATCCCCAGTGGTGCCAGTGCACTCACTGGACTCACTGCACTGCATCTCAAGTGGTACCAGTGCACTCTCTGGGCTCACTGCACTGCATCCCCAGTGGTGCCAGTGCACTCTCTCGAGTCACTGCACTACATCCCCAGTGGTGCCAGTGCACTCACTGGACTCACTGTACTGCATTCCCAGTGGTGCTAGTGCACTCTCTGGACTCACTGCAGTGCATCCCCAGTGGTGCCAGTGCACTCTCTGGACTCACTGAAGTGCATTTTCAGTGGTGCCAGTGCACTCTCTGGACTCACTGCAGTGCATCCCCAGTGGTGCCAGTGCACTCTCTGGACTCACTGAAGTGCATTCTCAGTGGTGGCAGTGCACTCTCTGGACTCACTGCACTGCATCCCCAGTGCTGCCTGTGCACTCTCTGGACTCACTGCACTGCATCCCCAGTGGTGTCACTGCACTCTCTGGACTCACTGCACTGCATCCCCAGTTGTGCCAGTGCACTCTCTGCACTCACTGCACTGCATACCCAGTGGTGCCAGTGCACTCACTGGACTCACTGCAGTGCATTCCCTCTGGTGCCAGTGCACTCTCTGGACTCACTGCAGTGCATCCCCAGTGGTGCCAGTGCACTCTCTGGACTCACTGCACTGCATCCCCAGTGGTGCCAGTGCACTCTCTGGACTCACTGCAGTGCATCACCTGTGGTGCCAGTGCACTCTCTGGACTCACTGAAGTGCATCCCCAGTGGTGCCAGTGCAATCTCTGGACTCACTGCACTGCATTCCCAGTCGTGCCAGTGCACACTCTGGACTCACTGCACTGCATCCCCAGTGGTGCCAGTGCACTCTCTGGACTCACTGCACTGCAACCCCAGTGTTGCCAGTGCACTCTCTGGACTCACTGCACTGCATCCACAGTGGTGCCAGTGCACTCTCTGGACTCACTTCAGTGCATCCCCAGTGGTGCCAGAGCACTCTCTGGACTCACTGCACTGCATCCCCAGTGGTGCCAGTGCACTCTCTGGACTCACTGCACTGCAGCCCCAGTGGTGCCAGTGCACTCTCTGGACTCACTGCACTGCATCCCCAGTATTGCCAGTGCACTCTCTGGACTCACTGGACTGCATCCCCAGTGGTGCCAGTGCACTCTCTGGACTCACTGCACTGCATCCCCAGTGGTGCCACTGCACTCTCTGAACTCACTGCACAGCATGTCCAGTGGTGCCAGTGCACTCTCTGCACTCACTGCACTGCATCCCCAGTGGTGCCAGTACACTCACTGGACTCACTGCAGTGCATTCCCTCTGGAGCCAGTGCACTCTCTGGACTCACTGCAGTGCATCCCCAGTGGTGCCAGTGCACTCTCTGGACTCACTGCAGTGCATCCCCAGTGGTGCCAGTGCACTCTCTGGACTCACTGCAGTGCATCACCAGTGGTGCCAGTGCACTCTCTGGACTCACTGAAGTGCATCCCCAGTGGTGCCAGTGCACTCTCTGGACTCACTGCACTGCATCCCCAGTGGTGCCAGTGCACTCTCTGGACTCACTGCACTGCATCCCCAGTGGTGCCAGAGCACTCTCTGGACTCACTGCACTGCATCCTCTGTGCTGCCAGTGCACTCTCTGGACTCACTGCACTGCATCCCCAGTGGTGCCAGTGCACTCTCTGTACTCACTGTACTGCATCCCCAGTGGAGCGCGTGCACTCTCTGGACTCACTGAAGTGCATCCCCAGTGGTGCCAGTGCACTCTCTGGACTCACTGCACTGCATCCCCAGTGGTGCTAGTGCACTCTCTGGACTCACTGCAGTGCATCCCCAGTGGTGCCAGTGCACTCTCTGGACTCACTGAAGGGCATTCTCAGTGGTGCCAATGCACTCTCTGGACTCACTGCAGTGTTTCCCCAGTGGTGGCAGTACTCTCACTGGACTGACTGCACTGCATCCCCAGTGGTGCCAGTGCACTCTCTGGACTCACCGCACCGCATCCCCAGTGGTGCCAGTGCACTCTCTGGAGTAACTGCAGTGCATCACCAGTGGTGCCAGTGCACTCTCTGGACTCACTGCACTGCATCCCCAGTGGTGCCAGTGCACTCTCTGGACTCACTGCACTGCAGTCCCAGTGGTGCCAGAGCACTCTCTGGACTCACTGCAGTGCATCCCCAGTGGTGCCAGTGCACTCTCTGGACTCACTGCACTGCATCCCCAGTGGTGCCAGTGCACTCTCTGGACTCACTGCACTGCATCCCCAGTGGTGCCAGTGCACTCTCTGGACTCCCGGCACCGCATCCCCAGTGGTGCCAGTGCACTCTCTGGGCTCACTGCAGTGCATCCCCAGTGGTGCCAGTGCACTCTCTTGACTCACTGCACTGCATCCCCAGTGGTGCCAGTGCACTCACTGGATTCACTGCACTGCATCCCCAGTGGTGCTAGTGCACTCTCTGGACTCACTGCAGTGCATCACCAGTGGTACCAGTGCACTCTCTGGACTCACTGAAGTGCATTCTCAGTGGTGCCAGTGCACTCTGTGGACTCACTGCAGTGCATCCCCAGTGGTGCCAGTGCGCTCTCTGGACTCACTGCACTGCATCCCCAGTGGTGCCAGTGCACTCTCTGGACTCACTGCACTGCATCCCCAGTGGTGCCAGTGCACTCTCTGGACTCACTGCACTGCATCCCCAGTGGTGCTAGTGCACTCTGTGGACTCACTGCAGTGCATCCCCAGTGGTGCCAGTGCACTCTCTGGACTCACTGAAGGGCATTCTCAGTGGTGCCAGAGCACTCTCTGGACTCACTGCACTGCATCCTCTGAGCTGCCAGTGCACTCTCTGGACTCACTGCACTGCATCCCCAGTGGTGCCAGTGCACTCTCTGGACTCACTGCACTGCATCCCCAGTGGAGCCCGTGCACTCTCTGGACTCACTGTACTGCATCCCCAGTGTTGCCAGTGCACTCTCTGGAGTAACTGCAGTGCATCCCCAGTGGTGCCAAAGTACTCTCTGGACTCCCGGCACCGCATCTCCAGTGGTGCCAGTGCACTCTCTGGGCTCACTGTAGTGCATCCCCAGTGGTGCCAGTGCACTCTCTTGACTCACTGCACTGCATCCCCAGTGGTGCCAGTGTACTCACTGGACTCACTGCACTGCATTCCCCAGTGGTGTTAGTGCACTCTCTGGACTCACTGCAGTGCATCCCCAGTGGTGCCAGTGCACTCTCTGGACTCACTGAAGTGCATTCTCAGTGGTTCCAGTGCACTCTGTGGACTCACTGCAGTGCATCCCCAGTGGTGCCAGTGCGCTCTCTGGACTCACTGCAGTGCATCCCCAGTGGTGCCAGTGCACTCTCTGGACTCACTGCACTGCATCCCCAGTGCTGCCAGTGCACTCTCTGGACTCACTGCACTGCATCCCCAGTGGTGCCAGTGCACTCTCTGGACTCACTGCAGTGCATCCCCAGTGGTGCCAGTGCACTCTCTGGACTCACTGCACTGCATCCCCAGTGGTGCCAGTGCGCTCTCTGGACTCACTGCACTGCATCCCCAGTGGTGCCAGTGCACTCTCTGGACTCACTGCAGTGCATCCCCACTGCTGCCAGTGCACTCTCTGGACTCACAGCAGTGCATCCCCAGTGGTGCCAGTGCACTCTCTGGACTCACTGCACTGCATCCCCAGTGGTGCCAATGCACTCTCTGGACTCACTGCACTGCATCCCCAGTGGTGCCAGTGCACTCTCTGGACTCACTGCACTGCATCCCAAGTGGTGCCAGTGCACTCTCTGGACTCACTGCACTGCATCCCCAGTGGTGCCAGTGCACTCTCTCGAGTCACTGCACTACATCCCCAGTGGTGCCAGTGCGCTCACTGGACTCACTGTACTGCATCATCAGTGGTGCCAGTGCACTCTCTGGAGTGACTGCAGTGCATCCCCAGTGGTGCCAGTGCACTCTCTGGACTCACTGCACTGCATCCCCAGTGGTGCCAATGCACTCTCTGGACTCACTGCACTGCATCCCCAGTGGTGCCAGTGCACTCACTGGACTCACTGCACTGCATCTCAAGTGGTACCAGTGCACTCTCTGGGCTCACTGCACTGCATCCCCAGTGGTGCCAGTGCACTCTCTCGAGTCACTGCACTACATCCCCAGTGGTGCCAGTGCACTCACTGGACTCACTGTACTGCATTCCCAGTGGTGCTAGTGCACTCTCTGGACTCACTGCAGTGCATCCCCAGTGGTGCCAGTGCACTCTTTGGACTCACTGAAGTGCATTCTCAGTGGTGCCAGTGCACTCTCTGGACTCACTGCAGTGCATCCCCAGTGGTGCCAGTGCACTCTCTGGACTCACTGAAGTGCATTCTCAGTGGTGGCAGTGCACTCTCTGGACTCACTGCACTGCATCCCCAGTGCTGCCTGTGCACTCTCTGGACTCACTGCACTGCATCCCCAGTGGTGTCACTGCACTCTCTGGACTCACTGCACTGCATCCCCAGTTGTGCCAGTGCACTCTCTGCACTCACTGCACTGCATACCCAGTGGTGCCAGTGCACTCACTGGACTCACTGCAGTGCATTCCCTCTGGTGCCAGTGCACTCTCTGGACTCACTGCAGTGCATCCCCAGTGGTGCCAGTGCACTCTCTGGACTCACTGCACTGCATCCCCAGTGGTGCCAGTGCACTCTCTGGACTCACTGCAGTGCATCACCTGTGGTGCCAGTGCACTCTCTGGACTCACTGAAGTGCATCCCCAGTGGTGCCAGTGCAATCTCTGGACTCACTGCACTGCATTCCCAGTCGTGCCAGTGCACACTCTGGACTCACTGCACTGCATCCCCAGTGGTGCCAGTGCACTCTCTGGACTCACTGCACTGCAACCCCAGTGTTGCCAGTGCACTCTCTGGACTCACTGCACTGCATCACAGGTGGTGCCAGTGCACTCTCTGGACTCACTTCAGTGCATCCCCAGTGGTGCCAGAGCACTCTCTGGACTCACTGCACTGCATCCCCAGTGGTGCCAGTGCACTCTCTGGACTCACTGCACTGCAGCCCCAGTGGTGCCAGTGCACTCTCTGGACTCACTGCACTGCATCCCCAGTATTGCCAGTGCACTCTCTGGACTCACTGGACTGCATCCCCAGTGCTGCCAGTGCACTCTCTGGACTCACTGCACTGCATCCCCAGTGGTGCCACTGCACTCTCTGAACTCACTGCACAGCATGTCCAGTGGTGCCAGTGCACTCTCTGCACTCACTGCACTGCATCCCCAGTGGTGCCAGTACACTCACTGGACTCACTGCAGTGCATTCCCTCTGGAGCCAGTGCACTCTCTGGACTCACTGCAGTGCATCCCCAGTGGTGCCAGTGCACTCTCTGGACTCACTGCAGTGCATCCCCAGTGGTGCCAGTGCACTCTCTGGACTCACTGCAGTGCATCACCAGTGGTGCCAGTGCACTCTCTGGACTCACTGAAGTGCATCCCCAGTGGTGCCAGTGCACTCTCTGGACTCACTGCACTGCATCCCCAGTGGTGCCAGTGCACTCTCTGGACTCACTGCACTGCATCCCCAGTGGTGCCAGAGCACTCTCTGGACTCACTGCACTGCATCCTCTGTGCTGCCAGTGCACTCTCTGGACTCACTGCACTGCATCCCCAGTGGTGCCAGTGCACTCTCTGTACTCACTGTACTGCATCCCCAGTGGAGCGCGTGCACTCTCTGGACTCACTGAAGTGCATCCCCAGTGGTGCCAGTGCACTCTCTGGACTCACTGCACTGCATCCCCAGTGGTGCTAGTGCACTCTGTGGACTCACTGCAGTGCATCCCCAGTGGTGCCAGTGCACTCTCTGGACTCACTGAAGGGCATTCTCAGTGGTGCCAATGCACTCTCTGGACTCACTGCAGTGTTTCCCCAGTGGTGGCAGTACTCTCACTGGACTGACTGCACTGCATCCCCAGTGGTGCCAGTGCACTCTCTGGACTCACCGCACCGCATCCCCAGTGGTGCCAGTGCACTCTCTGGAGTAACTGCAGTGCATCACCAGTGGTGCCAGTGCACTCTCTGGACTCACTGCACTGCATCCCCAGTGGTGCCAGTGCACTCTCTGGACTCACTGCACTGCAGTCCCAGTGGTGCCAGAGCACTCTCTGGACTCACTGCAGTGCATCCCCAGTGGTGCCAGTGCACTCTCTGGACTCACTGCACTGCATCCCCAGTGGTGCCAGTGCACTCTCTGGACTCACTGCACTGCATCCCCAGTGGTGCCAGTGCACTCTCTGGACTCCCGGCACCGCAACCCCAGTGGTGCCAGTGCACTCTCTGGGCTCACTGCAGTGCATCCCCAGTGGTGCCAGTGCACTCTCTTGACTCACTGCACTGCATCCCCAGTGGTGCCAGTGCACTCACTGGATTCACTGCACTGCATCCCCAGTGGTGCTAGTGCACTCTCTGGACTCACTGCAGTGCATCCCCAGTGGTACCAGTGCACTCTCTGGACTCACTGAAGTGCATTCTCAGTGGTGCCAGTGCACTCTGTGGACTCACTGCAGTGCATCCCCAGTGGTGCCAGTGCGCTCTCTGGACTCACTGCACTGCATCCCCAGTGGTGCCAGTGCACTCTCTGGACTCACTGCACTGCATCCCCAGTGGTGCCAGTGCACTCTCTGGACTCACTGCACTGCATCCCCAGTGGTGCTAGTGCACTCTGTGGACTCACTGCAGTGCATCCCCAGTGGTGCCAGTGCACTCTCTGGACTCACTGAAGGGCATTCTCAGTGGTGCCAGAGCACTCTCTGGACTCACTGCACTGCATCCTCTGACCTGCCAGTGCACTCTCTGGACTCACTGCACTGCATCCCCAGTGGTGCCAGTGCACTCTCTGGACTCACTGTACTGCATCCCCAGTGGAGCGCGTGCACTCTCTGGACTCACTGAAGTGCATCCCCAGTGGTGCCAGTGCACTCTCTGGACTCACTGCACTGCATCCCCAGTGGTGCTAGTGCACTCTGTGGACTCACTGCAGTGCATCCCCAGTGGTGCCAGTGCACTCTCTGGACTCACTGAAGGGCATTCTCAGTGGTGCCAGTGCACTCTCTGGACTCACTGCAATGTTTCCCCAGTGGTGCCAGTACACTCACTGGACTGACTGCACTGCATCCCCAGTGGTGCCAGTGCACTCTCTGGACTCACCGCACCGCATCCCCAGTGGTGCCAGTGCACTCTCTGGAGTAACTGCAGTGCATCACCAGTGGTGCCAGTGCACTCTCTGGACTCACTGCACTGCATCCCCAGTGGTGCCAGTGCACTCTCTGGGCTCACTGCAGTGCATCCCCAGTGGTGCCAGTGCACTCTCTGGACTCACTGCACTGCATCCCCAGTGGTGCCAGTGCACTCTCTGGACTCACTGCACTGCATCCCCAGTGGTGCCAGTGCACTCTGTGGACTCACTGCAGTGCATCCCCAGTGGTGCCAGTGAACTCTCTGGACTCACTGCACTGCATCCCCAGTGGTACCAGTGCACTCTGTGGACTCACTGCAGTGCATCCCCAGTGGTGCCAGTGCACTCTCTGGACTCACTGCACTGCATCCCCAGTGGTACCAATGCACTCTCTGGACTCACTGCACTGCATCCCCAGTGGTGCCAGTGCACTCTCTGGACTCACTGAAGTGCATCCCCAGTGGTGCCAGTGCACTCTCTGGACTCACTGCAGTGCATCCCCAGTGGTGCCAGTGCACTCTCTGGACTCACTGAATTGCATCCCCAGTGGTGCCAGTGCACTCTCTGGACTCACTGCACTGCATCCCCAGTGGTGCCAGTGCACTCTCTGGACTCACTGCACTGCATCCCCAGTGGTGCTAGTGCACTCTGTATACTCACTGCAGTGCATCCCCAGTGGTGCCAGTGCACTCTCTGGACTCACTGAAGGGCATTCCCAGTGGTGCCAGAGTACTCTCTGGACTCACTGCACTGCATCCTCTGTGCTGCAAGTGCACTCTCTGGACTCACTGCACTGCATCCCCAGTGGTGCCAGTGCACTCTCTGGACTCACTGTACTGCATCCCCAGTGGAGCGCGTGCACTCTCTGGACTCACTGAAGTGCATCCCCAGTGGTGCCAGTGCACTCTCTGGACTCACTGCACTGCATCCCCAGTGGTGCTAGTGCACTCTGTGGACTCACTGCAGTGCATCCCCAGTGGTGCCAGTGCACTCTCTGGACTCACTGAAGGGCATTCTCAGTGGTGCCAGTGCACTCTCTGGACTCACTGCAGTGTTTCCCCAGTGGTGCCAGTACACTCACTGGACTGACTGCACTGCATCCCCAGTGGTGCCAGTGCACTCTCTGGACTCACCGCACCGCATCCCCAGTGGTGCCAGTGCACTCTCTGGACTCACTGCACTGCAGGCCCAGTGGTACCAGTGCACTCTCTGGACTCACTGCACTGCATCCCCAGTGGTGCCAGTGCACTCTCTGGACTCACTGCAGTGCATCCCCAGTGGTGCCAGTGCACTCTCTGGACTCACTGCAGTGCATCCCCAGTGGTGCCAGTGCACTCTCTGGACTCTCTGCACTGCATACCCAGTGGTGCCAGTGCACTCTCTGGACTCACTGAACTGCATCCCCAGTGGTGCCAGTGCACTCTCTGGACTCCCGGCACGGCATCCCCAGTGGTGCCAGTGCACTCTCTGGGCTCACTGCAGTGCATCCCCAGTGGTGCCAGTGCACTCTCTTGACTCACTGCACTGCATCCCCAGTGGTGCCAGTGCACTCACTGGATTCACTGCACCGCATCCCCAGTGGTGCTAGTGCACTCTCTGGACTCACTGCAGTGCATCCCCAGTGGTGCCAGTGCACTCTCTGGACTCACTGAAGTGCATTCTCAGTGGTGCCAGTGCACTCTGTGGACTCACTGCAGTGCATCCCCAGTGGTGCCAGTGCGCTCTCTGGACTCACTGCAGTGCATCCCCAGTGGTGCCAGTGCACTCTCTGGACTCACTGCACTGCATTCCCCAGTGCTGCCAGTGCACTCTCTGGACTCACTGCACTGCATCCCCAGTGGTGCCAGTGCACTCTCTGGACTCACTGCACTGCATCCCCAGTGGTGCCAGTGCACTCTCTGGACTCACTGCAGTGCATCCCCAGTGGTGCCAGTGCACTCTCTGGACTCACTGCACTGCATCCCCAGTGGTACCAGTGCACTCTGTGGACTCACTGCAGTGCATCCCCAGTGGTGCCAGTGCACTCTCTGGACTCACTGCACTGCATCCCCAGTGGTGCCAATGCACTCTCTGGGCTCACTGAAGTGCATCCCCAGTGGTGCCAGTGCACTCTCTGGACTCACTGAAGTGCATCCCCAGTGGTGCCAGTGCACTCTCTGGAGTCACTGCACTGCATCCCCAGTGGTGCCAGTGCACTCTCTGGACTCACTGCACTGCATCCCCAGTGGTGCTAGTGCACTCTGTGGACTCACTGCACTGCATCCCCAGTGGTGCCAGTGCACTCTCTGGACTCACTGAAGGGCATTCTCAGTGGTGCCAATGCACTCTCTGGACTCACTGCAGTGTTTCCCCAGTGGTGCCAGTACTCTCACTGGACTGACTGCACTGCATCCCCAGTGGTGCCAGTGCACTCTCTGGACTCACCGCACCGCATCCCCAGTGGTGCCAGTGCACTCTCTGGAGTAACTGCAGTGCATCACCAGTGGTGCCAGTGCACTCTCTGGACTCACTGCACTGCAGCCCCAGTGGTGCCAGAGCACTCTCTGGACTCACTGCAGTGCATCCCCAGTGGTGCCAGTGCACTCTCTGGACTCACTGCACTGCATCCCCAGTGGTGCCAGTGCACTCTCTGGACTCACTGCACTGCATCCCCAGTGGTGCCAGTGCACTCTCTGGACTCCCGGCACCGCATCCCCAGTGGTGCCAGTGCACTCTCTGGGCTCACTGCAGTGCATCCCCAGTGGTGCCATTGCACTCTCTGCACTCACTGCACTGCATCCCCAGTGGTGCCAGTGCACTCACTGGATTCACTGCACTGCATCCCCAGTGGTGCTAGTGCACTCTCTGGACTCACTGCAGTGCATCCCCAGTGGTACCAGTGCACTCTCTGGACTCACTGAAGTGCATTCTCAGTGGTGCCAGTGCACTCTCTGGACTCACTGCAGTGCATCCCCAGTGGTGCCAGTGCGCTCTCTGGACTCACTGCACTGCATCCCCAGTGGTGCCAGTGCACTCTCTGGACTCACTGCACTGCATCCCCAGTGCTGCCAGTGCACTCTCTGGACTCACTGCACTGCATCCCCAGTGGTGCCAGTGCACTCTCTGGACTCACCGCACCGCATCCCCAGTGGTGCCAGTGCACTCTCTGGACTCACTGCACTGCAGGCCCAGTGGTACCAGTGCACTCTCTGGACTCACTGCACTGCATCCCCAGTGGTGCCAGTGCACTCTCTGGACTCACTGCAGTGCATCCCCAGTGGTGCCAGTGCACTCTCTGGACTCACTGCAGTGCATCCCCAGTGGTGCCAGTGCACTCTCTGGACTCTCTGCACTGCATACCCAGTGGTGCCAGTGCACTCTCTGGACTCACTGAACTGCATCCCCAGTGGTGCCAGTGCACTCTCTGGACTCCCGGCACGGCATCCCCAGTGGTGCCAGTGCACTCTCTGGGCTCACTGCAGTGCATCCCCAGTGGTGCCAGTGCACTCTCTTGACTCACTGCACTGCATCCCCAGTGGTGCCAGTGCACTCACTGGATTCACTGCACTGCATCCCCAGTGGTGCTAGTGCACTCTCTGGACTCACTGCAGTGCATCCCCAGTGGTGCCAGTGCACTCTCTGGACTCACTGAAGTGCATTCTCAGTGGTGCCAGTGCACTCTGTGGACTCACTGCAGTGCATCCCCAGTGGTGCCAGTGCGCTCTCTGGACTCACTGCAGTGCATCCCCAGTGGTGCCAGTGCACTCTCTGGACTCACTGCACTGCATTCCCCAGTGCTGCCAGTGCACTCTCTGGACTCACTGCACTGCATCCCCAGTGGTGCCAGTGCACTCTCTGGACTCACTGCACTGCATCCCCAGTGGTGCCAGTGCACTCTCTGGACTCACTGCAGTGCATCCCCAGTGGTGCCAGTGCACTCTCTGGACTCACTGCACTGCATCCCCAGTGGTACCAGTGCACTCTGTGGACTCACTGCAGTGCATCCCCAGTGGTGCCAGTGCACTCTCTGGACTCACTGCACTGCATCCCCAGTGGTGCCAATGCACTCTCTGGGCTCACTGAAGTGCATCCCCAGTGGTGCCAGTGCACTCTCGGGACTCACTGAAGTGCATCCCCAGTGGTGCCAGTGCACTCTCTGGAGTCACTGCACTGCATCCCCAGTGGTGCCAGTGCACTCTCTGGACTCACTGCACTGCATCCCCAGTGGTGCTAGTGCACTCTGTGGACTCACTGCACTGCATCCCCAGTGGTGCCAGTGCACTCTCTGGACTCACTGAAGGGCATTCTCAGTGGTGCCAATGCACTCTCTGGACTCACTGCAGTGTTTCCCCAGTGGTGCCAGTACTCTCACTGGACTGACTGCACTGCATCCCCAGTGGTGCCAGTGCACTCTCTGGACTCACCGCACCGCATCCCCAGTGGTGCCAGTGCACTCTCTGGAGTAACTGCAGTGCATCACCAGTGGTGCCAGTGCACTCTCTGGACTCACTGCACTGCAGCCCCAGTGGTGCCAGAGCACTCTCTGGACTCACTGCAGTGCATCCCCAGTGGTGCCAGTGCACTCTCTGGACTCACTGCACTGCATCCCCAGTGGTGCCAGTGCACTCTCTGGACTCACTGCACTGCATCCCCAGTGGTGCCAGTGCACTCTCTGGACTCCCGGCACCGCATCCCCAGTGGTGCCAGTGCACTCTCTGGGCTCACTGCAGTGCATCCCCAGTGGTGCCATTGCACTCTCTGCACTCACTGCACTGCATCCCCAGTGGTGCCAGTGCACTCACTGGATTCACTGCACTGCATCCCCAGTGGTGCTAGTGCACTCTCTGGACTCACTGCAGTGCATCCCCAGTGGTACCAGTGCACTCTCTGGACTCACTGAAGTGCATTCTCAGTGGTGCCAGTGCACTCTCTGGACTCACTGCAGTGCATCCCCAGTGGTGCCAGTGCGCTCTCTGGACTCACTGCACTGCATCCCCAGTGGTGCCAGTGCACTCTCTGGACTCACTGCACTGCATCCCCAGTGCTGCCAGTGCACTCTCTGGACTCACTGCACTGCATCCCCAGTGGTGCTAGTGCACTCTGTGGACTCACTGCAGTGCATCCCCAGTGGTGCCAGTGCACTCTCTGGACTCACTGAAGGGCATTCTCAGTGGTGCCAGAGCACTCTCTGGACTCACTGCACTGCATCCTCTGTGCTGCCAGTGCACTCTCTGGACTCACTGCACTGCATCCCCAGTGGTGCCAGTGCACTCTCTGGACTCACTGTACTGCATCACCAGTGGAGCGCGTGCACTCTCTGGACTCACTGAAGTGCATCCCCAGTGGTGCCAGTGCACTCTCTGGACTCACTGCACTGCATCCCCAGTGGTGCTAGTGCACTCTGTGGACTCACTGCAGTGCATCCCCAGTGGTGCCAGTGCACTCTCTGGACTCACTGAAGGGCATTCTCAGTGGTGCCAGTGCACTCTCTGGACTCACTGCAGTGTTTCCCCAGTGGTGCCAGTACACTCACTGGACTGACTGCACTGCATCCCCAGTGGTGCCAGTGCACTCTCTGGACTCACCGCACCGCATCCCCAGTGGTGACAGTGCACTCTCTGGAGTAACTGCAGTGCATCCTCTGTGCTGCCAGTGCACTCTCTGGACTCACTGCACTGCATCCCCAGTGGTGCCAGTGCACTCTCTGGGCTCACTGCAGTGCATCCCCAGTGGTGCCAGTGCACTCTCTTGACTCACTGCACTGCATCCCCAGTGGTGCCAGTGCACTCACTGGATTCACTGCACTGCATCCCCAGTGGTGCTAGTGCACTCTCTGGACTCACTGCAGTGCATCCCCAGTGGTACCAGTGCACTCTCTGGACTCACTGAAGTGCATTTTCAGTGGTGCCTGTGCACTCTGTGGACTCACTGCAGTGCATCCCCAGTGGTGCCAGTGCACTCTCTGGACTCACTGCAGTGCATCCCCAGTGGTGCCAGTGCACTCTCTGGACTCACTGCACTGCATCCCCAGTGCTGCCAGTGCACTCTCTGGACTCACTGCACTGCATCCCCAGTGGTGCCAGTGCACTCTCTGGACTCACTGCACTGCATCCCCAGTGGTGCCAGTGCACTCTCTGGACTCACTGCAGTGCATCCCCAGTGGTGCCAGTGAACTCTCTGGACTCACTGCACTGCATCCCCAGTGGTACCAGTGCACTCTGTGGACTCACTGCAGTGCATCCCCAGTGGTGCCAGTGCACTCTCTGGACTCACTGCACTGCATCCCCAGTGGTGCCAATGCACTCTCTGGACTCACTGCACTGCATCCCCAGTGGTGCCAGTGCACTCTCTGGACTCACTGAAGTGCATCCCCAGTGGTGCCAGTGCACTCTCTGGACTCACTGCAGTGCATCACCAGTGGTGCCAGTGCACTCTCTGGACTCACTGCACTGCATCCCAAGTGGTGCCAGTGCACTCTCTGGACTCACTACACTGCATCCCCAGTGGTGCTAGTGCACTCTGTGGACTCACTGCAGTGCATCCCCAGTGGTGCCAGTGCACTCTCTGGACTCACTGCACTGCATCCCCAGTGGTACCAGTGCACTCTGTGGACTCACTGCAGTGCATCCCCAGTGGTGCCAGTGCACTCTCTGGACTCACTGCACTGCATCCCCAGTGGTGCCAATGCACTCTCTGGGCTCACTGAAGTGCATCCCCAGTGGTGCCAGTGCACTCTCTGGACTCACTGAAGTGCATCCCCAGTGGTGCCAGTGCACTCTCTGGAGTCACTGCACTGCATCCCCAGTGGTGCTAGTGCACTCTGTGGACTCACTGCAGTGCATCCCCAGTGGTGCCAGTGCACTCTCTGGACTCACTGAAGGGCATTCTCAGTGGTGCCAGTGCACTCTCTGGACTCACTGCAGTGCATCCCCAGTGGTGCCAGTACACTCATTGGACTGACTGCACTGCATCCCCAGTGGTGCCAGTGCACTCTCTGGACTCACCGCACCGCATCCCCAGTGGTGCCAGTGCACTCTCTGGAGTAACTGCAGTGCATCACCAGTGGTGCCAGTGCACTCTCTGGACTCACTGCACTGCATCCCCAGTGGTGCCAGTGCACTCTCTGGACTCACTGCAGTGCATCCCCAGTGGTGCCAGAGCACTCTCTGGACTCACTGCAGTGCATCCCCAGTGGTGCCAGTGCACTCTCTGGACTCACTGCACTGCATCCCCAGTGGTGCCAGTGCACTCTCTGGACTCCCGGCACCGCATCCCAGTGGTGCCAGTGCACTCTCTGGGCTCACGGCAGTGCATCCCCAGTGGTGCCAGTGCACTCTCTTGACTCACTGCACTGCATCCCCAGTGGTGCCAGTGCACTCACTGGACTCACTGCACTGCATCTCAAGTGGTACCAGTGCACTCTCTGGGCTCACTGCAGTGCATCCCCAGTGGTACCAGTGCACTCTCTGGACTCACTGAAGTGCATTCTCAGTGGTGCCAGTGCACTCTGTGGACTCACTGCAGTGCATCCACAGTGGTGCCAGTGCGCTCTCTGGACTCACTGCAGTGCATCCCCAGTGGTGCCAGTGCACTCTCTGGACACACTGCACTGCATCCCCAGTGGTGCCAGTGCACTCTCTGGACTCACTGCACTGCATCCCCAGTGGTGCCAGTGCACTCTCTGGACTCACTGCACTGCATCCCCAGTGGTGCCAGTGCACTCTCTGGACTCACTGCAGTGCATCCCCAGTGGTGCCAGTGCACTCTCTGGACTCACTGCACTGCATCCCCAGTGGTACCAGTGCACTCTGTGGACTCACTGCAGTGCATCCCCAGTGGTGCCAGTGCACTCTCTTGACTCACTGCACTGCATCGCCAGTGGTGCCAATGCACTCTCTGGACTCACTGCACTGCATCCCCAGTGGTGCCAGTGCACTCTCTGGACTCACTGCACTGCATCCCAAGTGGTGCCAGTGCACTCTCTGGAGTCACTGCACTGCATCCCCAGTGGTGCCAGTGCACTCTCTCGAGTCACTGCACTACATCCCCAGTGGTGCCAGTGCACTCACTGGACTCACTGTACTGCATCATCAGTTGTGCCAGTGCACTCTCTGGACTCACTGCAGTGCATCCCCAGTGGTGGCAGTGCACTCTCTGGACTCACTGCACTGCATCCCCAGTGGTGCCAGTGCACTCACTGGACTCACTATACTGCATCACCAGTGGTGCCAGTGCACTCTCTGGACTCACTGCACTGCATCCCCAGTGGTGCCAGTGCATTCACTGGACTCACTGTACTGCATCTCCAGTGGTGCCAGTGCACTCTCTGGGCTCACTGCAGTGCATCCCCAGTGGTGCCAGTGCACTCTCTGGACTCACTGCAGTGCATCCCCACTGGTGCCAGTGCACTCACTGGATTCACTGCACTACATTCCCAGTGGTGCTAGTGCACTCTCTGGACTCACTGCAGTGCATCCCCAGTGGTGCCAGTGCACTCTTTGGACTCACTGAAGTGCATTCTCAGTGGTGCCAGTGCACTCTCTGGACTCACTGCACTGCATCCCCAGTGGTGCCAGTGCGCTCTCTGGACTCACTGAAGTGCATTCTCAGTGGTGCCAGTGCACTCTCTGGACTCACTGCAGTGCATCCCCAGTGGTGCCAGTACACTCTCTGGACTCACTGCACTGCATCCCCAGTGGTGCTAGTGCACTCTGTGGACTCACTGCAGTGCATCCCCAGTGGTGCCAGTGCACTCTCTGGACTCACTGAAGGGCATTCTCAGTGGTGCCAGTGCACTCTCTGGACTCACTGCAGTGCATCACCAGTGGTGCCAGTGCACTCTCTGGACTCACCGCACCGCATCCCCAGTGGTGCCAGTGCACTCTGTGGAGTAACTGCAGTGCATCACCAGTCGTGCCAGTGCACTCTCTGGAGCCACTGCACTGCATCACCAGTGGTGCTAGTGCACTCTCTGGACTCACTGCACTGCATCTCCAGTGGTGCCAGAGCACTCTCTGGACTCACTGCACTGCATCCCCAGTGCTGCCTGTGCACTGTCTGGACTCACTGCAGTGCATCCCCAGTGGTGCCACTGCACTCTCTGGACTCACTGCACTGCATCCCAAGTGGTGCCAGTGCACTCACTGCACTGCATCCCCAGTGGTGCCAGTGCACTCACTGGACTCACTGCAGTGCATTCCCTCTGGTGCCAGTGCACTCTCTGGACTCACTGCACTGCATCCCCAGTGGTGCCAGTGCACTCTCTGGACTCACTGCAGTGCATCCCCAGTGGTGCCAGTGCACTCTCTTGACTCACTTCACTGCATCCCCAGTGGTGCCAGTGCGCTCTCTGGACTCACTGCAGTGCATCCCCAGTGGTGCCAGTGCACTCTCTGGACACACTGCACTGCATCCCCAGTGGTGCCAGTGCACTCTCTGGACTCACTGCACTGCATCCCCAGTGGTGCCAGTGCACTCTCTGGACTCACTGCACTGCATCCCCAGTGGTGCCAGTGCACTCTCTGGACTCACTGCAGTGCATCCCCAGTGGTGCCAGTGCACTCTCTGGACTCACTGCACTGCATCCCCAGTGGTACCAGTGCACTCTGTGGACTCACTGCAGTGCATTCCCAGTGGTGCCAGTGCACTCTCTTGACTCACTGCACTGCATCCCCAGTGGTGCCAATGCACTCTCTGGACTCACTGCACTGCATCCCCAGTGGTGCCAGTGCACTCTCTGGACTCACTGCACTGCATCCCAAGTGGTGCCAGTGCACTCTCTGGAGTCACTGCACTGCATCCCCAGTGGTGCCAGTGCACTCTCTCGAGTCACTGCACTACATCCCCAGTGGTGCCAGTGCACTCACTGGACTCAATGTACTGCATCATCACTTGTGCCAGTGCACTCTCTGAACTCACTGCAGTGCATCCCCAGTGGTGGCAGTGCACTCTCTGGACTCACTGCTCTGCATCCCCAGTGGTGCCAGTGCACTCACTGGACTCACTATACTGCATCACCAGTGGTGCCAGTGCACTCTCTGGACTCACTGCACTGCATCCCCAGTGTTGCCAGTGCATTCACTGGACTCACTGTACTGCATCTCCAGTGGTGCCAGTGCACTCTCTGGGCTCACTGCAGTGCATCCCCAGTGGTGCCAGTGCACTCTCTGGACTCACTGCAGTGCATCCCCACTGGTGCCAGTGCACTCACTGGATTCACTGCACTACATTCCCAGTGGTGCTAGTGCACTCTCTGGACTCACTGCAGTGCATCCCCAGTGGTGCCAGTGCACTCTTTGGACTCACTGAAGTGCATTCTCAGTGGTGCCAGTGCACTCTTTGGACTCACTGAAGTGCATTCTCAGTGGTGCCAGAGCACTCTCTGGACTCACTGCACTGCATCCCCAGTGGTGCCAGTGCGCTCTCTGGACTCACTGAAGTGCATTCTCAGTGGTGCCAGTGCACTCTCTGGACTCACTGCAGTGCATCCCCAGTGGTGCCAGTACACTCTCTGGACTCACTGCAGTGCATCCCAAGTGGTGCCAGTGCACTCTCTGGACTCACTGAAGGGCATTCTCAGTGGTGCCAGTGCACTCTCTGGACTCACTGCAGTGCATCACCAGTGGTGCCAGTGCACTCTCTGGACTCACCGCACCGCATCCCCAGTGGTGCCAGTGCACTCTCTGGAGTAACTGCAGTGCATCACCAGTCGTGCCAGTGCACTCTCTGGACTCACTGCACTGCATCCCCAGTGGTGCTAGTGCACTCTCTGGACTCACTGCACTGCATCTCCAGTGGTGCCAGAGCACTCTCTGGACTCACTGCACTGCATCCCCAGTGCTGCCTGTGCACTGTCTGGACTCACTGCAGTGCATCCCCAGTGGTGCCAGTGCACTCTCTGGACTCACTGCACTGCATCCCCAGTGGTGCCAGTGCACTCCCTGCACTCACTGCACTGCATCCACAGTGGTGCCAGTGCACTCACTGGACTCACTGCAGTGCATTCCCTCTGGTGCCAGTGCACTCTCTGGACTCACTGCACTGCATCCCCAGTGGTGCCAGTGCACTCTCTGGACTCACTGCAGTGCATCCCCAGTGGTGCCAGTGCACTCTCTGGACTCACTGCAGTGCATCCACAGTGGTGCCAGTGCAGTCTCTGGACTCACTGAAGTACATCCCCCGTGGTGCCAGTGCGATCTCTGGACTCACTGCACTGCATTCCCAGTGGTGCCAGTGCACACTCTGGACTCACTGCAGTGCATCCCCAGTGGTGCCAGTGCACTCTCTGGACTCACTGCAGTGCATCCCCAGTGTTGCCAGTGCACTCTCTGGACTCACTGCACTGCATCCCCAGTGGTGCTAGTGCACTCTGTGGACTCACTGCACTGCATCCCCAGTGGTGCCAGAGCACTCTCTGGACTCACTGCACTGCATCCCCAGTGGAGCCAGTGCACTCTCTGGACTCACTGCACTGCATCCCCAGTGGTGCCAGTGCACTCTCTGGACTCACTGCAGTGCATCCCCAGTGGAGCCCGTGCACTCTCTGGACTCAGTGAAGTGCATCCCCAGTGGTGCCAGTGCACTCTCTGGACTCACTGCACTGCATCCCCAGTAGTGCCAGTGCACTCTGTGGACTCACTGCAGTGCATCCCCAGTGGTGCCAGTGCACTCTCTGGACTCACTGAAGTGCATTCTCAGTGGTGCCAGTGCACTCACTGGACTCACTGCAGTGCATCCCCAGTGGTGCCAGTACACTCACTGGACTGACAGCACTGCATCCCCAGTGGTGCTAGTGCACTCTCTGGACTCACTGCACTGCATCGCCAGTGGTGCAAGAGCACTCTCTTGACTCACTGCAGTGCATCCCCAGTGGTGCCAGTGCACTCTCTGGACTCACTGCTGTGCATCCCCATTGGTGCCAGTGCACTCTCTGGACTCACTGCACTGCATCCCCAGTGGTGCCAGGGCACTCTCTGGACTCACTGCACCGCATCCCCAGTGGTGCAAGTGCACTCTCTGGACTCACTGCAGTGCATCCCAAGTGGTGCCAATGCACTCTCTGGACTCACTGCAGTGCATCCCCAGTGGAGCTAGTGCACTCTGGACTCACTGCAGTGCATCCCCAGTGGTGCTAGTGCACTCTGGACTCACTGCAGTGCATCCCCAGTGGTGCCAGTGCACTCTCTGGACTCACTGCACTGCATCCCCAGTGGTGCCAGTGCACTCTCTGGACTCATTGTACTGCATCCCCAGTGGTGCCAGTGCACTCTCTGGACTCACCGCACTGCACCCTGAGTGGTGCCAGTGCACTCTCTGGACTCACTGCAGTGCATCCCCAGTGGTGCCAGTGCACTCTCTAGAGTCACTGCACTGCATCCCCAGTGGTGCCAGTGCACTCTCTGGACTCACTGTACTGCATCCCCAGTGGTGCCAAAGCACTCTCTGGACTCCCGCCACCGCATCCCCAGTGGTTCCAGTGCACTCTCTGGACTCACTGCAGTGCATCCCCAGTGGTGCCAGTGCACTCTCTTGACTCACTGCACTGCATCGCCAGTGGTGCCAATGCACTCTCTGGACTCACTGCACTGCATCCCCAGTGGTGCCAGTGCACTCTCTGGACTCACTGCACTGCATCCCAAGTGGTGCCAGTGCACTCTCTGGAGTCACTGCACTGCATCCCCAGTGGTGCCAGTGCACTCTCTCGAGTCACTGCACTACATCCCCAGTGGTGCCAGTGCACTCACTGGACTCACTGTACTGCATCATCAGTTGTGCCAGTGCACTCTCTGGACTCACTGCAGTGCATCCCCAGTGGTGGCAGTGCACTCTCTGGACTCACTGCACTGCATCCCCAGTGGTGCCAGTGCACTCACTGGACTCACTATACTGCATCACCAGTGGTGCCAGTGCACTCTCTGGACTCACTGCACTGCATCCCCAGTGGTGCCAGTGCATTCACTGGACTCACTGTACTGCATCTCCAGTGGTGCCAGTGCACTCTCTGGGCTCACTGCAGTGCATCCCCAGTGGTGCCAGTGCACTCTCTGGACTCACTGCAGTGCATCCCCACTGGTGCCAGTGCACTCACTGGATTCACTGCACTACATTCCCAGTGGTGCTAGTGCACTCTCTGGACTCACTGCAGTGCATCCCCAGTGGTGCCAGTGCACTCTTTGGACTCACTGAAGTGCATTCTCAGTGGTGCCAGTGCACTCTCTGGACTCACTGCACTGCATCCCCAGTGGTGCCAGTGCGCTCTCTGGACTCACTGAAGTGCATTCTCAGTGGTGCCAGTGCACTCTCTGGACTCACTGCAGTGCATCTCCAGTGGTGCCAGTACACTCTCTGGACTCACTGCACTGCATCCCCAGTGGTGCTAGTGCACTCTGTGGACTCACTGCAGTGCATCCCCAGTGGTGCCAGTGCACTCTCTGGACTCACTGAAGGGCATTCTCAGTGGTGCCAGTGCACTCTCTGGACTCACTGCAGTGCATCACCAGTGGTGCCAGTGCACTCTCTGGACTCACCGCACCGCATCCCCAGTGGTGCCAGTGCACTCTGTGGAGTAACTGCAGTGCATCACCAGTCGTGCCAGTGCACTCTCTGGAGCCACTGCACTGCATCACCAGTGGTGCTAGTGCACTCTCTGGACTCACTGCACTGCATCTCCAGTGGTGCCAGAGCACTCTCTGGACTCACTGCACTGCATCCCCAGTGCTGCCTGTGCACTGTCTGGACTCACTGCAGTGCATCCCCAGTGGTGCCACTGCACTCTCTGGACTCACTGCACTGCATCCCAAGTGGTGCCAGTGCACTCCCTGCACTCACTGCACTGCATCCCCAGTGGTGCCAGTGCACTCACTGGACTCACTGCAGTGCATTCCCTCTGGTGCCAGTGCACTCTCTGGACTCACTGCACTGCATCCCCAGTGGTGCCAGTGCACTCTCTGGACTCACTGCACTGCATCCCCAGTGGTGCCAGTGCACTCTCTGCACTCACTGCAGTGCATCCCCAGTGGTGCCAGTGCACTCTCTGGACTCACTGAAGGGCATTCTCAGTGGTGCCAGTGCACTCTCTGGACTCACTGCAATGCATCCCCAGTTTTGCCAGTACACTCATTGGACTGACTGCACTGCATCCCCAGTGGTGCCAGTGCACTCTCTGGACTCACCGCACCGCATCCCCAGTGGTGCCAGTGCACTCTCTGGAGTAACTGCAGTGCATCACCAGTGGTGCCAGTGCACTCTCTGGACTCACTGCACTGCATCCCCAGTGGTGCCAGTGCACTCTCTGGACTCACTGCAGTGCATCCCCAGTGGTGCCAGAGCACTCTCTGGACTCACTGCAGTGCATCCCCAGTGGTGCCAGTGCACTCTCTGGACTCACTGCACTGCATCCCCAGTGGTGCCAGTGCACTCTCTGGACTCCCGGCACCGCATCCCCAGTGGTGCCAGTGCACTCTCTGGGCTCACTGCAGTGCATCCCCAGTGGTGCCAGTGCACTCTCTTGACTCACTTCACTGCATCCCCAGTGGTGCCAGTGCACTCACTGGATTCACTGCACTGCATCCCCAGTGGTGCTAGTGCACTCTCTGGACTCACTGCAGTGCATCCCCAGTGGTACCAGTGCACTCTCTGGACACACTGCACTGCATCCCCAGTGGTGCCAGTGCACTCTCTGGACTCACTGCACTGCATCCCCAGTGGTGCCAGTGCACTCTCTGGACTCACTGCACTGCATCCCCAGTGGTGCCAGTGCACTCTCTGGACTCACTGCAGTGCATCCCCAGTGGTGCCAGTGCACTCTCTTGACTCACTTCACTGCATCCCCAGTGGTGCCAGTGCGCTCTCTGGACTCACTGCAGTGCATCCCCAGTGGTGCCAGTGCACTCTCTGGACACACTGCACTGCATCCCCAGTGGTGCCAGTGCACTCTCTGGACTCACTGCACTGCATCCCCATTGGTGCCAGTGCACTCTCTGGACTCACTGCACTGCATCCCCAGTGGTGCCAGTGCACTCTCTGGACTCACTGCAGTGCATCCCCAGTGGTGCCAGTGCACTCTCTGGACTCACTGCACTGCATCCCCAGTGGTACCAGTGCACTCTCTGGACTCACTGCAGTGCATTCCCAGTGGTGCCAGTGCACTCTCTTGACTCACTGCACTGCATCCCCAGTGGTGCCAATGCACTCTCTGGACTCACTGCACTGCATCCCCAGTGGTGCCAGTGCACTCTCTGGACTCACTGCACTGCATCCCAAGTGGTGCCAGTGCACTCTCTGGAGTCACTGCACTGCATCCCCAGTGGTGCCAGTGCACTCTCTCGAGTCACTGCACTACATCCCCAGTGGTGCCAGTGCACTCACTGGACTCAATTTACTGCATCATCACTTGTGCCAGTGCACTCTCTGAACTCACTGCAGTGCATCCCCAGTGGTGGCAGTGCACTCTCTGGACTCAC
Organism: Anser brachyrhynchus; assembly: GCF_964034855.1. NCBI lineage: Eukaryota > Metazoa > Chordata > Aves > Anseriformes > Anatidae > Anser > Anser brachyrhynchus. The sequence continues at coordinate 28,243,933 of NC_137703.1, forward strand.
TGCTCTGCATCCCCAGTGGTGCCAGTGCACTCACTGGACTCACTATACTGCATCACCAGTGGTGCCAGTGCACTCTCTGGACTCACTGCACTGCATCCCCAGTGTTGCCAGTGCATTCACTGGACTCACTGTACTGCATCTCCAGTGGTGCCAGTGCACTCTCTGGGCTCACTGCAGTGCATCCCCAGTGGTGCCAGTGCACTCTCTGGACTCACTGCAGTGCATCCCCACTGGTGCCAGTGCACTCACTGGATTCACTGCACTACATTCCCAGTGGTGCTAGTGCACTCTCTGGACTCACTGCAGTGCATCCCCAGTGGTGCCAGTGCACTCTTTGGACTCACTGAAGTGCATTCTCAGTGGTGCCAGTGCACTCTTTGGACTCACTGAAGTGCATTCTCAGTGGTGCCAGAGCACTCTCTGGACTCACTGCACTGCATCCCCAGTGGTGCCAGTGCGCTCTCTGGACTCACTGAAGTGCATTCTCAGTGGTGCCAGTGCACTCTCTGGACTCACTGCAGTGCATCCCCATTGGTGCCAGTACACTCTCTGGACTCACTGCAGTGCATCCCAAGTGGTGCCAGTGCACTCTCTGGACTCACTGAAGGGCATTCTCAGTGGTGCCAGTGCACTCTCTGGACTCACTGCAGTGCATCACCAGTGGTGCCAGTGCACTCTCTGGACTCACCGCACCGCATCCCCAGTGGTGCCAGTGCACTCTCTGGAGTAACTGCAGTGCATCACCAGTCGTGCCAGTGCACTCTCTGGACTCACTGCACTGCATCCCCAGTGGTGCTAGTGCACTCTCTGGACTCACTGCACTGCATCTCCAGTGGTGCCAGAGCACTCTCTGGACTCACTGCACTGCATCCCCAGTGCTGCCTGTGCACTGTCTGGACTCACTGCAGTGCATCCCCAGTGGTGCCAGTGCACTCTCTGGACTCACTGCACTGCATCCCCAGTGGTGCCAGTGCACTCCCTGCACTCACTGCACTGCATCCCCAGTGGTGCCAGTGCACTCACTGGACTCACTGCAGTGCATTCCCTCTGGTGCCAGTGCACTCTCTGGACTCACTGCACTGCATCCCCAGTGGTGCCAGTGCACTCTCTGGACTCACTGCAGTGCATCCCCAGTGGTGCCAGTGCACTCTCTGGACTCACTGCAGTGCATCCACAGTGGTGCCAGTGCAGTCTCTGGACTCACTGAAGTACATCCCCCGTGGTGCCAGTGCGATCTCTGGACTCACTGCACTGCATTCCCAGTGGTGCCAGTGCACACTCTGGACTCACTGCACTGCATCCCCAGTGGTGCCAGTGCACTCTCTGGACTCACTGCAGTGCATCCCCAGTGTTGCCAGTGCACTCTCTGGACTCACTGCACTGCATCCCCAGTGGTGCTAGTGCACTCTGTGGACTCACTGCACTGCATCCCCAGTGGTGCCAGAGCACTCTCTGGACTCACTGCACTGCATCCCCAGTGGAGCCAGTGCACTCTCTGGACTCACTGCACTGCATCCCCAGTGGTGCCAGTGCACTCTCTGGACTCACTGCAGTGCATCCCCAGTGGAGCCCGTGCACTCTCTGGACTCAGTGAAGTGCATCCCCAGTGGTGCCAGTGCACTCTCTGGACTCACTGCACTGCATCCCCAGTAGTGCCAGTGCACTCTGTGGACTCACTGCAGTGCATCCCCAGTGGTGCCAGAGCACTCTCTGGACTCACTGCAGTGCATCCCCAGTGGTGCCAGTGCACTCTCTGGACTCACTGCACTGCATCCCCAGTGGTGCCAGTGCACTCTCTGGACTCCCGGCACCGCATCCCCAGTGGTGCCAGTGCACTCTCTGGGCTCACTGCAGTGCATCCCCAGTGGTGCCAGTGCACTCTCTTGACTCACTTCACTGCATCCCCAGTGGTGCCAGTGCACTCACTGGATTCACTGCACTGCATCCCCAGTGGTGCTAGTGCACTCTCTGGACTCACTGCAGTGCATCCCCAGTGGTACCAGTGCACTCTCTGGACACACTGCACTGCATCCCCAGTGGTGCCAGTGCACTCTCTGGACTCACTGCACTGCATCCCCAGTGGTGCCAGTGCACTCTCTGGACTCACTGCACTGCATCCCCAGTGGTGCCAGTGCACTCTCTGGACTCACTGCAGTGCATCCCCAGTGGTGCCAGTGCACTCTCTTGACTCACTTCACTGCATCCCCAGTGGTGCCAGTGCGCTCTCTGGACTCACTGCAGTGCATCCCCAGTGGTGCCAGTGCACTCTCTGGACACACTGCACTGCATCCCCAGTGGTGCCAGTGCACTCTCTGGACTCACTGCACTGCATCCCCATTGGTGCCAGTGCACTCTCTGGACTCACTGCACTGCATCCCCAGTGGTGCCAGTGCACTCTCTGGACTCACTGCAGTGCATCCCCAGTGGTGCCAGTGCACTCTCTGGACTCACTGCACTGCATCCCCAGTGGTACCAGTGCACTCTCTGGACTCACTGCAGTGCATTCCCAGTGGTGCCAGTGCACTCTCTTGACTCACTGCACTGCATCCCCAGTGGTGCCAATGCACTCTCTGGACTCACTGCACTGCATCCCCAGTGGTGCCAGTGCACTCTCTGGACTCACTGCACTGCATCCCAAGTGGTGCCAGTGCACTCTCTGGAGTCACTGCACTGCATCCCCAGTGGTGCCAGTGCACTCTCTCGAGTCACTGCACTACATCCCCAGTGGTGCCAGTGCACTCACTGGACTCAATTTACTGCATCATCACTTGTGCCAGTGCACTCTCTGAACTCACTGCAGTGCATCCCCAGTGGTGGCAGTGCACTCTCTGGACTCACTGCTCTGCATCCCCAGTGGTGCCAGTGCACTCACTGGACTCACTATACTGCATCACCAGTGGTGCCAGTGCACTCTCTGGACTCACTGCACTGCATCCCCAGTGTTGCCAGTGCATTCACTGGACTCACTGTACTGCATCTCCAGTGGTGCCAGTGCACTCTCTGGGCTCACTGCAGTGCATCCCCAGTGGTGCCAGTGCACTCTCTGGACTCACTGCAGTGCATCCCCACTGGTGCCAGTGCACTCACTGGATTCACTGCACTACATTCCCAGTGGTGCTAGTGCACTCTCTGGACTCACTGCAGTGCATCCCCAGTGGTGCCAGTGCACTCTTTGGACTCACTGAAGTGCATTCTCAGTGGTGCCAGTGCACTCTTTGGACTCACTGAAGTGCATTCTCAGTGGTGCCAGAGCACTCTCTGGACTCACTGCACTGCATCCCCAGTGGTGCCAGTGCGCTCTCTGGACTCACTGAAGTGCATTCTCAGTGGTGCCAGTGCACTCTCTGGACTCACTGCAGTGCATCCCCATTGGTGCCAGTACACTCTCTGGACTCACTGCAGTGCATCCCAAGTGGTGCCAGTGCACTCTCTGGACTCACTGAAGGGCATTCTCAGTGGTGCCAGTGCACTCTCTGGACTCACTGCAGTGCATCACCAGTGGTGCCAGTGCACTCTCTGGACTCACCGCACCGCATCCCCAGTGGTGCCAGTGCACTCTCTGGAGTAACTGCAGTGCATCACCAGTCGTGCCAGTGCACTCTCTGGACTCACTGCACTGCATCCCCAGTGGTGCTAGTGCACTCTCTGGACTCACTGCACTGCATCTCCAGTGGTGCCAGAGCACTCTCTGGACTCACTGCACTGCATCCCCAGTGCTGCCTGTGCACTGTCTGGACTCACTGCAGTGCATCCCCAGTGGTGCCAGTGCACTCTCTGGACTCACTGCACTGCATCCCCAGTGGTGCCAGTGCACTCCCTGCACTCACTGCACTGCATCCCCAGTGGTGCCAGTGCACTCACTGGACTCACTGCAGTGCATTCCCTCTGGTGCCAGTGCACTCTCTGGACTCACTGCACTGCATCCCCAGTGGTGCCAGTGCACTCTCTGGACTCACTGCAGTGCATCCCCAGTGGTGCCAGTGCACTCTCTGGACTCACTGCAGTGCATCCACAGTGGTGCCAGTGCAGTCTCTGGACTCACTGAAGTACATCCCCCGTGGTGCCAGTGCGATCTCTGGACTCACTGCACTGCATTCCCAGTGGTGCCAGTGCACACTCTGGACTCACTGCACTGCATCCCCAGTGGTGCCAGTGCACTCTCTGGACTCACTGCAGTGCATCCCCAGTGTTGCCAGTGCACTCTCTGGACTCACTGCACTGCATCCCCAGTGGTGCTAGTGCACTCTGTGGACTCACTGCACTGCATCCCCAGTGGTGCCAGAGCACTCTCTGGACTCACTGCACTGCATCCCCAGTGGAGCCAGTGCACTCTCTGGACTCACTGCACTGCATCCCCAGTGGTGCCAGTGCACTCTCTGGACTCACTGCAGTGCATCCCCAGTGGAGCCCGTGCACTCTCTGGACTCAGTGAAGTGCATCCCCAGTGGTGCCAGTGCACTCTCTGGACTCACTGCACTGCATCCCCAGTAGTGCCAGTGCACTCTGTGGACTCACTGCAGTGCATCCCCAGTGGTGCCAGTGCACTCTCTGGACTCACTGAAGTGCATTCTCAGTGGTGCCAGTGCACTCACTGGACTCACTGCAGTGCATCCCCAGTGGTGCCAGTACACTCACTGGACTGACAGCACTGCATCCCCAGTGGTGCTAGTGCACTCTCTGGACTCACTGCACTGCATCGCCAGTGGTGCAAGAGCACTCTCTTGACTCACTGCAGTGCATCCCCAGTGGTGCCAGTGCACTCTCTGGACTCACTGCTGTGCATCCCCATTGGTGCCAGTGCACTCTCTGGACTCACTGCACTGCATCCCCAGTGGTGCCAGGGCACTCTCTGGACACACTGCACCGCATCCCCAGTGGTGCAAGTGCACTCTCTGGACTCACTGCAGTGCATCCCAAGTGGTGCCAATGCACTCTCTGGACTCACTGCAGTGCATCCCCAGTGGAGCTAGTGCACTCTGGACTCACTGCAGTGCATCCCCAGTGGTGCTAGTGCACTCTGGACTCACTGCAGTGCATCCCCAGTGGTGCCAGTGCACTCTCTGGACTCACTGCACTGCATCCCCAGTGGTGCCAGTGCACTCTCTGGACTCATTGTACTGCATCCCCAGTGGTGCCAGTGCACTCTCTGGACTCACCGCACTGCACCCTGAATGGTGCCAGTGCACTCTCTGGACTCACTGCAGTGCATCCCCAGTGGTGCCAGTGCACTCTCTAGAGTCACTGCACTGCATCCCCAGTGGTGCCAGTGCACTCTCTGGACTCACTGTACTGCATCCCCAGTGGTGCCAAAGCACTCTCTGGACTCCCGCCACCGCATCCCCAGTGGTTCCAGTGCACTCTCTGGACTCACTGCACTGCATCCCCAGTGGTGCCAGTGCACTCTCTGGACTCACTGCACCGCATCCCCGGTGGTGCCAGTGCACTCTCTGGAGTGACTGCAGTGCATCCCCAGTGGTGCCAGTGCACTCTCTGGACTCACTGCACTGCATCCCGAGTGGTGCCAGTGCACTCTCTGGACTCACTGCAGTGCATCCCCAGTGGTGCCAGTACACTTTCTGGACTCACTGCAGTGTATCCCTATTGGTGCCAGTGCACTCTCTGGACTCACTGCACTGCATCCCCAGTGGTGCCAGTGCACTCTCTGGGCTCACTGCAGTGCATCCCCAGTGGTGCCAGTGCACTCTCTGGACACAATGAAGTGCCTTCTCAGTGGTGCCAGTGCACTCTCTGGACTCACTGCGCTGCATCCCCAGTGGTGCCAGTACACTCACTGGACTCACTGCACTGCATCCCCAGTGGTGCCAGTGCAGTCTCTACACTCACTGAAGTGCACCCCAGTGGTGCCAGTGCACTCTCTGGACTCACTGCACTGCATCCCTAGTGGTGCCAGGGCACTCTCTGCAGACACTGCAGTGCATCCCCAAAGGTGACAGTGCACTCTCTGGACTCACTGCACTGCATCCCCAGTGGTGCCAGTGCACTCTCTGGACTCACTGCACTACTCCAGCCGCGGCAGTCGCTCCAGCCGCGGTAGCCCTCCAGCCTCGGCAGCCGCGGCAGCCGCGGCAGCCGCTCCAGCCGCGGCAGCCGCTCCGTCCGCGGCATACGCGGCAGACTCTCCAACCGCGGCAGCCGCTCCAGCCGCGGAAGCCGCGGCAGCCGCTCCAAACGCGGCAGGCGCTCCAACCGCGGCCACCGCTCCAGCCGTGGCAGCCGCTCCACTCGGTAGCGGCTGGAGCTCCTGCCGCGTTTGGAGCGGTTACCGCGGCTGGAGCGGCTGGAGCGGCTGCCGCGGCTGGAGCGGCTGGCGCGCTGGAGGGGCTAACGCGGCTGGAGAGGCTGACGCGGTTGGAGCGTCTAGAGCGTCTACCGCGGCTGGAGGGGCTACCGCGGCTGGAGCGGTTGACGCGGCTGGAGCGGAAACCGAGGCTGGAGCGCCACTCTCTGGACTCACTGCACTGCATCACCAGTGGTGCCAGTGCACTCTCTGGACTCACTACACTGCATCACCAGTGGTGCCAGTGCACTCTCTGGACTCACTGCAGTGCATCCCCAGTGGTGCCAGTGCACTCTCTGGACTCACTGCACTGCATCCCCAGTGGCGCTAGTGCACTCTCTGGACACACTGCAGTGCATCCCCAGTGGTGCCAGTGCACTCTCTGGACACACTGAAGTGCATTTTCAGTGGTGCCAGTGCACTCTCTGGACTCACTGCACTGCATCCCCAGTGGCGCCAGTGCACTCTCTGGACTCACTGCACTGAAGCCCCAGTGGTGCCAGTGCAATCTCTGGACTCACTGCAGTGCATCCCCCGTGGTGCAAGTGCACTCTCTGGACTCACTGGAGTGCATCACCTATGGTGCCAGTGCACTCTCTGGACTCACTGCACTGCATCCCCAGTGGTGCCAGTGCACTCTCTGGACTCACTGCACTGCATCCCCAGTGGTGCCAGTGCGCTCTCTGGACTCACTGCAGGGCATCCCCAGTGGTGCCAGTGCACTCTCTGGACTCACTGCACTGCATCCCCAGTCCTGCCAGTGCACTCTCTTGACTCACTGCACTGCATCCCCAGTGGTGCCAGTGCACTCTCTGGACTCACTGCACTGCATCCCCAGTGGTGCCAGTGCACTCTCTGGACTCACTGCAGTGCATCCCCAGTAGTGCCATTGCACTCTCTCCACTCACTTCACTGCATCGCCAGTGGTGCCAGTGCACTCTCTGGGCTCACTGCACTGCATTCCCAGTGGTGACTGTGAAGTCTTTGGACTCACTGCACTCCATCCCCACTGGTGCCTTTGCACTCCCTGGACTCACTGCACTGCTACAGCCGCGGCAGCCGCTCCAGCCGCGGTAGCCCTCCAGCCGTGGCAGCCGCTCCACTCGGTAGCGGCTGGAGCGGCTGCCGCGGCTTGAGCGGCTGGAGCGGCTGCCTCGGCTGGAGCGGCTGCCGCGTTTGGAGCGGCTGCCGCGGCTGGAGCGGCTGGAGCGGATGCCGCTGCTGGAGCGGCTGGAGCGGCTGCGGCTGGAGCGGCTGGCGCGGCTGGAGGAGCTACCGCGGCTGGAGCGGTTAACGCGGCTGGAGCGGATGCCGAGGCTGGAGCGGATGCCGCGGCTGGTGCGGCTGGAGAGGCTGCCGCGGCTGGAGCAGTGCAGTGAGTCCAGAGAGTGCACTGGCACCTTGGGGATGCAGTGCAGTGAGTAAAGAGAGTGCACTGGCACCATTGGGGATGCAGTGCAGTGAGTCCAGAGAGTGCACTGGCACCACTGGGGATGCAGTGCAGTGAGTCCAGAGAGTGCACTGGCACCACTGGGGATGCAGTGCTGTGAGTCCAGAGAGTGCCCTGGCAACACTGGGAATGCACTGCAGTTAGTCCAGAGAGTGCACTGGCACCACTGGGGATGCAGTGCCGTGAGTCCAGAGAATGCACTGGCACCATTGGGGATACGGTGCCGGGAGTCCAGAGAGTGCACTGACACCACTGGGGATGCGGTGCCTGGAGTCCAGAGAGTGCTTTGGCACCACTGGGGATGCAGTGCAGTGAGTCCACAGAGTGCACTGACACCAGTGGGAATGCGGTGCAGTGAGTCCAGAGAGTGCAATGGCACCACTGGGGATGCACTGCAGTGAGTCCAGAGTGCACTAGCACCACTGGGGATGCAGAGCAGTGAGTCCAGAGAGTGCACTGGCACCACTGAGAATGCATTTCGGTGAGTCCAGAGAGTGCCGCTCCAGCCTCGGCATCCGCTCCAGCCGAGTCAACCCCGCGGTAGCCCCTCCAGCCGCGGCAGACGCTATAGCCGCGACAGCCGCTCCAGCCGCTCCAGCCGCGGGAGCCGCTCAAGCCCCTCCAGCCGCGCCAGCCTCTCCATCCGCGGCAGCCGCTCCAGCCGCGGCAGCCGCTCCAGCCGCTCCAGCCGCGGCAGCCGCTCCAGCCGCTACCGAGTGGAGCGGCTGCCACGGCTGGAGCGGTTGCCGCGGCTGCCGCGGCTGCCGAGGCTGGAGGGCTACCGCGGCTGGAGCGACTGCCGCGGCTGGAGTAGTGCAGTGAGTCCAGAGAGTGCACTGGCACCACTGGGGATGCAGTGCAGTGAGTCCAGAGAGTGCACTATCACGTTTGGGGATGCACTGCAGTGTCTGCAGAGAGTGCCCTGGCACCACGAGGGATGCAGTACAGTGAGTCCAGTGAGTGTACTGGCACCACTGGGGATGCAGCGCAGTGAGTCCAGAGAGTGCACTGGCACCCCTGGGGATGCAGTGCAGTGAGTCCAGAGAGTGCACTATCACCTTTGGGGATGCACTGCAGTGTCTGCAGAGAGTGCCCTGGCACCACGAGGGATGCAGTGCAGTGAGTCCAGTGAGTGTACTGGCACCACTGGGGATGCAGCGCAGTGAGTCCAGAGAGTGCACTGGCACCACTGAGAATGAACTTCAGTGAGTCCAGAGAGTGTACTGGCACCACTGGTGATGCACTGCAGTGAGTCCAGAGAGTGCACTGGCACCACTGTGGATGCAGTGCAGTGAGTCCAGAGAGAGCACTGGCACCACTCGGGATGCAGTGCAGTGAGTCCAGAGAGTGCACTGGCACCACTAGGGATGCACTGCAGTGAGTCCAGAGAGTGCACTGGCACCACTGGGGATGCACTGCAGTCACTCCAGAGAGTGCACTGGCACCACTGGGGATGCGGTGCAGTGAGTCCAGAGAGTGCACTGGCACCACTGGGGCTGCAGTGCAGTGAGTCCAGAGAGTGCACTGGAACCACTGGGGATGCGGTGGCGGGAGTCCAGAGAGTGCTTTGGCACCACTGGGGATGCAGTACAGTGAGTCCAGAGAGTGCACTGGCACCACTGGTGATGCGGAGCAGTGAGTCCAGAGAGTGCACTGGCACCACTCAGGGTGCAGTGCGGTGATTCCAGAGAGTGCACTGGCACCACTGGGGATGCAGTACAGTGACTCTAGAGAGTGCACTGGCACCACTGGGGATGCACTGCAGTGAGTCCAGAGAGTGCACTGTCACCACTGGGGATGCACTGCAGTGAGTCCAGAGTGCACTAGCACCACTGGGGATGCACTGCAGTGAGTCCAGAGAGTGCACTGGCACCACCGGGAATGCACTGCAGTGAGTCCAGAGAGTGCACTGGCACCACTGGGGATGCAGTGACGCGAGTCCAGAGAGTGCACTGGCACCACTGGGGATGCAGTGACGCGAGTCCAGAGAGTGCACTGGCACCACTGGGGATGCACTGCAGTCACTCCAGAGAGTGCACCGGCACCACTGGGGATGCGCTGCAGTGAGTCCAGAGAGTGCACTGGCACAACTGGGGATGCAGTGCAGTGACTCTAGAGAGTGCACTGGCACGACTGCGGATGCGGTGCAGTGAGTCCAGAGAGTGCACTGGCACCACAGGTGATGCAGTGCAGTGAGTCCAGAGAGTGCACTGGCAGCATTGGGGTGCAGTGCAGTGAGTCCAGAGAGTGCACTGGCACCACTGGGGATGCAGTGCAGTGAGTCCAGAGAGTGCACTGGCACCACTGGGGATGCACTGCAGTGAGTCCTGAGAGTACACTGGCTCCATCGGGGATGCCCTGCAGTGAGTCCAGAGAGTGCACTGGCGATGCAGTGTAGTGAGTCCAGAGAGTACACTGGCACCACTGGGGATGCAGCGCAGTGAGTCCAGAGAGCGCACTGGCCCCACTTTTGATGCACTGCAGTGAGTCCAGAGAGTGCACTGTCACTACTGGGGATGCACTGCAGTGAGTCCAGAGAGTGCACTGGCACCACTGATAATGCACTTCAGTGAGTCCAGAGAGTGCACTGGCACCACTGGGGATGCACTGCAGTGAGTCCAGAGATTGCACTGGCACCACTGGGGATGCAGTTCAGTGAGTCCAGAGAGTGCACTGGCACCACTGGGGATGCAGTTCAGTGAGTCCAGAGAGTGCACTGGCACCACTGGGGATGCAGTGCAGTGAGTCCAGAGATTGCACTGGCACCACTGGGGATGCAGTGCTGTGACTCCAGAGAGTGCACTGGCACCACTGGGGATGCACTGCAGTGATTACAGAGAGTGCACTGGCACCACTGGGGATGCACTGCAGTGACTCGGAAGAGTGCACTGGCACCACTGGGGAAGCAGTGCAGTGAGTCCAGAGAGTGCACTGGCACCACTGGGGATGCACTGCAGTGAGTCCAGAGAGTGCACTGTCACTACTGGGGATGCAGTGCAGTGAGTCCAGAGAGTGCACTGGCACCACTGAGAATGCACTTCAGTGAGTCCAGAAAGTGCACTGGCACCACTGGGGATGAAGTACAGTGAGTCCACACAGTGCACTAGCACCACTGGGGATGCAGTGCAGTGAGTCCAGAGAGTGCTCTTGCACCATGGGGATGCAGCGCAGTGACTCAAGAGAGTGCACTGGCAGCACTGGGGATGCAGTGCAGTGAGTCCAGAGAGTGCACTGGCACCACTGGGGATGCAGTGCGATGAGTCCAGAGAGTGCAATGGCACCACTGCGGATGCACTGCAGTGAGTCCAGAGAGTGTACTGGCACCACTGGGGATGCAGTGCAGTGAGTCCAGAGAGTGCAGTGGCACCACTGAGAATGCACTTCAGTGAGTCCAGAGAGTGCACTGGCACCACTGGGGATGCAGTGCAGTGAGTCCACAGAGTGCACTAGCACTACTGGGGATGCAGTGCAGTGAGTCCACAGAGTGCGCTGAAACCACTGGGGATGCAGTGCAGTGAGTCCAGAGAGTGCACTGGCACCACTGGGGATGCAGTGCAGTGACTCCAGAGAGTGCACTGGCACCACTGGGGATGCAGTGCAGTGAGTCCAGAGAGTGCACTGGCACCACTGGGGATGCAGTTCAGTGAGTCCAGAGAGTGCACTGGCACCACTGGGGATGCAGTGCAGTGAGTCCAGAGAGTGCACTGGCACCACTGAGAATGCAGTGCTGTGACTCCAGAGAGTGCACTGGCACCACTGGGGATGCAGTGCAGTGAGTCCAGAGAGTGCACTGGCACCACTGGGGATGCACTGCAGTGAGCCCAGAGAGTGCACTGGCACCACTGGGGATGCACTGCAGTGAGTCCAGTGAGTGCACTGGCACCACTGGGGAAGCAGTGCAGTGAGTCCAGAGAGTGTAGTGGCACCACTGGTGATGCAGTGCAGTGAGTCCAGAGAGTGCACTGGCACCACTGGGGATGCGGTGCTGGGAGTCCAGAGAGTGCTTTGGCACCAGTGGGGATGCAGTGCAGTTACTCCAGAGACTGCACTGGCACCACCGGGGATGCAGTGCAGTGAGTCCAGAGAGTGCACTGGCACCACTGGGGATGCAGTGCAGTGAGTCCAGTGAGTGTACTGGCACCACTGGGGATGCACTGAAGTGAGTCCAGAGAGTGCACTGGCACCACTGAGAATGCACTTCAATGAGTCCAGAGAGTGCACTGGCACCACTGGGGATGCACTGCAGTGAGTCCAGAGAGTGCAGTGGCACCACTGGGTATGCACTGCAGTGAGTCCAGAGAGTGCACTGGCTGCACTGGGGATGCACTGCAGTTACTCCAGAGACTGCACTGGCACCACTGGGGATGCACTGCAGTGAGTCCAGAGAGTGCACTGGCACCAGTGGGGATGCACTGCAGTGAGTCCAGAGAGTGCACTGGCACCACTGGGGATGCACTGCAGTGAGTCCAGAGAGTGCACTGTCACCACTGGGGATGCAGTACAGTGAGTCCACAGAGTGCACTGGCACCACTGGGGATGCAGTGAATTGAGTCCAGAGAGTGCACTGGCACCACTGGGGATGCAGTGCAGTGAATCCAGTGAGTGCACTGGCACCACTGGGGATGCAGAACAGTGAGTCCAGAGAGTGCACTGGCACTACTGGGGATGCTGTGCAGTGAGTCCAGAGAGTGCACTTGCACCACTGGGGATGCACTGCAGTGAGTCCAGAGAGTGCACTGTCACTACTGGGGATGCAGTGCAGTGAGTCAAGAGAGTGCACTGGCCCCACTGGGGATGCAGTGCAGTGAGTCCTGAGAGTGCACTGGCACCACTGGGGATGCACTGCAGTGAGTCCAGAGATTGCACTGGCACCACTGGGGATGCAGTACAGCGAGTCCACACAGTGCACTAGCACCACTGGGGATGCAGTGCAGTGAGTCCAGAGAGTGCACTGGCACCACTGGGGATGCACTGCAGTGAGTCCAGAGAGTGCACTGGCACCGCTGGTGATGCACTGCTGTGAGTCCAGAGAGTGCTCTTGCACCACAGGGGATGCAGTGCAGTGAGTCCAGAGAGTGCACTGGCACCACTGGGGATGCACTTCAGTGAGTCCAGAGAGTGCACTGGCACCACTGGAGATGCACTGCAGTGAGTCCACAGAGTGCACTAGCACCACTGGGGATGCAGTGCAGTGAGTCCAGAGAGTGCGCTGGAACCACTGGGGATGCAGTGCAGTGAGTCCAGAGAGTGCACTGGCACCACTGATGATGCAGTGCAGTCAGTCCAGAGAGTGAACTGGCACCAGTGGGGATGCACTGCAGTGAGTCCAGTGAGTGCACTGGCACCACTGGGGATGCAGTGCAGTGAGTCCAGAGAGTGAACTGGCACCACTGGGGAAGTAGTGCAGTGAGTCCAGAGAGTGCAGTGGCACCACTGGGGATGCAGTGCAGTGAGTCCAGAGAGTGCACTGGCACCACTGAGAATGCACTTCAGTGAGTCCAGAGATTGCACTGGCACCACTGGGGATGCACTGCAGTGAGTCCAGAGATTGCACTGGCACCACTGGGGATGCAGTGCAGTGAGTCCAGAGAGTGCACTGGCACTACTGGGGATGCAGTGCAGTGAGTCCAGAGAGTGCACTTGCACCACTGGGGATGCACTGCAGTGAGTCCAGAGAGTGCACTGTCACTACTGGGGATGCAGTGCAGTGAGTCCAGAGAGTGCACTGGCCCCACTGGGGATGCAGTGCAGTGAGTCCTGAGAGTGCACTGGCACCACTGGGGATGCACTGCAGTGAGTCCAGAGATTGCACTGGCACCACTGGGGATGCAGTACAGTGAGTCCACACAGTGCACTAGCACCACTGGGGATGCAGTGCAGTGAGTCCAGAGAGTGCACTGGCCCCACTGGGGATGCACTGCAGTGAGTCCAGAGATTGCACCGGCACCACTGGGGATGCAGTACAGTGAGTCCACACAGTGCACTAGCACCACTGGGGATGCAGTGCAGTGAGTCCAGAGAGCGCACTGGCACCACTGATAATGCACTTCAGTGAGTCCAGAGAGTGCACTGGCACCACTAGGGATGCACTGCAGTGAGTCCAGAGATTGCACTGGCACCACTGGGGATGCAGTGCAGTGAGTCCAGAGAGTGCACTGGCACCACTGAGAATGCACTTCAGTGAGTCCAGAGAGTGCACTGGCACCACTGGGGATGCAGTGCAGTGAGTCCAGAGATTGCACTGGCACCACTGGGGATGCAGTGCTGTGACTCCAGAGAGCGCACTGGCACCACTGGGGATGCAGTGCAGTGAGTCCAGAGAGTGCACTGGCACCACTGAGAATGCACTGCAGTGAGTCCAGAGAGTGCACTGGCACCACTGGGGATGCAGTGCAGTGAGTCCAGAGATTGCACTGGCACCACTGGGGATGCAGTGCTGTGACTCCAGAGAGCGCACTGGCACCACTGGGGATGCAGTGCTGTGACTCCAGAGAGTGCACTGGCACCACTGGGGATGCACTGCAGTGACTCGAAAGAGTGCACTGGCACCACTGGGGAAGCAGTGCAGTGAGTCCAGAGAGTGCACTGGCTCCACTGGGGTTGCACTGCAGTGAGTCCAGAGAGTGCACTGTCACTACTGGGGATGCAGTGCAGTGAGTCCAGAGAGTGCACTGGCACCACTGAGAATGCACTTCAGTGAGTCCAGAGAGTGCACTGGCACCACTGGGGATGCACTGCAGTGAGTCCAGAGATTGCACTGGCACCACTGGGGATGCAGTACAGTGAGTCCACACAGTGCAGTAGCACCACTGGGGATGCAGTGCAGTGAGTCCAGAGAGTGCACTGGCTCCACTGGGGATGCAGTGCAGTGAGTCCAGAGAGTGCACTGGCACCACTGGTGATGCACTGCTGTGAGTCCAGAGAGTGCTCTTGCACCACAGGGGATGCAGCGCAGTGACTCAAGAGAGTGCACTGGCAGCACTGGGGATGCAGTGCAGTGAGTCCAGAGAGTGCAATGGCACCACTGCGGATGCACTGCAGTGAGTCCAGAGAGTGCACTGGCTCCACTGGGGATGCAGTGCAGTGAGTCCAGAGAGTGCACTGGCACCACTGGGGATGCACTGCAGTGAGTCCAGAGAGTGTACTGGCACCACTGGGGATGCACTGAAGTGAGTCCAGAGAGTGCAGTGGCACCACTGAGAATGCACTTCAGTGAGTCCAGAGAGTGCACTGGCACCACTGGGGATGCAGTGCAGTGAGTCCACAGAGTGCACTAGCACTACTGGGGATGCAGTGCAGTGAGTCCAGAGAGTGCGCTGGAACCACTGGGGATGCAGTGCAGTGAGTCCAGAGAGTGCACTGGCACCACTGGGGATGCAGTGCAGTGACTCCAGAGAGTGCACTGGCACCACTGGGGATGCACTGCAGTGAGTCCAGTGAGTGCACTGGCACCACTGGGGATGCAGTGCAGTGACTCCAGAGAGTGCACTGGCACCACTGGGGATACAGTGCAGTGAGTCCAGAGAGTGCAGTGGCACCACTGGGGATGCAGTGCAGTGAGTCCAGAGAGTGCACTGGCAGCACTGGGGATGCAGTGCAGTGAGTCCAGAGAGTGCACCGGCACCACTGGGGATGCAGTTCAGTGAGTCCAGAGAGTGCACTGGCACCACTGGGGATGCAGTGCAGTGAGTCCAGAGAGTGCACTGGCACCACTGAGAATGCAGTGCTGTGACTCCAGAGAGCGCACAGGCACCACTGGGGATGCAGTGCAGTGAGTCCAGAGAGTGCACTGGCACCACTGGTGATGCACAGCTGTGAGTCCAGAGAGTGCTCTTGCAACACAGTTGATGCAGTGCAGTGACTCAAGAGAGTGCACTGGCAGCACTGGGGATGCAGTGCAGTGAGTCCAGAGAGTGCACTGGCACCACTGGAGAAGCAGTGCAGTGAGTCCAGAGAGTGCAATGGCACCACTGCGGATGCACTGCAGTGAGTCCAGAGAGTGCACTGGCTGCACTGGGGATGCACTGCAGTGAGTCCAGAGAGTGCACTGGCACCACTGGGGATGCACTGCAGTGAGTCCAGAGAGTGCACTGGCACCACTGAGAATGCACTTCAGTGAGTCCAGAGAGTGCACTGGCACCACTGGGGATGCACTGCAGTGAGTCCACAGAGTGCGCTGGCACCAGTGGGGATGCACTGCAGTGAGTCCAGTGAGTGCACTGGCACCACTGGGGATGCAGTGCAGTGAGTCCAGAGAGTGCACTGGCACCACTGGGGAAGCAGTGCAGTGAGTCCAGAGAGTGCAGTAGCACCACTAGGGATGCAGTGCAGTGAGTCCAGAGAGTGCACTGGCAGCACTGGGGATGCAGTGCAGTGAGTCCAGAGAGTGCACTGGCACCACTGGGGATGCAGTTCAGTGAGTCCAGAGAGTGCACTGGCACCACTGGGGATGCAGTGCAGTGAGTCCAGAGAGTGCACTGGCACCACTGAGAATGCACTTCAGTGAGTCCAGAGCGCGCACAGGCACCACTGGGGATGCACTTCAGTGAGTCCAGAGAGTGCACTGGCACCACTGGGGATGCAGTGCAGTGAGTCCACAGAGTGCACTGGCACCACTGGTGATGCACTGCTGTGAGTCCAGAGAGTGCTCTTGCACCACAGGGGATGCAGTGCAGTGACTCAAGAGAGTGCACTGGCAGCACTGGGGATGCAGTGCAGTGAGTCCAGAGAGTGCACTGGCACCACTGGAGATGCAGTGCAGTGAGTCCAGAGAGTGCAATGGCACCACTGCGGATGCACTGCAGTGAGTCCAGAGAGTGCACTGGCTGCACTGGGGATGCACTGCAGTGAGTCCAGAGAGTGCACTGGCACCACTGGGGATGCACTGCAGTGAGTCCAGAGAGTGCACTGGCACCACTGGGGATGCAGTGCAGTGAGTCCAGAGAGTGCACTGGAACCACTGGGGATGCAGTGCAGTGAGTCCAGAGAGTGCACTGGCACCACTGGGGATGCAGTGCAGTGAGTCCACAGAGTACACTGGCACCAGGGGGGATGCACTGCAGTGAGTCCAGTGAGTGCACTGGCACCACTGGGGATGCAGTGCAGTGAGTCCAGAGAGTGCACTGGCACCACTGGGGAAGTAGTGCAGTGAGTCCAGAGAGTGCAGTGGCACCACTGGGGATGCAGTGCAGTGAGTCCAGAGAGTGCACTGGCACCACTGAGAATGCACTTCAGTGAGTCCAGAGAGTGCACTGGCACCACTGGGGATGCAGTGCAGTGAGTCCAGAGATTGCACTGGCACCACTGGGGATGCAGTGCTGTGACTCCAGAGAGCGCACAGGCACCACTGGGGATGCAGTGCAGTGAGTCCAGAGAGTGCACTGGCACCACTGGGGATGCACTGCAGTGAGCCCAGAGAGTGCACTGGCACCAGTGGGGATGCACTGCAGTGAGTCCAGTGAGTGCACTGGCACCACTGGGGAAGCAGTGCAGTGAGTCCAGAGAGTGCAGAGGCACCACTGGTGATGCAGTTTAGTGAGTCCAGAGAGTGCACTGGCACCACTGGGGATGCAGTGCAGTGAGTCCAGAGAGTGCACTGGCACTACTGGGGATGCAGTGCAGTGAGTCCAGAGAGTGCACTGGCACCACTGGGGATGCACTGCAGTGAGTCCAGAGAGTGCACTGTCACTACTGGGGATGCAGTGCAGTGAGTCCAGAGAGTGCACTGGCCCCACTGGGGATGCAGTGCAGTGAGTCCTGAGAGTGCACTGGCACCACTGGGGATGCACTGCAGTGAGTCCAGAGATTGCACTGGCACCACTGGGGATGCAGTACAGTGAGTCCACACAGTGCACTAGCACCACTGGGGATGCAGTGCAGTGAGTCCAGAGAGTGCACTGGCCCCACTGGGGATGCACTGCAGTGAGTCCAGAGATTGCACTGGCACCACTGGGGATGCAGTACAGTGAGTCCACACAGTGCACTAGCACCACTGGGGATGCAGTGCAGTGAGTCCAGAGAGCGCACTGGCACCACTGATAATGCACTTCAGTGAGTCCAGAGAGTGCACTGGCACCACTAGGGATGCACTGCAGTGAGTCCAGAGATTGCACTGGCACCACTGGGGATGCAGTTCAGTTAGTCCAGAGAGTGCACTAGCACCACTGGGGATGCAGTGCAGTGAGTCCAGAGAGTGCACTGGCACCACTGAGAATGCACTTCAGTGAGTCCAGAGAGTGCACTGGCACCACTGGGGATGCAGTGCAGTGAGTCCAGAGATTGCACTGGCACCACTGGGGATGCAGTGCTGTGACTCCAGAGAGCGCACTGGCACCACTGGGGATGCAGTGCAGTGAGTCCAGAGAGTGCACTGGCACCACTGGGGATGCACTGCAGTGACTCGAAAGAGTGCACTGGCACCACTGGGGAAGCAGTGCAGTGAGTCCAGAGAGTGCACTGGCTCCACTGGGGATGCACTGCAGTGAGTCCAGAGAGTGCACTGTCACTACTGGGGATGCAGTGCAGTGAGTCCAGAGAGTGCACTGGCACCACTGAGAATGCACTTCAGTGAGTCCAGAGAGTGCACTGGCACCACTGGGGATGCACTGCAGTGAGTCCAGAGATTGCACTGGCACCACTGGGGATGCAGTACAGTGAGTCCACACAGTGCAGTAGCACCACTGGGGATGCAGTGCAGTGAGTCCAGAGAGTGCACTGGCTCCACTGGGGATGCAGTGCAGTGAGTCCAGAGAGTGCACTGGCACCACTGGTGATGCACTGCTGTGAGTCCAGAGAGTGCTCTTGCACCACAGGGGATGCAGCGCAGTGACTCAAGAGAGTGCACTGGCAGCACTGGGGATGCAGTGCAGTGAGTCCAGAGAGTGCAATGGCACCACTGCGGATGCACTGCAGTGAGTCCAGAGAGTGCACTGGCTCCACTGGGGATGCAGTGCAGTGAGTCCAGAGAGTGCACTGGCACCACTGGGGATGCACTGCAGTGAGTCCAGAGAGTGTACTGGCACCACTGGGGATGCACTGAAGTGAGTCCAGAGAGTGCAGTGGCACCACTGAGAATGCACTTCAGTGAGTCCAGAGAGTGCACTGTCACCACTGGGGATGCAGTGCAGTGAGTCCACAGAGTGCACTAGCACTACTGGGGATGCAGTGCAGTGAGTCCAGAGAGTGCGCTGGAACCACTGGGGATGCAGTGCAGTGAGTCCAGAGAGTGCACTGGCACCACTGGGGATGCAGTGCAGTGACTCCAGAGAGTGCACTGGCACCACTGGGGATGCACTGCAGTGAGTCCAGTGAGTGCACTGGCACCACTGGGGATGCAGTGCAGTGAGTCCAGAGAGTGCACTGGCACCACTGGGGATAGAGTGCAGTGAGTCCAGAGAGTGCACTGGCACCACTGGGGATGCAGTGCAGTGAGTCCAGAGAGTGCACTGGCAGCACTGGGGATGCAGTGCAGTGAGTCCAGAGAGTGCACTGGCACCACTGGGGATGCAGTTCAGTGAGTCCAGAGAGTGCACTGGCACCACTGGGGATGCAGTGCAGTGAGTCCAGAGAGTGCACTGGCACCACTGAGAATGCAGTGCTGTGACTCCAGAGAGCGCACAGGCACCACTGGGGATGCAGTGCAGTGAGTCCAGAGAGTGCACTGGCACCACTGGTGATGCACAGCTGTGAGTCCAGAGAGTGCTCTTGCAACACAGTTGATGCAGTGCAGTGACTCAAGAGAGTGCACTGGCAGCACTGGGGATGCAGTGCAGTGAGTCCAGAGAGTGCACTGGCACCACTGGAGAAGCAGTGCAGTGAGTCCAGAGAGTGCAATGGCACCACTGCGGATGCACTGCAGTGAGTCCAGAGAGTGCACTGGCTCCACTGGGGATGCACTGCAGTGAGTCCAGAGAGTGCACTGGCACCACTGGGGATGCACTGCAGTGAGTCCAGAGAGTGTACTGGCACCACTGGGGATGCACTGAAGTGAGTCCAGAGAGTGCACTGGCACCACTGGGGATGCACTGCCGTGAGTCCAGAGAGTGCACTGGCACCACTGGGGATGCACTGCAGTGAGTCCACAGAGTGCACTGGCACCAGTGGGGATGCACTGCAGTGAGTCCAGTGAGTGCACTGGCACCACTGGGGATGCAGTGCAGTGAGTCCAGAGAGTGCACTGGCACCACTGGGGAAGCAGTGCAGTGAGTCCAGAGAGTGCAGTAGCACCACTAGGGATGCAGTGCAGTGAGTCCAGAGAGTGCACTGGCAGCACTGGGGATGCAGTGCAGTGAGTCCAGAGAGTGCACTGGCACCACTGGGGATGCAGTTCAGTGAGTCCAGAGAGTGCACTGGCACCACTGGGGATGCAGTGCAGTGAGTCCAGAGAGTGCACTGGCACCACTGAGAATGCACTTCAGTGAGTCCAGAGAGTGCACTGGCACCACTGGGGATGCAGTTCAGTGAGTCCAGAGATTGCACTGGCACCACTGGGGATGCAGTGCTGTGACTCCAGAGCGCGCACAGGCACCACTGGGGATGTACTTCAGTGAGTCCAGAGAGTGCACTGGCACCACTGGGGATGCAGTGCAGTGAGTCCACAGAGTGCACTGGCACCACTGGTGATGCACTGCTGTGAGTCCAGAGAGTGCTCTTGCACCACAGGGGATGCAGTGCAGTGACTCAAGAGAGTGCACTGGCAGCACTGGGGATGCAGTGCAGTGAGTCCAGAGAGTGCACTGGCACCACTGGAGATGCAGTGCAGTGAGTCCAGAGAGTGCAATGGCACCACTGCGGATGCACTGCAGTGAGTCCAGAGAGTGCACTGGCTCCACTGGGGATGCACTGCAGTGAGTCCAGAGAGTGCACTGGCACCACTGGGGATGCACTGCAGTGAGTCCAGAGAGTGTACTGGCACCACTGGGGATGCACTGAAGTGAGTCCAGAGAGTGCACTGGCACCACTGAGAATGCACTTCAGTGAGTCCAGAGAGTGCACTGGCACCACTGGGGATGCACTGCAGTGAGTCCACAGAGTGCACTGGCACCAGTGGGGATGCACTGCAGTGAGTCCAGTGAGTGCACTGGCACCACTGGGGATGCAGTGCAGTGAGTCCAGAGAGTGCACTGGCACCACTGGGGAAGCAGTGCAGTGAGTCCAGAGAGTGCAGTAGCACCACTAGGGATGCAGTGCAGTGAGTCCAGAGAGTGCACTGGCAGCACTGGGGATGCAGTGCAGTGAGTCCAGAGAGTGCACTGGCACCACTGGGGATGCAGTTCAGTGAGTCCAGAGAGTGCACTGGCACCACTGGGGATGCAGTGCAGTGAGTCCAGAGAGTGCACTGGCACCACTGAGAATGCACTTCAGTGAGTCCAGAGAGTGCACTGGCACCACTGGGGATGCAGTTCAGTGAGTCCAGAGATTGCACTGGCACCACTGGGGATGCAGTGCTGTGACTCCAGAGCGCGCACAGGCACCACTGGGGATGTACTTCAGTGAGTCCAGAGAGTGCACTGGCACCACTGGGGATGCAGTGCAGTGAGTCCACAGAGTGCACTGGCACCACTGGTGATGCACTGCTGTGAGTCCAGAGAGTGCTCTTGCACCACAGGGGATGCAGTGCAGTGACTCAAGAGAGTGCACTGGCAGCACTGGGGATGCAGTGCAGTGAGTCCAGAGAGTGCACTGGCACCACTGGAGATGCAGTGCAGTGAGTCCAGAGAGTGCAATGGCACCACTGCGGATGCACTGCAGTGAGTCCAGAGAGTGCACTGGCTGCACTGGGGATGCACTGCAGTGAGTCCAGAGAGTGCACTGGCACCACTGGGGATGCACTGCAGTGAGTCCAGAGAGTGTACTGGCACCACGGGGGATGCAGTGCAGTGAGTCCAGAGAGTGCGCTGGAACCACTGGGGATGCAGTGCAGTGAGTCCAGAGAGTGCACTGGCACCACTGGGGATGCAGTGCAGTGAGTCCACAGAGTGCACTGGCACCAGTGGGGATGCACTGCAGTGAGTCCAGTGAGTGCACTGGCACCACTGGGGATGCAGTGCAGTGAGTCCAGAGAGTGCACTGGCACCACTGGGGAAGCAGTGCAGTGAGTCCAGAGAGTGCAGTGGCACCACTAGCGATGCAGTGCAGTGAGTCCAGAGAGTGCACTGGCAGCACTGGGGATGCAGTGCAGTGAGTCCAGAGAGTGCACTGGCACCACTGGGGATGCAGTGCAGTGAGTCCAGAGAGTGCACTGGCACCACTGGGGATGCAGTGCAGTGAGTCCAGAGAGTGCACTGGCACCACTGAGAATGCACTTCAGTGAGTCCAGAGAGTGCACTGGTACCACTGGGGATGCATTGCAGTGAGTCCAGAGATTGCACTGGCACCACTGGGGATGCAGTGCTGTGACTCCAGAGAGCGCACAGGCACCACTGGGGATGCAGTGCAGTGAGTCCAGAGAGTGCACTGGCACCACTGGGGATGCACTGCAGTGAGCCCAGAGAGTGCACTGGCACCAGTGGGGATGCACTGCAGTGAGTCCAGTGAGTGCACTGGCACCACTGGGGAAGCAGTGCAGTGAGTCCAGAGAGTGCAGAGGCACCACTGGTGATGCAGTTTAGTGAGTCCAGAGAGTGCACTGGCACCACTGGGGATGCAGTGCAGTGAGTCCAGTCAGTGTACTGGCTCCACTGGGGATGCACTGCAGTGAGTCCAGAGAGTGCACTGGCACCACTGAGAATGCACTTCAGTGAGTCCAGAGAGTGCACTGGCAGCACTGGGGATGCACTTCAGTGAGTCCAGAGAGTGCACTGGCACCACTGGGGATGCAGTGCTGTGACTCCAGAGAGTGCACTGTCACCACCGGGGATGCAGTGCAGTGAGTCCACGGAGTGCACTGGCACCACTGGGGATGCAGTGCAGTGAGTCCAGAGAGTGCACTGGCACCACTGGGGATGCACTGCAGTGAGTCCAGAGAGTGCAGAGGCACCACTGGTGATGCAGTTTAGTGAGTCCAGAGAGTGCAGAGGCACCACTGGTGATGCAGTTTAGTGAGTCCAGAGAGTGCACTGGCACCACTGGGGATGCAGTGCAGTGAGTCCAGAGAGTGCACTGGCACCACTGGTGATGCAGTGCAGTGAGTCCAGAGAGTGCACTGGCACTACCTGTGATGCAGTGCAGTGAGTCCAGAGAGTGCACTGGCACCAATGGGGCTGCAGTGCAGTGAGTCCAGAGAGTGCACTGGCACCACTGGGGATGCAGTGCAGTGAGTCCAGAGAGTGCACTGGCACCAGTGGGGATGCACTGCAGTGAGTCCAGAGAGTGCACTGGCACCACTGGGGATGCAGTGCAGTGAGTCCAGAGAGTACACTGGCACCAGTGGGGATGCAGTGCAGTGAGTCCAGAGAGTGCACTGGCACCACTGGGGATGCACTGCAGTGCGTCCAGAGAGTACACTGGCACCAGTGGGGATGCAGTGCAGTGAGTCCAGAGAGTGCACTGGCACCACTGGGGATGCAGTGCAGTGAGTCCAGAGAGTGCACTGGCACCACTGGGGATGTGTCCAGTGAGTCCAGTGAGTGCACTGGCACCACTGGGGATGCAGTGCAGTGAGTCCAGAGAGTACACTGGCACCAGTGGGGATGCAGTGCAGTGAGTCCAGAGAGTGCACTGGCACCACTGGGGATGCAGTGCAGTCAGTCCAGTGAGTGCACTGGCACCACTGGGGGTGCAGTACAGTGAGTCCAGAGAGTGCACTGGCACCACTGGGGATGCAGTGCAGTGAGTCCAGACAGTGCACTGGCACCACTGGGGATGCCCTGCAGTGAGTCCAGAGAGTGCACTGGCACCACTGGGGATGCAGTGCAGTGAGTCCAGAGAGTGCACTGGCACCACTGGGGATGCAGTGCAGTGAGTCCAGAGAGTGCACTGGCGCCACTGGGGATGCACTGCAGTGAGTCCAGAGAGTGCACTGGCACCACTGGGGATGCACTGCAGTGAGTCCAGAGAGTGCACTGGCACCACTGGGGATGCACTGCAGTGAGTCCAGAGAGTGCACTGGCACCACTGGGGATGCAGTACAGTGAGTCCACAGAGTGCACTGGCACCACTGGGGATGCACTGCAGTGAGTCCAGAGAGTGCACTGGCACCACTGGGGATGCAGTGCAGTGAGTCCAGAGAGTGCACTGGCACCACTGGGGATGCAGTGCAGTGAGTCCAGAGAGTGCTTTGGCACCACTGGGGATGCAGTGCAGTTACTCCAGAGACTGCACTGGCACCACCGGGGATGCAGTGCAGTGAGTCCAGAGACTGCACTGGCACCACTGGGGATGCAGTGCTGTGACTCCTGAGAGCGCACTGGCACCACTGGGGATGCAGTGCAGTGAGTCCAGAGAGTGCACTGGCACCACTGGGGATGCACTGCAGTGAGCCCAGAGAGTGCACTGGCACCAGTGGGGATGCACTGCAGTGAGTCCAGTGAGTGCACTGGCACCACTGGGGAAGCAGTGCAGTTAGTCCAGAGAGTGCAGTGGCACCACTGGTGATGCAGTTTAGTGAGTCCAGAGAGTGCACTGGCACCACTGGGGATGCAGTGCAGTGAGTCCAGTGAGTGTACTGGCACCACTGGGGATGCACTGCAGTGAGTCCAGAGAGTGCACTGGCACCACTGAGAATGCACTTCAGTGAGTCCAGAGAGTGCACTGGCACCACTGGGGATGCACTGCAGTGAGTCCAGAGAGTGCACGCGATCCACTGGGGATGCAGTGCAGTGAGTCCAGAGAGTGCACTGGCACCACTGGGGATGCAGTGCAGTGAGTCCAGAGAGTGCACTGGCACCACTGGGGATGCGGTGCTGGGAGTCCAGAGAGTGCTTTGGCACCAGTGGGGATGCAGTGCAGTTACTCCAGAGACTGCACTGGCACCACCGGGGATGCAGTGCAGTGAGGCCAGAGAGTGCACTGGCACCACTGGAGATGCAGTGCAGTGAGTCCAGAGAGTGCTCTGGCACCACTGGGGATGCAGTGCTGTGACTCCAGAGAGCGCACTGGCACCACTGGGGATGCAGTGCAGTGAGTCCAGAGAGTGCACTGGCACCACTGGGGATGCACTGCAGTGAGCCCAGAGAGTGCACTGGCACCAGTGGGGATGCACTGCAGTGAGTCCAGAGAGTGCACTGGCACCACTGGGGAAGCAGTGCAGTGAGTCCAGAGAGTGCAGTGGCACCACTGGGGATGCAGTTTAGTGAGTCCAGAGAGTGCACTGGCACCACTGGGGATGCAGTGCAGTGAGTCCAGTGAGTGTACTGGCACCACTGGGGATGCACTGCAGTGAGTCCAGAGAGTGCACTGGCACCACTGAGAATGCACTTCAATGAGTCCAGAGAGTGCACTGGCACCACTGGGGATGCACTGCAGTGAGTCCAGAGAGTGCAGTGGCACCACTGGGGATGCACTGCAGTGAGTCCAGAGAGTGCTTTGGCACCAGTGGGGATGCACTGCAGTTACTCCAGAGACTGCACTGGCACCACTGGGGATGCACTGCAGTGAGTCCAGAGAGTGCACTGGCACCAGTGGGGATGCACTGCAGTGAGTCCAGAGAGTGCACTGGCACCACTGGGGATGCACTGCAGTGAGTCCAGAGAGTGCACTGTCACCACTGGGGATGCAGTACAGTGAGTCCACAGAGTGCACTGGCACCACTGGAGATGCAGTGCAGTGAGTGCAGAGAGTGCACTGGCACCACTGGGGATGCAGTGCAGTGAATCCAGTGAGTGCACTGGCACCACTGGGGATGCAGTGCAGTGAGTCCAGAGAGTGCACTGGCACTACTGGGGATGCAGTGCAGTGAGTCCAGAGAGTGCACTGGCACCACTGGGGATGCACTGCATTGAGTCCAGAGAGTGCACTGTCACTACTGGGGATGCAGTGCAGTGAGTCCAGAGAGTGCACTGGCCCCACTGGGGATGCAGTGCAGTGAGTCCTGAGAGTGCACTGGCACCACTGGGGATGCACTGCAGTGAGTCCAGAGATTGCACTGGCACCACTGGGGATGCAGTACAGTGAGTCCACACAGTGCACTAGCACCACTGGGGATGCAGTGCAGTGAGTCCAGAGAGTGCACTGGCACCCCTGGGGATGCAGTGCAGTGAGTCCAGAGAGTGCACTGGCACCACTGGGCATGCACTGCTGTGAGTCCAGAGAGTGCTCTTGCACCACAGGGGATGCAGTGCAGTGACTCAAGAGAGTGCACTGGCAGCACTGGGGATGCAGTGCAGTGAGTACAGAGAGTGCACTGGCACCACTGGAGATGCAGTGCAGTGAGTCCAGAGAGTGCAATGGCACCACTGAGGATGCACTGCAGTGAGTCCAGAGAGTGCACTGGCTCCACTGGGGATGCACTGCAGTGAGTCCAGAGAGTGTACTGGCACCACTGGGGATGCACTGAAGTGAGTCCAGAGAGTGCACTGGCACCACTGAGAATGCACTGCAGTGAGTCCAGAGAGTGCACTGGCACCACTGGGGATGCACTGCAGTGAGTCCACAGAGTGCACTAGCACCACTGGGGATGCAGTGCAGTGAGTCCAGAGAGTGCGCTGGAACCACTGGGGATGCAGTGCAGTGAGTCCAGAGAGTGCACTGGCACCACTGGGGATGCAGTGCAGTGAGTCCAGAGAGTGCACTGGCACCAGTGGGGATGCACTGCAGTGAGTCCAGTGAGTGCACTGGCACCAGTGGGGATGCACTGCAGTGAGTCCAGAGAGTGCACTGGCACCACCTGTGATGCAGTGCAGTGAGTCCAGAGAGTGCAGTGGCACCACTAGGGATGCAGTGCAGTGAGTCCAGAGAGTGCAGTGGCACCACTGGGGATGCAGTTTAGTGAGTCCAGAGAGTGCACTGGCACCACTGGGGATGCAGTGCAGTGAGTCCAGTGACTGTACTGGCACCACTGGGGATGCACTGCAGTGAGTCCAGAGAGTGCACTGGCACCACTGAGAATGCACTTCAATGAGTCCAGAGAGTGCACTGGCACCACTGGGGATGCACTGCAGTGAGTCCAGAGAGTGCGGTGGCACCACTGGGGATGCACTGCAGTGAGTCCAGAGATTGCTTTGGCACCAGTGGGGATGCACTGCAGTTACTCCAGAGACTGCACTGGCACCACTGGGGATGCACTGCAGTGAGTCCAGAGAGTGCACTGGCACCAGTGGGGATGCACTGCAGTGAGTCCAGAGAGTGCACTGGCACCACTGGGGATGCACTGCAGTGAGTCCAGAGAGTGCACTGTCACCACTGGGGATGCAGTACAGTGAGTCCACAGAGTGCACTGGCACCACTGGATATGCAGTGCAGTGAGTCCAGAGAGTGCACTGGCACCACTGGGGATGCAGTGCAGTGAATCCAGTGAGTGCACTGGCAGCACTGGGGATGCAGTGCAGTGAGTCCAGAGAGTGCACTGGCACCCCTGGGGATGCAGTGCAGTGAGTCCAGAGAGTGCACTGGCACCACTGGGCATGCACTGCTGTGAGTCCTGAGAGTGCTCTTGCACCACAGGGGATGCAGTGCAGTGACTCAAGAGAGTGCACTGGCAGCACTGGGGATGCAGTGCAGTGAGTCCAGAGAGTGCACTGGCACCACTGGAGATGCAGTGCAGTGAGTCCAGAGAGTGCACTGTCACCACTGGGGATGCACTGCAGTGAGTCCAGAGAGTGCACTGGCTCCACTGGGGATGCACTGCAGTGAGTCCAGAGAGTGTACTGGCACCACTGGGGATGCACTGAAGTGAGTCCAGAGAGTGCACTGGCACCACTGAGAATGCACTTCAGTGAGTCCAGAGAGTGCACTGGCACCACTGGGGATGCACTGCAGTGAGTCCACAGAGTGCACTAGCACCACTGGGGATGCAGTGCAGTGAGTCCAGAGAGTGCGCTGGCACCACTGGGGATGCAGTGCAGTGAGTCCAGAGAGTGCACTGGCACCACTGGGGATGCACTGCAGTGAGTCCAGAGAGTGCACTGGCACCACTGAGAATGCACTTCAGTGAGTCCAGAGAGTGCACTGGCACCACTGGGGATGCAGTGCAGTGAGTCCAGAGAGTGCACTGGCACCACTGGGGATGCAGTGCTGTGACTCCAGAAGGTGCACTGGCACCACTGGGGATGGAGTGCAGTGAGTCCAGAGAGTGCACTGGCTCCACTGGGGATGCACTGCAGTGAGTCCACAGAGTGCACTAGAACCACTGGGGATGCAGTGCAGTGAGTCCAGAGAGTGCGCTGGAACCACTGGGAATGCAGTGCAGTGAGTCCAGAGAGTGCACTGGCACCACTGCGGATGCAGTGCAGTGAGTCCAGAGAGTGCACTGGCACCACTGGGGAAGCAGTGCAGAAAGTCCAGAGAGTGCAGTGGCACCACTAAGGATGCAGTGCAGTGAGTCCAGAGAGTGCGCTGGCACCACTGGGGATGCAGTGCAGTGAGTCCAGAGAGTGCACTGGCACCACTGGGGATGCACTGCAGTGAGTCCAGTGAGTGCACTGGCACCACTGGGGATGCACTGCAGTGAGTCCAGAGAGTGCACTGGCACCACTGAGAATGCACTTCAGTGAGTCCAGAGAGTGCACTGGCACCACTGGGGATGCAGTGCAGTAAGTCCAGAGATTGCACTGGCACCACTGGGGATGCAGTGCTGTGACTCCAGAGAGCGCACAGGCACCACTGGGGATGCAGTGCAGTGAGTCCAGAGAGTGCACTGGCACCACTGGGGATGCAGTGCAGTGAGTCCAGAGAGTGCACTGGCACCACTGGGGATGCGGTGCCGGGAGTCCAGAAAGTGCTTTGGCACCAGTGGGGATGCACTGTAGTTACTCCAGAGAGTGCACTGGCACCACTGGGGATGCAGTGCAGTGAGTCCAGAGAGTGCACTGGCACCACTGGGGATGCACTTCAGTGAGTCCAGAGAGTGCACTGTCACCACTGGGGATGCACTGCAGTGAGTCCAGAGAGTGCACTGTCACCACTGGGGATGCAGTGCAGTGAGTCCACAGAGTGCACTGGCACCACTGGGGATGCAGTGCAGTGAGTCCAGAGAGTGCACTGGCACCACTGGGGATGCACTGCAGTGAATCCAGAGAGTGCACTGGCACCACTGGGGATACAGTGCAGTGAGTCCAGAGAGTGCACTGGCACCACTGGGGATGCATTGCAGTGAGTCCAGAGAGTGCACTGGCACCACTGGGGATGCATTGCAGTGAGTCCAGAGAGTGCACTGGCACCACTGGGGATGCATTGCAGTGAGTCCAGAGAGTGCACTGGCACCACAGATGATGCAGTACAGTGAGTCCAGTGAGTGCACTGGCACCACTGGGGATGTAGTGCAGTGACTCGAGAGAGTGCACTTGCACCACTGGGGATGCAGTGCAGTGAGTCCAGAGAGTGCACTGGCACCACTGGGGATGCAGTGCAGTGAGTCCAGAGAGTGCACTGGCACCACTGGGGATGCGGTGCCGGGAGTCCAGAGAGTGCTTTGGCACCAGTGGGTATGCACTGCAGTTACTCCAGAGACTGCACTGGCACCACTGGGGATGCAGTGCAGTGAGTCCAGAGAGTGCACTGGCACCACTGGGGATGCACTGCAGTGAGTCCAGAGAGTGCACTGGCACCACTGGGGATGCACTGCAGTGAGTCCAGAGAGTGCACTGTCACCACTGGGGATGCAGTGCAGTGAGTCCACAGAGTGCACTGGCACCACTGGGGATGCAGTGCAGTGAGTCCAGAGAGTGCACTGGCACCACTGGGGATGCACTGCAGTGAATCCAGTGAGTGCACTGGCACCACTGGGGATACAGTGCAGTGAGTCCAGAGAGTGCACTGGCACCACTGGGGATGCAGTGCAGTGAGTCCAGAGAGTGCACTGGCACCACTGGGGATGCATTGCAGTGAGTCCAGAGAGTGCACTGGCACCACAGATGATGCAGTACAGTGAGTCCAGTGAGTGCACTGGCACCACTGGGGATGTAGTGCCGTGACTCGAGAGAGTGCACTTGCACCACTGGGGATGCAGTGCAGTGAGTCCAGAGAGTGCACTGGCACCACTGGGGATGCACTGCAGTGAGTCCAGAGAGTGCACTGGCACCACTGGGGATGCAGTGCAGTGAGTCCAGAGAGTGCACTGGCACCACTGGTGATGCACTGCAGTGAGTCCAGAGATTGCACTGGCACCACTGTGGATGCAGTGCAGTGAGTCCAGAGACTTCACTGGCACCACTGGGAATGCAGAGAAGTGAGTGCAGAGAGTGCACTGGCACCACTGGGGATGCAGTGCAGTGAGTCCAGAGAGTGCAATGGCACCACTGCGGATGCACTGCAGTGAGTCCAGAGAGTGCACTGGCACCACCTGTGATGCAGTGCAGTGAGTCCAGAGAGTGCACTGGCACCAATGGGGCTGCAGTGCAGTGAGTCCAAAGAGTGCACTGGCACCACTGGGAATGCACTGCAGTGAGTCCAGAGAGTGCACTGGCACCACTCGGGATGCAGTACAGTGAGTCCAGAGAGTGCACTGGCACCACTGGGGATGCACTGCAGTGAGTCCAGAGAGTGCAATGGCACCACTGGGGATGCACTTCAGTGAGTCCAGAGATTGCACTGGCACCACTGGGGATGCAGTGCAGTGAGTCCAGAGAGTGCACTGGCACCACTGGGGATGCAGTGCATTGAGTCCAGAGAGTGCACTGGCACAAGTGGGGATGCACTGAAGTGTGTCCAGAGAGTGCACTGACACCACTGGGGATGCAGTGCAGTGAGTCCAGAGAGTGCACTGGCACCACTGGGGATGCACTGCAGTGAGTCCAGAGAGTACACTGGCACCAGTGGGGATGCAGTGCAGTGAGTCCAGAGAGTGCACTGGCACCACTGGGGATACACTGCAGTGAGTCCAGAGAGTGCACTGGCACCACTGGGGATGTGTCCAGTGAGTCCAGTGAGTGCACTGGCACCACTGGGGATGCAGTGCAGTGAGTCCAGAGAGTACACTGGCACCAGTGGGGATGCAGTGCAGTGAGTCCAGAGAGTGCACTGGCACCACTGGGGATGCAGTGCAGTCAGTCCAGTGAGTGCACTGGCACCACTGGGGGTGCAGTACAGTGAGTCCAGAGAGTGCTCTGGCACCACTGGGGATGCACTGCAGTGTGTCCACAGAGTGCACTAGCACCACTGCGGATGCAGTGCAGTGAGTCCAGAGAGTGCACTGGCACCACTGGGGATGCAGTGCAGTGAGTCCAGAGAGTGCACTGGCACCACTGGGGATGCAGTGCAGTGAGTCCAGAGAGTGCACTGGCTCCACTGGGGATGCACTGCAGTGAGTCCACAGAGTGCACTAGAACCACTGGGGATGCAGTGCAGTGAGTCCAGAGAGTGCGCTGGAACCACTGGGGATGCAGTGCAGTGAGTCCAGAGAGTGCACTGGCACCACTGCGGATGCAGTGCAGTGAGTCCAGAGAGTGCACTGGCACCACTGGGGAAGCAGTGCAGAAAGTCCAGAGAGTGCAGTGGCACCACTAAGGATGCAGTGCAGTGAGTCCAGAGAGTGCGCTGGCACCACTGGGGATGCAGTGCAGTGAGTCCAGAGAGTGCACTGGCACCACCGGGGATGCAGTTCAGTGAGTCCAGAGAGTGCACTGGCACCACTGGGGATGCACTGCAGTGAGTCCAGAGAGTGCACTGGCACCACTGAGAATGCACTTCAGTGAGTCCAGAGAGTGCACTGGCACCACTGGGGATGCAGTGCAGTAAGTCCAGAGATTGCACTGGCACCACTGGGGCTGCAGTGCTGTGACTCCAGAGAGCGCACAGGCACCACTGGGGATGCAGTGCAGTGAGTCCAGAGAGTGCACTGGCACCACTGGGGATGCACTGCAGTGAGCCCAGAGAGTGCACTGGCACCACTGGGGATGCACTGCAGTGAGTCCAGTGAGTGCACTGGCACCACTGGGGAAGCAGTGCAGTGAGTCCAGAGAGTGCAGAGGCACCACTGGTGATGCAGTTTAGTGAGTCCAGAGAGTGCACTGGCACCACTGGGGATGCAGTGCAGTGAGTCCAGTGAGTGTACTGGCACCACTGGGGATGCACTGCAGTGAGTCCAGAGAGTGCACTGGCACCACTGCGAATGCACTTCAGTGAGTCCAGAGAGTGCACTGGCACCACTGGGGATGCACTGCAGTGAGTCCAGAGAGTGCACTGGCACCACTGGGGATGCACTGCAGTGAGTCCAGAGAGTGCACTGGCACCACTGGGGATGCAGTGCTGTGACTCCAGAGAGTGCACTGGCACCACTGGGGATGCAGTGCAGTGAGTCCAGAGAGTGCACTGGCACCACTGGGGATGCGGTGCCGGGAGTCCAGAAAGTGCTTTGGCACCAGTGGGGATGCACTGTAGTTACTCCAGAGAGTGCACTGGCACCACTGGGGATGCAGTGCAGTGAGTCCAGAGAGTGCACTGGCACCACTGGGGATGCACTTCAGTGAGTCCAGAGAGTGCACTGTCACCACTGGGGATGCACTGCAGTGAGTCCAGAGAGTGCACTGTCACCACTGGGGATGCAGTGCAGTGAGTCCACAGAGTGCACTGGCACCACTGGGTATGCACTGCAGTGAGTCCAGAGAGTGCACTGTCACCACTGGGGATGCAGTGCAGTGAGTCCACAGAGTGCACTGGCACCACTGGGGATGCAGTGCAGTGAGTCCAGAGAGTGCACTGGCACCACTGGGGATGCACTGCAGTGAATCCAGAGAGTGCACTGGCACCACTGGGGATACAGTGCAGTGAGTCCAGAGAGTGCACTGGCACCACTGGGGATGCATTGCAGTGAGTCCAGAGAGTGCACTGGCACCACTGGGGATGCATTGCAGTGAGTCCAGAGAGTGCACTGGCACCACTGGGGATGCATTGCAGTGAGTCCAGAGAGTGCACTGGCACCACAGATGATGCAGTACAGTGAGTCCAGTGAGTGCACTGGCACCACTGGGGATGTAGTGCAGTGACTCGAGAGAGTGCACTTGCACCACTGGGGATGCAGTGCAGTGAGTCCAGAGAGTGCACTGGCACCACTGGGGATGCAGTGCAGTGAGTCCAGAGAGTGCACTGGCACCACTGGGGATGCGGTGCCGGGAGTCCAGAGAGTGCTTTGGCACCAGTGGGTATGCACTGCAGTTACTCCAGAGACTGCACTGGCACCACTGGGGATGCAGTGCAGTGAGTCCAGAGAGTGCACTGGCACCACTGGGGATGCACTGCAGTGAGTCCAGAGAGTGCACTGGCACCACTGGGGATGCAGTGCAGTGAGTCCAGAGAGTGCACTGTCACCACTGGGGATGCAGTGCAGTGAGTCCACAGAGTGCACTGGCACCACTGGGGATGCAGTGCAGTGAGTCCAGAGAGTGCACTGGCACCACTGGGGATGCACTGCAGTGAATCCAGTGAGTGCACTGGCACCACTGGGGATACAGTGCAGTGAGTCCAGAGAGTGCACTGGCACCACTGCGGATGCAGTGCAGTGAGTCCAGAGAGTGCACTGGCACCACTGGGGATGCATTGCAGTGAGTCCAGAGAGTGCACTGGCACCACAGATGATGCACTACAGTGAGTCCAGTGAGTGCACTGGCACCACTGGGGATGTAGTGCCGTGACTCGAGAGAGTGCACTTGCACCACTGGGGATGCAGTGCAGTGAGTCCAGAGAGTGCACTGGCACCACTGGGGATGCACTGCAGTGAGTCCAGAGAGTGCACTGGCACCACTGGGGATGCAGTGCAGTGAGTCCAGAGAGTGCACTGGCACCACTGGTGATGCACTGCAGTGAGTCCAGAGATTGCACTGGCACCACTGTGGATGCAGTGCAGTGAGTCCAGAGACTTCACTGGCACCACTGGGAATGCAGAGAAGTGAGTGCAGAGAGTGCACTGGCACCACTGGGGATGCAGTGCAGTGAGTCCAGAGAGTGCAATGGCACCACTGCGGATGCACTGCAGTGAGTCCAGAGAGTGCACTGGCACCACCTGTGATGCAGTGCAGTGAGTCCAGAGAGTGCACTGGCACCAATGGGGCTGCAGTGCAGTGAGTCCAAAGAGTGCACTGGCACCACTGGGAATGCACTGCAGTGAGTCCAGAGAGTGCACTGGCACCACTGGGGATGCACTGCAGTGAGTCCAGAGAGTGCAATGGCACCACTGGGGATGCACTTCAGTGAGTCCAGAGATTGCACTGGCACCACTGGGGATGCAGTGCAGTGAGTCCAGAGAGTGCACTGGCACCACTGGGGATGCAGTGCATTGAGTCCAGAGAGTGCACTGGCACAAGTGGGGATGCACTGAAGTGAGTCCAGAGAGTGCACTGACACCACTGGGGATGCAGTGCAGTGAGTCCAGAGAGTGCACTGGCACCACTGGGGATGCACTGCAGTGAGTCCAGAGAGTACACTGGCACCAGTGGGGATGCAGTGCAGTGAGTCCTGAGAGTGCACTGGCACCACTGGGGATACACTGCAGTGAGTCCAGAGAGTGCACTGGCACCACTGGGGATGTGTCCAGTGAGTCCAGTGAGTGCACTGGCACCACTGGGGATGCAGTGCAGTGAGTCCAGAGAGTACACTGGCACCACTGGGGATGCAGTGCAGTGAGTCCAGAGAGTGCACTGGCACCACTGGGGATGCAGTGCAGTCAGTCCAGTGAGTGCACTGGCACCACTGGGGGTGCAGTACAGTGAGTCAAGAGAGTGCTCTGGCACCACTGGGGATGCACTGCAGTGTGTCCACAGAGTGCACTAGCACCACTGCGGATGCAGTGCAGTGAGTCCAGAGAGTGCACTGGCACCACTGGGGATGCAGTGCAGTGAGTCCAGAGAGTGCACTGGCACCACTGGGGATGCAGTGCAGTGAGTCCAGAGAGTGCACTGGCACCAGTGGGGATGCACTGCAGTGAGTCCAGTGAGTGCACTGGCACCACTGGGGATGCAGTGCAGTGAGTCCAGAGAGTGCACTGGCACCACTGGGGAAGCAGTGCAGTGAGTCCAGAGAGTGCAGTGGCACCACTAGGGATGCAGTGCAGTGAGTCCAGAGAGTGCACTGGCAGCACTGGGGATGCAGTGCAGTGAGTCCAGAGAGTGCACTGGCACAACTGGGGATGCAGTTCAGTGAGTCCAGAGAGTGCACTGGCACCACTGGGGATGCACTGCAGTGAGTCCAGAGAGTGCACTGGCACCACTGAGAATGCACTTCAGTGAGTCCAGAGAGTGCACTGGCACCACTGGGGATGCAGTGCAGTGAGTCCAGAGAGTGCACTGGCACCACTGGGGATGCACTGCAGTGAGTCCAGAGAGTGCACTGGCACCACTGGGGATGCACTGCAGTGAGCCCAGAGAGTGCACTGGCACCAGTGGGGATGCACTGCAGTGAGTCCAGTGAGTGCACTGGCACCACTGGGGAAGCAGTGCAGTGAGTCCAGAGAGTGCAGAGGCACCACTGGTGATGCAGTGCAGTGAGTCCAGAGAGTGCACTGGCACCACTGGGGATGCAGTGCAGTGAGTCCAGTGAGTGTACTGGCACCACTGGGGATGCACTGCAGTGAGTCCAGAGAGTGCACTGGCACAACTGAGAATGCACTTCAGTGAGTCCAGAGAGTGCACTGGCACCACTGGGAATGCACTTCAGTGAGTCCAGAGAGTGCACTGGCACCACTGGGGATGCACTGCAGTGAGTCCAGAGAGTGCACTGGCACCACTGGGGATGCAGTGCTGTGACTCCAGAGAGTGCACTGGCACCACTGGGGATGCAGTGCAGTGAGTCCAGAGAGTGCACTGGCACCACTGGGGATGCGGTGCCGGGAGTCCAGAGAGTGCTTTGGCACCAGTGGGGATGCACTGCAGTTACTCCAGAGTGTGCACTGGCACCACTGGGGATGCACTGCAGTGAGTCCAGAGAGTGCACTGGCACCGCTGGGGATGCACTGCAGTGAGTCCAGAGAGTGCACTGTCACCACTGGGGATGCACTGCAGTGAGTCCAGAGAGTGCACTGTCACCACTGGGGATGCAGTGCAGTGAGTCCACAGAGTGCACTGGCACCACTGGGGATGCAGTGCAGTGAGTCCAGAGAGTGCACTGGCACCACTGGGGATGCACTGCAGTGAATCCAGTGAGTGCACTGGCACCACTGGGGATACAGTGCAGTGAGTCCAGAGAGTGCACTGGCACCACTGGGGATGCAGTGCAGTGAGTCCAGAGAGTGCACTGGCACCACTGGGGATGCACTGCAGTGAGTCCAGAGAGTGCACTGGCACCACAGATGATGCAGTACAGTGAGTCCAGTGAGTGCACTGGCACCACTGGGGATGTAGTGCCGTGACTCGAGAGAGTGCACTTGCACCACTGGGGATGCAGTGCAGTGAGTCCAGAGAGTGCACTGGCAGCACTGGGGATGCACTGCAGTGAGTCCAGAGAGTGCACTGGCACCACTGGGGATGTGTCCAGTGAGTCCAGTGAGTGCACTGGCACCACTGGGGGTGCAGTACAGTGAGTCCAGAGAGTGCACTGGCTCCACTGGGGATGGAGTGCAGTGAGTCCACAGAGTGCACTAGCACCACTGGGGATGCAGTGCAGTGAGTCCAGAGAGTGCGCTGGAACCACTGGGGATGCAGTGCAGTGAGTCCAGAGAGTGCACTGGCACCACTGCGGATGCAGTGCAGTGAGTCCAGAGAGTGCACTGGCACCAGTGGGGATGCACTGCAGTGAGTCCAGTGAGTGCACTGGCACCACTGGGGAAGCAGTGCAGTGAGTCCAGAGAGTGCACTGGCACCACTAGGGATGCAGTGCAGTGAGTCCAGAGAGTGCACTGGCAGCACTGGGGATGCAGTGCAGTGAGTCCAGAGAGTGCACTGGCACCACTGGGGATGCAGTTCAGTGAGTCCAGAGAGTGCACTGGCACCACTGGGGATGCAGTGCAGTGAGTCCAGAGAGTGCACTGGCACCACTGAGAATGCACTTCAGTGAGTCCAGAGAGTGCACTGGCACCACTGGGGATGCAGTGCAGTGAGTCCAGAGATTGCACTGGCACCACTGGGGATGCAGTGCTGTGACTCCAGAGAGCGCACAGGCACCACTGGGGATGCACTGCAATGAGTCCAGAGAGTGCACTGGCACCACTGGGGATGCACTGCAGTGAGCCCAGAGAGTGCACTGGCACCAGTGGGGATGCACTGCAGTGAGTCCAGTGAGTGCACTGGCACCACTGGGGAAGCAGTGCAGTGAGTCCAGAGAGTGCAGAGGCACCACTGGTGATGCAGTTTAGTGAGTCCAGAGAGTGCACTGGCACCACTGGGGATGCAGTGCAGTGAGTCCAGTGAGTGTACTGGCACCACTGGGGATGCACTGCAGTGAGTCCAGAGAGTGCACTGGCACCACTGAGAATGCACTTCAGTGAGACCAGAGAGTGCACTGGCACCACTGGGGATGCACTTCAGTGAGTCCAGAGAGTGCACTGGCACCACTGGGGATGCACTGCAGTGAGTCCAGAGAGTGCACTGGCACCACTGGGGATGCAGTGCTGTGACTCCAGAGAGTGCACTGGCACCACTGGGGATGCAGTGCAGTGAGTCCAGAGAGTGCACTGGCACCACTGGGGATGCACAGCAGGGAGTCCAGAGAGTGCTTTGGCACCAGTGGGGATGCACTGCAGTTACTCCAGAGAGTGCACTGGCACCACTGGGGATGCAGTGCAGTGAGTCCAGAGAGTGCACTGGCACCACTGGGGATGCACTTCAGTGAGTCCAGAGAGTGCACTGTCACCACTGGGGATGCACTGCAGTGAGTCCAGAGAGTGCACTGTCACCACTGGGGATGCAGTGCAGTGAGTCCAGAGAGTGCACTGGTACCACTGGGGATGCACTGCAGTGAATCCAATGAGTGCACTGGCACCACTGGGGATACAGTGCAGTGAGTCCAGAGAGTGCACTGGCACCACTGGGGATGCATTGCAGTGAGTCCAGAGAGTGCACTGGCACCACTGGGGATGCATTGCAGTGAGTCCAGAGAGTGCACTGGCACCACTGGGGATGCATTGCAGTGAGTCCAGAGAGTGCACTGGCACCACTGGGGATGCACTTCAGTGAGTCCAGTGAGTGCACTGGCACCACTGGGGATGTAGTGCAGTGACTCGAGAGAGTGCACTTGCACCACTGGTGATGCAGTGCAGTGAGTCCAGAGAGTGCACTGGCACCACTGGGGATACAGTGCAGTGAATCCAGTGAGTGCACTGGCACCACTGGGGATGCAGTGCAGTGAGTCCAGAGAGTGCACTGGCACCACTGTTGATGCATTGCAGTGAGTCCAGAGAGTGCACTGGCACCACAGGGGATGCAGTGCAGTGAGTCCAGAGAGTGCACTGGCACCACTGGGGATGCACTGCAGTGAGTCCAGAGAGTGCACTGGCACCACTGTGGATGCAGTGCAGTGTGTCCAGAGACTTCACTGGCACGACTGGGAATGCAGAGAAGTGAGTGCAGAGAGTGCACTGGCACCACTGGGGATGCAGTGCAGTGAGGCCAGAGAGTGCACTGGCACCACTGGGGATGCAGTGCAGTGAATCCAGAGAGTGCACTGGCACCACCTGTGATGCAGTGCAGTGAGTCCAGAGAGTGCACTGGCACCAATGGGGCTGCAGTGCAGTGAGTCCAAAGAGTGCACTGGCACCACTGGGAATGCACTGCAGTGAGTCCAGAGAGTGCACTGGCACCACTGGTGATGCAGTACAGTGAGTCCAGAGAGTGCACTGGCACCACTGGGGATGCACTGCAGTGAGTCCAGAGAGTGCACTGGCACCACTGGGGATGCACTTCAGTGAGTCCAGAGATTGCACTGGCACCACTGGGGATGCAGTGCATTGAGTCCAGAGAGTGCACTGGCACAACTGGGGATGCACTTCAGTGAGTCCAGAGAATGCACTGACACCACTGGGGATGCAGTGCAGTGAGTCCAGAGAGTGCACTGGCACCACTGGGGATGCACTGCAGTGAGTCCAGAGAGTACACTGGCACCACTGGGGATGCAGTGCAGTGAGTCCAGAGAGTGCACTGGCACCACTGGGGATGCACTGCAGTGAGTCCAGAGATTGCACTGGCTCCACTGGGGATGTGTCCAGTGAGTCCAGTGAGTGCACTGGCACCACTGGGGATGCAGTGCAGTGAGTCCAGAGAGTGCACTGGCACCACTGGGGATGCACTTCAGTGAGTCCATAGATTGCACTGGCACCAGTGGGGATGCAGTGCAGTGAGTCCAGAGAGTGCACTGGCACCACTGGGGATGCAGTGCAGTCAGTCCAGCTTACACCTCCCCTCCAGTTCAGCTTACACCTGAAAGATATCTACTAGACCGGATCGTCTTGAAGCCCCCCCTCTAGCTCAACCTCACAAATAGTACACCAAAACTAAAGAATTTACTAAACTAATTAAACTAAAGCATTTTACAGTCTTAGTATAGGCGATAGATAGGGAAAACCTAAACACCACATTCTTCGACCCCGCTGGAGGAGGAGACCCAATCCTGTACCAACACCTATTCTGATTCTTCGGACACCCAGAAGTCTATATTCTGATCCTACCGGGGTTCGGAATCATCTCACACGTAGTCACGTACTACTCAGGCAAAAAGGAGCCCTTCGGCTACATGGGAATAGTCTGAGCCATACTATCCATCGGCTTCCTAGGATTCATCGTCTGAGCTCACCACATGTTTACAGTAGGAATAGACGTTGATACCCGAGCCTACTTTACATCAGCCACTATAATCATTGCCATCCCTACCGGAATCAAAGTATTTAGCTGACTAGCCACCCTGCACGGAGGAACAATCAAATGAGACCCCCCCAATACTATGAGCTCTAGGATTTATCTTCCTATTTACCATCGGAGGATTAACAGGAATCGTTCTTGCAAACTCTTCCCTAGACATCGCCCTGCACGACACGTACTACGTAGTTGCCCACTTCCACTACGTCCTATCCATAGGCGCCGTCTTTGCCATTCTAGCAGGATTTACTCACTGATTCCCACTACTCACTGGGTTTACCCTACACCAAACATGAGCAAAAGCCCACTTCGGGGTAATATTTACAGGAGTAAACCTAACGTTCTTCCCCCAGCACTTCCTAGGCCTAGCAGGAATACCCCGACGATACTCGGACTATCCCGACGCCTACACACTATGAAACACCATTTCCTCCTAGTCCTAGGACTTAGAGAAACTCCAGTACTAAAAATAGTAAACACAAGCAATAATTTCATATACTTCACTCTCACTCACCACTCAACTATCAGCTAACCACACCCCCGTCCACATAGCTTAACACAAAGCATGGCACTGAAGTTGCCAAGATGGCATAAAACATGCCTGTGGACAAAAGACTTAGTCCTAACCTTACGGTTGGTTTTTGCTAAATATATACATGCAAGTATCCGCGCCCCAGTGTAAACGCCCTCGACCACCTACCCCCATACAGGCCTTGAGGAGCGGGTATCAGGCACACCCAAGTAGTAGCCCAAGACGCCTCGCTAAGCCACGCCCCCACGGGTATTCAGCAGTAATTAACATTAAGCAATGAGTGCAAACTTGACTTAGTTATAGCAACAGCCTAACTTCAAGGGTTGGTAAATCTTGTGCCAGCCACCGCGGTCATACAAGAAACCCAAATCAATCGTCCTATTGACACGGCGTAAAGAGTGGTAAAATGCCTATCCTAGCTAACTAAGATCAAAATGCAACTGAGCTGTCATAAGCCCAAGATGCACCTAAACACACCATTAAGATGATCTTAGGAACTAACGACTGATTTAAACCCACGAAAGCCAGGGCCCAAACTGGGATTAGATACCCCACTATGCCTGGCCCTAAATCTTGATACTTACTTTACCGAAGTATCCGCCAGAGAACTACGAGCACAAACGCTTAAAACTCTAAGGACTTGGCGGTGCCCCAAACCCACCTAGAGGAGCCTGTTCTACAATCGATAATCCCCGATTAACCCAACCACCCCTTGCCAACACAGCCTACATACCGCCGTCGCCAGCCCACCTCGAATGAGAGCACAACAGTGGACACAATAGCACCCCGCTAATAAGACAGGTCAAGGTATAGCCTATGGAGTGGAAGAAATGGGCTACATTCCCTATTCATAGGGCACACGGAAAGAAGCGTGAAACCACTTCTGGAAGGCGGATTTAG
Organism: Anser brachyrhynchus; assembly: GCF_964034855.1. NCBI lineage: Eukaryota > Metazoa > Chordata > Aves > Anseriformes > Anatidae > Anser > Anser brachyrhynchus. Next base: position 28,284,918 of record NC_137703.1, read on the forward strand.
CAGTAAAGTGGGACAATAGAGCCTACTTTAAGCCGGCCCTGGGGCACGTACATACCGCCCGTCACCCTCCTCAAAAGCCACATCCCACATAACTAATACCATAAATACGCTGAAGATGAGGTAAGTCGTAACAAGGTAAGTGTACCGGAAGGTGTACTTAGAATATCAAGACGTAGCTATAACACCAAAGCACTCAGCTTACACCTGAAAGATATCTACTAGACCGGATCGTCTTGAAGCCCCCCCTCTAGCTCAACCACACAAATAGTACACCAAAACTAAAGAATTTACTAAACTAATTAAACTAAAGCATTTTACAGTCTTAGTATAGGCGATAGAAAAGACACTTAGACGCGATAGAGACCCCAGTACCGTAAGGGAAAGATGAAATAGCAGTGAAACAATCAAAGCGACAGACAGCAAAGATCAACCCTTGTACCTTTTGCATCATGGTTTAGCGAGAACAACCAAGCAAAGTGAACTAAAGTTTGCCCCCCCGAAACCCAAGCGAGCTTCTTTCAAGCAGTTAAAGAGAGCGAACCCGTCTCTGTTGCAAAAGAGTGGGATGACTTGTCAGTAGAGGTGAAAAGCCAACCGAGCTGGGTGATAGCTGGTTACCTGTGAAACGAATCTAAGTTCCCCCTTAATCCTCCCTACCGGACATCCTGAACCCTAATGAGATGATTAAGAGCTATTTAATGGAGGGACAGCTCCATTAAAAAAGGACACAACCTCGACTAGCGGATAATTCTTACTACTGATCCTACCGTGGGCCCTAAAGCAGCCATCAAAAAAGAGTGCGTCAAAGCTCCACCACCTAAAAATACCAAAATAAGATGATTCCCTTATCACAAACAGGTCAACCTATGAATATAGGAGAATTAATGCTAAAATAAGTAACTCAGGGCCACACCCCTCTAACGGCGCAAGCTTACATAGAAACATTATTAACAGACCTAGACAGATACAAAAACCCCTACAAGACCACGTATTAACTAACCCTGTTAACCCGACTCAGGAGCGCCTATAAGAGCGATTAAAATCTGTGAAAGGAACTCGGCAAATTAATAAGGCCCGACTGTTTACCAAAAACATAGCCTTCAGCAAATTAAACAAGTATTGAAGGTGATGCCTGCCCGGTGACTTAGGTTTAACGGCCGCGGTATCCTAACCGTGCAAAGGTAGCGCAATCAATTGTCCCATAAATCGAGACTTGTATGAATGGCTAAACGAGGTCTTAACTGTCTCTCACAGATAATCAGTGAAATTGATCTCCCCGTGCAAAAGCGGGGATGTGAACATAAGACGAGAAGACCCTGTGGAACTTAAAAATCAACGACCACCGCGAATCCTCAATCAACCCCACTGGGGCCACTACCATCGCAGAGCCTGGTCGATATTTTTCGGTTGGGGCGACCTTGGAGGAGAACAAATCCTCCAAAAACAAGACCATACCTCTTTACCTAGAGCTACCCCTCAAAGTGCTAACAGTGACCAGACCCAATATAATTGATTAATGGACCAAGCTACCCCAGGGATAACAGCGCAATCCCCCTCAAGAGCCCATATCGACAGGGGGGTTTACGACCTCGATGTTGGATCAGGACATCCTAATGGTGCAGCCGCTATTAAGGGTTCGTTTGTTCAACGATTAACAGTCCTACGTGATCTGAGTTCAGACCGGAGCAATCCAGGTCGGTTTCTATCTATGACACACTCTCCCCAGTACGAAAGGACCGGGAAAGTGGGGCCAATACCACAAGCACGCCCCCCCCCTCTAAGCAGTGAAACCAACTAAACCGTGAAGAGGGCCTTCCCCCACCACTTTCAATCCTAGAAAAGGACCAGCTAGAGTGGCAGAGCCCGGCAAGTGCAGAAGGCTTAAGCCCTTTCCCCAGAGGTTCAAATCCTCTCCCTAGCTTCACCCATGATTCAAATAACAACACTAAGCTGCCTCGTTATATCCCTCCTATACATCATCCCAATCCTGATTGCCGTAGCCTTCCTAACCCTAGTAGAACGGAAAATCCTAAGCTACATACAATCCCGCAAAGGCCCTAACGTTGTCGGGCCTTTTGGCCTACTTCAACCATTTGCGGACGGACTGAAACTATTTACCAAAGAGCCCATCCGACCCTCTACCTCTTCCCCACTTCTATTCATTCTGATACCAATACTAGCCCTTGTCCTAGCCCTCACCACTTGAGCACCACTACCACTCCCATTTCCCCTAGCAGATCTAAACCTCGGAGTTCTCTTCCTAATAGCCATGTCAAGCCTAGCCGTCTACTCAGTCCTATGATCAGGCTGAGCCTCGAACTCAAAATACGCACTAATCGGAGCCCTACGGGCAGTAGCACAGACCATTTCATACGAAGTGACACTGGCCATAATCCTGCTATCAATAATCATACTAAGCGGAAGCTACACACTCAGCTCCTTTGCCGTCGCACAGGAGCCTCTATACTTCATTTTCTCCTCATGACCCCTAGCAATAATATGATACGTATCCACCCTAGCAGAGACAAACCGAGCTCCTTTTGACCTCACAGAGGGTGAATCTGAGCTAGTCTCAGGGTTTAACGTTGAATATGCCGCAGGACCCTTCGCCTTATTCTTCCTAGCTGAATATGCGAACATTATGCTAATAAATACACTTACAGCCATCATATTCCTAAACCCAAGCGCCCTAGGGCCACCCACAGAACTATTCCCCGTCATCCTAGCCACAAAAGTCCTCCTACTATCTTCTGGTTTCTTATGGGTCCGAGCTTCATACCCACGATTCCGATATGACCAACTAATGCACCTACTATGAAAAAACTTCCTACCCCTCACACTAGCTCTGTGCCTCTGACACATCAGCATACCTATCTGCTATGCAGGCCTACCTCCTTACATAAGGAAATGTGCCTGAACTACAAAGGGTCACTATGATAAAGTGAACATAGAGGTATAACAGCCCTCTCATTTCCTGTTGACCTTAGAAAAGTAGGAATTGAACCCACACAAGAGAAATCAAAATTCTCCATACTTCCCTTATATTCTTTTCTAGTAGAGTCAGCTAATCAAGCTATCGGGCCCATACCCCGAAAATGATGGTTTAACCCCCTCCTCTACTAATGAACCCTTACGCGACCCCAATCATAACCTTCAGCCTCATCTTGGGCACCACAATCACAATTTCCAGCAATCACTGAGTTCTGGCCTGGACAGGACTGGAGATCAACGCACTAGCCATCATTCCCCTAATTGCCAAATCCCACCACCCACGAGCAGTAGAAGCCGCAACGAAATACTTCCTAACCCAAGCAGCTGCTTCCGCCCTGGTCCTATTCTCTAGCATAACCAATGCCTGAGTCACCGGCCAATGAGACATCACACAAATAAACCACCCAACCTCCTGTCTACTACTGACAGCAGCAATCGCTATTAAACTGGGCCTAGTGCCATTTCACTTCTGATTCCCAGAAGTACTACAAGGATCGCCACTAATAACAGCCCTGCTACTCTCGACCCTCATAAAATTCCCCCCACTAACCCTGCTCCTACTAACATCCAAATCCCTCGACCCAGCTCTACTCACCGCCATGGCCCTAGCCTCAACAGCACTAGGAGGCTGAATAGGACTGAACCAAACACAAACACGCAAAATCCTAGCCTTCTCGTCCATCTCCCACTTAGGCTGAATCGCCATCATCCTAGTTTACAGCCCCAAATTGGCCTTACTTACCTTCTACCTATACACAATCATAACATCAGCCGTATTCCTAGCCCTTAACAAAATCAAAGCCCTTAACCTATCCATGATCACAACCTCATGAACAAAAACCCCAGTGCTAAACGCCACCCTAATACTAGTACTTTTATCCCTAGCAGGCCTCCCCCCATTAACAGGCTTTATACCAAAGTGACTTATCATCCAAGAACTAACTAAACAGGAAATAACACCAGCAGCCATGGCAATTGCCATGCTATCACTGCTCAGCCTCTTCTTCTACCTACGCCTCGCATACCACTCAACAATTACCCTTCCCCCCAACTCCTCTAACCACATAAAACAATGATACACTAGCAAAGCCCCAAGCACACCTACTGCGGTCCTTGCCTCACTATCAATCCTCTTACTTCCCCTGTCCCCAATAATACATGCCATTGTCTAGAAACTTAGGATAACACCCCAAACCGAAGGCCTTCAAAGCCTTAAATAAGAGTTAAACCCTCTTAGTTTCTGCACATTAAGACTTACAGAATATTAACCTGTATCTTCTGAATGCAAGTCAGACGCTTTAATTAAGCTAAAGCCTCCCTAGACAGATGGGCTTCGATCCCACAAAACTCTAGTTAACAGCTAAATGCCTAAACCAATTGGCTTCTGCCTACAAAGACCCTGACGCACCCTAGTGCGCATCGATGAGCTTGCAACTCAACATGAATTTCACTACAGAGCCGATAAGAAGAGGAATTAAACCTCTGTAAAAAGGACTACAGCCTAACGCTTCAACACTCAGCCATCTTACCCGTCACCTTCATCAACCGATGACTATTTTCCACTAACCATAAGGATATTGGCACCCTGTACCTCATCTTCGGGGCATGAGCAGGAATAGTCGGCACCGCACTCAGCCTATTAATCCGCGCAGAACTAGGACAACCAGGAACTCTCCTAGGCGACGACCAAATTTACAATGTAATCGTTACCGCTCACGCCTTTGTAATAAGCTTCTTTATAGTCATACCCATCATGATCGGAGGATTCGGCAACTGATTAGTCCCCCTCATAATCGGTGCCCCCGACATAGCATTCCCGCGAATAAACAACATAAGCTTTTGACTCCTCCCCCCATCATTCCTCCTCCTACTAGCCTCATCCACTGTAGAAGCTGGCGCCGGCACAGGCTGAACTGTCTACCCTCCCCTAGCAGGTGACCTTGCCCACGCCGGAGCTTCAGTAGACCTGGCTATCTTCTCACTCCACTTAGCCGGTATCTCCTCCATCCTTGGGGCCATCAACTTTATCACCACAGCCATCAACATAAAACCCCCCGCACTCTCACAATACCAAACCCCACTATTTGTCTGATCCGTACTAATTACCGCCATCCTACTCCTTCTATCACTCCCCGTACTCGCCGCCGGTATTACAATATTACTAACTGATCGAAACCTAAACACCACATTCTTCGACCCCGCTGGAGGAGGAGACCCAATCCTGTACCAACATCTATTCTGATTCTTCGGACACCCAGAAGTCTATATTCTGATCCTACCGGGGTTCGGAATCATCTCACACGTAGTCACGTACTACTCAGGCAAAAAGGAGCCCTTCGGCTACATGGGAATAGTCTGAGCCATACTATCCATCGGCTTCCTAGGATTCATCGTCTGAGCTCACCACATGTTTACAGTAGGAATAGACGTTGATACCCGAGCCTACTTTACATCAGCCACTATAATCATTGCCATCCCTACCGGAATCAAAGTATTTAGCTGACTAGCCACCCTGCACGGAGGAACAATCAAATGAGACCCCCCCCAATACTATGAGCTCTAGGATTTATCTTCCTATTTACCATCGGAGGATTAACAGGAATCGTTCTTGCAAACTCTTCCCTAGACATCGCCCTGCACGACACGTACTACGTAGTTGCCCACTTCCACTACGTCCTATCCATAGGCGCCGTCTTTGCCATTCTAGCAGGATTTACTCACTGATTCCCACTACTCACTGGGTTTACCCTACACCAAACATGAGCAAAAGCCCACTTCGGGGTAATATTTACAGGAGTAAACCTAACGTTCTTCCCCCAGCACTTCCTAGGCCTAGCAGGAATACCCCGACGATACTCGGACTATCCCGACGCCTACACACTATGAAACACCATTTCCTCCTAGTCCTAGGACTTAGAGAAACTCCAGTACTAAAAATAGTAAACACAAGCAATAATTTCATATACTTCACTCTCACTCACCACTCAACTATCAGCTAACCACACCCCCGTCCACATAGCTTAACACAAAGCATGGCACTGAAGTTGCCAAGATGGCATAAAACATGCCTGCGGACAAAAGACTTAGTCCTAACCTTACGGTTGGTTTTTGCTAAATATATACATGCAAGTATCCGCGCCCCAGTGTAAACGCCCTCGACCACCTACCCCCATACAGGCCTTGAGGAGCGGGTATCAGGCACACCCAAGTAGTAGCCCAAGACGCCTCGCTAAGCCACGCCCCCACGGGTATTCAGCAGTAATTAACATTAAGCAATGAGTGCAAACTTGACTTAGTTATAGCAACAGCCTAACTTCAAGGGTTGGTAAATCTTGTGCCAGCCACCGCGGTCATACAAGAAACCCAAATCAACCGTCCTGTTGACACGGCGTAAAGAGTGGTAAAATGCCTATCCTAGCTAACTAAGATCAAAATGCAACTGAGCTGTCATAAGCCCAAGATGCACCTAAACACACCATTAAGATGATCTTAGGAACTAACGACTGATTTAAACCCACGAAAGCCAGGGCCCAAACTGGGATTAGATACCCCACTATGCCTGGCCCTAAATCTTGATACTTACTTTACCGAAGTATCCACCAGAGAACTACGAGCACAAACGCTTAAAACTCTAAGGACTTGGCGGTGCCCCAAACCCACCTAGAGGAGCCTGTTCTACAATCGATAATCCCCGATTAACCCAACCACCCCTTGCCAACACAGCCTACATACCGCCGTCGCCAGCCCACCTCGAATGAGAGCACAACAGTGGACACAATAGCACCCCGCTAATAAGACAGGTCAAGGTATAGCCTATGGAGTGGAAGAAATGGGCTACATTCCCTATTCATAGGGCACACGGAAAGAAGCGTGAAACCACTTCTGGAAGGCGGATTTAGCAGTAAAGTGGGACAATAGAGCCTACTTTAAGCCGGCCCTGGGGCACGTACATGGTTAAACATGACTGTTAGTAGTGTGGCGAGCCATAGTGGGAAGGCTAGGGCTATGTTCATAGATAGTTGGGTGGTTGGGGTGAATGTATATGGAAGGAGGCCTAGAAGGTTGATTGTAAGAAGTATGATTATTAGGGATGTAAATATTATGGCTCATTTGTGGCCATTTTTGTTGAGTGGGACTATTAGTTGTTTTGTGATTAGGTGAAGGAGTCATGTTTGGATAGTAGAAAGGCGGTTGTTGATTCATCGGTTGTTTGGGGACGGGAATAGTAGGGCTGGGAAGAGTAGGGATAGTAGGATTAAGGGGATGCCGAATAGATTGGGGCTGGAAAATTGGTCAAAGAAGCTTAGGTTCATGGTCAGGATCATGGTGTGGGTTTGGTAGTGAGGGAGGTCTTATTTGATGGGGGGTTGGTTGTGGTGAAGGCTAGTAGTTTTGGTTGGATGAGGAGTGCTAGGGTTAATCAGGTTATAATTATGATTGAAAATCATGGTGCGGGGTTAAGCTGTGGCATATCATTAAGGAGGGGGAAGTCCCTCTTTGGCTAGCTTAAAAGGCTAGTGCTGTTGCATAGCTTCTTAATGATTAGGATGATGATAGAAGGGACGATCAGGCCTCGAAATGTGGGAGTGGGGTTGATTCTACTACAATGGGTATGTAGCTGTGATTAGCCCCGCAAATTTCTGAGCATTGTCCGTAAAAAATCCCAGGCCGGGTGGTAATGAATGAAGTTTGGTTTAGTCGGCCTGGGATTGCGTCTGTTTTAACTCCGAGCGTTGGGACTGCTCAGGAGTGGAGTACGTCTCCTGCAGTAATGATCACGCGGATGGGGGATTCTATTGGGATAACTACGCGGTGGTCAACTTCTAGCAGTCGGAAGTGGCCGTTGGGTAAGTCTGGGGTGGGCACTATGTAGGAGTCGAATGATAGGTCTTTGAAGTCTGTGTATTCGTAGCTTCAGTATCATTGGTGGCCGATGGCTTTTAGGGTGAGGTCTGGTTCATCGATTTTGTCCATTATGTAGAGGATTTGTAGGGATGGGAGGGCGAGGAGTACCAGGACGATAGCAGGTAGGATTGTCCAGATCAGCTCTACTTCTTGGGCGTCTACAGCATTGGACGAGAGTTTTTCTGTTAGTATGTGGGCTAAAAGGTAGAGAACTAGGCTGCAGATAGCTAGGGCAACGATTAGGGCGTGGTCGTGGAATTCAACGAGTTCTTCTATGATGGGTGATGAGGCGTCTTGGAATCCTAGTTGGGAGTGGTTGGCCACATGAGATGTACAGGATTTTTACCTGTGATTTAGTCTTGACAAGGCTATGTAATTGGTTTACTAACGTCTCATAAGAAAGAAGCATGAGCGGTTAACCTCCTGGGAGACCCAGAAAACTTCACCCCAGCAAACCCACTAGTAACCCCACCACACATCAAGCCAGAATGATACTTCCTATTCGCCTACGCCATCCTACGTTCAATCCCAAATAAACTAGGAGGCGTATTAGCACTGGCCGCCTCCGTACTGATCCTATTCCTAATCCCATTCCTGCACAAATCAAAACAACGAGCAATAACATTCCGACCACTCTCCCAGCTCCTATTCTGAGTACTAGTCGCCGACCTCCTCGTCCTAACATGAGTAGGAAGCCAACCCGTCGAACACCCATTCATCATCATCGGCCAACTCGCTTCAATCGCCTACTTCACTATCCCCCTATTTCTCCTCCCCGCCACAAGCGCCCTAGAAAACAAAATACTCAACTGCTAAATACTCTAATAGTTTATAAAAACATTGGTCTTGTAAACCAAAGATTGAAGACTTACCACTTCTTAGAGTACCCCAAACTCAGAAAAAAAGGACTCAAACCTTTATCTCCAGCTCCCAAAGCTGGCATTTTCAATAAACTATTCTCTGACCCTAACCCCTAAACCGCCCGAATAGCACCCCGCGACAACCCCCGCACAAGCTCCAATACAACAAACAAAGTCAACAACAGCCCCCAACCCGCCACTAAAAACATCCCTGCCCCATGTGAATAAAACATGGAAACTCCACTAAAATCCGACCGAACAACAAACACCCCAACATTATTCACAGTAGAAACCCCGAACTTCCAAGCCCCCATAAACCCCCCAAACACCAACCCCCCAAAAACAATTGCCACAAACGCTACTGCACATCCAATCACCCGTCAATCCCCCCAAGCCCCAGGGAAAGGCTCCGCTGCTAAAGCTACTGAATAAACAAACACCACCAGCATACCCCCCAAATACACCATAAACAGCACTAAAGCCACGAACGAAACCCCAAGGCCCAGCAACCACCCGCACCCCGCCACAGACGCTAACACCAAACCAACAACCCCATAATACGGCGAAGGATTCGACGCCACACCCAAAACACCCACCGCAAAGCAAATCCCTAAAAAAAACATAAAATAAGTCATTATTCCTGCCCGGACACTACCCGAGGCCTGCGGCTCGAAAAGCCGCCATTGTTCTCAACTACAGGAACTAACCGCAAGCCCCCAATAATTCTACCCCATCTATGCCATTATGCTTAACTCCCCCCCCCCCTCCCCCCCCGAGGCGGGGGTATTTGGTTATGCATATTCGTGCATAAATTTATATACCCCATATACATACATACTATAGTACCAGTAATATACATTATATACGGACTATCTTATAAGCAGGTGCTAAACCCATACATGTACACGGCCATTAAACCCTTAAACACACTCCTACCAAACCACCCGGCATGAATGTTCTAGGACCATACCCCACAACACCCAATACAACTCCACTCAAGCGCATAACAAGACCCCATTTTAATGAATGCTCACAGGACATGCTCCAACAACAACTCTCCACCACATATCTCATGCAGTTCGTATCAGACGGATTTATTAATCGTACTCCTCACGTGAAATCAGCAACCTGTTGCACATAATGTCCGGTATGACTAGCTTCAGGCCCATACGTTCCCCCTAAACCCCTCGCCCTCCTCACATTTTTGCGCCTCTGGTTCCTCGGTCAGGGCCATCCATTGGGTTCACTCACCCCTCCTTGCCCTTCAAAGTGGCATCTGTGAGTACTTTCACCTTCTCAATGCGTAATCGCGGCATGTTCCAGCTTTTTGGCGCCTCTGGTTCCTCTTATTTTTTCCGGGGTTACCTCACAGGTGGCTATTCCCAGTGATCTCGGGGGTCCCACAATCTAAGCCTGCACACATGCCTCACGGCCTATCCTATATTTCAAGGGTCCCTCGATGAGACGGTTGGCGTATATGGGGAATCATCCTGACACTGATGCACTTTGACCACATTCAGTTAATGTTACCTCCACCCTCCGGGTTAAATGGGGCTATTGGATGAATGCTCGTTGGACATAGCACAAAACAACAAATCATTAAGCGCAACCCCTGCGCTTCACAAACTAAACCAGTAAACTTTCGCTAACCACCATGTAGCATAAACCTTCATCGCCCAATCCCAGCAAACTACCTCTAAAACTCCATTAATCATCCCTTCCATGACATCATCGGAACGATGTATATATACACACAAACACATACAAAATAACTTAAACTTATTAGAGAAACTCCAGTACTAAAAATAGTAAACACAAGCAATAATTTCATATACTTCACTCTCACTCACCACTCAACTATCAGCTAACCACACCCCCGTCCACATAGCTTAACACAAAGCATGGCACTGAAGTTGCCAAGATGGCATAAAACATGCCTGCGGACAAAAGACTTAGTCCTAACCTTACGGTTGGTTTTTGCTAAATATATACATGCAAGTATCCGCGCCCCAGTGTAAACGCCCTCGACCACCTACCCCCATACAGGCCTTGAGGAGCGGGTATCAGGCACACCCAAGTAGTAGCCCAAGACGCCTCGCTAAGCCACGCCCCCACGGGTATTCAGCAGTAATTAACATTAAGCAATGAGTGCAAACTTGACTTAGTTATAGCAACAGCCTAACTTCAAGGGTTGGTAAATCTTGTGCCAGCCACCGCGGTCATACAAGAAACCCAAATCAACCGTCCTATTGACACGGCGTAAAGAGTGGTAAAATGCCTATCCTAGCTAACTAAGATCAAAATGCAACTGAGCTGTCATAAGCCCAAGATGCACCTAAACACACCATTAAGATGATCTTAGGAACTAACGACTGATTTAAACCCACGAAAGCCAGGGCCCAAACTGGGATTAGATACCCCACTATGCCTGGCCCTAAATCTTGATACTTACTTTACCGAAGTATCCGCCAGAGAACTACGAGCACAAACGCTTAAAACTCTAAGGACTTGGCGGTGCCCCAAACCCACCTAGAGGAGCCTGTTCTACAATCGATAATCCCCGATTAACCCAACCACCCCTTGCCAACACAGCCTACATACCGCCGTCGCCAGCCCACCTCGAATGAGAGCACAACAGTGGACACAATAGCACCCCGCTAATAAGACAGGTCAAGGTATAGCCTATGGAGTGGAAGAAATGGGCTACATTCCCTATTCATAGGGCACACGGAAAGAAGCGTGAAACCACTTCTGGAAGGCGGATTTAGCAGTAAAGTGGGACAATAGAGCCTACTTTAAGCCGGCCCTGGGGCACGTACATACCGCCCGTCACCCTCCTCAAAAGCCACATCCCACATAACTAATACCATAAATACGCTGAAGATGAGGTAAGTCGTAACAAGGTAAGTGTACCGGAAGGTGTACTTAGAATATCAAGACGTAGCTATAACACCAAAGCACTCAGCTTACACCTGAAAGATATCTACTAGACCGGATCGTCTTGAAGCCCCCCCTCTAGCTCAACCACACAAATAGTACACCAAAACTAAAGAATTTACTAAACTAATTAAACTAAAGCATTTTACAGTCTTAGTATAGGCGATAGAAAAGACACTTAGACGCGATAGAGACCCCAGTACCGTAAGGGAAAGATGAAATAGCAGTGAAACAATCAAAGCGACAGACAGCAAAGATCAACCCTTGTACCTTTTGCATCATGGTTTAGCGAGAACAACCAAGCAAAGTGAACTAAAGTTTGCCCCCCCGAAACCCAAGCGAGCTACTTTCAAGCAGTTAAAGAGAGCGAACCCGTCTCTGTTGCAAAAGAGTGGGATGACTTGTCAGTAGAGGTGAAAAGCCAACCGAGCTGGGTGATAGCTGGTTACCTGTGAAACGAATCTAAGTTCCCCCTTAATCCTCCCTACCGGACATCCTGAACCCTAATGAGATGATTAAGAGCTATTTAATGGAGGGACAGCTCCATTAAAAAAGGACACAACCTCGACTAGCGGATAATTCTTACTACTGATCCTACCGTGGGCCCTAAAGCAGCCATCAAAAAAGAGTGCGTCAAAGCTCCACCACCTAAAAATACCAAAATAAGATGATTCCCTTATCACAAACAGGTCAACCTATGAATATAGGAGAATTAATGCTAAAATAAGTAACTCAGGGCCACACCCCTCTAACGGCGCAAGCTTACATAGAAACATTATTAACAGACCTAGACAGATACAAAAACCCCTACAAGACCACGTATTAACTAACCCTGTTAACCCGACTCAGGAGCGCCTATAAGAGCGATTAAAATCTGTGAAAGGAACTCGGCAAATTAATAAGGCCCGACTGTTTACCAAAAACATAGCCTTCAGCAAATTAAACAAGTATTGAAGGTGATGCCTGCCCGGTGACTTAGGTTTAACGGCCGCGGTATCCTAACCGTGCAAAGGTAGCGCAATCAATTGTCCCATAAATCGAGACTTGTATGAATGGCTAAACGAGGTCTTAACTGTCTCTCACAGATAATCAGTGAAATTGATCTCCCCGTGCAAAAGCGGGGATGTGAACATAAGACGAGAAGACCCTGTGGAACTTAAAAATCAACGACCACCGCGAATCCTCAATCAACCCCACTGGGGCCACTACCATCGCAGAGCCTGGTCGATATTTTTCGGTTGGGGCGACCTTGGAGGAGAACAAATCCTCCAAAAACAAGACCATACCTCTTTACCTAGAGCTACCCCTCAAAGTGCTAACAGTGACCAGACCCAATATAATTGATTAATGGACCAAGCTACCCCAGGGATAACAGCGCAATCCCCCTCAAGAGCCCATATCGACAGGGGGGTTTACGACCTCGATGTTGGATCAGGACATCCTAATGGTGCAGCCGCTATTAAGGGTTCGTTTGTTCAACGATTAACAGTCCTACGTGATCTGAGTTCAGACCGGAGCAATCCAGGTCGGTTTCTATCTATGACACACTCTCCCCAGTACGAAAGGACCGGGAAAGTGGGGCCAATACCACAAGCACGCCCCCCCCCTCTAAGCAGTGAAACCAACTAAACCGTGAAGAGGGCCTTCCCCCACCACTTTCAATCCTAGAAAAGGACCAGCTAGAGTGGCAGAGCCCGGCAAGTGCAGAAGGCTTAAGCCCTTTCCCCAGAGGTTCAAATCCTCTCCCTAGCTTCACCCATGATTCAAATAACAACACTAAGCTGCCTCGTTATATCCCTCCTATACATCATCCCAATCCTGATTGCCGTAGCCTTCCTAACCCTAGTAGAACGGAAAATCCTAAGCTACATACAATCCCGCAAAGGCCCTAACGTTGTCGGGCCTTTTGGCCTACTTCAACCATTTGCGGACGGACTGAAACTATTTACCAAAGAGCCCATCCGACCCTCTACCTCTTCCCCACTTCTATTCATTCTGATACCAATACTAGCCCTTGTCCTAGCCCTCACCACTTGAGCACCACTACCACTCCCATTTCCCCTAGCAGATCTAAACCTCGGAGTTCTCTTCCTAATAGCCATGTCAAGCCTAGCCGTCTACTCAGTCCTATGATCAGGCTGAGCCTCGAACTCAAAATACGCACTAATCGGAGCCCTACGGGCAGTAGCACAGACCATTTCATACGAAGTGACACTGGCCATAATCCTGCTATCAATAATCATACTAAGCGGAAGCTACACACTCAGCTCCTTTGCCGTCGCACAGGAGCCTCTATACTTCATTTTCTCCTCATGACCCCTAGCAATAATATGATACGTATCCACCCTAGCAGAGACAAACCGAGCTCCTTTTGACCTCACAGAGGGTGAATCTGAGCTAGTCTCAGGGTTTAACGTTGAATACGCCGCAGGACCCTTCGCCTTATTCTTCCTAGCTGAATATGCGAACATTATGCTAATAAATACACTTACAGCCATCATATTCCTAAACCCAAGCGCCCTAGGGCCACCCACAGAACTATTCCCCGTCATCCTAGCCACAAAAGTCCTCCTACTATCTTCTGGTTTCTTATGGGTCCGAGCTTCATACCCACGATTCCGATATGACCAACTAATGCACCTACTATGAAAAAACTTCCTACCCCTCACACTAGCTCTGTGCCTCTGACACATCAGCATACCTATCTGCTATGCAGGCCTACCTCCTTACATAAGGAAATGTGCCTGAACTACAAAGGGTCACTATGATAAAGTGAACATAGAGGTATAACAGCCCTCTCATTTCCTGTTGACCTTAGAAAAGTAGGAATTGAACCCACACAAGAGAAATCAAAATTCTCCATACTTCCCTTATATTATTTTCTAGTAGAGTCAGCTAATCAAGCTATCGGGCCCATACCCCGAAAATGATGGTTTAACCCCCTCCTCTACTAATGAACCCTTACGCGACCCCAATCATAACCTTCAGCCTCATCTTGGGCACCACAATCACAATTTCCAGCAATCACTGAGTTCTGGCCTGGACAGGACTGGAGATCAACGCACTAGCCATCATTCCCCTAATTGCCAAATCCCACCACCCACGAGCAGTAGAAGCCGCAACGAAATACTTCCTAACCCAAGCAGCTGCTTCCGCCCTGGTCCTATTCTCTAGCATAACCAATGCCTGAGTCACCGGCCAATGAGACATCACACAAATAAACCACCCAACCTCCTGTCTACTACTGACAGCAGCAATCGCTATTAAACTGGGCCTAGTGCCATTTCACTTCTGATTCCCAGAAGTACTACAAGGATCGCCACTAATAACAGCCCTGCTACTCTCGACCCTCATAAAATTCCCCCCACTAACCCTGCTCCTACTAACATCCAAATCCCTCGACCCAGCTCTACTCACCGCCATGGCCCTAGCCTCAACAGCACTAGGAGGCTGAATAGGACTGAACCAAACACAAACACGCAAAATCCTAGCCTTCTCGTCCATCTCCCACTTAGGCTGAATCGCCATCATCCTAGTTTACAGCCCCAAATTGGCCTTACTTACCTTCTACCTATACTAGGATGGCCTCTAGCAGGATTTACTCACTGATTCCCACTACTCACTGGGTTTACCCTACACCAAACATGAGCAAAAGCCCACTTCGGGGTAATATTTACAGGAGTAAACCTAACGTTCTTCCCCCAGCACTTCCTAGGCCTAGCAGGAATACCCCGACGATACTCGGACTATCCCGACGCCTACACACTATGAAACACCATTTCCTCCATCGGCTCCCTAATCTCAATAGTAGCCGTAATCATACTAATATTCATCATCTGAGAAGCCTTTCCGGCCAAACGAAAAGTCCTACAACCAGAACTAACTACCACAAACGTTGAATGAATCCACGGCTGCCCTCCCCCATACCATACTTTCGAGGAACCGGCCTTCGTCCAAGTACAAGAAAGGAAGGAATCGAACCCTCACATGCTGGTTTCAAGCCAACTGCATTAACCGCTCATGCTTCTTTCTTATGAGACGTTAGTAAACCAATTACATAGCCTTGTCAAGACTAAATCACAGGTAAAAATCCTGTACATCTCATGTGGCCAACCACTCCCAACTAGGATTCCAAGACGCCTCATCACCCATCATAGAAGAACTCGTTGAATTCCACGACCACGCCCTAATCGTTGCCCTAGCTATCTGCAGCCTAGTTCTCTACCTTTTAGCCCACATACTAACAGAAAAACTCTCGTCCAATGCTGTAGACGCCCAAGAAGTAGAGCTGATCTGGACAATCCTACCTGCTATCGTCCTGGTACTCCTCGCCCTCCCATCCCTACAAATCCTCTACATAATGGACAAAATCGATGAACCAGACCTCACCCTAAAAGCCATCGGCCACCAATGATACTGAAGCTACGAATACACAGACTTCAAAGACCTATCATTCGACTCCTACATAGTGCCCACCCCAGACTTACCCAACGGCCACTTCCGACTGCTAGAAGTTGACCACCGCGTAGTTATCCCAATAGAATCCCCCATCCGCGTGATCATTACTGCAGGAGACGTACTCCACTCCTGAGCAGTCCCAACGCTCGGAGTTAAAACAGACGCAATCCCAGGCCGACTAAACCAAACTTCATTCATTACCACCCGGCCTGGGATTTTTTACGGACAATGCTCAGAAATTTGCGGGGCTAATCACAGCTACATACCCATTGTAGTAGAATCAACCCCACTCCCACATTTCGAGGCCTGATCGTCCCTTCTATCATCATCCTAATCATTAAGAAGCTATGCAACAGCACTAGCCTTTTAAGCTAGCCAAAGAGGGACTTCCCCCTCCTTAATGATATGCCACAGCTTAACCCCGCACCATGATTTTCAATCAGAATTATAACCTGATTAACCCTAGCACTCCTCATCCAACCAAAACTACTAGCCTTCACCACAACCAACCCCCCATCAAATAAGACCTCCCTCACTACCAAACCCACACCATGATCCTGACCATGAACCTAAGCTTCTTTGACCAATTTTCCAGCCCCAATCTATTTGGCATCCCCTTAATCCTACTATCCCTACTCTTCCCAGCCCTACTATTCCCGTCCCCAAACAACCGATGAATCAACAACCGCCTTTCTACTATCCAAACATGACTCCTTCACCTAATCACAAAACAACTAATAGTCCCACTCAACAAAAATGGCCACAAATGAGCCATAATATTTACACCCCTAATAATCATACTTCTTACAATCAACCTTCTAGGCCTCCTTCCATATACATTCACCCCAACCACCCAACTATCTATGAACATAGCCCTAGCCTTCCCACTATGGCTCGCCACACTACTAACAGGCCTACGAAACCAACCATCAGCCTCTTTAGCCCACCTATTACCCGAAGGTACCCCTACACCCCTAATCCCCGCACTAATCCTGATCGAAACAACCAGCCTACTAATCCGCCCCCTAGCCCTCGGAGTCCGCCTTACAGCCAACCTTACAGCAGGACACTTACTCATCCAACTCATCTCTACAGCCTCCATTGCATTAATACCCACCCTTCCTGCAGTATCCATCCTAACAATAATCATCCTACTACTCCTAACCATCCTAGAAGTAGCAGTAGCCATAATCCAGGCCTACGTCTTCGTGCTCCTTCTAAGCCTATACTTACAAGAAAACATCTAATGGCACACCAAGCACACTCATACCACATAGTTGACCCAAGCCCTTGACCAATCTTCGGGGCAGCCGCCGCCCTACTCACAACCTCAGGATTAATCATGTGATTCCACTACAACTCATCCATACTACTAACCCTAGGCCTCATCTCAATACTCCTAGTAATACTCCAATGATGACGAGACATTGTACGAGAAAGCACCTTCCAAGGCCATCACACTCCCACAGTCCAAAAAGGCCTACGATACGGCATAATCCTTTTCATCACATCCGAAGCATTCTTCTTCTTAGGGTTCTTCTGAGCGTTCTTCCACTCGAGCCTGGCCCCAACCCCAGAACTAGGAGGCCAATGACCCCCAACAGGAATTAAACCACTCAACCCGATAGAAGTCCCCCTACTAAACACAGCCATCCTACTAGCCTCAGGCGTTACCGTAACGTGAGCCCATCACAGCATCACAGAAGGAAACCGAAAACACGCCATCCACGCCCTAACCCTAACGATCCTCCTGGGATTCTACTTCACAGCCCTACAAGCAATAGAATACCACGAAGCCCCATTCTCAATCGCCGATAGCGTCTACGGATCTACCTTCTTCATTGCCACTGGATTCCACGGACTCCACGTAATCATCGGATCCTCCTTCCTGACCGTCTGCCTCTTCCGACTGATCAAGTTCCACTTTACATCAGACCACCACTTCGGATTCGAGGCAGCAGCCTGATACTGACACTTCGTAGACGTCATCTGACTATTCCTCTACATAACCATCTACTGATGAGGATCTTGCT
This sequence comes from Anser brachyrhynchus, assembly GCF_964034855.1. NCBI lineage: Eukaryota > Metazoa > Chordata > Aves > Anseriformes > Anatidae > Anser > Anser brachyrhynchus. Next base: position 28,303,102 of record NC_137703.1, read on the forward strand.
CTTCTAGTATATTAATTACAATTGACTTCCAATCTCTAGAATCTGGTATAAACCCAGAGGAGAGCAATGAACGCACTCATGTTCATATTCGCCCTATCATCAATCCTAAGCGCCGCCCTAACCGCATTAAACTTCTGACTCGCCCAAATAAACCCCGACTCAGAGAAACTCTCACCGTACGAATGTGGATTCGACCCACTTGGATCTGCTCGATTACCATTCTCAGTCCGATTCTTCCTCAGTAGCCATCCTGTTCGTCCTATTCGACCTAGAAATCGCCCTCCTACTCCCCCTGCCATGAGCCGTCCAACTCCAATCCCCCCTAATGACCCTCACCTGAACTGTAGTGATCCTCCTTCTCCTAACACTCGGACTGGCCTACGAGTGAATTCAAGGGGGCCTAGAATGAGCAGAATAACAGAAAGTTAGTCTAACCAAAAAGATAGCTGGTTTCGACCCAGCAGATTACAGCCAACCCTGTAACTTTTTTATGTCGCCCCTACATTTAAGCTTCTACTCAGCCTTCATTTTCAGCGGACTAGGACTAGCCTTCCACCGAACCCACCTAGTATCCGCCCTACTATGCCTTGAAAGCATAATATTATCGATATTCGTAGGCCTATCAATATGATCCATCGAAAACCAAGTCTCCTCATTCACCATGGTACCAATTCTCATGCTAAACTTCTCAGCGTGTGAGGCAGGCACAGGCCTGGCCATCCTAGTAGCCTCCACCCGCACACATGGCTCCGACCATCTACACAACCTAAACCTCCTGCAATGCTAAAAATCATCCTACCCACAATCGTACTTCTTCCAACAGCCCTGCTGTCTCCACCAAAATTTCTATGGACTAACACCACCTTATACAGCCTCCTAATCGCTGCCCTAAGCCTACAGTGATTAATCCCAACCTACTACCCCTACAAATTTTTATCCAACTGAACAGGAATTGACCAAATCTCATCCCCCCTCCTAGTACTATCCTGCTGACTACTCCCACTCATAATCATAGCAAGCCAAAACCACCTGCAACAAGAACCCCTACAACGCAAACGAATCTTTATCTCAACCTTAGTCGCAGTCCAGCCATTCATCCTACTAGCCTTTTCCACCACAGAACTAGCACTATTTTACATCTCATTTGAAGCAACCCTCATTCCCACCCTAATCTTAATCACCCGATGGGGGAACCAACCAGAACGCCTAAGCGCTGGCATCTACCTGCTATTCTACACGCCAGTAAGCTCTCTACCCCTGCTAATCACAATCATACACCTATACGTGAAAATTGGCACCCTGCACCTGCCAACCCTACAACTAACCCACCCAACCCTATCCACCTCATGGACAGGAATACTATCAGGTCTAGCACTGCTCATAGCATTCATAGTAAAAGCCCCACTATACGGCCTACACCTCTGACTGCCAAAAGCCCACGTAGAAGCACCCATCGCAGGCTCAATACTCCTCGCCGCCCTACTACTAAAGCTAGGAGGATACGGAATTATACGAGTCACTCTATTTATGGGCCCACTGTCCAACCTCCTGCACTACCCCTTCCTAACCCTGGCCCTATGAGGCGCCCTAATGACTAGCTCAATCTGCCTACGACAGACAGACCTAAAATCACTAATCGCTTATTCATCCGTTAGCCACATAGGCCTAGTTATCGCCGCAGGAATAATCCAAACCCACTGATCATTCTCAGGGGCAATGATCCTAATAATTTCCCATGGACTAACTTCCTCCATACTATTCTGCCTAGCCAACACAAACTATGAACGTACGCACAGCCGAATTCTACTACTCACACGAGGCCTACAACCTCTCCTACCACTCATAGCTACCTGATGATTGCTGGCCAATCTAACAAACATAGCCTTACCCCCAACAACAAACCTCATAGCAGAGCTAACCATTATAATCACCTTATTCAACTGATCTGCCTTCACGATCATCCTAACAGGAATCGCAACCCTACTAACCGCCTCCTACACCTTATTCATACTACTAATGACCCAACGAGGCTCAATCCCCTCCCACATCACATCTATGCAAAACTCAACCACGCGAGAACACCTGCTCATAACGCTCCACATTATCCCAATATTCCTCCTAATCCTCAAACCCGAACTGATCTCCGGAATCCCCTCATGCAAGTATAGTTTAAACCAAACATTAGACTGTGATTCTAAGAATAGAAGTTCAAACCTTCTTACCTGCCGAGGGGAGGGTTTAACCAACAAGAGCTGCTAACTCTTACATCTGAGCCTAAAACCTCAGCCCCCTTACTTTTAAAGGATAACAGCAATCCACTGGTCTTAGGAACCACCCATCTTGGTGCAAATCCAAGTAAAAGGAGTGAACCCCACACTACTAATCAACTCCCTCACACTACTCACGCTGACAATCCTCCTAACCCCAATCATCCTGCCATTTCTATTTAAAAACTTTAAAAACACCCCACAAGCCACCACCCGCGCTGTTAAAACCGCATTCCTAATTAGCCTAGCCCCTACAACCGCATTCATCTACTCGGGAGTAGAATCTGTCACCTGCCACTGGGAGTGAAAATTCATTATAAACTTTAAAATCCCCCTGAGCCTAAAAATAGACCAATACTCAATAACATTTCTTCCAATCGCCCTATTTGTAACATGATCAATCCTACAATTCGCCATATGATACATGGCCTCAGAGCCATACGTAACAAAATTTTTCACCTACCTACTGACATTCCTAGTCGCCATACTCCTCCTAACAACCGCAAACAACATATTCCTCCTATTCGTAGGCTGGGAAGGAGTACGAATCATGTCCTTCCTTCTCATCGGCTGATGACAAGGCCGAGCAGATGCCAACACCGCCGCCCTACAAGCCGTAATCTACAACCGAATCGGAGACGTCGGACTGACCCTGAGCATAGCATGACTAGCTTCAACATTCAACACCTGAGAGATCCAACAAGCCGTACACCCCCACCAAACCCCAATCCTCCCCCTCATAGGATTAATCCTCGCAGCCGCAGGAAAATCCGCCCAATTTGGACTCCACCCATGACTGCCCGCAGCAATAGAAGGCCCCACCCCAGTATCAGCCCTACTGCACTCCAGTACCATAGTAGTAGCCGGAATCTTCCTGCTCATCCGCATGCACCCCCTGCTAGCCACCAACCAGACAGCCCTAACTGCCTGCCTATGCCTAGGTGCTCTATCAACCCTATTCGCTGCCACATGCGCCCTAACCCAAAATGACATCAAAAAAATCATTGCTTTCTCAACATCCAGCCAACTAGGACTAATAATAGTCACTATCGGACTAAACCTCCCACAACTAGCCTTCCTACACATCTCAACCCATGCCTTCTTTAAAGCCATACTATTCCTATGCTCAGGGTCTATCATCCACAACCTAAACGGAGAACAAGATATCCGAAAGATAGGAGGCCTACAGAAAATACTCCCAGTCACTACTTCCTGCCTAACCATCGGAAACCTGGCGCTGATAGGAACCCCATTCCTAGCCGGATTCTACTCAAAAGACCTCATCATCGAAAGCTTAAACACATCATACCTAAATACTTGAGCCCTACTCCTAACCCTTATAGCCACAGCATTCACCGCAACCTACAGCATCCGCATAACCATCCTAGTCCAAGCTGGACAAACCCGAATCCCCCCAATAGTATCAATAAACGAAAACAACCCACTAATCACCGCCCCCCTAACCCGACTCGCCCTAGGCAGCATTACAGCAGGAATAATCATTACCTCTTTCATCACACCAACCAAAACCCCCCCAATAACCATACCCCTTATCACCAAAACCGCTGCCATCCTCATAACAATCCTAGGAATCATCCTAGCCCTAGAACTATCGAACATAACACACACCCTCACTCACCCCAAACCAAACCCCCTCATAAACTTCTCCTCTGCATTAGGGTACTTCAACCCCCTAGTACACCGATTCTTCTCCAAAAACCTACTAGAAAAGGGACAAAACATTGCCCTACACTTGATCGACCTCTCCTGACTCAAAAAAATAGGGCCAGAGGGCCTTGCTGAACTACAAGTAGCCGCAAGCAAAGCCGCAACCTCAATACACACAGGGCTAATTAAGGCCTACCTAGGATCCTTCGCCCTCTCCATCCTGGTAATAATCCTAATAACACACAGACTCACTAATGGCCCCTAACATCCGCAAATCCCATCCCCTACTAAAAATAATCAACAACTCCCTAATCGACCTACCCGCCCCCTCCAACATCTCTGCCTGATGAAACTTCGGCTCCCTTCTAGCCATCTGCTTAGCCACACAAATCCTAACAGGCCTGCTACTAGCCATACACTACACCGCAGACACTTCACTCGCCTTCTCCTCAGTAGCTCACACATGCCGAGACGTCCAGTACGGATGGCTCATCCGCAACCTCCACGCCAACGGTGCTTCGCTCTTCTTTATCTGCATCTACTTACACATCGGACGAGGCCTCTACTACGGCTCCTACCTATACAAAGAAACCTGAAACACAGGAGTAATCCTCCTACTCACCCTAATAGCAACTGCCTTCGTAGGGTATGTCCTACCATGAGGACAAATGTCATTCTGAGGGGCCACCGTAATCACCAACCTATTCTCAGCCATCCCGTACATTGGGCAAACTCTAGTAGAATGAGCCTGAGGAGGATTCTCAGTAGACAATCCAACCTTAACCCGATTCTTCGCCATCCACTTCCTACTGCCCTTCCTAATTGCAGGAATCACCCTAGTCCACCTAACCTTCCTACACGAATCAGGCTCAAATAACCCACTAGGAATCGTATCAGACTGCGACAAAATCCCATTCCACCCATACTTCTCCATTAAAGACAGCTTAGGGCTTACCCTAATAATCACCCCTCTAATAGCACTAGCCCTATTTTCACCGAACCTCCTGGTTCTTGGAATCCTAGTTGGGAGTGGTTGGCCACATGAGATGTACAGGATTTTTACCTGTGATTTAGTCTTGACAAGGCTATGTAATTGGTTTACTAACGTCTCATAAGAAAGAAGCATGAGCGGTTAATGCAGTTGGCTTGAAACCCATCCCCAGTGGTGCAAGTGCACTCTCTGAACTCACTGAAGTGCATCCCCAGTGGTGCCAGTGCACTCTCTGCACTCACTGCACTGCATCCCCAGTGGTGCCAGTGCAATCTCTGGACTCACTGCAGAGCATCCCCAGTGGTGCCAGTGCACTCTGTGGACTCACTGTAGTGCATCCCCAGTGGTGCCAGTGCACTCTCTGGACTCACTGCACTGCATCCCCAGTGGTGCCAGTGCAATCTCTGGACTCACTGCACTGCATCCCCAGTGGTGCCAGTGCACTCTCTGGACTCACTGCAGTGCATCCCCAGTGGTGCCAGTGCACTCTCTGGACTCACTGCAGTGCATCCCCAGTGGTGCCAGTGCACTCTCTGGACTCACTGCACTGCATCCCCAGTGGTGCCAGTGCACTCTCTGGACTCACTGCACTGCATCCCCAGTGGTGCCAGTGCACTCTCTGGACTCACTGCACTGCATCCCCAGTGGTGTCAGTGCACTCTCTGGACTCACTGCAGTGCATCCCCAGTGGTGCCAGTGCACTCTCTGGACTCACTGCAGTGCATCCCCAGTGGTGCCAGTGCACTCTCTGGACTCACTGCAGTGCATCCCCAGTGGCGCCAGTGCACTCTCTGGACTGACTGCACTGCATCCCCAGTGGTGCCAGTGCACTCTCTGCACTCACTGCACTGCATTCCCAGTGGTGCCAGTGAAGTCTCTGGACTCACTGCACTGCATCCCCACTGGTGCCTCTGCACTCTCTGGACTCACTGCACTGCATCCCCACTGCTGCCAGTGCACTCTCTGGACTCACTGCACTGCATACCCAGTGGTGCCAGTGCACTCTGTGGACTCACTGCACTGCATCCCCAGTGGTGCCAGTGCACTCTCTCGAGTCACTGCACTACATCCCCAGTAGTGCCAGTGCACTTCACTGGACTCACTGTACTGCATCATCGGTGGTGCCAGTGCACTCTCTGGACTCACTGCACTGCATCCCCAGTGGTGCCAGTGTACTCTCTGGACTCACTGAACTACAGGCCCAGTGGTACCAGTGCACTCTCTGGACTCACTGTACTGCATCACCAGTGGTGCCAGTGCACTCTCTGGACTCACTGCACTGCATCCCCAGTGGTTCCAGTGCATTCACTGGACTCACTGTACTGCATCTCCAGTGGTGCCAGTGCACTCTCTGGACTCACTGCACTGCATCCCCAGTGGTGCCAGTGAGCTCTCTGGACTCACTGCACTGCATCACCAGTGGTGCCAGTGTACTCACAGGATTCACTGCACTGCATCCCCAGTGGTGCTAGTGCAGTCTCTGGACTCACTGCAGTGCAACCCCAGTGGTGCCAGTGCACTCTCTGGACTCACTGAAGTGCATTCTCAGTGGTGCCAGTGCACTCTCTGGGCTCACTGCACTGCATCCCCAGTGGTGCCAGTGCACTCTCTGGACTCACTGTACTGCATCACCAGTGGTGCCAGTGCACTCTCTGGACTCACTGCAGTGCATCCCCAGTGGTGCCAGTGCACTCTCTGGACTCACTGCAGTGCATCCCCAGTGGTGCCAGTGCACTCTCTGGACTCACTGCACTGCATCCCCAGTGGTGCCAGTGCACTCTCTGGACTCACTGCAGTGCATCCCCAGTGGTGCCAGTGCACTCACTGGACTCACTGCAGTGCATTCCCTCTGGTGCCAGTGCACTCTCTGGACTCACTGCACTGCATCCCCAGTGGTGCCAGTGCACTCTCTGGACTCACTGCACTGCATCCCCAGTGGTGCGAGTGCATTCTCTGGAATCACTGCAGTGCATCACCAGTGGTGCCAGTGCACTCTCTGGACTCACTGAGGTGCATCCCCAGTGGTGCCAGTGCACTCTCTGGAGTCACTGAAGTGCATCCCCAGTGGTGCCAGTGCACTCTCTGGACTCACTGCACTGCATCCCCAGTGGTGCCAGTGCACTCTCTGGACTCACTGAACTGCATCCCCAGTGGTGCCAGTGCACTCTCTGGACTCACTGCACTGCATCCCCAGTGGTGACAGTGCACTCTCTGGACTCACTGCACTGCATCCCCAGTGGTGCCACTGCACTCTCTGGACTCACTGCACTGCTTCCCCAGTGGTGCCAGTGCACTCTCTGGACTCACTGCACTGCATCCCCAGTGGTGCCAGTGCACTCACTGGACTCACTGCAGTGCATCCCCACTGGTGCCAGTGCACTCTCTGGACTCACTGCACTGCATCCCCAGTGGTGCCAGTACACTCTCTGGACTCACTGCACTGCATCCCCAGTGGTTCCAGCGCACTCTCTGGACTCACTGCACTGCATCCCCAGTGGTGCTAGTGCACTCTGTGGACTCACTGCAGTGCATCCACAGTGGTGCCAGTGCACTCTCTGGACTCACTGAAGTGCATTCTCAGTGGTGCCAGTGCACTCTCTGGACTCACTTCAGTGCATCCCCAGTGGTGCCAGTGCACTCTCTGGACTCACCGCACCGCATCCCCAGTGGTGCCAGTGCACTCTCTGGACTCACTGCACTGCATCTCCAGTGGTGCCAGTGCACTCTCTGGATTCACTGCACTGCATCCCCAGTGGTGCCAGTGCACTCTCTGGACTCACTGCACTGCATCCCCAGTGGTGCTAGTGCACTGTGTGGACTCACTGTACTGCATCCCCAGTGGTGTCAGTGCAATCTCTGGACTCACTGCAGTGCATCCCCAGTGGTGCCAGTGCACTCTCAGGACTCACTGCACTGCATCCCCAGTGGTGCCAGTGCACTCTCTGGACTCACTGCACTGCATCCCCAGTAGTGACAGTGCACTCTCTGGACTCACTGCACTGCATCCCCAGTGGTGACAGTGCACTCACTGGATTCACTGCACTGCATCCCCAGTGGGGCCAGTGCACTCTCTGGACTCACTGCACTGCATGCCCAGTGGTGCCAGTGCATTCACTGGACTCACTGGACTGCATCCCCAGTGGTGCCAGTGCACTCTCTGGACTCACTGCACTGCATCCCCACTGGTGCCAGTGTACTCTCTGGACTCACTGCACTGCATCCCCAGTGGTGCCAGTGCACTCACTGGACTCACTGGACACATCCCCAGTGGTGCCAGTGCACTCTCTGGACTCACTGCGCTGCATCCCCAGTGGTGCCAGTGCACTCTCTGGACTCACTGCACTGCATCCCCACTGGTTCCAGTGTACTCTCTGGACTCACTGCACTGCATCCCCAGTGGTGCCAGTGCACTCTCTGGACTCACTGCACTGCATCCCCACTGGTGCCAGTGCACTCTCTGGACTCACTGAAGTGCATCCCCAGTTGTGCCAGTGCACTCTCTGGACTCAATGCACTGCATCCCCAGTGGTGCCAGTGCACTCTCTGGACTCACTGCACTGCATCCCCAGTGGTGCCAGTGCAATCTCTGGACTCACTGTAGTGCATCCCCAGTGGTGCCAGTGCACTCTCTGGACTCACTGCAGTGCATCCCCAGTGGTGCCAGTGCACTCACTGGACTCACTGCAGTGCATCCCCACTGGTGCCAGTGCACTCTCTGGACTCACTGCACTGCATCCCCAGTGGTGCCAGTGCACTCTCTGGACTCACTGCACTGCAGCCTCATTGGTGCCAGTGCACTCTCTGGACTCACTGCACTGCATCACAGGTAGTGCCAGTGCACTCTCTGGACTCACTGCAGTGCATCCCCAGTGGTGCCAGTGCACTCTCTGGACTCACTGCACTGCATCCCCAGTGGTGCCAGTGCACTCTCTGGACTCACTTCTCTGCATTCCCAGTGGTGCCAGTGAAGTCTCTGGACTCACTGCACTGCATCCCCAGTGGTGCCAGTGCACTCTCTGGACTCACTGCAGTGCATCCCCAGTGGTGACAGTGCACTCTCTGGACTCACTGCAGTGCATCCCCAGTGGTGACAGTGCACTCTCTGGACTCACTGCACTGCATCCCCAGTGGTGCCAGTGCACTCTCTGGACTCACTGCACTGCATCCCCAGTGGTGCCAATGCACTCTCTGGACTCACTGCACTGCATCCCCAGTGGTGCCTCTGCACTCTCTGGAGTCACAGCACTGCATCCCCAGTGGTGCCAGTGCACTCTCTGGACTCACTGAAGTGCATCCCCAGTGGTGCCAGTGCACTCTCTGGACTCACTGAAGTGCATTCTCAGTGGTTCCAGTGCACTCTCTGGACTCACTGCAGTGCATCCCCAGTGGTGCCAGTACACTCACTGGACTCACTGCACTGCATCCCCAGTGGTGCCAGTGCACTCTCTGGACTCACTAAACTGCATCACCAGTGGTGCCTCTGCACTCTCTGGACTCACTGCACTGCTTCCCCAGTGCTGCCAGTGCACTCACTGGACTCACTGCAGTGCATCCCCACTGGTGCCATTGCACTCTCTGGACTCACTGCAGTGCATCCCCAGTGGTGCCAGTGCACTCTCTGGACTCACTGCACTGCATCCCCAGTGGTGCCTGTGCGCTCTCTGGAGTCACAGCACTGCATCCCCAGTGGTGCCAGTGCAATCTCTGGACTCACTGCACTGCATCCCCAGTGGTGCCAGTGCACTCTCTGGACTCACTGAAGTGCATTCTCAGTGGTGCCAGTGCACTCTCTGGACTCACTGCACTGCATCCCCAGTGGTGCCAGTGCACTCTCTGGACTCACTGAACTGCATCCCCAGTGGTGCCAGTGCACTCTCTGGACTCACTGCACTGCATCCCCAGTGCTGCCAGTGCACTCTCTGGACTCACTGCACTGCATCCCCAGTGGTGCCACTGCACTCTCTGGACTCACTGCACTGCTTCCCCAGTGGTGCCAGTGCACTCTCTGGACTCACTGCACTGCATCCCCAGTGGTGCCAGTGCACTCACTGGACTCACTGCAGTGCATCCCCACTGGTGCCAGTGCACTCTCTGGACTCACTGCACTGCATCCCCAGTGGTGCCAGTGCACTCTCTGGACTCACTGCACTGCATCCCCAGTGGTTCCAGCGCACTCTCTGGACTCACTGCACTGCATCCCCAGTGGTGCTAGTGCACTCTGTGGACTCACTGCACTGCATCCCCAGTGGTGCCAGTGCACTCTCTGGACTCACTGAAGTGCATTCTCAGTGGTGCCAGTGCACTCTCTGGACTCACTTCAGTGCATCCCCAGTGGTGCCAGTACACTCTCTGGACTCACTGCAGTGCATCCCCAGTGGTGCCAGTGCACTCTCTGGACTCACTGCAGTGCATCCCCAGTGGTGCCAGTGCACTCTCTGGACTAACTGCACTGCATCCCCAGTGGTGCCAGTGCACTCTCTGGACTCACTGCACTGCATCCCCAGTGCTGCCAGTGCACTCTCTTGAGTCACTGCACTGCATCCCCTGTGGTGCAAGAGCACTCTCTGGACTCACAGCAGTGCATCACCAGTGGTGCCAGTGCACTCTCTGGACTCACTGCACTGCATCCCCAGTGGTGCCAGTGCACTCTCTGGACTCACTGCACTGCATCCCCAGTGGTGGTAGTGCACTGTCTGGACTCACTGTACTGCATCCCCAGTGGTGCCAGTGCAATCTCTGGACTCACTGCAGTGCATCCCCAGTGGTGCCAGTGCACTCTCAGGACTCACTGCACTGCATCCCCAGTGGGGCCAGTGCACTCTCTGGACTCACTGCACTGCATCCCCAGTGGTACCAGTGCACTCTCTGGACTCACTGCAGTGCATCCCCAGTGGTGCCAGTGCACTCTCTGGACTCACTGCACTGCATCCCCAGTGCTGCCAGTGCACTCACTGGATTCACTGCACTGCATCCCCAGTGGTGCCAGTGCACTCTCTGGACTCACTGCAGTGCATCCCCAGTAGTGCCAGTGCACTCTCTGGACTCACTGCACTGCATCCCCAGTGCTGCCAGTGCACTCACTGGATTCACTGCACTGCATCCCCAGTGGTGCCAGTGCACTCTCTGGACTCACTGCACTGCATCCCCAGTGGTGCCAGTGCACTCTGTGGACTCACTGTACTGCATCCCCAGTGGTGACAGTGCACTCTCTAGACTCACTGCAGTGCATCCCCAGTGGTGCCAGTGCACTCTCTGGACTCACTGCACTGCATCCCCAGTGGTGCCAGTGCACTCTCTGGACTCACTGCAGTGCATCCCCAGTGGTGCCAGTGCAGTCTCTGGAGTAACTGCAGTGCATCCCCACTGGTGCCAAAGCACTCTCTGGACTCACTGAGGTGCATCCCCAGTGGTGCCACTGCACTCTCTGGACTCACTGCAGTGCATCCCCAGTGGTGCCAGTGCACTCTCTGGACTCATTGAAGTGCATTCTCAGTGGTGCCAGTGCACTCTCTGGACTCACTGCAGTGCATCCCCAGTGGTGCCAGTACACTCACTGGACTCACTGCACTGCATCCCCAGTGGTGCCAGTGCACTCTCTGGACTCACTAAACTGCATCCCCAGTGGTGCCACTGCACTCTCTGGACTCACTGCACTGCTTCCCCAGTGGTGCCAGTGCACTCACTGGACTCACTGCAGTGCATCCCCAGTGGTGCCAGTGCACTCTCTGGACTCACTGCACTGCATCCCCAGTGGTGCCAGTGCGCTCTCTGGAGTCACAGCACTGCATCCCCAGTGGTGCCAGTGCAATCTCTGGACTCACTGCACTGCATCCCCAGTGGTGCCAGTGCACTCTCTGGACTCACTGCACTGCATCCCCGGTGGTGCCAGTGCAGTCTCTGGAGTAACTGCACTGCATCCCCACTGGTGCCAGTGCACTCTCTGGACTCACTGAAGTGCATCCCCAGTGGTGCCAGTGCACTCTCTGGACTCACTGCACTGCATCAACAGTGGTGCCAGTGCACTCTCTGGACTCACTGCACTGCATCCCCAGTGGTGCCAGTGCACTCTCTGGACTCACTGCAGTGCATCCCCAGTGGTGCCAGTACACTCACTGGACTCACTGCACTGCATCCCCAGTGGTGCCAGTGCACTCTCTGGACTCACTGCACTGCATCACCAGTGGTGCCACTGCACTCTCTGGACTCACTGCACTGCTTCCCCAGTGGTGCCAGTGCACTCACTGGACTGACTGCAGTGCATCCCCGCTGGTGCCAGTGCACTCTCTGGGCTCACTGCAGTGCATCCCCAGTGGTGCCAGTGCACTCTCTGGACTCACTGCACTGCATGCCCAGTGGTGCCTGTGCGCTCTCTGGAGTCACAGCACTGCATTCTCAGTGGTGCCAGTGCACTCTCTGGACTCACTGCACTGCATCCCCAGTGGTGCCAGTGCACTCTCTGGACTCACTGAACTGCATCCCCAGTGGTGCCAGTGCACTCTCTGGACTCACTGCACTGCATCCCCAGTGGTGCCAGTGCACTCTCTGGACTCACTGCACTGCATCCCCAGTGGTGCCAGTGCACTCTCTGGACTCACTGCACTGCTTCCCCAGTGGTGCCAGTGCACTCTCTGGACTCACTGCACTGCATCCCCAGTGGTGCCAGTGCACTCACTGGACTCACTGCAGTGCATCCCCAGTGGTGCCAGTGCACTCTCTGGAGTCACTGCACTGCATCCCCAGTAGTGCCAGTGCACTCTCTGGACTCACTGCACTGCATCCCCAGTAGTGCCAGTGCACTCTGTGGACTCACTGCACTGCATCCCCAGTGGTGCCAGTGCACTCTCTGGACTCACTGAAGTGCATTCTCAGTGGTGCCACTGCACTCTCTGGACTCACTTCAGTGCATCCCCAGTGGTGCCAGTACACTCTCTGGACTCACTGCAGTGCATCCCCAGTGGTGCCAGTGCACTCTCTGGACTCACTGCACTGCATCCCCAGTGGAGCCAGTGCACTCTCTGGACTCACTGCAGTGCATCCGCAGTGGTGCCATTGCACTCTCTGGACTCACTGCACTGCATCCCCAGTGGTGCCAGTGCACTCACTGGACTCACTGTACTGCATCCCCAGTGCTGCCAGTGCACTCTCTTGAGTCACTGCACTGCATCCCCTGTGGTGCAAGAGCACTCTGAGGACTCACTGCAGTGCATCACCAGTGGTGCCAGTGCACTCTCTGGACTCACTGCACTGCATCCCCAGTGGTGCCAGTGCACTCTCTGGACTCACTGCACTGCATCCCCAGTGGTGCTAGTGCACTGTGTGGACTCACTGTACTGCATCCCCAGTGGTGCCAGTGCAATCTCTGGACTCACTGCAGTGCATCCCCAGTGGTGCCAGTGCACTCTCTGGACTCACTGAAGTGCATTCTCAGTGGTGTCAGTGCACTCTCTGGACTCACTGCACTGCATCCCCAGTAGTGACAGTGCACTCTCTGGACTCACTGCAGTGCATCCCCAGTGGTGCCAGTGCACTCTCTGGACTCACTGCACTGCTTCCCCAGTGGTGCCAGTGCACTCTTTCGAGTCACTGCAGTGCATCCCCAGTGGTGCCAGTGCACTCTCTGGACTCACTGCAGTGCATCCCCAGTGGTGCCAGTGCACTCTCTGGACTCACTGCAGTGCATCCCCAGTGGTGCCAGTGCGCTCTCTGGAGTCAAAGCACTGCATCCCCAGTGGTGCCAGTGCAATCTCTGGACTCACTGCACTGCATCCCCAGTGGTGCCAGTGCACTCTCTGGACTCACTGAAGTGCATTCTCAGTGGTGCCAGTGCACTCTCTGGACTCACTGCACTGCATCCCCAGTGGTGCCAGTGCACTCTCTGGACTCACTGAACTGCATCCCCAGTGGTGCCAGTGCACTCTTTCGAGTCACTGCAGTGCATCCCCAGTGGTGCCAGTGCACTCTCTGGACTCACTGCAGTGCATCCCCAGTGGTGCCAGTGCACTCTCTGGACTCACTGCACTGCACCCCAATGCTGCCAGTGCACTGTCTGGCGTCACTGAACTGCATCCCCCGTGGTGCAAGTGCACTCTCTGGACTCACAGGAGTGCATCACCTGTGGTGCCAGTGCACTCTCTGGACTCACTGCATTGCATCCCCAGTGCTGCCAGTGCACTCTCTGGACTCACTGCACTGCATCACCTGTGGTGCCAGTGCACTCTCTGGACTCACTGCACCGCATCCCCAGTAGTGACAGTGCACTCTCTAGAGTCACTGCGCTGCATCCCCAGTTGTGCCAGTGAACTCTCTGGACTCACTGCAGCGCATCCCCAGTGCTGCCAGTGCACTCTCTGGAGTGAATGCAGTGCATCCCCAGTGGTGCCAGTGCACTCTCTGGACTCGCGTCACTGCATCCCCAGTGGTGCCAGTGCACTCTCTGGACTCGCTTCACTGCATCCCCAGTGGTGCCAGTGCACTCTCTGGACTCACTGCAGTGCATCCCCAGTGGTGCCAGTGCACTCTCTGGACTCACTGCACTGCATCCCCAGTGGTGCCAGTGCACTCTCTGGACTCACTGCACTGCATCCCCACTGGTGCCAGTGTACTCTCTGGACTCACTGCACTGCATCCCCAGTGGTGCCAGTGCACTCACTGGACTCACTGGACACATCCCCAGTGGTGCCAGTGCACTCTCTGGACTCACTGCGCTGCATCCCCAGTGGTGCCAGTGCACTCTCTGGACTCACTGCACTGCATCCCCACTGGTTCCAGTGTACTCTCTGGACTCACTGCACTGCATCCCCAGTGGTGCCAGTGCACTCTCTGGACTCACTGCACTGCATCCCCACTGGTGCCAGTGCACTCTCTGGACTCACTGAAGTGCATCCCCAGTTGTGCCAGTGCACTCTCTGGACTCAATGCACTGCTTCCCCAGTGGTGCCAGTGCACTCTCTGGACTCACTGCACTGCATCCCCAGTGGTGCCAGTGCAATCTCTGGACTCACTGTAGTGCATCCCCAGTGGTGCCAGTGCACTCTCTGGACTCACTGCAGTGCATCCCCAGTGGTGCCAGTGCACTCACTGGACTCACTGCAGTGCATCCCCACTGGTGCCAGTGCACTCTCTGGACTCACTGCACTGCATCCCCAGTGGTGCCAGTGCACTCTCTGGACTCACTGCACTGCAGCCTCATTGGTGCCAGTGCACTCTCTGGACTCACTGCACTGCATCACAGGTAGTGCCAGTGCACTCTCTGGACTCACTGCAGTGCATCCCCAGTGGTGCCAGTGCACTCTCTGGACTCACTGCACTGCATCCCCAGTGGTGCCAGTGCACTCTCTGCACTCACTTCTCTGCATTCCCAGTGGTGCCAGTGAAGTCTCTGGACTCACTGCACTGCATCCCCAGTGGTGCCAGTGCACTCTCTGGACTCACTGCAGTGCATCCCCAGTGGTGACAGTGCACTCTCTGGACTCACTGCAGTGCATCCCCAGTGGTGACAGTGCACTCTCTGGACTCACTGCAGTGCATCCCCAGTGGTGCCAGTGCACTCTCTGGACTCACTGCACTGCATCCCCAGTGGTGCCAGTGCACTCTCTGGACTCACTGCACTGCATCCCCAGTGGTGCCTCTGCACTCTCTGGAGTCACAGCACTGCATCCCCAGTGGTGCCAGTGCACTCTCTGGACTCACTGAAGTGCATCCCCAGTGGTGCCAGTGCACTCTCTGGACTCACTGAAGTGCATTCTCAGTGGTGCCAGTGCACTCTCTGGACTCACTGCAGTGCATCCCCAGTGGTGCCAGTACACTCACTGGACTCACTGCACTGCATCCCCAGTGGTGCCAGTGCACTCTCTGGACTCACTAATCTGCATCACCAGTGGTGCCTCTGCACTCTCTGGACTCACTGCACTGCTTCCCCAGTGGTGCCAGTGCACTCACTGGACTCACTGCAGTGCATCCCCACTGGTGCCAGTGCACTCTCTGGGCTCACTGCAGTGCATCCCCAGTGGTGCCAGTGCACTCTCTGGACTCACTGCAGTGCATCCCCAGTGGTGCCTGTGCGCTCTCTGGAGTCACAGCACTGCATCCCCAGTGGTGCCAGTGCAATCTCTGGACTCACTGCACTGCATCCCCAGTGGTGCCAGTGCACTCTCTGGACTCACTGAAGTGCATTCTCAGTGGTGCCAGTGCACTCTCTGGACTCACTGCACTGCATCCCCAGTGGTGCCAGTGCACTCTCTGGACTCACTGAACTGCATCCCCAGTGGTGCCAGTGCACTCTCTGGACTCACTGCACTGCATCCCCAGTGCTGCCAGTGCACTCTCTGGACTCAATGCACTGCATCCCTAGTGGTGCCACTGCACTCTCTGGACTCACTGCACTGCTTCCCCAGTGGTGCCAGTGCACTCTCTGGACTCACTGCACTGCAACCCCAGTGGTGCCAGTGCACTCTCTGGACTCACTGCAGTGCATCCCCACTGGTGCCAGTGCACTCTCTGGACTCATTGCACTGCATCCCCAGTGGTGCCAGTGCACTCTCTGGACTCACTGCACTGCATCCCCAGTGGTTCCAGCGCACTCTCTGGACTCACTGCACTGCATCCCCAGTGGTGCTAGTGCACTCTGTGGACTCACTGCAGTGCATCCCCAGTGGTGCCAGTGCACTCTCTGGACTCACTGAAGTGCATTCTCAGTGGTGCCAGTGCACTCTCTGGACTCACTGCAGTGCATCCCCAGTGGTGCCAGTACACTCTCTGGACTCACTGCACCGCATCCGCAGTAGTGACAGTGCACTCTCTAGAGTCACTGCGCTGCATCCCCAGTTGTGCCAGTGAACTCTCTGGACTCACTGCAGCGCATCCCCAGTGGTACCAGTGCACTCTCTGGAGTGAATGCAGTGCATCCCCAGTGGTGCCAGTGCACTCTCTGGACTCGCGTCACTGCATCCCCAGTGGTGCCAGTGCACTCTCTGGACTCGCTTCACTGCATCCCCAGTGGTGCCAGTGCACTCTCTGGACTCACTGAAGTGCATCCCCAGTGGTGCCAGTGCACTCTCTGGACTCACTGCAGTGCATTCCCGGTGGTGCCAGTGCACTCTCTGGACTCACTGCAGTGCATCCCCAGTGGTGCTAGTGCACTCTGGACTCACTGCAGTGCATCCCCAGTGGTGACAGTGCACTCTCTGGACTCACTGCACTGCATACCCAGTGGTGCCAGTGCACTCTCTAGAGTCACTGTACTGCATCCCCAGTGGTGCCAGTGCACTCTCTGGACTCACCGCACTGCATCACCAGTGGTGCCAGTGCACTCTCTGGACTCACTGCAGTGCATCCCCAGTGGTGCCAGTGCACTCTCTGGACTCACTGCAGTGCATCCCCAGTGGTGCTAGTGCAGTCTCTGGACTCACTGCAGTGCATCCCCAGTGGTGCCAGTGCACTCTCTGGACTCACTGAAGTGCATTCTCAGTGGTGCCAGTGCACTCTCTGGGCTCACTGCACTGCATCCCCAGTGGTGCCAGTGCACTCTCTGGACTCACTGTACTGCATCACCAGTGGTGCCAGTGCACTCTCTGGACTCACTGCAGTGCATCCCCAGTGGTGCCAGTGCACTCTCTGGACTCACTGCAGTGCATCCCCAGTGGTGCCAGTGCACTCTCTGGACTCACTGCAGTGCATCCACAGTGGTGCCAGTGCACTCACTGGACTCACTGCAGTGCATTCCCTCTGGTGCCAGTGCACTCTCTGAACTCACTGCACTGCATCCCCAGTGGTGCCAGTGCACTCTCTGGACTCACTGCACTGCATCCCCAGTGGTGCGAGTGCATTCTCTGGACTCACTGCAGTGCATCACCAGTGGTGCCAGTGCACTCTCTTGACTCACTGAGGTGCATCCCCAGTGGTGCCAGTGCACTCTCTGGAGTCACTGAAGTGCATCCCCAGTGGTGCCAGTGCACTCTCTGGACTCACTGCACTGCATACCCAGTGGTGCCAGTGCACTCTCTGGACTCACTGAACTGCATCCCCAGTGGTGCCAGTGCACTCTCTGGACTCACTGCACTGCATCCCCAGTGGTGACAGTGCACTCTCTGGACTCACTGCACTGCATCCCCAGTGGTGCCACTGCACTCTCTGGACTCACTGCACTGCTTCCCCAGTGGTGCCAGTGCACTCACTGGACTCACTGCAGTGCATCCCCAGTGGTGCCAGTGCACTCTCTGGACTCACTGCACTGCATCCCCAGTGGTGCCAGTGCACACTCTGTGGACTCACTGCACTGCATCCCCAGTGGTTCCAGCGCACTCTCTGGACTCACTGCACTGCATCCCCAGTGGTGCTAGTGCACTCTCTGGACTCACTGCACTGCATCCCCAGTGGTGCTAGTGCACTCTGTGGACTCACTGCAGTGCATCCCCAGTGGTGCCAGTGCACTCTCTGGACTCACTGAAGTGCATTCTCAGTGGTGCCAGTGCACTCTCTGGACTCACTGAACTGCATCCCCAGTGGTGCCAGTGCACTCTCTGGACTCACCGCACCGCATCCCCAGTGGTGCCATTGCACTCTCTGGACTCACTGCACTGCATCCCCAGTGGTGCCAGTGCACTCTCTGGATTCACTGCACTGCATCCCCAGTGCTGCCAGTGCACTCTCTTGAGTCACTGCACTGCATCCCCTGTGGTGCAAGAGCACTCTCTGGACTCACAGCAGTGCTCACCAGTGGTGCCAGTGCACTCTGTGGACTCACTGCACTGCATCCCCAGTGGTGCCAGTGCACTCTCTGGACTCACTGCACTGCATCCCCAGTGGTGCTAGTGCACTGTGTGGACTCACTGTACTGCATCCCCAGTGGTGTCAGTGCAATCTCTGGACTCACTGCAGTGCATCCCCAGTGGTGCCAGTGCACTCTCAGGACTCACTGCACTGCATCCCCAGTGGTGCCAGTGCACTCTCTGGACTCACTGCACTGCATCCCCAGTAGTGACAGTGCACTCTCTGGACTCACTGCACTGCATCCCCAGTGGTGCCAGTGCACTCACTGGATTCACTTCACTGCATCCCCAGTGGGGCCAGTGCACTCTCTGGACTCACTGCACTGCATCCCCAGTGGTGCCAGTGCATTCACTGGACTCACTGGACTGCATCCCCAGTGGTGCCAGTGCACTCTCTGGACTCACTGCACAGCATCCCCAGTGGTGCCAGTGCACTCTCTGGACTCACTGCACTGCATCCCCACTGGTGCCAGTGTACTCTCTGGACTCACTGCACTGCATCCCCAGTGGTGCCAGTTCACTCACTGGACTCACTGGACACATCCCCAGTGGTGCCAGTGCACTCTCTGGACTCACTGCACTGCATCCCCACTGGTGCCAGTGCACTCTCTGGACTCACTGAAGTGCATCCCCAGTTGTGCCAGTGCACTCTCTGGACTCACTGCACTGCATCACCAGTGGTGCCAGTGCACTCTCTGGACTCACTGCACTGCATCCCCAGTGGTGCCAGTGCAATCTCTGGACTCACTGTAGTGCATCCCCAGTGGTGCCAGTGCACTCTCTGGACTCACTGCAGTGCATCCCCAGTGGTGCCAGTGCACTCACTGGACTCACTGCATTGCATCCCCACTGGTGCCAGTGCACTCTCTGGACTCACTGCACTGCATCCCCAGTGGTGCCAGTGCACTCTCTGGACTCACTGCACTGCAGCCTCATTGGTGCCAGTGCACTCTCTGGACTCACTGCACTGCATCACAGGTAGTGCCAGTGCACTCTCTGGACTCACTGCAGTGCATCCCCAGTGGTGCTAGTGCACTCTCTGGACTCACTGCACTGCATCCCCAGTGGTGCCAGTGCACTCTCTGCACTCACTTCTCTGCATTCCCAGTGGTGCCAGTGAAGTCTCTGGACTCACTGCACTGCATCCCCAGTGGTGCCAGTGCACTCTCTGGACTCACTGCAGTGCATCCCCAGTGGTGACAGTGCACTCTCTGGACTCACTGCAGTGCATCCCCAGTGGTGACAGTGCACTCTCTGGACTCACTGCACTGCATCCCCAGTGGTGCCAGTGCACTCTCTGGACTCACTGCACTGCATCCCCAGTGGTGCCTCTGCACTCTCTGGAGTCACAGCACTGCATCCCCAGTGGTGTCAGTGCACTCTCTGGACTCACTGAAGTGCATCCCCAGTGGTGCCAGTGCACTCTCTGGACTCACTGAAGTGCATTCTCAGTGGTGCCAGTGCACTCTCTGGACTCACTGCAGTGCATCCCCAGTGGTGCCAGTACACTCACTGGACTCACTGCACTGCATCCCCAGTGGTGCCAGTGCACTCTCTGGACTCGCTAAACTGCATCACCAGTGGTGCCTCTGCACTCTCTGGACTCACTGCACTGCTTCCCCAGTGGTGCCAGTGCACTCACTGGACTCACTGCACTGCATCCCCACTGGTGCCAGTGCACTCTCTGGGCTCACTGCACTGCATCCCCAGTGGTGCCAGTGCACTCTCTGGACTCACTGCAGTGCATCCCCAGTGGTGCCTGTGCGCTCTCTGGAGTCACAGCACTGCATCCCCAGTGGTGCCAGTGCAATCTCTGGACTCACTGCACTGCATCCCCAGTGGTGCCAGTGCACTCTCTGGACTCACTGAAGTGCATTCTCAGTGGTGCCAGTGCACTCTCTGGACTCACTTCAGTGCATCCCCAGTGGTGCCAGTACACTCTCTGGACTCACTGCAGTGCATCCCCAGTGGTGCCAGTGCACTCTCTGGACTCACTGCAGTGCATCCCCAGTGGTGCCAGTGCACTCTCTGGACTCACTGCACTGCATCTCCAGTGGTGCCAGTGCACTCTCTGGACTCACTGCACTGCATCCCCAGTGCTGCCAGTGCACTCTCTTGAGTCACTGCACTGCATCCCCTGTGGTGCAAGAGCACTCTCTGGACTCACAGCAGTGCATCACCAGTGGTGCCAGTGCACTCTCTGGACTCACTGCACTGCATCCCCAGTGGTGCCAGTGCACTCTCTGGACTCACTGCACTGCATCCCCAGTGGTGCTAGTGCACTGTGTGGACTCACTGTACTGCATCCCCAGTGGTGCCAGTGCAATCTCTGTACTCACTGCAGTGCATCCCCAGTGGTGCCAGTGCACTCTCAGGACTCACTGCACTGCATCCCCAGTGGGGACAGTGCACTCTCTGAACTCACTGCACTGCATCCCCAGTGGTGCCAGTGCACTCTCTGGACTCACTGCACTGCATCCCCAGTGGTGCCAGTGCACTCTCTGGACTCACTGCACTGCATCCCCAGTAGTGCCAGTGCACTCTCTGGACTCACTGCAGTGCATCCCCAGTGCTGCCAGTGCACTCACTGGATTCACTGCTCTGCATCCCCAGTGGTGCCAGTGCACTCTCTGGACTCACTGCACTGCATCCCCAGTGGTGCCAGTGCACTCTGTGGACTCACTGTACTGCATCCCCAGTGGTGACAGTGCACTCTCTAGACTCACTGCAGTGCATCCCCAGTGGTGCCAGTGCACTCTGTGGACTCACTGCACTGCATCCCCAGTGGTGCCAGTGCACTCTCTGGACTCACTGCAGTGCATCCCCAGTGGTGCCAGTGCAGTCTCTGGAGTAACTGCAGTGCATCCCCACTGGTGCCAAAGCACTCTCTGGACTCACTGCAGTGCATCCCCAGTGGTGCCACTGCACTCTCTGGACTCACTGCAGTGCATCCCCAGTGGTGCCAGTGCACTCTCTGGACTCATTGAAGTGCATTCTCAGTGGTGCCAGTGCACTCTCTGGACTCACTGCAATGCATCCCCAGTGGTGCCAGTACACTCACTGGGCTCACTGCACTGCATCCCCAGTGGTGCCAGTGCACTCTCTGGACTCACTAAACTGCATCCCCAGTGGTGCCACTGCACTCTCTGGACTCACTGCACTGCTTCCCCAGTGGTGCCAGTGCACTCTCTGGACTCACTGCAGTGCATCCACAGTGGTGCCAGTGCACTCTCTGGACTCACTGCACTGCATCCCCAGTGGGGACAGTGCGCTCTCTGGAGTCACAGCACTGCATCCCCAGTGGTGCCAGTGCAATCTCTGGACTCACTGCACTGCATCCCCAGTGGTGCCAGTGCACTCTCTGGACTCACTGCACTGCATCTCCGGTGGTGCCAGTGCAGTCTCTGGAGTAACTGCACTGCATCCCCAGTGGTGCCAAAGCACTCTCTGGACTCACTGCAGTGCATCCCCAGTGGTGCCAGTGCACTCTCTGGACTCACTGCACTGCATCAACAGTGGTGCCAGTGCACTCTCTGGACTCACTGCACTGCATCCCCAGTGGTGCCAGTGCACTCTCTGGACTCACTGAAGTGCATCCCCAGTGGTGCCAGTGCACTCTCTGGACTCACTGAAGTGCATTCTCAGTGGTGCCAGTGCACTCTCTGGACTCACTGCAGTGCATCCCCAGTGGTGCCAGTACACTCACTGGACTCATTGCACTGCATCCCCAGTGGTGCCAGTGCACTCTCTGGACTCACTAAACTGCATCACCAGTGGTGCCACTGCACTCTCTGGACTCACTGCACTGCTTCCCCAGTGGTGCCAGTGCACTCACTGGACTGACTGCAGTGCATCCCCGCTGGTGCCAGTGCACTCTCTGGGCTAACTGCAGTGCATCCCCAGTGGTGCCAGTGCACTCTCTGGACTCACTGCTCTGCATGCCCAGTGGTGCCTGTGCGCTCTCTGGAGTCACAGCACTGCATTCTCAGTGGTGCCAGTGCACTCTCTGGACTCACTGCACTGCATCCCCAGTGGTGCCAGTGCACTCTCTGGACTCACTGCACTGCATCCCCAGTGGTGCCAGTGCACTCTCTGGACTCACTGCACTGCTTCCCCAGTGGTGCCAGTGCACTCTCTGGACTCACTGCACTGCATCCCCAGTGGTGCCAGTGCACTCACTGGACTCACTGCAGTGCATCCCCAGTGGTGCCAGTGCACTCTCTGGAGTCACTGCACTGCATCCCCAGTGCTGCCAGTGCACTCTCTGGACTCACTGCACTGCATCCCCAGTGGTGCCAGTGCACTCTCTGGACTCACTGCACTGCATCCCCAGTGGTTCCAGCGCACTCTCTGGACTCACTGCACTGCATCCCCAGTGGTGCTAGTGCACTCTGTGGACTCACTGCAGTGCATCCCCAGTGGTGCCAGTGCACTCTCTGGACTCACTGAAGTGCATTCTCAGTGGTGCCAGTGCACTCTCTGGACTCACTTCAGTGCATCCCCAGTGGTGCCAGTACACTCTCTGGACTCACTGCAGTGCATCCCCAGTGGTGCCAGTGCACTCTCTGGACTCACTGCAGTGCATCCCCAGTGCGGCCAGTGCACTCTCTGGACTCACTGCACTGCATCTCCAGTGGTGCCAGTGCACTCTCTGGACTCACTGCACTGCATCCCCAGTGCTGCCAGTGCACTCTCTTGAGTCACTGCACTGCATCACCTGTGGTGCAAGAGCACTCTCTGGACTCACAGCAGTGCATCACCAGTGGTGCCAGTGCACTCTCTGGACTCACTGCACTGCATCCCCAGTGGTGCAAGAGCACTCTCTGGACTCACAGCAGTGCATCACCAGTGGTGCCAGTGCACTCTCTGGACTCACTGCACTGCATCCACAGTGGTGCCAGTGCACTCTCTGGACTCACTGCACTACATCCCCAGTGGTGCTAGTGCACTGTGTGGACTCACTGTACTGCATCCCCAGTGGTGCCAGTGCAATCTCTGGACTCACTGCAGTGCATCCCCAGTGGTGCCAGTGCACTCTCAGGACTCACTGCACTTCATCCCCAGTGGGGCCAGTGCACTCTCTGGACTCACTGCAGTGCATCCCCAGTGGTGCCAGTGCACTCTCTGGACTCACTGCAGTGCATCCCCAGTGGTGCCAGTGCACTCTCTGGACTCACTGCACTGCATCCCCAGTAGTGCCAGTGCACTCTCTGGACTCACTGCACTGCATCCCCAGTGCTGCCAGTGCACTCACTGGATTCACTGCACTGCATCCCCAGTGGTGCCAGTGAACTCTCTGGACTCACTGCACTGCATCCCCAGTGGTGCCAGTGCACTCTGTGGACTCACTGTACTGCATCCCCAGTGGTGACAGTGCACTCTCTGGACTCACTGCAGTGCATCTCCAGTGGTGCCAGTGCAGTCTCTGGAGTAACTGCAGTGCATCCCCACTGGTGCCAAAGCACTCTCTGGACTCACTGCAGTGCATCCCCAGTGGTGCCACTGCACTCTCTGGACTCACTGCAGTGCATCCCCAGTGGTGCCAGTGCACTCTCTGGACTCATTGAAGTGCATTCTCAGTGGTGCCAGTGCACTCTCTGGACTCACTGCAGTGCATCCCCAGTGGTGCCAGTGCAATCTCTGGACTCACTGCACTGCATCTTCAGTGGTGCCAGTGCACTCTCTGGACTCACTAAACTGCATCCCCAGTGGTGCCACTGCACTCTCTGGACTCACTGCACTGCTTCCCCAGTGGTGCCAGTGCACTCACTGGACTCACTGCAGTGCATCCCCAGTGGTGCCAGTGCACTCTCTGGACTCACTGCACTGCATCCCCAGTGGTGCCAGTGCGCTCTCTGGAGTCACAGCACTGCATCCCCAGTGGTGCCAGTGCAATCTCTGGACTCACTGCACTGCATCCCCAGTGGTGCCAGTGCACTCTCTGGACTCACTGCACTGCATCCCCGGTGGTGCCAGTGCAGTCTCTGGAGTAACTGCACTGCATCCCCACTGGTGCCAAAGCACTCTCTGGACTCACTGCAGTGCATCCCCAGTGGTGCCAGTGCACTCTCTGGACTCACTGCAGTGCATCAACACTGGTGCCAGTGCACTCTCTGGACTCACTGCACTGCATCCCCAGTGGTGCCAGTGCACTCTCTGGACTCACTGCAGTGCATCCCCAGTGGTGCCAGTGCACTCTCTGGACTCACTGAAGTGCATTCTCAGTGGTGCCAGTGCACTCTCTGGACTCACTGCAGTGCATCCCCAGTGGTGCCAGTACACTCACTGGACTCACTGCACTGCATCCCCAGTGGTGCCAGTGCACTCTCTGGACTCACTAAACTGCATCACCAGTGGTGCCACTGCACTCTCTGGACTCACTGCACTGCTTCCCCAGTGGTGCCAGTGCACTCACTGGACTGACTGCAGTGCATCCACAGTGGTGCCAGTGCACTCTCTGGGCTCACTGCAGTGCATCCCCAGTGGTGCCAGTGCACTCTCTGGACTCCCAGCACTGCATGCCCAGTGGTGCCTATGCGCTCTCTGGAGTCACAGCACTGCATTCTCAGTGGTGCCAGTGCACTCTCTGGACTCACTGCACTGCATCCCCAGTGGTGCCAGTGCACTCTCTGGACTCACTGAACTGCATCCCCAGTGGTGCCAGTGCACTCTCTGGACTCACTGCACTGCATCCCCAGTGGTGCCAGTGCACTCTCTGGACTCACTGCACTGCATCCCCAGTGGTGCCAGTGCACTCTCTGGACTCACTGTAGTGCATCCCCAGTGGTGCCAGTGCACTCTCTGGACTCACTGCACTGCATCCCCAGTGGTGCCAGTGCACTCACTGGACTCACTGCAGTGCATCCCCAGTGGTGCCAGTGCACTCTCTGGACTCACTGCACTGCATCCCCAGTGGTGCCAGTGCACTCTCTGGACTCACTGCACTGCATCCCCAGTGGTTCCAGCGCACTCTCTGGACTCACTGCACTGCATCCCCAGTGGTGCCAGTGCACTCTCTGGACTCACTGCACTGCATCCCCAGTGGTTCCAGCGCACTCTCTGGACTCACTGCACTGCATCCCCAGTAGTGCTAGTGCACTCTGTGGACTCACTGCACTGCATCCCCAGTGGAGCCAGTGCACTCTCTGGACTCACTGCAGTGCATCCGCAGTGGTGCCATTGCACTCTCTGGACTCACTGCACTGCATCCCCAGTGGTGCCAGTGCACTCACTGGACTCACTGCACTGCATCCCCAGTGGTGCCAGTGCACTCACTGGACTCACTGCAGTGCATCCCCAGTGGTGCCAGTGCACTCTCTTGAGTCACTGCACTGCATCCCCTGTGGTGCAAGAGCACTCTGTGGACTCATTGTACTGCATCCCCAGTGGTGCCAGTGCAATCTCTGGACTCACTGCAGTGCATCCCCAGTGGTGCCAGTGCACTCTCTGGACTCACTGCACTGCATCCCCAGTGGTGCTAGTGCACTGTGTGGACTCACTGTACTGCATCCCCAGTGGTGCCAGTGCAATCTCTGGACTCACTGCAGTGCATCCCCAGTGGTGCCAGTGCACTCTCTGGTCTCACTGAAGTGCATTCTCAGTGGTGTCAGTGCACTCTCTGGACTCACTGCACTGCATCCCCAGTAGTGACAGTGCACTCTCTGGACTCACTGCAGTGCATCCCCAGTGGTGCCAGTGCACTCTCTGGACTCACTGCACTGCTTCCCCAGTGGTGCCAGTGCACTCTTTCGAGTCACTGCAGTGCATCCCCAGTGGTGCCAGTGCACTCTCTGGACTCACTGCACTGCATCCCCAGTGGTGCCAGTGCACTCTCTGGACTCACTGCAGTGCATCCCCAGTGGTGCCAGTGCGCTCTCTGGAGTCACAGCACTGCATCCCCAGTGGTGCCAGTGCAATCTCTGGACTCACTGCACTGCATCCCCAGTGGTGCCAGTGCACTCTCTGGACTCACTGAAGTGCATTCTCAGTCGTGCCAGTGCACTCTCTGGACTCACTGCACTGCATCCCCAGTGGTGCCAGTGCACTCTCTGGACTCACTGCAGTGAATCCCCGGTGGTGCCAGTGCAATCTCTGGACTCACTGCAGTGCATCCCCAGTGGTGCCAGTGCACTCTCTGGACTCACTGAAGTGCATCCCCAGTGGTGCCAGTGCACTCTCTGGACTCACTGCACTGCATCCCCAGTAGTGACAGTGCACTCTCTGGACTCACTGCAGTGCATCCCCAGTGGGGCCAGTGCACTCTCTGGACTCACTGCACTGCACCCCAATCCTGCGAGTGCACTCTCTGGCGTCACTGCACTGCATCCCCCGTGGTGCAAGTGCACTCTCTGGACTCACTGGAGTGCATCACCTGTGGTGCCAGTGCACTCTCTGGACTCACTGCATTGCATCCCCAGTGCTGCCAGTGCACTCTCTGGACTCACTGCACTGCATCACCTGTGGTGCCAGTGCACTCTCTGGACTCACTGCACCGCATCCGCAGTAGTGACAGTGCACTCTCTAGAGTCACTGCGCTGCATCCCCAGTTGTGCCAGTGAACTCTCTGGACTCACTGCAGCGCATCCCCACTGGTGCCAGTGCACTCTCTGGAGTGAATGCAGTGCATCCCCAGTGGTGCCATTGCACTCTCTGGACTCACTGCACTGCATCCCCAGTGGTGCCAGTGCACTCTCTGGACTCGCTTCACTGCATCCCCAGTGGTGCCAGTGCACTCTCTGGACTCACTGCAGTGCATCCCCAGTGGTGCCACTGCACTCTCTGGACTCACTGCAGTGCATCCCCAGTGGTGCCAGTGCAATCTCTGGACTCACTGCACTGCATCCCCAGTGGTGCCAGTGCACTCTCTGGACTCACTGAAGTGCATCCCCAGTGCTGCCAGTGCACTCTCTGGACTCACTGCACTGCATCCCCAGTGGTGCCAGTGCACTCTCTGGAGTCACTGAACTGCATCCCCAGTGGTGCCAGTGCAATCTCTGGACTCACTGCAGTGCATCCCCAGTGGTGCCAGTGCACTCTCTGGACTCACTGCAGTGCATCCCCAGTGGTGCCAGTGCACTCTCTGGACTCACTGCAGTGCATCCCCAGTGGTGCCAGTGCACTCTGTGGACTCACTGCAGTGCATCCCCAGTGGGGCCAGTGCAATCTCTGGACTCACTGCAGTGCATCCCCAGTGGTGCCAGTGCACTCTCTGGACTCACTGCACTGCATCCCCAGTGGTGCTAGTGCACTGTGTGGACTCACTGTACTGCATCCCCAGTGGTGCCAGTGCACTCTCTGGTCTCACTGAAGTGCATTCTCAGTGGTGTCAGTGCACTCTCTGGACTCACTGCACTGCATCCCCAGTAGTGACAGTGCACTCTCTGGACTCACTGCAGTGCATCCCCAGTGGTGCCAGTGCACTCTCTGGACTCACTGCACTGCTTCCCCAGTGGTGCCAGTGCGCTCTCTGGACTCACTGCAGGGCATCCCCAGTGGTGCCAGTGCACTCTCTGGACTCACTGCACTGCACCCCAATGCTGCCAGTGCACTCTCTGGCGTCACTGCACTGCATCCCCCGTGGTGCAAGTGCACTCTCTGGACTCACTGCACTGCATCACCTGTGGTGCCAGTGAACTCTCTGGACTCACTGCACCTCATACGCAGTAGTGACAGTGCACTCTCTAGAGTCACTGCGCTGAATCCCCAGTTGTGCCAGTGAACTCTCTGGACTCACTGCAGCGCATCCCCAGTGGTACCAGTGCACTCTCTGGAGTGAATGCAGTGCATCCCCAGTGGTGCCAGTGCACTCTCTGGACTCGCGTCACTGCATCCCCAGTGGTGCCAGTGCACTCTCTGGACTCGCTTCACTGCATCCCCAGTGGTGGCAGTGCACTCTCTGGACTCACTGAAGTGCATCCCCAGTGGAGCCAGTGCACTCTCTGGACTCACTGCAGTGCATTCCCGGTGGTGCCAGTGCACTCTCTGGACTCACTGCAGTGCATCCCCAGTGGTGCTAGTGCACTCTGGACTCACTGCAGTGCATCCCCAGTGGTGACAGTGCACTCTCTGGACTCACTGCACTGCATACCCAGTGGTGCCAGTGCACTCTCTAGAGTCACTGTACTGCATCCCCAGTGGTGCCAGTGCACTCTCTGGACTCACCGCACTGCACCCTGAGTGGTGCCAGTGCACTCTCTGGACTCACTGCACCGCATCCCCAGTGGTGCCAGTGCACTCTCTAGAGTCACTGCGCTGCATCCCCAGTGGTGCCAGTGCACTCTCTGGACTCACTGTACTGCATCCCCAGTGGTGCCAAAGCACTCTCTGGACTCCCGACACCGCATCCCCAGTGGTTCCAGTGCACTCTCTGGACTCACTGCACTGCATCCCCAGTGGTGCCAGTGCACTCTCTGGACTCACTGCACCGCATCCCCAGTGGTGCCAGTGCACTCTCTGGACTCGCGTCAATGCATCCCCATGGTGCTAATGCACTCTGGACTCACTGCACTGCATCCCGAGTGGTGCCAGTGCACTCTCTGGACTCACTGCACTGCATCCCCTGTGGTGCCAGTGCACTCTCTGGACTCACTGCAGTGCATCCCCAGTGGTGCCAGTGCACTCTCTGGACTCACTGCACTGCATCCCCTGTGCTGCCAGTGCTCTCTCTGGACTCACTGCACTGCATCCACAGTGGTGCCAGTGCACTCTCTGGACTCACTGCAGTGCATCACCAGTGGTGCCAGTACACTCTCTGGACACACTGAAGTGCATTCTCAGTGGTGCCAGTGCACTCTCTGGACTCACTGCACTACTCCAGCCGCGGCAGTCGCTCCAGCCGCGGTAGCTCTCCAGCCTCGGCAGCCGCGGCAGCCGCGGCAGCCGCTCCAGCCGCGGCAGCCGCTCCGTCCGCGGCATACGCGGCAGACTCTCCAACCGCGGCAGCCGCACCAGCCGCGGAAGCCGCGGCAGCCGCTCCAAACGCGGCAGGCGCTCCAACCGCGGCAACCGCTCCAGCCGTGGCAGCCGCTCCACTCGGTAGCGGCTGGAGCGGATGCCGCCGCTAGAGCGGCTGGAGCAGCTGCCGCGGCTGGAGCTCCTGCCTCGTTTGGAGCGGTTACCGCGGCTGGAGCGGCTGGAGCGGCTGCCGCGGCTGGAGCGGCTGCCGCGGCTGGAGGGGCTAACGCGGCTGGAGAGGCTGACGCGGTTGAAGCGTCTAGAGCGTCTGCCGCGGCTGGAGGGGCTACCGCGGCTGGAGCGGTTGACGCGGCTGGAGCGGAAACCGAGGCTGGAGCGCCACTCTCTGGACTCACTGCACTGCATCACCAGTGGTGCCAGTGCACTCACTGGACTCACTGCACTGCATCACCAGTGGTGCCAGTGCACTCTCTGGACTCACTGCAGTGCATCCCCACTGGTGCCAGTGCACTGTCTGGACTCACTGCAGTGCATCACCAGTGGTGCCAGTGCACTCTGTGGACTCACTGCAATGCATCCCCAGTGGTGCCAGTGCGCTCTCTGGACTCACTGCACTGCATCCCCCGTGGTGCAAGTGCACTCTCTGGACTCACTGGAGTGCATCACCTGTGGTGCCAGTGCACTCTCTGGACTCACGGAAGTGCATCCCCAGTGCTGCCAGTGCACTCTCTGGACTCACTGCACTGCATCCCCAGTGGTGCCAGTGCACTCTCTGGACTCACTGCAGGGCATCCCCAGTGGTGCCAGTGCGCTCTCTGGACTCACTGCAGTGCATCCCCAGTGGTGCCAGTGCACTCTCTGGACTCACTGCACTGCATCCCCAGTGCTGCCAGTGCACTCTCTGGACTCACTGCACTGCATCC
The DNA here is from genome assembly GCF_964034855.1 of Anser brachyrhynchus. NCBI lineage: Eukaryota > Metazoa > Chordata > Aves > Anseriformes > Anatidae > Anser > Anser brachyrhynchus. The sequence continues at coordinate 28,333,631 of NC_137703.1, forward strand.
CCAGTGGTGCCAGTGTACTCTCTGCAGTCACTGCACTGCATCCCCAGTGGTGCCAGTGCACTCACTGGACTCACTGGACTGCATCCCCAGTGGTGCCAGTGAACTCTCTGGACTCACTGCACTGCATCCCCAGTGGTGCCAGTGTACTCTCTGGACTCACTGAAGTGCATCCCCAGTGGTGCCAGAGCACTCTCTGGACTCACTGCACTGCATCCCCAGTGGTGCCAGTGCACTCTCTGGACTCACTGCACTGCATCCCCAGTGGTGTCAGTGCACTCTCTGGACTCACTGAAGTGCATCCCCAGTTGTGCCAGTGCACTCTCTGGACTCAATGCACTGCATCCCCAGTGGTGCCAGTGCACTCTCTGGACTCAGTGCACTGCATCCCCAGTGGTGCCAGTGCAATCTCTGGACTCACTGTAGTGCTTCCCCAGTTGTGCCAGTGCACTCTCTGGACTCACTGCAGTGCATCCCCAGTGGTGCCGGTGCACTCTCTGGACTCACTGTACTGCATCACCAGTGGTGCCAGTGCACTCTCTGGACTCACTGCAGTGCATCCCCAGTGGTGCCAGTGCACTCTCTGGACTCACTGCACTGCAGCCCCGGTGGTGCCAGTGCAATCTCTGGACTCACTGCACTGCATCCCCAGTGGTGCCAGTGCACTCTCTGGACTCACTGCACTGCATCTCCAGTTTTGCCAGTGAAGTCTTTAGACTCACTGCACTGCATCCCCAGTGGTGCCAGTGCACTCTCTGGAGTCACTGAAGTGCATCCCCAGTGGTGCCAGTGCACTCTCTGGACTCACTGCACCGCATCCCCAGTGGTGCCAGTGCACTCTCTGGGCTCACTGCAGTGCATCCCCAGTGGTGCCAGTGCACTCTCTTGACTCACTGCACTGCATCCCCAGTGGTGCCAGTGTACTCACTGGACTCACTGCACTGCATTCGCCAGTGGTCTTAGTGCACTCTCTGGACTCACTGCAGTGCATTCCCAGTGGTGCCAGTGCACTCTCTGGACTCACTGAAGTGCATTCTCAGTGGTTCCAGTGCACTCTGTGGACTCACTGCAGTGCATCCCCAGTGGTGCCAGTGCGCTCTCTGGACTCACTGCAGTGCATCCCCAGTGGTGCCAGTGCACTCTCTGGACTCACTGCACTGCATCCCCAGTGGTGCCAGTGCACTCTCTGGACTCACTGCACTGCATCCCCAGTGGTGCCAGTGCACTCTATGGACTCACTGCAGTGCATCCCCAGTGGTGCCAGTGCACTCTCTGGACTCACTGCACTGCATCCCCAGTGGTGCCACTGCACTCTCTGGACTCACTGCAGTGCATCCCCAGTGGTGCCAGTGCACTCTCTGGACTCACTGAAGTGCATCCCCACTGCTGCCAGTGCACTCTCTGGACTCACAGCAGTGCATCCCCAGTGGTGCCAGTGCACTCTCTGGACTCACTGCACTGCATCCCCAGTGGTGCCAATGCACTCTCTGGACTCACTGCACTGCATCCCCAGTGGTGCCAGTGCACTCTCTGGACTCACTGCACTGCATCCCAAGCGGTGCCAGTGCACTCTCTGTACTCACTGCACTGCATCCCCAGTGCTGCCAGTGCACTCTCTCGAGTCACTGCACTACATTCCCAGTGGTGCCAGTGCGCTCACTGGACTCACTGTACTGCATCATCAGTGGTGCCAGTGCACTCTCTGGAGTGACTGCAGTGCATCCCCAGTGGTGCCAGTGCACTCTCTGCAGTCACTGCACTGCATCCCCAGTGGTGCCAGTGCACTCACTGGACTCACTGGACTGCATTCCCAGTGGTGCCAGTGCACTCTCTGGACTCTCTGCACTGCATCCACAGTGGTGCCAGTGAAGTCTTTGGACTCACTGCACTGCATCCCCAGTGTTGCCAGTGCACTCTGTGGAGTCACTCAAGTGCATCCCCAGTGGTGCCAGTGCACTCTCTGGACTCACTGCACTGCATGTCAAGTGGTGCCAGTGCACTCTCTGGACTCACTGTACTGCATCCCCACTGGTGCCAGTGCACTATGTGGACTCACTGTACTGCATCCCCAGTGGTGCCAGTGCACTCTCTGGACTAACTGCAGTGCATCCCCAGTGGTGCCAGTGCACTCTCTGGACTAACTGCAGTGCATCCCCAGTGGTGCCAGTGCACTGTCTGGACTCACTGCAGTGCATCCCCAGTGGTGTCAGTGCACTCTCTGGACTCACTGTACTGCACCCCCAGTGGTGCCAGTGCACTCACTGGACTGACTGCACTGCATCCCCTGTGGTGCCAGTGCGCTCTCTGGAGTCACAGCACTGCATCCCCAGTGGTGCCAGTGCACTCACTGGACTCACTGCACTGCATCACAGGTGGTGCCAGTGCACTCTCTGGACTCACTGCAGTGAATCCCCGGTGGTGCCAGTGTACTCTCTGCAGTCACTGCACTGCATCCCCAGTGGTGCCAGTGCACTCACTGGACTCACTGGACTGCATCCCCAGTGGTGCCAGTGAACTCTCTGGACTCACTGCACTGCATCCCCAGTGGTGCCAGTGTACTATCTGGACTCACTGAAGTGCATCCCCAGTGGTGCCAGAGCACTCTCTGGACTCACTGCACTGCATCCCCAGTGGTGCCAGTGCACTCTCTGGACTCACTGCACTGCATCCCCAGTGGTGTCAGTGCACTCTCTGGACTCACTGAAGTGCATCCCCAGTTGTGCCAGTGCACTCTCTGGACTCAATGCACTGCATCCCCAGTGGTGCCAGTGCACTCTCTGGACTCAGTGCACTGCATCCCCAGTGGTGCCAGTGCAATCTCTGGACTCACTGTAGTGCTTCCCCAGTGGTGCCAGTGCACTCTCTGGACTCACTGCAGTGCATCCCCAGTGGTGCCAGTGCACTCTCTGGACTAACTGCAGTGCATCACCAGTGGTGCCAGTGCACTCTCTGGACTCCCTGCAGTGCATCCCCAGTGGTGCCAGTGCACTCTCTGGACTCACTGCACTGCAGCCCCGGTGGTGCCAGTGCAATCTCTGGACTCACTGCACTGCATCCCAAGTGGTGCCAGTGCACTCTCTGGACTCACTGCACTGCATCTCCAGTTTTGCCAGTGAAGTCTTTGGACTCACTGCACTGCATCCCCAGTGGTGCCAGTGCACTCTCTGGAGTCACTGAAGTGCATCCCCAGTGGTGCCAGTGCACTCTCTGGACTCACTGCACTGCATGCCCAGTGGTGCCAGTGCACTCTCTGGACTCACTGTACTGCATCCCCACTGGTACCAGTGCACTCTGTGGACTCACTGTACTGCATCCCCAGTGGTGACAGTGCACTCTCTGGACTCACTGCAGTGCATCCACAGTGGTGCCAGTGCACTCACTGGACTCACTGCAGTGCATTCCCTCTGGTGCCAGTGCACTCTCTGGACTCACTGCACTGCATCCCCAGTGGTGCCAGTGCACTCTCTGGACTCACTGCACTGCATCCCCAGTGGTGCCAGTGCATTCTCTGGACTCACTGCAGTGCATCCCCGGTGGTGCCAGTGCAATCTCTGGACTCACTGCAGTGCATCCCCAGTGGTGCCAGTGCACACTCTGGACTCACTGCACTGCATCCCCAGTGGTGCCAGTGCACTCTCTGGACTCACTGCACTGCATCCCCAGTGTTCACAGTGCACTCTCTGCACTCATAACACTGCATCCCCAGTGGTGCCAGTGCACTCTCTGGACTCACTGCAGTGCATCCCCAGTGGTGCCAGTGCACTCTCTGGACTCACTGTACTGCATCCCCAGTGGTGTCAGTGCACTCTCTGGACTCACTGCACTGCATCCCCAGTGGTGCCAGTGCACTCTCTGGACTCACTGCACTGCATCCCCAGTGGAGCCCGTGTACTCTCTGGACTCACTGTACTGCATCCCCAGTGTTGCCAGTGCACTCTCTGGAGTAACTGCAGTGCATCCCCAGTGGTGCCAAAGCACTCTCTGGACTCCCGGCACCGCATCCCCAGTGGTGCCAGTGCACTCTCTGGGCTCACTGCAGTGCATCCCCAGTGGTGCCAGTGCACTCTCTTGACTCACTGCACTGCATCCCCAGTGGTGCCAGTGTACTCACTGGACTCACTGCACTGCATTCCCCAGTGGTGTTAGTGCACTCTCTGGACTCACTGCAGTGCATCCCCAGTGGTGCCAGTGCACTCTCTGGACTCACTGAAGTGCATTCTCAGTGGTTCCAGTGCACTCTGTGGACTCACTGCAGTGCATCCCCAGTGGTGCCAGTGCGCTCTCTGGACTCACTGCAGTGCATCCCCAGTGGTGCCAGTGCACTCTCTGGACTCACTGCACTGCATCCCCAGTGCTGCCAGTGCACTCTCTGGACTCACTGCACTGCATCCCCAGTGGTGCCAGTGTACTCTCTGCAGTCACTGCACTGCATCCCCAGTGGTGCCAGTGCACTCACTGGACTCACTGGACTGCATCCCCAGTGGTGCCAGTGAACTCTCTGGACTCACTGCACTGCATCCCCAGTGGTGCCAGTGCACTCTCTGGACTCACTGAAGTGCATCCCCAGTGGTGCCAGAGCACTCTCTGGACTCACTGCACTGCATCCCCAGTGGTGCCAGTGCACTCTCTGGACTCACTGCACTGCATCCCCAGTGGTGTCAGTGCACTCTCTGTACTCACTGAAGTGCATCCCCAGTTGTGCCAGTGCACTCTCTGGACTCAATGCACTGCATCCCCAGTGGTGCCAGTGCACTCTCTGGACTCAGTGCACTGCATCCCCAGTGGTGCCAGTGCAATCTCTGGACTCACTGTAGTGCTTCCCCAGTTGTGCCAGTGCACTCTCTGGACTCACTGCAGTGCATCCCCAGTGGTGCCAGTGCACTCTCTGGACTCACTGTACTGCATCACCAGTGGTGCCAGTGCACTCTCTGGACTCACTGCAGTGCATCCCCAGTGGTGCCAGTGCACTCTCTGGACTCACTGCACTGCAGCCCCGGTGGTGCCAGTGCAATCTCTGGACTCACTGCACTGCATCCCCAGTGGTGCCAGTGCACTCTCTGGACTCACTGCACTGCATCTCCAGTTTTGCCAGTGAAGTCTTTGGACTCACTGCACTGCATCCCCAGTGGTGCCAGTGCACTCTCTGGAGTCACTGCACTGCATCCCCAGTGGTGCCAGTGCACTCTCTGGACTCACTGCACTGCATGCCCAGTGGTGCCAGTGCACTCTCTGGACTCACTGTACTGCATCCCCACTGGTACCAGTGCACTCTGTGGACTCACTGTACTGCATCCCCAGTGGTGACAGTGCACTCTCTGGACTCACTGCAGTGCATCCACAGTGGTGCCAGTGCACTCACTGGACTCACTGCAGTGCATTCCCTCTGGTGCCAGTTCACTCTCTGGACTCACTGCACTGCATCCCCAGTGGTGCCAGTGCACTCTCTGGACTCACTGCACTGCATCCCCAGTGGTGCCAGTGCATTCTCTGGACTCACTGCAGTGCATCCCCAGTGGTGCCAGTGCACTCTCTGGACTCACTGCAGTGCATCCCCAGTGGTGCCAGTGCACACTCTGGACTCACTGCACTGCATCCCCAGTTGTGCCAGTGCACTCTCTGGACTCACTGCAGTGCATCCCCAGTGGTGCCAGTGCACTCTCTGCACTCACTACACTGCATCCCCAGTGGTGTCAGTGCACTCTCTGGACTCACTGCACTGCATCCCCAGTGGTGCCAGTGCACTCTGTGGACTCACTGCACTGCATCTCCAGTGGTGTCAGTGCACTCTCTGGACTCACTGCAGTGCATCCCCAGTGGTGCCAGTGCACTCTCTGGACTCACTGCACTGCATCCCCAGTGGAGCCCGTGCACTCTCTGGACTCACTGTACTGCATCCCCAGTGTTGCCAGTGCACTCTCTGGAGTAACTGCAGTGCATCCCCAGTGGTGCCAAAGCACTCTCTGGACTCCCGGCACCGCATCCCCAGTGGTGCCAGTGCACTCTCTGGGCTCACTGCAGTGCATCCCCAGTGGTGCCAGTGCACTCTCTTGACTCACTGCACTGCATCCCCAGTGGTGCCAGTGTACTCACTGGACTCACTGCACTGCATTCGCCAGTGGTGTTAGTGCACTCTCTGGACTCACTGCAGTGCATCCCCAGTGGTGCCAGTGCACTCTCTGGACTCACTGAAGTGCATTCTCAGTGGTTCCAGTGCACTCTGTGGACTCACTGCAGTGCATCCCCAGTGGTGCCAGTGCGCTCTCTGGACTCACTGCAGTGCATCCCCAGTGGTGCCAGTGCACTCTCTGGACTCACTGCACTGCATCCCCAGTGGTGCCAGTGCACTCTCTGGACTCACTGCACTGCATCCCCAGTGGTGCCAGTGCACTCTATGGACTCACTGCAGTGCATCCCCAGTGGTGCCAGTGCACTCTCTGGACTCACTGCACTGCATCCCCAGTGGTGCCACTGCACTCTCTGGACTCACTGCAGTGCATCCCCAGTGGTGCCAGTGCACTCTCTGGACTCACTGCAGTGCATCCCCACTGCTGCCAGTGCACTCTCTGGACTCACAGCAGTGCATCCCCAGTGGTGCCAGTGCACTCTCTGGACTCACTGCACTGCATCCCCAGTGGTGCCAATGCACTCTCTGGACTCACTGCACTGCATCCCCAGTGGTGCCAGTGCACTCTCTGGACTCACTGCACTGCATCCCAAGTGGTGCTAGTGCACTCTCTGTACTCACTGCACTGCATCCCCAGTGCTGCCAGTGCACTCTCTCGAGTCACTGCACTACATTCCCAGTGGTGCCAGTGCGCTCACTGGACTCACTGTACTGCATCATCAGTGGTGCCAGTGCACTCTCTGGAGTGACTGCAGTGCATCCCCAGTGGTGCCAGTGCACTCTCTGGACTCACTGCACTGCATCCCCAGTGGTGCCAATGCACTCTCTGGACTCACTGCACTGCATCCCCAGTGGTGCCAGTGCACTCACTGGACTCACTGCACTGCATCCCAAGTGGTACCAGTGCACTCTCTGGACTCACTGCACTGCATCCCCAGTGGTGCCAGTGCACTCTCTCGAGTCACTGCACTACATCCCCAGTGGTGCCAGTGCACTCACTGGACTCACTGTACTGCATTCCCAGTGGTGCTAGTGCACTCTCTGGACTCACTGCAGTGCATCCCCAGTGGTGCCAGTGCACTCTTTGGACTCACTGAAGTGCATTCTCAGTGGTGCCTGTGCACTCTCTGGACTCACTGCACTGCATCCCCAGTGGTGCCAGTGCACTCTCTGGACTCACTGAAGTGCATTCTCAGTGGTGCCAGTGCACTCTCTGGACTCACTGCAGTGCATCCCCAGTGGTGCCAGTACACTCACTGGACTCACTGCACTGCATCCCCAGTGGTGCCAGTGCAGTCTCTGGACTCACTGCACTGCATCCCCAGTGGTGCCAGTGCACTCTCTGGACTCACTGCACTGCATCCCCAGTGCTGCCTGTGCACTCTCTGCACTCACTGCACTGCATCCCCAGTGGTGTCACTGCACTCTCTGGACTCAATGCACTGCATCCCCAGTTGTGCCAGTGCACTCTCTGCACTCACTGCACTGCATACCCAGTGGTGCCAGTGCACTCACTGGACTCACTGCAGTGCATTCCCTCTGGTGCCAGTGCACTCTCTGGACTCACTGCAGTGCATCCCCAGTGGTGCCAGAGCACTCTCTGGACTCACTGCACTGCATCCCCAGTGGTGCCAGTGCACTCTCTGGACTCACTGCAGTGCATCACCTGTGGTGCCAGTGCACTCTCTGGACTCACTGCACTGCATCCCCAGTGGTGCCAGTGCACTCTCTGGACTCACTTCAGTGCATCCCCAGTGGTGCCAGAGCACTCTCTGGACTCACTGCACTGCATCCCCAGTGGTGCCAGTGCACTCTCTGGACTCACTGCACTGCAGCCCCAGTGGTGCCAGTGCACTCTCTGGACTCACTGAAGTGCATCCCCAGTATTACCAGTGCACTCTCTGGACTCACTGCACTGCATCCCCAGTGCTGCCAGTGCACTCTCTGGACTCACTGCACTGCATCCCCAGTGGTGCCACTGCACTCTCTGGACTCACTGCACTGCATGTCCAGTGGTGCCAGTGCACTCTCTGGACTCACTGCACTGCATCCCCAGTGGTGCCAGTGCACTCACTGGACTCACTGCAGTGCATTCCCTCTGGAGCCAGTGCACTCTCTGGACTCACTGCAGTGCATCCCCAGTGGTGGCAGTGCACTCTCTGGACTCACTGCAGTGCATCCCCAGTGGTGCCAGTGCACTCTCTGGACTCACTGCAGTGCATCACCAGTGGTGCCAGTGCACTCTCTGGACTCACTGAAGTGCATCCCCAGTGGTGCCAGTGCACTCTCTGGACTCACTGCACTGCATCCCCAGTGGTGCCAGAGCACTCTCTGGACTCACTGCACTGCATCCTCTGTGCTGCCAGTGCACTCTCTGGACTCACTGCACTGCATCCCCAGTGGTGCCAGTGCACTCTCTGTACTCACTGTACTGCATCCCCAGTGGAGCGCGTGCACTCTCTGGACTCACTGAAGTGCATCCCCAGTGGTGCCAGTGCACTCTCTGGACTCACTGCACTGCATCCCCAGTGGTGCTAGTGCACTCTGTGGACTCACTGCAGTGCATCCCCAGTGGTGCCAGTGCACTCTCTGGACTTACTGAAGGGCATTCTCAGTGGTGCCAGTGCACTCTCTGGACTCACTGCAGTGTTTCCCCAGTGGTGCCAGTACACTCACTGGACTGACTGCACTGCATCCCCAGTGGTGCCAGTGCACTCTCTGGACTCACCGCACCGCATCCCCAGTGGTGCCAGTGCACTCTCTGGACTCACTGCACTGCATCCCCAGTGGTGCCAGTGCACTCTCTGGACTCACTGCACTGCAGCCCCAGTGGTGCCAGTGCACTCTCTGGACTCACTGCACTGCATCCCCAGTATTGCCAGTGCACTCTCTGGACTCACTGCACTGCATCCCCAGTGGTGCCAGTGCACTCTCTGGACTCACTGCACTGCATCCCCAGTGGTGCCACTGCACTCTCTGGACTCACTGCACTGCATGTCCAGTGGTGCCAGTGCACTCTCTGCACTCACTGCACTGCATCCCCAGTGGTGCCAGTGCACTCACTGGACTCACTGCAGTGCATTCCCTCTGGAGCCAGTGCACTCTCTGGACTCACTGCAGTGCATCCCCAGTGGTGGCAGTGCACTCTCTGGACTCACTGCAGTGCATCCCCAGTGGTGCCAGTGCACTCTCTGGACTCACTGCAGTGCATCACCAGTGGTGCCAGTGCACTCTCTGGACTCACTGAAGTGCATCCCCAGTGGTGCCAGTGCACTCTGTGGACTCACTGCACTGCATCCCCAGTGGTGCCAGTGCACTCTCTGGACTCACTGCACTGCATCCCCAGTGGTGCCAGAGCACTCTCTGGACTCACTGCACTGCATCCTCTGTGCTGCCAGTGCACTCTCTGGACTCACTGCACTGCATCCCCAGTGGTGCCAGTGCACTCTCTGTACTCACTGTACTGCATCCCCAGTGGAGCGCGTGCACTCTCTGGACTCACTGAAGTGCATCCCCAGTGGTGCCAGTGCACTCTCTGGACTCACTGCACTGCATCCCCAGTGGTGCTAGTGCACTCTGTGGACTCACTGCAGTGCATCCCCACTGGTGCCAGTGCACTCTCTGGACTCACTGAAGGGCATTCTCAGTGGTGCCAGTGCACTCTCTGGACTCACTGCAGTGTTTCCCCAGTGGTGCCAGTACACTCACTGGACTGACTGCACTGCATCCCCAGTGGTGCCAGTGCACTCTCTGGACTCACCGCACCGCAGCCCCAGTGGTGCCAGTGCACTCTCTGGAGTAACTGCAGTGCATCCCCAGTGGTGCCAGTGCACTCTCTGGACTCACTGCACTGCATCCCCAGTGGTGCCAGTGCACTCTCTGGACTCACTGCACTGCAGCCCCAGTGGTGCCAGAGCACTCTCTGGACTCACTGCAGTGCATCCCCAGTGGTGCCAGTGCACTCTCTGGACTCACTGCACTGCATCCCCAGTGGTGCCAGTGCACTCTCTGCACTCACTGCACTGCATCCCCAGTGGTGCCAGTGCACTCTCTGGACTCCCGGCACCGCATCCCCAGTGGTGCCAGTGCACTCTCTGGGCTCACTGCAGTGCATCCCCAGTGGTGCCAGTGCACTCTCTAGACTCACTGCACTGCATCCCCAGTGGTGCCAGTGCACTCACTGGATTCACTGCACTGCATCCCCAGTGGTGCTAGTGCACTCTCTGGACTCACTGCAGTGCATCCCCAGTGGTGCCAGTGCACTCTCTGGACTCACTGAAGTGCATTCTCAGTGGTGCCAGTGCACTCTGTGGACTCACTGCAGTGCATCCCCAGTGGTGCCAGTGCGCTCTCTGGACTCACTGCAGTGCATCCCCAGTGGTTCCAGTGCACTCTCTGGACTCACTGCACTGCATCCCCAGTGGTGCCAGTGCACTCTCTGGACTCACTGCAGTGCATCCCCAGTGGTGCCAGTGCACTCTCTGGACTCACTGCACTGCATCCCCAGTGGTGCCAGTGCACTCTCTGGACTCACTGCACTGCATCCCCAGTGGTACCAGTGCACTCTGTGGACTCACTGCAGTGCATCCCCAGTGGTGCCAGTGCACTCTCTGGACTCACTGCACTGCATCCCCAGTGGTGCCAATGCACTCTCTGGACTCACTGCAGTGCATCCCCAGTGGTGCCAGTGCACTCTCTGGACTCACTGAAGTGCATCCCCAGTGGTGCCAGTGCACTCTCTGGACTCACTGCAGTGCATCACCAGTGGTGCCAGTGCACTCTCTGGACTCACTGAAGTGCATCCCCAGTGGTGCCAGTGCACTCTCTGGACTCACTGCACTGCATCCCCAGTGGTGCCAGTGCACTCTCTGGACTCACTGCAGTGCATCCCCAGTGGTGCCAGTGCACTCTCTTGACTCACTGCACTGCATCCCCAGTGGTGCCAGTGTACTCACTGGACTCACTGCACTGCATTCCCCAGTGGTGTTAGTGCACTCTGTGGACTCACTGCAGTGCATCCCCAGTGGTGCCAGTGCGCTCTCTGGACTCACTGCAGTGCATCCCCAGTGGTGCCAGTGCACTCTCTGGACTCACTGCACTGCATCCCCAGTGCTGCCAGTGCACTCTCTGGACTCACTGCACTGCATCCCCAGTGGTGCCAGTGCACTCTCTGGACTCACTGCAGTGCATCCCCAGTGGTGCCAGTGCACTCTCTGGACTCACTGCACTGCATCCCCAGTGGTGCCACTGCACTCTCTGGACTCACTGCAGTGCATCCCCAGTGGTGCCAGTGCACTCTCTGCACTCACTGCACTGCATCCCCAGTGGTGCCAGTGCACTCTCTGGACTCCCGGCACCGCATCCCCAGTGGTGCCAGTGCACTCTCTGGGCTCACTGCAGTGCATCCCCAGTGGTGCCAGTGCACTCTCTAGACTCACTGCACTGCATCCCCAGTGGTGCCAGTGCACTCTCTGGACTCACTGCACTGCATCCCCAGTGGTGCCAGTGCACTCTCTGGACTCACTGCACTGCATCCCCAGTGGTGCCAGTGCACTCTCTCGAGTCACTGCACTACATCCCCAGTGGTGCCAGTGCGCTCACTGGACTCACTGTACTGCATCATCAGTGGTGCCAGTGCACTCTCTGGAGTGACTGCAGTGCATCCCCAGTGGTGCCAGTGCACTCTCTGGACTCACTGCACCGCATCCCCATTGGTGCCAGTGCACTCTCTGGACTCACTGCACCGCATTCCCCGTGGAGCCAGTGCACTCTCTGGACTCACTTCAGTGCATCCCCAGTGGTGCCAGAGCACTCTCTGGACTCACTGCACTGCATCCCCAGTGGTGCCAGTGCACTCTCTGGACTCACTGCACTGCAGCCCCAGTGGTGCCAGTGCACTCTCTGGACTCACTGCACTGCATCCCCAGTATTGCCAGTGCACTCTCTGGACTCACTGCACTGCATCCCCAGTGCTGCCAGTGCACTCTCTGGACTCACTGCACTGCATCCCCAGTGGTGCCACTGCACTCTCTGGACTCACTGCACTGCATGTCCAGTGGTGCCAGTGCACTCTCTGCACTCACTGCACTGCATCCCCAGTGGTTCCAGTGCACTCACTGGACTCACTGCAGTGCATTCCCTCTGGAGCCAGTGCACTCTCTGGACTCACCGCACCGCAGCCCCAGTGGTGCCAGTGCACTCTCTGGAGTAACTGCAGTGCATCCCCAGTGGTGCCAGTGCACTCTCTGGACTCACTGCACTGCATCCCCAGTGGTGCCAGTGCACTCTCTGGACTCACTGCACTGCAGCCCCAGTGGTGCCAGAGCACTCTCTGGACTCACTGCAGTGCATCCCCAGTGGTGCCAGTGCACTCTCTGGACTCACTGCACTGCATCCCCAGTGGTGCCAGTGCACTCTCTGCACTCACTGCACTGCATCCCCAGTGGTGCCAGTGCACTCTCTGGACTCCCGGCACCGCATCCCCAGTGGTGCCAGTGCACTCTCTGGGCTCACTGCAGTGCATCCCCAGTGGTGCCAGTGCACTCTCTAGACTCACTGCACTGCATCCCCAGTGGTGCCAGTGCACTCACTGGATTCACTGCACTGCATCCCCAGTGGTGCTAGTGCACTCTCTGGACTCACTGCAGTGCATCCCCAGTGGTGCCAGTGCACTCTCTGGACTCACTGAAGTGCATTCTCAGTGGTGCCAGTGCACTCTGTGGACTCACTGCAGTGCATCCCCAGTGGTGCCAGTGCGCTCTCTGGACTCACTGCAGTGCATCCCCAGTGGTTCCAGTGCACTCTCTGGACTCACTGCACTGCATCCCCAGTGCTGCCAGTGCACTCTCTGGACTCACTGCACTGCATCCCCAGTGGTGCCAGTGCACTCTCTGGACTCACTGCACTGCATCCCCAGTGGTGCCAGTGCACTCTCTGGACTCACTGCACTGCATCCCCAGTGGTGCCAGTGCACTCTCTGGACTCACTGCACTGCATCCCCAGTGGTACCAGTGCACTCTGTGGACTCACTGCAGTGCATCCCCAGTGCTGCCAGTGCACTCTCTGGACTCACTGCACTGCATCCCCAGTGGTGCCAATGCACTCTCTGGACTCACTGCAGTGCATCCCCAGTGGTGCCAGTGCACTCTCTGGACTCACTGCAGTGCATCCCCAGTGGTGCCAGTGCACTCTCTGGACTCACTGCAGTGCATCACCAGTGGTGCCAGTGCACTCTCTGGACTCACTGAAGTGCATCCCCAGTGGTGCCAGTGCACTCTCTGGACTCACTGCACTGCATCCCCAGTGGTGCCAGTGCACTCTCTGGACTCACTGCAGTGCATCCCCAGTGGTGCCAGTGCACTCTCTTGACTCACTGCACTGCATCCCCAGTGGTGCCAGTGTACTCACTGGACTCACTGCACTGCATTCCCCAGTGGTGTTAGTGCACTCTGTGGACTCACTGCAGTGCATCCCCAGTGGTGCCAGTGCGCTCTCTGGACTCACTGCAGTGCATCCCCAGTGGTGCCAGTGCACTCTCTGGACTCACTGCACTGCATCCCCAGTGCTGCCAGTGCACTCTCTGGACTCACTGCACTGCATCCCCAGTGGTGCCAGTGCACTCTCTGGACTCACTGCAGTGCATCCCCAGTGGTGCCAGTGCACTCTCTGGACTCACTGCACTGCATCCCCAGTGGTGCCACTGCACTCTCTGGACTCACTGCAGTGCATCCCCAGTGGTGCCAGTGCACTCTCTGGACTCACTGCAGTGCATCCCCACTGCTGCCAGTGCACTCTCTGGACTCACAGCAGTGCATCCCCAGTGGTGCCAGTGCACTCTCTGGACTCACTGCACTGCATCCCCAGTGGTGCCAATGCACTCTCTGGACTCACTGCACTGCATCCCCAGTGGTGCCAGTGCACTCTCTGGACTCACTGCACTGCATCCCCAGTGGTGCCAGTGCACTCTCTGGACTCACTGCACTGCATCCCCAGTGGTGCCAGTGCACTCTCTCGAGTCACTGCACTACATCCCCAGTGGTGCCAGTGCGCTCACTGGACTCACTGTACTGCATCATCAGTGGTGCCAGTGCACTCTCTGGAGTGACTGCAGTGCATCCCCAGTGGTGCCAGTGCACTCTCTGGACTCACTGCACCGCATCCCCATTGGTGCCAGTGCACTCTCTGGACTCACTGCACCGCATTCCCCGTGGAGCCAGTGCACTCTCTGGACTCACTTCAGTGCATCCCCAGTGGTGCCAGAGCACTCTCTGGACTCACTGCACTGCATCCCCAGTGGTGCCAGTGCACTCTCTGGACTCACTGCACTGCAGCCCCAGTGGTGCCAGTGCACTCTCTGGACTCACTGCACTGCATCCCCAGTATTGCCAGTGCACTCTCTGGACTCACTGCACTGCATCCCCAGTGCTGCCAGTGCACTCTCTGGACTCACTGCACTGCATCCCCAGTGGTGCCACTGCACTCTCTGGACTCACTGCACTGCATGTCCAGTGGTGCCAGTGCACTCTCTGCACTCACTGCACTGCATCCCCAGTGGTTCCAGTGCACTCACTGGACTCACTGCAGTGCATTCCCTCTGGAGCCAGTGCACTCTCTGGACTCACTGCAGTGCATCCCCAGTGGTGGCAGTGCACTCTCTGGACTCACTGCAGTGCATCCCCAGTGGTGCCAGTGCACTCTCTGGACTCACTGCAGTGCATCACCAGTGGTGCCAGTGCACTCTCTGGACTCACTGAAGTGCATCCCCAGTGGTGCCAGTGCACTCTGTGGACTCACTGCACTGCATCCCCAGTGGTGCCAGTGCACTCTCTGGACTCACTGCACTGCAACCCCAGTGGTGCTAGAGCACTCTCTGGACTCACTGCACTGCATCCTCTGTGCTGCCAGTGCACTCTCTGGACTCACTGCACTGCATCCCCAGTGGTGCCAGTGCACTCTCTGTACTCACTGTACTGCATCCCCTGTGGAGCGCGTGCACTCTCTGGACTCACTGCACTGCATCCCCAGTGGTGCTAGTGCACTCTGTGGACTCACTGCAGTGCATCCCCACTGGTGCCAGTGCACTCTCTGGACTCACTGAAGGGCATTCTCAGTGGTGCCAGTGCACTCTCTGGACTCACTGCAGTGTTTCCCCAGTGGTGCCAGTACACTCACTGGACTGACTGCACTGCATCGCCAGTGGTGCCAGTGCACTCTCTGGACTCACCGCACCGCATCCCCAGTGGTGCCAGTGCACTCTCTGGAGTAACTGCAGTGCATCACCAGTGGTGCCAGTGCACTCTCTGGACTCACTGCACTGCATCCCCAGTGGTGCCAGTGCACTCTCTGGACTCACTGCACTGCAGCCCCAGTGGTGCCAGAGCACTCTCTGGACTCACTGCAGTGCATCCCCAGTGGTGCCAGTGCACTCTCTGGACTCACTGCACTGCATCCCCAGTGGTGCCAGTGCACTCTATGCACTCACTGCACTGCATCCCCAGTGGTGCCAGTGCACTCTCTGGACTCCCGGCACCGCATCCCCAGTGGTGCCAGTGCACTCTCTGGGCTCACTGCAGTGCATCCCCAGTGGTGCCAGTGCACTCTCTGGACTCACTGCACTGCATCCCCAGTGGTGCCAGTGCACTCACTGGATTCACTGCACTGCATCCCCAGTGGTGCTAGTGCACTCTCTGGACTCACTGCAGTGCATCCCCAGTGGTACCAGTGCACTCTCTGGACTCACTGAAGTGCATTCTCAGTGGTGCCAGTGCACTCTGTGGACTCACTGCAGTGCATCCCCAGTGTTGCCAGTGCGCTCTCTGGACTCACTGCAGTGCATCCCCAGTGGTGCCAGTGCACTCTCTGGACTCACTGCACTGCATCCCCAGTGGTGCCAGTGCACTCTCTGGACTCACTGCACTGCATCCCCAGTGGTGCCAGTGCACTCTCTGGACTCACTGCACTGCATCCCCAGTGGTGCCAGTGCACTCTCTGGACTCACTGCAGTGCATCCCCAGTGGTGCCAGTGCACTCTCTGGACTCACTGCACTGCATCCCCAGTGGTGCCAATGCACTCTCTGGACTCACTGCACTGCATCCCCAGTGGTGCCAGTGCACTCTCTGGACTCACTGCACTGCATCCCCAGTGGTGCCAGTGCACTCTCTCGAGTCACTGCACTACATCCCCAGTGGTGCCAGTGCGCTCACTGGACTCACTGTACTGCATCATCAGTGGTGCCAGTGCACTCTCTGGAGTGACTGCAGTGCATCCCCAGTGGTGCCAGTGCACTCTCTGGACTCACTGCACCGCATCCCCATTGGTGCCAGTGCACTCTCTGGACTCACTGCACTGCAACCCCAGTGTTGCCAGTGCACTCTCTGGACTCACTGCACCGCATTCCCCGTGGAGCCAGTGCACTCTCTGGACTCACTTCAGTGCATCCGCAGTGGTGCCAGAGCACTCTCTGGACTCACTGCACTGCATCCCCAGTGGTGCCAGTGCACTCTCTGGACTCACTGCAGTGCATCCCCAGTGGTACCAGTGCACTCTCTGGACTCACTGAAGTGCATTCTCAGTGGTGCCAGTGCACTCTGTGGACTCACTGCAGTGCATCCCCAGTGGTGCCAGTGCGCTCTCTGGACTCACTGCACTGCATCCCCAGTGGTGCCAGTGCACTCTCTGGACTCACTGCACTGCATCCCCAGTGGTGCCAGTGCACTCTCTGGACTCACTGCACTGCATCCCCAGTGGTGCCAGTGCACTCTCTGGACTCACTGCACCGCATCCCCAGTGGTGCCAGTGCACTCTCTGGACTCACTGCAGTGCATCCCCAGTGGTGCCAGTGCACTCTCTGGACTCACTGCACTGCATCCCCAGTGGTACCAGTGCACTCTGTGGACTCACTGCAGTGCATCCCCAGTGGTGCCAGTGCACTCTCTCGACTCACTGCACTGCATCCCCAGTGGTGCCAATGCACTCTCTGGACTCACTGCACTGCATCCCCAGTGGTGCCAGTGCACTCTCTGGACTCACTGCACTGCATCCCCAGTGGTGCCAGTGCACTCTCTGGACTCACTGAAGTGCATCCCCAGTAGTGCCAGTGCACTCTCTGGACTCACTGAAGTGCATCACCAGTGGTGCCAGTGCACTCTCTGGACTCACTGCAGTGCATCACCAGTGGTGCCAGTGCACTCTGTGGACTCACTGCAGTGCATCCCCAGTGGTGCCAGTGCGCTCTCTGGACTCACTGCAGTGCATCCCCAGTGGTGCCAGTGCACTCTCTGGACTCACTGCACTGCATCCCCAGTGGTGCCAGTGCACTCTCTGGACTCACTGCACTGCATCCCCAGTGGTGCCAGTGCACTCTCTGGACTCACTGCAGTGCATCCCCAGTGGTGCCAGTGCACTCTCTGGACTCACTGAACTGCATCCCCAGTGGTGCCACTGCACTCTCTGGACTCACTGCAGTGCATCCCCAGTGGTGCCAGTGCACTCTATGGACTCACTGCAGTGCATCCCCACTGCTGCCAGTGCACTCTCTGGACTCACAGCAGTGCATCCCCAGTGGTGCCAGTGCACTCTCTGGACTCACTGCACTGCATCCCCAGTGGTGCCAATGCACTCTCTGGACTCACTGCACTGCATCCCCAGTGGTGCCAGTGCACTCTCTGGACTCACTGCACTGCATCCCAAGTGGTGCCAGTGCACTCTCTGGACTCACTGCACTGCATCCCCAGTGGTGCCAGTGCACTCTCTCGAGTCACTGCACTACATCCCCAGTGGTGCCAGAGCGCTCACTGGACTCACTGTACTGCATCATCAGTGGTGCCAGTGCACTCTCTGGAGTGACTGCAGTGCATCCCCAGTGGTGCCAGTGCACTCTCTGGACTCACTGCACTGCATCCCCAGTGGTGCCAATGCACTCTCTGGACTCACTGCACTGCATCCCCAGTGGTGCCAGTGCACTCACTGGACTCACTGCACTGCATCCCAAGTGGTACCAGTGCACTCTCTGGACTCACTGCACTGCATCCCCAGTGGTGCCAGTGCACTCTCTCGAGTCACTGCACTACATCCCCAGTGGTGCCAGTGCACTCACTGGACTCACTGTACTGCATCCCCAGTGGTGCCAGTGCACTCTCTGGACTCACTGCACTGCATCCCCAGTGCTGCCAGTGCACTCTCTGGACTCACTGCACTGCATCCCCAGTGCTGCCAGTGCACTCTCTGGACTCACTGCACTGCATCCCCAGTGGTGCCACTGCACTCTCTGGACTCACTGCACTGCATGTCCAGTGGTGCCAGTGCACTCTCTGCACTCACTGCACTGCATCCCCAGTGGTGCCAGTGCACTCACTGGACTCACTGCAGTGCATTCCCTCTGGAGCCAGTGCACTCTCTGGACTCACTGCAGTGCATCCCGAGTGGTGGCAGTGCACTCTCTGGACTCACTGCAGTGCATCCCCAGTGGTGCCAGTGCACTCTCTGGACTCACTGCAGTGCATCACCAGTGGTGCCAGTGCACTCTCTGGACTCACTGAAGTGCATCCCCAGTGGTGCCAGTGCACTCTCTGGACTCACTGCACTGCATCCCCAGTGGTGCCAGTGCACTCTCTGGACTCACTGCACTGCATCCCCAGTGGTGCCAGAGCACTCTCTGGACTCACTGCACTGCATCCTCTGTGCTGCCAGTGCACTCTCTGGACTCACTGCACTGCATCCCCAGTGGTGCCAGTGCACTCTCTGTACTCACTGTACTGCATCCCCAGTGGAGCGCGTGCACTCTCTGGACTCACTGAAGTGCATCCCCAGTGGTGCCAGTGCACTCTCTGGACTCACTGCACTGCATCCCCAGTGGTGCTAGTGCACTCTGTGGACTCACTGCAGTGCATCCCCAGTGGTGCCAGTGCACTCTCTGGACTCACTGAAGGGCATTCTCAGTGGTGCCAGTGCACTCTCTGGACTCACTGCAGTGTTTCCCCAGTGGTGCCAGTACACTCACTGGACTGACTGCACTGCATCCCCAGTGGTGCCAGTGCACTCTCTGGACTCACCGCACCGCATCCCCAGTGGTGCCAGTGCACTCTCTGGAGTAACTGCAGTGCATCACCAGTGGTGCCAGTGCACTCTCTGGACTCACTGCACTGCATCCCCAGTGGTGCCAGTGCACTCTCTGGACTCACTGCACTGCAGCCCCAGTGGTGCCAGAGCACTCTCTGGACTCACTGCAGTGCATCCCCAGTGGTGCCAGTGCACTCTTTGGACTCACTGAAGTGCATCCCCAGTGGTGCCAGTGCACTCTCTGCACTCACTGCACTGCATCCCCAGTGGTGCCAGTGCACTCACTGGACTCACTGCACTGCATCCCAAGTGGTACCAGTGCACTCTCTGGACTCACTGCACTGCATCCCCAGTGGTGCCAGTGCACTCTCTCGAGTCACTGCACTACATCCCCAGTGGTGCCAGTGCACTCACTGGACTCACTGTACTGCATTCCCAGTGGTGCTAGTGCACTCTCTGGACTCACTGCAGTGCATCCCCAGTGGTGCCAGTGCACTCTTTGGACTCACTGAAGTGCATTCTCAGTGGTGCCTGTGCACTCTCTGGACTCACTGCACTGCATCCCCAGTGGTGCCAGTGCACTCTCTGGACTCACTGAAGTGCATTCTCAGTGGTGCCAGTGCACTCTCTGGACTCACTGCAGTGCATCCCCAGTGGTGCCAGTACACTCACTGGACTCACTGCACTGCATCCCCAGTGGTGCCAGTGCACTCTCTGGACTCACTGCACTGCATCCCCAGTGGTGCCAGTGCACTCTCTGGACTCACTGCACTGCATCCCCAGTGCTGCCTGTGCACTCTCTGGACTCACTCCACTGCATCCCCAGTGGTGTCACTGCACTCTCTGGACTCACTGCACTGCATCCCCAGTTGTGCCAGTGCACTCTCTGCACTCACTGCACTGCATACCCAGTGGTGCCAGTGCACTCACTGGACTCACTGCAGTGCATTCCCTCTGGTGCCAGTGCACTCTCTGGACTCACTGCAGTGCATCCCCAGTGGTGCCAGTGCACTCTCTGGACTCACTGCACTGCATCCCCAGTGGTGCCAGTGCACTCTCTGGACTCACTGCAGTGCATCACCTGTGGTGCCAGTTCACTCTCTGGACTCACTGAAGTGCATCCCCAGTGGTGCCAGTGCACTCTCTGGACTCACTGCACTGCATCTCCAGTTTTGCCAGTGAAGTCTTTGGACTCACTGCACTGCATCCCCAGTGGTGCCAGTGCACTCTCTGGAGTCACTGAAGTGCATCCCCAGTGGTGCCAGTGCACTCTCTGGACTCACTGCACTGCATGCCCAGTGGTGCCAGTGTACTCTCTGGACTCACTGTACTGCATCCCCACTGGTACCAGTGCACTCTGTGGACTCACTGTACTGCATCCCCAGTGGTGCCAGTGCACTCACTGGACTCACTGCAGTGCATTCCCTCTGGTGCCAGTGCACTCTCTGGACTCACTGCACTGCATCCCCAGTGGAGCCAATGCACTCTCTGGACTCACTGCACTGCATCCCCAGTGGTGCCAGTGAAGTCTCTGGACTCACTGCACTGCATCCCCAGTGGTGCCAGTGCACTCTCTGGACTCACTGCA
Source organism: Anser brachyrhynchus (assembly GCF_964034855.1). Classification (NCBI taxonomy): domain Eukaryota; kingdom Metazoa; phylum Chordata; class Aves; order Anseriformes; family Anatidae; genus Anser; species Anser brachyrhynchus. Next base: position 28,354,397 of record NC_137703.1, read on the forward strand.
CTGCATCCACAGTGGTGCCAGTGAAGTCTCTGGACTCACTGTACTGCATCTCCAGTGGTGCCAGTGCACTCTCTGGACTCACTGCACTGCATCCCCAGTGGTGCCAGTGAGCTCTCTGGACTCACTGCACTGCATCCCCAGTGGTGCCAGTGTACTCACAGGATTCACTGCACTGCATCCCCAGTGGTGCTAGTGCACTCTGTGGACTCACTGCAGTGCATCCCCACTGGTGCCAGTGCACTCTCTGGACTGACGAAGTGCATTCTCAGTGGTGCCAGTGCACTCTCTGGGCTCATTGAAGTGCATCCCCAGTGGTGCCAGTACACTCACTGGACTCACTGCACTGCATCCCCAGTGGTGCCAGTGAAGTCTTTGGACTCACTGCACTGCATCCCCAGTGGTGCCAGTGCACTCTCTGGAGTCACTGAAGTGCATCCCCAGTGGTGCCAGTGCACTCTCTGGACTCACTGCACTGCATGTCCAGTGGTGCCAGTGCACTCTGTGGACTCACTGTACTGCATCCCCACTGGTGCCAGTGCACTCTCTGGACTCACTGTACTGCATCCCCAGTGGTGACAGTGCACTCTCTGGACTAACTGCACTGCATCCCCAGTGGTGCCAGTGCACTCTCTGGACTCACTGCACTGCATCCCCAGTGGTGCCAGTGCACTCTCTGGTCTCACTGCACTGAAGCCCCAGTGGTGCCAGTGCACTCTCTGGACTCACTGCACTGCATCCCCAGTGGTGCCAGTGCACTGTCTGGACTCACTGCACTGCATCCCCAGTGGTGTCAGTGCACTCTCTGGACTCACTGTACTGCACCCCCAGTTGTGCCAGTGCCCTCACTGGACTGACTGCACTGCATCCCCAGTGGTGCCAGTGCGCTCTCTGGAATCACAGCACTGCATCCCCAGTGGTGCCAGTGCACTCACTGGACTCACTGCACTGCATCACAGGTGGTGCCAGTGCACTCTCTGGACTCACTGCAGTGAATCCCCGGTGGTGCCAGTGTACTCTCTGCAGTCACTGCGCTGCATCCCCAGTGGTGCCAGTGCACTCACTGGACTCACTGGACTGCATCCCCAGTGGTGCCAGTGCACTCTCTGGACTCACTGCACTGCATCCCCAGTGGTGCCAGTGCACTCTCTGGACTCACTGCACTGCATCCCCAGTGGTGCCAGTGCACTCTCTGGACTCGCTGCACTGCATCCCCAGTGGTGCCAGTGCACTCTCTGGACTCACTGCACTGCATCCCCAGTGTTGCCAGTGCACTCTCTGGACTCACTGCACTGCATCCCAAGTGGTGCCAGTGCACTCTCTGGACTCACTGCACTGCATCCCCAGTGGTGCCAGAGCACTCTCTGGACTCACTGCAGTGTTTCCCCAGTGGTGCCAGTGCACTCTCTGGACTCACTGCACTGCATCCCCAGTCGTGTCAGTGCACTCTCTGGACTCACTGAAGTGCATCCCCAGTTGTGCCAGTGCACTCTCTGGACTCAATGCACTGCATCCCCAGTGGTGCCAGTGCACTCTCTGGACTCACTGCACTGCATCCCCAGTGGTGCCAGTGCACTCTCTGGAGTCACTGAAGTGCATCCCCAGTGGTGCCAGTGCACTCTCTGGACTCACTGCACTGCATGCCCTGTGGTGCCAGTGCACTCTCTGGACTCACTGCACTGCATCCGCTCATGATCGGAGGATTCGGCAACTGAGTAGTCCCCCTCATAATCGGTGCCCCCGACATAGCATTCCCGCGAATAAACAACATAAGCTTTTGACTCCTCCCCCCATCATTCCTCCTACTACTAGTCTCATCCACTGTAGAAGCTGGCGCCGGCACAGGCTGAACTGTCTACCCTCCCCTAGCAGGTAACCTTGCCCACGCCGGAGCTTCAGTAGACCTGGCTATCTTCTCACTCCACTTAGCCGGTATCTCCTCCATCCTTGGGGCCATCAACTTTATCACCACAGCCATCAACATAAAACCCCCCGCACTCTCACAATACCAAACCCCACTATTTGTCTGATCCGTACTAATTACCGCCATCCTACTCCTTCTATCACTCCCCGTACTCGCCGCCGGTATTACAATATTACTAACTGATCGAAACCTAAACACCACATTCTTCGACCCCGCTGGAGGAGGAGACCCAATCCTGTACCAACACCTATTCTGATTCTTCGGACACCCAGAAGTCTATATTCTGATCCTACCGGGGTTCGGAATCATCTCACACGTAGTCACGTACTACTCAGGCAAAAAGGAGCCCTTCGGCTACATGGGAATAGTCTGAGCCATACTATCCATCGGCTTCCTAGGATTCATCGTCTGAGCTCACCACATGTTTACAGTAGGAATAGACGTTGATACCCGAGCCTACTTTACATCAGCCACTATAATCATTGCCATCCCTACCGGAATCAAAGTATTTAGCTGACTAGCCACCCTGCACGGAGGAACAATCAAATGAGACCCCCCCAATACTATGAGCTCTAGGATTTATCTTCCTATTTACCATCGGAGGATTAACAGGAATCGTTCTTGCAAACTCTTCCCTAGACATCGCCCTGCACGACACGTACTACGTAGTTGCCCACTTCCACTACGTCCTATCCATAGGCGCCATCTTTGCCATTCTAGCAGGATTTACTCACTGATTCCCACTACTCACTGGGTTTACCCTACACCAAACATGAGCAAAAGCCCACTTCGGGGTAATATTTACAAGAGTAAACCTAACGTTCTTCCCCCAGCACTTCCTAGGCCTAGCAGGAATACCCCGACGATACTCAGACTATCCCGACGCCTACACACTATGAAACACCATTTCCTCCATCGGCTCCCTAATCTCAATAGTAGCCGTAATCATACTAATATTCATCATCTGAGAAGCCTTTCCGGCCAAACGAAAAGTCCTACAACCAGAACTAACTACCACAAACGTTGAATGAATCCACGGCTGCCCTCCCCCATACCATACTTTCGAGGAACCGGCCTTCGTCCAAGTACAAGAAAGGAAGGAATCGAACCCTCACATGCTGGTTTCAAGCCAACTGCATTAACCGCTCATGCTTCTTTCTTATGAGACGTTAGTAAACCAATTACATAGCCTTGTCAAGACTAAATCACAGGTAAAAATCCTGTACATCTCATGTGGCCAACCACTCCCAACTAGGATTCCAAGACGCCTCATCACCCATCATAGAAGAACTCGTTGAATTCCACGACCACGCCCTAATCGTTGCCCTAGCTATCTGCAGCCTAGTTCTCTACCTTTTAGCCCACATACTAACAGAAAAACTCTCGTCCAATGCTGTAGACGCCCAAGAAGTAGAGCTGATCTGGACAATCCTACCTGCTATCGTCCTGGTACTCCTCGCCCTCCCATCCCTACAAATCCTCTACATAATGGACAAAATCGATGAACCAGACCTCACCCTAAAAGCCATCGGCCACCAATGATACTGAAGCTACGAATACACAGACTTCAAAGACCTATCATTCGACTCCTACATAGTGCCCACCCCAGACTTACCCAACGGCCACTTCCGACTGCTAGAAGTTGACCACCGCGTAGTTATCCCAATAGAATCCCCCATCCGCGTGATCATTACTGCAGGAGACGTACTCCACTCCTGAGCAGTCCCAACGCTCGGAGTTAAAACAGACGCAATCCCAGGCCGACTAAACCAAACTTCATTCATTACCACCCGGCCTGGGATTTTTTACGGACAATGCTCAGAAATTTGCGGGGCTAATCACAGCTACATACCCATTGTAGTAGAATCAACCCCACTCCCACATTTCGAGGCCTGATCGTCCCTTCTATCATCATCCTAATCATTAAGAAGCTATGCAACAGCACTAGCCTTTTAAGCTAGCCAAAGAGGGACTTCCCCCTCCTTAATGATATGCCACAGCTTAACCCCGCACCATGATTTTCAATCAGAATTATAACCTGATTAACCCTAGCACTCCTCATCCAACCAAAACTACTAGCCTTCACCACAACCAACCCCCCATCAAATAAGACCTCCCTCACTACCAAACCCACACCATGATCCTGACCATGAACCTAAGCTTCTTTGACCAATTTTCCAGCCCCAATCTATTCGGCATCCCCTTAATCCTACTATCCCTACTCTTCCCAGCCCTACTATTCCCGTCCCCAAACAACCGATGAATCAACAACCGCCTTTCTACTATCCAAACATGACTCCTTCACCTAATCACAAAACAACTAATAGTCCCACTCAACAAAAATGGCCACAAATGAGCCATAATATTTACATCCCTAATAATCATACTTCTTACAATCAACCTTCTAGGCCTCCTTCCATATACATTCACCCCAACCACCCAACTATCTATGAACATAGCCCTAGCCTTCCCACTATGGCTCGCCACACTACTAACAGGCCTACGAAACCAACCATCAGCCTCTTTAGCCCACCTATTACCCGAAGGTACCCCTACACCCCTAATCCCCGCACTAATCCTGATCGAAACAACCAGCCTACTAATCCGCCCCCTAGCCCTCGGAGTCCGCCTTACAGCCAACCTTACAGCAGGACACTTACTCATCCAACTCATCTCTACAGCCTCCATTGCATTAACACCCACCCTTCCTGCAGTATCCATCCTAACAATAATCATCCTACTACTCCTAACCATCCTAGAAGTAGCAGTAGCCATAATCCAGGCCTACGTCTTCGTGCTCCTTCTAAGCCTATACTTACAAGAAAACATCTAATGGCACACCAAGCACACTCATACCACATAGTTGACCCAAGCCCTTGACCAATCTTCGGGGCAGCCGCCGCCCTACTCACAACCTCAGGATTAATCATGTGATTCCACTACAACTCATCCATACTACTAACCCTAGGCCTCATCTCAATACTCCTAGTAATACTCCAATGATGACGAGACATTGTACGAGAAAGCACCTTCCAAGGCCATCACACTCCCACAGTCCAAAAAGGCCTACGATACGGCATAATCCTTTTCATCACATCCGAAGCATTCTTCTTCTTAGGGTTCTTCTGAGCGTTCTTCCACTCGAGCCTGGCCCCAACCCCAGAACTAGGAGGCCAATGACCCCCAACAGGAATTAAACCACTCAACCCGATAGAAGTCCCCCTACTAAACACAGCCATCCTACTAGCCTCAGGCGTTACCGTAACGTGAGCCCATCACAGCATCACAGAAGGAAACCGAAAACACGCCATCCACGCCCTAACCCTAACGATCCTCCTGGGATTCTACTTCACAGCCCTACAAGCAATAGAATACCACGAAGCCCCATTCTCAATCGCCGATAGCGTCTACGGATCTACCTTCTTCGTTGCCACTGGATTCCACGGACTCCACGTAATCATCGGATCCTCCTTCCTGACCGTCTGCCTCTTCCGACTGATCAAGTTCCACTTTACATCAGACCACCACTTCGGATTCGAGGCAGCAGCCTGATACTGACACTTCGTAGACGTCATCTGACTATTCCTCTACATAACCATCTACTGATGAGGATCTTGCTCTTCTAGTATATTAATTACAATTGACTTCCAATCTCTAGAATCTGGTATAAACCCAGAGGAGAGCAATGAACGCACTCATGTTCATATTCGCCCTATCATCAATCCTAAGCGCCGCCCTAACCGCATTAAACTTCTGACTCGCCCAAATAAACCCCGACTCAGAGAAACTCTCACCGTACGAATGTGGATTCGACCCACTTGGATCTGCTCGATTACCATTCTCAGTCCGATTCTTCCTCAGTAGCCATCCTGTTCATCCTATTCGACCTAGAAATCGCCCTCCTACTCCCCCTGCCATGAGCCGTCCAACTCCAATCCCCCCTAATGACCCTCACCTGAACTGTAGCGATCCTCCTTCTCCTAACACTCGGACTGGCCTACGAGTGAATTCAAGGGGGCCTAGAATGAGCAGAATAACAGAAAGTTAGTCTAACCAAAAAGATAGCTGGTTTCGACCCAGCAGATTACAGCCAACCCTGTAACTTTCTTATGTCGCCCCTACATTTAAGCTTCTACTCAGCCTTCATTTTCAGCGGACTAGGACTAGCCTTCCACCGAACCCACCTAGTATCCGCCCTACTATGCCTTGAAAGCATAATATTATCGATATTCGTAGGCCTATCAATATGATCCATCGAAAACCAAGTCTCCTCATTCACCATGGTACCAATTCTCATGCTAACCTTCTCAGCGTGTGAGGCGGGCACAGGCCTGGCCATCCTAGTAGCCTCCACCCGCACACATGGCTCCGACCATCTACACAACCTAAACCTCCTGCAATGCTAAAAATCATCCTACCCACAATCATACTTCTTCCAACAGCCCTGCTGTCTCCACCAAAATTTCTATGGACTAACACCACCTTATACAGCCTCCTAATCGCTGCCCTAAGCCTACAGTGATTAATCCCAACCTGCTACCCCTACAAATTTTTATCCAACTGAACAGGAATTGACCAAATCTCATCCCCCCTCCTAGTACTATCCTGCTGACTACTCCCACTCATAATCATAGCAAGCCAAAACCACCTGCAACAAGAACCCCTACAACGCAAACGAATCTTTATCTCAACCTTAGTCGCAGTCCAGCCATTCATCCTACTAGCCTTTTCCACCACAGAACTAGCACTATTTTACATCTCATTTGAAGCAACCCTCATTCCCACCCTAATCTTAATCACCCGATGGGGGAACCAACCAGAACGCCTAAGCGCTGGCATCTACCTGCTATTCTACACGCCAGTAAGCTCTCTACCCCTGCTAATCACAATCATACACCTATACGTGAAAATTGGCACCCTGCACCTGCCAACCCTACAACTAACCCACCCAACCCTATCCACCTCATGGACAGGAATACTATCAGGTCTAGCACTGCTCATAGCATTCATAGTAAAAGCCCCACTATACGGCCTACACCTCTGACTGCCAAAAGCCCACGTAGAAGCACCCATCGCAGGCTCAATACTCCTCGCCGCCCTACTACTAAAGCTAGGAGGATACGGAATTATACGAGTCACTCTATTTATGGGCCCACTGTCCAACCTCCTGCACTACCCCTTCCTAACCCTGGCCCTATGAGGCGCCCTAATGACTAGCTCAATCTGCCTACGACAGACAGACCTAAAATCACTAATCGCTTATTCATCCGTTAGCCACATAGGCCTAGTTATCGCCGCAGGAATAATCCAAACCCACTGATCATTCTCAGGGGCAATGATCCTAATAATTTCCCATGGACTAACTTCCTCCATACTATTCTGCCTAGCCAACACAAACTATGAACGTACGCACAGCCGAATTCTACTACTCACACGAGGCCTACAACCTCTCCTACCACTCATAGCTACCTGATGATTGCTGGCCAATCTAACAAACATAGCCTTACCCCCAACAACAAACCTCATAGCAGAGCTAACCATTATAATCACCTTATTCAACTGATCTGCCTTCACGATCATCCTAACAGGAATCGCAACCCTACTAACCGCCTCCTACACCTTATTCATACTACTAATGACCCAACGAGGCTCAATCCCCTCCCACATCACATCTATGCAAAACTCAACCACGCGAGAACACCTGCTCATAACACTCCACATTATCCCAATATTCCTCCTAATCCTCAAACCCGAACTGATCTCCGGAATCCCCTCATGCAAGTATAGTTTAAACCAAACATTAGACTGTGATTCTAAGAATAGAAGTTCAAACCTTCTTACCTGCCGAGGGGAGGGTTTAACCAACAAGAGCTGCTAACTCTTACATCTGAGCCTAAAACCTCAGCCCCCTTACTTTTAAAGGATAACAGCAATCCACTGGTCTTAGGAACCACCCATCTTGGTGCAAATCCAAGTAAAAGGAGTGAACCCCACACTACTAATCAACTCCCTCACACTACTCACGCTGACAATCCTCCTAACCCCAATCATCCTGCCATTTCTATTTAAAAACTTTAAAAACACCCCACAAGCCACCACCCGCGCTGTTAAAACCGCATTCCTAATTAGCCTAGCCCCTACAACCGCATTCATCTACTCGGGAGTAGAATCTGTCACCTGCCACTGGGAGTGAAAATTCATTATAAACTTTAAAATCCCCTTGAGCCTAAAAATAGACCAATACTCAATAACATTTCTTCCAATCGCCCTATTTGTAACATGATCAATCCTACAATTCACCATATGATACATGGCCTCAGAGCCATACGTAACAAAATTTTTCACCTACCTACTGACATTCCTAGTCGCCATACTCCTCCTAACAACCGCAAACAACATATTCCTCCTATTCGTAGGCTGGGAAGGAGTACGAATCATGTCCTTCCTTCTCATCGGCTGATGACAAGGCCGAGCAGATGCCAACACCGCCGCCCTACAAGCCGTAATCTACAACCGAATCGGAGACATCGGACTGATCCTGAGCATAGCATGACTAGCTTCAACATTCAACACCTGAGAGATCCAACAAGCCGTACACCCCCACCAAACCCCAATCCTCCCCCTCATAGGATTAATCCTCGCAGCCGCAGGAAAATCCGCCCAATTTGGACTCCACCCATGACTGCCCGCAGCAATAGAAGGCCCCACCCCAGTATCAGCCCTACTGCACTCCAGTACCATAGTAGTAGCCGGAATCTTCCTGCTCATCCGCATGCACCCCCTGCTAGCCACCAACCAGACAGCCCTAACTGCCTGCCTATGCCTAGGTGCTCTATCAACCCTATTCGCTGCCACATGCGCCCTAACCCAAAATGACATCAAAAAAATCATTGCTTTCTCAACATCCGGCCAACTAGGACTAATAATAGTCACTATCGGACTAAACCTCCCACAACTAGCCTTCCTACACATCTCAACCCATGCCTTCTTTAAAGCCATACTATTCCTATGCTCAGGGTCTATCATCCACAACCTAAACGGAGAACAAGATATCCGAAAGATAGGAGGCCTACAGAAAATACTCCCAGTCACTACTTCCTGCCTAACCATCGGAAACCTGGCGCTGATAGGAACCCCATTCCTAGCCGGATTCTACTCAAAAGACCTCATCATCGAAAGCTTAAACACATCATACCTAAATACTTGAGCCCTACTCCTAACCCTTATAGCCACAGCATTCACCGCAACCTACAGCATCCGCATAACCATCCTAGTCCAAGCTGGACAAACCCGAATCCCCCCAATAGTATCAATAAACGAAAACAACCCACTAATCACCGCCCCCCTAACCCGACTCGCCCTAGGCAGCATTACAGCAGGAATAATCATTACCTCTTTCATCACACCAACCAAAACCCCCCCAATAACCATACCCCTTATCACCAAAACCGCTGCCATCCTCATAACAATCCTAGGAATCATCCTAGCCCTAGAACTATCGAACATAACACACACCCTCACTCACCCCAAACCAAACCCCCTCATAAACTTCTCCTCTGCATTAGGGTACTTCAACCCCCTAGTACACCGATTCTTCTCCAAAAACCTACTAGAAAAGGGACAAAACATTGCCCTACACTTGATCGACCTCTCCTGACTCAAAAAAATAGGGCCAGAGGGCCTTGCTGAACTACAAGTAGCCGCAAGCAAAGCCGCAACCTCAATACACACAGGGCTAATTAAGGCCTACCTAGGATCCTTCGCCCTCTCCATCCTGGTAATAATCCTAATAACACACAGACTCACTAATGGCCCCTAACATCCGCAAATCCCATCCCCTACTAAAAATAATCAACAACTCCCTAATCGACCTACCCGCCCCCTCCAACATCTCTGCCTGATGAAACTTCGGCTCCCTTCTAGCCATCTGCTTAGCCACACAAATCCTAACAGGCCTGCTACTAGCCATACACTACACCGCAGACACTTCACTCGCCTTCTCCTCAGTAGCTCACACATGCCGAGACGTCCAGTACGGATGGCTCATCCGCAACCTCCACGCCAACGGTGCTTCGCTCTTCTTTATCTGCATCTACTTACACATCGGACGAGGCCTCTACTACGGCTCCTACCTATACAAAGAAACCTGAAACACAGGAGTAATCCTCCTACTCACCCTAATAGCAACTGCCTTCGTAGGGTATGTCCTACCATGAGGACAAATGTCATTCTGAGGGGCCACCGTAATCACCAACCTATTCTCAGCCATCCCGTACATTGGGCAAACTCTAGTAGAATGAGCCTGAGGAGGATTCTCAGTAGACAATCCAACCTTAACCCGATTCTTCGCCATCCACTTCCTACTGCCCTTCCTAATTGCAGGAATCACCCTAGTCCACCTAACCTTCCTACACGAATCAGGCTCAAATAACCCACTAGGAATCGTATCAGACTGCGACAAAATCCCATTCCACCCATACTTCTCCATTAAAGACAGCTTAGGGCTTACCCTAATAATCACCCCTCTAATAGCACTAGCCCTATTTTCACCGAACCTCCTGGTTCTTGGAATCCTAGTTGGGAGTGGTTGGCCACATGAGATGTACAGGATTTTTACCTGTGATTTAGTCTTGACAAGGCTATGTAATTGGTTTACTAACGTCTCATAAGAAAGAAGCATGAGCGGTTAATGCAGTTGGCTTGAAACCCATCCCCAGTGGTGCAAGTGCACTCTCTGAACTCACTGAAGTGCATCCCCAGTGGTGCCAGTGCACTCTCTGCACTCACTGCACTGCATCCCCAGTGGTGCCAGTGCAATCTCTGGACTCACTGCAGAGCATCCCCAGTGGTGCCAGTGCACTCTGTGGACTCACTGTAGTGCATCCCCAGTGGTGCCAGTGCACTCTCTGGACTCACTGCACTGCATCCCCAGTGGTGCCAGTGCAATCTCTGGACTCACTGCAGTGCATCCCCAGTGGTGCCAGTGCACTCTCTGGACTCACTGCACTGCAGCCCCAGTGGTGCCAGTGCACTCTCTGGACTCACTGCAGTGCATACCCAGTGGTGCCAGTGCACTCTCTGGACTCACTGCACTCCATTCCCACTGGTGCCAGTGCACTCTCTGGACTCACTGCACTGCATCCCCAGTGGTGCCAGTGCGCTCTCTGGAGTCACAGCACTGCATCCCCAGTGGTGCCAGTGCACTCTCTGGACTCACTGCACTGCATCCCCAGTGGTGCCACTGCACTCTCTGGACTCACTGAAGTGCATCCCCATTGGTGCCATTGCACTCTCTGCACTCACTGCACTGCATACCCAGTGCTGCCAGTGCACTCACTGGACTGACTGCACTGCATCCCCAGTGGTGCCAGTGCGCTCTCCGGAGTCACAGCACTGCATCCCCAGTGGTGCCAGTGCACTCACTGGACACACTGTACTGCATCACAGGTGGTGCCAGTGCACTCTCTGCACTCACTGCACAGCATCCCCAGTGGTGCCAGTGCATTCACTGGACTCACTGGACTGCATCACCAGTGGTGCCAGTGCACACTCTGGACTCACTGCACTGCATCCCCAGTGGTGCCAGTGCACTCTCTGGACTCACTGCACTGCATCCCCAGTGGTGCCAGTGCAGTCTCTGGACTCACTGCAGTGCATCCCCAGTGGTGACAGAGCACTCTCTGGACTCACTGCACTGCATCCCCAGTGGTGCCAGTGCACTCTCTGGACTCACTGCACCGCATCCCCAGTGGTGTCAGTACACTCTCTGGACTCAGTGAAGTGCATCCCCAGTGGTGCCAGTGCACTCTCTGGACTCACTAAACTGCATCACCAGTGGTGCCAGTGCACTCTCTGGACTCACTGCACTGCATCCCCAGTGGTGCCAGTGCAATCTCTGGACTCACTGTAGTGCATCCCCAGTGGTGCCAGTGCACTCTCTGGACTCACTGCAGTGCATCCCCAGTGGTGCCAGTGCACTCTCTGGACTCACTGCAGTGCATCCCCAGTGGTGCCAGTGCACTCTCTGGACTCACTGCACTGCATCCCCAGTGGTGCCAGTGCACTCTCTGCGCTCAATGCACTGCATTCCCAGTGGTGCCAGTGAAGTCTCTGGACTCACTGCACTGCATCCCCAGTGGTGCCAGTGCACTCTCTGGACTCACTGCACTGCATGTCCAGTGGTGCCAGTGCACTCTCTGGACTCACTGCACTGCATCCCCAGTGGTGCCAGTGCACTCTCTGGACGCACTGCACTGCATCCCCAGTGGTGCCAGTGCACTCTCTCGAGTCACTGCACTACATCCCCAGTAGTGCCAGTGCACTCACTGGACTCACTGTACTGCATCATTGGTGGTGCCAGTGCACTCTCTGGACTCACTTCACTGCATCCCCAGTGGTGCCAGTGCACTCTCTGGACTCACTGCACTAATGGCACAGTGGTAACAGTGCACTCACTGGACTCACTGTACTGCATCACCAGTGGTGCCAGTGCACTCTCTGGACTCACTGCACTGCATCCCCAGTGGTTCCAGTGCATTCACTGGACTCACTGTACTGCATCTCCAGTGGTGCCAGTGCACTCTCTGGACTCACTGCACTGCATCCCCAGTGGTGCCAGTGAGCTCTCTGGACTCACTGCTCTGCATCCCCAGTGGTGCCAGTGTACTCACAGGATTCACTGCACTGCATCCCCAGTGGTGCTAGTGCACTCTCTGGACTCACTGCAGTGCATCCCCAGTGGTGCCAGTGCACTCTCTGGACTCACTGCAGTGCATTCTCAGTGGTGCCAGTGCACTCTCTGGGCTCACTGAAGCGCATCCCCAGTGGTGCCAGTACACTCACTGGACTCACTGCACTGCATCCCCAGTGGTGCCAGTGCACTCTCTGGACTCATTGAAGTGCATTCTCAGTGGTGCCAGTGCACTCTCTGGACTCACTGTAGTGCATCCCCAGTGGTGCCAGTGCACTCTCTGGACTCACTGCAGTGCATCCCCAGTGGTGCCAGTGCACTCTCTGCACTCACTTCACTGCATCCCCAGTGGTGCCAGTGCACTCTCTGGACTCTCTGCACTGCATCCACAGTGGTGCCAGTGAAGTCTTTGGACTCACTGCACTGCATCCCCAGTGTTGCCAGTGCACTCTGTGGAGTCACTCAAGTGCATCCCCAGTGGTGCCAGTGCACTCTCTGGACTCACTGCACTGCATGTCAAGTGGTGCCAGTGCACTCTCTGGACTCACTGTACTGCATCCCCACTGGTGCCAGTGCACTATGTGGACTCACTGTACTGCATCCCCAGTGGTGCCAGTGCACTCTCTGGACTAACTGCAGTGCATCCCCAGTGGTGCCAGTGCACTCTCTGGACTAACTGGAGTGCATCCCCAGTGGTGCCAGTGCACTGTCTGGACTCACTGCAGTGCATCCCCAGTGGTGTCAGTGCACTCTCTGGACTCACTGCACTGCACCCCCAGTGGTTCCAGTGCACTCACTGGACTGACTGCACTGCATCCCCAGTGGTGCCAGTGCACTCTCTGGAGTCACAGCACTGCATCCCCAGTGGTGCCAGTGCACTCACTGGACTCACTGCACTGCATCACAGGTGGTGCCAGTGCACTCTCTGGACTCACTGCAGTGAATCCCCGGTGGTGCCAGTGTACTCTCTGCAGTCACTGCACTGCATCCCCAGTGGTGCCAGTGCACTCACTGGACTCACTGGACTGCATCCCCAGTGGTGCCAGTGAACTCTCTGGACTCACTGCACTGCATCCCCAGTGGTGCCAGTGTACTCTCTGGACTCACTGAAATGCATCCCCAGTGGTGCCAGAGCACTCTCTGGACTCACTGCACTGCATCCCCAGTGGTGCCAGTGCACTCTCTGGACTCACTGCACTGCATCCCCAGTGGTGTCAGTGCACTCTCTGGACTCACTGAAGTGCATCCCCAGTGGTTCCAGTGCACTCTCTGGACTCAATGCACTGCATCCCAAGTGGTGCCAGTGCACTCTCTGGACTCAGTGCACTGCATCCCCAGTGGTGCCAGTGCAATCTCTGGACTCACTGTAGTGCTTCCCCAGTGGTGCCAGTGCACTCTCTGGACTCACTGCAGTGCATCCCCAGTGGTGCCAGTGCACTCTCTGGACTCACTGTACTGCTTCACCAGTGGTGCCAGTGCACTCTCTGGACTCACTGCAGTGCATTCTCAGTGGTGCCAGTGCACTCTCTGGGCTCACTGAAGCGCATCCCCAGTGGTGCCAGTACACTCACTGGACTCACTGCACTGCATCCCCAGTGGTGCCAGTGCACTCTCTGGACTCATTGAAGTGCATTCTCAGTGGTGCCAGTGCACTCTCTGGACTCACTGTAGTGCATCCCCAGTGGTGCCAGTGCACTCTCTGGACTCACTGCAGTGCATCCCCAGTGGTGCCAGTGCACTCTCTGCACTCACTTCACTGCATCCCCAGTGGTGCCAGTGCACTCTCTGGACTCTCTGCACTGCATCCACAGTGGTGCCAGTGAAGTCTTTGGACTCACTGCACTGCATCCTCAGTGTTGCCAGTGCACTCTGAGGAGTCACTCAAGTGCATCCCCAGTGGTGCCAGTGCACTCTCTGGACTCACTGCACTGCATGTCAAGTGGTGCCAGTGCACTCTCTGGACTCACTGTACTGCATCCCCACTGGTGCCAGTGCACTATGTGGACTCACTGTACTGCATCCCCAGTGGTGCCAGTGCACTCTCTGGACTAACTGCAGTGCATCCCCAGTGGTGCCAGTGCACTCTCTGGACTCACTGCACTGCATCCCCAGTGGTGCCAGTGCACTGTCTGGACTCACTGCAGTGCATCCCCAGTGGTGTCAGTGCACTCTCTGGACTCACTGCACTGCACCCCCAGTGGTTCCAGTGCACTCACTGGACTGACTGCACTGCATCCCCAGTGGTGCCAGTGCGCTCTCTGGAGTCACAGCACTGCATCCCCAGTGGTGCCAGTGCACTCACTGGACTCACTGCACTGCATCACAGGTGGTGCCAGTGCACTCTCTGGACTCACTGCAGTGAATCCCCGGTGGTGCCAGTGTACTCTCTGCAGTCACTGCACTGCATCCCCAGTGGTGCCAGTGCACTCACTGGACTCACTGGACTGCATCCCCAGTGGTGCCAGTGAACTCTCTGGACTCACTGCACTGCATCCCCAGTGGTGCCAGTGTACTCTCTGGACTCACTGAAGTGCATCCCCAGTGGTGCCAGAGCACTCTCTGGACTCACTGCACTGCATCCCCAGTGGTGCCAGTGCACTCTCTGGACTCACTGCACTGCATCCCCAGTGGTGTCAGTGCACTCTCTGGACTCACTGAAGTGCATCCCCAGTTGTGCCAGTGCACTCTCTGGACTCAATGCACTGCATCCCCAGTGGTGCCAGTGCACTCTCTGGACTCAGTGCACTGCATCCCCAGTGGTGCCAGTGCAATCTCTGGACTCACTGTAGTGCTTCCCCAGTGGTGCCAGTGCACTCTCTGGACTCACTGCAGTGCATCCCCAGTGGTGCCAGTGCACTCTCTGGACTCACTGTACTGCATCACCAGTGGTGCCAGTGCACTCTCTGGACTCACTGCAGTGCATCCCCAGTGGTGCCAGTGCACTCTCTGGACTCACTGCACTGCAGCCCCGGTGGTGCCAGTGCAATCTCTGGACTCACTGCACTGCATCCCAAGTGGTGCCAGTGCACTCTCTGGACTCACTGCACTGCATCTCCAGTTTTGCCAGTGAAGTCTTTGGACTCACTGCACTGCATCCCCAGTGGTGCCAGTGCACTCTCTGGAGTCACTGAAGTGCATCCCCAGTGGTGCCAGTGCACTCTCTGGACTCACTGCACTGCATGCCCAGTGGTGCCAGTGCACTCTCTGGACTCACTGTACTGCATCCCCACTGGTACCAGTGCACTCTGTGGACTCACTGTACTGCATCCCCAGTGGTGACAGTGCACTCTCTGGACTCACTGCAGTGCATCCACAGTGGTGCCAGTGCACTCACTGGACTCACTGCAGTGCATTCCCTCTGGTGCCAGTGCACTCTCTGGACTCACTGCACTGCATCCCCAGTGGTGCCAGTGCACTCTCTGGACTCACTGCACTGCATCCCCAGTGGTGCCAGTGCATTCTCTGGACTCACTGCAGTGCATCCCCGGTGGTGCCAGTGCAATCTCTGGACTCACTGCAGTGCATCCCCAGTGGTGCCAGTGCACACTCTGGACTCACTGCACTGCATCCCCAGTGGTGCCAGTGCACTCTCTGGACTCACTGCACTGCATCCCCAGTGTTCACAGTGCACTCTCTGCACTCATAACACTGCATCCCCAGTGGTGCCAGTGCACTCTCTGGACTCACTGCAGTGCATCCCCAGTGGTGCCAGTGCACTCTCTGGACTCACTGAAGTGCATTCTCAGTGGTTCCAGTGCACTCTGTGGACTCACTGCAGTGCATCCCCAGTGGTGCCAGTGCGCTCCCTGGACTCACTGCAGTGCATCCCCAGTGGTGACAGTGCACTCTCTGGACTCACTGCACTGCATCTCCAGTGCTGCCAGTGCACTCTCTGGACTCACTGCACTGCATCCCCAGTGGTGCCAGTGTACTCTCTGCAGTCACTGCACTGCATCCCCAGTGGTGCCAGTGCACTCACTGGACTCACTGGACTGCATCCCCAGTGGTGCCAGTGAACTCTCTGGACTCACTGCACTGCATCCCCAGTGGTGCCAGTGCACTCTCTGGACGCACTGCACTGCATCCCCAGTGGTGCCAGTGCACTCTCTCGAGTCACTGCACTACATCCCCAGTAGTGCCAGTGCACTCACTGGACTCACTGTACTGCATCATTGGTGGTGCCAGTGCACTCTCTGGACTCACTTCACTGCATCCCCAGTGGTGCCAGTGCACTCTCTGGACTCACTGCACTAATGGCCCAGTGGTACCAGTGCACTCACTGGACTCACTGTACTGCATCACCAGTGGTGCCAGTGCACTCTCTGGACTCACTGCACTGCATCCCCAGTGGTTCCAGTGCATTCACTGGACTCACTGTACTGCATCTCCAGTGGTGCCAGTGCACTCTCTGGACTCACTGCACTGCATCCCCAGTGGTGCCAGTGAGCTCTCTGGACTCACTGCTCTGCATCCCCAGTGGTGCCAGTGTACTCACAGGATTCACTGCACTGCATCCCCAGTGGTGCTAGTGCACTCTCTGGACTCACTGCAGTGCATCCCCAGTGGTGCCAGTGCACTCTCTGGACTCACTGCAGTGCATCCCTGGTGGTGCCAGTGCAATCTCTGGACTCACTGCAGTGCATCCCCAGTGGTGCCAGTACACTCACTGGACTCACTGCACTGCATCCCCAGTGGTGCCAGTGCACTCTCTGGACTCATTGAAGTGCATTCTCAGTGGTGCCAGTGCACTCTCTGGACTCACTGTAGTGCATCCCCAGTGGTGCCAGTGCACTCTCTGGACTCACTGCAGTGCATCCCCAGTGGTGCCAGTGCACTCTCTGCACTCACTTCACTGCATGCCCAGTGGTGCCAGTGCACTCTCTGGACTCTCTGCACTGCATCCACAGTGGTGCCAGTGAAGTCTTTGGACTCACTGCACTGCATCCCCAGTGTTGCCAGTGCACTCTGTGGAGTCACTCAAGTGCATCCCCAGTGGTGCCAGTGCACTCTCTGGACTCACTGCACTGCATGTCAAGTGGTGCCAGTGCACTCTCTGGACTCACTGTACTGCATCCCCACTGGTGCCAGTGCACTATGTGGACTCACTGTACTGCATCCCCAGTGGTGCCAGTGCACTCTCTGGACTAACTGCAGTGCATCCCCAGTGGTGCCAGTGCACTCTCTGGACTAACTGCAGTGCATCCCCAGTGGTGCCAGTGCACTGTCTGGACTCACTGCAGTGCATCCCCAGTGGTGTCAGTGCACTCTCTGGACTCACTGCACTGCACCCCCAGTGGTGCCAGTGCACTCACTGGACTGACTGCACTGCATCCCCAGTGGTGCCAGTGCGCTCTCTGGAGTCACAGCACTGCATCCCCAGTGGTGCCAGTGCACTCACTGGACTCACTGCACTGCATCACAGGTGGTGCCAGTGCACTCTCTGGACTCACTGCAGTGAATCCCCGGTGGTGCCAGTGTACTCTCTGCAGTCACTGCACTGCATCCCCAGTGGTGCCAGTGCACTCACTGGACTCACTGGACTGCATCCCCAGTGGTGCCAGTGAACTCTCTGGACTCACTGCACTGCATCCCCAGTGGTGCCAGTGTACTCTCTGGACTCACTGAAGTGCATCCCCAGTGGTGCCAGAGCACTCTCTGGACTCACTGCACTGCATCCCCAGTGGTGCCAGTGTACTCTCTGGACTCACTGCACTGCATCCCCAGTGGTGTCAGTGCACTCTCTGGACTCACTGAAGTGCATCCCCAGTTGTGCCAGTGCACTCTCTGGACTCAATGCACTGCATCCCCAGTGGTGCCAGTGCACTCTCTGGACTCAGTGCACTGCATCCCCAGTGGTGCCAGTGCAATCTCTGGACTCACTGTAGTGCTTCCCCAGTGGTGCCAGTGCACTCTCTGGACTCACTGCAGTGCATCCCCAGTGGTGCCAGTGCACTCTCTGGACTCACTGTACTGCATCACCAGTGGTGCCAGTGCACTCTCTGGACTCACTGCAGTGCATCCCCAGTGGTGCCAGTGCACTCTCTGGACTCACTGCACTGCAGCCCCGGTGGTGCCAGTGCAATCTCTGGACTCACTGCACTGCATCCCAAGTGGTGCCAGTGCACTCTCTGGACTCACTGCACTGCATCTCCAGTTTTGCCAGTGAAGTCTTTGGACTCACTGCACTGCATCCCCAGTGGTGCCAGTGCACTCTCTGGAGTCACTGAAGTGCATCCCCAGTGGTGCCAGTGCACTCTCTGGACTCACTGCACTGCATGCCCAGTGGTGCCAGTGCACTCTCTGGACTCACTGTACTGCATCCCCACTGGTACCAGTGCACTCTGTGGACTCACTGTACTGCATCCCCAGTGGTGACAGTGCACTCTCTGGACTCACTGCAGTGCATCCACAGTGGTGCCAGTGCACTCACTGGACTCACTGCAGTGCATTCCCTCTGGTGCCAGTGCACTCTCTGGACTCACTGCACTGCATCCCCAGTGGTGCCAGTGCACTCTCTGGACTCACTGCACTGCATCCCCAGTGGTGCCAGTGCATTCTCTGGACTCACTGCAGTGCATCCCCGGTGGTGCCAGTGCAATCTCTGGACTCACTGCAGTGCATCCCCAGTGGTGCCAGTGCACACTCTGGACTCACTGCACTGCATCCCCAGTGGTGCCAGTGCACTCTCTGGACTCACTGCACTGCATCCCCAGTGTTCACAGTGCACTCTCTGCACTCATAACACTGCATCCCCAGTGGTGCCAGTGCACTCTCTGGACTCACTGCAGTGCATCCCCAGTGGTGCCAGTGCACTCTCTGGACTCACTGTACTGCATCCCCAGTGGTGTCAGTGCACTCTCTGGACTCACTGCACTGCATCCCCAGTGGTGCCAGTGCACTCTCTGGACTCACTGCACTGCATCCCCAGTGGAGCCCGTGCACTCTCTGGACTCACTGTACTGCATCCCCAGTGTTGCCAGTGCACTCTCTGGAGCAACTGCAGTGCATCCCCAGTGGTGCCAAAGCACTCTCTGGACTCCCGGCACCGCATCCCCAGTGGTGCCAGTGCACTCTCTGGGCTCACTGCAGTGCATCCCCAGTGGTGCCAGTGCACTCTCTTGACTCACTGCACTGCATCCCCAGTGGTGCCAGTGTACTCACTGGACTCACTGCACTGCATTCCCCAGTGGTGTTAGTGCACTCTCTGGACTCACTGCAGTGCATCCCCAGTGGTGCCAGTGCACTCTCTGGACTCACTGAAGTGCATTCTCAGTGGTTCCAGTGCACTCTGTGGACTCACTGCAGTGCATCCCCAGTGGTGCCAGTGCGCTCTCTGGACTCACTGCAGTGCATCCCCAGTGGTGCCAGTGCACTCTCTGGACTCACTGCACTGCATCTCCAGTGCTGCCAGTGCACTCTCTGGACTCACTGCACTGCATCCCCAGTGGTGCCAGTGTACTCTCTGCAGTCACTGCACTGCATCCCCAGTGGTGCCAGTGCACTCACTGGACTCACTGGACTGCATCCCCAGTGGTGCCAGTGAACTCTCTGGACTCACTGCACTGCATCCCCAGTGGTGCCAGTGCACTCTCTGGACGCACTGCACTGCATCCCCAGTGGTGCCAGTGCACTCTCTCGAGTCACTGCACTACATCCCCAGTAGTGCCAGTGCACTCACTGGACTCACTGTACTGCATCATTGGTGGTGCCAGTGCACTCTCTGGACTCACTGCACTAATGGCCCAGTGGTACCAGTGCACTCACTGGACTCACTGTACTGCATAACCAGTGGTGCCAGTGCACTCTCTGGACTCACTGCACTGCATCCCCAGTGGTTCCAGTGCATTCACTGGACTCACTGTACTGCATCTCCAGTGGTGCCAGTGCACTCTCTGGACTCACTGCACTGCATCCCCAGTGGTGCCAGTGAGCTCTCTGGACTCACTGCTCTGAATCCCCAGTGGTGCCAGTGTACTCACAGGATTCACTGCACTGCATCCCCAGTGGTGCTAGTGCACTCTCTGGACTCACTGCAGTGCATCCCCAGTGGTGCCAGTGCACTCTCTGGACTCACTGAAGCGCATCCCCAGTGGTGCCAGTACACTCACTGGACTCACTGCACTGCATCCCCAGTGGTGCCAGTGCACTCTCTGGACTCATTGAAGTGCATTCTCAGTGGTGCCAGTGCACTCTCTGGACTCACTGTAGTGCATCCCCAGTGGTGCCAGTGCACTCTCTGGACTCACTGCAGTGCATCCCCAGTGGTGCCAGTGCACTCTCTGCACTCACTTCACTGCATCCCCAGTGGTGCCAGTGCACTCTCTGGACTCTCTGCACTGCATCCACAGTGGTGCCAGTGAAGTCTTTGGACTCACTGCACTGCATCCCCAGTGTTGCCAGTGCACTCTGTGGAGTCACTCAAGTGCATCCCCAGTGGTGCCAGTGCACTCTCTGGACTCACTGCACTGCATGTCAAGTGGTGCCAGTGCACTCTCTGGACTCACTGTACTGCATCCCCACTGGTGCCAGTGCACTCTGTGGACTCACTGTACTGCATCCCCAGTGGTGCCAGTGCACTCTCTGGACTAACTGCAGTGCATCCCCAGTGGTGCCAGTGCACTCTCTGGACTAACTGCAGTGCATCCCCAGTGGTGCTAGTGCACTGTCTGGACTCACTGCAGTGCATCCCCAGTGGTGTCAGTGCACTCTCTGGACTCACTGCACTGCACCCCCAGTGGTGCCAGTGCACTCACTGGACTGACTGCACTGCATCCCCAGTGGTGCCAGTGCGCTCTCTGGAGTCACAGCACTGCATCCCCAGTGGTGCCAGTGCACTCACTGGACTCACTGCACTGCATCACAGGTGGTGCCAGTGCACTCTCTGGACTCACTGCAGTGAATCCCCGGTGGTGCCAGTGTACTCTCTGCAGTCACTGCACTGCATCCCCAGTGGTGCCAGTGCACTCACTGGACTCACTGGACTGCATCCCCAGTGGTGCCAGTGAACTCTCTGGACTCACTGCACTGCATCCCCAGTGGTGCCAGTGTACTCTCTGGACTCACTGAAGTGCATCCCCAGTGGTGCCAGAGCACTCTCTGGACTCACTGCACTGCATCCCCAGTGGTGCCAGTGCACTCTCTGGACTCACTGCACTGCATCCCCAGTGGTGCCAGTGTACTCACTGGACTCACTGCACTGCATTCCCCAGTGGTGTTAGTGCACTCTCTGGACTCACTGCAGTGCATCCCCAGTGGTGCCAGTGCACTCTCTGGACTCACTGAAGTGCATTCTCAGTGGTTCCAGTGCACTCTGTGGACTCACTGCAGTGCATCCCCAGTGGTGCCAGTGCGCTCTCTGGACTCACTGCAGTGCATCCCCAGTGGTGCCAGTGCACTCTCTGGACTCACTGCACTGCATCCCCAGTGGTGCCAGTGTACTCTCTGCAGTCACTGCACTGCATCCCCAGTGGTGCCAGTGCACTCACTGGACTCACTGGACTGCATCCCCAGTGGTGCCAGTGAACTCTCTGGACTCACTGCACTGCATCCCCAGTGGTGCCAGTGTACTCTCTGGACTCACTGAAGTGCATCCCCAGTGGTGCCAGAGCACTCTCTGGACTCACTGCACTGCATCCCCAGTGGTGCCAGTGCACTCTCTGGACTCACTGAAGTGCACTTCATCCCCAGTGGTGTCAGTGCACTCTCTGGACTCACTGAAGTGCATCCCCAGTTGTGCCAGTGCACTCTCTGGACTCAATGCACTGCATCCCCAGTGGTGCCAGTGCACTCTCTGGACTCACTGCACTGCATCCCCAGTGGTGCCAGTGCAATCTCTGGACTCACTGTAGTGCTTCCCCAGTTGTGCCAGTGCACTCTCTGGACTCACTGCAGTGCATCCCCAGTGGTGCCAGTGCACTCTCTGGACTCACTGTACTGCATCACCAGTGGTGCCAGTGCACTCTCTGGACTCACTGCAGTGCATCCACAGTGGTGCCAGTGCACTCACTGGACTATCTGCAGTGCATTCCCTCTGGTGCCAGTGCACTCTCTGGACTCACTGCAGTGCATCCACAGTGGTGCCAGTGCACTCACTGGACTCACTGCAGTGCATTCCCTCTGGTGCCAGTGCACTCTCTGGACTCACTGCACTGCATCCCCAGTGGTGCCAGTGCACTCTCTGGACTCACTGCACTGCATCCCCAGTGGTGCCAGTGCACTCTGTGGACTCACTGCACTGCATCCCCAGTGGTGTCAGTGCACTCTCTGGACTCACTGCAGTGCATCCCCAGTGGTGCCAGTGCACTCTCTGGACTCACTGCACTGCATCCCCAGTGGAGCCCGTGCACTCTCTGGACTCACTGTACTGCATCCCCAGTGTTGCCAGTGCACTCTCTGGAGTAAATGCAGTGCATCCCCAGTGGTGCCAAAGCACTCTCTGGACTCCCGGCACCGCATCCCCAGTGGTGCCAGTGCACTCTCTGGGCTCACTGCAGTGCATCCCCAGTGGTGCCAGTGCACTCTCTTGACTCACTGCACTGCATCCCCAGTGGTGCTAGTGTACTCACTGGACTCACTGCACTGCATTCCCCAGTGGTGTTAGTGCACTCTCTGGACTCACTGCAGTGCATCCCCAGTGGTGCCAGTGCACTCTCTGGACTCACTGAAGTGCATTCTCAGTGGTTCCAGTGCACTCTGTGGACTCACTGCAGTGCATCCCCAGTGGTGCCAGTGCGCTCTCTGGACTCACTGCAGTGCATCCCCAGTGGTGCCAGTGCACTCTCTGGACTCACTGCACTGCATCCCCAGTGCTGCCAGTGCACTCTCTGGACTCACTGCACTGCATCCCCAGTGGTGCCAGTGCACTCTATGGACTCACTGCAGTGCATCCCCAGTGGTGCCAGTGCACTCTCTGGACTCACTGCACTGCATCCCCAGTGGTGCCACTGCACTCTCTGGACTCACTGCAGTGCATCCCCAGTGGTGCCAGTGCACTCTCTGGACTCACTGCAGTGCATCCCCACTGCTGCCAGTGCACTCTCTGGACTCACAGCAGTGCATCCCCAGTGGTGCCAGTGCACTCTCTGGACTCACTGCACTGCATCCCCAGTGGTGCCAATGCACTCTCTGGACTCACTGCACTGCATCCCCAGTGGTGCCAGTGCACTCTCTGGACTCACTGCACTGCATCCCAAGTGGTGCCAGTGCACTCTCTGGACTCACTGCACTGCATCCCCAGTGCTGCCAGTGCACTCTCTCGAGTCACTGCACTACATTCCCAGTGGTGCCAGTGCGCTCACTGGACTCACTGTACTGCATCATCAGTGGTGCCAGTGCACTCTCTGGAGTGACTGCAGTGCATCCCCAGTGGTGCCAGTGCACTCTCTGGACTCACTGCAGTGCATCCCCAGTGGTGCCAATGCACTCTCTGGACTCACTGCACTGCATCCCCAGTGGTGCCAGTGCACTCACTGGACTCACTGCACTGCATCCCCAGTGGTACCAGTGCACTCTCTGGACTCACTGCACTGCATCCCCAGTGGTGCCAGTGCACTCTCTCGAGTCACTGCACTACATCCCCAGTGGTGCCAGTGCACTCACTGGACTCACTGTACTGCATCCCCAGTGGTGCCAGTGTACTCTCTGCAGTCACTGCACTGCATCCCCAGTGGTGCCAGTGCACTCACTGGACTCACTGGACTGCATCCCCAGTGGTGCCAGTGAACTCTCTGGACTCACTGCACTGCATCCCCAGTGGTGCCAGTGTACTCTCTGGACTCACTGAAGTGCATCCCCAGTGGTGCCAGAGCACTCTCTGGACTCACTGCACTGCATCCCCAGTGGTGCCAGTGCACTCTCTGGACTCACTGCACTGCATCCCCAGTGGTGTCAGTGCACTCTCTGGACTCACTGAAGTGCATCCCCAGTTGTGCCAGTGCACTCTCTGGACTCAATGCACTGCATCCCCAGTGGTGCCAGTGCACTCTCTGGACTCAGTACACTGCATCCCCAGTGGTGCCAGTGCAATCTCTGGACTCACTGTAGTGCTTCCCCAGTTGTGCCAGTGCACTCTCTGGACTCACTGCAGTGCATCCCCAGTGGTGCCAGTGCACTCTCTGGACTCACTGTACTGCATCACCAGTGGTGCCAGTGCACTCTCTGGACTCACTGCAGTGCATCCCCAGTGGTGCCAGTGCACTCTCTGGACTCACTGCACTGCATTCCCAGTGGTGCCAGTGCAATCTCTGGACTCACTGCACTGCATCCCCAGTGGTGCCAGTGCACTCTCTGGACTCACTGCACTGCATCTCCAGTTTTGCCAGTGAAGTCTTTGGACTCACTGCACTGCATCCCCAGTGGTGCCAGTGCACTCTCTGGAGTCACTGAAGTGCACCCCCAGTGGTGCCAGTGCACTCTCTGGACTCACTGCACTGCATGCCCAGTGGTGCCAGTGCACTCTCTGGACTCACTGTACTGCATCCCCACTGGTACCAGTGCACTCTGTGGACTCACTGTACTGCATCCCCAGTGGTGACAGTGCACTCTCTGGACTCACTGCAGTGCATCCACAGTGGTGCCAGTGCACTCACTGGACTCACTGTACTGCATCACCAGTGGTGCCAGTGCACTCTCTGGACTCACTGCACTGCATCCCCAGTGGTGCCAGTGCACTCTCTGGACTCACTGCACTGCATCCCCAGTGGTGCCAGTGCATTCTCTGGACTCACTGCAGTGCATCCCCAGTGGTGCCAGTGCAATCTCTGGACTCACTGCAGTGCATCCCCAGTGGTGCCAGTGCACACTCTGGACTCACTGCACTGCATCCCCAGTGGTGCCAGTGCACTCTCTGGACTCACTGCACTGCATCCCCAGTGTTCACAGTGCACTCTCTGGACTCAGTGCACTGCATCCCCAGTGGTGTCAGTGCACTCTCTGGACTCACTGCACTGCATCCCCAGTGGTGCCAGTGCACTCTGTGGACTCACTGCACTGCATCCCCAGTGGTATCAGTGCACTCTCTGGACTCACTGCACTGCATCCCCAGTGGTGCCAGTGCACTCTCTGGACTCACTGCACTGCATCCCCAGTGGAGCCCGTGCACTCTCTGGACTCACTGTACTGCATCCCCAGTGTTGCCAGTGCACTCTCTGGAGTAACTGCAGTGCATCCCCAGTGGTGCCAAAGCACTCTCTGGACTCCCGGCACCGCATCCCCAGTGGTGCCAGTGCACTCTCTGGGCTCACTGCAGTGCATCCCCAGTGGTGCCAGTGCACTCTCTTGACTCACTGCACTGCATCCCCAGTGGTGCCAGTGTACTCACTGGACTCACTGCACTGCATTCCCCAGTGGTGTTAGTGCACTCTCTGGACTCACTGCAGTACATCCCCAGTGGTGCCAGTGCACTCTCTGGACTCACTGAAGTGCATTCTCAGTGGTTCCTGTGCACTCTGTGGACTCACTGCAGTGCATCCCCAGTGGTGCCAGTGCGCTCTCTGGACTCACTGCAGTGCATCCCCAGTGGTGCCAGTGCACTCTCTGGACTCACTGCACTGCATCCCCAGTGCTGCCAGTGCACTCTCTGGACTCACTGCACTGCATCCCCAGTGGTGCCAGTGCACTCTATGGACTCACTGCAGTGCATCCCCAGTGGTGCCAGTGAACTCTCTGGACTCACTGCACTGCATCCCCAGTGGTGCCAGTGCACTCTCTGGACTCACTGCACTTCATCCCCAGTGGTGTCAGTGCACTCTCTGGACTCACTGAAGTGCATCCCCACTGCTGCCAGTGCACTCTCTGGACTCAATGCACTGCATCCCCAGTGGTGCCAGTGCACTCTCTGGACTCAGTGCACTGCATCCCCAGTGGTGCCAGTGCAATCTCTGGACTCACTGTAGTGCTTCCCCAGTTGTGCCAGTGCACTCTCTGGACTCACTGCAGTGCATCCCCAGTGGTGCCAGTGCACTCTCTGGACTCACTGTACTGCATCACCAGTGGTGCCAGTGCACTCTCTGGACTCACTGCAGTGCATCCCCAGTGGTGCCAGTGCACTCTCTGGACTCACTGCACTGCAGCCCCGGTGGTGCCAGTGCACTCTCTGGACTCACTGCACTGCATCCGCAGTGGTGCCAGTGCACTCTCTGGACTCACTGCACTGCATCCCCAGTGCTGCCAGTGCACTCTCTGGACTCACTGCACTGCATCCCCAGTGGTGCCAGTGCACTCTCTGGAGTCACTGAAGTGCATCCCCAGTGGTGCCAGTGCACTCTCTGGACTCACTGCACTGCATGCCCAGTGGTGCCAGTGCACTCTCTGGACTCACTGTACTGCATCCCCACTGGTACCAGTGCACTCTGTGGACTCACTGTACTGCATCCCCAGTGGTGACAGTGCACTCTCTGGACTCACTGCAGTGCATCCACAGTGGTGCCAGTGCACTCACTGGACTCACTGCAGTGCATTCCCTCTGGTGCCAGTGCACTCTCTGGACTCACTGCACTGCATCCCCAGTGGTGCCAGTGCACTCTCTGGACTCACTGCACTGCATCCCCAGTGGTGCCAGTGCATTCTCTGGACTCACTGCAGTGCATCCCCAGTGGTGCCAGTGCAATCTCTGGACTCACTGCAGTGCATCCCCAGTGGTGCCAGTGCACACTCTGGACTCACTGCACTGCATCCCCAGTGGTGCCAGTGCACTGTCTGGACTCACTGCACTGCATCCCCAGTGTTCACAGTGCTCTCTCTGCACTCACTACTATGCATCCCCAGTGGTGTCAGTGCACTCTCTGGACTCACTGCACTGCATCCCCAGTGGTGCCAGTGCACTCTGTGGACTCACTGCACTGTATCCGCAGTGGTGTCAGTGCACTCTCTGGACTCACTGCAGTGCATCCCCAGTGGTGCCAGTGCACTCTCTGGACTCACTGCACTGCATCCCCAGTGGAGCCCGTGCACTCTCTGGACTCACTGTACTGCATCCCCAGTGTTGCCAGTGCACTCTCTGGAGTAACTGCAGTGCATCCCCAGTGGTGCCAAAGCACTCTCTGGACTCCCGGCACCGCATCCCCAGTGGTGCCAGTGCACTCTCTGGGCTCACTGCAGTGCATCCCCAGTGGTGCCAGTGCACTCTCTTGACTCACTGCACTGCATCCCCAGTGGTGCTAGTGTACTCACTGGACTCACTGCACTGCATTCCCCAGTGGTGTTAGTGCACTCTCTGGACTCACTGCAGTGCATCCCCAGTGGTGCCAGTGCACTCTCTGGACTCACTGAAGTGCATTCTCAGTGGTTCCAGTGCACTCTGTGGACTCACTGCAGTGCATCCCCAGTGGTGCCAGTGCGCTCTCTGGACTCACTGCAGTGCATCCCCAGTGGTGCCAGTGCACTCTCTGGACTCACTGCACTGCATCCCCAGTGCTGCCAGTGCACTCTCTGGACTCACTGCACTGCATCCCCAGTGGTGCCAGTGCACTCTATGGACTCACTGCAGTGCATCCCCAGTGGTGCCAGTGCACTCTCTGGACTCACTGCACTGCATCCCCAGTGGTGCCACTGCACTCTCTGGACTCACTGCAGTGCATCCCCAGTGGTGCCAGTGAACTCTCTGGACTCACTGCAGTGC
This sequence comes from Anser brachyrhynchus, assembly GCF_964034855.1. Classification (NCBI taxonomy): domain Eukaryota; kingdom Metazoa; phylum Chordata; class Aves; order Anseriformes; family Anatidae; genus Anser; species Anser brachyrhynchus. The sequence goes on from NC_137703.1 coordinate 28,382,624, forward strand.
ATCCCCACTGCTGCCAGTGCACTCTCTGGACTCACAGCAGTGCATCCCCAGTGGTGCCAGTGCACTCTCTGGACTCACTGCACTGCATCCCCAGTGGTGCCAATGCACTCTCTGGACTCACTGCACTGCATCCCCAGTGGTGCCAGTGCACTCTCTGGACTCACTGCACTGCATCCCAAGTGGTGCCAGTGCACTCTCTGGACTCACTGCACTGCATCCCCAGTGCTGCCAGTGCACTCTCTGGAGTGACTGCAGTGCATCCCCAGTGGTGCCAGTGCACTCTCTGGACTCACTGCAGTGCATCCCCAGTGGTGCCAATGCACTCTCTGGACTCACTGCACTGCATCCCCAGTGGTGCCAGTGCACTCACTGGACTCACTGCACTGCATCCCCAGTGGTACCAGTGCACTCTCTGGACTCACTGCACTGCATCCCCAGTGGTGCCAGTGCACTCTCTCGAGTCACTGCACTACATCCCCAGTGGTGCCAGTGCACTCACTGGACTCACTGTACTGCATCCCCAGTGGTGCCAGTGTACTCTCTGCAGTCACTGAACTGCATCCCCAGTGGTGCCAGTGCACTCACTGGACTCACTGGACTGCATCCCCAGTGGTGCCAGTGAACTCTCTGGACTCACTGCACTGCATCCCCAGTGGTGCCAGTGTACTCTCTGGACTCACTGAAGTGCATCCCCAGTGGTGCCAGAGCACTCTCTGGACTCACTGCACTGCATCCCCAGTGGTGCCAGTGCACTCTCTGGACTCACTGCACTGCATCCCCAGTGGTGTCAGTGCACTCTCTGGACTCACTGAAGTGCATCCCCAGTTGTGCCAGTGCACTCTCTGGACTCAATGCACTGCATCCCCAGTGGTGCCAGTGCACTCTCTGGACTCAGTGCACTGCATCCCCAGTGGTGCCAGTGCAATCTCTGGACTCACTGTAGTGCTTCCCCAGTTGTGCCAGTGCACTCTCTGGACTCACTGCAGTGCATCCCCAGTGGTGCCAGTGCACTCTCTGGACTCACTGTACTGCATCACCAGTGGTGCCAGTGCACTCTCTGGACTCACTGCAGTGCATCCCCAGTGGTGCCAGTGCACTCTCTGGACTCACTGCACTGCATTCCCAGTGGTGCCAGTGCAATCTCTGGACTCACTGCACTGCATCCCCAGTGGTGCCAGTGCACTCTCTGGACTCACTGCACTGCATCTCCAGTTTTGCCAGTGAAGTCTTTGGACTCACTGCACTGCATCCCCAGTGGTGCCAGTGCACTCTCTGGACTCACTGCACTGCATCCCCAGTGTTCACAGTGCACTCTCTGGACTCACTGCACTGCATGCCCAGTGGTGCCAGTGCACTCTCTGGACTCACTGTACTGCATCCCCACTGGTACCAGTGCACTCTGTGGACTCACTGTACTGCATCCCCAGTGGTGACAGTGCACTCTCTGGACTCACTGCAGTGCATCCACAGTGGTGCCAGTGCACTCACTGGACTCACTGCAGTGCATCCCCAGTGGTGCCAGAGCACTCTCTGCACTCACTGCACTGCATCCCCAGTGGTGCCAGTGCACTCTCTGGACTCACTGCACTGCATCCCCAGTGGTGCCAGTGCATTCTCTGGACTCACTGCAGTGCATCCCCAGTGGTGCCAGTGCAATCTCTGGACTCACTGCAGTGCATCCCCAGTGGTGCCAGTGCACACTCTGGACTCACTGCACTGCATCCCCAGTGGTGCCAGTGCACTCTCTGGACTCACTGCACTGCATCCCCAGTGTTCACAGTGCACTCTCTGCACTCACTACACTGCATCCCCAGTGGTGTCAGTGCACTCTCTGGACTCACTGCACTGCATCCCCAGTGGTGCCAGTGCACTCTGTGGACTCACTGCACTGCATCCCCAGTGGTGTCAGTGCACTCTCTGGACTCACTGCACTGCATCCCCAGTGGTGCCAGTGCACTCTCTGGACTCACTGCACTGCATCCCCAGTGGAGCCCGTGCACTCTCTGGACTCACTGTACTGCATCCCCAGTGTTGCCAGTGCACTCTCTGGAGTAACTGCAGTGCATCCCCAGTGGTGCCAAAGCACTCTCTGGACTCCCGGCACCGCATCCCCAGTGGTGCCAGTGCACTCTCTGGGCTCACTGCAGTGCATCCCCAGTGGTGCCAGTGCACTCTCTTGACTCACTGCACTGCATCCCCAGTGGTGCCAGTGTACTCACTGGACTCACTGCACTGCATTCCCCAGTGGTGTTAGTGCACTCTCTGGACTCACTGCAGTACATCCCCAGTGGTGCCAGTGCACTCTCTGGACTCACTGAAGTGCATTCTCAGTGGTTCCTGTGCACTCTGTGGACTCACTGCAGTGCATCCCCAGTGGTGCCAGTGCGCTCTCTGGACTCACTGCAGTGCATCCCCAGTGGTGCCAGTGCACTCTCTGGACTCACTGCACTGCATCCCCAGTGCTGCCAGTGCACTCTCTGGACTCACTGCACTGCATCCCCAGTGGTGCCAGTGCACTCTATGGACTCACTGCAGTGCATCCCCAGTGGTGCCAGTGAACTCTCTGGACTCACTGCACTGCATCCCCAGTGGTGCCACTGCACTCTCTGGACTCACTGCAGTGCATCCCCAGTGGTGCCAGTGCACTCTCTGGACTCACTGCAGTGCATCCCCACTGCTGCCAGTGCACTCTCTGGACTCACAGCAGTGCATCCCCAGTGGTGCCAGTGCACTCTCTGGACTCACTGCACTGCATCCCCAGTGGTGCCAATGCACTCTCTGGACTCACTGCACTGCATCCCCAGTGGTGCCAGTGCACTCTCTGGACTCACTGCACTGCATCCCAAGTGGTGCCAGTGCACTCTCTGGACTCACTGCACTGCATCCCCAGTGCTGCCAGTGCACTCTCTCGAGTCAGTGTACTACATTCCCAGTGCTGCCAGTGCGCTCACTGGACTCACTGTACTGCATCATCAGTGGTGCCAGTGCACTCTCTGGAGTGACTGCAGTGCATCCCCAGTGGTGCCAGTGCACTCTCTGGACTCACTGCACTGCATCCCCGGTGGTGCCAATGCACTCTCTGGACTCACTGCACTGCATCCCCAGTGGTGCCAGTGCACTCACTGGACTCACTGCACTGCATCCCAAGTGGTACCAGTGCACTCTCTGGACTCACTGCACTGCATCCCCAGTGGTGCCAGTGCACTCTCTCGAGTCACTGCACTACATCCCCAGTGGTGCCAGTGCACTCACTGGACTCACTGTACTGCATTGCATCCCCAGTGGTGCCAGTGCACTCTCTGGACTCACTGCAGTGCATCCCCAGTGGTGCCAGTGCACTCTTTGGACTCACTGAAGTGCATTCTCAGTGGTGCCTGTGCACTCTCTGGACTCACTGCACTGCATCCCCAGTGGTGCCAGTGCACTCTCTGGACTCACTGAAGTGCATTCTCAGTGGTGCCAGTGCACTCTCTGGACTCACTGCAGTGCATCCCCAGTGGTGCCAGCACACTCACTGGACTCACTGCACTGCATCCCCAGTGGTGCCAGTGCACTCTCTGGACTCACTGCACTGCATCCCCAGTGGTGCCAGTGCACTCTCTGGACTCACTGCACTGCATCCCCAGTGCTGCCTGTGCACTCTCTGCACTCACTGCACTGCATCCCCAGTGGTGTCACTGCACTCTCTGGACTCACTGCACTGCATCCCCAGTTGTGCCAGTGCACTCTCTGCACTCACTGCACTGCATACCCAGTGGTGCCAGTGCACTCACTGGACTCACTGCAGTGCATTCCCTCTGGTGCCAGTGCACTCTCTGGACTCACTGCAGTGCATCCCCAGTGGTGCCAGTGCACTCTCTGGACTCACTGCACTGCATCCCCAGTGGTGCCAGTGCACTCTCTGGACTCACTGCAGTGCATCACCTGTGGTGCCAGTGCACTCTCTGGACTCACTGAAGTGCATCCCCAGTGGTGCCAGTGCACTCTCTGGACTCACTGCACTGCAACCCCAGTGTTGCCAGTGCACTCTCTGGACTCACTGCACTGCATCCCCAGTGGTGCCATTGCACTCTCTGGACTCACTTCAGTGCATCCCCAGTGGTGCCAGAGCACTCTCTGGACTCACTGCACTGCATCCCCAGTGGTGCCAGTGCACTCTCTGGACTCACTGCACTGCAGCCCCAGTGGTGCCAGTGCACTCTCTGGACTCACTGAAGTGCAACCCCAGTATTGCCAGTGCACTCTCTGGACTCACTGCACTGCATCCCCAGTGCTGCCAGTGCACTCTCTGGACTCACTGCACTGCATCCCCAGTGGTGCCACTGCACTCTCTGGACTCACTGCACTGCATGTCCAGTGGTGCCAGTGCACTCTCTGCACTCACTGCACTGCATCCCCAGTGGTGCCAGTGCACTCTCTGGACTCACTGCAGTGCATTCCCTCTGGAGCCAGTGCACTCTCTGGACTCACTGCAGTGCATCCCCAGTGGTGGCAGTGCACTCTCTGGACTCACTGCAGTGCATCCCCAGTGGTGCCAGTGCACTCTCTGGACTCACTGCAGTGCATCACCAGTGGTGCCAGTGCACTCTCTGGACTCACTGAAGTGCATCCCCAGTGGTGCCAGTGCACTCTGTGGACTCACTGCACTGCATCCCCAGTGGTGCCAGTGCACTCTCTGGACTCACTGCACTGCATCCCCAGTGGTGCCAGAGCACTCTCTGGACTCACTGCACTGCATCCTCTGTGCTGCCAGTGCACTCTCTGGACTCACTGCACTGCATCCCCAGTGGTGCCAGTGCACTCTCTGTACTCACTGTACTGCATCCCCAGTGGAGCGCGTGCACTCTCTGGACTCACTGAAGTGCATCCCCAGTGGTGCCAGTGCACTCTCTGGACTCACTGCACTGCATCCCCAGTGGTGCTAGTGCACTCTGTGGACTCACTGCAGTGCATCCCCAGTGGTGCCAGTGCACTCTCTGGACTCACTGAAGGGCATTCTCAGTGGTGCCAGTGCACTCTCTGGACTCACTGCAGTGTTTCCCCAGTGGTGCCAGTACACTCACTGGAGTAACTGCAGTGCATCCCCAGTGGTGCCAGTGCACTCTCTGGACTCACCGCACCGCATCCCCAGTGGTGCCAGTGCACTCTCTGGACTCACTGCAGTGCATCACCTGTGGTGCCAGTGCACTCTCTGGACTCACTGAAGTGCATCCCCAGTGGTGCCAGTGCAATCTCTGGACTCACTGCACTGCATTCCCAGTCGTGCCAGTGCACACTCTGGACTCACTGGACTGCATCCCCAGTGGTGCCAGTGCACTCTCTGGACTCACTGCACTGCAACCCCAGTGTTGCCAGTGCACTCTCTGGACTCACTGCACTGCATCCCCAGTGGTGCCAGTGCACTCTCTGGACTCACTTCAGTGCATCCCCAGTGGTGCCAGAGCACTCTCTGGACTCACTGCACTGCATCCCCAGTGGTGCCAGTGCACTCTCTGGACTCACTGCACTGCAGCCCCAGTGGTGCCAGTGCACTCTCTGGACTCACTGCACTGCATCCCCAGTATTGCCAGTGCACTCTCTGGACTCACTGCACTGCATCCCCAGTGCTGCCAGTGCACTCTCTGGACTCACTGCACTGCATCCCCAGTGGTGCCACTGCACTCTCTGGACTCACTGCACTGCATGTCCAGTGGTGCCAGTGCACTCTCTGCACTCACTGCACTGCATCCCCAGTGGTGCCAGTGCACTCTGTGGACTCACTGCAGTGCATTCCCTCTGGAGCCAGTGCACTCTCTGGACTCACTGCAGTGCATCCCCAGTGGTGGCAGTGCACTCTCTGGACTCACTGCAGTGCATCCCCAGTGGTGCCAGTGCACTCTCTGGACTCACTGCAGTGCATCACCAGTGGTGCCAGTGCACTCTCTGGACTCACTGAAGTGCATCCCCAGTGGTGCCAGTGCACTCTCTGGACTCACTGCACTGCATCCCCAGTGGTGCCAGTGCACTCTCTGGACTCACTGCACTGCATCCCCAGTGGTGCCAGTGCACTCTCTGTACTCACTGTACTGCATCCCCAGTGGAGCGCGTGCACTCTCTGGACTCACTGAAGTGCATCCCCAGTGGTGCCAGTGCACTCTCTGGACTCACTGCACTGCATCCCCAGTGGTGCTAGTGCACTCTGTGGACTCACTGCAGTGCATTCCCAGTGGTGCCAGTGCACTCTCTGGACTCACTGAAGTGCATCCCCAGTTGTGCCAGTGCACTCTCTGGACTCAATGCACTGCATCCCCAGTGGTGCCAGTGCACTCTCTGGACTCAGTGCACTGCATCCCCAGTGGTGCCAGTGCAATCTCTGGACTCACTGTAGTGCTTCCCCAGTTGTGCCAGTGCACTCTCTGGACTCACTGCAGTGCATCCCCAGTGGTGCCAGTGCACTCTCTGGACTCACTGTACTGCATCACCAGTGGTGCCAGTGCACTCTCTGGACTCACTGCAGTGCATTCCCTCTGGTGCCAGTGCACTCTCTGGACTCACTGCACTGCATCCCCAGTGGTGCCAGTGCACTCTCTGGACTCACTGCACTGCATCCCCAGTGGTGCCAGTGCATTCTCTGGACTCACTGCAGTGCATCCCCAGTGGTGCCAGTGCACACTCTGGACTCACTGCACTGCATCCCCAGTGGTGCCAGTGCACTCTCTGGACTCACTGCACTGCATCCCCAGTGTTCACAGTGCACTCTCTGCACTCACTACACTGCATCCCCAGTGGTGTTAGTGCACTCTCTGGACTCACTGCACTGCATCCCCAGTGGTGCCAGTGCACTCTGTGGACTCACTGCACTGCATCCCCAGTGGAGCCCGTGCACTCTCTGGACTCACTGCACTGCATCCCCAGTGTTGCCAGTGCACTCTCTGGAGTAACTGCAGTGCATCCCCAGTGGTGCCAAAGCACTCTCTGGACTCACTGCAGTGCATCCCCAGTGGTGCCAGTGCACTCTCTTGACTCACTGCACTGCATCCCCAGTGGTGCCAGTGTACTCACTGGACTCACTGCACTGCATTCCCCAGTGGTGTTAGTGCACTCTCTGGACTCACTGCAGTGCATCCCCAGTGGTGCCAGTGCACTCTCTGGACTCACTGAAGTGCATTCTCAGTGGTTCCAGTGCACTCTGTGGACTCACTGCAGTGCATCCCCAGTGGTGCCAGTGCGCTCTCTGGACTCACTGCAGTGCATCCCCAGTGGTGCCAGTGCACTCTCTGGACTCACTGCACTGCATCCCCAGTGCTGCCAGTGCACTCTCTGGACTCACTGCACTGCATCCCCAGTGGTGCCAGTGCACTCTATGGACTCACTGCAGTGCATCCCCAGTGGTGCCAGTGAACTCTCTGGACTCACTGCACTGCATCCCCAGTGGTGCCACTGCACTCTCTGGACTCACTGCAGTGTTTCCCCAGTGGTGCCAGTACACTCACTGGACTGACAGCACTGCATCCCCAGTGGTGCCAGTGCACTCTCTGGATTCACCGCACCGCATCCCCAGTGGTGCCAGTGCACTCTCTGGACTCACTGCAGTGCATCACCTGTGGTGCCAGTGCACTCTCTGGACTCACTGAAGTGCATCCCCAGTGGTGCCAGTGCAATCTCTGGACTCACTGCACTGCATTCCCAGTCGTGCCAGTGCACACTCTGGACTCACTGGACTGCATCCCCAGTGGTGCCAGTGCACTCTCTGGACTCACTGCACTGCATCCCCAGTGGTGCCAGTGCACTCTCTGGACTCACTTCAGTGCATCCCCAGTGGTGCCAGAGCACTCTCTGGACTCACTGCACTGCATCCCCAGTGGTGCCAGTGCACTCTCTGGACTCACTGCACTGCAGCCCCAGTGGTGCCAGTGCACTCTCTGGACTCACTGCACTGCGTCCCCAGTATTGCCAGTGCACTCTCTGGACTCACTGCACTGCATCCCCAGTGCTGCCAGTGCACTCTCTGGACTCACTGCACTGCATCCCCAGTGGTGCCACTGCACTCTCTGGACTCACTGCACTGCATGTCCAGTGGTGCCAGTGCACTCTCTGCACTCACTGCACTGCATCCCCAGTGGTGCCAGTGCACTCTGTGGACTCACTGCAGTGCATTCCCTCTGGAGCCAGTGCACTCTCTGGACTCACTGCAGTGCATCCCCAGTGGTGGCAGTGCACTCTCTGGACTCACTGCAGTGCATCCCCAGTGGTGCCAGTGCACTCTCTGGACTCACTGCAGTGCATCACCAGTGGTGCCAGTGCACTCTCTGGACTCACTGAAGTGCATCCCCAGTGGTGCCAGTGCACTCTCTGGACTCACTGCACTGCATCCCCAGTGGTGCCAGTGCACTCTCTGGACTCACTGCACTGCATCCCCAGTGGTGCCAGTGCACTCTCTGGACTCACTGCACTGCATCCCCAGTGGTGCCAGTGCACTCTCTGTACTCAGTGTACTGCATCCCCAGTGGAGCGCGTGCACTCTCTGGACTCACTGAAGTGCATCCCCAGTGGTGCCAGTGCACTCTCTGGACTCACTGCACTGCATCCCCAGTGGTGCTAGTGCACTCTGTGGACTCACTGCAGTGCATTCCCAGTGGTGCCAGTGCACTCTCTGGACTCACTGAAGTGCATCCCCAGTTGTGCCAGTGCACTCTCTGGACTCAATGCACTGCATCCCCAGTGGTGCCAGTGCACTCTCTGGACTCAGTGCACTGCATCCCCAGTGGTGCCAGTGCAATCTCTGGACTCACTGTAGTGCTTCCCCAGTTGTGCCAGTGCACTCTCTGGACTCACTGCAGTGCATCCCCAGTGGTGCCAGTGCACTCTCTGGACTCACTGTACTGCATCACCAGTGGTGCCAGTGCACTCTCTGGACTCACTGCAGTGCATCCCCAGTGGTGCCAGTGCACTCTCTGGACTCACTGCACTGCAGCCCCGGTGGTGCCAGTGCAATCTCTGGACTCACTGCACTGCATCCCCAGTGGTGCCAGTGCACTCTCTGGACTCACTGCACTGCATCTCCAGTTTTGCCAGTGAAGTCTTTGGACTCACTGCACTGCATCCCCAGTGGTGCCAGTGCACTCTCTGGAGTCACTGAAGTGCATCCCCAGTGGTGCCAGTGCACTCTCTGGACTCACTGCACTGCATGCCCAGTGGTGCCAGTGCACTCTCTGGACTCACTGTACTGCATCCCCACTGGTACCAGTGCACTCTGTGGACTCACTGTACTGCATCCCCAGTGGTGACAGTGCACTCTCTGGACTCACTGCAGTGCATTCCCTCTGGTGCCAGTGCACTCACTGGACTCACTGCAGTGCATTCCCTCTGGTGCCAGTGCACTCTCTGGACTCACTGCACTGCATCCCCAGTGGTGCCAGTGCACTCTCTGGACTCACTGCACTGCATCCCCAGTGGTGCCAGTGCATTCTCTGGACTCACTGCAGTGCATCCCCAGTGGTGCCAGTGCACACTCTGGACTCACTGCACTGCATCCCCAGTGGTGCCAGTGCACTCTATGGACTCACTGCACTGCATCCCCAGTGTTCACAGTGCACTCTCTGGACTCACTGCAGTGCATCCCCAGTGGTGCCAGTGCACTCTCTGGGCTCACTGCAGTGCATCCCCAGTGGTGCCAGTGCACTCTCTTGACTCACTGCACTGCATCCCCAGTGGTGCCAGTGTACTCACTGGACTCACTGCACTGCATTCCCCAGTGGTGTTAGTGCACTCTCTGGACTCACTGCACTGCATCCCCAGTGGTGCCAGTGCACTCTCTGGACTCACTGAAGTGCATTCTCAGTGGTTCCAGTGCACTCTGTGGACTCACTGCAGTGCATCCCCAGTGGTGCCAGTGCGCTCTCTGGACTCACTGCAGTGCATCCCCAGTGGTGCCAGTGCACTCTCTGGACTCACTGCACTGCATCCCCAGTGCTACCAGTGCACTCTCTGGACTCACTGCACTGCATCCCCAGTGGTGCCAGTGCACTCTATGGACTCACTGCAGTGCATCCCCAGTGGTGCCAGTGAACTCTCTGGACTCACTGCACTGCATCACCAGTGGTGCCACTGCACTCTCTGGACTCACTGCAGTGCATCCCCAGTGGTGCCAGTGCACTCTCTGGACTCACTGCAGTGCATCCCCACTGCTGCCAGTGCACTCTCTGGACTCACAGCAGTGCATCCCCAGTGGTGCCAGTGCACTCTCTGGACTCACTGCAGTGCATCCCCAGTGGTGCCAATGCACTCTCTGGACTCACTGCACTGCATCCCCAGTGGTGCCAGTGCACTCTCTGGACTCACTGCACTGCATCCCAAGTGGTACCAGTGCACTCTCTGGACTCACTGCACTGCATCCCCAGTGGTGCCAGTGCACTCTCTCGAGTCACTGCACTACATCCCCAGTGGTGCCAGTGCAGTCACTGGACTCACTGTACTGCATTCCCAGTGGTGCTAGTGCACTCTCTGGACTCACTGCAGTGCATCCCCAGTGGTGCCAGTGCACTCTTTGGACTCACTGAAGTGCATTCTCAGTGGTGCCTGTGCACTCTCTGGACTCACTGCACTGCATCCCCAGTGGTGCCAGTGCACTCTCTGGACTCACTGAAGTGCATTCTCAGTGGTGCCAGTGCACTCTCTGGACTCACTGCAGTGCATCCCCAGTGGTGCCAGTACACTCACTGGACTCACTGCACTGCATCCCCAGTGGTGCCAGTGCACTCTCTGGACTCACTGCACTGCATCCCCAGTGGTGCCAGTGCACTCTCTGGACTCACTGCACTGCATCCCCATTGCTGCCTGTGCACTCTCTGCACTCACTGCGCTGCATCCCCAGTGGTGTCACTGCACTCTCTGGACTCACTGCACTGCATCCCCAGTTGTGCCAGTGCACTCTCTGCACTCACTGCACTGCATACCCAGTGGTGCCAGTGCACTCACTGGACTCACTGCAGTGCATTCCCTCTGGTGCCAGTGCACTCTCTGGACTCACTGCAGTGCATCACCTGTGGTGCCAGTGCACTCTCTGGACTCACTGAAGTGCATCCCCAGTGGTGCCAGTGCAATCTCTGGACTCACTGCACTGCATTCCCAGTCGTGCCAGTGCACACTCTGGACTCACTGGACTGCATCCCCAGTGGTGCCAGTGCACTCTCTGGACTCACTGCACTGCAACCCCAGTGTTGCCAGTGCACTCTCTGGACTCACAGCACTGCATCCCCAGTGGTGCCAGTGCACTCTCTGGACTCACTTCAGTGCATCCCCAGTGGTGCCAGAGCACTCTCTGGACTCACTGCACTGCAGCCCCAGTGGTGCCAGTGCACTCTCTGGACTCACTGCACTGCAGCCCCAGTGGTGCCAGTGCACTCTCTGGACTCACTGCACTGCATCCCCAGTATTGCCAGTGCACTCTCTGGACTCACTGCACTGCATCCCCAGTGCTGCCAGTGCACTCTCTGGACTCACTGCACTGCATCCCCAGTGGTGCCACTGCACTCTCTGGACTCACTGCACTGCATGTCCAGTGGTGCCAGTGCACTCTCTGCACTCACTGCACTGCATCCCCAGTGGTGCCAGTGCACTCACTGGACTCCCTGCAGTGCATTCCCTCTGGAGCCAGTGCACTCTCTGGACTCACTGAAGTGCATCCCCAGTGGTGCCAGTGCACTCTGTGGACTCACTGCACTGCATCCCCAGTGGTGCCAGTGCACTCTCTGGACTCACTGCACTGCATCCCCAGTGGTGCCTGAGCACTCTCTGGACTCACTGCACTGCATCCTCTGTGCTGCCAGTGCACTCTCTGGACTCACTGCACTGCATCCCCAGTGGTGCCAGTGCACTCTCTGTACTCACTGTACTGCATCCCCAGTGGAGCGCGTGCACTCTCTGGACTCACTGAAGTGCATCCCCAGTGGTGCCAGTGCACTCTCTGGACTCACTGCACTGCATCCCCAGTGGTGCTAGTGCACTCTGTGGACTCACTGCAGTGCATCCCCACTGGTGCCAGTGCACTCTCTGGACTCACTGAAGGGCATTCTCAGTGGTGCCAGTGCACTCTCTGGACTCACTGCAGTGTTTCCCCAGTGGTGCCAGTACACTCACTGGACTGACTGCACTGCATCCCCAGTGGTGCCAGTGCACTCTCTGGACTCACCGCACCGCATCCCCAGTGGTGCCAGTGCACTCTCTGGAGTAACTGCAGTGCATCCCCAGTGGTGCCAGTGCACTCTCTGGACTCACTGCACTGCATCCCCAGTGGTGCCAGTGCACTCTCTGGACTCACTGCACTGCAGCCCCAGTGGTGCCAGAGCACTCTCTGGACTCACTGCAGTGCATCCCCAGTGGTGCCAGTGCACTCTCTGGACTCACTGCACTGCATCCCCAGTGGTGCCAGTGCACTCTCTGCACTCACTGCACTGCATCCCCAGTGGTGCCAGTGCACTCTCTGGACTCCCGGCACCGCATCCCCAGTGGTGCCAGTGCACTCTCTGGGCTCACTGCAGTGCATCCACAGTGGTGCCAGTGCACTCTCTGGACTCACTGCACTGCATCCCCAGAGGTGCCAGTGCACTCACTGGATTCACTGCACTGCATCCCCAGTGGTGCTAGTGCACTCTCTGGACTCACTGCAGTGCATCCCCAGTGGTGCCAGTGCACTCTCTGGACTCACTGAAGTGCATTCTCAGTGGTGCCAGTGCACTCTGTGGACTCACTGCAGTGCATCCCCAGTGGTGCCAGTGCGCTCTCTGGACTCACTGCAGTGCATCCCCAGTGGTGCCAGTGCACTCTCTGGACTCACTGCACTGCATCCCCAGTGCTGCCAGTGCACTCTCTGGACTCACTGCACTCCATCCCCACTGGTGCCAGTGCACTCTCTGGACTCACTGCACTGCATCCCCAGTGGTGCCAGTGCGCTCTCTGGAGTCACAGCACTGCATCCCCAGTGGTGCCAGTGCAATCTCTGGACTCACTGCACTGCATCCCCAGTGGTGCCAGTGCACTCTCTGGACTCACTGAAGTGCATCCCCATTGGTGCCATTGCACTCTCTGCACTCACTGCACTGCATACCCAGTGGTGCCAGTGCACTCACTGGACTGACTGCACTGCATCCCCAGTGGTGCCAGTGCGCTCTCCGGAGTCACAGCACTGCATCCCCAGTGGTGCCAGTGCACTCACTGGACACACTGTACTGCATCACAGGTGGTGCCAGTGCACTCTCCGCACTCACTGCACAGCATCCCCAGTGGTGCCAGTGCATTCACTGGGCTCACTGGACTGCATCACCAGTGGTGCCAGTGCACTCTCTGGACTCACTGCACTGCATCCCCAGTGGTGCCAGTGCACTCTCTGGACTCACTGCACTGCATCCCCAGTGGTGCCAGTGCAGTCTCTGGACTCACTGCAGTGCATCCCCAGTGGTGACAGAGCACTCTCTGGACTCACTGCACTGCATCCCCAGTGGTGCCAGTGCACTCTCTGGACTCACTGCACCGCATCCCCAGTGGTGTCAGTACACTCTCTGGACTCAGTGAAGTGCATCCCCAGTGGTGCCAGTGCACTCTCTGGACTCACTAAACTGCATCACCAGTGGTGCCAGTGCACTCTCTGGACTCACTGCACTGCATCCCCAGTGGTGCCAGTGCAATCTCTGGACTCACTGTAGTGCATCCCCAGTGGTGCCAGTGCACTCTCTGGACTCACTGCAGTGCATCCCCAGTGGTGCCAGTGCACTCTCTGGACTCACTGCAGTGCATCCCCAGTGGTGCCAGTGCACTCTCTGGACTCACTGCACTGCATCCCCAGTGGTGCCAGTGCACTCTCTGCACTCAATGCACTGCATTCCCAGTGGTGCCAGTGAAGTCTCTGGACTCACTGCACTGCATCCCCAGTGGTGCCAGTGCACTCTCTGGACTCACTGCACTGCATCCCCAGTGGTGCCAGTGCACTCTCTGGACTCACTGCACTGCATCCCCAGTGGTGCCAGTGCACTCTCTGGACGCACTGCACTGCATCCCCAGTGGTGCCAGTGCACTCTCTCGAGTCACTGCACTACATCCCCAGTAGTGCCAGTGCACTCACTGGACTCACTGTACTGCATCATTGGTGGTGCCAGTGCACTCTCTGGACTCACTTCACTGCATCCCCAGTGGTGCCAGTGCACTCTCTGGACTCACTGCACTAATGGCCCAGTGGTACCAGTGCACTCACTGGACTCACTGTACTGCATCACCAGTGGTGCCAGTGCACTCTCTGGACTCACTGCACTGCATCCCCAGTGGTTCCAGTGCATTCAATGGACTCACTGTACTGCATCTCCAGTGGTGCCAGTGCACTCTCTGGACTCACTGCACTGCATTCCCAGTGGTGCCAGTGAGCTCTCTGGACTCACTGCTCTGCATCCCCAGTGGTGCCAGTGTACTCACAGGATTCACTGCACTGCATCCCCAGTGGTGCTAGTGCACTCTCTGGACTCACTGCACTGCATCCCCAGTGGTGCCAGTGCACTCTCTGGACTCACTGCAGTGCATTCTCAGTGGTGCCAGTGCACTCTCTGGGCTCACTGAAGCGCATCCCCAGTGGTGCCAGTACACTCACTGGACTCACTGCACTGCATCCCCAGCGGTGCCAGTGCACTCTCTGGACTCATTGAAGTGCATTCTCAGTGGTGCCAGTGCACTCTCTGGACTCACTGTAGTGCATCCCCAGTGGTGCCAGTGCACTCTCTGGACTCACTGCAGTGCATCCCCAGTGGTGCCAGTGCACTCTCTGCACTCATTTCACTGCATCCCCAGTGGTGCCAGTGCACTCTCTGGACTCTCTGCACTGCATCCACAGTGGTGCCAGTGAAGTCTTTGGACTCACTGCACTGCATCCCCAGTGTTGCCAGTGCACTCTGTGGAGTCACTCAAGTGCATCCCCAGTGGTGCCAGTGCACTCTCTGGACTCACTGCACTGCATGTCAAGTGGTGCCAGTGCACTCTCTGGACTCACTGTACTGCATCCCCACTGGTGCCAGTGCACTATGTGGACTCACTGTACTGCATCCCCAGTGGTGCCAGTGCACTCTCTGGACTAACTGCAGTGCATCCCCAGTGGTGCCAGTGCACTCTCTGGACTAACTGGAGTGCATCCCCAGTGGTGCCAGTGCACTGTCTGGACTCACTGCAGTGCATCCCCAGTGGTGTCAGTGCACTCTCTGGACTCACTGCAGTGCACCCGCAGTGGTTCCAGTGCACTCACTGGACTGACTGCACTGCATCCCCAGTGGTGCCTGTGCGCTCTCTGGAGTCACAGCACTGCATCCCCAGTGGTGCCAGTGCACTCACTGGACTCACTGCACTGCATCACAGGTGGTGCCAGTGCACTCTCTGGACTCACTACAGTGAATCCCCGGTGGTGCCAGTGTACTCTCTGCAGTCACTGCACTGCATCCCCAGTGGTGCCAGTGCACTCACTGGACTCACTGGACTGCATCCCCAGTGGTGCCAGTGAACTCTCTGGACTCACTGCACTGCATCCCCAGTGGTGCCAGTGTACTCTCTGGACTCACTGAAGTGCATCCCCAGTGGTGCCAGAGCACTCTCTGGACTCACTGCACTGCATCCCCAGTGGTGCCAGTGCACTCTCTGGACTCACTGCACTGCATCCCCAGTGGTGTCAGTGCACTCTCTGGACTCACTGAAGTGCATCCCCAGTTGTGCCAGTGCACTCTCTGGACTCAATGCACTGCATCCCCAGTGGTGCCAGTGCACTCTCTGGACTCAGTGCACTGCATCCCCAGTGGTGCCAGTGCAATCTCTGGACTCACTGTAGTGCTTCCCCAGTGGTGCCAGTGCACTCTCTGGACTCACTGCAGTGCATCCCCAGTGGTGCCAGTGCACTCTCTGGACTCACTGTACTGCATCACCAGTGGTGCCAGTGCACTCTCTGGACTCACTGCAGTGCATCCCCAGTGGTGCCAGTGCACTCTCTGGACTCACTGCACTGCAGCCCCGGTGGTGCCAGTGCAATCTCTGGACTCACTGCACTGCATCCCAAGTGGTGCCAGTGCACTCTCTGGACTCACTGCACTGCATCTCCAGTTTTGCCAGTGAAGTCTTTGGACTCACTGCACTGCATCCCCAGTGGTGCCAGTGCACTCTCTGGAGTCACTGAAGTGCATCCCCAGTGGTGCCAGTGCACTCTCTGGACTCACTGCACTGCATGCCCAGTGGTGCCAGTGCACTCTCTGGACTCACTGTACTGCATCCCCACTGGTACCAGTGCACTCTGTGGACTCACTGTACTGCATCCCCAGTGGTGACAGTGCACTCTCTGGACTCACTGCAGTGCATCCACAGTGGTGCCAGTGCACTCACTGGACTCACTGCAGTGCATTCCCTCTGGTGCCAGTGCACTCTCTGGACTCACTGCACTGCATCCCCAGTGGTGCCAGTGCACTCTCTGGACTCACTGCACTGCATCCCCAGTGGTGCCAGTGCATTCTCTGGACTCACTGCAGTGCATGCCCGGTGGTGCCAGTGCAATCTCTGGACTCACTGCAGTGCATCCCCAGTGGTGCCAGTGCACACTCTGGACTCACTGCACTGCATCCCCAGTGGTGCCAGTGCACTCTCTGGACTCACTGCACTGCATCCCCAGTGTTCACAGTGCACTCTCTGCACTCATAACACTGCATCCCCAGTGGTGCCAGTGCACTCTCTGGACTCACTGCAGTGCATCCCCAGTGGTGCCAGTGCACTCTCTGGACTCACTGTACTGCATCCCCAGTGGTGTCAGTGCACTCTCTGGACTCAATGCACTGCATCCCCAGTGGTGCCAGTGCACTCTCTGGACTCACTGCACTGCATCCCCAGTGGAGCCCGTGCACTCTCTGGACTCACTGTACTGCATCCCCAGTGTTGCCAGTGCACTCTCTGGAGTAACTGCAGTGCATCCCCAGTGGTGCCAAAGCACTCTCTGGACTCCCGGCACCGCATCCCCAGTGGTGCCAGTGCACTCTCTGGACTCACTGAAGTGCATTCTCAGTGGTTCCAGTGCACTCTGTGGACTCACTGCAGTGCATCCCCTTTGGTGCCAGTGCGCTCTCTGGACTCACTGCAGTGCATCCCCAGTGGTGCCAGTGCACTCTCCGGACTCACTGCACTGCATCCCCAGTGGTGCCAGTGTACTCTCTGCAGTCACTGCACTGCATCCCCAGTGGTGCCAGTGCACTCACTGGACTCACTGGACTGCATCCCCAGTGGTGCCAGTGAACTCTCTGGACTCACTGCACTGCATCCCCAGTGGTGCCAGTGCACTCTCTGGACGCACTGCACTGCATCCCCAGTGGAGCCAGTGCACTCTCTCGAGTCACTGCACTACATCCCCAGTAGTGCCAGTGCACTCACTGGACTCACTGTACTGCATCATTGGTGGTGCCAGTGCACTCTCTGGACTCACTTCACTGCATCCCCAGTGGTGCCAGTGCACTCTCTGGACTCACTGCACTAATGGCCCAGTGGTACCAGTGCACTCACTGGACTCACTGTACTGCATCTCCAGTGGTGCCAGTGCACTCTCTGGACTCACTGCACTGCATCCCCAGTGGTGCCAGTGAGCTCTCTGGACTCACTGCTCTGCATCCCCAGTGGTGCCAGTGTACTCACTGGATTCACTGCCCTGCATCCCCAGTGGTGCTAGTGCACTCTCTGGACTCACTGCAGTGCATCCCCAGTGGTGCCAGTGCACTCTCTGGACTCACTGAAGTGCATTCTCAGTGGTGCCAGTGCACTCTCTGGGCTCACTGAAGCGCATCCCCAGTGGTGCCAGTACACTCACTGGACTCACTGCACTGCATCCCCAGTGGTGCCAGTGCACTCTCTGGACTCATTGAAGTGCATTCTCAGTGGTGCCAGTGCACTCTCTGGACTCACTGTAGTGCATCCCCAG
Source organism: Anser brachyrhynchus (assembly GCF_964034855.1). Taxonomy (NCBI): domain Eukaryota; kingdom Metazoa; phylum Chordata; class Aves; order Anseriformes; family Anatidae; genus Anser; species Anser brachyrhynchus. The sequence goes on from NC_137703.1 coordinate 28,400,571, forward strand.
TGGTGCCAGTGCACTCTCTGGACTCACTGCAGTGCATCCCCAGTGGTGCCAGTGCACTCTCTGCACTCACTTCACTGCATCCCCAGTGGTGCCAGTGCACTCTCTGGACTCTCTGCACTGCATCCACAGTGGTGCCAGTGAAGTCTTTGGACTCACTGCACTGCATCCCCAGTGTTGCCAGTGCACTCTGTGGAGTCACTCAAGTGCATCCCCAGTGGTGCCAGTGCACTCTCTGGACTCACTGCACTGCATGTCAAGTGGTGCCAGTGCACTCTCTGGACTCACTGTACTGCATCCCCACTGGTGCCAGTGCACTATGTGGACTCACTGTACTGCATCCCCAGTGGTGCCAGTGCACTCTCTGGACTAACTGCAGTGCATCCCCAGTGGTGCCAGTGCACTCTCTGGACTAACTGCAGTGCATCCCCAGTGGTGCCAGTGAACTGTCTGGACTCACTGCAGTGCATCCCCTGTGGTGTCAGTGCACTCTCTGGACTCACTGCACTGCACCCCCAGTGGTGCCAGTGCACTCACTGGACTGACTGCACTGCATCCCCAGTGGTGCCAGTGCGCTCTCTGGAGTCACAGCACTGCATCCCTAGTGGTGCCAGTGCACTCACTGGACTCACTGCACTGCATCACAGGTGGTGCCAGTGCACTCTCTGGACTCACTGCAGTGAATCCCCGGTGGTGCCAGTGTACTCTCTGCAGTCACTGCACTGCATCCCCAGTGGTGCCAGTGCACTCACTGGACTCACTGGACTGCATCCCCAGTGGTGCCAGTGAACTCTCTGGACTCACTGCACTGCATCCCCAGTGGTGCCAGTGTACTCTCTGGACTCACTGAAGTGCATCCCCAGTGGTGCCAGAGCACTCTCTGGACTCACTGCACTGCATCCCCAGTGGTGCCAGTGCACTCTCTGGACTCACTGCACTGCATCCCCAGTGGTGTCAGTGCACTCTCTGGACTTACTGAAGTGCATCCCCAGTTGTGCCAGTGCACTCTCTGGACTCAATGCACTGCATCCCCAGTGGTGCCAGTGCACTCTCTGGACTCAGTGCACTGCATCCCCAGTGGTGCCAGTGCAATCTCTGGACTCACTGTAGTGCTTCCCCAGTGGTGCCAGTGCACTCTCTGGACTCACTGCAGTGCATCCCCAGTGGTGCCAGTGCACTCTCTGGACTCAGTGTACTGCATCCCCAGTGGTGCCAGTGCACTCTCTGGACTCACTGCAGTGCATCCCCAGTGGTGCCAGTGCACTCTCTGGACTCACTGTACTGCAGCCCCGGTGGTGCCAGTGCAATCTCTGGACTCACTGCACTGCATCCCAAGTGGTGCCAGTGCACTCTCTGGACTCACTGCACTGCATCTCCAGTTTTGCCAGTGAAGTCTTTGGACTCACTGCACTGCATCCCCAGTGGTGCCAGTGCACTCTCTGGAGTCACTGAAGTGCATCCCCAGTGGTGCCAGTGCACTCTCTGGACTCACTGCACTGCATGCCCAGTGGTGCCAGTGCACTCTCTGGACTCACTGTACTGCATCCCCACTGGTACCAGTGCACTCTGTGGACTCACTGTACTGCATCCCCAGTGGTGACAGTGCACTCTCTGGACTCACTGCAGTGCATCCACAGTGGTGCCAGTGCACTCACTGGACTCACTGCAGTGCATTCCCTCTGGTGCCAGTGCACTCTCTGGACTCACTGCACTGCATCCCCAGTGGTGCCAGTGCACTCTCTGGACTCACTGCACTGCATCCCCAGTGGTGCCAGTGCATTCTCTGGACTCACTGCAGTGCATCCCCGGTGGTGCCAGTGCAATCTCTGGACTCACTGCAGTGCATCCCCAGTGGTGCCAGTGCACACTCTGGACTCACTGCACTGCATCCCCAGTGGTGCCAGTGCACTCTCTGGACTCACTGCACTGCATCCCCAGTGTTCACAGTGCACTCTCTGCACTCATAACACTGCATCCCCAGTGGTGCCAGTGCACTCTCTGGACTCACTGCAGTGCATCCCCAGTGGTGCCAGTGCACTCTCTGGACTCACTGTACTGCATCCCCAGTGGTGTCAGTGCACTCTCTGGACTCACTGCACTGCATCCCCAGTGGTGCCAGTGCACTCTCTGGACTCACTGCACTGCATCCCCAGTGGAGCCCGTGCACTCTCTGGACTCACTGTACTGCATCCCCAGTGTTGCCAGTGCACTCTCTGGAGTAACTGCAGTGCATCCCCAGTGGTGCCAAAGCACTCTCTGGACTCCCGGCACCGCATCCCCAGTGGTGCCAGTGCACTCTCTGGGCTCACTGCAGTGCATCCCCAGTGGTGCCAGTGCACTCTCTTGACTCACTGCACTGCATCCCCAGTGGTGCCATTGTACTCACTGGACTCACTGCACTGCATTCCCCAGTGGTGTTAGTGCACTCTCTGGACTCACTGCAGTGCATCCCCAGTGGTGCCAGTGCACTCTCTGGACTCACTGAAGTGCATTCTCAGTGGTTCCAGTGCACTCTGTGGACTCACTGCAGTGCATCCCCAGTGGTGCCAGTGCGCTCTCTGGACTCACTGCAGTGCATCCCCAGTGGTGCCAGTGCACTCTCTGGACTCACTGCACTGCATCCCCAGTGCTGCCAGTGCACTCTCTGGACTCACTGCACTGCATCCCCAGTGGTGCCAGTGTACTCTCTGCAGTCACTGCACTGCATCCCCAGTGGTGCCAGTGCACTCACTGGACTCACTGGACTGCATCCCCAGTGGTGCCAGTGAACTCTCTGGACTCACTGCACTGCATCCCCAGTGGTGCCAGTGTACTCTCTGGACTCACTGAAGTGCATCCCCAGTGGTGCCAGAGCACTCTCTGGACTCACTGCACTGCATCCCCAGTGGTGCCAGTGCACTCTCTGGACTCACTGCACTGCATCCCCAGTGGTGTCAGTGCACTCTCTGGACTCACTGAAGTGCATCCCCAGTTGTGCCAGTGCACTCTCTGGACTCAATGCACTGCATCCCCAGTGGTGCCAGTGCACTCTCTGGACTCAGTGCACTGCATCCCCAGTGGTGCCAGTGCAATCTCTGGACTCACTGTAGTGCTTCCCCAGTTGTGCCAGTGCACTCTCTGGACTCACTGCAGTGCATCCCCAGTGGTGCCAGTGCACTCTCTGGACTCACTGTACTGCATCACCAGTGGTGCCAGTGCACTCTCTGGACTCACTGCAGTGCATTCCGAGTGGTGCCAGTGCACTCTCTGGACTCACTGCACTGCAGCCCCGGTGGTGCCAGTGCAATCTCTGGACTCACTGCACTGCATCCCAAGTGGTGCCAGTGCACTCTCTGGACTCACTGCACTGCATCTCCAGTTTTGCCAGTGAAGTCTTTGGACTCACTGCACTGCATCCCCAGTGGGGACAGTGCACTCTCTGAACTCACTGAAGTGCATCCCCAGTGGTGCCAGTGCACTCTCTGGACTCACTGCACTGCATGCCCAGTGGTGCCAGTGCACTCTCTGGACTCACTGTACTGCATCCCCACTGGTACCAGTGCACTCTGTGGACTCACTGTACTGCATCCCCAGTGGTGACAGTGCACTCTCTGGACTCACTGCAGTGCATCCACAGTGGTGCCAGTGCACTCACTGGACTCACTGCAGTGCATTCCCTCTGGTGCCAGTGCACTCTCTGGACTCACTGCACTGCATCCCCAGTGGTGCCAGTGCACTCTCTGGACTCACTGCACTGCATCCCCAGTGGTGCCAGTGCATTCTCTGGACTCACTGCAGTGCATCCCCGGTGGTGCCAGTGCAATCTCTGGACTCACTGCAGTGCATCCCCAGTGGTGCCAGTGCACACTCTGGACTCACTGCACTGCATCCCCAGTGGTGCCAGTGCACTCTCTGGACTCACTGCACTGCATCCCCAGTGTTCACAGTGCACTCTCTGCACTCATAACACTGCATCCCCAGTGGTGCCAGTGCACTCTCTGGACTCACTGCAGTGCATCCCCAGTGGTGCCAGTGCACTCTCTGGACTCACTGTACTGCATCCCCAGTGGTGTCAGTGCACTCTCTGGACTCACTGCAGTGCATCCCCAGTGGTGCCAGTGCACTCTCTGGACTCACTGCACTGCATACCCAGTGGAGCCCGTGCACTCTCTGGACTCACTGTACTGCATCCCCAGTGTTGCCAGTGCACTCTCTGGAGTAACTGCAGTGCATCCCCAGTGGTGCCAAAGCACTCTCTGGACTCCCGGCACCGCATCCCCAGTGGTGCCAGTGCACTCTCTGGGCTCACTGCAGTGCATCCCCAGTGGTGCCAGTGCACTCTCTTGACTCACTGCACTGCATCCCCAGTGGTGCCAGTGTACTCACTGGACTCACTGCACTGCATTCCCCAGTGGTGTTAGTGCACTCTCTGGACTCACTGCAGTGCATCCCCAGTGGTGCCAGTGCACTCTCTGGACTCACTGAAGTGCATTCTCAGTGGTTCCAGTGCACTCTGTGGACTCACTGCAGTGCATCCCCAGTGGTGCCAGTGCGCTCTCTGGACTCACTGCAGTGCATCCCCAGTGGTGCCAGTGCACTCTCTGGACTCACTGCACTGCATCCCCAGTGCTGCCAGTGCACTCTCTGGACTCACTGCACTGCATCCCCAGTGGTGCCAGTGCACTCTATGGACTCACTGCAGTTCATCCCCAGTGGTGCCAGTGCACTCTCTGGACTCACTGCACTGCATCCCCAGTGGTGCCAGTGAACTCTCTGGACTCACTGCAGTGCATCCCCAGTGGTGCCAGTGCACTCTCTGGACTCACTGCAGTGCATCCCCACTGCTGCCAGTGCACTCTCTGGACTCACAGCAGTGCATCCCCAGTGGTGCCAGTGCACTCTCTGGACTCACTGCACTGCATCCCCAGTGGTGCCAATGCACTCTCTGGACTCACTGCACTGCATCCCCAGTGGTGCCAGTGCACTCTCTGGACTCACTGCACTGCATCCCAAGTGGTGCCAGTGCACTCTCTGGACTCACTGCACTGCATCCCCAGTGCTGCCAGTGCACTCTCTCGAGTCACTGCACTACATTCCCAGTGGTGCCAGTGCGCTCACTGGACTCACTGTACTGCATCATCAGTGGTGCCAGTGCACTCTCTGGAGTGACTGCAGTGCATCCCCAGTGGTGCCAGTGCACTCTCTGGACTCACTGCACTGCATCCCCAGTGGTGCCAATGCACTCTCTGGACTCACTGCACTGCATCCCCAGTGGTGCCAGTGCACTCACTGGACTCACTGCACTGCATCCCCAGTGGTACCAGTGCACTCTCTGGACTCACTGCACTGCATCCCCAGTGGTGCCAGTGCACTCTCTCGAGTCACTGCACTACATCCCCAGTGGTGCCAGTGCACTCACTGGACTCACTGTACTGCATCCCCAGTGGTGCCAGTGTACTCTCTGCAGTCACTGCACTGCATCCCCAGTGGTGCCAGTGCACTCACTGGACTCACTGGACTGCATCCCCAGTGGTGCCAGTGAACTCTCTGGACTCACTGCACTGCATCCCCAGTGGTGCCAGTGTACTCTCTGGACTCACTGAAGTGCATCCCCAGTGGTGCCAGAGCACTCTCTGGACTCACTGCACTGCATCCCCAGTGGTGCCAGTGCACTCTCTGGACTCACTGCACTGCATCCCCAGTGGTGTCAGTGCACTCTCTGGACTCACTGAAGTGCATCACCAGTTGTGCCAGTGCACTCTCTGGACTCAATGCACTGCATCCCCAGTGGTGCCAGTGCACTCTCTGGACTCAGTGCACTGCATCCCCAGTGGTGCCAGTGCAATCTCTGGACTCACTGTAGTGCTTCCCCAGTTGTGCCAGTGCACTCTCTGGACTCACTGCAGTGCATCCCCAGTGGTGCCAGTGCACTCTCTGGACTCACTGTACTGCATCACCAGTGGTGCCAGTGCACTCTCTGGACTCACTGCAGTGCATCCCCAGTGGTGCCAGTGCACTCTCTGGACTCACTGCACTGCAGCCCCGGTGGTGCCAGTGCAATCTCTGGACTCACTGCACTGCATCCCCAGTGGTGCCAGTGCACTCTCTGGACTCACTGCACTGCATCTCCAGTTTTGCCAGTGAAGTCTTTGGACTCACTGCACTGCATCCCCAGTGGTGCCAGTGCACTCTCTGGAGTCACTGAAGTGCATCCCCAGTGGTGCCAGTGCACTCTCTGGATTCACTGCACTGCATGCCCAGTGGTGCCAGTGCACTCTCTGGACTCACTGTACTGCATCCCCACTGGTACCAGTGCACTCTGTGGACTCACTGTACTGCATCCCCAGTGGTGACAGTGCACTCTCTGGACTCACTGCAGTGCATCCACAGTGGTGCCAGTGCACTCTCTGGACTCACTGCACTGCATCCCCAGTGGTGCCAGTGCATTCTCTGGACTCACTGCTGTGCATCCCCAGTGGTGCCAGTGCAATCTCTGGACTCACTGCAGTGCATCCCCAGTGGTGCCAGTGCACACTCTGGACTCACTGCACTGCATCCCCAGTGGAGCCCGTGCACTCTCTGGACTCACTGTACTGCATCCCCAGTGTTGCCAGTGCACTCTCTGGAGTAACTGCAGTGCATCCCCAGTGGTGCCAAAGCACTCTCTGGACTCCCGGCACCGCATCCCCAGTGGTGCCAGTGCACTCTCTGGGCTCACTGCAGTGCATCCCCAGTGGTGCCAGTGCACTCTCTTGACTCACTGCACTGCATCCCCAGTGGTGCCAGTGTACTCACTGGACTCACTGCACTGCATTCCCCAGTGGTGTTAGTGCACTCTCTGGACTCACTGCAGTACATCCCCAGTGGTGCCAGTGCACTCTCTGGACTCACTGAAGTGCATTCTCAGTGGTTCCTGTGCACTCTGTGGACTCACTGCAGTGCATCCCCAGTGGTGCCAGTGCACTCTCTGGACTCACTGCAGTGCATCCCCAGTGGTGCCAGTGCACTCTCTGGACTCACTGCACTGCATCCCCAGTGCTGCCAGTGCACTCTCTGGACTCACTGCACTGCATCCCCAGTGGTGCCAGTGCACTCAATGGACTCACTGCAGTGCATCCCCAGTGGTGCCAGTGAACTCTCTGGACTCACTGCACTGCATCCCCAGTGGTGCCACTGCACTCTCTGGACTCACTGCAGTGCATCCCCAGTGGTGCCAGTGCACTCTCTGGACTCACTGCAGTGCATCCCCACTGCTGCCAGTGCACTCTCTGGACTCACAGCAGTGCATCCCCAGTGGTGCCAGTGCACTCTCTGGACTCACTGCACTGCATCCCCAGTGGTGCCAGTGCACTCTCTGGACTCACTGCACTGCATCCCCAGTGGTGCCAGTGCACTCTCTGGACTCACTGCACTGCATCCCCAGTGCTGCCTGTGCACTCTCTGCACTCACTGCACTGCATCCCCAGTGGTGTCACTGCACTCTCTGGACTCACTGCACTGCATCCCCAGTTGTGCCAGTGCACTCTCTGCACTCACTGCACTGCATACCCAGTGGTGCCAGTGCACTCACTAGACTCACTGCAGTGCATTCCCTCTGGTGCCAGTGCACTCTCTGGACTCACTGCAGTGCATCCCCAGTGGTGCCAGTGCACTCTCTGGACTCACTGCACTGCATCCCCAGTGGTGCCAGTGCACTCTCTGGACTCACTGCAGTGCATCACCTGTGGTGCCAGTGCACTCTCTGGACTCACTGCACTGCAACCCCAGTGTTGCCAGTGCACTCTCTGCACTCACTGCACTGCATCCCCAGTGGTGCCAGTGCACTCTCTGGACTCACTTCAGTGCATCCCCAGTGGTGCCAGAGCACTCTCTGGACTCACTGCACTGCATCCCCAGTGGTGCCAGTGCATTCTCTGGACTCACTGCACTGCAGCCCCAGTGGTGCCAGTGCACTCTCTGGACTCACTGAAGTGCATCCCCAGCATTGCCAGTGCACTCTCTGGACTCACTGCACTGCATCCCCAGTGCTGCCAGTGCACTCTCTGGACTCACTGCACTGCATCCCCAGTGGTGCCACTGCACTCTCTGGACTCACTGCACTGCATGTCCAGTGGTGCCAGTGCACTCTCTGCACTCACTGCACTGCATCCCCAGTGGTGCCAGTGCACTCTCTGGACTCACTGCAGTGCATTCCCTCTGGAGCCAGTGCACTCTCTGGACTCACTGCAGTGCATCCCCAGTGGTGGCAGTGCACTCTCTGGACTCACTGCACTGCATCCCCAGTGGTGCCAGTGCACTCTCTGGACTCACTGCAGTGCATCACCTGTGGTGCCAGTGCACTCTCTGGACTCACTGAAGTGCATCCCCAGTGGTGCCAGTGCACTCTGTGGACTCACTGCACTGCATCCCCAGTGGTGCCAGTGCACTCTCTGGACTCACTGCACTGCAACCCCAGTGGTGCCAGAGCACTCTCTGGACTCACTGCACTGCATCCTCTGTGCTGCCAGTGCACTCTCTGGACTCACTGCACTGCATCCCCAGTGGTGCCAGTGCACTCTCTGTACTCACTGTACTGCATCCCCAGTGGTGCCAGTGCACTCAATGGACTCACTGCAGTGCATCCCCAGTGGTGCCAGTGAACTCTCTGGACTCACTGCACTGCATCCCCAGTGGTGCCACTGCACTCTCTGGACTCACTGCAGTGCATCCCCAGTGGTGCCAGTGCACTCTCTGGACTCACTGCAGTGCATCCCCACTGCTGCCAGTGCACTCTCTGGACTCACAGCAGTGCATCCCCAGTGGTGCCAGTGCACTCTCTGGACTCACTGCACTGCATCCCCAGTGGTGCCAGTGCACTCTCTGGACTCACTGCACTGCATCCCCAGTGGTGCCAGTGCACTCTCTGGACTCACTGCACTGCATCCCCAGTGCTGCCTGTGCACTCTCTGCACTCACTGCACTGCATCCCCAGTGGTGTCACTGCACTCTCTGGACTCACTGCACTGCATCCCCAGTTGTGCCAGTGCACTCTCTGCACTCACTGCACTGCATACCCAGTGGTGCCAGTGCACTCACTAGACTCACTGCAGTGCATTCCCTCTGGTGCCAGTGCACTCTCTGGACTCACTGCAGTGCATCCCCAGTGGTGCCAGTGCACTCTCTGGACTCACTGCACTGCATCCCCAGTGGTGCCAGTGCACTCTCTGGACTCACTGCAGTGCATCACCTGTGGTGCCAGTGCACTCTCTGGACTCACTTCACTGCATCCCCAGTGGTGCCAGTGCACTCTCTGGACTCACTGCACTGCAACCCCAGTGTTGCCAGTGCACTCTCTGGACTCACTGCACTGCATCCCCAGTGGTGCCAGTGCACTCTCTGGACTCACTTCAGTGCATCCCCAGTGGTGCCAGAGCACTCTCTGGACTCAGTGCACTGCATCCCCAGTGGTGCCAGTGCATTCTCTGGACTCACTGCACTGCAGCCCCAGTGGTGCCAGTGCACTCTCTGGACTCACTGAAGTGCATCCCCAGCATTGCCAGTGCACTCTCTGGACTCACTGCACTGCATCCCCAGTGCTGCCAGTGCACTCTCTGGACTCACTGCACTGCATCCCCAGTGGTGCCACTGCACTCTCTGGACTCACTGCACTGCATGTCCAGTGGTGCCAGTGCACTCTCTGCACTCACTGCACTGCATCCCCAGTGGTGCCAGTGCACTCTCTGGACTCACTGCAGTGCATTCCCTCTGGAGCCAGTGCACTCTCTGGACTCACTGCAGTGCATCCCCAGTGGTGGCAGTGCACTCTCTGGACTCACTGCACTGCATCCCCAGTGGTGCCAGTGCACTCTCTGGACTCACTGCAGTGCATCACCTGTGGTGCCAGTGCACTCTCTGGACTCACTGAAGTGCATCCCCAGTGGTGCCAGTGCACTCTGTGGACTCACTGCACTGCATCCCCAGTGGTGCCAGTGCACTCTCTGGACTCACTGCACTGCAACCCCAGTGGTGCCAGAGCACTCTCTGGACTCACTGCACTGCATCCTCTGTGCTGCCAGTGCACTCTCTGGACTCACTGCACTGCATCCCCAGTGGTGCCAGTGCACTCTCTGTACTCACTGTACTGCATCCCCAGTGGAGCGCGTGCACTCTCTGGACTCACTGAAGTGCATCCCCAGTGGTGCCAGTGCACTCTCTGGACTCACTGCACTGCATCCCCAGTGGTGCTAGTGCACTCTGTGGACTCACTGCAGTGCATCCCCAGTGGTGCCAGTGCACTCTCTGGACTCACTGAAGGGCATTCTCAGTGGTGCCAGTGCACTCTCTGGACTCACTGCAGTGTTTCCCCAGTGGTGCCAGTACACTCACTGGACTGACTGCACTGTATCCCCAGTGGTGCCAGTGCACTCTCTGGACTCACCGCACCGCATCCCCAGTGGTGCCAGTGCACTCTCTGGACTCACTGCAGTGCATCACCTGTGGTGCCAGTGCACTCTCTGGACTCACTGAAGTGCATCCCCAGTGGTGCCAGTGCAATCTCTGGACTCACTGCACTGCATTCCCAGTCGTGCCAGTGCACACTCTGGACTCACTGGACTGCATCCCCAGTGGTGCCAGTGCACTCTCTGGACTCACTGCACTGCAACCCCAGTGTTGCCAGTGCACTCTCTGGACTCACTGCACTGCATCCCCAGTGGTGCCAGTGCACTCTCTGGACTCACTTCAGTGCATCCCCAGTGGTGCCAGAGCACTCTCTGGACTCACTGCACTGCATCCCCAGTGGTGCCAGTGCACTCTCTGGACTCACTGCACTGCAGCACCAGTGGTGCCAGTGCACTCTCTGGACTCACTGCACTGCATCCCCAGTATTGCCAGTGCACTCTCTGGACTCACTGCACTGCATCCCCAGTGCTGCCAGTTCACTCTCTGGACTCACTGCACCGCATCCCCAGTGGTGCCACTGCACTCTCTGGACTCACTGCACTGCATGTCCAGTGGTGCCAGTGCACTCTCTGCACTCACTGCACTGCATCCCCAGTGGTGCCAGTGCACTCACTGGACTCACTGCAGTGCATTCCCTCTGGAGCCAGTGCACTCTCTGGACTCACTGCAGTGCATCCCCAGTGGTGGCAGTGCACTCTCTGGACTCACTGCAGTGCATCCCCAGTGGTGCCAGTGCACTCTCTGGACTCACTGCAGTGCATCACCAGTGGTGCCAGTGCACTCTCTGGACTCACTGAAGTGCATCCCCAGTGGTGCCAGTGCACTCTGTGGACTCACTGCACTGCATCCCCAGTGGTGCCAGTGCACTCTCTGGACTCACTGCACTGCATCCCCAGTGGTGCCAGAGCACTCTCTGGACTCACTGCACTGCATCCTCTGTGCTGCCAGTGCACTCTCTGGACTCACTGCACTGCATCCCCAGTGGTGCCAGTGCACTCTCTGTACTCACTGTACTGCATCCCCAGTGGAGCGCGTGCACTCTCTGGACTCACTGAAGTGCATCCCCAGTGGTGCCAGTGCACTCTCTGGACTCACTGCACTGCATCCCCAGTGGTGCTAGTGCACTCTGTGGACTCACTGCAGTGCATCCCCACTGGTGCCAGTGCACTCTCTGGACTCACTGAAGTGCATCCCCAGTTGTGCCAGTGCACTCTCTGGACTCAATGCACTGCATCCCCAGTGGTGCCAGTGCACTCTCTGGACTCAGTGCACTGCATCCCCAGTGGTGCCAGTGCAATCTCTGGACTCACTGTAGTGCTTCCCCAGTTGTGCCAGTGCACTCTCTGGACTCACTGCAGTGCATCCCCAGTGGTGCCAGTGCACTCTCTGGACTCACTGTACTGCATCACCAGTGGTGCCAGTGCACTCTCTGGACTCACTGCAGTGCATCCCCAGTGGTGCCAGTGCACTCTCTGGACTCACTGCACTGCAGCCCCGGTGGTGCCAGTGCAATCTCTGGACTCACTGCACTGCATCCCCAGTGGTGCCAGTGCACTCTCTGGACTCACTGCACTGCATCTCCAGTTTTGCCAGTGAAGTCTTTGGACTCACTGCACTGCATCCCCAGTGGTGCCAGTGCACTCTCTGGAGTCACTGAAGTGCATCCCCAGTGGTGCCAGTGCACTCTCTGGACTCACTGCACTGCATGCCCAGTGGTGCCAGTGCACTCTCTGGACTCACTGTACTGCATCCCCACTGGTACCAGTGCACTCTGTGGACTCACTGTACTGCATCCCCAGTGGTGACAGTGCACTCTCTGGACTCACTGCAGTGCATCCACAGTGGTGCCAGTGCACTCACTGGACTCACTGCAGTGCATTCCCTCTGGTGCCAGTGCACTCTCTGGACTCACTGCACTGCATCCCCAGTGGTGCCAGTGCACTCTCTGGACTCACTGCACTGCATCCCCAGTGGTGCCAGTGCATTCTCTGGACTCACTGCAGTGCATCCCCAGTGGTGCCAGTGCAATCTCTGGACTCACTGCAGTGCATCCCCAGTGGTGCCAGTGCACACTCTGGACTCACTGCACTGCATCCCCAGTGGTGCCAGTGCACTCTCTGGACTCACTGCACTGCATCCCCAGTGTTCACAGTGCACTCTCTGCACTCACTACACTGCATCCCCAGTGGTGTCAGTGCACTCTCTGGACTCACTGCACTGCATCCCCAGTGGTGCCAGTGCACTCTGTGGACTCACTGCACTGCATCCCCAGTGGTGTCAGTGCACTCTCTGGACTCACTGCAGTGCATCCCCAGTGGTGCCAGTGCACTCTCTGGACTCACTGCACTGCATCCCCAGTGGAGCCCGTGCACTCTCTGGACTCACTGTACTGCATCCCCAGTGTTGCCAGTGCACTCTCTGGAGTAACTGCAGTGCATCCCCAGTGGTGCCAAAGCACTCTCTGGACTCCCGGCACCGCATCCCCAGTGGTGCCAGTGCACTCTCTGGGCTCACTGCAGTGCATCCCCAGTGGTGCCAGTGCACTCTCTTGACTCACTGCACTGCATCCCCAGTGGTGCCAGTGTACTCACTGGACTCACTGCACTGCATTCCCCAGTGGTGTTAGTGCACTCTCTGGACTCACTGCAGTGCATCCCCAGTGGTGCCAGTGCACTCTCTGGACTCACTGAAGTGCATTCTCAGTGGTTCCAGTGCACTCTGTGGACTCACTGCAGTGCATCCCCAGTGGTGCCAGTGCGCTCTCTGGACTCACTGCAGTGCATCCCCAGTGGTGCCAGTGCACTCTCTGGACTCACTGCACTGCATCCCCAGTGCTGCCAGTGCACTCTCTGGACTCACTGCACTGCATCCCCAGTGGTGCCAGTGCACTCTATGGACTCACTGCAGTGCATCCCCAGTGGTGCCAGTGAACTCTCTGGACTCACTGCACTGCATCCCCAGTGGTGCCACTGCACTCTCTGGACTCACTGCAGTGCATCCCCACTGCTGCCAGTGCACTCTCTGGACTCACAGCAGTGCATCCCCAGTGGTGCCAGTGCACTCTCTGGACTCACTGCACTGCATCCCCAGTGGTGCCAATGCACTCTCTGGACTCACTGCACTGCATCCCCAGTGGTGCCAGTGCACTCTCTGGACTCACTGCACTGCATCCCAAGTGGTGCCAGTGCACTCTCTGGACTCACTGCACTGCATCCCCAGTGCTGCCAGTGCACTCTCTCGAGTCACTGCACTACATTCCCAGTGCTGCCAGTGCGCTCACTGGACTCACTGTACTGCATCATCAGTGGTGCCAGTGCACTCTCTGGAGTGACTGCAGTGCATCCCCAGTGGTGCCAGTGCACTCTCTGGACTCACTGCACTGCATCCCCAGTGGTGCCAATGCACTCTCTGGACTCACTGCACTGCATCCCCAGTGGTGCCAGTGCACTCACTGGACTCACTGCACTGCATCCCAAGTGGTACCAGTGCACTCTCTGGACTCACTGCACTGCATCCTCAGTGGTGCCAGTGCACTCTCTCGAGTCACTGCACTACATCCCCAGTGGTGCCAGTGCACTCACTGGACTCACTGTACTGCATTCCCAGTGGTGCTAGTGCACTCTCTGGACTCACTGCAGTGCATCCCCAGTGGTGCCAGTGCACTCTTTGGACTCACTGAAGTGCATTCTCAGTGGTGCCTGTGCACTCTCTGGACTCACTGCACTGCATCCCCAGTGGTGCCAGTGCACTCTCTGGACTCACTGAAGTGCATTCTCAGTGGTGCCAGTGCACTCTCTGGACTCACTGCAGTGCATCCCCAGTGGTGCCAGTACACTCACTGGACTCACTGCACTGCATCCCCAGTGGTGCCAGTGCACTCTCTGGACTCACTGCACTGCATCCCCAGTGCTGCCTGTGCACTCTCTGCACTCACTGCACTGCATCCCCAGTGGTGTCACTGCACTCTCTGGACTCACTGCACTGCATCCCCAGTTGTGCCAGTGCACTCTCTGCACTCACTGCACTGCATACCCAGTGGTGCCAGTGCACTCACTGGACTCACTGCAGTGCATTCCCTCTGGTGCCAGTGCACTCTCTGGACTCACTGCACTGCATCACCTGTGGTGCCAGTGCACTCTCTGGACTCACTGAAGTGCATCCCCAGTGGTGCCAGTGCAATCTCTGGACTCACTGCACTGCATTCCCAGTCGTGCCAGTGCACACTCTGGACTCACTGGACTGCATCCCCAGTGGTGCCAGTGCACTCTCTGGACTCACTGCACTGCAACCCCAGTGTTGCCAGTGCACTCTCTGGACTCACTGCACTGCATCCCCAGTGGTGCCAGTGCACTCTCTGGACTCACTTCAGTGCATCCCCAGTGGTGCCAGAGCACTCTCTGGACTCACTGCACTGCATCCCCAGTGGTGCCAGTGCACTCTCTGGACTCACTGCACTGCAGCCCCAGTGGTGCCAGTGCACTCTCTGGACTCACTGCACTGCATCCCCAGTATTGCCAGTGCACTCTCTCGACTCACTGCACTGCATCCCCAGTGCTGCCAGTGCACTCTCTGGACTCACTGCACTGCATCCCCAGTGGTGCCACTGCACTCTCTGGACTCACTGCACTGCATGTCCAGTGGTGCCAGTGCACTCTCTGCACTCACTGCACTGCATCCCCAGTGGTGCCAGTGCACTCACTGGACTCACTGCAGTGCATTCCCTCTGGAGCCAGTGCACTCTCTGGACTCACTGCAGTGCATCCCCAGTGGTGGCAGTGCACTCTCTGGACTCACTGCAGTGCATCCCCAGTGGTGCCAGTGCACTCTCTGGACTCACTGCAGTGCATCACCAGTGGTGCCAGTGCACTCTCTGGACTCACTGAAGTGCATCCCCAGTGGTGCCAGTGCACTCTGTGGACTCACTGCACTGCATCACCAGTGGTGCCAGTGCACTCTCTGGACTCACTGCACTGCATCCCCAGTGGTGCCAGAGCACTCTCTGGACTCACTGCACTGCATCCTCTGTGCTGCCAGTGCACTCTCTGGACTCACTGCACTGCATCCCCAGTGGTGCCAGTGCACTCTCTGTACTCACTGTACTGCATCCCCAGTGGAGCGCGTGCACTCTCTGGACTCACTGAAGTGCATCCCCAGTGGTGCCAGTGCACTCTCTGGACTCACTGCACTGCATCCCCAGTGGTGCTAGTGCACTCTGTGGACTCACTGCAGTGCATCCCCACTGGTGCCAGTGCACTCTCTGGACTCACTGAAGGGCATTCTCAGTGGTGCCAGTGCACTCTCTGGACTCACTGCAGTGTTTCCCCAGTGGTGCCAGTACACCCACTGGACTGACTGCACTGCATCCCCAGTGGTGCCAGTGCACTCTCTGGACTCACCGCACCGCATCCCCAGTGGTGCCAGTGCACTCTCTGGAGTAACTGCAGTGCATCCCCAGTGGTGCATGTGCACTCTCTGGACTAACTGCACTGCATCCCCAGTGGTGCCAGTGCACTCTCTGGACTCACTGCACTGCAGCCCCAGTGGTGCCAGAGCACTCTCTGGACTCACTGCAGTGCATCCCCAGTGGTGCCAGTGCACTCTCTGGACTCACTGCACTGCATCCCCAGTGGTGCCAGTGCACTCTCTGCACTCACTGCACTGCATCCCCAGTGGTGCCAGTGCACTCTCTGGACTCCCGGCACCGCATCCCCAGTGGTGCCAGTGCACTCTCTGGGCTCACTGCAGTGCATCCCCAGTGGTGCCAGTGCACTCTCTGGACTCACTGCACTGCATCCCCAGTGGTGCCAGTGCACTCACTGGATTCACTGCACTGCATCCCCAGTGGTGCTAGTGCACTCTCTGGACTCACTGCAGTGCATCCCCAGTGGTGCCAGTGCACTCTCTGGACTCACTGAAGTGCATTCTCAGTGGTGCCAGTGCACTCTGTGGACTCACTGCAGTGCATCCCCAGTGGTGCCAGTGCGCTCTCTGGACTCACTGCAGTCCATTCCCAGTCGTGCCAGTGCACTCTCTGGACTCACTGCACTGCATCCCCAGTGCTGCCAGTGCACTCTCTGGACTCACTGCACTGCATCCCCAGTTGTGCCAGTGCACTCTCTGCACTCACTGCACTGCATACCCAGTGGTGCCAGTGCACTCACTGGACTCACTGCAGTGCATTCCCTCTGGTGCCAGTGCACTCTCTGGACTCACTGCACTGCATCACCTGTGGTGCCAGTGCACTCTCTGGACTCACTGAAGTGCATCCCCAGTGGTGCCAGTGCAATCTCTGGACTCACTGCACTGCATTCCCAGTCGTGCCAGTGCACACTCTGGACTCACTGGACTGCATCCCCAGTGGTGCCAGTGCACTCTCTGGACTCACTGCACTGCAACCCCAGTGTTGCCAGTGCACTCTCTGGACTCACTGCACTGCATCCCCAGTGGTGCCAGTGCACTCTCTGGACTCACTTCAGTGCATCCCCAGTGGTGCCAGAGCACTCTCTGGACTCACTGCACTGCATCCCCAGTGGTGCCAGTGCACTCTCTGGACTCACTGCACTGCAGCCCCAGTGGTGCCAGTGCACTCTCTGGACTCACTGCACTGCATCCCCAGTATTGCCAGTGCACTCTCTGGACTCACTGCACTGCATCCCCAGTGCTGCCAGTGCACTCTCTGGACTCACTGCACTGCATCCCCAGTGGTGCCACTGCACTCTCTGGACTCACTGCACTGCATGTCCAGTGGTGCCAGTGCACTCTCTGCACTCACTGCACTGCATCCCCAGTGGTGCCAGTGCACTCACTGGACTCACTGCAGTGCATTCCCTCTGGAGCCAGTGCACTCTCTGGACTCACTGCAGTGCATCCCCAGTGGTGGCAGTGCACTCTCTGGACTCACTGCAGTGCATCCCCAGTGGTGCCAGTGCACTCTCTGGACTCACTGCAGTGCATCACCAGTGGTGCCAGTGCACTCTCTGGACTCACTGAAGTGCATCCCCAGTGGTGCCAGTGCACTCTGTGGACTCACTGCACTGCATCACCAGTGGTGCCAGTGCACTCTCTGGACTCACTGCACTGCATCCCCAGTGGTGCCAGAGCACTCTCTGGACTCACTGCACTGCATCCTCTGTGCTGCCAGTGCACTCTCTGGACTCACTGCACTGCATCCCCAGTGGTGCCAGTGCACTCTCTGTACTCACTGTACTGCATCCCCAGTGGAGCGCGTGCACTCTCTGGACTCACTGAAGTGCATCCCCAGTGGTGCCAGTGCACTCTCTGGACTCACTGCACTGCATCCCCAGTGGTGCTAGTGCACTCTGTGGACTCACTGCAGTGCATCCCCACTGGTGCCAGTGCACTCTCTGGACTCACTGAAGGGCATTCTCAGTGGTGCCAGTGCACTCTCTGGACTCACTGCAGTGTTTCCCCAGTGGTGCCAGTACACTCACTGGACTGACTGCACTGCATCCCCAGTGGTGCCAGTGCACTCTCTGGACTCACCGCACCGCATCCCCAGTGGTGCCAGTGCACTCTCTGGAGTAACTGCAGTGCATCCCCAGTGGTGCCAGTGCACTCTCTGGACTAACTGCACTGCATCCCCAGTGGTGCCAGTGCACTCTCTGGACTCACTGCACTGCAGCCCCAGTGGTGCCAGAGCACTCTCTGGACTCACTGCAGTGCATCCCCAGTGGTGCCAGTGCACTCTCTGGACTCACTGCACTGCATCCCCAGTGGTGCCAGTGCACTCTCTGCACTCACTGCACTGCATCCCCAGTGGTGCCAGTGCACTCTCTGGACTCCCGGCACCGCATCCCCAGTGGTGCCAGTGCACTCTCTGGGCTCACTGCAGTGCATCCCCAGTGGTGCCAGTGCACTCTCTGGACTCACTGCACTGCATCCCCAGTGGTGCCAGTGCACTCACTGGATTCACTGCACTGCATCCCCAGTGGTGCTAGTGCACTCTCTGGACTCACTGCAGTGCATCCCCAGTGGTGCCAGTGCACTCTCTGGACTCACTGAAGTGCATTCTCAGTGGTGCCAGTGCACTCTGTGGACTCACTGCAGTGCATCCCCAGTGGTGCCAGTGCGCTCTCTGGACTCACTGCAGTCCATTCCCAGTCGTGCCAGTGCACTCTCTGGACTCACTGCACTGCATCCCCAGTGCTGCCAGTGCACTCTCTGGACTCACTGCACTGCATCCCCAGTGGTGCCAGTGCACTCTCTGCACTCACTGCACTGCATCCCCAGTGGTGCCAGTGCACTCTCTGGACTCATTGCACTGCATCCCCAGTGGTGCCAGTGCACTCTCTGGACTCACTGCACTGCATCCCCAGTGGTACCAGTGCACTCTGTGGACTCACTGCAGTGCATCCCCAGTGGTGCCAGTGCACTCTCTGGACTCACTGCACTGCATCCCCAGTGGTGCCAATGCACTCTCTGGACTCACTGCACTGCATCCCCAGTGGTGCCAGTGCACTCTCTGGACTCACTGAAGTGCATCCCCAGTGGTGCCAGTGCACTCTCTGGACTCACTGCAGTGCATCACCAGTGGTGCCAGTGCACTCTCTGGACTCACTGAAGTGCATCCCCAGTGGTGCCAGTGCACTCTCTGGACTCACTGCACTGCATCCCCAGTGGTGCCAGTGCACTCTCTGGACTCACTGCAGTGCATCCCCAGTGGTGCCAGTGCACTCTCTTGACTCACTGCACTGCATCCCCAGTGGTGCCAGTGTACTCACTGGACTCACTGCACTGCATTCCCCAGTGGTGTTAGTGCACTCTGTGGACTCACTGCAGTGCATCCCCAGTGGTGCCAGTGCGCTCTCTGGACTCACTGCAGTGCATCCCCAGTGGTGCCAGTGCACTCTCTGGACTCACTGCACTGCATCCCCAGTGCTGCCAGTGCACTCTCTGGACTCACTGCACTGCATCCCCAGTGGTGCCAGTGCACTCTCTGGACTCACTGCAGTGCATCCCCAGTGGTGCCAGTGCACTCTCTGGACTCACTGCACTGCATCCCCAGTGGTGCCACTGCACTCTCTGGACTCACTGCAGTGCATCCCCAGTGGTGCCAGTGCACTCTCTGGACTCACTGCACTGCATCCCCACTGCTGCCAGTGCACTCTCTGGACTCACTGCACTGTATCCCCAGTGGTGCCAGTGCACTCTCTGGACTCACTGCACTGCATCCCCAGTGGTGCCAATGCACTCTCTGGACTCACTGCACTGCATCCCCAGTGGTGCCAGTGCACTCTCTGGACTCACTGCACTGCATCCCAAGTGGTGCCAGTGCACTCTCTGGACTCACTGCACTGCATCCCCAGTGGTGCCAGTGCACTCTCTCGAGTCACTGCACTACATCCCCAGTGGTGCCAGTACGCTCACTGGACTCACTGTACTGCCTCATCAGTGGTGCCAGTGCACTCTCTGGAGTGACTGCAGTGCATCCCCAGTGGTGCCAGTGCACTCTCTGGACTCACTGCACCGCATCCCCATTGGTGCCAGTGCACTCTCTGGACTCACTGCAGTGCAACCCCAGTGTTGCCAGTGCACTCTCTGGACTCACTGCACTGCATCCCCAGTGGTGCCAGTGCACTCTCTGGACTCACTTCAGTGCATCCCCAGTGGTGCCAGAGCACTCTCTGGACTCACTTCAGTGCATCCCCAGTGGTGCCAGAGCACTCTCTGGACTCACTGCACTGCATCCCCAGTGGTGCCAGTGCACTCTCTGGACTCACTGCACTGCAGCCCCAGTGGTGCCAGTGCACTCTCTGGACTCACTGCACTGCATCCCCAGTATTGCCAGGGCACTCTCTGGACTCACTGCACTGCATCCCCAGTGCTGCCAGTGCACTCTCTGGACTCACTGCACTGCATCCCCAGTGGTGCCACTGCACTCTCTGGACTCACTGCACTGCATGTCCAGTGGTGCCAGTGCACTCTCTGCACTCACTGCACTGCATCCCCAGTGGTGCCAGTGCACTCACTGGACTCACTGCAGTGCATTCCCTCTGGAGCCAGTGCACTCTCTGGACTCACTGCAGTGCATCCCCAGTGGTGGCAGTGCACTCTCTGGACTCACTGCAGTGCATCCCCAGTGGTGCCAGTGCACTCTCTGGACTCACTGCAGTGCATCACCAGTGGTGCCAGTGCACTCTCTGGACTCACTGAAGTGCATCCCCAGTGGTGCCAGTGCACTCTGTGGACTCACTGCACTGCATCCCCAGTGGTGCCAGTGCACTCTCTGGACTCACTGCACTGCAACCCCAGTGGTGCCAGAGCACTCTCTGGACTCACTGCACTGCATCCTCTGTGCTGCCAGTGCATTCTCTGGACTCACTGCACTGCATCCCCAGTGGTGCCAGTGCACTCTCTGTACTCACTGTACTGCATCCCCAGTGGAGCGCGTGCACTCTCTGGACTCACTGCACTGCATCCCCAGTGGTGCTAGTGCACTCTGTGGACTCACTGCAGTGCATCCCCAGTGGTGCCAGTGCACTCTCTGGACTCACTGCACTGCATCCCCAGTGGTGTCAGTGCACTCTTTTGACTCACTGAAGTGCATCCCCAGTTGTGCCAGTGCACTCTCTGGACTCAATGCACTGCATCCCCAGTGGTGCCAGTGCACTCTCTGGACTCAGTGCACTGCATCCCCAGTGGTGCCAGTGCAATCTCTGGACTCACTGTAGTGCTTCCCCAGTTGTGCCAGTGCACTCTCTGGACTCACTGCAGTGCATCCCCAGTGGTGCCAGTGCACTCTCTGGACTCACTGTACTGCATCACCAGTGGTGCCAGTGCACTCTCTGGACTCACTGCAGTGCATCCCGAGTGGTGCCAGTGCACTCTCTGGACTCACTGCACTGCAGCCCCGGTGGTGCCAGTGCAATCTCTGGACTCACTGCACTGCATCCCAAGTGGTGCCAGTGCACTCTCTGGACTCACTGCACTGCATCTCCAGTTTTGCCAGTGAAGTCTTTGGACTCACTGCACTGCATCCCCAGTGGGGACAGTGCACTCTCTGAACTCACTGAAGTGCATCCCCAGTGGTGCCAGTGTACTCTCTGGACTCACTGCACTGCATGCCCAGTGGTGCCAGTGCACTCTCTGGACTCACTGTACTGCATCCCCACTGGTACCAGTGCACTCTGTGGACTCACTGTACTGCATCCCCAGTGGTGACAGTGCACTCTCTGGACTCACTGCAGTGCATCCACAGTGGTGCCAGTGCACTCACTGGACTCACTGCAGTGCATTCCCTCTGGTGCCAGTGCACTCTCTGGACTCACTGCACTGCATCCCCAGTGGTGCCAGTGCACTCTCTGGACTCACTGCACTGCATCCCCAGTGGTGCCAGTGCATTCTCTGGACTCACTGCAGTGCATCCCCGGTGGTGCCAGTGCAATCTCTGGACTCACTGCAGTGCATCCCCAGTGGTGCCAGTGCACACTCTGGACTCACTGCACTGCATCCCCAGTGGTGCCAGTGCACTCTCTGGACTCACTGCACTGCATCCCCAGTGTTCACAGTGCACTCTCTGCACTCATAACACTGCATCCCCAGTGGTGCCAGTGCACTCTCTGGACTCACTGCAGTGCATCCCCAGTGGTGCCAGTGCACTCTCTGGACTCACTGTACTGCATCCCCAGTGGTGTCAGTGCACTCTCTGGACTCACTGCACTGCATCCCCAGTGGTGCCAGTGCACTCTCTGGACTCACTGCACTGCATACCCAGTGGAGCCCGTGCACTCTCTGGACTCACTGTACTGCATCCCCAGTGTTGCCAGTGCACTCTCTGGAGTAACTGCAGTGCATCCCCAGTGGTGCCAAAGCACTCTCTGGACTCCCGGCACCGCATCCCCAGTGGTGCCAGTGCACTCTCTGGGCTCACTGCAGTGCATCCCCAGTGGTGCCAGTGCACTCTCTTGACTCACTGCACTGCATCCCCAGTGGTGCCAGTGTACTCACTGGACTCACTGCACTGCATTCCCCAGTGGTGTTAGTGCACTCTCTGGACTCACTGCAGTGCATCCCCAGTGGTGCCAGTGCACTCTCTGGACTCACTGAAGTGCATTCTCAGTGGTTCCAGTGCACTCTGTGGACTCACTGCAGTGCATCCCCAGTGGTGCCAGTGCGCTCTCTGGACTCACTGCAGTGCATCCCCAGTGGTGCCAGTGCACTCTCTGGACTCACTGCACTGCATCCCCAGTGCTGCCAGTGCACTCTCTGGACTCACTGCACTGCATCCCCAGTGGTGCCAGTGTACTCTCTGCAGTCACTGCACTGCATCCCCAGTGGTGCCAGTGCACTCACTGGACTCACTGGACTGCATCCCCAGTGGTGCCAGTGAACTCTCTGGACTCACTGCACTGCATCCCCAGTGGTGCCAGTGTACTCTCTGGACTCACTGAAGTGCATCCCCAGTGGTGCCAGAGCACTCTCTGGACTCACTGCACTGCATCCCCAGTGGTGCCAGTGCACTCTCTGGACTCACTGCACTGCATCCCCAGTGGTGTCAGTGCACTCTCTGGACTCACTGAAGTGCATCCCCAGTTGTGCCAGTGCACTCTCTGGACTCAATGCACTGCATCCCCAGTGGTGCCAGTGCACTCTCTGGACTCAGTGCACTGCATCCCCAGTGGTGCCAGTGCAATCTCTGGACTCACTGTAGTGCTTCCCCAGTTGTGCCAGTGCACTCTCTGGACTCACTGCAGTGCATCCCCAGTGGTGCCAGTGCACTCTCTGGACTCACTGTACTGCATCACCAGTGGTGCCAGTGCACTCTCTGGACTCACTGCAGTGCATCCCGAGTGGTGCCAGTGCACTCTCTGGACTCACTGCACTGCAGCCCCGGTGGTGCCAGTGCAATCTCTGGACTCACTGCACTGCATCCCCAGTGGTGCCAGTGCACTCTCTGGACTCACTGCACTGCATCTCCAGTTTTGCCAGTGAAGTCTTTGGACTCACTGCACTGCATCCCCAGTGGTGCCAGTGCACTCTCTGGAGTCACTGAAGTGCATCCCCAGTGGTGCCAGTGCACTCTCTGGACTCACTGCACTGCATGCCCAGTGGTGCCAGTGCACTCTCTGGACTCACTGTACTGCATCCCCACTGGTACCAGTGCACTCTGTGGACTCACTGTACTGCATCCCCAGTGGTGACAGTGCACTCTCTGGACTCACTGCAGTGCATCCACAGTGGTGCCAGTGCACTCACTGGACTCACTGCAGTGCATTCCCTCTGGTGCCAGTGCACTCTCTGGACTCACTGCACTGCATCCCCAGTGGTGCCAGTGCACTCTCTGGACTCACTGCACTGCATCCCCAGTGGTGCCAGTGCATTCTCTGGACTCACTGCAGTGCATCCCCAGTGGTGCCAGTGCAATCTCTGGACTCACTGCAGTGCATCCCCAGTGGTGCCAGTGCACACTCTGGACTCACTGCACTGCATCCCCAGTGGTGCCAGTGCACTCTCTGGACTCACTGCACTGCATCCCCAGTGTTCACAGTGCACTCTCTGCACTCACTACACTGCATCCCCAGTGGTGTCAGTGCACTCTCTGGACTCACTGCAGTGCATCCCCAGTGGTGCCAGTGCACTCTCTGGACTCACTGCACTGCATCCCCAGTGGAGCCCGTGCACTCTCTGGACTCACTGTACTGCATCCCCAGTGTTGCCAGTGCACTCTCTGGAGTAACTGCAGTGCATCCCCAGTGGTGCCAAAGCACTCTCTGGACACCCGGCACCGCATCCCCAGTGGTGCCAGTGCACTCTCTGGGCTCACTGCAGTGCATACCCAGTGGTGCCAGTGCACTCTCTTGACTCACTGCACTGCATCCCCAGTGGTGCCAGTGTACTCACTGGACTCACTGCACTGCATTCCCCAGTGGTGTTAGTGCACTCTCTGGACTCACTGCAGTGCATCCCCAGTGGTGCCAGTGCACTCTCTGGACTCACTGAAGTGCATTCTCAGTGGTTCCAGTGCACTCTGTGGACTCACTGCAGTGCATCCCCAGTGGTGCCAGTGCGCTCTCTGGACTCACTGCAGTGCATCCCCAGTGGTGCCAGTGCACTCTCTGGACTCACTGCACTGCATCCCCAGTGCTGCCAGTGCACTCTCTGGACTCACTGCACTGCATCCCCAGTGGTGCCAGTGCACTCTATGGACTCACTGCAGTTCATCCCCAGTGGTGCCAGTGCACTCTCTGGACTCACTGCACTGCATCCCCAGTGGTGCCAGTGAACTCTCTGGACTCACTGCAGTGCATCCCCAGTGGTGCCAGTGCACTCTCTGGACTCACTGCAGTGCATCCCCACTGCTGCCAGTGCACTCTCTGGACTCACAGCAGTGCATCCCCAGTGGTGCCAGTGCACTCTCTGGACTCACTGCACTGCATCCCCAGTGGTGCCAATGCACTCTCTGGACTCACTGCACTGCATCCCCAGTGGTGCCAGTGCACTCTCTGGACTCACTGCACTGCATCCCAAGTGGTGCCAGTGCACTCTCTGGACTCACTGCACTGCATCCCCAGTGCTGCCAGTGCACTCTCTCGAGTCACTGCACTACATTCCCAGTGGTGCCAGTGCGCTCACTGGACTCACTGTACTGCATCATCAGTGGTGCCAGTGCACTCTCTGGAGTGACTGCAGTGCATCCCCAGTGGTGCCAGTGCACTCTCTGGACTCACTGCACTGCATCCCCAGTGGTGCCAATGCACTCTCTGGACTCACTGCACTGCATCCCCAGTGGTGCCAGTGCACTCACTGGACTCACTGCACTGCATCCCCAGTGGTACCAGTGCACTCTCTGGACTCACTGCACTGCATCCCCAGTGGTGCCAGTGCACTCTCTCGAGTCACTGCACTACATCCCCAGTGGTGCCAGTGCACTCACTGGACTCACTGTACTGCATCCCCAGTGGTGCCAGTGTACTCTCTGCAGTCACTGCACTGCATCCCCAGTGGTGCCAGTGCACTCACTGGACTCACTGGACTGCATCCCCAGTGGTGCCAGTGAACTCTCTGGACTCACTGCACTGCATCCCCAGTGGTGCCAGTGTACTCTCTGGACTCACTGAAGTGCATCCCCAGTGGTGCCAGAGCACTCTCTGGACTCACTGCACTGCATCCCCAGTGGTGCCAGTGCACTCTCTGGACTCACTGCACTGCATCCCCAGTGGTGTCAGTGCACTCTCTGGACTCACTGAAGTGCATCACCAGTTGTGCCAGTGCACTCTCTGGACTCAATGCACTGCATCCCCAGTGGTGCTAGTGCACTCTGTGGACTCACTGCAGTGCATCCCCAGTGGTGCCAGTGCACTCTCTGGACTCACTGAAGTGCATTCTCAGTGGTGCCAGTGCACTCTCTGGACTCACTTCAGTGCATCCCCAGTGGTGCCAGTGCACTCTCTGGACTCACTGCAGTGCATCCCCAGTGGAGAAAGTGCACTCTCTGGACTCACTGCAGTGCATCCACAGTGGTGCCATTGCACTCTCTGGACTCACTGCACTGCATCTCCAGTGGTGCCAGTGCACTCTCTGGACTCACTGCACTGCATCCCCAGTGGTGCCAGTGCACTCTCTGGAGTCACTGAAGTGCATCCCCAGTGGTGCCAGTGCACTCTCTGGACTCACTGCACTGCATCCCCAGTGGTGCCAGTGCACTCTCTGGACTCACTGCACTGCATCCCCAGAGGTGCCAGTGCACTCTCTGGACTCACTGCACTGCATCCCCAGTGGTGCCAGTGCACTCTCTGGACTCACTGCACTGCATGCCCAGTGGTGCCAGTGCACTCTCTGGACTCACTGTACTGCATCCCCACTGGTACCAGTGCACTCTGTGGACTCACTGTACTGCATCCCCAGTGGTGACAGTGCACTCTCTGGACTCACTGCAGTGCATCCCCAGTGGTGCCAGTGCACTCTCTGGACTCTCTGCAGTGCATCCCCAGTGGTGCCAGTGCACTCTCTGGACTCACTGCACTGCATCCCCAGTGGTGCCAGTGCACTCTCTGGACTCACTGCAGTGCATCCACAGTGGTGCCAGTACACTCACTGGACTCACTGCAGTGCATTCCCTCTGGTGCCAGTGCACTCTCTGGACTCACTGCACTGCATCCCCAGTGGTGCCAGTGCACTCTCTGGACTCACTGCACTGCATCCCCAGTGGTGCCAGTGCACTCACTGGACTCACTGCACTGCATCACCAGTGGTGCCAGTGCACTCTCTGGACTCACTGAGGTGCATCCCCAGTGGTGCCAGTGCACTCTCTGGAGTCACTGAAGTGCATCCCCAGTGGTGCCAGTGCACTCTCTGGACTCACTGCACTGCATCCCCAGTGGTGCCAGTGCACTCTCTGGACTCACTGCACTGCATCCCCAGTGCTGCCAGTGCACTCTCTGGACTCACTGCAGTGCATCCCTAGTGGTGCCACTGCACTCTCTGGACTCACTGCACTGCATCCCCAGTGGTGCCAGTGCACTCTCTGGACTCACTGCACTGCATCCCCAGTGGTGCCAGTGCACTCACTGGACTCACTGCAGTGCATCCCCAGTGGTGCCAGTGCACTCACTGGACTCACTGCACTGCATCCCCAGTGGTGCCAGTGCACTCTGTGGACTCACTGCAGTGCATCCCCAGTGGAGCCAGTGCACTCTCTGGACTCACTGCAGTGCATCCACAGTGGTGCCATTGCACTCTCTGGACTCACTGCACTGCATCTCCAGTGGTGCCAGTGCACTCTCAGGACTCACTGCACTGCATCCCCAGTGGTGCCAGTGCACTCTCTGAACTCACTGCACTGCATCCCCAGTAGTAACAGTGCACTCTCTGGACTCACTGCACTGCATCCCCAGTGGTGCCAGTGCACTCACTGGACTCACTGCACTGCATCCCCAGTGGTGCCAGTGCACTCTCTGGACTCACTGCACTGCATCCCCAGTGGTGCCAGTGCACTCTCTGGACTCACTGTACTCCATCCCCAGTGGTGACAGTGCACTCTCTGGACTCACTGCAGTGCATCCCCAGTGGTGCCAGTGCACTCTCTGGACTTACTGCAGTGCATCCCCACTGGTGCCAGTGCACTCTCTGGACTTACTGCACTGCATCCCCAGTGGTGCCAGTGCAGTCTCTGGAGTAACTGCAGTGCATCCCCACTGGTGCCAAAGCACTCTCTGGACTCACTGCAGTGCATCCCCAGTGGTGCCACTGCACTCTCTGGACTCACTGCAGTGCATCCCCAGTGGTGCCAGTGCACTCTCTGGACTCATTGAAGTGCATTCTCAGTGGTGCCAGTGCACTCTCTGGACTCACTGCAGTGCATCCCCAGTGGTGCCAGTACACTCACTGGACTCACTGCACTGCATCCCCAGTGGTGCCAGTGCACTCTCTGGACTCACTAAACTGCATCACCAGTGGTGCCACTGCACTCTCTGGACTCACTGCACTGCATCCCCAGTGGTGCCAGTGCACTCTCTGGACTCACTGAAGTGCATTCTCAGTGGTGCCAGTGCACTCTCTGGGCTCACTGAAGTGCATCCCCAGTGGTGCCAGTACACTCACTGGACTCACTGCACTGCATCTCCAGTGGTGCCAGTGCACTCTCTGGACTCACTGCAGTGCATCCCCAGTGGTGCCAGTGCACTCTCTGGACTCACTGCACTGCATCCCCAGTGGTGCCAGTGAAGTCTTTGGACTCACTGCACTGCATCCCCAGTGGTGCCAGTGCACTCTGTGGAGTCACTGAAGTGCATCCCCAGTGGTGCCAGTGCACTCTCTGGACTCACTGCACTGCATGTCCAGTGGTGCCAGTGCACTCTCTGGACTCACTGTACTGCATCCCCACTGGTGCCAGTGCACTATGTGGACTCACTGTACTGCATCCCCAGTGGTGACAGTGCACTCTCTGGACTCACTGCAGTGCATCCCCAGTGGTGCCAGTGCACTCTCTGGACTCACTGCAGTGCATCCCCAGTGGCGCCAGTGCACTCTCTGGACTCACTGCACTGCATGCCCAGTGGTGCCAGTGCACTCTCTGCACTCACTGCACTGCATTCCCAGTGGTGCCAGTGAAGTCTCTGGACTCACTGCACTGCATCCCCAGTGGTGCCAGTGCACTCTCTGGACTCACTGCACTGCATCCCCACTGCTGCCAGTGCACTCTCTGGACTCACTGCACTGCATCCCCAGTGGTGCCAGTGCAATCTCTGGACTCACTGCACTGCATCCCCAGTGGTGCCAGTGCACTCTCTCGAGTCACTGCACTACATCCCCAGTAGTGCCAGGGCACTTCACTGGACTCACTGTACTGCATCATCGGTGGTGCCAGTGCACTCTCTGGACTCACTGCACTGCATCCCCAGTGGTGCCAGTGTACTCTCTGGACTCACTGCACTGCAGGCCCAGTGGTACCAGTGCACTCACTGGACTCACTGTACTGCATCACCAGTGGTGCCAGTGCACTCTCTGGACTCACTGCACTGCATCCCCAGTGGTGCCAGTGAGCTCTCTGGACTCACTGCACTGCATCCCCAGTGGTGCCAGTGTACTCACAGGATTCACTGCACTGCATCCCCAGTGGTGCCAGTGCACTCTCTGGACTCACTGCAGTGCATTCTCAGTGGTGCCAGTGCACTCTCTGGGCTCACTGAAGTGCATCCCCAGTGGTGCCAGTACACTCACTGGACTCACTGCACTGAATCCCCAGTGGTGCCAGTGCACTCTCTGGACTCACTGTAGTGCATCCCCAGTGGTGCCAGTGCACTCTCTGGACTCACTGCAGTGCATCCCCAGTGGTGCCAGTGCACTCTCTGGACTCACTGCACTGCATCCCCAGTGGTGCCAGTGAAGTCTTTGGACTCACTGCACTGCATCCCCACTGGTGCCAGTGCACTCTGTGGAGTCACTGAAGTGCATCCCCAGTGGTGCCAGTGCACTCTCTGGACTCACTGCACTGCATGCCCAGTGGTGCCAGTGCACTCTCTGGACTCACTGTACTGCATCCCCACTGGTGCCAGTGCACTATGTGGACTCACTGTACTGCATCCCCAGTGGTGACAGTGCACTCTCTGGACTAACTGCAGTGCATCCCCAGTGGTGCCAGTGCACTCTCTGGACTCACTGCACTGCATCCCCAGTGGTGCCAGTGTACTCTCTGGTCTCACTGCAGTGCATCCCCAGCGGTGCCAGTGCAGTCTCTGGACTCACTGCACTGCATCTCCAGTTTTGCCAGTGAAGTCTTTGGACTCACTGCACTGCATCCCCAGTGGTGCCAGTGCCCTCTCTGGACTCAGTGCACTGCATCACAGGTGGTGCCAGTGCACTCTCTGGACTCACTGCACTGCATCTCCAGTTTTGCCAGTGAAGTCTTTGGACTCACTGCACTGCATCCCCAGTGGTGCCAGTGCACTCTCTGGACTGCATCCCCAGTGGTGCCAGTGCACTCTCTGGACTCA
Source organism: Anser brachyrhynchus (assembly GCF_964034855.1). Lineage (NCBI taxonomy): Eukaryota > Metazoa > Chordata > Aves > Anseriformes > Anatidae > Anser > Anser brachyrhynchus. The sequence goes on from NC_137703.1 coordinate 28,430,438, forward strand.
CTGCACTGCATCCCCAGTGGTGCCAGTGCACTCACTGGACTCACTGCACTGCATGCCCAGTGGTGCCAGTGCACTCTCTGGACTCACTGTACTGCATCCCCACTGGTACCAGTGCACTCTGTGGACTCACTGTACTGCATCCCCAGTGGTGCCAGTGCACTCTCTGGACTAACTGCAGTGCATCCCCAGTGGTGCCAGTGCACTCTCTGGACTCACTGCAGTGCATCCCCAGTGGTGCCAGTGCACTCTCTGGACTCACTGCACTGCATCCCCAGTGGTGCCAGTGCACTCTCTGGACTCACTGCAGTGCATCACAGGTGGTGCCAGTGCACTCTCTGGACTCACTGCACTGCATCTCCAGTTTTGCCAGTGAAGTCTTTGGACTCACTGCACTGCATCCCCAGTGGTGCCAGTGCACTCTCTGGACTCAGTGCACTGCATCACAGGTGGTGCCAGTGCACTCTCTGGACTCACTGCACTGCATCTCCAGTTTTGCCAGTGAAGTCTTTGGACTCACTGCACTGCATCCCCAGTGGTGCCAGTGCACTCTCTGGACTGCATCCCCAGTGGTGCCAGTGCACTCTCTGGACTCACTGCACTGCATCCCCAGTGGTGCCAGTGCACTCTCTGGACTCACTGCACTGCATGCCCAGTGGTGCCAGTGCACTCTCTGGACTCACTGTACTGCATCCCCACTGGTACCAGTGCACTCTGTGGACTCACTGTACTGCATCCCCAGTGGTGACAGTGCACTCTCTGGACTCACTGCAGTGCATCCCCAGTGGTGCCAGTGCACTCTCTGGACTCACTGCAGTGCATCCCCAGTGGTGCCAGTGCACTCTCTGGACTCACTGCACTGCATCCCCAGTGGTGCCAGTGCACTCTCTGTACTCACTGCAGTGCATCCACAGTGGTGCCAGTGCACTCACTGAAATCACGGCAGTGCATTCCCTCTGGTGCCAGTGCACTCTCTGGACTCACTGCACTGCATCCCCAGTGGTGCCAGTGCACTCTCTGGACTCACTGCACTGCATCCCCAGTGGTGCGAGTGCATTCTCTGGACTCACTGCAGTGCATCACCAGTGGTGCCAGTGCACTCTCTGGACTCACTGAGGTGCATCCCCATGTGGTGCCAGTGCACTCTCTGGAGTCACTGAAGTGCATCCCCAGTGCTGCCAGTGCACTCTCTGGACTCACTGCACTGCATCCCCAGTGCTGCCAGTGCACTCTCTGGACTCACTGCACTGCATCCCTAGTGGTGCCACTGCACTCTCTGGACTCACTGCACTGCTTCCCCAGTGGTGCCAGTGCACTCTCTGGACTCACTGCACTGCATCCCCAGTGGTGCCAGTGCACTCTCTGGACTCACTGCACTGCATCCCCAGTGGTGCCAGTGCACTCTGTGGACTGACTGCAGTGCATCCCCAGTGGTTCCAGCGCACTCTCTGGACTCACTGCACTGCATCCCCAGTGGTGCTAGTGCACTCTGTGGACTCACTGCAGTGCATCCCCAGTGGTGCCAGTGCACTCTCTGGACTCACTGAAGTGCATTCTCAGTGGTGCCAGTGCACTCTCTGGACTCACTTCAGTGCATCCCCAGTGGTGCCAGTGCACTCTCTGGACTCACTGCACTGCATCTCCAGTGGTGCCAGTGCACTCTCTGGACTCACTGCACTGCATCCCCAGTGGTGCCAGTGCACTCTCTGGAGTCACTGAAGTGCATCCCCAGTGGTGCCAGTGCACTCTCTGGACTCACTGCACTGCATCCCCAGTGGTGCCAGTGCACTCTCTGGACTCACTGCACTGCATCCCCAGAGGTGCCAGTGCACTCTCTGGACTCACTGCACTGCATCCCCAGTGGTGCCAGTGCACTCTCTGGACTCACTGCACTGCATGCCCAGTGGTGCCAGTGCACTCTCTGGACTCACTATACTGCATCCCCACTGGTACCAGTGCACTCTGTGGACTCACTGTACTGCATCCCCAGTGGTGACAGTGCACTCTCTGGACTCACTGCAGTGCATCCCCAGTGGTGCCAGTGCACTCTCTGGACTCACTGCAGTGCATCCCCAGTGGTGCCAGTGCACTCTCTGGACTCACTGCACTGCATCCCCAGTGGTGCCAGTGCACTCTCTGGACTCACTGCAGTGCATCCACAGTGGTGCCAGTACACTCACTGGACTCACTGCAGTGCATTCCCTCTGGTGCCAGTGCACTCTCTGGACTCACTGCACTGCATCCCCAGTGGTGCCAGTGCACTCTCTGGACTCACTGCACTGCATCCCCAGTGGTGCCAGTGCACTCACTGGACTCACTGCACTGCATCACCAGTGGTGCCAGTGCACTCTCTGGACTCACTGAGGTGCATCCCCAGTGGTGCCAGTGCACTCTCTGGAGTCACTGAAGTGCATCCCCAGTGGTGCCAGTGCACTCTCTGGACTCACTGCACTGCATCCCCAGTGGTGCCAGTGCACTCTCTGGACTCACTGCACTGCATCCCCAGTGCTGCCAGTGCACTCTCTGGACTCACTGCAGTGCATCCCTAGTGGTGCCACTGCACTCTCTGGACTCACTGCACTGCTTCCCCAGTGGTGCCAGTGCACTCTCTGGACTCACTGCACTGCATCCCCAGTGGTGCCAGTGCACTCACTGGACTCACTGCAGTGCATCCCCAGTGGTGCCAGTGCACTCACTGGACTCACTGCACTGCATCCCCAGTGGTGCCAGTGCACTCTGTGGACTCACTGCAGTGCATCCCCAGTGGAGCCAGTGCACTCTCTGGACTCACTGCAGTGCATCCGCAGTGGTGCCATTGCACTCTCTGGACTCACTGCACTGCATCTCCAGTGGTGCCAGTGCACTCTCAGGACTCACTGCACTGCATCCCCAGTGGTGCCAGTGCACTCTCTGAACTCACTGCACTGCATCCCCAGTAGTAACAGTGCACTCTCTGGACTCACTGCACTGCATCCCCAGTGGTGCCAGTGCACTCACTGGACTCACTGCACTGCATCCCCAGTGGTGCCAGTGCACTCTCTGGACTCACTGCACTGCATCCCCAGTGGTGCCAGTGCACTCTCTGGACTCACTGTACTCCATCCCCAGTGGTGACAGTGCACTCTCTGGACTCACTGCAGTGCATCCCCAGTGGTGCCAGTGCACTCTCTGGACTTACTGCAGTGCATCCCCACTGGTGCCAGTGCACTCTCTGGACTTACTGCACTGCATCCCCAGTGGTGCCAGTGCAGTCTCTGGAGTAACTGCAGTGCATCCCCACTGGTGCCAAAGCACTCTCTGGACTCACTGCAGTGCATCCCCAGTGGTGCCACTGCACTCTCTGGACTCACTGCAGTGCATCCCCAGTGGTGCCAGTGCACTCTCTGGACTCATTGAAGTGCATTCTCAGTGGTGCCAGTGCACTCTCTGGACTCACTGCAGTGCATCCCCAGTGGTGCCATTACACTCACTGGACTCACTGCACTGCATCCCCAGTGGTGCCAGTGCACTCTCTGGACTCACTAAACTGCATCACCAGTGGTGCCACTGCACTCTCTGGACTCACTGCACTGCATCCCCAGTGGTGCCAGTGCACTCTCTGGACTCACTGAAGTGCATTCTCAGTGGTGCCAGTGCACTCTCTGGGCTCACTGAAGTGCATCCCCAGTGGTGCCAGTACACTCACTGGACTCACTGCACTGCATCTCCAGTGGTGCCAGTGCACTCTCTGGACTCACTGCAGTGCATCCCCAGTGGTGCCAGTGCACTCTCTGGACTCACTGCACTGCATCCCCAGTGGTGCCAGTGAAGTCTTTGGACTCACTGCACTGCATCCCCAGTGGTGCCAGTGCACTCTGTGGAGTCACTGAAGTGCATCCCCAGTGGTGCCAGTGCACTCTCTGGACTCACTGCACTGCATGTCCAGTGGTGCCAGTGCACTCTCTGGACTCACTGTACTGCATCCCCACTGGTGCCAGTGCACTATGTGGACTCACTGTACTGCATCCCCAGTGGTGACAGTGCACTCTCTGGACTCACTGCAGTGCATCCCCAGTGGTGCCAGTGCACTCTCTGGACTCACTGCAGTGCATCCCCAGTGGCGCCAGTGCACTCTCTGGACTCACTGCACTGCATGCCCAGTGGTGCCAGTGCACTCTCTGCACTCACTGCACTGCATTCCCACTGGTGCCAGTGAAGTCTCTGGACTCACTGCACTGCATCCCCAGTGGTGCCAGTGCACTCTCTGGACTCACTGCACTGCATCCCCACTGCTGCCAGTGCACTCTCTGGACTCACTGCACTGCATCCCCAGTGGTGCCAGTGCAATCTCTGGACTCACTGCACTGCATCCCCAGTGGTGCCAGTGCACTCTCTCGAGTCACTGCACTACATCCCCAGTAGTGCCAGTGCACTTCACTGGACTCACTGTACTGCATCATCGGTGGTGCCAGTGCACTCTCTGGACTCACTGCACTGCATCCCCAGTGGTGCCAGTGTACTCTCTGGACTCACTGCACTGCAGGCCCAGTGGTACCAGTGCACTCACTGGACTCACTGTACTGCATCACCAGTGGTGCCAGTGCACTCTCTGGACTCACTGCACTGCATCCCCAGAGGTGCCAGTGAGCTCTCTGGACTCACTGCACTGCATCCCCAGTGGTGCCAGTGTACTCACAGGATTCACTGCACTGCATACCCAGTGGTGCCAGTGCACTCTCTGGACTCACTGCAGTGCATTCTCAGTGGTGCCAGTGCACTCTCTGGGCTCACTGAAGTGCATCCCCAGTGGTGCCAGTACACTCACTGGACTCACTGCACTGCATCCTCAGTGGTGCCAGTGCACTCTCTGGACTCACTGTAGTGCATCCCCAGTGGTGCCAGTGCACTCTCTGGACTCACTGCAGTGCATCCCCTGTGGTGCCAGTGCACTCTCTGGACTCACTGCACTGCATCCCCAGTGGTGCCAGTGAAGTCTTTGGACTCACTGCACTGCATCCCCAGTGGTGCCAGTGCACTCTGTGGAGTCACTGAAGTGCATCCCCAGTGGTGCCAGTGCACTCTCTGGACTCACTGCACTGCATGCCCAGTGGTGCCAGTGCACTCTCTGGACTCACTGTACTGCATCCCCACTGGTGCCAGTGCACTATGTGGACTCACTGTACTGCATCCCCAGTGGTGACAGTGCACTCTCTGGACTAACTGCAGTGCATCCCCAGTGGTGCCAGTGCACTCTCTGGACTCACTGCACTGCATCCCCAGTGGTGCCAGTGTACTCTCTGGTCTCACTGCAGTGCATCCCCAGCGGTGCCAGTGCAGTCTCTGGACTCACTGCACTGCATCTCCAGTTTTGCCAGTGAAGTCTTTGGACTCACTGCACTGCATCCCCAGTGGTGCCAGTGCACTCTCTGGACTCAGTGCACTGCATCACAGGTGGTGCCAGTGCACTCTCTGGACTCACTGCACTGCATCTCCAGTTTTGCCAGTGAAGTCTTTGGACTCACTGCACTGCATCCCCAGTGGTGCCAGTGCACTCTCTGGACTGCATCCCCAGTGGTGCCAGTGCACTCTCTGGACTCACTGCACTGCATCCCCAGTGGTGCCAGTGCACTCACTGGACTCACTGCACTGCATGCCCAGTGGTGCCAGTGCACTCTCTGGACTCACTGTACTGCATCCCCACTGGTACCAGTGCACTCTGTGGACTCACTGTACTGCATCCCCAGTGGTGCCAGTGCACTCTCTGGACTCACTGCAGTGCATCCCCAGTGGTGCCAGTGCACTCTCTGGACTCACTGCAGTGCATCCCCAGTGGTGCCAGTGCACTCTCTGGACTCACTGCACTGCATCCCCAGTGGTGCCAGTGCACTCTCTGGACTCACTGCAGTGCATTACAGGTGGTGCCAGTGCACTCTCTGGACTCACTGCACTGCATCTCCAGTTTTGCCAGTGAAGTCTTTGGACTCACTGCACTGCATCCCCAGTGGTGCCAGTGCACTCTCTGGACTCACTGCACTGCATCACAGGTGGTGCCAGTGCACTCTCTGGACTCACTGCACTGCATCTCCAGTTTTGCCAGTGAAGTCTTTGGACTCACTGCACTGCATCCCCAGTGGTGCCAGTGCACTCTCTGGACTGCATCCCCAGTGGTGCCAGTGCACTCTCTGGACTCACTGCACTGCATCCCCAGTGGTGCCAGTGCACTCTCTGGACTCACTGCACTGCATGCCCAGTGGTGCCAGTGCACTCTCTGGACTCACTGTACTGCATCCCCACTGGTACCAGTGCACTCTGTGGACTCACTGTACTGCATCCCCAGTGGTGACAGTGCACTCTCTGGACTCACTGCAGTGCATCCCCAGTGGTGCCAGTGCACTCTCTGGACTCACTGCAGTGCATCCCCAGTGGTGCCAGTGCACTCTCTGGACTCACTGCACTGCATCCCCAGTGGTGCCAGTGCACTCTCTGGACTCACTGCAGTGCATCCACAGTGGTGCCAGTGCACTCACTGAAATCACGGCAGTGCATTCCCTCTGGTGCCAGTGCACTCTCTGGACTCACTGCACTGCATCCCCAGTGGTGCCAGTGCACTCTCTGGACTCACTGCACTGCATCCCCAGTGGTGCGAGTGCATTCTCTGGACTCACTGCAGTGCATCACCAGTGGTGCCAGTGCACTCTCTGGACTCACTGAGGTGCATCCCCATGTGGTGCCAGTGCACTCTCTGGAGTCACTGAAGTGCATCCCCAGTGGTGCCAGTGCACTCTCTGGACTCACTGCACTGCATCCCCAGTGGTGCCAGTGCACTCTCTGGACTCACTGCACTGCATCCCCAGTGCTGCCAGTGCACTCTCTGGACTCACTGCACTGCATCCCTAGTGGTGCCACTGCACTCTCTGGACTCACTGCACTGCTTCCCCAGTGGTGCCAGTGCACTCTCTGGACTCACTGCACTGCATCCCCAGTGGTGCCAGTGCACTCTCTGGACTCACTGCACTGCATCCCCAGTGGTGCCAGTGCACTCTGTGGACTGACTGCAGTGCATCCCCAGTGGTTCCAGCGCACTCTCTGGACTCACTGCACTGCATCCCCAGTGGTGCTAGTGCACTCTGTGGACTCACTGCAGTGCATCCCCAGTGGTGCCAGTGCACTCTCTGGACTCACTGAAGTGCATTCTCAGTGGTGCCAGTGCACTCTCTGGACTCACTGAGGTGCATCCCCAGTGGTGCCAGTGCACTCTCTGGACTCACTGCAGTGCATCCCCAGTGGAGAAAGTGCACTCTCTGGACTCACTGCAGTGCATCCACAGTGGTGCCATTGCACTCTCTGGACTCACTGCACTGCATCTCCAGTGGTGCCAGTGCACTCTCTGGACTCACTGCACTGCATCCCCAGTGGTGCCAGTGCACTCTCTGGAGTCACTGAAGTGCATCACCAGTGGTGCCAGTGCACTCTCTGGACTCACTGCACTGCATCCCCAGTGGTGCCAGTGCACTCTCTGGACTCACTGCACTGCATCCCCAGAGGTGCCAGTGCACTCTCTGGACTCACTGCACTGCATCCCCAGTGGTGCCAGTGCACTCTCTGGACTCACTGCACTGCATGCCCAGTGGTGCCAGTGCACTCTCTGGACTCACTGTACTGCATCCCCACTGGTACCAGTGCACTCTGTGGACTCACTGTACTGCATCCCCAGTGGTGACACTGCACTCTCTGGACTCACTGCAGTGCATCCCCAGTGGTGCCAGTGCACTCTCTGGACTCACTGCAGTGCATCCCCAGTGGTGCCAGTGCACTCTCTGGACTCACTGCACTGCATCCCCAGTGGTGCCAGTGCACTCTCTGGACTCACTGCAGTGCATCCACAGTGGTGCCAGTGCACTCACTGGACTCACTGCAGTGCATTCCCTCTGGTGCCAGTGCACTCTCTGGACTCACTGCACTGCATCCCCAGTGGTGCCAGTGCACTCTCTGGACTGACTGCACTGCATCCCCAGTGGTGCGAGTGCATTCTCTGGACTCACTGCACTGCATCACCAGTGGTGCCAGTGCACTCTCTGGACTCACTGAGGTGCATCCCCAGTGGTGCCAGTGCACTCTCTGGAGTCACTGAAGTGCATCCCCAGTGGTGCCAGTGCACTCTCTGGACTCACTGCACTGCATCCCCAGTGGTGCCAGTGCACTCTCTGGACTCACTGCACTGCATCCCCAGTGCTGCCAGTGCACTCTCTGGACTCACTGCAGTGCATCCCTAGTGGTGCCACTGCACTCTCTGGACTCACTGCACTGCTTCCCCAGTGGTGCCAGTGCACTCTCTGGACTCACTGCACTGCATCCCCAGTGGTGCCAGTGCACTCACTGGACTCACTGCAGTGCATCCCCAGTGGTGCCAGTGCACTCACTGGACTCACTGCACTGCATCCCCAGTGGTGCCAGTGCACTCTGTGGACTCACTGCAGTGCATCCCCAGTGGTTCCAGCGCACTCTCTGGACTCACTGCAGTGCATCCCCAGTGGAGCCAGTGCACTCTCTGGACTCACTGCAGTGCATCCGCAGTGGTGCCATTGCACTCTCTGGACTCACTGCACTGCATCTCCAGTGGTGCCAGTGCACTCTCAGGACTCACTGCACTGCATCCCCAGTGGTGCCAGTGCACTCTCTGAACTCACTGCACTGCATCCCCAGTAGTAACAGTGCACTCTCTGGACTCACTGCACTGCATCCCCAGTGGTGCCAGTGCACTCACTGGATTCACTGCACTGCATCCCCATTGGTGACAGTGCACTCTCTGGACTCACTGCACTGCATCCCCAGTGGTGCCAGTGCACTCTCTGGACTCACTGCAGTGCATCCCCAGTGGTGCCAGTGCACTCTCTGGACTCACTGCACTGCATCCCCAGTGGTGCCAGTGCACTCTCTGAACTCACTGCACTGCATCCCCAGTAGTAACAGTGCACTCTCTGGACTCACTGCACTGCATCCCCAGTGGTGCCAGTGAAGTCTTTGGACTCACTGCACTGCATCCCCAGTGGTGCCAGTGCACTCTCTGGACTCACTGCACTGCATGTCCAGTGGTGCCAGTGCACTCTCTGGACTCACTGTACTGCATCCCCACTGGTGCCAGTGCACTATGTGGACTCACTGTACTGCATCCCCAGTGGTGACAGTGCACTCTCTGGACTCACTGCAGTGCATCCCCAGTGGTGCCAGTGCACTCTCTGGACTCACTGCAGTGCATCCCCAGTGGCGCCAGTGCACTCTCTGGACTCACTGCACTGCATGCCCAGTGGTGCCAGTGCACTCTCTGCACTCACTGCACTGCATTCCCAGTGGTGCCAGTGAAGTCTCTGGACTCACTGCACTGCATCCCCAGTGGTGCCAGTGCACTCTCTGGACTCACTGCACTGCATCCCCACTGCTGCCAGTGCACTCTCTGGACTCACTGCACTGCATCCCCAGTGGTGCCAGTGCAATCTCTGGACTCACTGCACTGCATCCCCAGTGGTGCCAGTGCACTCTCTCGAGTCACTGCACTACATCCCCAGTAGTGCCAGTGCACTTCACTGGACTCACTGTACTGCATCATCGGTGGTGCCAGTGCACTCTCTGGACTCACTGCACTGCATCCCCAGTGGTGCCAGTGTACTCTCTGGACTCACTGCACTGCAGGCCCAGTGGTACCAGTGCACTCACTGGACTCACTGTACTGCATCACCAGTGGTGCCAGTGCACTCTCTGGACTCACTGCACTGCATCCCCAGTGGTGCCAGTGAGCTCTCTGGACTCACTGCACTGCATCCCCAGTGGTGCCAGTGTACTCACAGGATTCACTGCACTGCATCCCCAGTGGTGCCAGTGCACTCTCTGGACTCACTGCAGTGCATTCTCAGTGGTGCCAGTGCACTCTCTGGGCTCACTGAAGTGCATCCCCAGTGGTGCCAGTACACTCACTGGACTCACTGCACTGAATCCCCAGTGGTGCCAGTGCACTCTCTGGACTCACTGTAGTGCATCCCCAGTGGTGCCAGTGCACTCTCTGGACTCACTGCAGTGCATCCCCAGTGGTGCCAGTGCACTCTCTGGACTCACTGCACTGCATCCCCAGTGGTGCCAGTGAAGTCTTTGGACTCACTGCACTGCATCCCCACTGGTGTCAGTGCACTCTGTGGAGTCACTGAAGTGCATCCCCAGTGGTGCCAGTGCACTCTCTGGACTCACTGCACTGCATGCCCAGTGGTGCCAGTGCACTCTCTGGACTCACTGTACTGCATCCCCACTGGTGCCAGTGCACTATGTGGACTCACTGTACTGCATCCCCAGTGGTGACAGTGCACTCTCTGGACTAACTGCAGTGCATCCCCAGTGGTGCCAGTGCACTCTCTGGACTCACTGCACTGCATCCCCAGTGGTGCCAGTGTACTCTCTGGTCTCACTGCAGTGCATCCCCAGCGGTGCCAGTGCAGTCTCTGGACTCACTGCACTGCATCTCCAGTTTTGCCAGTGAAGTCTTTGGACTCACTGCACTGCATCCCCAGTGGTGCCAGTGCACTCTCTGGACTCAGTGCACTGCATCACAGGTGGTGCCAGTGCACTCTCTGGACTCACTGCACTGCATCTCCAGTTTTGCCAGTGAAGTCTTTGGACTCACTGCACTGCATCCCCAGTGGTGCCAGTGCACTCTCTGGACTGCATCCCCAGTGGTGCCAGTGCACTCTCTGGACTCACTGCACTGCATCCCCAGTGGTGCCAGTGCACTCACTGGACTCACTGCACTGCATGCCCAGTGGTGCCAGTGCACTCTCTGGACTCACTGTACTGCATCCCCACTGGTACCAGTGCACTCTGTGGACTCACTGTACTGCATCCCCAGTGGTGCCAGTGCACTCTCTGGACTAACTGCAGTGCATCCCCAGTGGTGCCAGTGCACTCTCTGGACTCACTGCAGTGCATCCCCAGTGGTGCCAGTGCACTCTCTGGACTCACTGCACTGCATCCCCAGTGGTGCCAGTGCACTCTCTGGACTCACTGCAGTGCATCACAGGTGGTGCCAGTGCACTCTCTGGACTCACTGCACTGCATCTCCAGTTTTGCCAGTGAAGTCTTTGGACTCACTGCACTGCATCCCCAGTGGTGCCAGTGCACTCTCTGGACTCAGTGCACTGCATCACAGGTGGTGCCAGTGCACTCTCTGGACTCACTGCACTGCATCTCCAGTTTTGCCAGTGAAGTCTTTGGACTCACTGCACTGCATCCCCAGTGGTGCCAGTGCACTCTCTGGACTGCATCCCCAGTGGTGCCAGTGCACTCTCTGGACTCACTGCACTGCATCCCCAGTGGTGCCAGTGCACTCTCTGGACTCACTGCACTGCATGCCCAGTGGTGCCAGTGCACTCTCTGGACTCACTGTACTGCATCCCCACTGGTACCAGTGCACTCTGTGGACTCACTGTACTGCATCCCCAGTGGTGACAGTGCACTCTCTGGACTCACTGCAGTGCATCCCCAGTGGTGCCAGTGCACTCTCTGGACTCACTGCAGTGCATCCCCAGTGGTGCCAGTGCACTCTCTGGACTCACTGCACTGCATCCCCAGTGGTGCCAGTGCACTCTCTGTACTCACTGCAGTGCATCCACAGTGGTGCCAGTGCACTCACTGAAATCACGGCAGTGCATTCCCTCTGGTGCCAGTGCACTCTCTGGACTCACTGCACTGCATCCCCAGTGGTGCCAGTGCACTCTCTGGACTCACTGCACTGCATCCCCAGTGGTGCGAGTGCATTCTCTGGACTCACTGCAGTGCATCACCAGTGGTGCCAGTGCACTCTCTGGACTCACTGAGGTGCATCCCCATGTGGTGCCAGTGCACTCTCTGGAGTCACTGAAGTGCATCCCCAGTGGTGCCAGTGCACTCTCTGGACTCACTGCACTGCATCCCCAGTGGTGCCAGTGCACTCTCTGGACTCACTGCACTGCATCCCCAGTGCTGCCAGTGCACTCTCTGGACTCACTGCACTGCATCCCCAGTGGTGCCACTGCACTCTCTGGACTCACTGCACTGCTTCCCCAGTGGTGCCAGTGCACTCTCTGGACTCACTGCACTGCATCCCCAGTGGTGCCAGTGCACTCTCTGGACTCACTGCACTGCATCCCCAGTGGTGCCAGTGCACTCTGTGGACTGACTGCAGTGCATCCCCAGTGGTTCCAGCGCACTCTCTGGACTCACTGCACTGCATCCCCAGTGGTGCTAGTGCACTCTGTGGACTCACTGCAGTGCATCCCCAGTGGTGCCAGTGCACTCTCTGGACTCACTGAAGTGCATTCTCAGTGGTGCCAGTGCACTCTCTGGACTCACTTCAGTGCATCCCCAGTGGTGCCAGTGCACTCTCTGGACTCACTGCAGTGCATCCCCAGTGGAGAAAGTGCACTCTCTGGACTCACTGCAGTGCATCCACAGTGGTGCCATTGCACTCTCTGGACTCACTGCACTGCATCTCCAGTGGTGCCAGTGCACTCTCTGGACTCACTGCACTGCATCCCCAGTGGTGCCAGTGCACTCTCTGGAGTCACTGAAGTGCATCCCCAGTGGTGCCAGTGCACTCTCTGGACTCACTGCACTGCATCCCCAGTGGTGCCAGTGCACTCTCTGGACTCACTGCACTGCATCCCCAGAGGTGCCAGTGCACTCTCTGGACTCACTGCACTGCATCCCCAGTGGTGCCAGTGCACTCTCTGGACTCACTGTACTGCATCCCCACTGGTACCAGTGCACTCTGTGGACTCACTGTACTGCATCCCCAGTGGTGACAGTGCACTCTCTGGACTCACTGCAGTGCATCCCCAGTGGTGCCAGTGCACTCTCTGGACTCACTGCAGTGCATCCCCAGTGGTGCCAGTGCACTCTCTGGACTCACTGCACTGCATCCCCAGTGGTGCCAGTGCACTCTCTGGACTCACTGCAGTGCATCCACAGTGGTGCCAGTACACTCACTGGACTCACTGCAGTGCATTCCCTCTGGTGCCAGTGCACTCTCTGGACTCACTGCACTGCATCCCCAGTGGTGCCAGTGCACTCTCTGGACTCACTGCACTGCATCCCCAGTGGTGCCAGTGCACTCACTGGACTCACTGCACTGCATCACCAGTGGTGCCAGTGCACTCTCTGGACTCACTGAGGTGCATCCCCAGTGGTGCCAGTGCACTCTCTGGAGTCACTGAAGTGCATCCCCAGTGGTGCCAGTGCACTCTCTGGACTCACTGCACTGCATCCCCAGTGGTGCCAGTGCACTCTCTGGACTCACTGCACTGCATCCCCAGTGCTGCCAGTGCACTCTCTGGACTCACTGCAGTGCATCCCTAGTGGTGCCACTGCACTCTCTGGACTCACTGCACTGCTTCCCCAGTGGTGCCAGTGCACTCTCTGGACTCACTGCACTGCATCCCCAGTGGTGCCAGTGCACTCACTGGACTCACTGCAGTGCATCCCCAGTGGTGCCAGTGCACTCACTGGACTCACTGCACTGCATCCCCAGTGGTGCCAGTGCACTCTGTGGACTCACTGCAGTGCATCCCCAGTGGAGCCAGTGCACTCTCTGGACTCACTGCAGTGCATCCGCAGTGGTGCCATTGCACTCTCTGGACTCACTGCACTGCATCTCCAGTGGTGCCAGTGCACTCTCAGGACTCACTGCACTGCATCCCCAGTGGTGCCAGTGCACTCTCTGAACTCACTGCACTGCATCCCCAGTAGTAACAGTGCACTCTCTGGACTCACTGCACTGCATCCCCAGTGGTGCCAGTGCACTCACTGGACTCACTGCACTGCATCCCCAGTGGTGCCAGTGCACTCTCTGGACTCACTGCACTGCATCCCCAGTGGTGCCAGTGCACTCTCTGGACTCACTGTACTCCATCCCCAGTGGTGACAGTGCACTCTCTGGACTCACTGCAGTGCATCCCCAGTGGTGCCAGTGCACTCTCTGGACTTACTGCAGTGCATCCCCACTGGTGCCAGTGCACTCTCTGGACTTACTGCACTGCATCCCCAGTGGTGCCAGTGCAGTCTCTGGAGTAACTGCAGTGCATCCCCACTGGTGCCAAAGCACTCTCTGGACTCACTGCAGTGCATCCCCAGTGGTGCCACTGCACTCTCTGGACTCACTGCAGTGCATCCCCAGTGGTGCCAGTGCACTCTCTGGACTCATTGAAGTGCATTCTCAGTGGTGCCAGTGCACTCTCTGGACTCACTGCAGTGCATCCCCAGTGGTGCCAGTACACTCACTGGACTCACTGCACTGCATCACCAGTGGTGCCACTGCACTCTCTGGACTCACTGCACTGCATCCCCAGTGGTGCCAGTGCACTCACTGGACTCACTGCAGTGCATCCCCACTGGTGCCAGTGCACTCTCTGGGCTCACTGCAGTGCATCCCCAGTGGTGCCAGTGCACTCTCTGGACTCACTGCACTGCATCCCCAGTGGTGCCAGTGCGCTCTCTTGAGTCACAGCACTGCATCCCCAGTGGTGCCAGTGCAATCTCTGGACTCAGTGCACTGCATCCCCAGTGGTGCCAGTGCACTCTCTGGACTCACTGCACTGCATCCCCGGTGGTGCCAGTGCAGTCTCTGGAGTAACTGCACTGCATCCCCAGTGGTGCCAAAGCACTCTCTGGACTTCCAGCACCGCATCCCCAGTGGTGCCAGTGCACTTTCTGGACTCACTGCACTGCATGCCCAGTGGTGCCAGTGCACTCTGTGGACTCACTGTACTGCATCCCCAGTGGTGCCAGTGCACTCTCTGGACTCACTGCACTGCATCCCCAGTGGTGCCAGTGCACTCTCTGGACTCACTGCACTGCATCCCCAGTGGTGCCAGTGCACTCTCTGGAGTAACTGCAGTGCATCCCCACTGGTGCCAAAGCACTCTCTGGACTCACTGCAGTGCATCCCCAGTGGTGCCACTGCACTCTCTGGACTCACTGCAGTGCATCCCCAGTGGTGCCAGTGCACTCTCTGGACTCATTGAAGTGCATTCTCATTGGTGCCATTGCACTCTCTGGACTCACTGCAGTGCATCCCCAGTGGTGCCAGTACACTCACTGGACTCACTGCACTGCATCCCCAGTGGTGCCAGTGCACTCTCTGGACTCACTAAACTGCATCACCAGTGGTGCCACTGCACTCTCTGGACTCACTACACTGCTTCCCCAGTGGTGCCAGTGCACTCACTGGACTCACTGCAGTGCATCCCCAGTGGTGCCAGTGCACTCTCTGGGCTCACTGCAGTGCATCCCCAGTGGTGCCAGTGCACTCTCTGGACTCACTGCACTGCATCCCCAGTGGTGCCAGTGCGCTCTCTGGAGTCACAGCACTGCATCCCCAGTGGTGCCAGTGCAATCTCTGGACTCAGTGCACTGCATCCCCAGTGGTGCCAGTGCACTCTCTGGACTCACTGCACTGCATCCCCGGTGGTGCCAGTGCAGTCTCTGGAGTAACTGCACTGCATCCCCAGTGGTGCCAAAGCACTCTCTGGACTTCCAGCACCGCATCCCCAGTGGTGCCAGTGCACTCTCTGGACTCACTGCACTGCATACCCAGTGGTGCCAGTGCACTCTCTGAACTCACTGTACTGCATACCCACTGGTGCCAGTGCACTCTCTGGACTCACCCCACCGCATCCCCAGTGGTGCCAGTGCACTCTCTGGACTTACTGCAGTGCATCCCCACTGGTGCCAGTGCACTCTCTGGACTCACTGCAGGGCATCCCCAGTGGTGCCAGTGCACTGTCTGGACTCACTGCAGTGCATCCCCAGTGGTGCCAGTGCACTCTCTGGACTCACTGTACTGCACCCCCAGTGGTGCCAGTGCACTCACTGGACTGACTGCACTGCATCCCCAGTGGTGCCAGTGCACTCTCTGGACTCACTGCACTGCATCCCCACTGGTGCCAGTGTACTCTCTGGACTCACTGCACTGCATCCCCAGTGGTGCCAGTGCACTCACTGGACTCACTGGACACATCCCCAGTGGGGCCAGTGCACTCTCTGGACTCACTGCAATGCATCCCCAGTGGTGCCAGTGCACTCTCTGGACTCACTGCACTGCATCCCCAGTGGTGCCAGTGCACTCTCTGGACTCACTGCACTGTATCCCCAGTAGTGCCATAGCACTCACTGGATTCACTGCAGTGCATCCCCAGTGGTGCCAGTGCACTCTCTGGACTCACTGCACTGCATCCCCAGATGTGCCAGTGCACTCTGTGGACTCACTGCACTGCATCCCCAGTGGTGCCAGTGCACTCTCTGGACTCACTGCAGTGCATCCCCAGTGGTGACAGTGCACTCTCTGGACTCACTGCAGTGCATCCCCAGTGGTGCCAGTGCACTCTCTGGACTCACTGCACTGCATCCCCAGTGGTGCCAGTGCAGTCTCTGGAGTAACTGCAGTGCATACCCGCTGGTGCCAAAGCACTCTCTGGACTCCCGGCTACGCATCCCCTGTGGTGCCAGTGCACTCTCTGGACTCACTGCACTACAACCCCAGTGGTGCCAGTGCACTCTCTGGAGTCACAGCACTGCATCCCCAGTGGTGCCAGTGCACTCTCTGGACTCACTGAAGTGCATCCCCAGTGGTGCCAGTGCACTCTCTGGACTCACTGAAGTGCACTCTCAGTGTTGCCAGTGCACTCTCTGGACTCACTGCAGTGCATCCCCAGTGGTGCCAGTACACTCACTGGACTCACTGCACTGCATCCCCAGTGGTGCCAGTGCACTCTCTGGACTCAATAAACTGCATCACCAGTGGTGTCTCTGCACTCTCTGGACTCACTGCACTGCTTCCCCAGTGGTGCCAGTGCACTCACTGGACTCACTGCAGTGCATCCCCACTGGTGCCCGTGCACTCTCTGGACTCACTGCACTGCATCCCCAGTGGTGCCTGTGCGCTCTCTGGAGTCACAGCACTGCATCCCCAGTGGTGCCAGTGCAATCTCTGGACTCACTGCACTGCATCCCCAGTGGTGCCAGTGCACTCTCTGGACTCACTGAAGTGCATTCTCAGTGGTGCCAGTGCACTCTCTGGACTCACTGCACTGCATCCCCAGTGGTGCTAGTGCACTCTCTGGACTCACTGAACTGCATCCCCAGTGGTGCCAGTGCACTCTCTGGACTCACTGCACTGCTTCCCCAGTGGTGCCAGTGCACTCACTGGACTCACTGCAGTGCATCCCCAGTGGTGCCCGTGCACTCTCTGGACTCACTGCAGTGCATCCCCAGTGGTGCCAGTGCACTCTCTGGACTCACTGCACTGCATCCCCATTGGTGCCAGTGCACTCTCTGGACTCACTGAAGTGCATTCTCAGTGGTGCCAGTGCACTCTCTGGACTCACTGCACTGCATCCCCAGTGGTGCTAGTGCACTCTCTGGACTCACTGTACTGCATTCCCGGTGGTGCCAGTGCACTCTCTGGACTCACTGCACTGCATCCCCAGTGGTGCCAGTGCACTCTCTGGACTCACTGCACTGCATCCCCAGTGGTGCCAGTGCACTCTCTGGACTCACTGAACTGCATCCCCAGTGGTGCCAGTGCACTCTCTGGACTCACTGCACTGCATCTCCAGTGGTGCCAGTGCACTCTCTGGACTCACTGCAGTGCATCCCCAGTGGTGCCAGTGCACTCTCTGGACTTACTGCACTGCATCCCCAGTGGTGCCAGTGCAGTCTCTGGAGTAACTGCAGTGCATCCCCACTGGTGCCAGTGCACTCTGTGGACTCACTGCAGTGCATCCCCAGTGGTTCCAGCGCACTCTCTGGACTCACTGCAGTGCATCCCCAGTGGAGCCAGTGCACTCTCTGGACTCACTGCACTGCATCCCCAGTGGTGCCAGTGCACTCTCTGGACTCACTGCACTGCATCTCCAGTGGTGCCAGTGCACTCTCAGGACTCACTGCACTGCATCCCCAGTGGTGCCAGTGCACTCTCTGGACTCACTGCACTGCATCCCCAGTAGTAACAGTGCACTCTCTGGACTCACTGCACTGCATCCCCAGTGGTGCCAGTGCACTCACTGGACTCACTGCACTGCATCCCCAGTGGTGCCAGTGCACTCTCTGGACTCACTGCAGTGCATCCCCAGTGGTGCCAGTGCACTCTCTGGACTCACTGTACTCCATCCCCAGTGGTGACAGTGCACTCTCTGGACTCACTGCAGTGCATCCCCAGTGGTGCCAGTGCACTCTCTGGACTTACTGCACTGCATCCCCAGTGGTGCCAGTGCAGTCTCTGGAGTAACTGCAGTGCATCCCCACTGGTGCCAAAGCACTCTCTGGACTCACTGCAGTGCATCCCCAGTGGTGCCACTGCACTCTCTGGACTCACTGCAGTGCATCCCCAGTGGTGCCACTGCACTCTCTGGACTCATTGAAGTGCATTCTCAGTGGTGCCAGTGCACTCTCTGGACTCACTGCAGTGCATCCCCAGTGGTGCCAGTACACTCACTGGACTCACTGCACTGCATCCCCAGTGGTGCCAGTGCACTCTCTGGACTCACTAAACTGCATCCCCAGTGGTGCCACTGCACTCTCTGGACTCACTGCACTGCTTCCCCAGTGGTGCCAGTGCACTCACTGGACTCACTGCAGTGCATCCCCACTGGTGCCAGTGCACTCTCTGGGCTCACTGCAGTGCATCCCCAGTGGTGCCAGTGCACTCTCTGGACTCACTGCACTGCATCCCCAGTGGTGCCAGTGCGCTCTCTGGAGTCACAGCACTGCATCCCCAGTGGTGCCAGTGCAATCTCTGGACTCAGTGCACTGCATCCCCAGTGGTGCCAGTGCACTCTCTGGACTCACTGCACTGCATCCCCGGTGGTGCCAGTGCAGTCTCTGGAGTAACTGCACTGCATCCCCAGTGGTGCCAAAGCACTCTCTGGACTTCCAGCACCGCATCCCCAGTGGTGCCAGTGCACTCTCTGGACTCACTGCACTGCATGCCCAGTGGTGCCAGTGCACTCTGTGGACTCACTGTACTGCATCCCCAGTGGTGCCAGTGCACTCTCTGGACTCACTGCACTGCATCCCCAGTGGTGCCAGTGCACTCTCTGGACTTACTGCACTGCATCCCCAGTGGTGCCAGTGCAGTCTCTGGAGTAACTGCAGTGCATCCCCACTGGTGCCAAAGCACTCTCTGGACTCACTGCAGTGCATCCCCAGTGGTGCCACTGCACTCTCTGGACTCACTGCAGTGCATCCCCAGTGGTGCCAGTGCACTCTCTGGACTCATTGAAGTGCATTCTCATTGGTGCCAGTGCACTCTCTGGACTCACTGCACTGCATCCCCAGTGGTGCCAGTACACTCACTGGACTCACTGCACTGCATCCCCAGTGGTGCCAGTGCACTCTCTGGACTCACTAAACTGCATCACCAGTGGTGCCACTGCACTCTCTGGACTCACTGCACTGCTTCCCCAGTGGTGCCAGTGCACTCACTGGACTCACTGCAGTGCATCCCCAGTGGTGCCAGTGCACTCTCTGGGCTCACTGCAGTGCATCCCCAGTGGTGCCAGTGCACTCTCTGGACTCACTGCACTGCATCCCCAGTGGTGCCAGTGCGCTCTCTGGAGTCACAGCACTGCATCCCCAGTGGTGCCAGTGCAATCTCTGGACTCAGTGCACTGCATCCCCAGTGGTGCCAGTGCACTCTCTGGACTCACTGCACTGCATCCCCGGTGGTGCCAGTGCAGTCTCTGGAGTAACTGCACTGCATCCCCAGTGGTGCCAAAGCACTCTCTGGACTTCCAGCACCGCATCCCCAGTGGTGCCAGTGCACTCTCTGGACTTACTGCAGTGCATCCCCACTGGTGCCAGTGCACTCTCTGGACTCACTGCAGTGCATCCCCACTGGTGCCAGTGCACTGTCTGGACTCACTGCAGTGCATCCCCAGTGGTGCCAGTGCACTCTCTGGACTCACTGTACTGCACCCCCAGTGGTGCCAGTGCACTCTCTGGACTCACTGCACTGCATCCCCAGTGGTGCCAGTGCACTCTCTGGACTCACTGCACTGCATCCCCAGTGGTGCCAGTGCACTCACTGGACTCACTGGACACATCCCCAGTGGTGCCAGTGCACTCTCTGGACTCACTGCACTGCATCCAGAGTGGTGCCAGTGCACTCTCTGGACTCACTGCACTGCATCCCCACTGGTGCCAGTGTACTCTCTGGACTCACTGCAGTGCATCCCCAGTGGTGCCAGAGCACTCTCTGGACTCACTGCACTGCATCCCCACTGGTGCCAGTGCACTCTCTGGACTCACCGGGGTGCATCCCCAGTTGTGCCAGTGCACTCTCTGGACTCAATGCACTGCATCCCCAGTGGTGCCAGTGCACTCTCTGGACTCACTGCACTGCATCCCCAGTGGTGCCAGTGCAATCTCTTGACTCACTGTAGTGCATCCCCAGTGGTGCCAGTGCACTCTCTGGACTCACTGCAGTGCATCCCCAGTGGTGCCAGTGCACTCTCTGGACTCACTGTACTGCATCACCAGTGGTGCCAGTGCACTCTCTGGACTCACTGCAGTGCATTCCCAGTGGTGCCATTGCACTCTTTGGACTCACTGCACTGCAGCCCCATTGGTGCCAGTGCACTCTCTGGACTCACTGCACTGCATCCCCAGTGGTGCCAGTGCACTCTCTGGACTCACTGCACTGCATCCCCAGTGGTGCCAGTGCACTCTCTTGACTCACTGCACTGCATCCCCAGTGGTGCCAGTGCACTCTCTGCACTCACTTCTCTGCATTCCCAGTGGTGCCCGTGAAGTCTCTGGACTCACTGCACTGCATCCCCAGTGCTGCCAGTGCACTCTCTGGACTCACTGCAGTGCATCCCCAGTGGTGCCAGTGCACTCTCTGGACTCACTGCACTGCATCCCCAGTGGTGCCAGTGCACTCTCTGGACTCACTGCAGTGCATCCCCAGTGGTGCCAGTGCACTCTCTGGACTCACTGCAGTGCATCCCCAGTGGTGCAAGTGCACTCTCTCGAGTCACTGCACTACATCCCCAGTGGTGCCAGTGCACTCACTGGACTCACTGTGCTGCATCATCTGTGGTGCCAGTGCACTCTCTGGACTCACTGCAATGCATCCCCAGTGGTGCCAGTGCACTCTCTGGACTCACTGCACTGCATCCCCAGTGGTGCCAGTGCACTCTCTGGACTCACTGCACTGTATCCCCAGTAGTGCCATAGCACTCACTGGATTCACTGCAGTGCATCCCCAGTGGTGCCAGTGCACTCTCTGGACTCACTGCACTGCATCCCCAGATGTGCCAGTGCACTCTGTGGACTCACTGCACTGCATCCCCAGTGGTGACAGTGCACTCTCTGGACTCACTGCAGTGCATCCCCAGTGGTGACAGTGCACTCTCTGGACTCACTGCAGTGAATCCCCAGTGGTGCCAGTGCACTCTCTGGACTCACTGAAGTGCATCCCCAGTGGTGCCAGTGCAGTCTCTGGAGTAACTGCAGTGCATACCCGCTGGTGCCAAAGCACTCTCTGGACTCCCGGCTCCGCATCCCCGGTGGTGCCAGTGCACTCTCTGGACTCACTGCACTGCATCCCCAGTGGTGCCAGTGCACTCTCTGGAGTCACAGCACTGCATCCCCAGTGGTGCCAGTGCACTCTCTGGACTCACTGAAGTGCATCCCCAGTGGTGCCAGTGCACTCTCTGGACTCACTGAAGTGCACTCTCAGTGTTGCCAGTGCACTCTCTGGACTCACTGCAGTGCATCCCCAGTGGTGCCAGTACACTCACTGGACTCACTGCACTGCATCCCCAGTGGTGCCAGTGCACTCTCTGGACTCAATAAACTGCATCACCAGTGGTGTCTCTGCACTCTCTGGACTCACTGCACTGCTTCCCCAGTGGTGCCAGTGCACTCACTGGACTCACTGCAGTGCATCCCCAGTGGTGCCCGTGCACTCTCTGGACTCACTGCAGTGCATCCCCAGTGGTGCCAGTGCACTCTCTGGACTCACTGCACTACATCCCCAGTGGTGCCTGTGCGCTCTCTGGACTCACTGCACTGCATCCAGAGTGGTGCCAGTGCACTCTCTGGACTCACTGCACTGCATCCCCACTGGTGCCAGTGTACTCTCTGGACTCACTGCAGTGCATCCCCAGTGGTGCCAGAGCACTCTCTGGACTCACTGCACTGCATCCCCACTGGTGCCAGTGCACTCTCTGGACTCACCGGGGTGCATCCCCAGTTGTGCCAGTGCACTCTCTGGACTCAATGCACTGCATCCCCAGTGGTGCCAGTGCACTCTCTGGACTCACTGCACTGCATCCCCAGTGGTGCCAGTGCAATCTCTTGACTCACTGTAGTGCATCCCCAGTGGTGCCAGTGCACTCTCTGGACTCACTGCAGTGCATCCCCAGTGGTGCCAGTGCACTCTCTGGACTCACTGTACTGCATCACCAGTGGTGCCAGTGCACTCTCTGGACTCACTGCAGTGCATTCCCAGTGGTGCCATTGCACTCTTTGGACTCACTGCACTGCAGCCCCATTGGTGCCAGTGCACTCTCTGGACTCACTGCACTGCATCCCCAGTGGTGCCAGTGCACTCTCTGGACTCACTGCACTGCATCCCCAGTGGTGCCAGTGCACTCTCTTGACTCACTGCACTGCATCCCCAGTGGTGCCAGTGCACTCTCTGCACTCACTTCTCTGCATTCCCAGTGGTGCCCGTGAAGTCTCTGGACTCACTGCACTGCATCCCCAGTGCTGCCAGTGCACTCTCTGGACTCACTGCACTGCATCACCAGTGGTGCCAGTGCACTCTCTGGACTCACTGCACTGCATCCCCAGTGGTGCCAGTGCACTCTCTGGACTCACTGCAGTGCATCCCCAGTGGTGCCAGTGCACTCTCTGGACTCACTGCAGTGCATCCCCAGTGGTGCAAGTGCACTCTCTCGAGTCACTGCACTACATCCCCAGTGGTGCCAGTGCACTCACTGGACTCACTGTGCTGCATCATCTGTGGTGCCAGTGCACTCTCTGGACTCACTGCAATGCATCCCCAGTGGTGCCAGTGCACTCTCTGGACTCACTGCACTGCATCCCCAGTGGTGCCAGTGCACTCTCTGGACTCACTGCACTGTATCCCCAGTAGTGCCATAGCACTCACTGGATTCACTGCAGTGCATCCCCAGTGGTGCCAGTGCACTCTCTGGACTCACTGCACTGCATCCCCAGATGTGCCAGTGCACTCTGTGGACTCACTGCACTGCATCCCCAGTGGTGACAGTGCACTCTCTGGACTCACTGCAGTGCATCCCCAGTGGTGACAGTGCACTCTCTGGACTCACTGCAGTGAATCCCCAGTGGTGCCAGTGCACTCTCTGGACTCACTGAAGTGCATCCCCAGTGGTGCCAGTGCAGTCTCTGGAGTA
Organism: Anser brachyrhynchus; assembly: GCF_964034855.1. Taxonomy (NCBI): domain Eukaryota; kingdom Metazoa; phylum Chordata; class Aves; order Anseriformes; family Anatidae; genus Anser; species Anser brachyrhynchus. Next base: position 28,453,873 of record NC_137703.1, read on the forward strand.
ACTGCAGTGCATACCCGCTGGTGCCAAAGCACTCTCTGGACTCCCGGCTCCGCATCCCCGGTGGTGCCAGTGCACTCTCTGGACTCACTGCACTACATCCCCAGTGGTGCCAGTGCACTCTCTGGAGTCACAGCACTGCATCCCCAGTGGTGCCAGTGCACTCTCTGGACTCACTGAAGTGCATCCCCAGTGGTGCCAGTGCACTCTCTGGACTCACTGAAGTGCACTCTCAGTGTTGCCAGTGCACTCTCTGGACTCACTGCAGTGCATCCCCAGTGGTGCCAGTACACTCACTGGACTCACTGCACTGCATCCCCAGTGGTGCCAGTGCACTCTCTGGACTCAATAAACTGCATCACCAGTGGTGTCTCTGCACTCTCTGGACTCACTGCACTGCTTCCCCAGTGGTGCCAGTGCACTCACTGGACTCACTGCAGTGCATCCCCAGTGGTGCCCGTGCACTCTCTGGACTCACTGCAGTGCATCCCCAGTGGTGCCAGTGCACTCTCTGGACTCACTGCACTACATCCCCAGTGGTGCCTGTGCGCTCTCTGGAGTCACAGCACTGCATCCCCAGTGGTGCCAGTGCAATCTCTGGACTCACTGCACTGCATCCCCAGTGGTGCCAGTGCACTCTCTGGACTCACTGAAGTGCATCCCCAGTGGTGCCAGTGCACTCTCTGGACTCACTGCACTGCATCCCCAGTGGTGCTAGTGCACTCTCTGGACTCACTGAACTGCATCCCCAGTGGTGCCAGTGCACTCTCTGGACTCACTGCACTGCTTCCCCAGTGGTGCCAGTGCACTCACTGGACTCACTGCAGTGCATCCCCAGTGGTGCCCGTGCACTCTCTGGACTCACTGCAGTGCATCCCCAGTGGTGCCAGTGCACTCTCTGGACTCACTGCACTGCATCCCCAGTGGTGCCAGTGCACTCTCTGGACTCACTGAAGTGCATTCTCAGTGGTGCCAGTGCACTCTCTGGACTCACTGCACTGCATCCCCAGTGGTGCTAGTGCACTCTCTGGACTCACTGTACTGCATTCCCGGTGGTGCCAGTGCAAACTCTGGACTCACTGCACTTCATCCCCAGTGGTGCCAGTGCACTCTCTGGACTCACTGCACTGCATCCCCAGTGGTGCCAGTGCACTCTCTGGACTCACTGAACTGCATTCCCGGTGGTGCCAGTGCAAACTCTGGACTCACTGCACTGCATCCCCAGTGGTGCCAGTGCACTCTCTGGACTCACTGCACTGCATCCCCAGTGGTGCCAGTGCACTCTCTGGACTCACGGCACTGCATCCCCAGTGGTGCCAGTGCACTCTCTGGACTCACTGCACTGCATCCCCAGTGGTGCCAGTGCACTCTCTGGACTCACTGCACTGCATCCCCAGTGGTGCCAGTGCACTCACTGGACTCACTGCAGTGCAACCCCAGTGGTGCCAGTGCACTCACTGGACTCACTGCACTGCATCCCCAGTGGTGCCAGTGCACTCTGTGGACTCACTGCAGTGCATCCCCAGTGGTTCCAGCGCACTCTCTGGACTCACTGCAGTGCATCCCCAGTGGAGCCAGTGCACTCTCTGGACTCACTGCAGTGCATCCGCAGTGGTGCCATTGCACTCTCTGGACTCACTGCACTGCATCTCCAGTGGTGCCAGTGCACTCTCAGGACTCACTGCACTGCATCCCCAGTGGTGCCAGTGCACTCTCTGGACTCACTGCACTGCATCCCCAGTGGTGCCAGTGCACTCTCTGGACTCACTGCAGTGCATCCCCAGTGGTGCCAGTGCACTCTCTGGACTCACTGCAGTGCATCCCCAGTGGTGCAAGTGCACTCTCTCGAGTCACTGCACTACATCCCCAGTGGTGCCAGTGCACTCACTGGACTCACTGTACTGCATCATCTGTGGTGCCAGTGCACTCTCTGGACTCACTGCAATGCATCCCCAGTGGTGCCAGTGCACTCTCTGGACTCACTGCACTGCATCCCCAGTGGTGCCAGTGCACTCTCTGGACTCACTGCACTGTATCCCCAGTAGTGCCATAGCACTCACTGGATTCACTGCAGTGCATCCCCAGTGGTGCCAGTGCACTCTCTGGACTCACTGCACTGCATCCCCAGTGGTGCCAGTGCACTCTGTGGACTCACTGCACTGCATCCCCAGTTGTGCCAGTGCACTCTCTGGACTCACTGCAGTGCATCCCCAGTGGTGACAGTGCACTCTCTGGACTCACTGCAGTGCATCCCCAGTGGTGCCAGTGCAATCTCTGGACTCACTGCACTGCATCCCCAGTGGTGCCAGTGCAGTCTCTGGAGTAACTGCAGTGCATACCCGCTGGTGCCAAAGCACTCTCTGGACTCCCGGCACCGCATCCCCGGTGGTGCCAGTGCACTCTCTGGACTCACTGCAGTGCATCCCCAGTGGTGCCAGTGCACTCTCTGGACTCACTGAAGTGCACTCTCAGTGTTGCCAGTGCACTCTCTGGACTCACTGCAGTGCATCCCCAGTGGTGCCAGTACACTCACTGGACTCACTGCACTGCATCCCCAGTGGTGCCAGTGCACTCTCTGGACTCAATAAACTGCATCACCAGTGGTGTCTCTGCACTCTCTGGACTCACTGCACTGCTTCCCCAGTGGTGCCAGTGCACTCACTGGACTCACTGCAGTGCATCCCCAGTGGTGCCCGTGCACTCTCTGGACTCACTGCAGTGCATCCCCAGTGGTGCCAGTGCACTCTCTGGACTCACTGCACTGCATCCCCAGTGGTGCCTGTGCGCTCTCTGGAGTCACAGCACTGCATCCCCAGTGGTGCCAGTGCAATCTCTGCACTCACTGCACTGCATCCCCAGTGGTGCCAGTGCACTCTCTGGACTCACTGAAGTGCATTCTCAGTGGTGCCAGTGCACTCTCTGGACTCACTGCACTGCATCCCCAGTGGTGCTAGTGCACTCTCTGGACTCACTGAACTGCATCCCCAGTGGTGCCAGTGCACTCTCTGGACTCACTGCAGTGTTTCCCCAGTGGTGCCAGTGCACTCACTGGACTCACTGCACTGCATCCCCAGTGGTGCCCGTGCACTCTCTGGACTCACTGCAGTGCATCCCCAGTGGTGCCAGTGCACTCTCTGGACTCACTGCACTGCATCCCCAGTGGTGCCAGTGCACTCTCTGGACTCACTGAAGTGCATTCTCAGTGGTGCCAGTGCACTCTCTGGACTCACTGCACTGCATCCCCAGTGGTGCTAGTGCACTCTCTGGACTCACTGTACTGCATTCCCGGTGGTGCCAGTGCAAACTCTGGACTCACTGCACTGCATCCCCAGTGGTGCCAGTGCACTCTCTGGACTCACTGCACTGCATCCCCAGTGGTGCCAGTGCACTCTCTGGACTCCCTGAACTGCATCCCCAGTGGTGCCAGTGCACTCTCTGGACTCACTGCACTGCATCCCCAGTGGTGCCAGTGCACTCTCTGGACTCACTGCACTGCATCCCCAGTGGTGCCAGTGCACTCACTGGACTCACTGCAGTGCATCCCCAGTGGTGCCAGTGCACTCACTGGACTCACTGCACTGCATCCCCAGTGGTGCCAGTGCACTCTGTGGACTCACTGCAGTGCATCCCCAGTGGTTCCAGCGCACTCTCTGGACTCACTGCAGTGCATCCCCAGTGGAGCCAGTGCACTCTCTGGACTCACTGCAGTGCATCCGCAGTGGTGCCATTGCACTCTCTGGACTCACTGCACTGCATCTCCAGTGGTGCCAGTGCACTCTCAGGACTCACTGCACTGCATCCCCAGTGGTGCCAGTGCACTCTCTGGACTCACTGCACTGCATCCCCAGTAGTAACAGTGCACTCTCTGGACTCACGGCACTGCATCCCCAGTGGTGCCAGTGCACTCACTGGATTCACTGCACTGCATCCCCAGTGGTGCCAGTGCACTCTCTGGACTCACTGCACTGCATCCCCAGTGGTGCCAGTGCACTCTCTGGACTCACTGTACTCCATCCCCAGTGGTGACAGTGCACTCTCTGGACTCACTGCAGTGCATCCCCAGTGGTGCCAGTGCACTCTCTGGACTTACTGCTGTGCATCCCCACTGGTGCCAGTGCACTCTCTGGACTTACTGCACTGCATCCCCAGTGGTGCCAGTGCAGTCTCTGGAGTAAGTGCAGTGCATCCCCACTGGTGCCAAAGCACTCTCTGGACTCACTGCAGTGCATCCCCAGTGGTGCCACTGCACTCTCTGGACTCACTGCAGTGCATCCCCAGTGGTGCCAGTGCACTCTCTGGACTCATTGAAGTGCATTCTCAGTGGTGCCAGTGCACTCTCTGGACTCACTGCAGTGCATCCCCAGTGGTGCCAGTACACTCACTGGACTCACTGCACTGCATCCCCAGTGGTGCCAGTGCACTCTCTGGACTCACTAAACTGCATCCCCAGTGGTGCCACTGCACTCTCTGGACTCACTGCACTGCTTCCCCAGTGGTGCCAGTGCACTCACTGGACTCACTGCAGTGCATCCCCACTGGTGCCAGTGCACTCTCTGGGCTCACTGCAGTGCATCCCCAGTGGTGCCAGTGCACTCTCTGGACTCACTGCACTGCATCCCCAGTGGTGCCAGTGCGCTCTCTGGAGTCACAGCACTGCATCCCCAGTGGTGCCAGTGCAATCTCTGGACTCAGTGCACTGCATCCCCAGTGGTGCCAGTGCACTCTCTGGACTCACTGCACTGCAACCCCGGTGGTGCCAGTGCAGTCTCTGGAGTAACTGCACTGCATCCACAGTGGTGCCAAAGCACTCTCTGGACTTCCAGCACCGCATCCCCAGTGGTGCCAGTGCACTCACTGGACTCACTGCACTGCATGCCCAGTGGTGCCAGTGCACTCTGTGGACTCACTGTACTGCATCCCCAGTGGTGCCAGTGCACTCTCTGGACTCACTGCACTGCATCCCCAGTGGTGCCAGTGCACTCTCTGGACTCACTGCACTGCATCCCCAGTGGTGCCAGTGCACTCTCTGGACTTACTGCACTGCATCCCCAGTGGTGCCAGTGCAGTCTCTGGAGTAACTGCAGTGCATCCCCACTGGTGCCAAAGTACTCTCTGGACTCACTGCAGTGCATCTCCAGTGGTGCCACTGCACTCTCTGGACTCACTGCAGTGCATCCCCAGTGGTGCCAGTGCACTCTCTGGACTCATTGAAGTGCATTCTCATTGGTGCCAGTGCACTCTCTGGACTCACTGCAGTGCATCCCCAGTGGTGCCAGTACACTCACTGGACTCACTGCACTGCATCCCCAGTGGTGCCAGTGCACTCTCTGGACTCACTAAACTGCATCACCTGTGGTGCCACTGCACTCTCTGGACTCACTGCACTGCTTCCCCAGTGGTGCCAGTGCACTCACTGGACTCACTGCAGTGCATCCCCAGTGGTGCCAGTGCACTCTCTGGGCTCACTGCAGTGCATCCCCAGTGGTGCCAGTGCACTCTCTGGACTCACTGCACTGCATCCCCAGTGGTGCCAGTGCGCTCTCTGGAGTCACAGCACTGCATCCCCAGTGGTGCCAGTGCAATCTCTGGACTCAGTGCACTGCATCCCCAGTGGTGCCAGTGCACTCTCTGGACTCACTGCACTGCATCCCCAGTGGTGCCAGTGCAGTCTCTGGAGTAACTGCACTGCATCCCCAGTGGTGCCAAAGCACTCTCTGGACTTCCAGCACCGCATCCCCAGTGGTGCCAGTGCACTCTCTGGACTCACTGCACTGCATGCCCAGTGGTGCCAGTGCACTCTCTGAACTCACTGTACTGCATACCCACTGGTGCCAGTGCACTCTCTGGACTCACCCCACCGCATCCCCAGTGGTGCCAGTGCACTCTCTGGACTTACTGCAGTGCATCCCCACTGGTGCCAGTGCACTCTCTGGACTCACTGCAGGGCATCCCCAGTGGTGGCAGTGCACTGTCTGGACTCACTGCAGTGCATCCCCAGTGGTGCCAGTGCACTCTCTGGACTCACTGTACTGCACCCCCAGTGGTGCCAGTGCACTCACTGGACTGACTGCACTGCATCCCCAGTGGTGCCAGTGCACTCTCTGGACTCACTGCACTGCATCCCCACTGGTGCCAGTGTACTCTCTGGACTCACTGCACTGCATCCCCAGTGGTGCCAGTGCACTCACTGGACTCACTGGACACATCCCCAGTGGTGCCAGTGCACTCTCTGGACTCACTGCACTGCATCCAGAGTGGTGCCAGTGCACTCTCTGGACTCACTGCACTGCATCCCCACTGGTGCCAGTGTACTCTCTGGACTCACTGCAGTGCATCCCCAGTGGTGCCAGAGCACTCTCTGGACTCACTGCACTGCATCCCCACTGGTGCCAGTGCACTCTCTGGACTCACCGGGGTGCATCCCCAGTTGTGCCAGTGCACTCTCTGGACTCAATGCACTGCATCCCCAGTGGTGCCAGTGCACTCTCTGGACTCACTGCACTGCATCCCCAGTGGTGCCAGTGCAATCTCTTGACTCACTGTAGTGCATCCCCAGTGGTGCCAGTGCACTCTCTGGACTCACTGCAGTGCATCCCCAGTGGTGCCAGTGCACTCTCTGGACTCACTGTACTGCATCACCAGTGGTGCCAGTGCACTCTCTGGACTCACTGCAGTGCATTCCCAGTGGTGCCATTGCACTCTTTGGACTCACTGCACTGCAGCCCCATTGGTGCCAGTGCACTCTCTGGACTCACTGCACTGCATCCCCAGTGGTGCCAGTGCACTCTCTGGACTCACTGCACTGCATCCCCAGTGGTGCCAGTGCACTCTCTAGACTCACTGCACTGCATCCCCAGTGGTGCCAGTGCACTCTCTGCACTCACTTCTCTGCATTCCCAGTGGTGCCCGTGAAGTCTCTGGACTCACTGCACTGCATCCCCAGTGGTGCCAGTGCACTCTCTCGACTCACTGCACTGCATCACCAGTGGTGCCAGTGCACTCTCTGGACTCACTGCACTGCATCCCCAGTGGTGCCAGTGCACTCTCTGGACTCACTGCAGTGCATCCCCAGTGGTGCCAGTGCACTCTCTGGACACACTGCAATGCATCCCCAGTGGTGCAAGTGCACTCTCTCGTGTCACTGCACTACATCCCCAGTGGTGCCAGTGCACTCACTGGACTCACTGTACTGCATCATCTGTGGTGCCAGTGCACTCTCTGGACTCACTGCAATGCATCCCCAGTGGTGCCAGTGCACTCTCTGGACTCACTGCACTGCATCCCCAGTGGTGCCAGTGCACTCTCTGGACTCACTGCACTGTATCCCCAGTAGTGCCATAGCACTCACTGGATTCACTGCAGTGCATCCCCAGTGGTGCCAGTGCACTCTCTGGACTCACTGCACTGCATCCCCAGATGTGCCAGTGCACTCTGTGGACTCACTGCACTGCATCCCCAGTGGTGACAGTGCACTCTCTGGACTCACTGCAGTGCATCCCCAGTGGTGCCAGTGCACTCTCTGGACTCACTGAAGTGCATCCCCAGTGGTGCCAGTGCAGTCTCTGGAGTAACTGCAGTGCATACCCGCTGGTGCCAAAGCACTCTCTGGACTCCCGGCACCGCATCCCCGGTGGTGCCAGTGCACTCTCTGGACTCACTGCACTACATCCCCAGTGGTGCCAGTGCACTCTCTGGACTCACTGAAATGCATCCCCAGTGGTGCCAGTGCACTCTCTGGACTCACTGAAGTGCACTCTCAGTGTTGCCAGTGCACTCTCTGGACTCATTGCAGTGCATCCCCAGTGGTGCCAGTACACTCACTGGACTCACTGCACTGCATCCCCAGTGGTGCCAGTGCACTCTCTGGACTCAATAAACTGCATCACCAGTGGTGTCTCTGCACTCTCTGGACTCACTGCACTGCTTCCCCAGTGGTGCCAGTGCACTCACTGGACTCACTGCAGTGCATCCCCAGTGGTGCCCGTGCACTCTCTGGACTCACTGCAGTGCATCCCCAGTGGTGCCAGTGCACTCTCTGGACTCACTGCACTGCATCCCCAGTGGTGCCTGTGCGCTCTCTGGAGTCACAGCACTGCATCCCCAGTGGTGCCAGTGCACTCTCTGGACTCACTGCACTGCATCCCCAGTGGTGCCAGTGCACTCTCTGGACTCACTGCACTGCATCCCCAGTGGTGCTAGTGCACTCTCTGGACTCACTGAACCGCATCCCCAGTGGTGCCAGTGCACTCTCTGGACTCACCGCACCGCATCCCCAGTGGTGCCAGTGCACTCTCTGGACTCACTGCACTGCATCCGCCTTGGTGCCAGTGCACTCTGTGGACTCACTGGAGTGCATCACCTGTGGTGCCAGTGCGCTCTCTGGACTCACTGCAGGGCATCCCCAGTGCTGCCAGTGCACTCTCTGGACTCACTGCACTGCATCACCTGTGGTGCCAGTGCACTCTCTGCACTCACTGCACTGCATCCCCAGTGCTGCCAGTGCACTCTCTAGAATCACTGCGCTGCATCCCCAGTGGTGCCAGTGCACTCTCTGGAGTGACTGCAGTGCATCCCCAGTGGTGCCAGTGCACTCTCTGGACTCGCGTCAATGCATCCCCAGTGGTGCCAGTGCACTCTCTGGACTCACTGCAGTGCATCACCAGTGGTGCCAGTACACTCTCTGGACACACTGAAGTGCATTCTCAGTGGTGCCAGTGCACTCTCTGGACTCACTGCGCTGCATCCCCAGTGGTGCCAGTGCACTCTCTGGACTCACTGCACTGCATCCCCAGTGGTGCCAGTGCACTCTCTGGACTCACTGCACTGCATCCCCAGTGGTGCCAGTGCACTCTGTGGACTCACTGCAGCGCATCCCCAGTGGTGCCAGTGCGCTCTCTGGACTCACTGCACTGCATCCCCAGTGGTGCCTGTGCACTCTCTGGAGTAACTGCAGTGCATCCCCAGCGGTGCCAAAGCACTCTCTGGACTCCCGGCACCGCATCCCCCGTGGTGCCAGTGCACTCTCTGGGCTCACTGCAGGGCATCCCCAGTGGTGCCAGTGCACTCTCTGGACTCACTGCACTGCATCCCCAGTCCTGCCAGTGCACTCTCTTGACTCACTGCACTGCATCCCCAGTGGTGCCAGTGCACTCACCGGACTCACTGCACTGCATCCCCAGTGGTGTCAGTGCACTCTATGGAGTCACTGCGCTGCATCCCCAGTGGTGCCAGTGCACTCCCTGGACTCACTGCACTGCTACAGCCGCGGCAGCCCTCCAGCCGTGGCAGCCGCTCCACTCGGTAGCGGCTGGAGCGGCTGCCGCGGCTGGAGCGGCTGGAGCGGCTGCCGCGGCTGGAGCGGCTGCCGCGGATGGAGAGGCTGGCGCGGCTGGAGGGGCTGGAGCGGCTGCCGCGGCTGGAGCGGCTCTCTCTGGACTCACTGAAATGCATTCTCAGTGGTGCCAGTGCACTCTCTGGACTCACTGCTCTGCATCCCCAGTGGTGCTAGTGCACTCTGGACTCACTGCAGTGCATCCCCAGTGGTGCCATTGCACTCTCTGGTACTCACTGCACCGCATTCCCACTGGTTTCAGTGCACTCTGTGGACTCACTGCACTGCATCCCCAGTTCTGCCAAAGCACTCTCTGGACTCCAGGCACCGCATCCCCAGTGGTGTCAGTGCACTCTCTGGACTCCCGGCACCGTATCCCCAGTGTTGCCAGTGCATTCTCTGGACTCACTGCACTGCGTCCCCACTGGTGCCAGTGCACTCTCTGGACTAACTGCAGTGCATCCCCAGTGGTGCCAGTGCACTCTCTGGACTCACTGCATTGCATCCCCAGTGGTGCCAGTGCACTCTCTGGACTCACTGCACTGCATCCCCAGTGGTGCCAGTGCACTCTCTGGACTCACTGCACTGCATCCCCAGTGCTGCCAGTGCACTCTCTTTACTCACTGCACTGCATCCCCAAGGTGCCAGTGCACTCTCTGGACTCACTGCACTGCTCCATCCGCGGCAGCCTCTCCAGCCGCACCAGCCGCGGCATCCGCTCCAGCCTCGGCATCCGCTCCAGCCGCGTTAACCGCTCCAGCCGCGCCAGCCGCTCCAGCCGCGGCAGCCGCTCCAGCCGCTCCAGCCGCGGCATCCGCTCCAGCCGCTCCAGCCGCGGCAGCCGCTCCAACCGCGGCAGCCGCTCCAGCCGCGGCAGCCGCGGCAGCCGCTCCAGCCGCGGAGGCCGCTCCAGCCGCTACCGAGTGGAGCGGCTGCCACGGCTGGAGGGCTACCGCGGCTGGAGCGGCTGCCGCGGCTGGAGCAGTGCAGTGAGTCCAGGGAGTGCAAAGGCACCAGTGGGGATGGAGTGCAGTGAGTCCAAAGACTTCACTGTCACCACTGGGAATGCAGTGCAGTGAGTCCAGAGAGTGCACTGGCACCACTGGCGATGCAGTGAAGTGAGTGCAGAGAGTGCAATGGCACTACTGGGGATGCACTGCAGTGAGTCCAGAGAGTGCTTTGGCACCACTGGGGATGCAGTGCAGTGAGTCCACAGACTACACTGACACCAGTGTGAATGCGGTGCAGTGACTCCAGAGAGTGCAATGGCACCACTGGGGATGCACTGCAGTGAGTCCAGAGAGTGCACTGGCTCCAACGAGAATGCACTTCAGTGAGTCCAGAGAGTGCACTGGCACCACTGGGGATGCAGTGCAGTGAGTCCAGAGAGTGCACTGGAACCACTGGGGATGCGGTGGCGGGAGTCCAGAGAGTGCTTTGGCACCACTGGGGATGCAGTACAGTGAGTCCAGAGAGTGCACTGGCACCACTGGGGATGCAGCGCAGTGACTCTAGAGAGTGCACTGGCACCACTGCGGATGCGGTGCAGTGAGTCCAGAGAGTGCACTGGCACCACTCAGGGTGCAGTGCGGTGAGTCCAGAGAGTGCACTGGCACCACTGGGGATGCAGTACAGTGAGTCCAGAGAGTGCACTGGCACCACTGGGGATGCAGTGCAGTGAGTCCAGAGAGTGCACTGGCACCACCGGGAATGCACTGCAGTGAGACCAGAGAGTGCACTGGCACCACTGGGGATGCACTTCAGTGAGTCCAGAGAGTGCACTGGCACCACTGGGGATGCAGTGACGCGAGTCCAGAGAGTGCACTGGCACCACTGGGGATTCACTGCAGTCACTCCAGAGTGTGCACTGGCACCACTGGGGATGCACTGCAGTGAGTCCAGAGAGTGCACTGGCACAACTGGGGATGCAGCGCAGTGAATCTAGAGAGTGCACTGGCAACACTGCGGATGCGGTGTAGTGAGTCCAGAGAGTGCACTGGCACCACAGGTGATGCAGTGCAGTGAGTCCAGAGAGTGCACTGGCAGCACTGGGGATGCAGTGCAGTGAGTCCAGAGAGTGCACTGGCACCACAGGTGATGCACTCCAGTAAGTCCAGAGAGTGCACTGGCACCACTGGGTATGCACATCAGTGAGTCCAGAGAGTGCACTTGCACCACTGGGGATGCACTGCAGTGAGTCCACAGAGTGCACTGGCACCACTGGGGATGCAGTGCAGTGAGTCCAGAGAGTGCACTGGCAGCACTGGGGATGCAGTGCAGTGAGTCCAGAGAGTGCTTTGGCACCGCTGGGGATGCACTGCAGTTACTCCAGAGAGTGCACAGGCACCACTGGGGATGCACATCAGTGAGTCCAGAGAGTGCACTTGCACCACTGGGGATGCACTGCAGTGAGTCCACAGAGTGCACTGGCACCACTGGGGATGCAGTGCAGTGAGTCCAGAGAGTGCACTGGCAGCACTGGGGATGCAGTGCAGTGAGTCCAGAGAGTGCACTGGCACCACAGGTGATGCACTCCAGTGAGTCCAGAGAGTGCACTTGCACCACGGGGGATGCAGTGCAGGGACGCCAGAGAGTGCACTGGCACCACTGGGGATGCAGTGCAGTGAGTCCAGAGAGTGCACTGGCACCACTGGGGATGCACTGCAGTGAGTCCTGAGAGTACACTGGCTCCACCGGGGATGCCCTGCAGTGAGTCCAGAGAGTGCACTGGCACCACTGGGGATGCAGTGCAGTGAGTCCAGAGAGAGCACTGGCACCACTGGGGATGCCCTGCAGTGAGTCCAGAGAGTGCACTGGCACCACTGGGGATGCACTACAGTGAGTCCAGGGATAGCACTGGCACCACTGGGGATGCAGTGCAGTGAGCCCAGAGAGTGCTCTGGCACCACTGGGGATGCCCTGCAGTGAGTCCAGAGAGTGCACTGGCACCACTGGGGATGCACTACAGTGAGTCCAGGGATAGCACTGGCACCACTGGGGATGCAGTGCAGTGAGTCCAGAGAGTGCACTGGCACCACTGGGGATGCAGTGCAGTGAGTCCAGAGAGTGCACTGGCACCACTGATGATGCAGTACAGTGAGTCCAGTGAGTGCACTGGCACAACTGGGGATGTAGTGCAGTGACTCGAGAGAGTGCACTGGAACCACTGGGGATGCAGTGCCGCGAGTCCAGAGAGTGCACTGGCTCCACAGGGGATGCGGTGCCGGAGGTCCAGAGAGTGCATTGGCACCACTGGGGATGCAGTGCAGTGACTCCAGAGAGTGCACTGGCACCACTGGGGATGCACTGCAGTGAGCCCAGAGAGTGCACTGGCACCACTGGCGATGCAGTGCAGCAAGTCCAGAGAGTTCACTGGCACCACTGGGGATGCAGTGCAGTGAGTCCAGTGAGTGTACTGGCACCACTGGGGATGCACTGCAGTGAGTCCAGAGGGTGCATTGGCACCATTTGGGATGCACTGCAGTGAGTCCAGAGAGTGCACTTGCACCACTGCGGATGCACTGCAGTGAGTCCACAGAGTGCACTGGCACCACTGGGGATGCAGTGCAGTGAGTCCAGAGAGTGCACTGGCACCACTGGGGATGCAGTGCAATGAGTCCACAGAGTGCACTGGCACCACTGGGGATGCAGCGCAGTGAGTCCAGAGAGTGCTCTGGCACCACTGGAGATGCAGTGCAGTGAGTCCAGAGAGTGCACTAGCACCATTGGGGATGCAGTGCAGTCAGTCCAGTGAGTGTACTGGCACCACTGGGGATGCCCTTCAGTGAGTCCAGAGAGTGCACTGGCACCACTGGGGATGCACTGCAGTGAGTCCACAGAGTGCACTGTCACCTTTGGGGATGCACTGCAATGTCTGCAGAGAGTGCCCTGGCATCACTAGGGATGCAGTGCAGTGAGTCCAGAGAGTACACTAGCACCACTGGGGATGCAGTGCAGTGAGTCCAGAGAGTTCACTGGCACCACTGGAGATGCACTTCAGTGAGTGTAGAGACTGAACTGGCACCACTGGGGATGCAGTGCAGTGAGTCCAGTGAGTGTACTGGCAACACTGGGGATGCAGCGCAGTGAGTCCAGAGAGTGCACTGGCACCACTGGGGATGCACTGCAGTGAGTCCACAGAGTGCACGGGCTCCACTGGGGATGCACTGCATTGAGTCCACAGAGTGCACTGGCACCACTGGGGATGCAGTGCAGTGAGTCCAGAGAGTGCACTGGCACCACTAGGGATGCACTGCAGTGAGTCCAGAGAGTGCACTGGCACCACTGGGGATGCACTGCAGTGAGTCCAGAGAGTGCACTGGCACCACTCGGGATGCACTGCAGTGAGTCCAGAGAGTGCATTAGCACCACTGGGGATGCATTGACGCGAGTCCAGAGAGTGCACTGGCCCCACTGGGGATGCACTGCAGTCACTCCAGAGAGTGCACTGGCACCACTGGGGATGCGGTGCAGTGAGTCCAGAGAGTGCACTGGCACCACTGGGGATGCAGTGCAGTGAGTCCAGAGAGTGCACTGGAACCACTGGGGATGCGGTGGCGGGAGTCCAGAGAGTGCTTTGGCACCACTGGGGATGCAGTACAGTGAGTCCAGAGAGTGCACTGGCACCACTGGGGATGCAGCGCAGTGACTCTAGAGAGTGCACTGGCACCACTGTGGATGCGGTGCAGTGCGTCCAGAGAGTGCACTGGCACCACTCAGGGTGCAGTGCGGTGAGTCCAGAGAGTGCACTGGCACCACTGGGGATGCAGTACAGTGAGTCCAGAGAGTGCACTGGCACCACTGGGGATGCAGTGCAGTGAGTCCAGAGAGTGCACTGGCACCACTGGGGTGCACTGCAGTGAGTCCAGAGAGTGCACTGGCACCACCGGGAATGCACTGCAGTGAGACCAGAGAGTGCACTGGCACCACTGGGGATGCACTTCAGTGAGTCCAGAGAGTGCACTGGCACCACTGGGGATGCAGTGACGCGAGTCCAGAGAGTGCACTGGCACCCCTGGGGATGCAGTGACGCGAGTCCAGAGAGTGCACTGGCACCACTGGGGATTCACTGCAGTCACTCCAGAGTGTGCACTGGCAGCACTGGGGATGCAGTGCAGTGAGTCCAGGGATAGCACTGGCACCACTGGGGATGCAGTGCAGTGAGTCCAGAGAGTGCACTGGCACCACTGGGGATGCAGTGCAGTGAGTCCAGAGAGTGCACTGGCACCACTGATGATGCAGTACAGTGAGTCCAGTGAGTGCACTGGCACAACTGGGGATGTAGTGCAGTGACTCGAGAGAGTGCACTGAAACCACTGGGGATGCAGTGCCGCGAGTCCAGAGAGTGCACTGGCTCCACTGGGGATGCGGTGCCGGAGGTCCAGAGAGTGCATTGGCACCACTGGGAATGCAGTGCAATGACTCCAGTGAGTGCACTGGCACCACTGGGGATGCACTGCAGTGAGCCCAGAGAGTGCACTGGCACCACTGGGTATGCGGTGCCGGGAGTCCAGAGAGTGCACTGGCAGCACTGGGGATGCAGTGCAGTGAGTCCAGAGAGTGCACTGGCACCACTGGGGATGCACATCAGTGAGTCCAGAGAGTGCACTTGCACCACTGGGGATGCACTGCAGTGAGTCCACAGAGTGCACTGGCACCACTGGGGATGCAGTGCAGTGAGTCCAGAGAGTGCACTGGCAGCACTGGGGATGCAGTGCAGTGAGTCCAGAGAGTGCACTGGCACCACAGGTGATGCACTCCAGTGAGTCCAGAGAGTGCACTTGCACCACGGGGGATGCAGTGCAGGGACGCCAGAGAGTGCACTGGCACCACTGGGGATGCAGTGCAGTGACTCCAGAGAGTGCACTGGCACCACTGGGGATGCACTGCAGTGAGCCCAGAGAGTGCACTGGCACCACTGGCGATGCAGTGCAGCAAGTCCAGAGAGTTCACTGGCACCACTGGGGATGCAGTGCAGTGAGTCCAGTGAGTGTACTGGCACCACTGGGGATGCACTGCAGTGAGTCCAGAGGGTGCATTGGCACCATTTGGGATGCACTGCAGTGAGTCCAGAGAGTGCACTTGCACCACTGCGGATGCACTGCAGTGAGTCCACAGAGTGCACTGGCACCACTGGGGATGCAGTGCAGTGAGTCCAGAGAGTGCACTGGCACCACTGGGGATGCAGTGCAATGAGTCCACAGAGTGCACTGGCACCACTGGGGATGCAGCGCAGTGAGTCCAGAGAGTGCTCTGGCACCACTGGAGATGCAGTGCAGTGAGTCCAGAGAGTGCACTAGCACCATTGGGGATGCAGTGCAGTCAGTCCAGTGAGTGTACTGGCACCACTGGGGATGCCCTTCAGTGAGTCCAGAGAGTGCACTGGCACCACTGGGGATGCACTGCAGTGAGTCCACAGAGTGCACTGTCACCTTTGGGGATGCACTGCAATGTCTGCAGAGAGTGCCCTGGCATCACTAGGGATGCAGTGCAGTGAGTCCAGAGAGTACACTAGCACCACTGGGGATGCAGTGCAGTGAGTCCAGAGAGTTCACTGGCACCACTGGAGATGCACTTCAGTGAGTGTAGAGACTGAACTGGCACCACTGGGGATGCAGTGCAGTGAGTCCAGTGAGTGTACTGGCAACACTGGGGATGCAGCGCAGTGAGTCCAGAGAGTGCACTGGCACCACTGGGGATGCACTGCAGTGAGTCCAGAGAGTGCACTGGCACCACTGGGGATGCACTGCATTGAGTGCAGAGAGTGCACTGGCAGCACTGGGGATGCAGTGCAGTGAGTCCAGAGAGTGCACTGGCACCACTAGGGATGCACTGCAGTGAGTCCAGAGAGTGCACTGGCACCACTGGGGATGCACTGCAGTGAGTCCAGAGAGTGCACTGGCACCACTCGGGATGCACTGCAGTGAGTCCAGAGAGTGCATTAGCACCACTGGGGATGCATTGACGCGAGTCCAGAGAGTGCACTGGCCCCACTGGGGATGCACTGCAGTCACTCCAGAGAGTGCACTGGCACCACTGGGGATGCGGTGCAGTGAGTCCAGAGAGTGCACTGGCACCACTGGGGATGCAGTGCAGTGAGTCCAGAGAGTGCACTGGAACCACTGGGGATGCGGTGGCGGGAGTCCAGAGAGTGCTTTGGCACCACTGGGGATGCAGTACAGTGAGTCCAGAGAGTGCACTGGCACCACTGGGGATGCAGCGCAGTGACTCTAGAGAGTGCACTGGCACCACTGTGGATGCGGTGCAGTGCGTCCAGAGAGTGCACTGGCACCACTGGGGATGCAGTGCAGTGAGTCCAGAGAGTGCACTGGCACCACTGGGGATGCAGTGCAGTGAGTCCAGAGAGTGCACTGGCACCACTGATGATGCAGTACAGTGAGTCCAGTGAGTGCACTGGCACAACTGGGGATGTAGTGCAGTGACTCGAGAGAGTGCACTGAAACCACTGGGGATGCAGTGCCGCGAGTCCAGAGAGTGCACTGGCTCCACTGGGGATGCGGTGCCGGAGGTCCAGAGAGTGCATTGGCACCACTGGGAATGCAGTGCAATGACTCCAGTGAGTGCACTGGCACCACTGGGGATGCACTGCAGTGAGCCCAGAGAGTGCACTGGCACCACTGGGTATGCGGTGCCGGGAGTCCAGAGAGTGCACTGGCAGCACTGGGGATGCAGTGCAGTGAGTCCAGAGAGTGCACTGGCACCACTGGGGATGCACATCAGTGAGTCCAGAGAGTGCACTTGCACCACTGGGGATGCACTGCAGTGAGTCCACAGAGTGCACTGGCACCACTGGGGATGCAGTGCAGTGAGTCCAGAGAGTGCACTGGCAGCACTGGGGATGCAGTGCAGTGAGTCCAGAGAGTGCACTGGCACCACAGGTGATGCACTCCAGTGAGTCCAGAGAGTGCACTTGCACCACGGGGGATGCAGTGCAGGGACGCCAGAGAGTGCACTGGCACCACTGGGGATGCAGTGCAGTGAGTCCAGAGAGTGCACTGGCACCACTGGGGATGCCCTGCAGTGAGTCCAGGGATAGCACTGGCACCACTGGGGATGCACTGCAGTGAGTCCAGAGAGTGCACTGGCACCACAGAGAATGCACTTCAGTGAGTCCAGAGAGTGTACTGGCACCACTGGGGATGCACTGCAGTGAGTCCAGAGAGTGCACTGGCACCACTGCGGATGCACTACAGTGAGTCCAGGGATAGCACTGGCACCACTGGGGATGCAGTGCAGTGAGTCCAGAGAGTGCACTGGCACCACTGGGGATGCAGTGCAGTGAGTCCAGAGAGTGCACTGGCACCACTGATGATGCAGTACAGTGAGTCCAGTGAGTGCACTGGCACAACTGGGGATGTAGTGCAGTGACTCGAGAGAGTGCACTGGAACCACTGGGGATGCAGTGCCGCGAGTTAAGAGAGTGCACTGGCTCCACTGGGGATGCGGTGCCGGAGGTCCAGAGAGTGCATTGGCACCACTGGGGATGCAGTGCAGTGACTCCAGAGAGTGCACTGGCACCACTGGGGATGCACTGCAGTGAGCCCAGAGAGTGCACTGGCACCACTGGGTATGCGGTGCCGGGAGTCCAGAGAGTGCTTTGGCACCGCTGGGGATGCACTGCAGTTACTCCAGAGAGTGCACAGGCACCACTGGGGATGCACATCAGTGAGTCCAGAGAGTGCACTGGCACCACTGGGGATGCAGTGCAGCAAG
This sequence comes from Anser brachyrhynchus, assembly GCF_964034855.1. Taxonomy (NCBI): domain Eukaryota; kingdom Metazoa; phylum Chordata; class Aves; order Anseriformes; family Anatidae; genus Anser; species Anser brachyrhynchus. Next base: position 28,471,934 of record NC_137703.1, read on the forward strand.
TCCAGAGAGTTCACTGGCACCACTGGGGATGCAGTGCAGTGAGTCCAGTGAGTGTACTGGCACCACTGGGGATGCACTGCAGTGAGTCCAGAGGGTGCATTGGCACCATTTGGGATGCACTGCAGTGAGTCCAGAGAGTGCACTTGCACCACTGGGGATGCACTGCAGTGAGTCCACAGAGTGCACTGGCACCACTGGGGATGCAGTGCAGTGAGTCCAGAGAGTGCACTGGCACCACTGGGGATGCAGTGCAATGAGTCCACAGAGTGCACTGGCACCACTGGGGATGCAGCGCAGTGAGTCCAGAGAGTGCTCTGGCACCACTGGAGATGCAGTGCAGTGAGTCCAGAGAGTGCACTAGCACCACTGGGGATGCAGTGCAGTCAGTCCAGTGAGTGTACTGGCACCACTGGGGATGCCCTTCAGTGAGTCCAGAGAGTGCTCTGGCACCACTGGGGATGCACTGCAGTGAGTCCACAGAGTGCACTGGCACCACTGGGGATGCAGTGCAGTGAGTCCAGAGATCGCACTGGCTCCACTGGGGATGCAGTGCAGTGAGTCCAGAGAGTGCTCTGGCACCACTGGGGATGCAGTGCAGTGAGTCCAGAGAGTGCACTGGCACCACTGGGGATGCAGTGCAGTGAGTCCAGAGAGTGCTCTGGCACCACTGGGGATGCTGTGCAGTGAGTCCAGAGAGTGCAGTGGCACCACTGGTGATGCACTGCAGTTACTCCAGAGAGTGCACTGGCACCACTGGGGATGCGGTGCGGTGAGTCCAGAGAGTGCACTGGCACCACTGGGGATGCACTGCAGTGAGTCCACAGAGTGCACTGGCACCACTGGGGATGCACTGCAGTGAGTCCAGAGAGTGTACTGGCACCACTGGGGATGCACTTCAGTGAGTCCAGAGAGCGCACTGGCACCACTGGGGATGCAGTGCAGTGAGTCCAGAGAGTGCACTTGCACCACTGGGAATGCACTTCAGTGAGTCCAAAGAGTGCACTGGCACCACTGGGGATGCACTGCAGTGAGTCCAGAGAGTGCACTGGTACCACTGGGGATGCACTACAGTGAGTCCAGGGATAGCACTGGCACCACTGGGGATGCAGAGCAGTGAGTCCAGAGAGTGCACTGGCACCACTGGGGATGCAGTGCAGTGAGTCCAGAGAGTGCACTGGCACCACTGATGATGCAGTACAGTGAGTCCAGTGAGTGCACTGGCACAACTGGAGATGTAGTGCAGTGACTCGAGAGAGTGCACTGGAACCACTGGGGATGCAGTGCCGCGAGTCCAGAGAGTGCACTGGCTCCACTGGGGATGCGGTGCCGGAGGTCCAGAGAGTGCATTGGCACCACTGGGGATGCAGTGCAGTGACTCCAGAGAGTGCACTGGCACCACTGGGGATGCACTGCAGTGAGCCCAGAGAGTGCACTGGCACCACTGGGTATGCGGTGCCGGGAGTCCAGAGAGTGCTTTGGCACCGCTGGGGATGCACTGCAGTTACTCAAGAGAGTGCACAGGCACCACTGGGGATGCACATCAGTGAGTCCAGAGAGTGCACTGGCACCACTGGGGATGCAGTGCAGCAAGTCCAGAGAGTTCACTGGCACCACTGGGGATGCAGTGCAGTGAGTCCAGAGAGTGCACTGGCACCACTGGGGATGCAGTGCAGTGAGTCCACAGAGTGCACTGGCACCACTGGGGATGCAGCGCAGTGAGTCCAGAGAGTGCTCTGGCACCACTGGGCATGCAGTGCAGTGAGTCCAGAGAGTGCACTAGCACCACTGGGGATGCAGTGCAGTCAGTCCAGTGAGTGTACTGGCACCACTGGGGATGCCCTTCAGTGAGTCCAGAGAGTGCACTGGCACCACTGGGGATGCAGTGCAGTGAGTCCAGAGAGTGCACTGGCACCACTGATGATGCAGTACAGTGAGTCCAGTGAGTGCACTGGCACAACTGGAGATGTAGTGCAGTGACTCGAGAGAGTGCACTGGAACCACTGGGGATGCAGTGCCGCGAGTCCAGAGAGTGCACTGGCTCCACTGGGGATGCGGTGCCGGAGGTCCAGAGACTGCATTGGCACCACTGGGGATGCAGTGCAGTGACTCCAGAGAGTGCACTGGCACCACTGGGGATGCACTGCAGTGAGCCCAGAGAGTGCACTGGCACCACTGGGTATGCGGTGCCGGGAGTCCAGAGAGTGCAATGGCACCGCTGGGGATGCACTGCAGTTACTCCAGAGAGTGCACAGGCACCACTGGGGATGCACATCAGTGAGTCCAGAGAGTGCACTGGCACCACTGGGGATGCAGTGCAGCAAGTCCAGAGAGTTCACTGGCACCACTGGGGATGCAGTGCAGTGAGTCCAGAGAGTGCACTGGCACCACTGGGGATGCAGTGCAGTGAGTCCACAGAGTGCACTGGCACCACTGGGGATGCAGCGCAGTGAGTCCAGAGAGTGCTCTGGCACCACTGGGCATGCAGTGCAGTGAGTCCAGAGAGTGCACTAGCACCACTGGGGATGCAGTGCAGTCAGTCCAGTGAGTGTACTGGCACCACTGGGGATGCCCTTCAGTGAGTCCAGAGAGTGCACTGGCACCACTGGGGATGCACTGCAGTGAGTCCACAGAGTGCACGGGCTCCACTGGGGATGCACTGCATTGAGTCCACAGAGTGCACTGGCACCACTGGGGATGCAGTGCAGTGAGTCCAGAGATCGCACTGGCTCCACTGGGGATGCAGTGCAGTGAGTCCAGAGAGTGCTCTGGCACCACTGGGGATGCAGTGCAGTGAGTCCAGAGAGTGCAGTGACACCACTGGGGATGCAGTGCAGTGAGTCCAGAGAGTGCTCTGGCACCACTGGGGATGCTGTGCAGTTACTCCAGAGAGTGCAGTGGCACCACTGGTGATGCACTGCAGTTATTCCAGAGAGTGCACTGGCACCACTGGGGATGCGGTGCGGTGAGTCCAGAGAGTGCACTGGCACCACTGGGGATGCACTGCAGTGAGTCCAGAGAGTGCACTTGCACCACTGGGGATGCACTGCAGTGAGTCCACAGAGTGCACTGGCACCACTGGCGATGCAGTGCAGTGAGTCCAGAGAGTGCACTGGCAGCACTGGGGATGCAGTGCAGTGAGTCCAGAGAGTGCACTGGCACCACAGGTGATGCACTCCAGTGAGTCCAGAGAGTGCACTTGCACCACGGGGGATGCAGTGCAGGGACGCCAGAGAGTGCACTGGCACCACTGGGGATGCAGTGCAGTGAGTCCAGAGAGTGCACTGGCACCACTGGGGATGCACTGCAGTGAGTCCTGAGAGTTCACTGGCACCACTGGGGATGCAGTGCAGTGAGTCCAGAGAGTGCACTGGCACCACTGGGGATGCACTGCAGTGAGTCCTGAGAGTGCACTGGCACCACTGGGGATGCACTGCAGTGAGTCCTGAGAGTACACTGGCTCCACCGGGGATGCCCTGCAGTGAGTCCAGAGAGTGCACTGGCACCACTGGGGATGCAGTGCAGTGAGTCCAGAGAGAGCACTGGCACCACAAGGGATGCAGCGCAGTGAGTCCAGAGAGTGCACTGGCACCACTGGGGATGCCCTGCAGTGAGTCCAGAGAGTGCACTGGCACCACTGGGGATGCACTACAGTGAGTCCAGGGATAGCACTGGCACCACTGGGGATGCAGTGCAGTGAGCCCAGAGAGTGCTCTGGCACCACTGGGGATGCCCTGCAGTGAGCCCAGAGAGTGCACTGGCACCACTGGGGATGCAGTGCAGTG